>NC_138983.1:125354918-126574510 GCF_964341445.2 Mesoplodon mirus | reverse complement strand
CTAAGCTATGTTTGGTAGGTTAGGTGTAGTAAATGCATTTTTTTAAGTAGACACACTTTTGTCTTATGATATTTTCAATTTACAGTGGGTTTAGTCAGGACATAACTCCATTGTAAGTCAAGGAAGAACTGTACATATATTTAACAGAGGGCGGGGAGATACCAGCAGAAGGCATGCTCCGTCGAAAGGCATCCCATTCAAGTATGAATGCAACACTGCACAGGCTGAACAAAGCACAGTGGTTTGCTGTCCCTGATTCCAGGTGGCAGGGCTGGGGGTGGTGGCAGGACTGTGTGGTCCAGAGTGAGGAAGGCCGTTGGAGTGGAGTAGCTGGTGAGCTCCTTCAGAAGCCAGGAAGTAGGGCATGACTTTGCTAAGCCTAGTCTTGCTGTGGGACTGGGTCTCACCGCTCATCCTGGCTCTGGCACACATCCCAGGTGTCTTGGAGGCCCTTGGAAGCCACAGGCAAGAGTGTCAGACCAGAGACACAGGAAGCAGGACGGCCTCCCCTTTTCTTCTCTGAGACCTCCTGGACAGATGTGGAGATCACCATTGCTCAGGGCAACTGGGTCCAGGGTGGGGTCTCTGGAACCCCGGGTGAGATGAGTCCTCATAGCCCCTTACAGGCCAAGGAATTACAGACATTGTAGGACTTGAGCCTCCACGTGAATAAGACCCTGGTGAACACATTGCTCTTGGGGGTGGGCGGTGTCAAGCATCTGTGCAGGTTGTCCAAGGATTGGGCCCCGCCTGCCGCCTCTAGTTCTTGGGGAAGGTGCTGGTGGCCACTCAGCCACGAGGGGGCGCGCAGGCTCCAGGAATGTTTTCTCAGGGCTCAGCTTCCTGGAGGAGCGGAATAAGGTATCAGGAGGGTTGGCCAGAGGGTGAGACCAATGACTGCAGCTGGGATCTAGGACTGAACTTGACCTTTTAACATCACTCTGTCACTGTCCCCAGCACTAGCGTTATTCATTGATTCATTTATTCAAGAAACATTTGCCCAGCACCTGGGAGGGGCCAGCTCTGAGCTGGTGGGCTCTGGGGACACAAATCAGATAAGCTCGCCTGGACCCTGGAGGAGCACACAGTCTGGGCAGGGAGGCGGACTCTCAAAGCTGAAGTTTCCCCGGAACGGATCTGTGCTGTGACAGAGGGGCGTGCTGCGTGCAGTAGGGGCACCCAGGAAGGAGGGTTGATTTTGTTTGGGACTTGGCGGAAGGCTTCCTACCATTGGTAGTATTTGCTGTGGGTCTGAGCAGTAGTGCAACAGGCTGAAGAGTTAGGGAAAAGGCAGTCCTGGCTGGGGGATGTCCTGAGCCAAGTCATGGAGGCCTGTCCGAGTTGGCTAGACAGGTGGACATCCAGGGGGAGGAAGCTGGCTCGTGGAGGGCGTTGGCTGTCAAGCGGGGAGAGATGGGAGCTTATCTTTGAGGAGAGAAGAGTCCTACTGGGGAGCCAGAGCAGCCCCAGGTTTTGTGGGGGCCTGAAGTTTAAACAGTTTTGGAGGCTTTGTTAAAACAAGAATATAGAAATAAGTACCAAATTAGATAGAGGGGCTTGGAAGGGTCTGTGCAGGTAAGGGGCCTGACACCTAAGCTTATTAGCTTTGTGGAGAAACCTGGCAGCAAACTGCTTCCGCTCTCTCCCTCCTTTCTCCCTTCTGGGGAGCCCTGGACCCCTGAGCAGCTAGTCAAGGCTGGATTCAGGAAACCAGAGCCTGGAGTCTCCTCTGGAGGAAGAGAGGCAGAACTGCTTTGCTGGGGGGAGGCAAGGTGAGTGGATGACTTTTCACATTGAGTCTATGCATATAGTACCCCCAAAATTTTTCCAAGGGGTGCCTTGAATCTGACCACAACTCCTGTTAATGCTTCAAGTAATGCACAGGTGTGGAGGCTTTGCCCGTTGGCCAAATGCTTTCACCTGCGTCATTCTCGCCCCATCCCGGTAAGGCAGGTAAACTGTTCCATCCACCAAGGCTCAGGATTGTGCTGAAGAACACCTGGCACCGCTGAACCACCGGCAAGTGGGACTTCATACCCTGCTTCCCGCCGGTGCCCCTCGTTCACTAATATTTAAACCCAAGGTTGCACCATTGGGCCCCTGTACAGGGAACTGATTCACTGTAGAAGTGAAACCACAGATGACTTGGCTGGCTTTGGTAGTTTCCCCTACTTCCTGCATGGGCTCAGATGGTAAGGGCAGGCACAGGTAGGGTGGAGCTGACAGGTTTTTTTTTTTTCACCCAGTCTATCTGCGCTGCGGTGAGAGAGGGTTCTCACTTTTACCCCCTTTCTGGGCTGTTGAGAGAGCTCACACCTGGGTAAAACCTCCATCTCAGGCTGTCACCCAGGCAGTGGATCTCTGGGACTCAGCACTGATTTGCATGATCTTCTGAGGGTTCTGAAGCCTGTGTTTAAGTCTCAGCCAGCGCAGGGGGAGGAGAGAGGTGCCTCCTAATTCCAGCAGCTTTAATCAAGCAGTACTGAGCATCTGCTGTGTTAGACGCGGTGTTAGCCCCAGCAGGATAGAGCTGAATCAGCCACGCCCCTGTCCCCACGGCTCACTTCAGCATCTACCTGTGCCAGGTATTGACCTGGGTGGGGAGATGCGGAGATAGATGAGCAACTGTGCACCTGGGCAGGGGAAGCTCACAGTCCGATTCAGGGTCTCAGCAGAGAATGGTGAAAAGTATAACATAGTCTGTTCAAAACTGGGAAGGATACGTTCTCTACTTTTGTGCCCCAAGCTGTTTGCTGGGATTTATAGGAAGTAGATGGGATGGGAATGGATTGGGGGAGGTCAGCAGAGCAATTTCCTCCAAACGGTGCACAAAGGATTGGGAGGCTCTGGTCTTGGGGTCGGTACACACCGGGGTGACAAGAGGAAGAGAGAGGTGGGAATCATCCAGGTATTCAGATATTTCTAGATGCTCCAAGGCCAGATCCAGAAAACCCCAAAGCCTTTAAACTTGTAACCATACAAAGCAGCCCTGGTTTATCCTATTTTCTGCAACCTGCATGAATCAGCCTGTGCTTATGATCAGGAAACAAGAGTGGGGAGGGCTGGAGGAGGCTTGGATGAAAAGGAGGCCGTGAGGTAGAAGGACCCTGGCGGTGCTTGGGATGAGTGCTCACCACTGTGTGCATGTCAGCTGTCTCCTCTCCTTCCCCTCCTCCCCTCAAAGGTCTGGCAGAGATCAACAAGAAGAGTCAAAATGTAAAAGCCAACTTGCCCTTGAACTTTCCCACAAATGACAGGAGCCTGGAGGCAGCAAGAGTGGCTGATGGTGGGTGTGGCCGGCTAGGTGCCAGTGCCCTAGCTCACCTGGGCTGGGCATGACTTCTGGCCCATCTGAGCAGAGACCTGGCTTTGTCTGGATAGGGCCCTCAGCACAGCTTCCCATGGCTGACCCTGCAGCACCCCCTTTCTTGCAGGCTTTGGAGTTTGGGAGCCTCTGGAGCCACCCCGTGCCTGAGACGCTATTTGGGAGAAGGAAGATGCTCTGTGATTCCCCAAAGCTCTTTTCCTCTTACCTCACGTGAGCCTTGCAAGGATGCCATGAGGTGTATACTACTCATTAGCTCTTCATTTCACAGAAGACAGACTTGAAGTTCAGAGTGGTCACCCAAGATTGCACAGCTGGTGTGTGCTAGGACTGGGGCTCCAGTGTAAGGTCTCTCTGAAGGCAAGCCCTGTGCTCCTTCCAGGACTCTTGACTTTATAAACCTCCCCTGCCTGCTCCTCCCAAGGAGCCTGGGCCCCTTGGAATCCTCCAGGCCCCAGAGACCCCACTATAGCATGAGGTGGTTTGAACTCAGTGGCACAGGTCACCCCCCAACAAACTCCCCAGCCCTCCCCCCTCAGCATCTAGTTGGGGAGGTACAGTTTATGTAGAGAAAGTGCTGACAGCAATCCAGGCAGGCGTAGTTAGTGAGTAATGTAAATGCATATAGTAGCCACGTTTTTTTTTTTTTTTTTTCTTTTTGCGGTACGCGGGCCTCTCACTGTTGTGGCCTCTCCCGTTGCGGAGCACAGGCTCCGGACGCGCAGGCCCAGCGGCCATGGCTCACGGGCCCAGCCGCTCCGCGGCATATGGGATCTTCCCGGACCGGGGCACGAACCTGTGTCCCCTGCATCGGCAGGCGGACTCTCAACCACTGCGCCACCAGGGAGGCCCATAGCCACGTTTTTTGATCCTGCTTCCTAGCCACAAACAATTTTGAGCGTTCACGCTGCTGTTCATGTATTTACAAATTGTCTTTGTACCTATACTCTAGTGTATACGAACATTATAAAACACGCAGAAAAAAATATAAATTAAAAATAAGAAAGGGAAAAAACACGCAAGGGAAGTTGAGTGAAATAACACTTTTTTGAGTTAAAAAATGTATTTTTGGTTACAAAAGTGGTGTATTATGATTATTGACCAAACTGTTGTGGTTTTTACTTGTTCTTTTTTGCAGCTCTTCAGCCTGAGCTGTAGGCATGAGGTTGTGGGTAAGAAGGAAATATGAGGGGCAGGTTCTCCCTCCCTTGTCCTGGCCCAGGGCCTGTGACATTTTATTCCTTTAGGACATGTTCTTTCCCAGAAGGTGTCTCTTTCTCTTCTGAGATGGCCTGGTGTTTGGCTGTTACTCATATGTTTCATCCAGAGCAGTGTTTCCCCAACAACTTTATGACCTTTGCCTCATCCCCAAACACCTGTACCATTATTAATATTTCACTTAAACCTGTGTCACCTTTTAAAATTAAATACCTCCTTTGACCTTGTCCTAAGCAGTAAAGTCCACAAAATCCAGATTTGATGTGCTAATTCTCCTTCTGAAACACAGTAAAATAAATGCATAACTATTTAATCAAAAACGGCCCCAGGAACTCCTATAATCATCTCCTGTATTATCAGCAGATGCACCCACACTCTGGGGAGCACTGATGTGGAGGGAGGGAGAGAGAGTCCTAGGCCACGTTCCATCTGACCCTGAAAGGTCACCTACTAAGCGACCATTGACAGGCCTTGAAACACTCAGGGATGCTTTCTCTGTTCCACCCTTCCCAAGATGCAGACCCTATCCAGTGAACCTTAGGCAGTAAAACTGGTGCCCTGGGGTGAGGGTGGAGGGCCACAGTGATTCCCAGTTCACAGTAGTCATTTGCTTAACCTGATGTAAAGGGGATCTTTGCCTGGACTCCCCCAAGGTGAGTGACCACAGCTTATACTCCAGACTGGGGGAGGCTGAAATGTTTTATTTGCTTCTCCTGTTCATGGGTCCAGGCTCTTCAAGCAGAGGCCCACCTCTCCCAACCCTTGGTCTCTGGGTAGGAAAGTCAGAGGTCTGGGGTCCCCTGGCTACAGATATGCTACAAATGCCTCCCCCTAGATGGCATCCTGGCTTTACTGGGACACCACTGAGACTCCATTCAGGAAGAGCCAGGGGCTGAGAGTTGAGCTTCTGGGTGTCATGTCAGGAAGGCCCTAGAATGCCAACCTCAGCAGCCCAGTTCGCGGCCAGGGCTCAGTCTTTGTGTGTTCTCTCTGCCTCTGTCTCTTTCTCTCTGATGTCAGACACCTATGGGATCATTTTTCCCCAGATCATTGTGTTAGGAGTGGGGGCTGACTCTCAGAAGTCAATTTACCCCCAAGGCTCACTTACTAGAAACGAGGCTGACTTCTAGTTTTCTCATTGACTTTATCTTGTTCAGGGAAGTACTAAAACTAAATATTCTTGGGACTGGTATCTACCAAGAAATCTAAAGTGTTTATTTATCTTAAACTCTTACTCAAAACAAAACATTTCCAAACCTAAACATCTCTGTGTCTGACCTTAAGTGTATTCAATGTGACTTTCACCTTCTCCCTCTTCAATGTGAGATAACCGGAACTATTTTCTTCGGGAAACTCCCTATACTGACTGTCCTATCATAGACCTTTACAGACCCGCCCCTCCGATCTTTTTTTTTTTTAATTTAATTTTATTTATTTTTTGTACAACAGATTCTTATTAGTTATCTATTTTATACATATCAGTGTATATATGTCAATCCCAATCTCCCAATTCATCCCCCCACCACCACTTTCCCCCCTTGGTGTCCATACATTTGTTCTCTACATCTGTGTCTCTATTTCTGCCCTGCAAACCAGTTCATCTGTACCATTTTTCTAGGTTCCACGTATATGTATTAATATACGATATTTGTTTTTCTCTTTCTGACTTACTTCACTCTGTAGGACAGTCTCTAGATCCAAGTACATCTCTACAAATGGCCCAATTTCATTCCTTTTTATGGCTGAGTAATATTCCATTGTGTATATGTACCACATCTTCTTTATCCATTCGTCTGTCAATGGGTATTTAGGTTGCTTCCATGACCTGGCTATTGTAAATAGTGCTGCAATGAACATTGGGGTGCATGTGTCTTTTTGAATTATGGTTTTCTCAGGGTATATGCCCAGTAGTGGGATTGCTGTGTCATATGGTAATTATATTTTTATTTTTTTAAGGAACCTCCATACTGTTCTCCCTAGTGGCTGTATCAACTTACATTCCCACCAACAGTGCAAGAGGGTTCCCTTTTCTCCACACCTTCTGCAGCATTTGTTGTTTGTAGATTTTCTGATGATGCCTATTCTAACTGGTGTGAGGTGATAACTTATTGTAGTTTTGATTTGCATTTCTCTAATAATTGGTGATGTTGAGCAGCTTTTCATGTGCTTCTTGGCCATCTTTATGTCTTCTTTGGAGAAATGTCTATCTAGGTCTTCTGCCCATATTTTGATTGCACCCCTCTGATCTTTAAACCTAAATGGTGGCAGCCTGCCTTCAAGAGAATCCCCTGGGGGAGCTTATTGAAAATTACAGATTCCCTAAAATATGGCACAAATAAACCTATCTACAAAACAGAAACAGACTCATAGACATAGAGAACAGACTTGTGGTTGCTAAGAGGGATGGGGGAAGGAGAGGGATGGACTGGGAGTTTAGGGTTGGTAGATGCAAACTGTTACATTTAGAATGGATAAACAACAAGCTCCTAATGTATAGCACAGGGAACTATAATGAATATCCTGTGATAAACCATAATGGAATAGAATATAAAAAATGAATGTCTGTATGTGTATAACTGAGTCACTTTGCTGTACAGCAGAGATTGGCACAGCATTGTAAATCAACTACACTTCAATAAAAAAAAATTAGAAAAAGATCAAACTCAAAAAAAAGAAAAAAAAAAAAGAAAATGACAGATTCCTGGGCTCCCCATCTGCAGAGTCGGATTGGACAGGTCTGGAGTAGCTCCATTCTTTGAAAGATCCTTAGGGGACTCTGAAGCATTTGGGAACACCTGCTCTACACCTGCCCTGACTTGTCTAAATCATGGGGGGAACTTGGCTCCGTCTCAAGCTGAGGTCCAGGATACACAGGGATGTGTTGAGGCCCAGGGCTGCGTAGGCAGAGAACCACCTGACATTAGACTGCATTTCTGCATAGGCAGGAACCAGCACTTAGAATTTCTTGAGCCCTCCCCCTGGTTTTTCATAAACCTACCACTGGTATCAAAGATGATGCTTATCTTCCTGTGTGCTTGAAGGGAGACCACATATCTATCGAATTTAAAAGTGGTATCTGATCATGTGATATCACTTAAAGAGAAAGGGGCCCAACACTCAGCCCCATTGTATGTCATGGGAGATTGTGATCTCTCAGGAGACCATTTCTGCCCACCATCATTCTTGCGTTAGCATTCAAAAGTAGACTTCTGAGCAACTTCAGTAGGTGGAGATCTGTGTGGGGTCACGTGGCTTGGTGCCTAGCTGATTTCTGTCCTGATGGTCACAGACAGTAGTTAGATCGATGCAAAGCTGCCAACACTCTAATGCTGTTCTAAAAATTTTCATCTTCAGAGAATGAAAGTAATTTATGGAATGTCTGCTATGTGTCAGGAACCATACTACACCCCTCTTTTCACACACATCTCACTTTTCCTTCACAATAACTGCGCAAAGTTAACATTTTTATCTCCATTTTGACAAAGGTGAGGATTAAAACTTGATCTTGCCCAAAGTAACAATATTTCACCCTCCAGATGGCTCGACTTCAAGTCTCATTCCATGATCTCATACCACTAAAGCCAGTTTTCTGGTGCTCAAGAGTTAGGAAGATCTGCCTGAAATCCTCTGTCAGCTCATTCATGAAATTTGATTGAAAGAAAGGGAAAAGTGAGGTTAAAATTTGGCGGGGGGAGGACAGTAAGCAAACCAATGTGTCTAGTTTTTTTTTTTTTACTTGAGAATTTACTTTTTAGAGAAGTTTTACATTTACAGCAAAGTTGAAGGGAAGGTACAGAAATTTCCCATATATCCCCTGACCCCACACATGCAAAGCCTTTCTCATTTTATCAACATCACCCACCAGAGAGGGACATTTATTATAACTGATGAACTTATGTTGACACATCAATATCACCCAAGGTCCACAGTGTACATTAGGGCTCATTTTGGATGGTGTACATTCTATGGTTTTCGACAGATGTATAATGACATGTATCCAATAGTATGGTATCATACAGCTATTTTCACTGCCCTAAAAATTCTCTGTGTTCCACCTATTCATTCCTTCCCAACTCCTGTGTCTAGTTTTAAAAAAAGAGGTACTTGTTCTTTTATTGTTACTATGCAATTGGTTAGTTTTCTTTAGTAATATTTTTATTACACAAATATTCCTGTTGCAAAAAATTAAAATGGTATGAAATTTATGATATCTGTTCTTGACTTACAAAAATGGCAATTTTATATGGTTCAATCTAATACTAATGCAAAACTGGAAAGTCTGTTTTTACTCCTATCACTACCTCACTCTCACACAATTTGGGACACACAGTCGATTTTAGAACATTTTCATCACCTCCCCCCAGAAAAACCCTTTCCTTTAGCTGTAAACCCCCTTCCCTTCTACCTCCTACCCCAAAGCAAACAATAAACTACTTTCTGTTTCTATAGATTTTCCTATTCAAGACTTTCATATGAATGGAATCAAATAATATGAGGACTTTTGTGACTGGCTTCTTTCACTTAGCATAAAGTTTTCATGGTTCATCCAAGTTGTAGCATGTATCGTACTTTATTCTTTTTTATGGCCAAATAACATTCCATTGTATGGATATACCACATTTTGTTTATCCATTTGTCTGTTGATTGATGTTTGGGTTTTTCTACTTTTCAGCTAGTATGAGTGACGCTGCTAGAAACATTCATGTATGAGTTTTTGTGTGGGTTAATGTTTTCATTTCTTTTGGGTGTATATCTAGGAGTGGAATTGCCGGATCATGTGGTACACAATGTTTGAGGAACTGCCAGATATTTTCCAAAGCAGCTGCACCATTTTACATTCCCACCAGCACTATATGAGGGTTCTGATTTCTCTACATTCTCATCAACACTTAATATCTGACTTTTGGAATCTAGCCATCCTAGTGGATTTGAAGTGGTATCTCATTGTGGTTTTGGTTTGCATTTCCCTAATGACCAATGACGTTGTGAGTATCTTTTCATGTGCTTATTGGCCATGTATATATCTTCCTTATAGAAATATCTATTCAAAAGACACAGATGTAGAGAATGGACTTGAGGACACGGGGAGGTGGAAGGGTAAGCTGGGATGAAGTGAGAGAGTGGCATGGACATATATACACTACCAAATGTAAAATAGATAGCTGGTGGGAAGCAGCCGCATAGCACAGGGAGATCAGCTCTGTGCTTTGTGACCACCTAGAGGGGTGGGATAGGGAGGGTGGGAGGGAGATGCAAGAGGGAAGGGGTATGGGGATATATGTATACGTATAGCTGATTCACTTTGTTATACAGCAGAAACTAACACACCATTGTAAAGCAATTATACTCCAATAAAGATGTTAAAAAAAAGAAATATCTATTCAGATCCTTTGCTCATTTAAAAAAAATTTATTATTAAGTTATAAGAGTTATTATCAGGTACATAATTTGCAAATATTTTCTCCCATTCTGTGTGGGGTATCTTTCACTTTATTGATGGTGTCTTTTGAAACACCAAAATTTTAAATTTTAATGAAGTTCAATTTATCTATTTTTCTTTCATTACTTATGCTTTTGGTGTCTTATCTAAGAATTATTTGCCAAATCCAAGGTAGTAAAGATTTACCTTTATATTTTGTCCTAAGAGTTTTATAGTTTTAGCTCTTATGCTTAGGTCTTTGACTCATTTGAGTTAACTTTTGTATATGGTGTTAGGTAAGGGTCCAGCTTCATTCTTTTTTTTTTTTTTTTTTTTTTTCGCGGTATGCGGGCCTCTCACTGTTGTGGCTTCTCCCGTTGCGGAGCACAGGCTCTGGACGCGCAGGCTCAGCGGCCATGGCTCACGGGCCCAGCATCTCCGCGGCATGTGGGATCCTCCCAGACCGGGGCACGAACCCGTGTCCCCTGCATCGGCAGGCGGACTCTCAACCACTGCGCCACCAGGGAAGCCCCCAGCTTCATTCTTTTGCATGTGGCTATCCAGTTGTCTCAGCACCATTTATTTATTTATTTATTTATTTTACGGTACGCGGGCCTCTCACTGTTGTGGCCTCTCCCGTTGCGGAGCACAGGCTCTGGATGCGCAGGCTCAGCGGCCATGGCTCACGGGCCCAGCCGCTCCGCGGCGTGTGGGATCTTCCTGGCCTGGGGCACGAACCCGTGTCCCCTGCATTGGCAGGCGGACTCAACCACTGCGCCACCAGGGAAGCCCCAGCACCATTTATTGAAAAGACAATTCTTTCTCCGTTGAATAGTTTTGGTATTTTTGTAAAAAAAAAAAAAAAAAAAAATCAACTGATTATAGATGGATGGGTTTATTCCTGGATTCTCAATTCTATTCCACTGATCTATGTGTTTATCCTTGTGTAGGACCACACTGTCTTGATCACCGTTGGTTTGTAGTAAGTTTTAAAATTGGAAGGTGTGAGTCCTCCTAGTTTTCTCTTTATTTTTCAGGACTGTTTTAACTACTCTAAGTCCCTGGCAATTCTATGTGAATTTTAGAATCAGCTCGTCAATATCTATAAGGAGGTCTCTGAGATTCTGATTGGGATGCATTGAACCTGAAGATCAATTGGGGGAATACTGCCATTTTAACAATGTTAAGTCTTCTGATCCATAAACAAGGAGTGTTTTCCCATCTATTTAGATCTTCTTTATTCTTTTCCAACAGTGACTTGTAATATTCAGAGTATAAATTTCACACTTATTTTGTTAAATTAATTTCTAAGCATTTTATTCTTTTTGATGCTATTGTGAACTAATATTTTCTTAATTTCATTTTTGGATTGTTCATTTCAAGTGTATGAAAAGACAACCGTCTTGTATATTGAGCTTCTATCCTGCAATCTTGCTGAACTTGTTTATTAGGTCTAATAAACAAGTGGATTTCTTAGGTTTTTTTTAATGTATCAGATATAATCTGTGAGTAGAATAGTTTCATTTCTTCCCTTCCAATGTGGATGCCATTTATTTCTTTTTATTGCCTTAACTTCCTTGGCTAGAACCTCCAGTACAATGTTGAATAGAAGTGGCAAGAATGGACATCTTTTTCTTGTTGCTGATCTTAGGAGGAAATCATCCAGTCTTTTTTATCATTAAGTCTGATATTAGCTGTGGGTTTCTCATAAAGGCCTTTTATCAAGTTTGAGGAAGTTCCCTTTTATTCCTAGTTTGTTCAGTGTTTTTATCATGAAAGGGTGTTGGATTTTGTCAAGTGCCTTTTCTGCATCTATTGAGATGATCATGTGATTTTTGTTTTTTATTCTTTTGATATGATGTTTTATATTAATTGATTTTCAGATGTTGAAACAACTTTGGATTTCTGGGATGAATCCCATATGGACATCGAGTATAATTTTTTTAATATGTTGCTGGAGTAGGTTTGCTAGTATTTTGTAGAGGATTTTTGTGTTCGTTTTCATAAGAGACATTTGCTTATAATTTTCTTTTCTTGTGATGTCTTTTTCTGCTTTTGGTATTAGGGTAATACTGGCCCAATAAAATGAGTTGGGAAGTATTCCCTTCTCTTTTATTTTTTGGGAGAGTTTATGGAGAATTGGTATTAATTCTTTTTTAAATGGTTGGTAGAATTCAGTAGTCAAGCTGTCTGGGCTTGGGTTTTTCTTTGTGGGTAGATTTTTGATTACTAATTAAATCTCTTTACTTGTTACACTTACTCAGATAATCTGTTTCTTCTTGAGTCAGTTTTAGAAGTTTGTGTCTTTCTAGGAATTTGTCCATTTTATCTAAGTTATACAGTTTGTTGGTGTACAGTTGTTCACAGTAGTCCTTTATAATCTTTTTTAATTTTTGAAAGGTTGGTAGTAATGTCCCCTCATTCATCTCTGATTCTGGTTATTTGAGTGTTTTCTTTCTTTTTTTTTTTCTTGATCAATCTGGCTAAAGGTTTGTCAGTTTTGTTGATCTTTTCAAAGAACCAACTTCTGTTTTCCTTTATGTTCTCTATTGTTTTTCTGTTTGCTGTTCATTAATATCCACTCTAATCTTTACTATTTCCTTTCTTCTGCTTGCTCTAGGTTTAGTTTGTCCTCCTTTTACCAGTGTCTTATGGTGGAAGGTTTGGCTATTGATTTGAAATATTTCTTCTTTCTTAAAGCATGCATTTACAACTATAAATTTCCCTCTAATCACTACTTTAGCTACAACTATTTTACAGAAGGTATAACTAAATTGCATCTCCCGTAGACAGCATATAGTTGGGCCATGTTGTTCTTTTTAATCCAGTCTGATAATCTTTGCTTTTTTATTTGATTGTTTAATCCATTTACATTTAAGGCCATTATTGCTATGGTGGATTTATATCTGACATTTTACTTTCTTTTTTTCTATATGACCCATGTCATCTTTTGTTCCCCTAGTCCTCTTTTACTGCTTTCTTTTGCACTAAGTTGATATTTTCTAATGTAGCATTTTAATTCCTTTAATATTTTTTTTACATTTTTTTTCTTTTTAGTGGTTGCTCTAGGGTTTACATATATATCTTAGCTTATCAGAATTAGCTTCAGATTTATATACTAGCTTAATTCCAGTGATGTATAGAAATATTACTTCTATATAGCTCTATTACCTGCTTTTGTATATTGTTGTTATATATATCTCTTAATGTTACACACCCAACAAAACACTGTTATACTTATTACTTTACTAACTGCAGTTATTTCCTTAGCCCAAAAGAGCTTTGTTCCTACCCACTTCCTTTATGTTGTTATTTACACTTGTATATGTTATAGGCCCAACATTACATTGTCTACATATTATTTATACAGTTTCTTTTTAATCGGTTATAAGAAGGAAGGAAAGAAATACTCATGCTTTAAAAAATAATTACATAATTACCTTTACTGGTACACAGTTACCTTTGTGTGTGTGTGTGTATGTGTGTGTGTACTCAAGTGATAATGTGGGATTATTTGCTTTCAGCCGGAAGAATATACTTTAGTATTTCTTTAAAGGTGGGACTGCTAGCAACAAATTCTCTTAGCTTTTTTTTTTTTTTCTGGGAAAGTCTTTATTGCACCTTCATTTTTGCAAGATAGCTTTGCTGAATATAGGATTCTTGGTTGACAGTTTTTTGTTTTTAAATTTGAGCAATTTGAATATGTTATTCCACTGCTTCTGGCCTACATTGTTTGTGCTAAGAAGCTAGCTGCTAATCTTATTGGGATTCCTTGTAAGCAATGAGCTGTTCTTCTCTTGATGCTCTCAAGACTTTTTCCTTGTCTTTTTTTCTCCCCCCACCCCTGGCATGGTTCACTATGATGTGTGTTTGTGGATCTCTTTGTGATCTTATCTGGAGTTCATTAAACTTCTTGGATGTGTAGGTTACTTTTTCATAAATTTGGGAAGTTTTCTGCCACTGTATTTTGGAATATTTTCTCTGGTCTTTTCTCTCTCTCCTCTCATTCTGGTACTCTGATTACACGTATGTTTGTGCACTTTATAGTGTCTCACAATTCTCTGGACCTAATTCACTTCTCTTCAATTTTTTTTCCTCTCTGTTTTTTTGGCTTGTATAATATCTATTGGTCTAGTGATTCAAGTTCTTTAATTCTTTATTCTGCCAGTTCAGATCTACTTTTGAGCCCTTCTAGAGAATGTTTTATCTCACTTATTGTATTTTGAAACTCCCAAATTTCAATTTGTTTTTAAAAATAATTTCTATTGCTTTATTGATGTTCTTTATTTGATGTGACACTGTTATCATACCTTTCTTTACTTCTTTAGCATGCTTTCCTTTAGTACTCTGAACATGCTTATAATGACTATTTTGAAGTCTTCTTCTGTTAAATCCATAATCTAGCTGCTCTCCCAGGCAGTTCATTTTGCCTGCTTTTTTTTTTTTTTCTGGTATATGGTTTACATTTTCCTATTTCTTTTCTTGCCTCTTATGTTTATTTTTGTTGAAAACTTGACGTTTTAGACGATATATTTTGGCAATTCCTAGTCCTTCCCCTTCCAGATTTGTTGTTATTTCTTGTTTATTTTTTTGTGATTTGCTGGATTGTTTTAGTGGAGTGTATTTCACTCCACCAGTATTCGGCCTCTGATGCTGCTCCTCAGGGAGATGTAATAGCTTTGAGTATGCCCACAGCCCCTTGGATGACAGTGGTATTTATAGGGCTCTCTTTCTTGCTTATCTTGACTATACCCAGCTGTTAAGTTTCACTAATTGCTTGCTGGTTGCTCTAATGTTTTCAACAGTGCTCTGGGGTGCAAATTGCTCTATAAGTGAATCTGATCAAATTGTGACTCCTTTGAAGGAATGGTTTTTGAAGTATGTGTTTGAGATTTGTTCTGACCCCAGTGGGTTCCTCTCAGCTGTTTTATTCCCTTATCTGTCTTATAAACTATCCAGTGTATAGTCTGGGCTATAGCTTCATTAAATCCATGAATATCCCTCTATTTGCTTTTCTCCACAATCTCCACTGTCTTGAGAGCAAACATTAGGTTTGAACTTTTCCATGCTGTTTTGCAAAGAAAGTCAGTTCCTTTGGGAAGACATGGTGAGCTATTTGTTTTATGGACTGCTTTCCCCCTAGGAAAAATCTCTGGAGCTCTGGAGGTGGGGATGGGAACAATGACAAATCTCTCTTTGAGTGACAATGCTCTAGGAGCTGAGCAATCAGTAGGCCTGAGATCCTCTTGGCTTGCCTCTCCTTTGTGAAACCACTGCCTCATGAGCTAAGTCAAGGGTAATCGGGGACCCAATATTCTCAGCATGCCCTAACCCAAGGTAGCCTCCATCTCATGAGAGGGGAGTGGAAGAGAGAGACCCCAATTCTCAACTGTACTCCCCTGGAACTTAGCTTTAGCAATAGTAGCTGGGGACAGTATGAGAAATGCTGAAGTCCTGTTCTTCCTGGGAAAAAAGCCCTCTAGCTGATTACTGTGGGGAGAGGGAGACCTGTGTTCTTGGAAGCAGAAGCCTGGAGTGGAGTTTCTGCCTTGATGAGCTGAGTGAAAGGAGGGAGGCCATGGTCTTGGTTCAAATACCACACATTCTTGCTTTTCTTACCAAATTTTTGTAGATGTTCCTGAATAGATGTTTCTTCATTTGCTAAACAGCAATGAAACACTTAGAACCACTTATAGAGTTTTAAATTATGTTTTTTTTTCAAAATATTTTTCACAAGCTTCAGTGGGAGTGGGTCATTAGATCCCCTCATGCTTTCATGCTAGAATTTTACTTCTCTGGCTCCTTTATTCTTGAGCAACCTTAAAGAGGCTGCTGTGGCGCTCCTGGACTGAGACAATAAAATCCTGTTTTGGTCCAATCTCGTTTCTTAATTAACTAATTATAAGCCTCATACAATATCCTTTCCACCAAAGCTACCTATTCAGATGACTGGATGTTTAGATTGCTTATTCAATGTGTTGCTTGGCAAAGATAATTATTGCCCAAGTTCTCTTGCCTCCCAGCTGGTCAACCCAGGTGAGTGGTTTTTAGAAAGAGCACATTTGGTCATAATATTATACCGCTTAAATGCTTGAGTGGTTTTCCATTGTTCTTACAATAAAGTCCAAAAGTCCTCAACATGGACTACAAGACCCCATTTATCTCTTTCACTTCTTCTCATGCCTCTCTCAATCTGTGCCCCACTTCCTACTCCACCCCTCCCCTCTGCCTCACACCAACATATTCTCTAGTCTCACTCTAGTCTTTCAAATTTTTATTGTGCATATAACATGCTCTCTCCTATTTCAGGCCCTTTGTACATGTTGTTCTCTTTGCCTTAAATGCTGTTCTTCTTCCTAATTCAGATCTTGCTTAAATGTCACCTCCTCTGGGAAGCCTTCCCTAACCTCTCATAATAGTTCAGATCCTCCTATTCTTAAGGTACTCTGACACCTTGTACTTCTTCATACAATGTGTGTTTTTGATCAGCTGATTACTAGGATGATTATCTGTTTAGCATACCCCTCCCCATAGAACATGAACTCATGAAGGCAGGGCTCCTGTCTGCCTTGACCACTCTGTGCCCAGTGTTTAGCAGAGGACCTGACACAGAGTAGGGACTCCATAAATACTTGTTGAGTATGGGAACAAATGCTCTCTTGAGCATGGAATGCCAGGGTTGTGAGGGGCGTGCTGGGGCTCTACTTAGAGCTGATATGGAACCAGAGGAAAAGTTGTAAATTTCAGAAGACAACTCCTCACCACTCATATTTATAGCTACAACCCGGTGTTAGTAACGGGCAGCTCGATGGACACATATTCCAAGGGAATGTTTACTAACAGCTCCATCCTTGGGCTAATGTTGTGATAAGGTGGCTGGCTCCTGAATCTTCTTAAGATTCTTGTGATGAATATCATGGCGCATATAGAAAACAGCCATTTCCCTTTTACTTTTATCCTTGACATTGTGGACCGTGAGTCTGGTTTTTCGGTTTTTTTTTTTTTTTTTTTTTTTTTGCGGTACGCGGGCCTCTCACTGTTGTGGCCTCTCCCGTTGCGGAGCACAGGCTCTGGATGCGCAGGCCCAGCGGCCATGGCTCACGGGCCCAGCCGCTCCACGGCATGTGGGATCCTCCCGGACCGGGGCACGAACCGGTGTCCCCTGCATCGGCAGGCGGACTCTCAACCACTGCGCCACCACGGAAGCCCCCGTGAGTCTGTTTTAATCCGTATTTAGAACTGTGAGATTGAGAAAGCCGTTATTTTTTAAAAAGTAACAAACAGCATCAGCAACAATTACTATGGTTAATACTTACTAAGTGCTGTCTTTGTGGTGGACACATATTATTTCCAAAAAAATCTATAATAATTTCAGACAGTAGGTAATTTTATTTTTATTTCACAGATAAATAAACTGACTTTTAGAGGGATTAAGTCCCTTGCTCAAGGACACATTGTAAGTAAATGGTAAAGCTGAGATTCAAACTCATGTGTGTTTGGCACCAGCACCCAAACTCTTAATTTCCGTTCTGTATTGCCAAGCGATTCTAGAATTCTGCAAGGGGTTTCTTGCTTTCAGACAGTCTTCTGAAACTTCATGTAAACTTTCCTCTGAGGTGCCTTTTGAAACTTTCATATTTAAGTGCCTTGAGAGAAGGAGGCTTCTCTCTTCATCTGTTATCAAGAGATCACTGAAAACTAAAATCTGTCTTAACCATTCCATGTGTGAGTAAATGTGAGTCTTGCTCCAGACTTTCTTGATTTTACAAGGACATTATCAGGAAGTCAAAACAACAGTGACAATAACAACAATATGAGAAGCCCCTTGACTGTGTTAATAAGGCAGCACATAAAGGAATATGGAAGAAAACACACAGGAGTTTATCAAGTCTAAATCTTATTTAAACTTATTACCTCCAAAATCGTTGGAAAATGCTTGTCAAAGGTCTTAGAACCAAACAGGGGAGTAGATTTTAAAACATATCCCACGGGGTGAGGTTTATGTGAGTGAAGTAATGAAAGCACGGACCTAAATTAATAAACAAGAAGCTTCTTTTCTCAGCAACATGGTCCTGAGATAACTGTCTTGAAGTCTGTGTGTTCTAGAATCCTTGCAGTATAATTGGATAGCCAAGACATGGAAGCAACCTAAATATCCATCAACAGATGAATGGATAAAGAAGATGTGGAAGGTATACACAATGGAATACTACTCAGCCATAAAAAAGAATGAAATAATGCCATTTGCAGCAACATGGATGGACCTAGGGATTGTCATAATAAGTGACGTAAGTCAGAGAAAGACAAATACCGTATGATGTCACTTATATGTGAAATCTGAAATTTGACACAAATGAACTCATTTATGGAACAGAGACAGACTCACAGACATAGAAAACAAACTTACAGTTACCAGAGGGGAAAGCGGTCAGGGGAGGGATAAATTAGGAGTTTGGGATTAGCAGATGCAAACTACTATATATAAAGTAGATAAAACAAGGCCCTACTGGGCTTCCCTGGTGGTGCAGTGGTTGAGAGTCCGCCTGCCGGTGCAGGGGACGTGGGTTCGTGCCCCGGTCCGGGAAGATCCCACATGCCGCGGAGTGGCTGGGCCCGTGAGCCATGGCCGCTGAGCCTGCGCGTCCGGAGCCTGTGCTCCGCAACGGGAGAGGCCGCAACAGTGAGAGGCCTGCGTACCACAACCACAACAACAACAAAACAAGGTCCTACTGTATAGCAGAGGGAACTATATTCAATATCCTATAGTAAACCGTAATGGAAAGAATATGAAAAAGAATGTATATATATGTATAACTGAATCACTTTGCTGTATACCAGAAACTAACACAACATTGTAAATAAGCTATACTTCAATAAAAAATAAATAGAATTCCTGCTAATTGGTAGCCAAGGACAATTCCTCATATAGATCTTTAAGTTAAAAAGCCTCAATTAAATAAAACATCAGGTAAAGACTTTCTGTCACCAAAATTATTCAAAATGACTTAATTGATGATATCTGATACTTGTTAAATTTTTACCCTAGGTATAAACAGAAAAATAAATTTTATAACATGTGTGCATGCAAATGTTTAACATTATATATTATTTATTAATTTTTGATTGTGTAAGAATATAAAGAAAAACGAAAATGGTACATAATCTCACTTTCCAGAAAACTCCTGTTGTTTTTTTAAAAAACTAGACTGGGACTTCCCTGGTGGCGCAGTGGTTAAGAATCCGCCTGCCAATGCAGGGGACACAGGTTTGAGCCCTGGACCGGGAAGATCCCACATGCCGCGGAGCAACTAAGCCCGTGTGCCACAACTGTTGAGCCTGAGCTCTGGAGCCCGCGAGCCAGGACTACTGAAGCCCGCGTGCCTAGAGCCCGTGCTCTGCAACAAGAGAAATCACCGCAATGAGAAGCCTGCGCACCGCAACGAAGAGTAGCCCCCGCTCACCACAACTAGAGAAAGCCCGCGGGCAGCAACGAAGACCCAATGCAGCCAAAAATAAATAAATAAACTTAGGGCTTCCCTGGTGGCGCAGTGGTTGAGAGTCCGCCTGCCGATGCAGGGGACACGGGTTCGTGCCCCGGTCTGGGAGGATCCCACATGCCGCGGAGCGGCTGGGCCCGTGAGCCATGGCCGCTGGGCCTGCGCGTCCGGAGCCTGTGCTCCGCAGGGGGAGAGGCCACAGCAGTGCGAGGCCCGCCTACCGCAAAAAAAAAATAAATAAATAAAATAAATAAATAAATAAACTTAAAAAAAAAATGAGACTAATATATGTACATGGTAATAAAATCTAAACCATGCAGGAAGATATAAAATGAAAAATAAAAGCTCCTTTCCACCACCACCTTCTCCCAGATCATCATAAAATCTTTCTTCTAAATCTATCCAGAAAAATTATATAAATGCATATAATGAAATATATATTCTTTTGAAAAGTATACCAAAAAAGACATTATACTGTATCCATTTAAACTTTGCTTTTTTGTTTTCAAAATGTCTTGAGATTTTGTAAATCAGTAAATAGAGACCAGCCACATGTAAAAAATTATCAAATTTTATTTTGAAATTAAAAGTTTACAGAAAAGTTAGAAATATATTTTTTAAAAAGTAAACCAAAACTTTTTCTCCCTAAATAATTTGAGAGTAAGTTATTGACCTAATGCCCTATCACACTTGAATACTCTAGAGTCTGTTCCCTATAAAGACATTTCCCTACATAACCATGATACAACGATCAAAATCAGAAAATTAAATCAATACATTATTTCCATCTAATCCTTAGATTATTCAAGTTTTGTCAATTGCCCCCATAATGGCTTTTATAGCAAAAGAATCCAATCCAGAATCACAGGTTTCATTTAGTTCTCAGGTCTTTCTAGTCTGCTTCCATCTGGAACATTTCCTCAATCTTCTCTTGATTTTTATGACTTTTACACTGGAAGATTGCAGGCCAGCTATTGCGTAAAATGCCATCAATTGGGGTTTGTATGATGTCTCCGCACTCTGAGGCTTGGGTTCTACATCTTTGGCAATAATGTCACAGAAGTGACGTTGTGCGCTTCATATTGCATCCTAGCAGAAGGCACACCGTTTGTGTTTGTCTCATCTTGATGATGTTCACTTTGATCACTTGATTATTGTGGTGTTTGCCAGGCTTCCCCTGTGTAAAGTTACTCTTCTTTCTCTTTATAATTAAAAGGTATTTTGTGGGGAGGGACTTTGAAACCATATAAATATGCCATTAGGCACTAAACTTTTTAAAAAATTTATTTTATCAAAGTATAGTTGATTTTCAATGTGTTAATTTCTGCTGTACAGCAAAGTGATTCAGTTATACACACACACATACATACATATATATATATACACATTCTTTTTCATATTCTTTTCCATTATGCTTTATCACAGGATATTGAACATAGTTCCCTGTGCTATACAGTAGAACCTTGTTTTTTTTCTGTTTTATATATAGTAGTTTGCATCTGCTAATCCCAAACTCCCAATCCATCCCTCCCCCACCCCCTTTCCCCCTGGCAACCACAAGTCTGTTATCTATGTCTGTGAGTCTGTTTCTACTTCATAGATAAGTTCATTTGTGTCATATTTTAGATTCCACATACAAGTGACATCATATGGTATTTGTTTTCCTCTTTCTGACTTACTTCACTTAGTATGATAATCTCTAGGTCCATCCATGTTGCTGCAAATGGCATTATTTCATTCTTTTTTATGGCTGAGTAATATTCCATTGTTTATATGTACCACATCTTCTTTATCTATTCATTTGTTGATGGACATTTAGGTTGTTTTCATGTCTTGGTTGTTGTGAATAGTGCTGCTGTGAACATAGGGGTGCATGTATCTTTTTGAATTATACTTTTGTCTGGATAACTGTTCAGAAGTGGGATTGCTGGATCACGTGCCAACTCTATTTTTATAAACTTTTAATTAATTAGTTAATTAATATTTGTATGGATTTATGGTTCCTGTTTTATTCAATGTGTTGTTACTGTAATTATTTATTTTGATGCTTAAACTATCATGATTTGGCCAATAGAAACTGGCTTATATGTGTTTTTGACATGTCCCCAGTATTCTTTAGGGCTTTCTTTTTTGGAGATGGGAGACACAAGAAGATTTTCAAGTTCATCTTGTATTTTCCCCGTCAGTCTGAAATCAGCCCTTTATCCAAAGGGCCCTGGTTTCTTACAGTGAAAAATGGTATTTAGAAGCCAAGATTTTGGTGGTAGATGTGTTCATTGTTATTGAGCCATAATTGCTCTCAAGTCCTCTTAGAAGATAGAGCTACATATATACACATCAACATTTATTTCTGTACCTATTTATATATGTAGAAAACTTGAATTCACATTAATAACTCCAGTACAATCTAATACGGCAAGGTTTAGTCTAGGTTGCTCCATTTTTGTATTTGTAATTCCTTTTCCCAACAGTGAGAAATCTGGCTTCTATTTTTCTTAATATATTTACTTTTTGGATTAATCCTCTATTATAATCAATTCCTATCTCTGCTGCTCCCCTCTCCAGCACTGATACCCTTATCACCCTGCTTGGTATCTGACACCCCATGTTTGACTACCTTCCTCTTTCAGACTCTTTTACCTGACTCCTCATACCAGGCATCCCCTGCTCATGGCCATCCTCCTCACCCCACTTGGAATCAGACACCTTGCTTTAAGCAGCTCCACTACAGACACCCTCTTTATCCTGCTGAGGGCCATCCTGGTGCCATTCTCCCCACCAACTGCAGTTGGGACAAAAGAAAGTTATTCTGTTCCTTAAGTTCTTTTATATTTGAGAATGTCTGCCTATTGTCTTTATATTTGATCAGTACCTTGGCTGGATAAAATATTTTTGGGGTTTCACTTTTTTTTCCCCTTAGAACTTTGTAGACAATGATCTATTGTCTCCTGGCATTAATTTTCTGTGAAGAAAGCTGAGGTCAGCTTAAATTATGTTTCATCACCCTGCCCTTCCCCTAAAAGGTTTTTATATTTCTGCCTGGAAAGTCAGGGTCCAGTAAGGAAACAGAAACCTTACCAGGTATTTTAACAGAGAGAATTTATTATAGAGAATTGCTACCTAGCTAAGTGAAAAGGCAGATAGAGAATACTAAGGTATCATGGAGGTAGCAATTGCAAGAAGAGCTACTACCCGTAGGACTGGGAGAACAAAGTATAGAACCTGGAACTATTAAAACATGGAGTTTTGAGGAGAACCTCAGACCTTTGGGGGACGGGGCTTTGACAGTCTGGTGCTCATGCTTCTGGAGCGGAGGGTAGGGAGTAATGAGACTGGTTTTATGACTTTGGAAAAACTGAAAACTAGACCCAACTGTAGAAGAAACTGCTGGGGTGAAAAAGAAACAATAGGTGATGCTGACAGTAGTAGGAAGTCCACAAGAAGACAACGGGAAGTAGACAGAACTGAGCAAGTCCCTTCTTTATCCTCCAGTCTTTCAGTCTCCTGCTGTCGACCTCTATTGGCAGAACCTCCCCTGGCTGGCAAAGGAGAAATGGGGTCTGCAGAGTCCCAGCTGTAGCATCACAAAACTGGATATAGAGGGTGGGCTTGAAGTTGAGAAACAATAGCTTAATAACCGGAACAACACTTTAATTAGAATGTACATTGATCTTCAGTATTCTGAATCAATTTTTCCTAGAACCTGGTATACACTTAATTGGCAGATGCCATTCCCCACCCCATCCCACCCCCCATTCAGGAAAATTCTCTTGTATTATATATTTGAAAACATTTTCTATTTAATTTATTGAGTTCTCTACCTCAGGATTGCCAATTTTCCTTAGTGGATTATCCTGGTCTTCCATAAGTATTAGTTTTTCCTCTAATTTCTTTAATGTCTTTGTATTTTTCTTCCCATCCTCTGTGCTTTCCTCAAGCTTTTTCTGTTAGTAATTTAGTTTTTAATGATATCTATTCTATTACTTTCTATTTCTATTGAATATATTATCTCCATAAAAATATTATGTGTTCTTCAGTTTGCTTCCTTAATCTTTCTCTTCCTGTAAACTTCCTTTATTTCATTTTTTAACATCTTTATTGGAGTATAATTGCTTTACAATGGTGTGTTAGTTTCTGCTTTATAACAAAGTGAATCAGCTATACATATACATATATCCCCATATCTCCTCCCTCTTGCATCTCCCTCCCACCTCCCTATCCCACCCCTCTAGGTGGTCACAAAGCACAGAGCTGATCTCCCTGTGCTATGCGGCTGCTTCCCACTAGCTATCTATTTTACGTTTGGTAGTGTATATATGTCCATGCCACGCTCTCACTTCGTCCCAGCTTACCCTTTCACTCCCCATGTCCTCAAGTCCGTTCTCTACGTCTGCGTCTTTATTCCTGTCCTGCCCCTAGGTTCTTCAGAATTTTTTTTTTTAGATTCATACATATCTGTTAGCATACGGTATTTGTTTTTCTCTTTCTGACTTACTTCTTTCTGTATGACAGACTCTATGTCCATCCACCTCACTACAAATAACTCAGTTTTGTTTCTTTTATGGCTGAGTAATATTCCATTGTATATATGTGCCACATCTTCTTTATCCATTCACCTGTTGATGGACATTTAGGGTACTTCCATGTCCTGGCTATTGTAAATAGTGCTGCAGTGAACATCGTGGTACATGACTCTTTTTGAATTATGGTTTTCTCAGGGTATATGCCCAGTAGTGGGATTGCTGGGTCATATGGTAGCTCTACTTTTAGTTTTTTAAGGAACCTCCATACTGTTCTCCATAGTGGCTGTGTCAACTTACATTCCCACTAACAGTGCAAGAGGGTTCCCTTTTCTCCACACC
Source organism: Mesoplodon mirus (assembly GCF_964341445.2). Taxonomy (NCBI): domain Eukaryota; kingdom Metazoa; phylum Chordata; class Mammalia; order Artiodactyla; family Ziphiidae; genus Mesoplodon; species Mesoplodon mirus. The sequence goes on along the minus strand of NC_138983.1, from coordinate 126,550,189 downwards.
CTCTCCAGCATTTATTGCTCTTAGATTTTTTGATGATGGCCATTCTGACTGGTGTGAGATGATATCTCATTGTAGTTTTGATTTGCATTTCTCTAATGATTAGTGATGTTGAGCATTCTTTCATGTGTTTGTTGGCAATCTGTATATCTTCTTTAGAGAAATGTCTATTTAGGTCTTCTGCCCATTTTTGGATTGGGTTGTTTGTTCTTTTGCTATTGAGCTTCATGAGCTGCTTGTAAATTATGGAGGTTAATTCTTTGTCAGTTGCTTCATTTGCAAATATTTTCTCCCATTCTGAGGGTTGTCTTTTCATCTTGTTTATGGTTGCCTTTGTTGTGCAAAAGCTTTTAAGTTTCATTAGGTCCCATTTGTTTATTTTTGTTTTTATTTCCATTTCTCGAGGAGGTTGATCAAAAAGGATCTTGCTGTGATTTATGTCATAGACAGTTCTGCCTGTGTTTTCCTCTAAGAGTTTTATAGTGTCTGGCCCTAAATTTAGGATTTTAATCCATTTTGAGTTTATTTTTGTGTAGGGTGTTAGGGAGTGTTCTAATTTCATTCTTTTACAGATAGCTGTCCAGTTTTCCCAGCACCACTTATTGAAGAGGCTGTTTTTTCTCCTTGTATATTTTTGCCTCCTTTATCAAAAATAAGGTGACAGTATGTGCATGGGTTTATCTCTGGGCTTTTTATCCTGTTCCATTGATGTATATTTTTGTTTTTGTGCCAGTACCATACTGCCTTGATTACTGTAGCTTTGTAGCATAGTCTGAAGTCCGGAAACCTGATTCCTCCAGCTCCGTTTTTCTTTCTCAAGATTGCTTTGGCTATTCGGGGTCTTTTGTGTTTCCATACAAATTGTGAAATTTTTTGTTCTAGTTCTGTGAAAAAAGCCAGTGTACTTTGATAGGGATTGCATTGAATCTGTAGATTGCTTTGGATAGTATAGTCATTTTCACAATGTTGATTCTTCCAATCCAAGAACATGGTATATCTCTCCATCTGTTTGTATCATCTTTAATGTCTTTCAACAGTGTCTTATAGTTTTCTGTGTACAGGTCTTTTGTCTCCTTAGGTAAGTTTATTCCTAGGTATCTTATTCTTTTTGTTGCAGTGGTAAATGGGAGTGTTTCCTTAATTTCTCTTTCAGATTTTTCATCATTAGTGTATAGGAATGCAAGAGATTTCTGTGCATTAATTTTGTATCCTGCAACTTTACCAAATTCATTGATTAGCTCTAGTAGTTTTCTGGTAGCATCTTTAGGATTCTCTATGTATAGTATCATGCCATCTGCAAACAGTGACAGCTTTACTTCTTCTTTTCTGGTTTGTATTCCTTTTATTTCTTTTCATTCTCTGATTGCTGTGACTAAAACTTCCAAAACTATGTTGAATAATACTGGTGAGAGTGGGCAACCTTGTCTTGTTCCTGATCTTAGTGGAAATGGTTTCAGTTTTTCACCATTGAGGATGATGTTGGCTGTGGGTTTGTCATATATGGATGGCCTTTATTATGTTGAGGTAAGTTCCCTCTATGCCTACTTTCTGGAGGATTTTTGTCATAAATCAGTGTTGAATTTTGTTGAAAGATTTTTCTGCATCTATTGAGATGATCATATGGTTTTTTAAAACATCTTTATTGGAGTATAATTGCTTTACAATGGTGTGTTAGTTTCTGCTGTATAACAAAGTGAATCAGCTATACATATACATATATCCCCATATCCTCTCTCTCTTGCGTCTCCCTCCCACCCTCCCTATCCCATCCCTCTAGGTGGTCACAAAGCACTGAGCTGATCTCCCTGTGCTATGCGGCTGCTTCCCACTAGCTATCTATTCTATGTTTGGTAGAGTGGCATGGACATATATACACTACCGATCATATGGTTTTTATTCTTCAATTTGTTAATATGGTGTATCACATTGATTGATTTGCATGTATTGAAGAATCCTTGCATTCCTGGGATAAACCCCACTTGATCATGGTGTATGATCCTTTTAATGTGCTGTTGGATTCTGTTTGCTAGTATTTTGTTGAGGATTTTTGCATCTATGTTCATCAGTGATATTGGCCTGTAGTTTTCTTTCTTTGTGACATCCTTGTCTGGTTTTGGTGTCAGGGTGATGGTGGCCTCGTAGAATGAGTTTGGGAGTGTTCTTCCCTCTGGTATATTTTGGAAGAGTTTGAGAAGGATAGGTGTTAGCTCTTCTCTACGTGTTTGATAGAATTCACCTGTGAAGCCATCTGGTCCTGGACTTTTGTTTGTTGGAAGATTTTTAATCACAGTCTCAATTTCAGTGCTTGTTGGTTGGTCTGTTATATTTTCTATTTCTTCCTGGTCCAGTCTGGGAAGGTTGTGCCTGTCTAAGAATTTGTCCATTTCTTCCAGGTTGTCCATTTTATTGGCATAGAGTTGCTTGTAGTAATCTCTCATAAGCCTTTGTATTTCTGCAGTGTCAGTTGTTACTTCTCCTTTTTCATTTCAAATTCTGTTGATTTGAGTCTTCTCCCTTTTTTTCTTGATGAGTCTGGCTAATGGTTTATCAGTTTTGTTTATCTTCTCAAAGAACCAGCTTTTAGTTTTATTGATCTTTGCTATTGTTTCCTTCATTTCTTTTTCATTTATTTCTGATCTGATCTTTATGATTTCTTTCCTTCTGTTAACTCTGGGGTTTTTTTGTTCTTCTTTCTCTAACTGCTTTAGGTGTAAGGTTAGGTTGTGTATTTGAGATGTTTCTTGTTTCTTAAGGGATTGTATTGCTATAAACTTCCCTCTTAGAACTGCTTTTGCTGCATACCATACGCTTTAGGTCATCATGTTTTCATTGTCATTTGTTTAGAGGTATTTTTTGTTTTCCCCTTTGATTTCTTCAGTGATCTCTTGGTTATTTAGTAGTGTATTGTTTAGCCTCCATGTGTTTGTATTTTTTACACATTTTTTCCTTTAACTGATATCTAGTCTCATAGCGTTGTGGTCGGAAAAGATACTTGATACAATTTCAGTTTTCTTAAATTTAGCAAGACTTGATTTGTGACCCAAGATATGATCTATCCTGGAGAATGTTCCATGAGCACTTGAGAAAAATGTGTATTCTGTTGTTTTTGGATGGAATGTCCTATAAATATCAATTAAGTCCATCTTGTTTAATATATCATTTAAAGCTTGTGTTTCATTATTTATTTTCATTTTGGATGATCTGTCCATTGGTGAAAGTGGGGTGTTAAAGTCCCCTCCTATGATTGTGTTACTGTCGATTTCCCCTTTTATGGCTGTTAGCATTTGCCTTAAGTATTGAGGTGCTCCTATGTTGGGTGCATATTTACAATTGTTATATCTTCTTCTTGGATTGATCCCTTGATCATTATGTAGTGTCCTTCTTTGTCTCTTCTTATAGTCTTTATTTTAAAGTCTATTTTGTCTGATATGAGAATTGCTACTCCAGCTTTCTTTTATTTCCATTTTCATGGAATATCTTTTTCCATCCCCTCACTTTCAGTCTGTATGTGTCCCTAGGTCTGAAGTGGGTCTCTTGTAGACAGCATATGTATGAGTCTTGTTTTGGTATCCATTCAGCCAGTCTATGTCTTTTGGTTGGAGCATTTAATCCATTTACATTTAAGGTAGTTATTGATATGTATGTTCCTATTACCATTTTCTTAATTGTTTTGGGTTTGTTATTGTAGGTCTTTTCCTTCTGTTGTGTTTCTTGCCTAGAGTAGTTCCTTTAGCATTTGTTGTAGGGTTGGTTTGGTGGTGCTGAATTCTTTTAGCTTTTGCTTGTTTGTAAAGGTTTTAATTTCTCTATCAAATTTGAATGAGATCCTTGCTGGGTAGAGAAATCTTGGTTGTAGCTTTTTCCCTTTCATCACTTTAAATATGTCCTGCCACTTCCTTCTGACTTGCAGAGTTTCTGCTAAAAGATCAGCTGTTAACCTTATGGGGATACCCTTGTGTGTTATTTGTTGTTTTTCCCTTGCTGCTTTTAATATTTTTTCTTTGTATTTAATTTTTGATAGTTTGATTAATATGTGTCCTGGCGTGTTTCTCTTTGGATTTATCCTGTATGGGACTCTCTGTGCTTCCTGGACTTGATTGACTATTTCCTTTCCCATATTAGGGAAGTTTTCAACTATAATCTCTTCAGATATTTTCTCAGTCCCTTTCTTTTTCTCTTCTTCTTCTGGGACCTTTATAATTTGAATGTTGGTGCATTTAATGTTGTCCCAGAACTCTCTGAGACTGTCCTCAATTCTTTTCATTCTTTTTTCTTTATTCTGCTCTGTGGTAGTTATTTCCACTATTTTATCTTCCAGGTCACTTATCCGTTCTTCTGCCTCAGTTATTCTGCTATGATTCCTTCTAGAGAATTTATAATTTCATTTATTGTTTTGTTTAGCATTGTTTGTTTGCTCTTTAGTTCTTCTAGGTCCTTGTTAAACATTTCTTGTATTTTCTCCATTCTATTTCCAAAATTTTGAATCATTTTACTGTCATTACTCTGAATTCTGTTTCAGGTACACTGCCTATTTCCTCTTCATTTGTTTGGTGTGGTGGGTTTTTACCTTGCTCCTTCATCTGCTGTGTGTTTCTCTGTCTTCTCATTTTGCTTAACTTACTGTGTTTGGGGCAAGGCTGCAGGTTTGTAGTTCCTGTTGTTTTTGGTGTCTGACCCCAGTGGCTAAGAGTGGTTCAGTGGGTTGTGTAGGCTTCCTGGTGGGGGGGGGGGTGGCTGGTGCCTGTGTTCTGGTGGATGAGGCTGGATCTTGTCTTTCTGTTGGGCAGGACTGCGTCCAGTGGTGTGTTTTGGGGTGTCTGTGACCTTATTATGATTTTAGGCAGCCTCTCTGCTAATGGGTGGGGTTGTGTTCCTGTCTTGCTAGTTGTTTGGCATCGGGTGTCCAGCATTGTAGCTTGCTGGTTGTTGAGTGGGGCTGGGTCTTAGCATTGAGATGGAGATCTCTGGGAGAGCTTTCGCCATTTGATATTACGTGGAGCTGGGAGGTCTCTGAACTCGGCTCTCCCACCTCAGAGGCACAGGCCTGACACCCGGCTGGAGCACCAAGACCCTGTCAGCCACACAGCTCAGATGAAAAGGGAGAAGAAAAAAGAAAGAAAGAAAATAATAATAAAATAAAAAAGTTATTAAAATAAAAAAATTATTAAAAGTAAAAATTAAAAAGTTATAAAAAAAAGAAAGAACGAAGAGAGCAACCAAACCAATAAACAAGTCCACCAATGATAACATGTGCTAAATACTATACTAAAAAAAAAAAAAAAAAAAAAAAGGACAGGCAGGGGCTTCCCTGGTGGCGCAGTGGTTGAGAGTCCGCCTGCCGATGCAGGGGACGCGGGTTCGTGCCCCTGTCCGGGAGGATCCCACATGCCGCGGAGCGGCTGGGCCCGTGAGCCATGGCCGCTGGGCCTGCACGTCCAGAGCCTGTGCTCCGCAACGGGAGAGGCCACAACAGTGAGAGGCCCGCGTAATGCAAAAAAAAAAAAAAAAAAAAAAAAGGACAGGCAGAATCCTTGGACAAATGGTAAAAGCAAAGCTATACATATGAAATCACACAAAGAAGCATACACATACACACTCACAAAAAGAGAAAAACGAAAAAAAATTTACATATATATATAAAAAAAAGGAAGAGAGCAACCAAATCAGTAAACAAATCTACCAATGATAATAAACCCTAAATACTAAACTAAGATAAACATAAAACCAGAAACAAATTAGATGCAGAAGGCAAACCCAAGTCTGCAGTTGCTCCCAAAGTCCCCCGCCTCAATTTTGGGACGGTTCGTTGTCTATTCAGGTATACCACAGATGCAGGGTACATCAAGTTGATTGTGGAGATTTAATCCACTGCTCCTGAGGCTGCTGGGAGAGATTTCCCTTTCTCTTCTTTGTTCGCACAGCTCCCAGGGTTCAGCTTTGGATTTGGACCCACCTCTGCGTGTAGGTCGCCTGAGGGCGTCTGTTCCTGCCCAGACAGGACAGGGTTAAAGGAGCAGCTGATTCAGGGGCTCTGGCTCACTCAGGCCGGGGGGAGGGAGGGGTACGGATGTGGGGCGAGCCTGCGGCAGCAGAGCCCGGCGTGAACTTGCACCAGCCTGTGGCGCACCGTGCGTTCTCCCGGGGAGGTTGTCCCTGGATCACGGGACCCTGGCAGTGGTGGGCTGCACAGGCTCCCGGGAGGGGAGGTGTGGAGAGTGACCTGTGCTCGCACACAGGCTTCTTGGTGACGGTAGCAGTGGCCTTAGCGTCTCATGTCCGTCTCTAGAGCTCGTTTAGGCGGTGCTCTGAATCCCCTCTCCTCGTGCACCCCGAAACAATGGTCTCTTGCCTCTTAGGCAGGTGCAGACTTTTTCCCGGACTCCCTCCCGGCTAGCTGTGGCGCACTAGCCCCCTTCAGGCTGTGTTCACGCAGCCACCCCCAGTCCTCTCTCTGGGGTCTGACCTCCGAAACCCGAGCCTCAGCTCCCAGCCCCCGCCCGCCCTGGCGGGTGAGCAGACAAGCCTCTCGGGCTGGTCAGTGCTGGTCGGCACTGATCCTCTGTGCGGGCACCTCTCCGCTTTGCCCTCTGCACCCCTGTTGCTGCGCTTTCCTCCGTGGCTCTGAAGCCCCCCCGGCCCACCACCACCACCACTTCTCTACCAGTGAAGGGGCTTTCTAGTGTGTGGAAACCTTTCCTCCTTCCCAGCTCCCCCCGAGAGGTGCAGGTCCTGTCCCTATTCTTTTGTCTCTGTTTTTCCTTTTTTCTTTTGCCCTACCCAGGTATGTGGGGAGTTTCTTGCCTTTTGGGAGGTCTGAGGTCTTCTGCCAGCGTTCAGTAGGTTGTAGGAGTTGTTCCACATGTAGATGTATTTCTGATGTATTTATGGGGAGGAAGGTGATCTCCATGTCTTACTCCTCCACCATCTTGAAGGTCTACCTTACTGGGCTCCTGCTGTCTTTCTGGGGCTCAGTCCAGCTCTCGGATCCCACAGCTGCACCTGGGAATTCTGTTGCCTCCCTGGGGCTCCACTTCGATCGGGGAGTAAGGACTTTTTCTCTGTGGCCCATTGACATCTTTTCAATGTTTTCCAGTGCTTTTTTCCCATCTCTCTTACCTCACTTTCTCCCTTCCCCTCCCCCAGGATGGAAATTTTCCCCTAGTATAGTGAGAAGGGTAATCTTGGTTCTGTTCATTTCTTGTCTATGTTGGGAATCCTTGCCATTTCTCTAAGGGTCTGGGCTTTTGGAATCTAAAAGTAGGAGGAGAGACCCTTTCTCCCTGCATTTGGCTGTCATACTCTCTCAGAGAATAACCTGGCTGCTTTAATGGGAAGAAGGATCAGGGGCATGGGAGAGGGAAAGGCTAGGGTGGGGGAAATTGTGAAATATTTAAGAATACAATTCACTACTTGATGATAATAATGACGACAGGAGTAATGGTGTAATTAGCATCTACTGAACACTTCCTGAGTGCCCAGTCCTCTCCCAAGTGCTCTATATATGGCATCTCCACTAATCACCACAACAACTCCATGTGTATTTATTATTAGGCTTATTTTTCATAAGAGCAAATTGAAGTCTTGCGAGGGACAGCGGTCTGCTCGGGTTCCACATTTTGCAAATGATGGGCATGGGCTTCGCATGCAAGGCTGCTCTACCAAAGGCTGTGCGTAACCTTGCACCTCTGGCCTCTTGGCAACACCTCTGGAGCCTCAAGACACAGAGCCATGGAGATGGGGAATCAGATGATGCTTCCACCTGCCTGTGGCCCCTCATCCAGCAGGAGTGGGGCTGTCTTCCTTCCCTGCCCCAGCAGGGGTGGGCTGTCTCCGTGTGCCCCCATGGTCAGCTTCTCCCTACAAACCTGGTTTCCTGCTCTGCTTCTGCTTCAGCACGTTTCCAGTCTCTCTCTCTCTCCCTCCCTCTCTTTCGCTCTTTTTCTTTGTTTGCCTTTACAAATAAAATATAAATTTAACCAAGAGCTCATACCACAAAAAGGGAAGAAGTGATAAGTATAAGCAGCAAACAGAGCCCAGGGGTTAACACCCTGCTACCACATACGAGGGCTCTGTGGGGAGAGGATCAAGGATCTGTGTGTCTCTGCTCTCGGCCGCCCTCCAGGCTGCCCTTCCTGCTTCATGCAGAGGAGAGACGTCCTGGGCTTCTCCCCAGACAGCAGTGCCTTTTTCAAAACGTAGAAAGCCTGCAGCTTCAGGAAGGCTTCCCAGCTCCAAATTATCTCTACTGTCAGAGGACTGTTACTTTGGAAAAACAAGCTGACTGTAAAAAATCAGGTATCAGACATTCACATCTTAGCATGACTTAGCTGAACTAGCTGGCCAGGATCCAGATTCTTAGGGGACAGTCATTTTGATGGCAGTGGGGAGGGAGGAGAGGAAATTTGGAACATGATGCAGTCAGTTGGTATAGGGGGCCGCGAGAGGGCTCTGGGCAGCTGGGTGAAGGATGTGTGTCTCTCTGCAGGTGACGACTCCATCAGCACCTTGGGCCTGCTCCTCTGCCTGGGTCTTTTGCTGCTGCTTGTGTCCATCCTGGGCTACAGCCTGGCCAAGTGGTACCAGCGTGGGTACTGCTGGGAGGGTGAGTGAGCGCTGGACCCCGTCACCCAAGCTCAGCCCAGTCCCTCCTCTCCTGTGGCATTTGGCCAGGCCAGATGGGGCTGCAAACTTTTCAGCACGGAGTCATGCAAAAATATTTCCTGTGGTGGCCGCAGTGGTTGAAGCCTTGGGTGGGTGGCTGAGCGCTTGAGGTGTGTTTGGGGAGAGGGTGGGGCCTTTATTGAGGGAGTGGAGGTTCTTCTCCTCCCCCAGCAAGCAGTCAGCTTCCTCTTCCTTCAGAGCTCACAGGAGTCCACCTCCCAGGCCTGTGCAGGCCACAAGGCTGAGGATGATGCGCTAGACAGGCCAAGCTCCAGCTGTCTTCTACCCTGGCTCCTAGAGCCTCTCTTGCCCTGCCCTCTCTTGGTCCTCTCTCCTAAGCTTGCTGATGCTTCGGCCTCACTGGGCGTCTCCTGGAATTTGCTGGGGTGCTCCCAACTCTGATCCATATCTGCACTTCCCATAGGACCCAGGAGAACTGGGAGGGCACACTGGAGTGCCGAGAGGCAGAGGACATCTCCCAGATCTGCAATGAAGTTCAACAGCTTCCGTGGATGTCTGTTGAGCACCTACTATGTGCCAATGCACTTGTGCCTAGTATGATTTTTTAAAAAATTCCATGCGGAGATGAAATTCTTAGTCTCTCTTTTTTATAGGTGAGGATGTGAGGCTAAAGTCACAGAGTTGGAAAGTGGTAGAGTCTGGATTCAGGCCTCCTTCCCAGAGTAATCAGTGCCCTTGATGGAGGGGTCCCTAGTGTCAGGATCTATCCTCAAAGACTGGGGGTTCTGTCTGGGAAGAAGGGGTGTACCCATGGGTCTGGGCCAGGAAGCAGACGCTGAAGGACTGGGAACCTCCCATGGCATCCTGCAGCCCTGCCTAGCCACCCCACACCTTCCAGACAGGGGTGAGGGAGCACTAGATGCTCCCAGAACAGTGATGGGCCGCTCTCCCTGTAGGTACTAACCCTATGTTTTCCGATTGTCTTTCTAGGGCCTAATTTTGTCTTCAATTTGTACCAGATCTGGTGAGTAGATTCAGGGCAGATCTGGGTGGGATGGGCATGGGGGGTTAGGTATGCTTGAGAAAGAATCAAAGATGGAGCTCAAGTTTACTGCTTGCCTTCCCTGTCTCCTCCCCACGTCCCTAAACAAACGAGAAAAGGAAGGAGCCAGGGTCCATTTAGAAAGTTCCATGAACGAACACTTGAACATGGACAGGACCATGTAAGATCCAAATGACAGTGCTCCTCTTAGCATTCACCCCTGGGCAGGCACCATCCATCCATCCATTCATTCATTTATTCATTCACCCATCATGTATTTGGTAAAGATCTATTGTAGCAGGTACTGTGGTGTTAGTTTCTAAGGGTACAAAGATAACTGGGCATAGCTCCTGTCTTCAAGCATTTCACTGTCTGTGGTGGACACCTGCCTGATTACAAATAATTTAATCTCAGGCATAACATGCTGTCAAATGAAGACAATCAGGCATTCGGGGTGTGGGATTTGGAAACTCCTCTTGTGATAAGTCATCTCATCTGCTCTTTGTCACGTGGCAGCTTCTCATCTGGCCTGAGAGATGGGGTAACTCTGATTCTGGAAGGTAAGCCAGTGAGTCAGTGAGTCACTGCCAGAAGTTCTTCCCATGCTCTGGTTCCAGGAAGAGGCCTGGTTCTCAGCCCCAGTAACTTGATTGGCTCATCTTTCTCAGGAACATGAAGGATCTGGAGGTGGGTCCACCCTTCACCATCAGTGGCCACATCAGCTGTCCGGATGGTGGCTACCTGAAGTTCTCCAACAGATTGGTCTGATGAGGGGAACATCAGCTTTCTGGAGCCCCAGAGAGGTGAGTGGAAGGTTGGTGAGCTGAGTGAGTCTGGTGTCCCAGTGTGGTCCTCAGATGGTCCAGGCACCCCAAACCTAGCACCAAGGACTGCTTGGAACCCGGAGATGATTTGTTTCATCCCCCGCCTTCTGGAGAGTGAGTGCTCTAGGGGATGATCTCAGGGATGAAGGCCTGGGGTCATGCTGTCTCCCACTCCCCACCTCCTGCTAGCCCTGGGCCGCTCCTTTTCCACTTGATCCATGTCCTGCCTTTCTTTCCTGGGGAAGTTCTATTTCTGATCAGGTGGAAATTTCTAGAATAGAGCTTTGTATCTCAACCCTTTGCTCTGAGATGAAGATTCCAGATGGCCACCCTCTCCAAGAAGCATTGCTGTAGAGCTTCTGAACTTTCCGAACTTTCTAAGCCCAGGAGCCATCCCTATTTCCTGGCTGGCTGACCCTTTGGTCACACCTTTCCTTGCCCGCCTTCAAGCCCATCCCTCTTCACAGCACAGTTGCTTTCACCCATCTAAACATTTCCTCCCTCCAGCAGTCCCTCACAGACCCTCAGTTCCTCTCTCATCTCTTCCCCACAGGACTCCACACTCACCTCTTCCATGTGTTCCTCCCTCTGCCCTGATGTGATGGTTTAGAGGAATCTTTCCCAAGACTCATTTCTTTGTCACTTTCCCCTTTTTTTTTTTCTGCAGGAGGAGGCTCCTGGCTCAGCACTTGCCCCTCCCGGCCTCCCCTGCCTTCACCCCTGGGTCTTCAAGGCCTGGCCTGGCCCCCTCTTGTGAACATTGAGGAGTCTTCTCTGGGGACACCACCAGCCTCTGGCATTCTCTCCCCCAGGAGAGTCAGGCCTCTGGGGACAGAGTCTGTGGAGTCACAATGGCTTTCTCACAGAAACAGAGATGACCACGTCCCAGCGAGAAAGGGCTGGTTCCCGGGAGGCCTCTGAGCCTGTGGGCGGAGTTCCAGGTGCCCAGCTGGCCGGTGTGGTTGGGGCCTGCTACCTGGGGCATCCCCAGTCACTTCCCTGCAGGACTGACACAAGGGCCAGAAAACCTGTCACATCCTCCATAGGCAAAGTCATGTGGGAGGGAGGGTGATTCCACTTTCAACCTTCCTACCAGAAGCCAAGTTCCCCTAAGAGCTGAAGGCTGAGCTTAGGCCTTGACTCGCATTTGGTTCTGGCACTTTCAGCAAGTCTCCCAACCCCTCATGCCCTCCCACACACGTGTCCACCACCGGGGGCTGTTTTCTCTGCTGCTGACCAGCGTTGGTGCCTCCCAAACAATTTTGAGGGCAGTGCTGAGAATGGTCTAGAAACACATTCTTGTTTTTAGCTTCCTGTGATGGGGTGGGCATAGTGTGGCAAGCTCAATCTCCCATGTTCTCCATTTCCCGTGGAAGGCCTGCCCTGTGATGTGGAAAGTGGACCAGAAGTGGTGAGAGTGGGGAAGAGGAGCCAAGATTAGCCTGAAGAAAACAGATAACGCACACGGGAAATCCAGAACCAAGTATAGCTTTGTGACAGGAGAACAGTTTGTTCTTGAGTCATCCTTCCTCCGGGCTGTGCCCTACTGGACCCGAGGTGGGGCCTGAACTGGGATGTCAGCTTAGTAGGTACTTAATGCAGAGTTGTTCAATCCAGAGAGATTGAGTTCCTGGGGCAGCTGTGGATGGAGCAGGGCCTGAGGGGGCCCTGCCACTAATGAAACTGCAGTTAGAACTACCAGCCACTGGTCTCCCTGCCCATGTCCCAGCAACAAGGCAGACAAGATGCAGAAGCCCAGGACCATGATAGGCGAGGAGGAGAGAAGTCACGGTATTTGTCCTCCTATCCTCTTTCCTGAGGCCTGGTTTCTTTCTTACTTTGGGTTCTAGCAGATTGCCGAGGAAGGAAGGAGGGAAGGGAGGGAGGGAGGGAAGGAAGGAAGGAAGGAGGGAAGGAAGGAGGGAAGGAAGGAGGGAGGGAGGGAGGGAAGGAGGGAGGGAAGGAGGGAGGGAGGAAGGAGGGAAGGAAGGAGGGAGGGAAGGAGGGAAGGAAGGAGGGAGGGAGGAAGGAGGGAAGGAAGGAGGGAAGGAAGGAGGGAGGGAGGGAAGGAGGGAGGGAGGGAAGGAGGGAGGGAGGAAGGAGGGAAGGAAGGAGGGAGGGAGGGAGGGAAGGAGGGAGGGAGGAAGGAGGGAAGGAAGGAGGGAGGGAGGGAGGGAAGGAGGGAAGGAAGGAGGGAGGGAGGAAGGAGGGAAGGAAGGAGGGAAGGAAGGAGGGAGGGAGGGAAGGAGGGAGGGAGGGGACTTATAGCTGCTATCCCCTTACTTCCCTCCAGGGTCTGGGGGCCATTCTCTCAATGTAGCCAGGCTCCAACTTAATAAACCAAATCTCTGGATTTGGAGGTCTTCAGCTGGGCCCTGACTCCTCTATTCCTGAGTAGGTGGGGCTGGGGAAGAGCCCCCCAAGAGACTTTGGATCCCTCCCTTCCTTGAAGGCCTATTGCGGGGGAAGGGCTGACTTTGGTGTCCTTCTTCCTTGCATTTCAGTTCTGAGGGCTGAGCCCCATTTCTTAACCCAGGGGGTGTCCAGCCTCAATAAACTCTCAGCTATGCCCTGCTCAGTGTGGTTCCTGCATCTGCAGCCCCGGCAGGACTGTCCTAGGCCCCTGAAAGTGCTCAGAACTCAGCGGCCTTGGGAAAAACTGAAAGGATGGGGCCCAGAGCCCAGGTGGTCTTGGCCCCCGGTTTGGTGGCTTCAGGTTAGGAGACAGGAACAGCTGCCGAGGGCTGGGAGAATGGAGGGTATTTCCTCCATTCTGCTCCTCAGTTGGGAGCAGAACTGAGACTGGGCCACTTCCTCTTTTTGGGTCCTCTGACGTGTTCCCTGTCCTCTCTGCCTCCCCCTCGTTTTCCTGACTTCCGTAGTCTGACTGGTAGCACGGATTTCTTTACCCTGGATTCTACATGTTTCCCTTGGGGGCAGATTCCAGCTGCTTCAGAAACGATAAGGGAGAAGATGCCGAGAAATCTGGCTTTAAGTCTGGTTGGTCTGGGCATTGGCTGGGCACCCAGACCCATGGCCGTGCCAGCACCGACCCCCCCAGGCCCTCCTCCTCCCTTTATTCTTCATCTCACTGGCCCCAGGAGTCAGGAAGCAGTCACGAGTGTCAGCAGTTCCATGGGCTGGCCCTTCCCATGTTCACTGTCACCATGTTCCTCTTTGGTGTCTTTGCCAGGGCTGCCTTTGCCTAGAATGCCTTCTCCTCCCCACTCCCACCCCCAGCTACATCTAGTCTCCATGGTTGGCTTAAGTCTCATCTTGCCTGTGGCTTCTCTCAGGACTCTAGATTTGATGCCACCCGACCAGGCAGGGTTACGTCCCACAGGTTTTTAGTAACTGCTGAAAGTGAAGTCCATAGGCGGTGCTTAATAAATGCCTGCTGAGTGGAGAGAAACACCCAGTTTCTCTGGCCACAGAAGGCTGCCTTGTCCTAGAGAAAGATGCCAAGGTGACATGAGGAAGAGCAGAAACTGCTGATACAATACGCAGTCTGCAGAGTATAATGCATTTCCATGCATGTTACTGTGTCTTGAAACTTGTAGCAACCTTGTGACGTGGAGATGATTACTCGTCCCATTTTACATATGGAGAGGCTGACGCTCAGAGAGGTGTATGCTTTGCCTAAGGCTGCACAGCCAGCCACTGACTGCATTGGAGCCTGAGTAGAATCTGAGGCCTCACAGATGCAGCCTGATCTCAGGTGGGAGGAGGGTTGAACACTGTAGAACAGGGTCTGGTCTTGACCTGTCCTGCCATGCTGTGTGGCCATGGGCTGTCACTTCACCACCCTGGGCTTCAATTTCAGCATCTGGCAATCGAGGACTGGCCTACTTCTCCAAGGTTCCTCTCTTTTACTTGAAGGAGAAAAAGAGTCTCACCTTCTAATCTCTGTACTCTGTGTGTTTAGCATAGCACCTGTCACTTAGTAGGCATTCAATACACAAAAGAGGCAAGTATAATACAAAGTGTAGTTATAACTCTCTAACTCGGGAGGTGGCAGCTGAAAGGTGATGGCTGCAGTTCCCTTAGGCCCTGACGGTTTAGGATCCTAAATATTACTCAGTCGTTCTTTGACTTTGGCTAAGTCTGACCAGCTCACGGGACTGGACCATTCCCAACCGAGCCCTTCTTGAGCAGGAAGGTAAAACACTAACATTTGCTGATCAAAGATCAGTGCAAAGCAGGGACTTCAAATGCACTGTCTCACTTCGTCCTCCCAGCCTCACAGGTGAGGGAACAGAGGCTCAGGGTCTGCTGAAATGATTTGCTTAAGGCCAGGCAAGAATGTTTTCTTTATAACTCTTGCTCACCTTTAGCCTCTGCCCAAGCTAGCAGCTCCCTGAGCTCCCTGGGCCCCTCACTCTGGTCTCTAATCTCTTTTCTAGGTCCCCTGGTGTGGTGAGAAGGGCTCCTCAGAAGCCTGGCCTCTTCAGGCCTTGTCCTCAGCCCTGAGCTTCTCACTGACCCATTCCTCATTCTTTCTTTTATTTTTTATATCCCCTTTCACTTCCAAATCATCAGATTCTGCCCATTCTTTAGGTCATCTCAATTTTCACTTCTCCAGAGAAACCTCTTCAACATCTGTGGATCTTCTTGTCTTCTGAGTTTTAATTACAGATACTCTCTGGCTACCATCACTTAATTATCGATCATTCCCTTGTATTCATTTATTCATGCAGCTTCTCTAATAGGCCAGGAACTGTGCTAGGCACTGTGCGGGGATCCAATCTCTCTTGAGATTAACCTCGCTCTCTCCTATTTGATGGGTACTTTTTGCAGGCAAAATTCAGATCTTATACCTTTTCTGAGTTCCTTATGGTACCTTGCATGGCTCTGGCCATAGCCAGGAACTCCTCAGGAAATTATGTTGAAAGATTCTTCAGTCTCTTCAGGGAATCTTGGGTGTTGCTTCATCCCTGGTCCAATCCCGGGTGCTTGGAAAACCAAAACTTTCTATTTTCTCTTCCCGTCCTCAATCATGTTCAACCCTTTGATCATCAACTGATACAGATCTGGAGAAAGTGCTCACAGTGACTTTTTCTATTTGAGGGATAATGGCCAAACCCATGAAGTAGCTGGACAGGTGAGGGGGGAGCTCTGCTCTCCTGTAGCTTCCTTTTCAGCCGTCATGCCCTTGCTCCATGCCACTGACCACGGAGGGCCTAGTGTCTATGGTGTCCCTCTCTCTGGCCCAGGGTTCTGAGAACCTCAAAGTGGGAGTAGTCGAGTTTATCGTTACTGTATTTTTTAAAGTGCTTAGTGATCAAAAACCATCTAGAAACAGTGATATTTAAGCAGATCTGGTACAAAACAGGAAGCCAGTGGCCTGGTGAATTCTCACACTTGGGGACCAGAAGTGAAAATATTCTGTCTGCCCAGAGCAGCAACAGGCCAACAAAACAACAGGTGGGGCAGTGCCAGAGATCCTGGTAGACTCCCTGTCTCTTGGATTTTTCCTGCAGAGCCATGGGGGTAGTCTCCCCCTCCCCAAAGCCTAGGGTGAGGTTTCTCATACACAAGCAGGGAGCCATAGAGAGGCAGAAGGGTGGAAAATGTAAGAAACCTCATCTTCAGGTCTTCAGCCCCAGTAGCTGGTGGGTCCTAGGTGCCTTGTTTGTATAAGGCTGCCACTGGACTTGAGGATTCTGAGGTCCCTTCCAGCTGCAAGGCTATTTCGGAGTGTGGGTGACTTCAGTTCCCCAGTGCTGGGGGAGGGAGGCAGGGGAGGAGGGAGGCAGGGGAGGAGGGAGGCAGAGATACCTCTGAGTGTGTGTGTGTGTGTGTGTGTGTGTGTCCACTGCAGAGGTGAGCCAAGGAAGAGAGGGATCGTGTCTTGTCACTGGCTGTATTCCCAGAGGGCCCGCCCATGACAGGTGCTCAATGAATGTTTGCTGAAGGGGTGAATGGCTGCATGTTCAATGTTTTCACGGTCCCTTGCCTTGCCTCCTGACCACATCCCCTTGCTCTAGGCTTCCTGTTTAGTCTGTAGCCCTGAGTCCCTCCAACACCTGAGAGCTATAGGGTGAAAACAGTAAAGAAGGGAATAATCATGGCATAATATGATGAAGCCGAGAAGATGACAAGCCTGAAAATAAAATCAAATTTATATCCTGACCGCTTTCATTTCAGCTCGGTCTAATGTCTCCCAAGTATACATTCAGCCTCAGGCTACCATTAACCACATTGCCATCTCATATTTGGACATTATACTACTTCAACATCTTTCACATGCTTTTCTCTGTGAGGAAATCCACTCCTTCAGGCATTCATTTATTCATAAAAAATGTACTGAGCACCTATGCTATATATTAGCCATTGGTTGGATGTGAAGGATACAGAGAGAAATCAAGAGGAGTCTCTGCTCTCCAAGAGCTCACAGTGAAATGAGCACAGAATGTTGTATGTTCAATGACAGCAGTATGCCCAGTGCATTCATGAGAGGAGTCAGATTGAAGATTACTCTCTCCATTTGGCAGATGAGAAGACTGAGGCCCAGAGCTGACATGACAAGATTGAGCTGGGTGACGGTAGAACTCAGGTCTCCTGAACATTCTTTCCACTTCCTGGGTCTGTTGCCTCTTCCCTTTTGCATCTCCAGACCAGCCACCTTGGCTTGGAAGCTTGTTCATGGATTGGTCCTTTCAGCCTGGGTGGACTGATGGGCACTTCCTCCACGTGAGTGTTTTGCTTTCTTCAATCCATTGTATCATGCCACACAGTGCTTGTTCTACTAGATGTGTGGTTTCTTTGCCCCAGGTTTGAACTGTGGGCTCAGATCTTACGATATCTCAAGTTTTGGAAGTCTCCCAACCTCACTTAGCATAATCTAATAAATTATGTATTTTACTCCTTTCAATTCAGTCCAACAAATGTGCATTGAACACTCTAGCTGGACCAAATGCCCCTCCTATGGACTGCTGTGCACATCTGCATCACAGCACGTTCAGCTGATGATCCCTTATGTCCTCTTGGCTCCACCCCTGATTCTGGCCAGTTCTGAGTGGGCTCTGACTGACTTTGTGCTATCCAGTCTCTTCTGCAGTGCCCACCGCACATCACTTGCTTTCTGCCCTGGCTCCTTCTTTTCTGGGGGAGCCCATGCAGCCCTGTTCACCAGCAGCCCGAGAGTACAGATGAGTCAGCATCTCTGGGGGAAGCATCAGCCAGTGAAGTTCAGGAGCTGATGAATTAGGACTTCTACTGTCAGTGCTCAGGGGACAGTTGGAAGAGGCCTCTGTATGCTGCAAGAAACATTCCAGTGGGATCAGGGTTCAGTTGCTCCCAGCATGACCAGCCTGATAACATATTCTTGTTTGGGCTTTTCCTTCTCCTGTTCCCTCACTCTTGTTCCCTCTGATTGCCTTCTAAGTAAACCACCTGCCCATAATTCCTTGAATCAGGCTCTGCTTCTGGATGGGGCAGTCTAGGCTAAGGCAGCACTTACAGCCTTATATTGTAAGTCTGTATTCATTTATTTACTTGCTCATTCATTCCTTCAAGAAATACAAACTGAAGTTTGGGAATGTAGGAGAGAACAAAAGAGATAAAGTCCCTGTCTTTACAGCTCTTATATTTTATTGGGAGAGACAGACTATGACCAAATAAACACATAAATCGATCTTGTCACTTCAGATAATGATAAGTGCTCTGAAGGAAATAAGCTGGGGATAGAGGGATGAAGTAGAGATGGGGTGGATACTTGGGGAGGGTGGTGAGGAGAGACTTCTTCAAAGAGTCTCCATTTGAGGAGACACTTGAATTAAATGAGGAGGGAATGCAGGATAAGACCTGGGACGAGCAAGGGCAAATGACCTGAGATGGAAATTAGCTTGAAGCAGAGTGGGCAGGTGGAGGCTGCAGCAGGTGTGTCGAGAGAGTGGGCAGATACCAACTCATCTGGATTTTACCACCCCTTTGGACCAAGAGCAAAGGAGAGGGCCTCCAGCAGGGGAATAACATGACCTGAGTCATACGTTATAAAGATCACATTGGCTACGGCACTGGAGTAAGTATACTGTACAAATCATGCTGCATTAGACTAACGGAGCAGGGGTGGAAATAGAGGGGCAGGAAGGGGATGAACAGTGGTCCAGGTGAGACCTGATAATGGATTTGACCAGGATGATCATGTGGGAGTGGTGACAAGTGGTTGGGTTCACCATCTATTTGGAAGGTGGAGCTGATAGGACCTACCTGATGGATCAGATGTGGGTTGTGAAGGGATGACACCTGGTTTTTTGTTATGAACAACTGGGTAAATGATAGTGCCATTTACTCAGGAGGGGAAGACTGGGGGAGGAATGAGTGTGTGAGGGAGTCAAGAGTTCTGTTGCAGACATATTTTTGAGATGCGTGCTAGACATCTAAATGGAGCTGCTCAGAAGGCAGCAGAGTTAGGGAGAAGTCCTGCTTGGGCATTTGGAAGTCACCAGCAACCAGATGGCATTTAAAGGTACGGACTGGGTGATACCATCTAGGAGCAGTGAGGAGAGAAGGGTTGAGTTTAATAGAACAAGCAGCAAATCATCAAGTTATTCTCGAAAGCAGTGACTCTCAGGCTTTAATGTATATGGGAATCACCTGCAACCTGATCACCTGGAACTTGTTTATTAAGCAGGTCCCTGGGAACTAGCCTTAGAAATTCTGGGCCTTGAGAAAAAGCTTAGGAAGACAAGTACCCCCAGGTGATTTGAGTGCCCTGGGGGATAGGTAGAGGGGTGCCTAGGATTTGCATGACTAGGTAGCAGGATCCTGAAGAATATTTCTGTGCTCTCCAGGGCCATCATGAGGACTTAACCTCCACCAGCCCCTCCTTCCTTGTGCAGGTAGAGGTATACAGGTGTGGCACCCACACCCAGACCTTTGCTGGTCATGTACTAATCTTCACCAGCACCCCTCCCTGTGCCTGCTCCAGAGCTAACCAGCCCTACAGATCAGCTGATTGACTAAAAACTCTCAGCTGCACCCTTGTGATGGGCTGTGATTGTCCGAGGAACAACATGGCACCAATGACAGTGGGGTCTGCAAGACAGGTGCCCAGCATAGGCATGGCTAAGAGCAGAGGAATGGCAGCCTGCTTTTCCTCTAGGTGGGCGATCATGAGGTGAGTATTTTAACTGTATATTGGCTGCAGAGGAGCTTGGTGGTCTTCTCCATACCTTTGAATGTGAACTTGACCTAAGTGGGTCCTAGCACAAAGGCTTTCATATCCGAATCCTCAGCTCTGAGCCCTCACCCAGTGCCAGGCCTGCCTTGCCAACTGCTGGAGGATCGTCTCCTTGGCTGACCTATCAACCCCAGAACTCACCATCTCCCCTTTTCCCCCATGCCCATGTCTCCCTTCCACGACCATATTCCACTTTTCTCCTCATCCACATTGCAGTATGATTAGTACCTCTGATTCCTGTTTCTCTCACTCTGGGTTGTCATCAAGTCTTGCCAATATTCTCTTCAAATTGTCTTTTGAATCTGTCACTTCCTCTCTTCCCACTGTCCCTGCTCATTTAATTGGATTATTGTTTAAGCCTCTGTCATGGACTGAATGTTTGTGGTCCCCCCATTCATATGTTGAAGCCCTAACCCCTGGTATTAGGAGGTGGGGCCTTTGTGATTAGGGTTAGATGAAGTTGTGAGAGAGAAGCTCTCACAGTGGAAAAAGTATCCTTACAAGAAGAGGGAGAGAAACCAGAGCTCTCTACCACCCCTACCCCCATCCCATCCCACTATGGAAGGAGAAGGAGAAGGGGCCATCATGAATCTTTAGCCTCATCTGCAAGTCAGGAAGAGA
This sequence comes from Mesoplodon mirus, assembly GCF_964341445.2. Classification (NCBI taxonomy): domain Eukaryota; kingdom Metazoa; phylum Chordata; class Mammalia; order Artiodactyla; family Ziphiidae; genus Mesoplodon; species Mesoplodon mirus. The sequence continues at coordinate 126,529,899 of NC_138983.1, read as the reverse complement.
GCCCTCACCGAGAAATGAATCTGCCAACACCTTGGTCTTGGACATCCTGGCCTCCAGAACAGTGAGAAATAACTGTGGTGGTGTTGAAGCACGGTATCTTGTTACAGCAGCCTGAGCTGACTAGTACAACCTCCTGTTCAGTTTCTCTAATGCTTGCTTCCATCTCGTGTGTGGATATTAGTTTCCTTGATGGCACTTATCACTGATGATAGTAATATGTTTGTTAGTCTGTTGAGTAGCTTGGTGATTATCTTCATAAGCAGAGGTGACCTCCATGAAGCTGTACATCTTTTGTTCACCACTCTGGACCCAGGGCCGAGTGCCATGTTGGGCACGTAGTACATGCTTAATAACGTGTTTCTTGAAGAAATGAAATGCTGACAAGAAATGCCTCCAACCAGTTCACCCTACATTCTGCCTGGTTCCTTCTGACTCATGCCAGGGTGTCTTGACCCTGTTGTGTACTGACCAGGGTTATCTTTCTAAAACACAAATTTCACCTCACCCGACCCTTGTTTGTCAGTGTTTACTGGGTCCCAGCACCCTTTTTGAATGTTTACGGGAGTGAAAATGAAGTTGAGAGCAAGCTGATAGTGAGGTGTGGTGGCTCATCAATAAAAGTGATCATAAATGATTAATAAAAATTTTTTAATTGTGGATTTGCTTTAAAAGAAACCCCCAAACCCATGAGCACTACAGGAAATAGATGTCATGCCTTCTAGTATCTAGTGTCCTCTAGACTGGGGTTTGATAAAGTCAGCCTTAACTGCTAGAACTACTTCAGATGGTTACCAGTGTGCTGTCCCAGGTGGGCACAGCAAGACCCCCTTCTTTGTCGTTCGTGGGCGGGGCTCAGCGACCCTCCACCTGCACTGCCCTGTGGGTGCCATTCAGTGCAGTGGGTGGGACCATCTCAGGGGTGGCGTGTGTCCTGTGACCGTGTGTGCATTGGGAGTGGGGTGGGGAGGGATGGAGATCTTTGGGGAAAGACGAGGCAGACTCTTTGACTATAGCTACTTACAAACTCGGGAAAACAGAGTTCAGTAGAATGCCCACTTCCCATCTCCTTACTAAGAGGAAGTTCCATTAGCTCATAGAAATGCAGAATCACCCATCCCTCAGCTTGGAAAAGCCCTCGAAGGAGGTTTCTCAGTGTAGGAACAAACGGGGCCATCTCTTGGGGACTTTATTCCAAATTCCCAAGAAGCCTGGCAGTGTCTCACTGCTGTTTGGAAGAACTCTCTCAGTTTCTCCCATGGCCCTGGCCGTGCTGGGTGGTCAGAAAGCAGCTTAAAAGAGGAGGAGACTCGGCACAAACTCCCACTCCTTCCACATAAGGGAAGGCTGCTGCAAGAGCTCACGTGCTCGGACTCCACCCTCTCCTTCGAACTACTCCATCCATCCAAACTGGCCTCGGTTCCTTGAGAGGGATTCCTCTTACTCTCTGAAACTTCCTATTCACGTCTCAGCCAGGCTTCATCCAACCTGCCCCAGAGGCCTTTCCCTTGGGCAGACGCCATCTCCAACACTCATTTCCAGGAGGAAGTGACCAACCCCATACACCAATTGGACAAGGAGGCCTTCGGGGCAAAAGTCTGAGCAGGTCCCAAACGGTATGAGATTAGTCAAGTTCTCTGAAGATGATAGGATCAATGCTTCCCCAGAACTGGTTATTTTCTCAGAGTAAAAGGGGAGAGGCATCGTCAGAAATGACACAGGGGAACAGAGATGTGGTGTCCCCGACCACCTCCTGGAGAATCCAGGCTGCGACAAAGAGCAAAGTGTATCCAAAACTCAGGCCCCAAGCCCTGGGTCTGCTCCACCGGCTGGGCTGAGCTCGGGGAGAGCCTCAAACCCACACGTGGCTTTTCGTGGAAGGGGGAGGCTGCTTTTAGAATTGAGTGCAGACGGCTTCTGCACTTACGAGAAGCGTTGCTGGGGCACACTTCCAGGTTGGGGGGAGCGGCTGGCGGGGCTCCAGGAATGCCTGGTCTGCTGTCTGCCTGGAAGGGAGGGGCCGTCGGGTCTCCTTTCAAGTTGTCAGAATTCACATCCAAAAGATAGTGTTTTCTGTCCCACTGGTTCCTTTTCAGTCTTCTTAAAGAACCCTCCGCATACCCTTTCATTTACACTCATTATCTTTCATTACATTACATGCTCTTTACCTTAGTTGCATTCATTATCTTTCCTCAGGTACTCCTTCAGCAATTTCGTTACATACTTAACATACATTTTTCACGATCTCTTTCATTTTCACCCGTTTCCAAGAAAAACTGTCCATTTCCCTATACAGCTTTAAATGTAACTCTTCATGTGTGATCTCATTTAAACCTCCTGACATCCCCATGAAGAATGATTATTCCCATTTTATAGATGAAGAAACTGGAACTTAGTAAGAAACTTGCCCAAGGTCACAGAAAATAAATGTCAACATGAGGACTTGGACTTGATTTGAGCCTAAGTCCTCAGTCTTGGTAGCTTAAAGCGACATCGCACATCTACTCATCGTTCTCAATCATCAACAACTTGATGCCTCTACCAGCCACTGTGTCATCAGAAATCTGATTGGTTTCCCAAGATTCCTGTGGTTCTGACAATTTATTGGAAGAAAGAACACATGTCACTCACAGAGCCTGTGTTCAAGGCACATTCACACCCTCGTCCTCAGTGGAACCTCACACCCTTATGGATGAAACAAGTCAGACAACGTTTTCTGGTTTCACAGATGAGGAAAAGTGGCTTTCCCAAGGTCACACGGCTAGAAACAGTGAAATCAGAATGAGAACTCCTAGGCTATCGAAATACCCAGAACTCTTTCCCTGTATCTTGCTGCCTCTTCAATAAATAAATGAACAAAATAAATAAATAAACCTTCCAAGGAAACGCTGAGAAACTCCTCCTTCAAGCCTGTTTCTAGAGGGAGTTACTATCGGACTGGCGCCTACGAGCTTCCTGGCAGAGCGGAAGGGGCTCTGGCTGGATTCCCTGGGCCTGATGTCTATTCCCAGAATGCCACGGAGAACACAGGGCCGAGGATGACTTGGGGGGTGGGCACACCCCAGGCCTATCACCCCTCCCAGGTTCCCTGCCCACGGCCTGTAAACTGGCTTTGCAGACAGATTCTAAACTGACTGTGGGGAAGCAGGGCCCACACCTGCCCCCTCTCTGGGCCCAGGGTCTGGTTGCTCTCTCAGCACAATGCCATGCACTCTTGCTACATCAGTTAGCCTGCGGCACGGGAAAGAAGCCGGCTCTGTGCAGGCATGGCTTCCTCCCTACCCAGGGTCAGTTGGGGTTGGAGATGTTACCCCAGAAGCCAGCTTGGCTAACATCCATCCATCTAGAAGGGTCCCCTAGAGATTCTTTACGTCACAGATGGGATAACAGAGGCCCTCTGAGAAGTGGCTGGCCCAAGGTCGCACAGCTGATCATTGAACAGAGGCCCTACCCCAGTGTCCTGTCCTGTAGCTGGATGTCAGCAGAAAACACAGTGCAGGTCCTAACCCTGACCCTCTTGGGCAGATAAGGTGGCGTCCAAGCCTAGAGGCCACCTGAAGGCCTGAGTTTTGACCAGTACAAACACCCATGGTTTCGCTGGTACTGTCAGCAACATGGTGTGGGCAGCAGGGTGAGTGTAGTCCGTGGCTTGGCCACTCCAAGTGCCCCAGGGGGATGTTGCTCTATTTGCTTGAAAGAGGGTGCGGTCTGCAGATGGACACAAGCCATACCCAGAGCACTGGATTCTGAGCCAGAAGCCCCCTTCTGGATCTCAGCTCCCTTTGGCCCCTGCTCCCTCCTTTACCTCCTAGAAATGGCCCCTGCAGCGAGGCCCTGAAGCCTCCATCCTCTCAGCCCTCTATCCTGCTGGAGGCCCTGACACATGGCTGGCCTCAGCAGGGAGGCCTGGCTCTCTGAGCTGACTTCAGCCTGGTGGCCTCACCACAACTCCAAAAAGCCCCATGATTCCCCTGAGCAAGTAGTCCTTTACAATATGGGAAGTGTCCCAAGGAGGTGGAGATCTCTGCCCTGCCCTTCTCAGCTCCGCCAGAGTCTGCAGGGCCCCGTCTGCAGAGGAGGCCAATGCCACGTACGTACCCTGTGCTAGTTTAGTTTCCTCCTGCCCTGGACACTTACCAGGGCTGGCGCTGGCCTCACTACGCTTGCAGAAAAGTGCCCAGACTGGCCTTGTGCTTCACTTTCATCCCCTGGGGCCCCTCTGGGTCCAGGCAGGGTGCAGCGGAAACCAAAAGCAGCCCTTTGGCCTGAGTCACTCACTTGAGTGCAGGCTGGAGATCAGTGGCAGGGCGACCAGGTCTGAGTCAAAGCTGCCCAGGAGACCGCCTGGGGCTGCCACACAGTCCAGAGGGGCAAGATCATGGGCAAACCTCCAGTCAGATGTTCCCAGGTCACCACAGCTGGTCAAGCCCAGGAGTGACCAATCCTCAGTTGGTGGGTTCCACTGTCCAGCTGGGGCCCCTGAGGGAGTGAGAGTTATTTCTGGGGGGTCCTGTTTCAAATAGCCCTTGGCCAGGGCTGGTAGAGGCCAGTCCACCTCAGCATCCACGCATGTCCTGAATTTGGGGCCAAGGCCATCTGTTGAGGAGGACTCTTCTTCCAGGCCGCCTGCCTCGGCTGCCCTCTCCTCTGGGCACCGGGTCTGCTTCAGGTAGCCCTGGAAGGCCCCTGCAGCTGGGTCTTCTCCCGCAGCCACCTCCGGTCCCAGGGGACGAACATGGTCCAAAGCTGAGCCACCCTGAACATCCTCAGGCTGCCTCTCAGAGTTCTGGACCAGGCCAATGCCACTGTCATCCTGGTCCCGGCTGTCGCTCCCCACCTGCGGCTCCCAGTTGGGCTCCGTGCCAGGACTCAGGCTGGGCTCCTGCAAGCAGATCCCGCTGTCTGTACTTTTGCTGCCGCCGCTACTGCAGCTGTTCTCCAGCAACCGGGTCGCCCCCTTTCCCAAAGGACCCCCAGCCTGGGGGTGGGGGGCAGGGAGGTGGAACTGGGGCTCATCAGTCTGCAGGGATGGCTTGGCACTGCTGAAGCCACTGTCCGTGCTGCCGTGCAGCTCCGAGTTCCTCAATTCTGGGGACACCTTGGGGAAGGCCTCCTCATCGAGGGGATGAATGGTGTCTTGGGTCTCTGGGCAGGAAAGCTGGCTGATGAGGCTGAAGGGACTGGGCTTCTTGAAGACCTGGGGAGGAGAGGGTAGAGTGAGGGGCGGGAGGGTCACCTGCAAGAACCCGCCCCAGTGTGGCCGGGGGAGGCCGGGGGTTCAGGAGGTACTGCTCCAACAGAGGGGGTCCTGCAGAGCCTGGAGTACGCTGCCACGTGTCCTTTTGGTTTTGGTTCAGAACTGAGTTTTCCTCCTCATGCAGTTCTCAGTTTGACTCAGGCCAGATACCTAAGAAGCCTGTATTCTCGGAGTTCAGACAGAATGACAGGCAGAATGGGAGGCTGCAGGGAAAGGTGAACATTCTCAGGAGGCTCCATCAGCAGTGCTTTTCAAACCCGAAAGCAGGCTGGACCCACGGACATCTAGAAATGTGTTTCAGACTTTTTTTCACTATGACCCCAAGTAAGAAATATGTTACACGATAACCTGTATATAAATAGCCCATAAATATATAACTCATATATGATTGAAACCAAGTTCACAAAATAATACTTATCGTTACTACCTGTGCGCTGTGATCTATTGTATTGTCCTGTCCTATCCTATCCCGTGGTACTCATTTCATCTCTTATAACGCTGGATGTGAGACACCGAGTTAATTTCTCCACTCCCTGAGTGATTCACATAAACACAGCCTGGCTGCAGCGTGGGGGGCGGTGAAACAAGCAGAGCTACAGCTGGGGAGGCCTCGCTCCCCATTAATTGCCCAGAGTCCCAGGGAAGTCACTTAACCTCTCTCCCCCTTGCTCTTGTGCCCCAGCCGCACTGGTGTTCCTTTTGCTCTGGACAGTGCTGTCTCAGGGCCTTTGCACAGGCTACTCCTGGTTGGAATACTCTTCTCCTAGCACTTTGTATGGCTGGATCCTCCTTATCGTTCAGGTCTCAATTCAGACGTCATCTCCTCAGAGAGACTTTCCCAATCACCCTGGCTAAAGCAGTGCTCCAGACACTCTCTTCCCATTAACCCAGTTTATTTTTTCCTAGCACTTAGTTCCTGGAGTTATTTTTTTGTTTTCTGTGCCCCCACATGTGCGCACACACACACACACACACACACACACACACACACACACACTCAGTCCCGACCTCCAACAGAATAGAAGCTCCTTGAGGGCAGGAGTCGTCTGTTCTTATTGGCCACTCCGTTCCCAGAGCTTAAACTGAGCTGGCACATAGTAGGCACTCCAAAGGTTTGTTGACTGACTTACTGACTCACTGTTGCACATCTGCCCTTGTTCCCTTTGTATGTGATGACTCTAATGCAACTCTTATTGGTTGGATCCCTACTGATATCAGATGGCTTGGTGACTAAGGATGTGTATTCTGGAGCCAGACTTCACGGGTTCAAATCCCAGGTCTGCCTCTTATCAGCTGTGTCACTTCGGCCAAATCATTTATCCTCTCTGTGCTATAGTTCCTCCTATGCAAAATGGAAACAATGACAGTATTGCCTCCTCAAGTTGTGGTTCGTGCATGTAAAATACTTAGAACAGTGCCTGATACAGAGAAAGCACTCAATAAACACTCGGTGAATTGAATTTTACTCTCCAATAATTCTCTAAAGAAGTATTATTATCTCTATTTCCTAGAGGAGAAAACTGAACCTCAGAGAAGTTAAATGACTTGCCCAGTGTCACACAGCAGCAAAGAACAAATAAATCTGGAATTTGTACTCAACTGTCCTGATTTGTAATCCCCACTTGTTTAACAATGCTTACTTTGATAATCATTGAAGATCAGATCAAAGCAGCTAATGAATGAGAACAAGCAAGTGCATGTGAAAGTGCTTCGTGCTCTCTCAGTTATTTATAAAGTTAGTAATGGCTGTGATCGTTAGAGGAAGGAAACTGGGCTGTACTTATCTTGAGGATGAAAAAACTCATGAGAACAAGTCAATTCTGTGATCCAAATGTTCAGAAAGAACAAAAAAACCAGAGGTTGCTTGTCATCTCCTTTGGCACTTTTGCATCTATGTCCATTTCACTGTTTTGCATTAAACTTAATAGTTGATTCGTTGGCTGGCCCACCGGACGTAATCAAGCCCCTTGGGACCAGTGGCCACATTACTCAGCTGCTTCCGTACAACATTTTGCATGTTGTAGATGCTTGGTAACTGTAACTCAGTAGCTACCTCTCTCTTACTAGATGCCTTTCCCCAAGCCCAACTAAGACTCTCCCATCCAGCGGTCCTTTCCTACCACTCTGCTCTCTAGTTACCCATCCCTGAGGGCAGGTCCTCTGGTGCACTCACCAGGCAGCCCCACCCCTCTTCTCTCTCCTCCATCTCCATCTCAGAGTTCTTACTCAAAATAATTTCAGAGGGCCTCTGTCTCTCTCATTTTTCCTAGAGATCCTGGGATCCTTGTGGAGGGTCCCCTTCCAGCTGTGAGCTTCCCTGGGCCCTGGTCTCCCCGAAGGAGCCCACCCTTACAGCTGAGCCCTCGACCATCACGGTAGTGTCAGCTGTGGGGACCACCTTTGGTCCAGTCTGAATCCCAGGCCAGAGACGGGCTGTGGTCTGGAAATGCTGCTCGATGCGGCAAGCTGAACTTTGGAGGCCGGCTGACGACAGATGCGGTGTTTGTCAGCACCGTGTAGCAAGAGGATAGGCTGTGGGAAGGGCCGGAGATGCTCGCCTCTCAGCATCACCTCTCCGCTCTGCTCTCTCCCACACTGACAGCAGCCCTTTGTCTTCCTGTTCCAGAGCACCCTTCGCCAGCCTCTAGGGATGGGGAAGGCTGGGCTCCGGCCCTGACTCTTCCTGGCTGTGGGACCCTCTGCATGTAACAATCTCTCTACGCCTCAGTTTCCTCAGTTGTAAAGTGAGGCTATAACTAGCTGACTCCGAGGTACTAGTGCACAGGGGCTGGTTCGTGGCCAATTATTGGCAAATAGTAACAAAATGGCGCATGGCGGGTTGGGATTACTGTGTCTTATCTGGGCCACTATAAGGCAACATTCTCCGCGCTGGGCTTGGCGTTCAAGCCCTCCCTCCGCCCCCATGGTGCTTGATGAAGGTGCATCTGATAACGTCAGGGCTGAGGGTACGGCCTGCCTGGGAGGGTGCTCCCTGCCTCCCAGAGTCCTGGTGGGGCCGGGGAGGATGGGGCAGTGGCCTCCCTGTGAGACTCACCAGGACGGTGGGCAGCTTCCCCCGGCGCTGCACATACAGCTGGAGGGCCAGGAAGAAGGCCAGGGCTCCACAGAGCAGCAGGACAAAGGTGAAGAAGATGCTGAGGTTGGTCATGGTGAAATCTGTGGGCCCAGAGAGATGGGTTTATAGCCTGGTGCCATGGGATATGGAGGGGCAGTCCCCGAGGATCCCATGGCCCCTCTCAGGAGCCTCTCGGTGAGAGGCCGAGTGACCCCCTGCATCCCCCACCCCAGGTTACCTCTAGGCCACAACTCTGGAGGCCATGCCAGGATTCTTGGGAGTCCCTGCCTGGCCCTCCAACCTCTGCCCTGAAGGATTCCCTCACTAGACACATGGCCTCCAGCTCTCTGCACAAAACTCACATGAAGGCATACATAGCGGTGGGGCAGGATGGTACAGCAGGTAAGAAGGGAGGCTTTGGGAGCAGCCAGACCTGGGTTCAAATCCCAGCTCTACCACTTACTAGCTGTGAGGCTGTGGACAAATTAGTTAGCCTATCTGAGCCTTCGTTTTACCGTCTACGAAATGGGCAAAATAATAGTGCCTACCTCATAGATGGTTGTGAAGCACACAGCACTTATCATGAACCAAGCCCTTTATAATAGTCCCCCCTTATCTGTGGTTTTGCTTTCCGTGGTTTCAGTTATCTGTGTTCAACTGTGGTCCAAAAACATTAAATGGAAGATTTCCAGAAATAAACAACTCATCAGTTAAATCGTGTGCCGTTCTGAGTAGCGTGATGAAACCTCACACTGCTCCACTCTGTCTGGCCCGGGACATGAATCATCCCTCTGTCCAGCACATCCCACCCGTGAGTCCCTTAGTGGCTGCCTCAGTTATCAGATGGACTGTTGTGGCATCCAGTGCTTTTGTTCAAGTAACTCTTATTTTACTCAATAACGGCCCCAAAGTGCAAGAGTAGTGATGTTGCCAATTTGGGCATTCTCTTAAATTTTTATTTAATTTATAAACTAAACTTTGTCATAGGTATGTATGTATGTATAGAGAAAAAACATAGTATATATACATGCTTTCAAGGCATCCACTGGGGGTCTTGGAACGTATGCCCTTCAGATAAGGGGGGGACTACTGTACTTATGTCACCTGATTCTTATAACCACCTTAGGAGGTAAATACTATTATGGTCCCTATTTTTATAGATTAGCATCCTGAGGCCCAGAGAGGTTAAGCAAGTTGCCCAAGGTCATATATTTCATTAGTGACGAAGCTGAGATTTGAACACAGACCTGTATACAAAACTATTTCTATATCAGTGAGTGGATGTTGAAAAGCTCTTAAGGCCGCCTGGCACACAGATGGTGCCTTACTCTGCTTCAATGTGAGTGAGGCTGAAATGACAATGAGTTTGTGCATGTCTGCCATAAACTGAAATGTACTGCAGAAAAGTAAGGAGTCCCTCTGGTCATTGCTGGACGCTGCCCACACTGGACTGGGCACTCCCAGCGCACTGACTGTTGGCATGATTCGCTGGGCACTTGACATATGTTGTCCTGAGTAGCTAGTTAGAGCCTCCTCTGGGCACATCCTGTCTTCCCAGCCAGACTGTAAGATCCTTGTGGGCAGAACTGCAGCCTTCACATGCCATATGCCCTTCCCTCCCTCCCCTTTCCAGCGCTGGGCTGAGAGCCTGGCACAGTATTTGCTGACTTTTGCAGCTGTGGGGAGGAGTCAGCTCAGTTCTGCTTTCCTCTGAGGGGGAGGAGGGGAAGTTCGGAGCAGCCCTTGGTGCCCCCAGCTCTAAAAAAAGACAGCAGAGGAATGTAACAAACAGGAACCACCACAGCTGGCTGAGGGGTGCTGCAGAAGGGCTCCTGGGAGTGCAGCTGGGCTCCAGTGGAAGCACCCGCAGAAACGGGAGACCTGGCTTTGTGGCCACACCCTGGAAGTTGCTTGTAGGTACTGAGCCTCAGTTTCTGCATCTCTAAAATGGGGACAATAGGAGCTCTTTCATAGAGCTGTGTGAGGATGGAGAGCTGTGTCGCAGTTGGGGGGCCCTAGCACAGTGCCCCACATCGGCAGCCCTCAGTGGAATGCTTTTCAGACGTGCAAGGCCCTTCCTGCCTCCCTTCTGCCCAGACAGCAGCCCTGACCAACTCACACTGCGGGGTGAGCACGATGCACTCCTCCTTGGACCAGACCTCCTTGTTCACTCGGGAGCTGACAGATGGTTTCACCCTGACACAGAACTCTCCCACCCCTCTCGGGACTGGAAGGTTAAAGTTTTCATGTTTTATCTTGTCATGCGACTGAAACGAAAACAATCAGAGCAGTAAACACGATATCCTTGTTCCATGCCACATGGAAGCTGAGAGCTGGAGGGGCCTTTAGAGACGCTCTAAAGCACTGAAGGCCAACCCCCTTCAGTGTTCTTTTTCTAAGATAAAAAACCCTGCATTATCGAGGCAGCCCAAGATCTCTGTGATTACCATGAGTTAGTTTGTATTAAAAATGAAAAGGAGCAAAGGAAGCCATAAACAAGGCGAAAAGACAACCCTCAGAATGGGAGAAAATATTTGCGAATGAAGCAACTGACAAAGGACTAATCTCCAAAATATACAAGCAGCTCATGCAGCTCAATAACAAAAAACAAACAACCCAATCCAAAAATGGGCAGGAGACCTAAATAGACATTTCTCCAAAGAAGATATACAGATGGCCACAAACACATGAAAGGATGCTCAACATCACTAATCAATAGAGAAATGCAAACCAAAACTACAATGGGGTATCACCTCACACCAGTCAGAATGGCCATCATCAAAAAATCTACAAACAGTAAATGCTGGAGAGGGTGTGGAGAAAAGGGAACCCTCTTGCACTGTTGGTGGGAATGTAAGTTGACACAGCCACTATGGAGAACAGTATGGAGGTTCCTTAAAAAACTAAAAATAGAGCTACCATACGACCCAGCAATCCCACTACTGGGCATATACTCTGAGAAAATCATAATTCAAAGAGAGACATGTACCACAATGTTCATTGCAGCTCTATTTACAATAGCCAGGACATGGAAGCAACCTAAGTGTCCATCAACAGATGAATGGATAAAGAAGATGTGGCACATATATACAATGGGATATTACTCAGCCATAAAAAGAAACGAAATGAGTTATTTGTAGTGAGGTGGATGGACCTAGAGTCTGTCATACAGAGTGAAGTAAGTCAGAAAGAAAAAAATACCATATGCTAACACATATATATGGAATCTAAAAAAAAAAATGGTTCTGAAGAACCTAGGGGCAGGACAGGAATAAAGACGCAGACGTAGAGAAGGGACTTGAGGACACGGGGAGGGGGAAGGGTGAGCTAGGATGAAGTAAGAGAGTGGCATGGACATATATACACTACCAAATGTAAAATAGATAGCTAGTGGGAAGCAGCCGCATAGCACAGGGACATCAGCTCGGTGCTTTGTGACCACCTAGAGGAGTGGGATAGGGAGGGTGGGAGGGAGACGCAAGAGGGAGGGGAGGGCCTCCCTGGTGGCGCAGTGGTTGAGAGTCCGCCTGCCGATGCAGGGGATACGGGTTCGTGCCCCGGTCTGGGAGGATCCCATATGCCGCGGAGCGGCTGGGCCCGTGAGCCATGGCCGCTGGGCCTGCGCGTCCGGAGCCTGTGCTCCGCAACGGGGGAGGCCACAACAGTGAGAGGCCCGCATACCGCAAAAAGAAAAAAAAAAATAAAAATAAAAAAGAGGGAGGGGATATGGGGATATATGTATACATATAGCTGATTCACTTTGTTATACAGCAGAAACTAACACAACATTGTAAAACAGTTATACTCCAATAAAGATGTTAAAAAAAAAAGCGAAAAGGAAGTATTTTATAGATACTGAGGACCATCCCAGAAGGGGCTAGAATCAACTGCGGTTGAAAGGAAAGAGGAATGGATTTTGCAGATTCCAGATCCCCCATTTATGGGAGTGTGCTTGGGCATTTTCATAGCCTCTGAGAGCCTCATTTCGCCATCTACAACATGGAATAGAATCCCCACCTGCAAGGGGGTTGGAAGCAATAGTTACAACATCTCCTGCGCTGCCTGACACCTAGCGGGCACTGTCTTCCCTGCCACCTGGCAGAAGCACAGGTTTGAGGGCTGAGGCCATCTCAGCTCCCCCCACTTGCCCCACAAGCTCTCTCGACTCTGCTGGAAAAGTTCCCCAGGGGTGCACAAGGCACTTCCGGCCCAGGTGACAGGAAAGCCCGGCCTTGGGGAATCCCATACCTTATATCGTCCTGGTACCTTGCGAACCTCAATCTCATACTCCCGGAAGTTGTGGAAGATGCTTTCATATGTGTCGCCTGCAGGGGCCATCTTGGGCCTGGGGAGCTGGATCACCCCAAAGATGATGCCATCGTGCATCTCTAGCTTCACACCGGCAACTGTCAGAGTCACTGAGTCGGGAGACAAAACCATGAGGCCTGCAGGCTGGGGAGGGCCTGGGCACCCCATCCATACCTGGCCTCCAGGGTCAAGCTTTACCCACCCTAAAACCTGGGCTACAGGTTTCTCAACCTGGCAGAACATAAGGATATCCTGGGGAGCATGTTAAAAACGCAGATGCCCAGACCCACTCAAGACACAGTGAATCTGAATTTTGGAAGCTGGGCCCTGGAAACATCTATATTTTTTATTTTTATTTTTATTTTTTTTGCGGTACGCGGGCCTTTCACTGTTGTGGCCTCTCCCATTGCAGAGCACAGGCTCTGGACGCGCAGGCTCGGTGGCCATGGCTCACGGGCCCAGCCGCCCCGCGGCATGTGGGATCTTCCCGGACCGGGGCACGAATCCGTGTCCCCTGCATCGGCAGGCGGACTCTCAACCACTACGCCACCAGGGAAGCCCAGGAAATGTCTATTTTAAACACACTCTTCAGTGATGTTTCTGCAGCCAGTGGAGTACTGGCCTGTGGGCAGGCATTTGGGAGACAATGACCTCCAAGAGTATCATTCTGAATTGTGCAGAGCAGCCTTGCCACACACATAGAGCACAGTCAGTCCCAATCTGCAGAAGGAAAGAATCCCATCACATTTGGGGCTTATTCTTTTCTCTTCTCTCTGCAGAGAGAAACTCCCAACTTTGCTTCAATAGCACCTCCCTGCTTCAAAGCCTCACACTCTGACCCCAAGGAATTCATTCTTAAAGGGAGGAGGACCTGATCGGAATTCTGCCTCCAGCTTGCTGCCCTGTGCTGGGTGCTTATGGATTTGCTTCCTCTCCCAGAACCCTACAAGTACACCAACCTGGCCCTCGTGACTCAGCTGCCCCAACTCACCCCAAGACTTCTCTTCTGTAGGATAAACAACTCCAGTTCCCTTTTAAATCTTGAATAACTTGGCTATTTTCATCTAAACCTTCTCCAAAGTCCTGACTCAGGCTTGTTTGGGCAACTAAATCCCCGGCCAGGAAGCCAGGCAGATGTGGCGAGCTATGGGAACGGAGAGAAAAGTTCTAGACTAGAGCTTCTGGCTGGAAAGGACCCTGAAAGCCATGTTCTAGGCCCCGGGGAGGAAAAGCACCTTCATCCACAGAGAAGCGGGTGTTGGGAGAGGTCCAGTTTGAGTGCTGGCCTCCGTCCACTGCCCGGACTCTGGCTCGGTAACCATTGCTATGATACAGGTCCAGGGTCTGCATGGTGAGATCACAGGACAGCACCAAGGTCTGGCTACAGCTGTGGATGGGGTTCCAGTAGATGGGTTCTACTCCATACCTGGGGAGATAGCGGGGTAGGCGTTGGGAGAGGAACTTGTGCTCAAACCTAACTCCTTTAGGAGGGAAGCAAGAGGCCAGGGGAGAGCTCTCATGACGGTATAGCCCTCAGGGTATTCCCTTTAGTCTGGGGCATCTAGTTGCAAGGGGATCTCCCTTGGTTCTGGGACTCTGGACCAATTTCTCTGTGCTCTAGAAGACTCTTAGATTGGAATACGAGGAGCTCAAACGCCAACTCGTCCAGGAAGACTTGCCACTCCCTACAACACAGCCCAATTCCTCCCTTCTCCCAACTACATCTGTAGTCCTTAGGGCTTCCTTGTTCTCCAACTGGCTTATGGATGCTTTTCCTGTTTTTCCAATAAGATGGAAAAGTCTTGAGGGTAAAGGCAATACCTTGGCTTTCTCACCCAGAGCTTCCAGCGCACTACTCTGGCCATATGAGACTTGATCAGTACTTGTCAACTGATGGATATGTGCCAGGGTCCTTCCTGGTGTCATTTCAGTAACAAGGCAGGTATCTTCCCATGCCAGGGTAGGTAGAAGGGGATGGACTCACCCACTCCCTCACTCACCTCCCTCCTTTCTCCATCCTCCCTTTTGCTTACCGCAGGAGCTCCACTTCATAGTAGGTACTTTCAGACTGATTTGGGATGGGAGTCCAGTGGAGGACGTGGTAGAAAAATTCTGCTTCAAACCATGCAGATGAAGGTCTGGGCAGTTCTGTCCACAGGGAGAACAGTGTCAGTACCAGAGCTAGCAGAGGCCCCCTCCACCTCCCCGCCAGGGAGGAGATGATGGTGGTGATGGTGGCAGGCATTCTAACAGCTCCCATTTACTGAGCACTTTACCTTGAGCTGAGCACTCAGCTAAGTACTTTACATATATTGTCTCATTTCATTATCACAGTAATCCTACAAGGTAGGCATTTATTACCCCAGTTTCACCAGAGAAGAAATGAAGGTTCAGAGAGGTTAAGTGACTTGCCCAAGGTCAATGGGGGTAGTAAGTGGTAGAGTGGGCCTTTGAATCCAGATGTGTCTGATCCCAGAGCTAGTATAGTGTCCTTAAGTCACTGTCCTGTGCTGTAGGTGATCAGAAGCAGAAGTGCTGGTTGACAAGAGCCAAGGTGGGTGTGATGCATCCCAGGCAAGAAGGCAGGGGCTGAGGGCTACGATGTGCCTACAGTGAGCTCTCAGATGAGCTGGTCCCTGGCTCTGCCCAGTCCCTGTCCCTGCTCCAGCCCCATCCCAAGGACTGCTCTCCATCCCCACACCTGGTCCCCACCCTGGCCCCAGCCCTGGCTCTAGCCCAAGGCCCCCCTCTCTGGAGTTCTTTGGGTACACAGATATCCTGCTAGTTGGCATCTACCTGTTTCTCTTCACAGAACCCCAAGCTGAGTGCTTGTCCCATCCCCTCACTTCTAGGAGGGCTTTACTGCAGCCAGATGCCCAGCCTCAGGCTGAGTAGGACAGGCAGCCCTGGGTCTAGACTGGGCTGAGGACGTTTCCACAAACAGCTGGCACCCTTGGCTCCAGGGTGATATAGACTAAGTACCAGTGCCTCTCTCCACCTCCTGTCCTCCCCTCACAGCCAGCCATACCTCTCACCATGGGAAACTAACTTTAAGAGCCTCAAACTAGCACTTGCTAGTGTGACTCAGACAAATCATTTAACCTCGCTGAACTTGTTCTCTCATTGGTAAGGATGTGATAAATACACCTCCTTTAAGAGTCTTGCCGATCAAGTGCAATGAAGTAAGTCAAGGCCAATACCCACATTCAGCTCCTCTTCTCTCCTCCTCGATCCCTTAATGTCTCTCCATCTGACAGCGACTCCCAGGCTTCCCTTGTTCTCCAACTTCTCATCATCTCTCTAATAATGCTTCTTTTTTCTGACTGTCATTCTCACTTAGAAAGCACATCTGTCCCGGTCCCTTGCTTTCTTTCTTATACTGTCTTTGATCCTCAAGTCTGTGTCTCGATTTCAAAACAGTATACGGAAAGTGAAAAACACGGTGGATCATTGTGGTGTTTGGGCTGCACATCCCCAGCTCCGCTCTCTGTCATGTGAATGGTGACTGCATGTTTTACTTCGTATTCTGGCGTCATGTAGAAGCAGTTTCAGTCCCTGCTCTCCCTGCCTCAGCTCCTGGTCCCTCCAGCTCCCGGCCCTTTCATTTTCCCCCCTCAGGATTTAGTCTTTTCAATTGCAGAAACTTTCCAGGATTTCTGGCTGGGTTAGGAGGAGTAGCAGTAGGGAGGAGGGAGGCAGGTGGCAGTGGGAGAGCACTGGGGGATAAAGAAGGAGAAGGGATGATCCGATGGGGGTGACAGGTAATAGTGGGGGAAAAGAGCTGAGATAGGGTGACATGGCACGGGGCAGAAATAGATTAATCGGAGAGCTAAGGGAAGGTAGAGTCAGACTGAGATCAAAGTAATTCCCCAGAGGGACCAGCAGTCCCTTCATTTGAACTAGAACAATAGAAAAGCCAGGGGTACATTTATGACTCACAGAGAGGCGGGTGGACGGTGACTTGGGGGGGGTCATTTAACTTCTCTATCCACACTTCCCCCTCCCCTAGTCAATCTCAGTCTCTTCCACGTCCACAACGGGTGAGCCTGAGACCCAGGCTTGCCAGAATGAGGGAGATTCGGGGGAGCGGGGAGATAATGGGCGCCCCTCTCCGTAGAGGGCCAACCAGACGTGATTCTCCGTGGGACTCAGAACTTTAATGTAGGAGCGACGACCGGTAGGAGAGGGAGCGGGGCGGGCGCGGAGAGGGCAGGGCTAGACCCCGATCCTTACCGTGCGCGCGAGAGCCGAGGAGCAGGCTGAGGAGGGCCGCAAGCTGCACTATCAGGCGCGGCAGCATCCTGGTCGAGCCGCATCCTCCGGAGCGGGAGGAGAAGCCAGAGCCGGGATGCTGGCCTCCAGTCGCCGCTCTGCGGGACTGCGACTGAAACCTCCGGCCGCCTGCCAGGCCGCGCCCCGCTAGGCTGACGTCGAAGGGCGGAGCCTCGAGACGCCCCGCCCCGGAGCCGTGGCGTCAGGGAGCCAGAACCGCTGCGGAGGGCGGTCAGCCCAGGCAAGTGGAGAGGAAGCAGGGGCAGGGCTTGTGCATGCTGTCCCGGGGCGGGGGCCGGGCTCTGGGCAACTCGCACCCTCCTCGCCTCCCGGGGGCCCCGGTGTAATAGAGTGAAAGCGGTCTGGGTAGCCTGGAGTGTGTGTGTGTGTGTGTGTGTGTGTGTGTGTGTGTGTTGCGGTGCAGGTGGCGAGGGACAGCCTGTGAGGGTGTGTGTGTGTGTGTGTGTGTGTTGCGGTGCAGGTGGCGAGGGACAGCCTTGTCCCTGTGGGTACGGAAGGTGGGGTGAGGGCGTCAGAGCAAATTTTACTGAAGAGTAGGGTTGGGATCCGCAGCTGCTCGGAGTTGGGAAAGAGATTGTCTCAGGTGCTCAGGAGATGTGTGAGAGGACACGTGTGGGAGCCTTGGAGCTGCCAAGTACCTTGATGTAGGGCTGAGCTAAACCAACAGTAAAATAGGCAGTCCTCTACCTGCTTAATATTTTGGAAGGGGTGCCGACGACGTCTTCCAGCCTTTTTTGGTTTCCCTCGCCTGCCTGAAATCTCATGTTTAGAGGTTTTTTGTCGTGGTCCGAACGGGGGTTGGAAAAGCATTTCCAGACACAAGGCAGAATGTAAAGAATATAGAATTTATTAGAGGGAAGGGTCGCTGCCAGAACAGCGGGTCGACTTCCTAGTAGTCTGGGAGAGTCGAGCCAGAACATGTGCTATTGATCAGTTTTTATAGCCAGAAAACAAAGGAATGGCCCGAGGTGAAAATTTCGTTTACTGATTGGTTGAGGCACATATACTTTCCTTCTATAGGGTGGGAATGGGACAGGGTATATGCCTTTCCTTATTTGGGACAGGTCCCGTTGCCCAGGTGGGCTCAGAAATTTCCTAACCATTGCAACATGGTAGGGAGGGCGACTAAGAGTCCGGTAGGGGGTGTAACGCTGACACTTTTTCAGGCAGGGTTGTCCTTTGTCCTTGAAGCACCATTGTCCTTGGAGCACCACATTTTTTTTTTTTTTTTCCTGCTGGGTAATAGTGCTCCGGGAGAACTGGGTAAACGTCATCAGTCACTCATACCTCTGTCAATTGGCTCATCTGCCACTTCACTCCAGGTGCACGGAAGGTATCTGGGCATGGGAGACAAACTGTCCACTTCACTGTTGTTGGGTGGTGGCATGTGCTTCAGACTATGTGTGTGTATGGAGGGCGGGGGGTGGGATGGAGGTCCCATCCTGTATCTGAAGATCTACCTTGGGACTAGAAAGACCTCATTTTCTTTTTTAAATTTATTTATTTATTTTTGGCTGCGTTGGGTTTTCGTCGCTGCACGTGGTCTTTCTCTAGTTGCATTGAGTGGGGGCTACTCTTCGCTGCGGTGCGCGGGCTTCTCATTGCTGTGGCTTCTCTTGTTGCGGAGCACGGGCTCTAGGCACGTGGGCTTCAGTAGTTGTGGCTGGCGGGCTCTAGAGCGCAGGCTCAGTAGTTGTGGCACACGGGCTTAGTTGCTCCGCAGCATGTGGGATCTTCCCAGACCAGGGCTCGAACCCGTGTCCCCTGCATTGGCAGGCGGATTCTTAACCACTGCACCACCAGGGAAGCCCAAGACCTCATTTTTTGATGGTGGTCGGTGAAGGTCAGGGATGCACTGGCCACATGGATAGTGAAGAGTGGTATATGCAAGCCCAGCAGGACACATGGTCAGTCAGGGCCACCCTAAGTGGACAGCTCTTGTTGCCACACTCTTACATCAGCCTGGAGGAAGAGTCCCAGGGTTTTTAACATGTGAGGATATTTCTTGCACCCTCTGTTGCTCAACTGAGAGATTAAAAGTTAGCCAATTCCTTAGAAGTACCCAGGCATGACCCAAGGGTGTGGCTACTGTCTGAAATGACTTCTTAGTTCCCGTTGACCTTTACAAGGAGGACGCTGCACTGTGTCTTTCTGAACTTGTCTTTACTTTTAGTTTTTTGTTGAGTTGTAAGAGTTTACAAGTCTATACCCCCTCACCATTTTGAAGAAGGATCAGGATTTCTTAATTCATTCATATGACATACATTTAATGCATATCATTATGAACCCGGGGATATTATGTGCCTGCACATTGTTGAGGCTGAGGGAAAAATGGTGATGAAAACAAGGTCCCTTTCCACAAGAAATGAACACTCAGCTAGAGACAAAGTGAACAGAAATTTTTAACATGCGTGATAAGTGCTTTGGGAAGGAAAATGCAGGCTCACATGGGGACACAGGAGACAGACACTCTACCACAACTGGGGTCAAGGATAAGGAAGGTTTCCTGGAGGAGGTGACATCTAAGCTGAGACCTGAGGAATCAGTAGGAGGTAGCTGGGTGAAGAGGGGACAAGGAGGGTGTTCCAGACAGAGGGAAGTATATGCTTAGATATGAGGGAATATGACATTTTTTTAAGAATCCTGTAAAGTGAGTAAATTAACATTCCTATTTTAAGAAGAGGAAACCACCGTGACTGACATAGGTTAATGTTTTGCTCAGGGCAGAGTCAGCATTTGAATGTAGACTATTCCAGTGTATCCTGGTGCCTCAAAGAAAGCACCTAGAACAGGAGTTATGTCAGACATATGATTACTGTATCTTTTTCTTTGAAGAAACTCAGTGTTTATTTTGGTTTGTATTCAGTTATTCAATCTCAGTGTTGTGAAAAGTCCACCTACGGTTCAGTGATTTCTGGTATTCAAACCAGTATTGGGACAGATAATAGAAAGTAATTATAATATCTTTTGCTTATTGAGCTCTTACTACGTATCAGTCATTCTGCTAAATACTTAATATCTTGTATCAGAGACTGGCTAGATGGTTAGCAATTCCATTTCCTCTTCCTGGGCACACATGACAACTACATTTCCTAGCTTGCTTTGCAATTAGGTGGAGTATGTGACTGGGTTTTAACCAATGTAAAGTTGCCACTTCCTGGCCTGGCCTCTAACTCTGTTTTTGCTATTCTGTCAGCCAGTGGAGGGGGCCTAGTGGAGGACTCCAAGGGGATGGAAGGAGCTTGGGTCCCTGAATCACCTCTTGGAGGGGAGCTATGCAGGAAAGACACCCAATCTACATCAGCCTGTGATTTGAGTGTGGAGCACACTTTTCTTGTATGTAGCCACTGAGATTTTGGAATTTTTGTTATAGCAGCTAATGTTAACTACCCTGATTAATGTGCAAACATTGTCTCATTTAATCCTTATTACTACCCCGCTAGATTGACATAATTATTAATGTTTTACAGATGGGGAAGTGAAGTCAGGGACAACATCACTTGTTTGCATCACTCAGCCACTTAGTGGCAGAGCTAAGATTACAGTCCAGGTCTGTTTGACTCCAGAGCTCATGCTTTTGCCACCATATAAAAAATGCCCTTCCCAATCTTGGAAGAGTTCTTGGAAAAGACAAGTGTCTACTGAGTTGAGAGAGAGAACAAGAGGAGGGTGAGGGTGAGGGAGGAGGAACAGCTCAGGGCTGAGTGTGGTGGGAAGAGGGAAGGTGAGGAGCCCCAGAGAACATGTGGGCAGAGCCTTGCCCCCATGGCTACACTGGGAAAATTTTAGGACAAGTTTTGGGCTTTGGATGGTTCCATTGTCCCATTTTCGCTCTACTTCATCTTGGTCTTCAGGTTGATGCTTCTGAATGGGCACCACTGTGGGGTAGGGTGGGCATCTGAGCGGCAGGAAGTCCAGCTTGAGTGTGGTAACAGACAGCTTGCAGTTTCTGTCCCTGGACTAGTGATGAGGGAAGTTCCAGGCCTTGTGATCACTATGTCAGAGCTGAACATAACAGGGAGAGAGACCTCAATGGAACCAACCCTGAGAAGAAATCAGAGAAAAGGAAGCTGCCTGGGGATACTTGGTAGTCACTGGGTCAAGGAGAATGACAGATGTGAGGGGAAGAGTCCATCAAGGGCCAGCCCAGCCCCAGAAGGAGCCTTCTTGCTGTTGGTTACAGAATCTAATTAACATTCACATCCATTCACCGTCTGCCTGGCTCTCTCCTAGATGAGAATAAAAGAGCTCAGCAGGGACAGAACCCCCTTCTGAATGTCCCTCTCTCTTCTGTTCAGATGGTGGCTCAGACCTGAATGGAGAGTTGCTTGAATTTTAGTTGAGTGGGTGATAGGCCTCCCTAAAGGGTTTTGGGCAGAAGAGAGACCTGGCAGATTTGCATTTTAAGTAGAAGAGGAAACCCAGAGTACAGAGGTAACTAGCTAAGGTGACTCAGCTAGTTAGTGGCAGAATCAAAACTCTGATCTGATTGAAGTTCACCTCTTTGCCTGACAGGCCCCAACAAATAAGCTTGTGGAACTATGAAGACCATGTGAATCACGTGTCATGTTTTGTGCCCCCTAGCAAAGAGAAAAGAGGAAGAAATACTGGTCTCCCAGGTGAGGGACCTCCCCTGCTAATTCTCTTGAATCAGCAGAGCTGGGGCCAAGGGCCATCTCAAGCCTGCAGTCTACTCGGGATATCATTCTTGGCCAGTGGTCAAGATCCACAAGGCTGCTGGGGGCAGCCTGTGGGCCTCAGAAACAGGAGACCTATTTCTCGCCCTAGCTTGGCCACTGCCAGGTGTGTGCCCTTGCGCCAGTCCCTTTACCTCTATTAGCTAATGACAGGATTGGAAGAATTGTAACCTTCCTGGGCTGTTGCAAGGCCAGATACAGAAGTGTTCTGACAACTGATAAAGGCTTCCCAAATAAGAGGGGGTATGGCTAGTAGAAATATTCAGCAGAAAGGCCTCATACTAACTAGAGGGGGCCAGTGCCCTTTCCCCTTGTCTGCATTCACTCATCCTTTCTCCAGGCTGTATGTTGTGCTGAAGCCCACCCCACCCCAGGACAACTGGGGCCTTTGACCATACTTGGACTCCTCTTTGCCTCCAATCATCTTATCAGGACGGGTGAGCACCTAGCCCATTGCCATTGCTCTCATGAATCTGGGTACGAGAGATTAAGAACGCTGACAAAAATATCCCATTCCCTTCAAGAAACAGCTGTGTCTTCCTTGTGTAGTCCAGATGACTTTGACTTCTCCAGTTTTTAGGGGTGTCATTTCCCTTTAATTCGAAACTTAACAGCAGTCTGAGCTCCTATCCTACGAAGGGAAGAAGTTCATCTGCTCTTGGGTTTCCATTCCCAGAGAACTTGTGGGGTTCTCCAGGGAAGTCTCCCATGCCCAGGGCTCTCCTGGCAATCTCACACCTCACCTCCTAGGGTCTCATGGTGCTGGGCTGCAGCTGCTCACTTCAAGTGTAGACACAGGGCCTATCACATTTTGACTTGCTGTTGGAGGCTTGCAAATAGCAGAAGTACCAAAGAGATAGTTTTCAACCACTTTAAGAAGTAGCCACTCAGAGCTCCCACCAGTTTGGCCCCATTCTGAAAACTTTCCTTAAGCTCTTGGCAGTCATTGTGGCAGGAAGAAACCAGTTAGCTTCCCACCTTTGGAAATCTCCAGGCCTCTCTGAACAACTTTCTTGCCCCCAGAGAGGGGAGATGCCTTCCTTTCCCTGCTCAAAGCCCACTACTTCTTCTTCTTATTTCTCGCTTTAAGATGATTCACAGGAAGAGCATCAATATCCTTCAAGGGAAATTCCTAGCTCCACCCCAAGGTACACTGTGGCTCCAGTGGCCCACAAAGGGCTAGTTGCTGGCATATTTCCTTAAGTCTGCCTTAGCCTCACATAACAGCACAGGTGGGACAGCATCTGTATGGCCCAGACAGTGGCATGTCAAGCATAATCCAGGGCCCTGCACAGCCATTCCTCCACGGAGGGGAAGAGACCAGGTTTGCCTGCTTCTCCTGTGCGTGTCTGGGCTCCTGGTCTTCTATGAGCAAAACCACAACAAAGAACAGTGATTTTCAGGTGTGGGATGGGACAGCCTAAATTCAGCCTATTTTTCTAACTTCTCCGGGCCATGGATCTGCTAAGGAGATACTCAGTTGACACTGCCAAACAAAACCTCTAGACCTCAGTCTGAGGGACCTGTCTTGGGTCCACTACTGATGTCTGGGCCTTTGCCCAAAACTATGGGCATATGCTTACTTTCTATTGACATGACTAAGAAGGTTCACCCAGGACAGAGAGAGGTTCCCACCTAAAGACAAATCCTAATTACTACTCTGTGATATAGAAATTGCTTGTAACCCTTGAATTGCAGTTTTTCAGTTTCAAGAATTTAAAGGTATCCATTCCACCGTACCTCTGGTAGCAGTAAGAGTGCGGGGTGGGAAGACCTAAAACCGGGGTTTAAGTCCCAGTTTGTCAGTTGTCATCTGTGACTTTGGGCAGGTCACAAATTCCCCAGGTCTCAGGTTTCGTACCTATAATATAAAGATGATACCTCTTCTTACAGCCTATTGGGGTTGTCGAGAGGATTAATGTAAGCAAACGTTTGTTAAGTACCCTTGACTAGGTCCTGTGGGATACAAAAATTAGTCATACGCTGGCCTGATCAGGAGCATGTACTTTCAGGGGATTTAAACCTGTAATAAATAACGTCTAAGGACCAGCTTAGATGTAAGGTGTCTTGTAAACTCTAAGGTGTAATACACATGTAGGGTATTAGTACTGCTGGTATTTTTCTTATGGATTGGGTCTCCTTTCTGGTCACTGCCAGGCCAAGCATATCTTGACCAGGTCATAACCCGAAGCCTGTTCTCCCCGTCCCCTCATGGCTCCAAGAGATCTTGCTGCCCCTTGGAATCCTGGAATCCTTACGTGGAAGACAATTCATCTGTACCCCTGCTTCTCTTCCAGCACTTTCCCCAGGACATACTGGAAATAAGGCCTTTCCTCTTTCACAGAATTAATGACAAGTACAAGAAACGATAATTGGAGGTCAGCTGGGCATGGTGCGTAGAAAGTGTGCACATGTTCCCAGTGGATGTGTGCGTGGGAGGGGAGCATGGAAGAGGGAAGTTCTACAGTCCGAGGGTACAGTTCAAGTTCTTATCATTTATAGGAAAATGAAAGTCAGAGAGGAGGAGCTCAGTTAGATAGACAAGTTCACACCTCACCCCCAGATTCATTCTGTGGCCATCTGACCTTTTGGGACATAAGAGCAAGTGAGTTGTTGTCCTTTTCACCTTGTTCCAAACTCTTTTTCACAAGCCAGCAGTTGGGTGACTGATAACAGGAAGTCCTGCTGGCCTTTCTGGTGGCCACTAGCCCTTCCTTTCTGCCTGCACTAACCTGCCCTTCTCTTCTCCCTCAGCCCCTCCTCCCAGGACACCAAAGGAACCGAAGTGGAAAATTCTCAGGACCCATGAGAGAAAAATGAGCATTTCTTCTGCAGCTTTTTAGAGTTCTTGAATAAGGTGAGGTTATTTTTACACTTCTTAGAACTTTGGTTTGGTAAACACATTTTTTTAACGCATAAAAATTCTTTGATTAAGTAATAAGTGTTCAGAAATATATACCATTTATCAACACTTTGATGGTATGAAACTCCAAATAGGTGACTCATGTTTAATGTTACCAATTGTGGAAATTCTAAGCCTAATTTCAGAAAGCTGAAGTGAATAAATGCTCTGAGGTTCATGAAAGTTTTGTAAGTGGTCACTACTTGCGTCCGCATTTATAAATTAACAGAAGGGTTTCCATGTGAGTACTGGATACTTGCCCATCCATTGTTCTCAGGAGATGCTCCCTGTGCAACCATATAATGAGCTACTTCTTGTGGCTCCTGGACTAGGAGCCTCTTTTCATTACATGTGTTCTGGAGCTCAGGACTCAATTCTTTCCCCCTCTCCATTTAACTTTCCTCCCCACACCAACTCTGGTCATTACATACTAAAGCATAAGTCAGTAACTCAGCTCCTCTGAGGTCCCACTTTGATAACAAAGTCCATTATTGCCACATCTTCCTCACGGCCCTTCTCCCTCTTGGGTCAACAGCTTGAATCTGCTAATATTCATTGAGTACTTGCTCTGTGTCAGCCACTGTGATTAGCACCGGGGGACAAAAATGAAAAAGAGACTGTGTTTGCTTTGGAGGATGCTTAGTTTGAAAGCGAGGGGAAAAGGAAACCTAGTGTTTATTTTTGTGCTGGCTAATGAGCTGTTATTACTTCATCTGATCCTATTTGAGGTATTCTTTTCTCATTTTACAGAGGAGGAAACTGAGAGGTTATATGATTTTCCCAAGGTTACTCAGCAAATGGTCCAGTCCAGGCCTGTCTGACCCTACATCACCACTTTCCTCTTCACCCCTACTCCCACCAGCCACAGACAAAAAGAAGCAGATGGGACATTCCAGCTGTAGCTCAGTTGGGAGGTTGCCAGGCAAAGAACTAGGTTGAGGCCTGTTGGCAGGTGTTTGGGTACAACCGTGTCCCCCTGTGAGAGATCCAGAACCCAAGGCAGCCATGGTGAGGTGTATGTGTCAAATCTCCCTGTCTCTTTAATTACTAGAATTTCTCAGGAGCCTAAATGTGATTACATGTAGGACTCATTTTTTTTTAAAGGAATATTTTTATTTTTATTTTATTTTATTTTTTGGCTGTACTGTGCAGCATGTGGGATCTTAGTTCCCTGACCAGGGATTGAACCTGTGCCCCTTGCAGTGGAAGCACATAGTCTTAACCACTGGACTGCCAGGGAAGTCCAGGTAGGACTCATTTTGATGATCCTTAATTTAATCACATCTGCAAAGACCCTGTTTCCATAGGAGGGACCATTCATAGGTTCCGAGGATTAGGACATGGATAGCTTCTGGAGAGCTATTTTCATCTTACCACAGTGACCAGTTTCAACATTCATTTCTGTATTCATTCAATCATACCTTGATTGAACATATATTTATTGAGCATTTACTCAATACCGGACACTGCAGGGCACTAGGAAGACATGGTGAGCGAAGCAGAGCCTTCTCATAGCCTTACGGTTTAGACGTGGAGATGGGCATTGATCAAATAATCATCCATGTAATATGCAAAATTGCAACTGTGGTAAGTGCCATGAGAGTCCATAATTGGGACCTGACCTGGTGAGAAAGGCCCAAGAGAACTTCTATGAGGAGGTGCTGCTTGAGTTGAAATCTGAGAGACGAGTTGGGGTCACCAGGTTAAGAGGGGAGGGAAGAGTGTTGCAGGCAGAGGGAACAGATGGCAGGACCAGGGCATGACCAGCACCGGCAGGATGTGCAGGGCTTGGGATTGGGCCCATGGGGAGAGGGGTGTGGGTTTCAGGCACTGTGTGCGGGGGTCAATCTGTTGTGCCTTCTCCCCATCCTTTAGCCCAATCCTAACTCGTGGCTCCTGCCTGGTATCCTAGAACCCTTCCTCCCCGTTCCTCCCTCAGGCCTCATCCTCTCACTTCCTGCCCAGTATACCATGTGGTTTAGCAAGGAAACCCCCTGAGCTCAGTGTTAAGGGCAGACTTCTAAGCTTTGATCAACAAAAAATTCATAAGAGCCTACTGTGTGGCAGACATTGTGTCGGGAGTTACAGAGATGAAGACAAGAAAGTGACATTCTTCTGGCCCTTGAGGCAAGAGACTATAGGGTGGAGGGGAAAGCATGAGGGCTTGAATGCTGAATAGCCTGTTGACCTGCATTGAATCTCATTTCTACTACTTACTGCTGTGTGATCTTGGGAGAATGACTTCACCTCTCTGTACTTCAGTCTCTTTCAGGAGCACTTAAGTCAACCAACTTTTGATATGGCCCCACTGTGTGCTCGGCAGTAGGCCAAGTGCTGGCAACCCTCAGAGACCTGTCTGGGTGGGAGCAGAAGACTGAGGTGGATTGTTTCCTCTCCTGGGACTCCAGCTCCAGTTCTGCTGCCTGCAGTGCTTGATCCAAATGGGTTTCCGGGGTAGATGCCACCAAGTGGTTTCTGCACAGGGGCCCCAAGCCAGGCGTAGTGCTCCAGGAGATGGCAGTCAGATGAATGTTCTGGGAGTGTGGACCCATCTGGCCTTCTGCCTGCCTCCTCTTCCCTGCTTCTGCAGAATATTCCACACTGTCTCCAGAGAACCCTCTTGATAAACACTAGTCATTCCAGGCTTGTGCATCACCCCCAAATTCGCGGAGTACTCTTCTGGCCAACAATTTTCATCTACATCTTTGTTTATTGGCCACTATTACTAGGTGCCTCAACTTGATGTTTTGGTAATGACACTGGCCCTGGTCTTTTCCATCAAACTGTCTGTGTGAATAGGCCAAGATGGGGTCAGACAACTTGCTAACTCTGCTGAGTTTGGCAAATCGCCTTACATCTTTACGCCTCCATTTCTATGGTAAAGTGAAAATATAAGTCCCTTGTCAACCTTCCAGGGCTTCTGTGAATATCAAATGATATTCTGCCCCCACGTCCTTTACTCCATTGTGGTGCCCAAGATGAGGTTTAGGGTGGGGTGAGGAAGGGCAAAACCTTGAGTACTGAGTGGTTGAGCTCTCTAAAATTGGCTGAGCCTTATTGATACCCATGATTCCTCCTCTAAGGGCTGTTGTGGGTGCAGGTGGGTTAACTGCCCAGAAGTTGTCTTGTTAGGTTTCTTTTCCAACCATAGCGGCTTTTGAGTCTTCAATTCCCTCCCTGCTCTCTCACCTTTGAACATCTGGGTGGGGGATTTTGTTCAGAGTGTGAAACAGTCTTCTAGATCGCTCAGGTCTTCATAGGTGTGAGGAGTTGTTTTTGTCCTTTGGCGGGAAGGCATTTTCCATGTGAGCAGAGGTGTGAGGCTGTGACCCCTCATGCCCTGGGGCTGCTCTGTGCCTGAGAGTTCAGGCACCCATGGGAAGCCATGGAACTGGATTCTGGGGTAGGCTTTGAGGCAGGCTGAGGAGCCAGCCTAGTTACTACACAACCAGGCCCAGCGGGGAAGGGAGGATAGACAGCCTCAGAGACACGCTGAGAAATGAGTGAAGGAGAGGATTCAGAGCAGGGTCAACCAAGCAGCACAAAATCTGGGTGGACAAACAATCTATGGAAATTCACTCCAATTTTTAGGGTATGGTGTGCAAGGCATAGCTAGGAATACCATGGGGTTCACAAGTAGAGTAACTCTGAGTCTCAGTTTCTTTATCAATGAAACGAGAATAATAGTATTTATTGTATAAGGTTATTGCAAGGATTAAATGAAATTAAATACATAAAAGATGTTTAGTACAGTGCATGGTGCATAAATGTCCAACAGATGTTAGATGTGGGAAGGTCTAGTTCAGGTAATGGTGGAATAGTTTGCACTGGATAACCCTCTGGCTGATAACAGTGATGAGCTCTGAGAAAAATATGGAAAATCCCAACTAGGAAAAGAGACAAATCTCCCATGTAGAAGAATTTCAAATCATTTATGTAAATACTCTACCCTCAATGACCATCACTGCTTACTCCTTAAGTGTGGACTGTGCATAGTGACTTTCTTTCAGAGGACAGTATGGAAAGAGGGGGGAAAGAGTAACTTTATAGTGGCAAAACCTGACAATCACTAACTCAGACAGGTGATCAAGGTCAACATCAACAGTGATATCAAAGTCATGTTGACAGTACCTACCCTTGATGTGATATGATGAGAATAGTACTTTGCCTCTGTGATCTTCTTCTCCAGAGCCTGTAATTCCAGTATAGCCATGAGGAAAACATCAAACAAATTCCAAGAGAGAGGCATTCTACAAAATATCAGACCAATACTCCTCAAAACTGTCCAGGTCATCAAAAACAAGAAAGCTCTGAGAAACTGTCCCAGCTAAGAGGAGCTTAAGGAGACATGATGACTAAATGTAATGTGATATGGCAACCAATATAATGTGGTACCCTGGATGGGATCCTGGAACAGAAAAAGGGCATCAAGTAAAAACTAAGGAAATATGAATAACGTAGGAATTTTAGTTAATGAAAATGTATCAACATTGGTTCATTAATTGTAACCAAATGTTCTCATATTAATAATAGGGGAAAATGGTGTGGGGTGAAAATTCTTTCAGCTTTTGTATAACTGAGAATATCTTTATTGTAACTTTATTTTTGAGAGATATTTTTGTGGGCATAGAATTCTAGATGGATTGATTTTTCCTGTCAGTTCTTTTTTTCTTTTTTTTTTTTTTTGTGGTACGCGGGCCTCTCACTGTTGTGGCCTCTCGTGTTGCAGAGCACAGGCTCCGGAAGCACAGGCTCAGTGGCCATGGCTCACGGGCCCAGCTGCTCCGCGGCATGTGGGATCTTCCCAGACTGGGGCACGAACCCGTGTCCCCGGCATCGGCAGGCGGACTCTCAACCACTACGCCACCAGGGAAGCCCTCCTGTCAGTTCTTTAAAGATGTTGCTCCCTAGTCTTCTTGTTCACATTGGTTCTGATGTGACATATCCTTATCTTAATCTTTCCTTTGTATGTAACATGTCCTTCTTTGACTGCATTTAAGATTTTCTCTTTAACATTGGTACTGAGAAATTTGATTATAATGTGCCTTGGTGTAGTTTTCTACATGTTTCTTGTGCTCAGAGTTTTTGTTTGTTTGGTTGGTTGGTTGATTTCTTAGACCTGTGGGTTTATAATTTTCATTAAATTTGGAAAATTTTGCTATCATTTCTTCAAATATTTTTCTGTTTCCCCCTCCTCTCATCTCCTTCAGGAATCTTTCAGGGAGTTCAATCTTAGGCCATTTGAAGCTGGCCTACAGCTCACTGATATTCTTTTCTTTTCTTTTCTTTTCTTATCTTTTGTGGCTATTTTTTCCTCTGTGTTTCATTTTGGGTAGTTTCTATTGCTATGCCTTCACGTTCACTGATCTTTTATTCTACAGTGTCTAATCTGCTGTTAATCCCATTCAGTTTATTTTTCATTTATGATATTGTAGTTTTCACCTCTAGAAGTTAGAATTGAGATTTTTAAAAATAAAAGTATCTTTGTCTCTACTTAACTTTTTGAACCTATGAAATACAGCTATAATAATTGTCCTAATGTCTTTCTCTACCAATTCTGGCATCTGTGTCAGTTCTGGGTTGTTTCAATTGATTGATTGTTTCATCATTATGGGTCGTGTTTTCCTGTTTCGTTGCATGCCTTATAATCTTTGGTTGTATGCCAGCCATTGTGAATTTTATATTGTTGGGTGCTGGATATTTTTGTATTCCTATAATTATTATTGAGTTGTGTTCTGGGATGCAATTAAGTTTACTTAGCAAAAGTTTTATCCTTTTGTGTCTTGCTTTCGTGATTTCTTAGGTGAGTCTGGCAATTATTCTCCTCTAATGAGGCAAGACTACCCTGAGAACTGTACCCATTGCCCTGTGGATTATTAGTTTCTCCAGTCTGGATAGTGAGGACAGGTACTGTTTCCAGTTCTGTGTGAGCATCAGGTACAGTTCACTCTTACTCTTTCAGATGGTTCTTTGCATGGCCTCTGGTAGTTTCTTCATTTGGACACACTAATCAGTACTCTGCTGAATACTTGAAGGGAACCTCCTTCAGATCTTTGATGTTCTCTCTGCATGTAGCTCTCTAATCTCTGGTATTCCATCCTATGAACCCCAGCTGCATAGGCTCTACCCGAGTTCCCCCTCCCTGTGCTATGGCCTGGAAACTCTCTCAAGGCAACATGTTGGGGCAATCATAGGGCTTTCAGGGTTCTTGTCTTTTGTTGCCTGAATTTCAAGATCTTGAAAACCAATACTACATATGTTTTTTCCATGGGGAGGGCAGTGGTTTTTTCAGGTGGGAAGGTAAAATGGTCCCTGTTACTCTATCTTGTCCAGAAGTGAAAGTTCTCACTTTTATTTTTGAAGGACATTTTTGCTGATTATAGAATTCTAGGTTGGCAGTTATTTTCTGTCAGCACCTTAAAAATATCATTCCCTTGTCTTCTGGTTTCTCTTGTTTCTGTTAAAAAGTGTATTAGTGGGCTTCCCTGGTGGCGCAGTGGTTGAGAGTCTGCTTGCCAATACAGGGGACACGGGTTTGTGCCCCGGTCTGGGAAGATCCCACATGCTGTGGAGCGGCTGGGACGTGAGCCATGGCCTCTGAGCCTGCGCGTCCAGAGCCTGTGCTCCGCAACAGCAGAGGCCACAACAGTGAGAGGCCCACGTACCGCAAAAAAAAAAAAAAAAGTGTGTTAGTTTTGTAGGGCTGCCATAACAAAATAACTTCTAAACAACAGAAATTTATTTCTCACAGTTCTGGAGGCAAGAAGTCCAAGATCAAGATGTCAGCAGGGTTCCACAAAATGGGGGAAAATATTTGCAAATGATGTGACCTACAAGGGATTAATCTCCAAAATATACAAACAGCTCATGCAGCTCTATGTCAAAAAAACAAACAACTCAATCAAAAAATGGGCAGAAGACCTAAATAGGCATTTCTCCAAAGAAGACATAGAGATGACCAAGAAGCATATGAAAAGATGCTCAACATCACTAATTATCAGAGAAATGCAAATCAAAACTCCAGTAAGGTATCACCTCACACCAGTCAGAATGGCCATCATCAAAAAGTCTACAAACAAATGCTGGGGAGGTTGTGGAGAAAAGTGAACCCTCCTACACTGTTGGTGGGTTTGTAAATTAGTACACCCCGTATGGAGAACAGTATGGAGGCTCCTTAAAAAACTTAAAATAGAACTACTGTATGACCCAGCAATTCCACTCTTGGCATACATCCAGAGAAAACGATAATCCAAAAGGATACATGCACCCCAATGTTTATTGCAGCGCTATTTACAATAGCCAAGACATGGAAGCAACCTAAGTATCCATTGACAGTGGAACGGGTAAGGAAGTTGTGGTACATATATACAATGGAATATTACTTAGCCATAAAAAAATAATGAAATAATGCCATTTGCAGCAACATGGATGGACCTAGAGATTATCATACTAAGCGAAGTAAGTCAGAGAAAGACAAATATATGATATCACTCATATGTGGACTCTAATTATTTTAAAAAGGTACAAATGAACTTATTTACAAAACAGACTTACAGATATTGAAAACAAACTTATGGTTACCAAAGGGGAAACATGGAGGGTGGATAAATCAGGAGCTTGGTATGAACACACACTGCTATATATAAGATAGATAACCACCAAGGACCTACTGTATAGCACAGGGAACGTTATTCAATATTCTGTGATAACCTGTATGAGTAAAGAATCTACAAAAGAATGAATGTATGTATATGTATAACTGAATCACTTTGCTGCACACCTGAAACTAACACAACATTGTAAATCAACTCTACTCCAAAAGAATTAAAACATTAAAAAAAAAAGATGTCAGCAGGGTTGGTTTCTTCTGAGGCCTCTTTCTTTGGATTGCTGATGGCTGTCTTCTCCCTGTACCCTCACATGGTCTTTCCTCTGTAAATGTTTGTGTTCAAATCTCCTCTTCTTATAAGGACACCAGTCATTTTGGATTAAGGCCCACCCCAATGATCTCATTTTAACTTAATTACCTCTTTAAAGACCATCACATTCTGAGGTACTGGAGGTTAGCACTTTAACGTATAAATTTGTGGGGAGGGGTACATTTCCACTTATAACAAAAAGTCAGCCATTAGTCTTTTTTTAAATTAAATTTTATTTATTTATTTTGTATACAGCAGGTTCTTATTAGTTATCTATTTTATACACATCAGTGTATACATGTCAATCCCAATCTCCCAATTCATCCCACCGCCACCTGCCACCCCCACCACCCCGCTGCTTTCCCCTTTGGTGTCCATATGATTGTTCTCTACATCTGTGTCTCTATTTCTGCCTTGCAAACCAGTTCATCTGTACCATTTTTCTAGGTTCCACATATATGCGTTAATATACGATATTTGTTTTTCTCTTTCTGACTTACTTCACTCTGTATGACAGTCTCTAGATTCATCCACGTCTCTACAAATGACCCAATTTCGTTCCTTTTTAACAGCCATTAGTCTTATTCTTCTTCCTTTTAAGATTATGTGTCTTTTTTTTTTCTGGGTTCTTTTCAAGATTTTCTTTTTGTGTTTGTCATCAGCAGTTTTATTATGATGTACCTAGGCATGGTTTTCTTGGAATATACCCTGCTTGGGGTTTGTTGAGCTTCTTAAGAATTCTGCTCATTCACTCACTCATCTTTTACTCAGAATTCTTGTGTCCAGTGTCAGCTTCATCTGCCTGCCCCATTCCCTAGATTTTGTATTCCCTGGTTCCTTATAGCTGGCTCCTTGACTCTCCTATTTTGAAAGTTCATCCCTTTCCAAGTACCCTAAGGACAGGTAGTGCTAACAAACCATAACATTTTGAAGCATTCTTATTCCCAAACAATGGGATTTTGAAATCATCTCATATTTTAAATTAGAAATGTTTTTCTTCTACAAAGCAGTTCATATTTATTAAAGAAAATTTGGAAGTAAAGAAAAGTTTACAAAGAAGGAAAAATAAATCACCCATAGTCCCATGACATATTTTTCACTTTGTTCTTTTAAAAATGTTTTTATTTTCTCTTTCAGTTTTATTGGGATATAATTGACATACAGCATTGTATATATTTAAGGTGTATAGCCCAATGACGTGCATGTATTGCAATGTGGTTAGCACAATAAGTTTAGTTAACATCCACCATCTCACACAGATACAAAAAAGAAAAAAATTTTTTTCCTTGTGATGAGGACTTTTAGGGTCTACTCTCTTAGCAGCTCTCAAATGTACCATACAGCAGTGTTAACAACAGTCATCATGTTGTGCGTTTCATCCCTAGTACTCATTTATCTTGTAACTGGAAGTTTGTACCTTTTGACCACCTTCATTCAATTCCTCCACCCCCACCCTCTTGCCTCAGGTAACCACAAATATGATCTCTTTTTCTATGAACTTGGTTGTTTTGTTTTTTTAGATTTCACATTTAAGTGAGATCATACAGCATTTGTCTTCCTCTGTCTGACTTTTTCACTTAGCATGATGCCCTCTAGGCCCATTCATGTTGTTACAAATGGCAGGACTTTCTTTTTTTTTTATGGCTGAATAGTATTCATTGCATATATATACACCACAATTTCATTATTCATTCATTGTTGATGGACATTTAGGTTATTTTCATTTTTAGATATTGTAAATAATGCTGCAGTGAACATGGGGGTGCAGATATCTCTTCAACATAGTGATTTTGTTTTCTTCAAATATATACCCAGAAGTGGAATTGCTGGATCAGATGGTATGAGGGACCTCCATAGTGTTTTCCATAGTGGCTGTACCAGTTTACAATCCCACCAACAATGCACAAGGGTTCCCTTTACTCCACATCCTTGCCAGTATTGGTCTCTTAGTTTTTTTTTGATAGGAAATTTATTGATAGAAATCTCATATTTTTTCATTAGATTACACATCATTTATTACTTGCTTTTTAAATTTATTTTTTAATTAATTAATTTGTTTATTTTATTTTATTTTTTTGGCTGGGTTGGGTCTTCATTGCGATGCACAGGCTTTCTCTAGTTGGGGTGAGCAGGGGCTGCTCTTCATTGCGGTGCGTGGGCTTCTCATTGCGGTGGCTTCTCTTGTGGAGCATGGGCTCTAGGCGTGTGGGCTTCAGTCGTTGCAGCACAAGGGCTCAGTAGTTGTGGCTCACGGGCTCTAGAGCACAGGCTCAGTATTTGTGATGCACAGGCTCAGTTGCTCCGCAGCATGTGGGATCTTCCCGGACTAGGGATCGAACCGGTGTTCCCTGCATTGGCAGGCGGATTCTTAACCACTGCACCACCAGGGAAGTCCCTCTTATGTTTTTTTGTTATAGCTATTCTGATTGGTGGGAGGTGATACCTCATTATGGTTTCGATTTGCATTTCCCTAATGGTTAGTGATGTTGAGCCCCTTTTTAATGTACCATTGGCCATTTGAATATCTTCTTTGGGAGAATGTCTATTCAGGCCCTTTGCCCATTTTTAAATTGGATTATTTGTTTTCCTGCTAATGAGTTGTATGTTATTTATGTACTTTGGATATTAACCCCTTATCAGATGTGTGATTTGAAATATTTTCTCCCATTCTGTAAGTTGCATTTTCATTTTGTTGATTGTTTATTTGGCTGTGTAGAAGCTTTTTAGTTTGATGTAGCCCTCTTTGTCTATTTTTTATTTTGTTGCCTTTGCTTTTGGTGTCATATTAAAAAAAATGTTGTCAAGACCCATTTCAAGTAGATTTTTTCCCTCTGTTTTCTTCTAGGAGTTTTATGATTTCAGATCTTACATTTAAGTCTGCAATACCAATTTTAGTTCATTTTTCTGAGTGGTGTAAAATACAGATCTAGTTTTATTTTTTTACATGTGAACCTCCAGTTTTCCCAGCACCATTTATTGAAGAGATTGTCTTTTCTTCATTGAGTATTCTTGGCTTTCTTGTCAAATATTAGTTGACTGTATATTCATGGGTTTATTTCTGGGCTCTTAGCTCTGCTCCACTGGTCAATGTGTCTGTTTTTATGACACAGCCATATTGTTTTGATTACTATAGCTTTATAATATAGCTTGAAATCAGGAAATGTGATACCTCCCACTTTTTCTCATAAAAGAATGCTTTGGCTATTCAGGGTCTTTTGTGGTTTCATATAAATTTTAAGATTGATTTTTCTACTTCCATAAAAAATGCCATTGGAATCTTGATAGGAATTGCATTGAATCTGTAGGTGGCTTTGAATATTATAGACATTTTATCAATATTAATTTCTCCAATCCATGAACACAGGATATCTTTCCATTTATTTGTGTCTTCTTTGATTTCTTTCATCAATGTCTTATAGTTTTCAGTGTAGAAAATTTTCATCTCCTTGGTTAAATTTATTCCTAAATATTCTGTTGTTTTTGACGCTGTCGTAAATGGGATTGTTTTCTTTATTTCTTTGTCAGGTAATTTCTTGATAGTGTATAGAAACACTACTGATTTTTGTATGTTAGTTTTGTGTCCTGCAACTTAGTGAATTCACTGATTAGATCTAACAGCTGTGTGTGTGTGTATGTGTGTGTGTGTGTGTGTGTGTGTGTGTGTGTAGTCTAGGATTTTCTAGGTATAAAATCATGTCATCTGCAAATAGAGACAATTTTACTTCTTCCTTTCCAATTCTGATGTTGTTTATTTCTTCTTCTTGCCTGGCTGCTCTGGCTAGGACTTCCAATACTGTGTTGAATAGGAGTGGTGAGAATGGGCACCCTTATTTCTGATCTTAGAGGAAAAGCTTTCAAACTTTTAACGTTGAGTACGATGTTAGCTGTGGACTTATCATATATGACCTTTATTTATGGTGAGGTATGTTCCTCCCATGTCTAATTTGTTGACAGTTTTTATCACAAACAGATGTTGAATTTCGTTGAATATTTTTTCTGCATCTATTGAGATGATCATATGATTTTTGTTTTATTCTATTAATGTAATATATCACACTTATTGATTTGCATATGTTGAACTATCCTTGCATACCAGGGATAAATCCCACTTGATTATAGTGAATGATCTCTTTAATGTGCTGCTGAATTTGGTTGCTAGTATTTTATTGAGAATTTTTGCATTTATATTCATCAGGGATATTGGCCTATAGTTTTCTTTTAGTGTCCTTGTCTGGCTTTGGTTTTTGGCTGCCTTCATCAAATGAGTTTGGGTTAACCCAACTCCTCTTTGAGTTTTTGGAAGAGTTTGAGAAGAGTTGGCATTAATTCTTATTTAAGTGTTTGGTAAAATTCACCAATGAAGCCATCTAGATTTAGGCTTTTCTTTGTTGGGAGACATTTGGTTACTGATTCAGTCGCCTTCCTAGTAACTGGTCTGTTCAGACTTTCTATTTCTTCATGATTCAGTCTTGGTAGGTTGTAGGTTTCCAAGAATTTATCCATTTCTTCTAGGTTGTCCAGTTTGTTGGTATATAATTGTTGATAGTAGCCTAATTTGATCCCTTGTACTTCTGTGGTATCAGTTGTAATGTTTCCTCTTTCATTAATAGTTTTGTTGATTTGGGTCCTCTCTCTTTTTTCCTTGGTTAGTCTAGCTGAAGTTTTGTCAATTTTGTTTGTCTTTTCAAAGAATGCACTCTCAACTTTGTTAATCTTTTCTACTGTTTTCCTATTCTCTATTTCACTTTCTGCTCTAATCTTTATTATTTCCTTCCTTTTGCTAATTTTGGGGTTAATTTTTTCTTTTTCTACTTCCTTGAGGTGTAAAATTAAGTCACTTATATGGGATCTTTCCATTTTCTCAATGTATGCATTTATAACTGTAAACTTCCTTCATAGAATTGTTTTTGCTGTATCACATAAGTTTTGGCATGTTGTGTTTCCATTTTCATTTGTCTCAAGATATTTTTCTATTTCTCCTTTAATTTCTTCTTTCATCCATTGGTTGTTCAGGAGAGTTTTGTTTAATTTCCATATATTTTTGAACTTTCCAGTTTTTAACTCTAGTTAATAACTCTCCTGTTATTGATTTCTAGTTTCATACCATTGTGGTTGGAGAAGATACTTGGTATGATTTCAATTTTGAATTTGCTAAGACTTGTTTTGCGGTCTAACATGTGGTATATGTTCTAGAAAATGTTCCGTGTGCACTTAAGAAGAATATATGTTCTGCTATTGTTGGATAGATTGTTCTGTATATGACTATTAGGTACATTTGATCTATAGTCTTGCTCAAACCTGCTGTTTCCTTATTGATTCTGTCTGGATGATCTATCCATTGTTGAGAGTGGAATATTAAAGTCTCCAACTATTGCTGTTTATTTCTCCTTTTAGTTCTGTTAGTATTTCTTTATATATTTGGGTGCTCTGATGTTTGGTGCATAAATATTTATAATTGTTGTATCTTCTTAATGAATTGACCCCTTTATCATTATATAATGGCTTTCTTTGTCTCCTTTTACCATTTTTAGTTTAAAGTCTATTTTGTCTGAAATTTACGAATAGCTCATGCAGCTTAATATCATCAAAACCAACAACCCAATCAAAAAATGGGCAGAAGACCTAAATAGACATTGCTCCAAAGAAGACATACAGATAGCCGAGGCACATAAAAAAATGTTCAACATCGCTAATTATTAGAGAAATGCAAATCAAAACTACAATGAGATATCACCTCACACCAGTCAAAATGGCTATCATCAAAAAATCCACAAACAACAAATGCTGAAGAGGGTGTGGAGAGAAGGGAACCCTCCTACACTGTTGGTGGGAATGTAAATTGGTACAGCCACTATGGAGAACAGTATGGAGGTTCCTTAAAAAACTAAAAATAGAGCTACCATATGATCCAGCAATCCCACTCCTAGGCATATATCCATAGAAAAACATGGTCTGAAAGGATACATGCACTCCAATGTTCATTGCAACACTGTTTACCATAGCCAAGACATGGGAAGCAACCTAAATGTCCATCAAAAGTGGAATGGATAAAGAAGGTGGGGGGCACATATATACAATGGAATATTACTCAGCCATTAAAAATAATGAAATAATGCCATTTGCAGCAACATGGATGGACCTAGAGATTGTCATACTGAGTGAAGTAAGTCAGATAGAGAAAGAGAAATATTGTATGATATCGCTTATATGTGGAATCTAAAAATAAATGATACAAATGAACTTATTTACAAAACAGAAACAGACTCACAGACTTAGAGGATGAACTTATGGTTACTAGGCGGGGAAGGGTGGGGGGAAGGGGTAGTTAGGGAGTTTGGGATTGACATGTACACAATGCTATATTTAAAATGGATAACCAACAAGGACTTACTGCATAGCACTGGGAACTCTGCTCAATATTATGTGACAACATAAATGGGAAAAGAATTTGAAAAAATATAGATACATGTATATGGACAACTGAATCACTTTGCCGTACACCTTAAATTAACACAACATTGTTCATCAACTATACTCCAGTATAAAATAAAAAGGTAAAAAAAATAAAGTCTATTTTGTCTGGTATAAGTATAGCTACCCCTACTCTTGTTTTGTTTTGTTTTGTGTTGGTACTATTTGCATGAAAAACATTTTTCCAACTTCTCATTCTGTTCATGTAGTGTTTTGCTAATTTCATTTAAATGTCTATCTGTGTGTTCTTGTAGTTTCTAAAATTCTTTAAGAGGATTATTCTGAATTCTTTGTCTGACAGTTCATAGATCTCCATTTCCTTAGGGTCAGTTATTGGAGCTTTATTAGTTTCCTTTGGTAGTGTCATGTGTACTTGATTTTCATGATCCTTGATTCCTTACATTTGTATCTGTACATTTGAGTAAGCCGTCTTCGTTTCCAGACTTTACAGGTTCACTTTGGCAGAGACGGTTCTTCACTAGGCTTCGCAGGTTGGAGTTCTAGATGTGTCAGGTGGTAACATCCTTGGACAGGTGGGGCTTACTATCAGGGTATATTTTTGGATGAGGCCACTGCCCAAGCTCTGAGGTTGGGGGGCTGCCATTGGCTGAGAACAGTTAGATAGGACTGCTGGCTTGGTTCCCTGCACATGCAAGGCTGTAGGATAGGTTCTGTGGTTGTCTGAGTTCTCTGGTCAGTCTTCCTAGATTGTTGGTACTGGGTACTATACTCAGCAGTAGATGGGGCTATGAATTAGCTTCCCTGCGCTGGGGGTGGGGGTTGGGGGCAGCAGAACGGACCCAAGGCCTGCATAGCTTGTTTTGGGGACATAAATTAGGTAAGACTGCACTGACTTCCCAGGCAGATGGGTGTACTGGTTTTGCTCTGTAGACAGGAAAAGCTATGGGATATGCTCTCTGTTCAAATGCCACTGGAAGGAGGGTTGTAGGATGGGCTACACAGCATCCTGTGTGCTTTGGTTAGGTTCCCTGGTTGGATGGGCTGAAGGCTGTATTCAGCAGTGGGTGGGGCTATAAGTTAGTTTCCCTGTTGGGGTAGGTCCCGCAAGGCTATTGTTTAGGGGTCAAAGTTCTCTGGCCTGATGGGCCACCATCATAGCTATACAGATGGGGAGGACCACTGACCAGGTTCTTTGCTCAAGTCTTGCTGTAACCAGAGTTGCAAGATAGCTCTGCAACTAGAGATGATAGGTTTCTTGTTCGGATCAGGCCAAGGGCTGTATTCAGCTTTGGGCAGAGCTATAAATTAGTTTCTCTGCCAACTGGGGCTACAGAACAGGCCCCAGGGCTGTCAGGGCTCTTTGCTGGGTGATCAAATCAGACAGACCTGCATGCTTAGCTCCCTGGACAGACATGGTCACTGAGTTGGCCCTGCAGGCTCGGAGCCACTGGCTGGGTTCTCCAGTCAAGTGCCACTGTAATCGGGGCTGCAGGGTGGGCTACTGAGATTCCCAGGAGCTCTGGTGAGGTTTCCTGGCTAGCAGGGTTGGATGCTGTATTCAGCAGTAGGTAGGGCTATGAGTTAGCTCCCTTGCCTGGGTGGAGGGGCAGACCAGGCTCCAGGGCTGACAAAGCTTTTCGTTTGAGGTCCCAAATCAGGCAGACTTGCACCCTGCCAAGTTCTCTGGTCAGACTGCACCACTGTCTTGGCTCTGCAGATGAGTAAAGCTCCTGGTTGAGACTACCGCTTAGGTGCTGCTAGTAGGAACTTGGTCTGCCAAAATCCAAATGCTGGTTCCTACAAGCCCTCCTCCCTTCTCCATCACAATCTGATTCCCAGTGGTCAAGCTCCACAGATTCCCCTGCGATCCCCCTGAGGCAAGACAAGAGTGGGACTCCTAAGAAGTGAGCCACAACAATGGGGAGGCTGGATGTCCAGCCTGGGCTCTCTTTTGCCTCTGGAGGAACCATAGGCTCAAGGGAGACCTCTCCATGTGGTGCTGCGCCAGCCTGGGGGAGGGGCAATGTGGTCAGTGTGTGGTTGCTCCTCTTATCCTCCTGATGTGATCTGTCTTGGTCTCTGTGGTACGGGGTGTGCTTCAGCCTCACCTCCATGTTCTAGGATTTTCACAGTGGTGTCTTGTCCATGAATAGTTGTTCGTTGTTCTTCTTGTGTGAGGGGGTGAAATCTGGAATGTCCTATGTCGTCATTTTGGTGACATCACTCCACCCCTGTCTCTGTTTAATGCAAAGGTTAAACATGTAAAAATATATACGGCTTTAATCATATTGCAGATATAGTTTCGTATTTGGTTTTCATATTTCTTATTATATCATGGGTATATATGTATATATGATATACATGTGATATGTATGTATATGATTATATGTCTATGTATATGATGTATATGATACATATGTATGTCATATGTGTTATATATATTATATCATATATACTTTTTCATATTATAAAATTATTGCTAACATTTACTGAGCAGTTACTAAGTGTTGAGCATTGTGTTAATTTTTTTTCATTAATTATCTCAATCTCACAACAATATTATGATGTAAAAACTTTTTTCATTAATTATCTCACTTAATCTCACAACAGTATTATGATGTAAAAACAATCATTATCCTCACTTTACAGATAGGTAGTTGGAGCTTAGAAAGGGAATTGGTGGAGGTGGTATGTCCAACCCAGATCCATTTGAGGTCAGAATACAGGCTTTTAACCACTACTCTATTTCCCAATAATTTAAAAAATTGTGATATAATTACATATGGTAAAATCCACAGATCTTAAGTGTATAATTTGGTGAGTCTTGACAAATGTATATACGTGTAATCACAATCATTTTTAATGACTGCATGATTCGCCTCTGAATCTAATTTGAATTTTTAGCCTAGTAAGTAGGAGGATAGCCAGTGATACAATGCCCTGTCTTCCCTTCCAGGCTGCCCTGGACACCCCTCCCCAAACTTTTCACAGTCTGGCAGCTAGAAGGTTAACACCTGGCATAGTAGGGGCCTTCAGAATCCTTATTTGTACTGGTTGTTTAATGTTTTGACTATTATTTCCTACCTAGCCAATTCCTCTCTTGTTTGATGTTAGACCAAAGAATTTTACTTAAAACACTGCAATGAACAACCTGTACACATCACAGTCTTTGTGTGACTCTATTATTATTTCCTTAGAGAAGATTTCTGGAAGTGAAATTACTAGATTAAAGGGCGTGGACTTTTTTTTTAAAACAGCTTTTGACATATCGTTTTTGTGTGTAAAGGCTTTCTCTTTTTAAGATCATTTCCTTAGAGGAAATGTCAAGAACTGGGATTATTAGGGCATAAATATACGAAAGGTCTTTGATGTGCACTGAGGCAAGAGTTTTGCACGCTGACCAAGTCTCACTCCCTAGCTCACTTAGCGGATTTGAGTTTTGCTGAAAGTTAGCTTTCCTTGGGACGGTCAGCTGAAGGTTATAAACATGTCCTTTTTATGGCCAGTCCTAGTGTGGGGATGACTGGGTCTCAATGGGCTACTCCCCAACTTCTGAATGGGTAACAAATTATCATCTGAGGAAGGGAAGGTACTCACATTTCTGGGAAGCCACCCTGCCTGTCTGGTTTTTCTTCTCTCTCATAGTGGAGACCTTGTCTGCCTTCTCCAGCACCTGGAGGACACCTTATAAAAAGACAGCTCCTCTGATGCATCTTTGTGCCTCCAAAGCTAGCATGGAGCCTGGCACATACTGGTATCCAATAAATAGTTGTCAAATAACTAAAATGAGCCTCTACTATGTAGGAGGTTCTGCTCTGTTGGTTCACATACAGTATCTAATTTAATAGCCAAAGCCATCCCGAGAGGTTGGCTTCATTATCCCTATTTACAGATGAGTAAATTGCTCAAAGAGGAAAGACACTTGCCTGAAGTCACACAGCTAAGGTGCAAAGTTAAGATTTGACTCCAGACATGGTATTTCTTTCCATTATCATTGGAATGTGG
This sequence comes from Mesoplodon mirus, assembly GCF_964341445.2. NCBI lineage: Eukaryota > Metazoa > Chordata > Mammalia > Artiodactyla > Ziphiidae > Mesoplodon > Mesoplodon mirus. The sequence continues at coordinate 126,487,013 of NC_138983.1, read as the reverse complement.
TATGTGAGTCACACCGTTTTGAAAAAACGGGTGAGGGGTGCTGTCCGGTGGAAGCCTGACACTGAACTTCCAAGGAGAGGACTGTGTGTCAGAGACTCAGGGAGGGCTCCCTCCCCCTTTCTCCCTCACTCCCTCGCTCTCACCATCACTGTCTCTAGCTTGGTCTCTGTGTCTGTAGATACCAGTGAGCTACAAAGAGAATTACCCTCCTTACATGAATAGGACTTCTCAAAGCGTGGGCTGCAGACCACAGGCATCAGAATCCCCCACGGCATTCAGATTCCTGGGTATCCCCACAGCTATTAAATCAGACTTTCAGAGTCGAACCCAGTCAAATCTGCACTGTAACCATTTCAGTAGGTAATTCTCATAAGCACACCCTTGAGTTTGAGAACCATTGCCTTAGAAAGAAGTGTCCACAGTCGGAGCTGCAGGCCTGGCAGGAGGGGTTGTAATCAGGGACAGACATTCTCTGTTCAAATTTGGGTGGCCAAGGTGCCCTGGGACTGTCCAGCATGACTGAGAGAAGCCCCTGGGCTTGTCCCAGGTGGGCATCACATCTCTGACACACAGAGCTGCCCTGTGCTGTGATATGACCAAATCAACAGTCCCATCTCAATTGACATTTGGTGGAAGCAAGATGTCATGTCAATTACTGATCAGACTGTCACTGGACAACAGACCAGAGAAGTGTTGCCTCGAAGCATATTTTTTCGCCTTTTCTTCATGTTCTTAGGAATGTTCTTTGACCTTCGCTTGGCTTCTGGGGCCAGAGACTTCAAAGGCAGACAAGGGGGGTGGAGTGGAGAGTAAGGGAAGGATGGGAGAGGCACTTTATAACATCAAGAGAGGAACTAGGTGGGGCCCCATGTTTTATTGAGAAACCACAGCAGAAAAATATCGTCTGTGGTTGTTTTGGGTAGAAAAGACTCTGGGGTTAATTGATTAATTTTCTTCCAAACTTTCTGTATTTTTGGATTTTCTTTAACAAACATGGAACAATAATACCTACTATTATGATATCAGATGGCAGACACTCTTCTAAGCACTTACGTGAATGAACTCATTTCAAACTCACAACTACCCCATGGTGGAGGTCCTGTTTTTAGCCCCCTTGTACAGATGAGTAAATTGAGGTACAGAGGCATCAAGTAATTGTCCTAAGGCTGCACAGCTAGTAAGTGGCATGGGTGAGATGTAACCCAGGCAGTTTGACTTCAGAAGCTATGTGCTTAGCCTCTATCCTCTACTGTATATTATGTTTATAAGAAGATGAGCATTCAGTGACAAAGTGAAAGAGCGGCATGGACATATATACACTACCAAACGTAAGGTAGATAGCTAGTGGGAAGCAGCCGCATAGCACAGGGAGATCAGCTCGGTGCTTTGGGACCGCCTGGAGGGGTGGGATAAGGAGGGTGGGAGGGAGACGCAAAAGGGAGGGGATATGGAAACATATGTATATGTATAACTGATTAAATTTGTTATAAGGCAAAAAATTAAAAAAAAATAATAATAAAAAAAAAAGAAGATGAGCATTCAAAAAAGACTTTGACACAAAATTATTCAGAGCCCCACCCACACCCGTGTGCTGTTTCTTTCAAGTGGTGAAGTAATAACACCAGCATTTACCCTGCACTTACTTGAGACCAACTGATCTCTTTCCATCAACTCATTCAATTTTTATTACTTCCTAAGCCTGCACTGTCCAGTATGGCAGCTACTCCCTACATGTGGCCACTGGGTATCTGAAACCTGGTTAGTCTGAATTGAGATGTGCTGTGTATATTAAATACATGCTGGATTTCAAAGACCTAATGTTAAAAAAAAAAGACGATAAAACAACCCCTTAAATTTTTTCATTGATTACACATTGAAATGATAATCTTGTGGATATCTTGGGTTAAATAAAATACACTAAGATCAGTTTTGTCTGTTTCTTTTTACTCTTTATAATATAGGTGCTAAATCTTTAAAAATCGCATCCCTGTGGTTTGCATTTGTGGCTCATGTTATATTTCTGTTGGATAGTGCTAGTCTAGAAGGTAGGCGTATGTTGCCACCTCCTCACTTTTCCAATGAATAAGCTGAGAGGGTAAGTAACCTGCCAGAGTGATCCAGAAGGCAGGATTGAATCCAGGCTCTGGGCTCCACCTCGCCGCACTGCTTTCTTCTCTGCCCTCACAGAATCTCTAATCCACACTGATCGGACAATCATGTGTACGTGAAATGAATAGTGAACAAGGAGTTCCGCGCCGATACCCGAAGTCACAAACACGTGCTGAGCACAGGTCAGGCGGGAGGCGTGGTGGGAGACGCCACCGCCCTTGTTGCGAGGCCCCGTGCAAGGTGACAGCTACCGTGATTGCTGACGTTTCCTGAGTGCTCAGCATTGCCAGGCACTGTGCAAGGCACTTCATCCACATCCCCTCATTTAGTCCTCAAGCCACCATTGCCGTTTGTAGCTCTGATTAACAGAAGAGAGGACTGAGCCTTGGCAAGGGTAAAGCCATTGTCCAAGGTCACACAGCCAGCGTGGGCTGCAGCTGGGACTCAGTCTCGACTTTGTCCACATCGAGAGTTTGTGCTGTTGAACCTGCCTTGCCAACCACAGACGACGGGTCGGGAGGCAATGTACATACTCAGGGAACTCTTACAGTGTAGGAAGTGACAGGGGAGCCAGCACAGAGCTGCAGGACAGGGGACAGGGCCCCTCACACCCCCCAGCCCCCACTGCAAACTAGCATTGGTGAACAAGGGAAACAAGAGAGCCTCTTTAGAGCTAACCTAGAAAATCAACACATCCCAGGTCAAATCAGGAGACTTGTTGGCTTCCAGCTAAGAAAGACTCACCACAACCTGGACAATGTGCCCTTGGGAAGAAGACATGTGGGTGAGGAAGGAGGTCGGCAGGGGAACCGAGGTCTCCCTGGAACTGAGAACTTGAAGGTCATCTGCATTCAGGACTAGAATCTTTCTGGAAGAGTATAGCTTGGACAGTCCTGGGGTGAGAAAAGCACTTTCAAAGGAGACTATTAAGTTCATTCCTCTGTGGGGATTCCCTCCAAACTGAATGAGCAGTTGGTTTTCTGAGGGTCTGCTTCTGGGAAGAAGTTATTTCTATGCTAATGAGAACATTCTAGACTGTGTGACCCTTAGGTTTCTTTGTGGTAAATTAATGAGCGTAGCTTTGGAGAATTCACTGGTCTCACTCACGTGGGTGGTATTTGGCCTCGTTCCTGGGCTCTTTCCCTTTGGCTTTGTCCCTGTGGATCTCAGACTATCACCAGATCTTGATCTTTCTAGAAAGACTTCTTCTGGTATCTGTTCTCAGGTGCCAGTGCAGCAGCCCTGGACAAGTGTTACCCAGGGCTCTTCCCCCGCCCGACTGCTGGGGAAGGAGCTCAGATACCTCAGGACTTTGAACGGACTTGAGGTTTCCTTTCACTTTCCTCCTTTGTTTTTTCTAGAGTGTATTGCAATAGCATCTGTGAAGAGCGGGGAGGGTTCTTGCTTGTTTTGGTTTTGGGGGTCCCTCTGCTTCAAAACTTTGAAAGCTCGAGTTCTTATGCTTTTTTTGGCTTGAGGTGAATCATTTCTTCAGGACCTTATCATCTTGGAGAGTTCACAAAACCTAGGTTCTGGGTGCTGCTAGCTGAGCATCAGCTCCCTGACTGAGGTTAAGTCATCAAGGTAATGTCAAGTTGGCCAGCTAGTAGCTTTCCTTGATGACATCTTCCACATCAGAGTTTCTCAACCTCAGCACGAGGGACATTTTGGTCTGAATAATTCTTTGTTGTGGGTCCCATGCATCGTAGGATGTTTAGCAGCATCCTGGCCTCCACCCACTAGATACATGTCACCACCACCACCAATACCAACAACCAAAATGTCTCCAGATGTGGCCAAATGTCCCTGGTTGAGAACCACTGCTTTGTGTAGTCGAGGTCTCTTTCAAATTTCAACAGACCAGGTACTATGGGGGAGTCAAAAGAGCGAGGAATTGCTTGTGTCTATGGGTGTCTGAGTGTTGGGGTGAGAGGGAAGGAGAAACATTCATTAAAAAATTCATTGTATTCACATTGTAGAGTCTGATCCAGGGCACAGGGTTGGAGTCAGACTCGAATTCAAATGCTATGTCTTCCACTCATGAGTTATGTAATTTTCAGCAAGTTACTTAACCTCTCTTACCTTAGTGTCCTTATCTATCATGTGGAAGTAACAGTGGTACCTAGGGGCAAGGCTAAAATGAGATATTGGAAGTAAAGTGCAAGTATGCAATAAACATTGGGAATTCTCTCTCTGCTCCTTGGGATCTAGCTAAGATGAGTTTGAGCCCCAAGTCCCAGACCGGCTGTGGTCTGAAACCCTGCTGAAGAGGAATTCCCAGGGGGACCTGTGAGCTCATGCTTGCCTCTATCTGTGAGTTTCTGTTTCTAGACACGTTTTCTGTTCTTCTCCATGGGTGACAATCTCACTTCTTTCCTTGATTTCCACCAAAACCAAAACAGAAACAAAAGTAAAAACTCCCTTGCAAAAAAATCCATGAGTATGATCGATTTACTGAAAATGATTGGCCACACTGTACCCCTCAGTGCACACACAATTTTGAAATTGTACGTTGAAATTCCTGTCCTTGAAATTCACATTGGTTACCTTGCTTTGGGGAGGTCTCTTCTTGACCCTTCACCCCAAAGGTGAAAGGCCAATACTCTGACTCCTTTCCGCCTCTCTTCCTGACTGTTCACCCTTCTCCTCCCCCTTGCTCTTTCTCCTTCTCACCATGCAGATCCTGGTTCACCTCTCACCTTCTTGGAGAAGTCATCCCTGACATCATTTTATACAAGTGCCTCCCTTCTTTTCTACTAGCCACTCCCTATCACTTTGTTTTCTTTATAACTCTTATTACTACAGAAGTCACCTAGTTATTTACTAGTCCAGTTGTTTATTGCCCATCTCGCTCCACTAGGCTGTAAGCTTCATGAGGATAGGACCATTATCTCTCTGTCCCTGCAGAACTCCTGTCCAGAACTGACCTGAGCTGTCTTGGCGCCTCTATTCCCACAATAAGGTTAGGTCTGTAAATGGCATCATGCCGACCTCAGCCTCCCTCCCCCCATCTCTTGCCCAGTGTTGAGTTATTTGACAAGGCACCTCCCTGCTTGAACACCCCCCTTCCGACTCTATACCTTCTGTAAAGTGTGCTGCCTGCACAGCCTTTGGTAGTTGGCCCTTTGGGGAACAAAGCAACAGGGGTGTTGTCTGGTGGGGTACATGGTGCAGAAAAAGAGCAGCACGTGAATAGGATGTAAAACCTAGAGCAGCGAGCAAGAGTTCCAACACCAGCAGAAGAAAGAATGCAGATCTAAAGGTAACCCTGGGAAACCTAAGTCCCCCTCCATAATCCTTGGAGGTGTGGGGAGTGACCCTAGCTCCCCACTTGTATGGGCTTGGAAGCAGAGGGTAATAACTCCGGACAGCTGAATGCTTTAGGGACATGTAAGTAGCTGATACACAGGTGACACTTTCCCTTAAAAGGATGCTCAAGACCAAAGCCGCACAGGAGGATTATAGTAAGGGTCTTGGAAGAGGGTTGATTCTGCTCTTTTGCGGAACTTGGACCTTGGGGTTCTGGTTTCCTGGGTTACCAGCCTGGAGGACTCTGAGGCTGGCCCAGGTGGGGAAGGAGGTGGTGACCTGGAGAGCCTTTCCTAGTAGTGTCAGCAGGTGGCGCCCTAAGCCAAGCATGTCCTGGGCGGCTAAGCCAGCAAAGCGAGACGTGGTTCTCCAGGCTACTTCCCAGGAAATGACTCACCAGGATGACTTCAACAGTGGGGTGTTCGTCACTAGGTTCAGTGGGGTGAGACCCAGGAGGACCATATCACCTGTTATATCTGAGGTGAGGGTGCAGCTGGGGCTGCCCTTATTGACTCATTCATTCATCTGACATTCATCTGACATTCTAATGAGTGCCTGGACCGGAGGGACATGGCAAGCATTTCCACAAAGATACCCCTGTCCTGTTTCCTTCTGAGTTTGGGCAGTGGAGTGGAGGGTGGGGGTGAGGGCCAAAGACTGGTATCTGAACATGGAAAATGGGGGGTGTGGATGACACAGTGGAGAGCGCCCCAGCCCAGCTCTACCCACGGTTCTATCTAGTACTCTCCCTCCTTTGACATTGGACACCACTTCACGACTGTACTGTCTCTGACATTTATTGCAAACTGTCCTAGAATCTGATAAGCTTTTTCTAAGTACATATCTCTCCACCTAGCTGAATGGTAAAACATGCTAGGTCAGGAATTATGTCTCATCTATCATTATTATCTTACCAACTCCCACCCCAGCCACTGCTTTCCTAGCATTCAGCACAGTGACTAGAACATAGGGGTGTTCAATAAAGATGAGGTTGGTGATGATGATGATGGTGGTGATGATGGTAAATCCATGGGCCGTCTGTATCGAGGTACTAGGAATGTGACAGAGGCCCTGCCTGGCAAGCCCTGAATGTCACAGATACTAATAGAGATGTCAAAGGTTACTGAGACAGGGAGGTGTGTGGATTGGACTTGAGGGTAATCAGCAGTTCTGCTTCAGAAGTAGCCATGTCTCAGGAAGCAGGTAGCAAAGAGAGGCCTCTCAGTGAGGCCGTCACTCCCCTCATTATCATCCTGTGCCTGTATACTTCAGATGATGAATAAATTACATTTATCATAACAGTATGAAACCCCCTAGGCAAGAACTTAACCCTTAGCCCCTACTGGTTTGAAATCTCCCAGTGATAGAAGGATGTAAGGCAGTGTTACTCCCTGGGCACAATTATAGGTAATGATATTCATTATTCATTCATTCATGCGTGCCTACATGTATTCATTTGTTGAGCACCTACTATGTGCCAGATACTGTGCTAAGTGCTGAGATACAATAATGAGCTGAAACAGACATGGCCCCTGTCCTCTCTGAATTTAAAATCTTGACAGATGTCAATCAAATTATCACACAAATATAGAATTACTACTGTGATAAGCTACAGAGGAGAGGTATGTGGTGACATGAAAGCTTGCTCTAGGAGAATTTAGCTGGGAAAGGAGCCCCTCTGTCACCCCACAGAGGCAGGAAGCCAGCACGGTAACATGTGCGAGCAAAGCTAGATGTGGCTTCTACTGAGATCACCTGACTTCCGTCCTCTCAGAGGCTAATTGACTGACTGTTTTGTATTTGGATTTGGGGGACGTCATGTCCTGAAGGGCAGCTAGAAACAAAAGCTCTGCCACATTAGGGGTTTGATCAAACAGCAAGATGCCCAGTTGCTTGTCCAGGATTCACTGATCATCTAATCTATCCTTTTAAGTGGAAAGAGCTACTGAGAACAGGGAGATAAATGTTTTAGTTAGGATGATCAACTTGTCCTGGTTTACCTGGGACTTTCCCAGTTTGGGCATTGAAAGTCTCATGTTCTGGAACTGTTCTGGTTTTAGAACTGAAAGCTCCACATCCCAGGAACCCCCTGAGTCCTGGGCAAACCAGGATGGTCATTTATCTTAGTTCAAGCCACTGCCCAACTCTACCTCTCAGTTTCCTCCTCTGTGAGATGAAGAAGTTGGATGAGAACAGGGGCTTCTCAGCCCCAGCTGCTCGTTAGAATTACTGAGGAAGCACCTCAGAAATACCAATGCCCAGCTTCTCTTCCAGAGCGTTGGTTGGTGTGAGGGCCAGGTATCAGTGGTGCTGGTGTGAGGCCAGGATGGGGAACCGTTGCTCTGAGAATCTAGAGTCCTTTCTGGTGGTCTGATCCTCATGTGAGGTGAGCGTTATACCTGAACCCATTCATTAATTTATCCCTAAGCTCAAGTGCTGGCCCGTGTGGCCACTGTTGTTCCTGCTGACAACAGCAGGTTCCTTTCTTTTCCCTCTTCTCCTTCTCCCTTTGCTGCTCTCTTGGTCTTTCTACCTCTGATGCCTGGGTTCCTAACGCTGATTCTACCCAGCTTTGCCCAATAGGCCTGGACCAATCAATGGTCCTCTGATCAATGGTCCAATGATATCCCCTCCTCTGTCCTTCCTCTTTCTTGGCCTTCCCTTTCCCCAGCCTCTCTCAGTTCTCACCAGAGAAGCTGAAAGAGACCTCTAGGTTCAGATGTCACCTCCGCTGGGGCCAGAGCCAGGTCCTGTGCCCCGGGAGTTCTCCCCATCTCCCTCTTCACGGTAGAGACCATTTCCAGTGTGTGCCTCCTCCCAGTTGGGTCCTAGGGTTCACCCAGCCCAGGGGCCATGTGGCTGCCTGGAGGCCTTAATTTCATTCCTATTTTGGGGTCAGAGGCTGGTACATAGCTCCCTGCTTCAGACACTAATGTGCTCTGTGGCTACAGAAATAGGCCAACAAATATATGGTCAATTGAGTTTTGGGCAAAGGTGTTAAGGTAATTCAATAGGGAAAAGATAGTCTTTTCAATAAACAGTACTGGAATAATTGGATGTCCAAAATGAAAAAAAATGGACCTTGACCTTTACCTCACATCATACACAAACATTAACTTGAAATAGATTATAGATCTAAATGTAAAAGCTAAAGCTATAAAAATTCTAGACAATAGGAGAAAAATCCCTTGGGTTAGGAAATGACTTTTGTTTTTAATTTAAAAAAAAATTTTTTTTTTTTTTTGGCTGCACTGAGGCTTGTGGGATCTTAGTTCCCCAACAAGGGATTGAACCTGGGCCTGGCAGTGAAAGCACGAAGTCCTAACCACTGGACCACCAGGGAATTCCCCAGGAAATGAATTTTAGATAAGTCATGAGAAACACAAACTATAAAGGAAAAAATTGATATGTTGAATTTCATCAAAAATAAAAACTTCTCTTTAAAAGACACTGTTAAGAAAATAAAAAGACAAACTACAGACTGGAGAAAATATATGAAAACATATATCCAGAGTGTGTAAAACATATTCAGAATATATGGAGAACTCTTATAGCTCAATAATAAAGAGACAAACAATTAGATAAAAAGGGGAGGGACCAAAACTATTTGAATAAACACTCAGTAAAGAGGGTATGGAAATGGCCAATAAGCACAAGAAAGAATGTTCAACATCATTAGATGTCAGAGAAATGCACATTGAAACCACATTGAAATACTACTATACACTCACTAGAATAGCTGAAATTTTAAAAGACTGACAATAGCAAGTGTGGGTGAGGATGCAGAGCAACTGGAGCTCTCGTATGTTGCTAGTGGGGGGTGCAGAAATGGTACAACCACTTTGGGAAACAGTTTAGTTTTTCTTATAAGGTAAAAACTTACCATATGACCCAGCAATTCCACTCCTAGGTGTTTATACTCAAGAGAAATGAAAACATGTCCATACAAAGATGTACATGAATATTGATAGAAGCTTCATTCATGATAGCCCCAAACTGGGAATAATCCAAATGTCAATCAACTAGTAAAGGGACAAACAAATTGTGGCATATACATATAATGGAATACCACTAGCAAGAAAAAAAGAACAGACAATTCCTATTTGCCAATATAGATTAATCTCAAAAACATTATGCTGACTGAAGGAAGCCACACACCAAGGAGTGCATATTTATGATTACATTTATATGACATTCTAAAAAGGCACAGAAAATGAATCTGTGGTTGTTGGGGACAGGGAGTGTGGACAGAGGATTGACTGAGAAAAGGTATAAGAGAAACTTGGGGAGATGGAAGTATTGTATATTTTGAGCACAGTAGTAGCTATGCAACTGTAGTATTTTTCAAAGCTCATCAAACTTCATACTTTAGAAAGGTGAAGTTTATTGTACATAAATTACACTTCACAAAATCTGATAAAAAAAAAATCAGATCATGCCTCTACACTCCCCCCCCCCACCCCCCGCCACTTCCACCACTTACTTGAAAGAACACAATGGCTTTTCATTGTTCTTGGAATAAAATTTAGATCCCTGCCTGTGGCCTACGGGACCCTAGGACCACTCTTTTCCTTGCTCATTCTGCTCCCACGATGCTGCTCTCTTTTCCTCTGAGCTCTTCCTTCTACCTAGAGCCCTGCCTGGTTGACTCTTTTTCATTATCCAGGACCTTCCCTGACTGTACCATCCAAAGCAACTCCCTCATTCTGCTCCGTTTCATCAGTTTTCTTTCCACTGCTATGTGAAATGATTGTGCTTATTTACTTTTTCTTGCCTACAGCCTGTCTTCCTTTTTAGAATTCGAGCTCCATGAGGACAGAACCTCATCTGTTTTCTTCACTAGAATTTATTCAGATTTTTTTCACCAGATTTGTCCAGAATCCCTAGCACCCAGCCCAGGCCTGGCACATAGGAAACTCTCAAAATTATTTGTGAAAAAGTTCCTTAAAATGTTAAACAGAGTTAACATATGACCCACCAGTTCCAATTTTAGGTATATACCCAAGAGAACTGTACACATATATCCACACAAAAACTTGTATATAAGTGTCTGTTAGCAGCATTATTCATAATAGCCAAAATGTAGAAATAACCCAAATGCCCATCAACTGATGAATGGATAAATTTAATATGAGCTAACCATGCAATGGAATATTATTCCACAATAAAAAGGAATGAAGTATTGATACAAGTTATAACATGAATGAACCTTGAAAATATTATGATAAATGAAAGAAGCCAGTCACAGAAGATCACATGCTGTATGATTCCATTTATATGAAATGTCCAGAATAGACAAATCTATTGAGACAGAAAGTAGATCAGTGGTTGCCTATGGGGCTGGGGGAGGTAAGCTCCCCAGCTTACCTCCCCTGACCCCAAAGCAGTCACTAATGGAGAGTGACTGCTAATGGGTGGGGTGTATCTTTTTGGGGTGATGAGTGTTCTAAAATTCATTGTGGTGATGGTTGCATAACTCTGTACCCTGTAAGTGGGCAAATTATATGGGATGTGAATTCTATCTCAATAAAGCTGTTAATTTTTTTTTTTTTTTTTTGTGGGACGAATTAATGAATCTTCTTCTGACCACTTCCTGGCTTTTAGGGGAGACAAATCAGGTAACACATGCCCCGTGAGCTGGTCTATTCTGCTCTATTCTGGACATGCACAGTTGATGCAGGCATTCCATCTGTACACACGCCCTGCCTACCTCTGGGATTCCATCCCCATGGAGCCCCCCTGGATGCCCTGAGAGACCTAATGGGAAAGGTGTCCTGGAGGGCCACACAGGGTCCAGGCCCAGGTGGGACTGCTGGAATTTTCTCTCCAGCTCTCTGAAGCTAGAGCAAAGCATTCTCTTAGTCACTGGCTCTGTCACCCTGCCCGGGGTAATTACCCCTGGTTAGCCCCTCTGTGTGTGTCATCCACACATGTGAATGATTATACTGAAGTTGGGCCTGATGATTTGGGCCACATTGCATCACACCAGCCTTGGCCTAGTGAAGACTGGGAGAACTGGCTCTTCCAGGTGCTCAGGGTGAGTGGAAAGCCAGGGCACCCAGCACTGACAAGAAAAGGGGACAGTGGTGACACAGGAGGGCTCTCTGGTCTTCCTCACTCCTCACCCCAAAACTGGAAGCCAGAGCAGGTGGGGCTGTGGTGGTTCCAGCTGGAGCTGAGGATGGCTGGCTGGTTGGCCTTGGATTTAGCCTTGAAGCATTGAACTTGGTATAGGAGGGTCTGTGGTTTGGTGTTGAACCAAAGAATCCTTGGGCAGCCTTCAGACTCTGAGGTCTGGGCACAGGCCTGGGTGGAAAGGCCAAAGGCAGGAAGTGGGTCTTTAGAATCCTGGCCTCTCAAAGCTCTGCCATAAGATTGCCCTGCAATCAGAAATTTAAAAGAATGATTCAGAAAAGAGGATCCCTGAGGTTCTTCCAGGCTGGACCTTCTGTGAGTCTGATTGTGAACATCCACTGAGCACTTGGTCTGTGCCATGGCTGTACACGCACCAGCTCTGTTCACCCTCACATAACCCCATAAGGTGTAGCCTATTCACAGTAATTTTTCTTCACGATGGGGAGATCAGTGGAAGCAATTTAGTTATTAAGCAACTCCTGATAGGCACATAGTACAGACTCAATAAAGACTTGATGACTGACTAACTGGTTGCTTAGATTTGTGCTAGACATTGTGAGGAGATGCAAAAGAATTATATCAGTCAATTAGTGAATACTTATTGAGTGTATATTATGGGCAAATTATTGTCCAACCTTGGAAGGGGAACCAGACTTCTTTGGGTTTTTAAATGTTGGCAATTAATTCAGGTAAAAGTAATCCTGTCCAAATTCAATAAAATATATTGTGGGGCTTCCCTGGTGGCGCAGTGGTTGAGAATCTGCCTGCTATTGCAGGGGACACGGGTTCAAGCCCTGGTCTGGGAAGATCCCACATGCCGCGGAGCAACTAAGCCCGTGAGCCACAACTACTGAGCCTGCACGTCTGGAGCCTGTGCTCCGCAACAAGAGAGGCCGCGATAGTGAGAGGCCCGCACGCCGTGATGAAGAGTGGCCCCCGCTTGCCACAACTAGAGAAAGCCCTCGCACAGAAACAAAAACCCAACACAGCCATAAATAAATAAATAAAATTTTTAAAAAATATTGTGAAATAAGAAGAAATATATGTATTGGTCTCTGTTCCCCACAGTTCCTGTCACAGGGCTCCTGAAACCCTTGTAAATAGGACGCTAGGAGAATCTTTGGTTTTAATATTTAGTCTTTGATCCTGGTTCTTGACACAGGGTTCCTAAAACTCTTTTAATTTCCTGGGTGATAGGAGTGTCTTTTGTTCTAATGAGGCAGCTCTGGGTGGGCTCTTGAATGGCTCTTGGTTGGGGGCTGGTCACCAGAAAGACCAAGCCATGATGAGAAGCTTGGAATTTTCAGCCTCACAGCCCCCATGCCCTAATGAGGGCAGAGGGGCTGGAAATGGGGTTGATAATTGATCATGGCTACATGAGGAAGCCTCCATAAGATCCCAATAGTGTGGGCCTCAGGGAGCTTCCAGATTGGTGAACACATCCATATACTGGGAGGGTTAGGACTCTACAGAGACAGAAGCTCCTACCCTCCCAGACCTCACCTATGGATCTCTTCATCTGGCTGTTCAGCTGTGTCCTTTATCATATCTTTTAATAAAGTGGTAAGTTTAAGTGCCTCCCTGAGTTCTGCGAGCTGTTCTAGCAAATAATTGAACCCAAAGGGGTGGAGGTCATGAGAACCTCCAATTTGTACTTAAGTTGGACAAAACTGGTAGGTAAGCTGGGCCCCTACTACTTGCAGTGGCATCTGAAGTTGGGAGGCAGTCTCGTGGGATGTGACAGAATTGAGGTAAATTGGAGGACATTCATCTGGTGTCACAGAATTGCTTGGTGTGGGGAAAAAAAACCCCACCGTCTGGTGTCAGGGTATTGTGGGTAAGGTAGTAATGGAGAAATACAGGAGGAACACTGAGTTTTTCCCATCACACACAGCTTAATCCAACTAGAGAGAAGCTAGTCTTCAATGTTTGTTTTAGATTTTCTAAGTATGGTAAAAGTTCCAATATCCAAGACTATTGAAAAAATTGTGATTAAGAGGAAAGTTGTATGGTAACATACATTACCGTTTTATTGAGTGTTATCTCATTTAATCTTTAATGGGGTATTGTAACCCATCAGATAGGTATTATTTTCTCTTTTGCAGATGGAGAAACTGAGATTCAGATAGTAAACTTGTAACTAATGTGACCAAAATTTCACCCTAGGGTGTTTTTTTTTTAAAACCATAGTCTAGTTTACATTCTTAACCATTATGTTATATTGCCATATAGATAAGCAGCTAGCCTAGAATGGAAAACCAACCATAGAGAAAATTGGAAACTTCTCTATACAAAGAATTAGGTAACACCCTCTAAGAATCTTGGAGTGGACAGACCTTATTTAAGTCTTCATGAATTCTCTGGAAGACAGAATGACCATTCATATTTCTATGTCTGAAGTCGACGTTGAGTTGGGAGACTGTATAGAGAGGCATAGAGTAGTATTACAAGCAGTTTCAGAAGTCCAACAGAGCTGTTTTCAAACCCATTTCCAGCACTTACTAGCTTTGTGGTCTTGGGCAAATTACTTATCCTTTTTGAGCCTTGATTGCTTCTTCGTTTGTAAAATGGGTATAAAACATCTATTTATAAGTTTGATGTGGCAATTAACTAAGACACTGTCCACAAAGAGGGTGCAATATGCATTAGCTATTCTTTTTCCGGTAGCAAAGTCCCAGGGTGAGGAGGGTGAGGATGGAGGAGAGTGAGGCTCTCACTGAAGGATAAGCTTCATAAGGACAGGCGTGATGCTGGGCTGCCCCTGCTATGTTTTAGTGGCCTGAGCAGTACCTGGTATACGATAGGTGCACAGCAAATAATTGCTTACAGATGTATAAAAATTAAGCAAGATTTCAGGGGCTGAGTGAGTGGGCTTTGATTTGGTAAGTGAAAGGGAACATATCTCAGCAAAATGATCCATGCACTAGCTTTAAGGTCGTGGGCCCTGAGCCTTCTGTCTTGACTCAAGAAAGGGATCTAAAAGGTGCTACAAACACTTTTGGATACAGCCTACCAATGGGTGGTCCAAAGGGTAGTAGTGGTCCAAAGGGTAGTCTCAGCCCAAAAGGCCGATGGAATCTGGATGTTTTCAGGGAAACATCAGCTGGAAACCTTGTCCTGCTCTGTGTAACAGCCTCCATTCAGTGCTTCCATGATTAAGGGTCTCCATCAGAAACTGCTAGAAACGTCAGGACCCCTCAGTGTGGGAAAACTAAAGCTGAAAAAATAAACCCAATGTAAACTTATAAAACTTGGAAGGCTGAACTGAATTCTGATGTGTTACAAAAGGGGACAACTTAGTGGTCAAAAGCATTGAGTGAAGACATACTGTAGGGAGATCTGTTTACACAGAGTTTTAAGCTGATAGTAATAACGTCCTATATCCTTAGAGTACGTCAGCGTTTCCCAGGAGGCATCTCACAATATCATTTGATCCCTAAGGGACAGGCAGAGCAGATCTTACCTTTGCTGGATCACAGTTGAGAGAACTAAAGTGAAGTGATTTGGCCAAGTTTCCACTTCTGGGAAGGAGCCAAGCCAGGGCTGGACCTGGGTCAATGTGCATTGTCCCTAAGCAGTGCTCTAGGTTGGATATAAAGATAGTTTCAAGGGAAGCGTTTGTCTTCATGAATTTTATGTTGATCATAATTATTAAGGGCCCCCGTTTGGGGTGTACCATTAATGTGAAATGCACAGACTTGGAGATATTTTGGCTGCAGCTGGGCCCAGCCAAGCCACCAGCCTTGGGACCTGGAGCCTCTCTGGGCTTTCCTGAGATCACCTGTCCTGTCTGCTTTGGAGGGCTGTCCTAAGGGCTAGAGGAGATAAAGAGAAAGTGCCTTACAAATGTGATTATTCAATGTCTTAATATCCATGTGCATAGAGAAAAAATAATCATATTCCTTTAGATTAGTTTCTTCTAAACTGAGAAGTCTTTTGAGAGCCAAAAAAGCAGAAAGGCTCATGTTCTCCTTCCAAATTCTGAATAACCTATTGGAGAAATGGAATAATGTAGTTGCATGCTCAGACTCACAGACATAGGAAACAAACTTATGGTTACCAAAGGGGAAAGGAAGGGAAGGGATAAATTAGGAGTTTGGGATTTGCAGATACAAACTACTATATATAATAGAGAAGCAACAAGGACCTACTGTATAGCACAGGGAACTATATTCAATATCTTCTTATAAACTATAATGGAAAAGAATCTGAAAAACTATATATATATATAACTTAATCACTTTGCTGTACACCAGAAACTAACACAGCATTGTAAATCAACTATACTACCAAAAAAAAAAAAATCTGAAGTTTCTCATGTTATCTAGATTTAAAGTCTGTATAACTTTGTATCTTTTAAAAAATAATTCATATTCAAAAAGCCAAAAGCTCAAAATGCATAACATTTCCCTTTCACTGGGCAAACAATATAAATGTCTATCTTTTGGTGACAGTTGGCAAAACACAGAATGATTAATCTGGGGACCTGCAGGGGTTCACCTTCAGTGACTTCACACTTATCATCTGCTCTGATAAAAACACATCTGCAGCAGCTGAAAAAATGAAGCTAGGGAAAGAATTACATCCAAAGGAAGTGTTCCTTTTAAAATACTCTGAACTGTAAGGAATATAGATGAAGGTTCTAACAATAATGTACATATTTAACATTCTATAGTGTTTATTATCAAAACAGTATATTGATAGTTTGGAAAATTTAAAAATATGATGATCCATTATACCCATCTATTACAACAGACACTGTCATAGTAAGAACATAGATCCACGTGGAAGCAGAGAATGTGGGTTTGAGCATTAGCTCCATCCTTCATAAGCTGTTGACAGGGGAAAGTGTATTTATTTGACTCTTTGCTCCCTGTTGCAAAATGCAGTTGTGTTCTGAGGACAAAGCGAAATAATATTCATGCAAGTGCTTTGCAAATGTGAGTTATTTCCTGGCGTTCTTTTTATATTTAACCATGAAAAAATATATAGTTTCTCCTCATAATTCTTATTTACTGCACATTGCACCTGTTTCTGCTTTTTCTCTGAGTTCTGACCACTCTTCTGTTCTGTCTTCCTGGGCAACCTTTGGCAGCATTTTCTTCTTTCTCAAACTGTAATTCTATTTCTTTCTGTCAGATTCTCTGTTCCTCAGCTCTTGTGCAAGGATCTCCAGACTGCCTGGTCACCTTCATTGACTCTCTTCTCTTGTGCCCAATCTCTCTACTTAGAGATTAGGTTCTCCAGAGCTGAAAGGGACCTCACTTTTTAGAGATGAGGAAGCTGAGCCCTGGTGCCCCTGAGAAGTTGCTCAGCAATAACAGAGAAGCAATAAAAGCCCAGTCTCGAGTCTTAGCCCAGGGCTTTCTCCACCAAACTGCCAGCAGAGGACCATTTTCTCTGGGCTTTGAATTCAAAGCATACGTCTTAGCCCTCTCCATACCTGCTCAAAGCACTACCTGTTGTTCAATGAAATTTTGAAATTATATCATATCACAATGGCTACTATGTATTGGTGGGTACTATGTATCAGACCTTGTGCCAAATGTTTTATACAAATGATTTCAGTGAATGGACATAAATACTCTATTTGAGAGGAACCATTATTCCCATTTAAGGAAACTGAGATTCTGAGATGGGGAGTAACTTGCCCAAGGACACAGAGGTAGTACCTGAAGAGCTCTGATTCCATGACAGAGCTCAAAGTCTGTTGTACAAACCATTCAACACTTCCTGCTCTGAACGTTCCTTTGAGGACTCTCACACTCTCCTTGGCAGCCCCAGGGTGCCAGGCTGTCTTACTGCCTGTCTCTCACACCTTCTGGAATCCCACCTCCTCCTCCAGACAGTCTTCTCAGATGGATCAGAGGGGAGTAGAGATGCTCCTGTCTGAATGTGGGAGTCTCGTGGTCACAGCAGTGTCTCATTTGTCCTCACTCTGTGAGTATTTGAATGCGGCTGTGTGCAGGTGACCCGTGTTTGCCTCTGCAGGGCTTAATCCCCACCTGTCTTTCAGCACCACTGGTCTGTGGGCAGCTGCTTCAGTCCTGTGGAAAAATTAGCAGCAACCCAGTTGGTGGTTCTGGTGAACCACTGGTTGGTTTTATCTCAAGGAGGAGCCTATAACTATTGCTGTGGGGACAGGGGCTCTGGGACCACACTTCAGCAGGGCCATAGTGCCCGTGGGCCTGCTTTTGGAGAAATCCATGGAGGGAAGAGGACTTGACATCACCTCACACCAGGAGCAAGTGAAGGAACTGGGTGTGTTCAGGTGGGCAGAGTGCCAACTCAGAGAGTCACCAAACTGTTCCCTCAAGTGTGAGAGGGGCTGTCATGCTGAAGTGGGGTTTGACTTCTGCAGGGAGGGGAACTGGGAATACAGAAAAACGGGTGTGGGCGAATCACGAGGAAGAGCAGCTGCATCAAATGCTTCTTTGGAAACAGGTGGCACCTAAACAGTCAGAACTGTCTCCAGATGGTGGTATTTTCCACTCCAATCTGGGCACAGCTGGATGACTTCCAGGTAGGAGGGTCACAGATGGTCCACCCGAGAGGACTCGGCTGCCCTGGCCCGGGACACCCTGGAGGGCGGGGCCAGCCCTCCTCACGGCCCATGGCCCACTGTTTAAGGGGCTGGGGGCCAGAGTGTGCCAGAGGGAGTCTGGGGTTCTGCCAGAGGCTTTCTACGTAGTTTATCCCATCTAATCACGGATTTAGGGTGATGCAACCAGAACTATGACGGTTACGAGGAGAAGAACAGGGCTTGGTCCCTCTCTGCCTCCTGTTGGTCCTGAACAAGACAAACGGGGCAGCAAATTCCATGACTAAGGGGAACGCTGGCTCCTGGGTTGAGGGTTCTAGACGCTCTGAGGCCCTGACCTGCTGGGGGGGTCGTCAGGTGGTCCTTTGGCCAAGCTCAGGCTTTCTGCCCACCTTTCTTTTCTGGGTGTGGCTGGCCTTCCTCCCTACCCTGTCCCTATTACTCAGCCAAGAGGCCCCATATCTGCTGGATGTGGGGAGCCTCAGAGTTGCCCCACCAGCAGAGTCCCCTGCCAACCTTCCTTAGGCTGGCTGAGGGGCTCCGTTTAGGCTCATGAGCTGTTTCCTCTGGGCTTGAAAAAAAAATACTGCCACCCTATACAGCCTCCCCTTATAATATCCGGGAGCACCCTTAACCAAGCACCTGGTGTGGGTCCCGGCCAGTAGCCTTGCTGGTCTGGGCTCAGGGAGGAGCGCTGGGGTGGGGAGAGCAGGGGCTGGGGGAAGAGTCCAGGCTCTGGGGTGGGGCAGGTGTCCTGGCCCAGGGGGTCTCTCCTGGTGACTTATTCCCTTGAGGGTGGGCTTGTTGTCTCCTCTCTGCCTGGCCTCTAAGTATGTGGTCTGTGTGTCCCAGCTTCCCTTAGACCTGGAGGGAAGTCCTCTGTTGAGCTCTGAGTGATGGAGAAGCTCAGAAGTGGGCTACACAGGAGGGATGGTACTCAGAGCTTTCACGGAGGAAATGGGAGGAAATTCACAAGTAGGGCTGATGAAGCAGGACTCAGGAACCAGGACTGTTGACAACCAGGTGGGACTAGAATGGCCAAGAGCCCTGTTTCCTGGTCTGTAGCCCCAGGGAGGAGCTTGCAAGGTGCTGGGTAGTGGCAGCTGGAGCGGCCATGAAAGCAGAGCGCTAGGAGTTTAGTCTCAAAATAGTAGTGAGATTTCTGTCACTCCTCACTCTCTTGGGGCTGCCTTGAGGCATGCACTTATTTGCATGGATGAAATATTTTCTGTAAAACTCCCTCCACCCTAAATGGAGGCGGGAAAGAACCAGGCTACTAAAAGCCTGGAGTCCCCACGGAAGGGGAGGTAAAAGGTAGAGCAGGTGAACACCCGGGCCCAGGGCACTGCTCGCCTCTGGGTGGAAAGTCGTCGTGATCAGGTCTCTGGAGGGAGGAGGGCGGGGAGGCAAAGGAAAGGGGGGGGGGTAGTCAGAGGGATGCAGGGGTGGCACGGACGGGGTCTCCTTCCTTCCAAGGAGACAGGAAGAGGCAGAGCGAGGCTGGAACCGGGTGCCAAAGCCGGGGTAGGTGGTTACTAAGAACAGCTCTGTTGGGGGAAGAGTCCAGGCCTCGTGCCAACCCAGGACCTTCCCCTCTGGACACAGGAAAACTGCCAGCAAAGAATGTCATGCCTCAGTGTCCCCTGGCCCGGCCTCCGAGCCCCAGTGCGGGATATTGCATGTTCCCCTCACCCCCCGGGGCAGGGTCCCCACCCTTCTGTTCTTTGCCACCTTCACCTCCAACAGCTACAGCGGGGCCTGGTGCTGAGCTGTCAATGCTGATTGAACTGAACGGACGGCTTATGGGCATTTCCACGTGGGTCAGCTGGTTTGGTCAGCAAGGACCCTGGGATGACTTGTGTCTCTGATGGACCCAAGGAACAGGGCAAGAAATACAACCCACGTCTCTTTAGAGCCTCCTCATTTAGAGCCGGACACATTCTCTGGGTGGCTGTGTCATCACGGTCTTCCAGAGGGTGAATCGAAAGACCTCCAAGTTCACATCGCTGGCGTTTACCTCCGAGGTGGGGTTTCCACCCACCCCACCCCCCGCCATGGGCCCAGAACCCCAATCCTGAGCTCTTACCAGAGGACGGGGGTACCTTCAGGGAATGAAGCTAAGGGTGACCCTGGGAGGCCAGTGGTCTGCCTGGGAGACAGAGTAGTGTTCCTCAGGTCTGGTCTATGGAAGGAAAGGCCCAATGCCAGTCTCCAGCCTCAGAGTCCCCAGTGGCCTGAGGGTGGGGGGGGAGTGCCTCCCTAGGAAAGAGGGGAGAGGAGGTGCTGAGGACACAAGTTGGCATCTCCTCGGGGCTAGATGACCACGTGGGAGGGATCCCTCTGCCCTGGCAGGCTGGTGGAGGGAGGAGGGAGGGTATGGGGCCTGAAGCTGAGTTCTCTTGGAGAGCCAGGGCAGTGACACCCCAAATAACCCAAGACTGGAGAACCCTAGGGTCTCTGCCTGGGCCCACCACCCTTCTGCCTCTGGATTCGATTTCCTTCAAGACACCTTTGGAGCCGACAGTTTCCACTCTGAGCTAGAAATTCCTGTTTTCTTGTATGTAAATGGAGAGAATAGTAATCACTTCCCTTGTCTCTGCTTAAATCTCACGTCAGTGATCCCCTCCCTGACCTTCCTGTTTCAAGTTGTAACTCTGCCAGCCCAGCCCTCTTGATCCCCTTCCCTGCTTTGTTTGGCTCTATGGCACTTGCCACTTTCTGCTGCACTGTATCATCCATCTATCGTCACCGTTGTTGTCTATCTGTTTTTAAAATTCATTTTGTTTGCCCAACCCACCCGAATGCTAGTGCCATAGGGCCGGGGTCTCTGCTGAGTTTGTTCACTGTGTCCCTAGTACTTAGAACAGTGCCAGGAACATAAGAAGCACTCAGTAAATACTAGTTGAATGGATGAGTGAAGGATGGTGCATAGGATTGTTGTAGGAATTAAATGCATTGCTGTATGTAAAGCATTTCATAGGACACCCAGCACCTTATTATTATTGCTGCTGCTGCTGTTTGTTAGATGTGACTCGTGAAGTTTCCTCAGCTACTTGGCTCTCTGTTTCTCCATCTGTAAAATGAGGAGATTGAATCACTAGATGAACTCTGAGCTTCCTTCCATCTCTAAGGGTCTGCAGTTCTATGATCTCTGTGCCCCCAAATACTCAGAGGCGGGAAGGTTCTTCCCAAAGCTTACAGTCTGCTGTTCTCAGCAGTTCTGCTGGGCGTGGAGGTGCTAACTCTCCCTTCACAGCAGCGCTTCCTCTGTTTCTTTAGACTACTTCTTTCGACAGGCTGGGGCAGAGGTAGGCGATCATGAGTCAGCACAGTATTTCTTGGAATGGTTTCCGTTCCAATATATGTATGTTTTATTTTCATTGGTTTTGATGTGTTGTTTCATAACATTTTATTATTTTCAATAGAGGCAATTCATTATGTGCATATTTAGAAGCCATTTGATTTTAATTTCCTTGTTGAGAGTTGTGGTGGAAATAAGCAAAGTTCAGGAAAAAAATTCTTTTTGCCAGACCACGTGCCCTGACTTGGGATTTGGGCATGTGGTCCTTGGAGACGAAGTTTCACTCTCTCCTGCCCTGGGTAGGCGCTGGTCCCTGATCTTGGACGATCCTTATGGGGCCAGGGTCGTACCTCAGAGAGCTCAGAAGCACCTGTTTTAGGGGCCCAGGTTGGCATGGCTAAGATTGTCCTCCCAAGGCCCGGGCCATTTCTCCCCAGAATCCCCCTCTGAAAAAGGTGGTCTGGAACCTCTGGTTTCCCCACAGCTGACTCTGTAGGGACAGCTTTGGGAATAAAGGTAGCTTTATCTTCCCAGTATTTGGTATTTGCTGAGTATAACTGGGATGGCCTTGGAGGAGGGGCGAGGGACAGGTCTGGCTAGTTCTGCCCTGTTGTTCATACACAGGATTACCTCACACGTCCCAACTGGCTTCCCCGCCCATCTGGTGAGGGCTGGCCCTCAGCCCTCCAGCCTCCTTTTCCTTACCTGCCTGGGAAGCCAAACATGGATCTTCCCGTCAACATCAGCTGAGCCTGGAGGCTTCACCCCTCCGGAGACCATGGAAAGAGACAGCCACCTGGTGAGAGTGCATCTGCGGAGCTTGGGCCAGAACTTCCTGGCACTGAGGAAACAGGGATGGGGCTGGAAGCCAGGTGGGGCAGCGGCAGTGTGCCTCGGTTTCAGGGGAAACTGAATGTGCCTTTTCTAGTTTGAAGCTGCTGGGGATCAAGATCACGCAGCCTCCTTTTATCATGGTTCCTAAAAGGGGCCCCATGGGAGGAGAAGCTGATGGGATTTGCGGTCAGGTCAGGAAGCACCCCCAGGGCTGTGTGGCTGAATCCTGGGCTCCCGCTCTGTGGCCCCTGAGTGCCCCAGCCAGGACGTATGTGCTGTTGGGACAACTTTGCTGGTTTGAGAATCATGGAAGCTTAGCATTCTAACTGGGCTTCAGGGTTATCTTTGGGTAACCCTCTCACTAGACTCATAAACCATCTTGGAAAAGGTGGCATTGAAGATCTTCAAGGGGATTTTAAACTTCTCTTGGTCTTTATTTTCAGGCTTAATAATCTTCATGCTTGGAAAGTGCTTCCTTATGTCTAACCATGATTCCTTCTGCTACAACTAAGATTACTTTCCTCTTCTGTTTTTTGGTAGAGAGCAGCTAAGTATCCTCTGTGGAAAAGCCAGTCAGTTACATGTGAAGGTTTCCAAAGGTTTTTTTTTTTTTTTTTCTTTGCGGTACACGGGCCTCTCACTGTTGTGGCCTCTCCCGTTGCGGAGCACAGGCTCCGGACGTGCAGGCTCAGCGGGCATGGCTTACAGGCCCAGCCGCTCCGCGGCGTGTGGGATCTTCCCAGACCGGGGCACGAACCCGTGTCCCCTGCATCGGCAGGCGGACTCTCAACCACTGCGCCACCAGGGAAGCCCTCCAAAGGTTTTGTTCAACTATTCCTCAGCTTTCTTTTCTTGAGGGACATTCCTCTGTGCTCTTACTTCTCCTTTGGTCTTATTTTCTGCTCACCTCCACCTTTTGTACTCTAGTGATGTGGTAGAATCTGGGACTCTGGGAAGGATGGGCCAACTCTGGAACTGAGGATCAGCTTAGCCTATGTTCTGGCTGATAGTTGGCTCATGGTCCATTTTGAACCCCAGATGTATTTCTGAAAACTCTACCATCATCTCTCCCACCATTCTTCCAGACCCTTCTTGACTTTTCTGTCCCAGGCTTTTTCTCCTGCCCTCTGATCTGGTCTCCTTGGCCCATGTCTCTGCCTCACCAAGGTCATTTGACCCTAGGCCTCTGGGGCTCATTGGAACCTCTGGTGAGCAGTAAGGGGGATGCAGAAGGCAGAATGGAGTTTTGTTTGAGGCATGGGGAAGGTGAACCCATGGTCACAGCCATGGGTCATGTTCCTTGGTAACTTGCTGGGAGCCTAAACTTGATGGTCCCTAGACACAAGGGGTGAGAAGCACTGAGCTATGTGAAGGGTGGTAGGGCCAGTCCCTGGGGCAGGGTGATGGGGGGGGGCACCTGCTAGGAAACTCATCTCTCCAGAGTCAGGGACCAACATGGAAGGTCACTGGAGGGGCACAGGGTAGAGTACAGGCTTTTCATTATTGATAGGATAAATGTCACATGGTATGGCAGGTCCCACGTTCACTCTGGGAGACTTACCTTGGAATAAAAGAACTGAACCATTACTTCCTTATTTAAGGTTCTTAGATTTGACCCCTTATTTAAGGTGGAACCTCCAAGATAGTGAGCCGGAGGTGGGGACAGAGAGAGCTTCCTGAAGATCTTAAGCTGATCTGCAACAGATTTCTTAACACTAATTAAATTGAATAAGAGGAGACTGGGAGTAACTAGCCGTCTAAGGCTGTGCCCTTTTCCCTGAGGACTTCATTGCAGAAACATGCATTGTGATTTTTGACTATCAGCTCAATAAAGTAGGTGAGAAAGATGGTGGCCAATGGACTTAAGCCTGATGAAGCTCCTGTGTGAGCTGGTTGGGACTTCGGGGGGATCTTAGAAAGAAGGTGGAGAAGGCTCACAGCTTCTTTGTGTTCAAGAGAGAAGCTGCAGGATGTGGTGGACAGAACACTGACCAAGTTCCAGGTCAGCAGTGACTTTGGACCAATCACTTAACCTTTCTGCACCTTAGTTTCCTCATCTGTGAAATGGAATAAAAATAGTATCTACTTCAAGTGGTCTTAGAATAGTGTCTTTCACATAATAAGTCTATTTTATAAGAACATCTGGTATAAAGAGATAGATAGATAGATAGATAGACATGTATTCATAGAGTTAAGGTTTATTGTCATCATCATCATCATCATCATCATTATCTAGGGTCTAGTCCTAGCTCCTCTAAATTTGGACAAATATCTTCTGCTCTTGGTGCCTCAGTTTCCCCACCTACAAAAGGAGAGGGTTGGACAAATTGCCCCCTGAGGCCCCTTTCTGGTTCCATGACAGTCTCTGGAATCATGTAGAGTGGGATTACAGGTGTGCCACACTGGATATGCACATTTGTTCCTGAAGAATAGTGCATACTTTGTGTTTTTCAAAAGGCGTCACATGCTCAGTGCTTAAAGAAGTGCCATGTTTATTAAAGAAAGACTGAAGTTGACCCACTGATAAAGCAACAATCCTCTGTAGAGTGGATTTTCTTCTACTGGGTCTTCTTTTTTTTAAAATTAATTAATTAATTCATTAATTTATGGCTGCTTTGGGTCTTCATTGCTGCACACGGGCTTTCTCTAGTTGCATCAAGCCGGGGCTACTCTTTGTTGCAGTACACGGGCTTCTCATTGTGGTGGGTTCTCTTGTTGCAGAGCACGGGCTCTAGGCATGCGGGCTTCAGTAGTTGTGGCACGTGGGCTCAGTAGTTGTGGCACACGGGCTTAGCTGCTCTGCGGCATGTGGGATCTTCCCGGACCAGGGCTCAAACCTGAGTTCCCTGCATTGGCAGGTGGATTCTCAACCACTGCGCCACCAGGGAAGCCCTGGGTCTTCTTAAAGTGGAGCAGGTTTTCAGTCAGCCCAAGACCACAGATGCTGTGCACTTGAGAATGGCTGGAGGCCCCAGGGCTGGTCTAGGATGAGGCACCGTCTTTAGAGGGGGCTGGGCAGGTTCCCAAGACAGCAGACCAGTAGGCTCAGGTCGCTCTGCTACCCCCTAGACCCCAAAGTGCAGACACCGCCAGGACTCCTGGCACCTGCCCTTTGTCCCTGCAGGTGTGCAGCCCTCACCTGAAACCTCTGTGTTCCATGTTGGCACTGGTGCCAAGCAGCATTATGCTGGGCCCATCCCACCCTGCCTCCCCCTGTGTTGTCCCTGTGACCTGGCAAATGTAAGCATGAAATGTGTGGGAGTGTGTGTACGGGGCTCTAGGCTGGGTGCTGGGTAGGAAGGCTGACTGATGTAAGAGTAGCCACTTGGCTTAAGTGTCCTGCTTTGGCAAAACAGCTTCCTCTTGGTATGCCAGCAATGGGGGTGGATGGTGTCCAGCCAGGCAGGGAGGGATGCCACACAGGGAACCCAGGGCTTTGTCAGCCAAGTGGAGGCCTTGGCGATGCCAGGCGGCGTCTGGCTCCTGTGATAGGGACGCAATACCCAGGACTGTCGTTATGTAGGGGGCCCCCATTATGTAGCAGCCCTGTTACCACCCCAGCCTTGGTAGAGAGGGGGCATGGGGAGAAACTGAGGCACCAAGGTCCTGGGCAACCAAACGTTATTTGTTTGGCAATAGGGGGTACTCAGTGTTCTTTAAACTATTTGATGAATGAAAGAATGAATGAATGAGCAGGAAGGTATTTTGATTCTAGTCTAATAGGGATCCCCAAGGTTTTTTCATGTATATAAGAGGCATCATAAACTAGAAGGAACTTTAGCACCCAATCAGGCCTGCAATTTTCAAGTTCTTTGTAGTAGCATCCTCTTTTGTTCACATGAAATCTTATGTGGAACCCACTGCATAAAACTGAAAAGTTAATCTGCTCTGTTTGAAGTGGGGTAAAGGACTCGAAGCTCTTTACCTACAAGCTGGCCTCCAAGGCATCTCCACGGAACTTCTAATGCTCTGTAGAAACTTGTTTGAAAACAGCTGATTGTCCAGCCTTTCCTTGGTTGGACCCAGAAAGGAATGTGACTATCCCTAAGGTCATGAGCTGGTTAGGAGCAGAAGCAGGGCTCCCTGGAGTCTCCTGTGCCTGGGGTGAGGGGGGCCTCGGGGCTCTGGCTTCTTAATCTGGAGCCCAGTTTGATTCCAGGCTGACTGGGGTCCCTGAGGTTAACGTTGCATATATGTGGGGCGTGCTGGTGGCTGGGTGGCAGGAGGTGCTGGGAAATCTGCCTGTGAGGGCCTGTATCTGTGCGGTTTCTCTGGGTCCAGGGAGCGGGGAGAGTAGGACGGAACCCTGTGTACCCGGAGTTGTAATGAAGCCTGGGTTGGGCAGTGAGGCTGGAAAGAAGCATGAACCACTCCGATCCAGTCCAGTCCACACTGGAGGGGGTTCAGGCTCCCCTGCCATGGTCCAGGGGTTCCCCAGGCTCCCAACAGGCAAGGGGGCTTTTTTTTTCTTTTTTTTCTTTTTTTGCGGTACGCGGGCCTCTCACTGCTGTGGCCTCTCCCGTTGCGGAGCACAGGCTCCGGACGCGCAGGCTCAGCGGCCATGGCTCACGGGCCCAGCCGCTCCGCGGCGTGTGGGATCTTCTCGGACCGGGGCACGAACCCGTGTCCCCTGCATCGGCAGGTGGACTCTCAACCACTGCGCCACCAGGGAAGCCCAAGGAGGCTTTTTAAGTTCTGTGAAAAGGGGCTCCTGATCTTTCTTGGTACCGCTCGTGCTTCCGGTGGGGATTGGGGAGCACCTCATCCTGCGTAGCCTGGAATACTGGGGTGCCGGCCTGGGGTGCCACCCTTTGAACATCCTTGATTCTCAGGGTCACTGGGAGAGAGACGCTGCCACAGGGGCCTAAATCTAACAAGGGGTCCTTCCTTGTTGGAGCTTGGTAAGGGGCAGGCAGTGGGAGAGCGTGGAGGTGTGCAGCGGCCTGAGGACGGCAGTCAGAAGATCTGGGTTCTGGTCCTGGCACTGCCCCCAGCTGGCTGTGTGATCTTAGACAAATCACATTGCCTTTCTACACCTTAATCACCTCATCAATAGGAAAATGGGTTGGACTAGAGGGTTTTCAAGAGCTTCTAGCCTGTGGTATGCCCAGCCTGAGCATGGCCCGGAACTGAGGAGGGAGGCCCAGTCACCTCGTGGCTGGACTTGAAGGGGCCCCGAGAGACATGGAAACGTGTTCAAGTCACTGCAGGTGGACTTTCTTAAGCCTAGCGTGAGACTTTATTATAGGGTTCTTCTCCCTGTAATGCCGGGTGCTCTGAGTGACCCACAGTGCATCTGGGCCAGAGATCAGGCTGCCGCCTGTGGGTAAATAACTGTCTCTACGGAAAGCCCAGGGCACAGTGCATGGTGGGGGGGCCACATAACCACTGAGGTGAAGCAATCCAGGAGGAGACTGTGGCATCACTCAGCACGGCAGAAGCTCCCTCCTCTCTGGCACTGCTGGCTGGGCCTGCAGGAGACCCAGAGAGGCCAAGGGTAGGACCCACTTGGGGGCTGGTTAACTTACTCCCATCCCCCACCAGGTAAGGGCCCAGGGCAGAGCTGCCGCAGGAAACCGTGACACTGGTCCAGGTGCCATGGGCTGGGGAATCTACCCCGGAAACTGTGGTATAGAGGGCAGTGGACCGGGTACAATGGGTCCCGGGTTTTAGTCCCTCTTCTGCTCTAAGACGTACCTGAGCGACTTTGAGCAAAGCACACAAATATTTTGGGCCTCTCCTTCCTTGTCTATAAAATGGGAATAATAATCCTTATCAGCTCCTGTCCCAGAAAGTGCTTGGAACGAGCCCCAGAGCCAGGGACTACTCTTTCCAGGCCTCTCCCTGGCTCATCCTCTGCTGCCTTCCTGTGGACCCTGCCCTGCCCGCTGCCTCCTGCCACAGAGCGTCTTGAGGGGACTGGATGAGTTTTGAGTAGGGGCCGCCGGGAGCTGCAGAGACACAGGCAGGTGGCATCAGTGACAGCCTGGGGTATAGACCTGGTCCATGACACGGTGAGGGTTCATGGCTGTATTAGCCCAGGGGGTAACCCCAGAGACCACGCCAGGGGTGGCGGGGGCAGAGAGGCAGAGAATGATTGGCAATGTTAGGCCAGGAAAACGGCCAGAGTCACCCACGCTTTGGCTCTGCCCTGTCCCCCTGTCCCCCTGAAGACCGAGGAGCCTCTGGTGTGCAGGCAGGTTGTGGAGAGTCTGGCCTTGGTCATCTGATTCCCAATCCTGGGTCTGCTGCTCACTGGCCAAGGCTAGGAGTCAGGCCGGTTCTGGTCCGGACTCTGTCCCTCGTGTCTCAGGACCTAGGGCAAGAATTCTCCTCCCCTCCCTGTTCCCCACCTGCTCAAGGCATCTGCTCTGAGGGAGAGGTCAGGCCTCCAGGAGGGATGCTGGAATCTCAGCAGTTGATCTCCAAGAATTGAGGAAGGGAAATGAGTTACTGCTCTAGTAGGTTAGATGTCAGGAAGAACTTCCAGGAGGGTCGGGTGGAAGGCTGTGAAACGGGTAAAGAAGGACGGCTGTGGAATCTCCTGTTCTGTGGTCCTAGGAAGTGAGAACTCTTCCCTGCAGCGTCCTGGAAGTGTGATGGTTTGGAGTCAGGAAGATGGAGTAGACGGCCTCACCCTGGAGGCTGTGCTCCCCTGGTCCTGGCGCTGCGCTTCCATCCTGCTGTCCCTTGCAGCTCTCTACGTGGGCAGCTCTATCTGGCACTTTGGGGACTAGGGCTCTTCTCTTGTCCTGCTCTGTGGGGCCAGAAACTCTCCACCTGTCTCCCACCCTGTCCGACACCAGAGTGCTTGTTCACCTGAGGTCAGGGCCTCCAGGGCCTCCCATCCCTTCTTGGGTATCACCCTTTCTTCCCTCCCCGCCAGCTTCACCTCCATCCCCACACCCCATTCTTCCCAACCTTGGGAAGACTTTGTGCTGGACCGCTGAGGCCCAGAGGTAACAGTTTGAAAGAGTCTGGCTGGAGACTACTCACCCCTCCACCTGGCTCCTTGGGTACCGAGCCCCAGGTTAGTTCCATTTTACACGTCCCACCTCCCTCTAGACTCAGAGAAGAGGGACCCAGGTGGGTCTCCTGCCGGGACCCCAGGACTTCTCCTCCCCACTTCCTGCCGGCCAAGGCTGTGGGTGGGCGCACTGGGACCTACCTGTGGGTGGAGCCAGCATCGGGGAGAGGGACCTGCAAGGCTCAGGAGGTCTCCCTGCCTCCCTGGCTGCCCCCGGCTTCCTGCTATGCCTGCCTGCTCCCGGTTCCCTCCATCCTCCCCCAGGTCTCCCCACCCATCTTCCTCTGGGCCTCCACCACCTGTGGACCTCTCAGCCCTCTCTCTCGTTCAGGCCCTGCTGATGGGGTGACAGGACCCTAGCTGGTCATGGGGTCCCGCTCGGGTGGAGGGCCTGAGCTCTTGCCGGGGGAGTCAGAAGGTTGTGATAAGAGTCCCAGGGCCACTAATCCTTTCTGGGGTTTTAGGCATGCTCTCGAGTCCCTCTGAACCCCAGTTTCCTCGTGCACAAACTGGGGATGAAAACTCCTGTCCAGCTTGCTAACTAGGAGCATTGTGAGAATCAAATGGAATAATGGGTGTAAAAGCTCTTTGCAAATTGTAAGCCCTGAAGAAATGCAGGAAGTTACTGTGGGCATTCGTGATAATTTTGGGCCAGACTCAACTTGCTCTGAGTAGGCCTGGATAGAATCCAAGCCCCGTCACTTACCTGAGATGTAAATTTGGGCATGTTCTTAACCACCTTGGAGCTCAGTTTCAAAATCTATAAAATGGGGTTAATAATACCAACCGCAAGAGCTGTTATGAGGTTGAAATGGGATCAAGTAAAATGCTTGGTGGGCTGTTCCTATTATTACGGTGATAGGCATTTATAAACCGGACTCTTTCATATTTATTCCTTGTCAATCTGGGGGAAGAAGGTAAGATCAATCCCATTTTATATGTGGGGAGACAGATTCTGAAGGGTTAATGTACTTGCCCAAGCCAGTTAGGAATGGAGGTAGTCAAATTTGAACACAGATTTTTCTATTTCAAGCCCAGTGTCTTTAGCAAACAAGCAGATAGACAAACACCCACCCACCATCACAGCTAACGGTCACCAAGTCTTACTTTATATACATCACCTATCACTGTGATGCTATGAAGCAAGGTGACCAGCTCACTGCACAGGTAAGGAAACCGAGATGTGAAGAGGTTAAGTCTCTTGCCCGGTCACCAGCTGGCTTTGAGAGTACTGGAGGACTGTGATGCCACAGCTCCGGACGACCAGGCTTGTCCTGGCAGGCCATCGGGCTCAACCTTGCTTCCCACTGGAAACTTTCAGTTCCCTGCTTCCTACTGGAAAGACCAAGATCCCTGCAGGAGACCTTGGCTCCACCCCCAGGCTCCCCGTGGCAATCCCAGCCCTGCAAGGTCCCAGGCCCGATTCTCAAGCCACGTCACAGATGCAGAACGAATATCCCATGCACAGGGTTCAGAGGAAAGACTGGGCCAGGAGCCTTTTGCTCCTGACTCCAGAAGACAGGAGACTCAGATGCAGCTGGGCTTGGGCCAGGTTCCTGACTCTGTGATAATGGGCAATCTGAGCTCTGAGCCTTGGATTCCTCACCTGTAAAACGCGCTTCTAAACATATCAACCTCTCAGGGATGGAGTGATGACCTCAGGAGGCCATAGATGTGCAGGTATATTATAAAGCCTCAAGTACCATACATTGGGAGCTATAATCAATTATATTTAATTATATTATCAATTATATAATCAATTTATATTTATTGGATTGAGTTATGGGAATTTCCCCTGAGGTGAGGGACGATGTATATTGTGAGCATAACAGGGAGGGAGGCCTGGCAGGCCAGCTGAGGTGCCACAATGCCAAGGTCTCGCTCAGGTGTCGAGGCTGGGGCCACCACTTGTGGGAACGAAGCACAGGGCTCTACACAGCCTGGGCTTGTTCCTCTTATTGAAGGACCTTAGTCTGGCCTTTGTTGAGCACCCTCTTTTCTCCCAAGATGAGCTCACACCACCTTTTAGCCCTTTGGCTGTGCCTCAGTGCTGTTAAATCTCAGCACGGTGGGCTCTGGGTGTGCCAGTGCAAAGGGGGGAGAGGAATGAGCGTTTCCTGCCCAGCCACTGTGTGCCAGGCACGGGCAAGAGATTTCCTATTTTATCTCATTGAATCCCCAGGAGTATTAGTCCTAGTCTACAGATAAAGAAAAAGAAAAAGGAAAGTTAAGTGCCTTGTCTAAGGTCACACTTCTAGAACTAGGATTGGGACCCAGGTCTGCCTGACTCCAAAGCCAGTGCTGTGAACGGATGCACTGTACATTTCAGCATATCCTCACCCCCTCTCCATGCTCCAACCCCAATCCTGTTCCCCTTGAGGCTTCCAGGGGCTAACCTGTCTTCGTTTTGTGGAAATCTAGTCTCTAGACAACGGGGGTGAGAGGGAAATCTGAGCTCTGGTTCAGCTGCCCTTTATATCCCTAAACACACACGAGTGTGTCCCTGCTCTGCTGGCTGGGGCATCTGGACTCATGTGTATTTACCCATGTTCATCAATTAACCCCAGTAACTCCCTGGGATCGTCACTCCTGGTCCCTGCCTCTGGCAAGCTGAGTGTGGTCAGGGACTCAACGTCCCTCCTTGAATTCATCCCACAGCCTCCAGAAAAATGGAGGTGACCAGATCAATTACCTCTGACTCTTAGAAGATGGAGTTTAAAAAAACAAAAAAACCCACCCTGCTTGGTAGGATTGATAGTGTTGACTTGAGCCGGATGTTCTAATGAAGAGGACTTTTTATTAACTGAGCTGCTTACTAGTGTCAAATGCTTTTAAGCACAGTGGTAGGTGAGGGATGAAATAGAGGGGCCCAAGGTCCAGAGCCCGTCTCTTCCACACAGCCCTGCTGACTGTGCCCAGAGTGCAGGGTCCCTGAGCACGGGTCCCTTCCCCCACCATTCCTGCTGCTCCCCGGCTGCCCTCCTGAGTATCCAGTCAGTGTTCAGCAGAAATGACAGTGAGGGGCAGACGTGGCCAGGTCAGTTTCCAGCTCCCCCTGCTGTTCTGGGGACACCTAGAGGGGGCTTAGAAAGCAGAAATGGTGTGAGGGAGGGCAGAGGGAGGAGAGAGGATGCCTAATCTGGTGACAGGGACTGGGGTTCCTGCAGACCAGGGCTTGGCCACCAGTAGAGGCTGCTCAAGGACTTTCCATCAGCCCTGGCTGCCCACCAGCTCCCAATCCCAGATTCAGTGCACCCAAAGGCTCAGACTCTCCAGGAAGGAGCAGCACTGGTGTTCACTGATTGCCTGCTCCGGCCACTGCTGCATTATCTCATGTATCCCTCCTCAGAGAGGCAGCAAAGCCTGGTGGTCGAGTGTGGCCTCCACAGCCCAACTTTCTGGGCTCAAATCCTGTCTCTGCCACTCTAACTCTGAGAGTTTGATCAAGTTACTGAATCTCTCTGCCTCTGTTTCCCCTGATGCAAAATGGGGATAATAAGAGTTCCTACCTCATAGGGTTGTTCTCAAGATCAAGTGAGTAAATACATAAAGCACTCAGGGAATAAGCCCTCTGTAACTACAGATTAAAGCGCTAAATCTAAATGAAAAAATCACTCCACCTACAGCTGAGGAAGGTTAAGGACCTTGGTCACCTTCTTCTCCTTCATCTTGCCTCTCCTTTTCCCCTGATGTATCGGTGTGTGTGTGTGTGACTTCCTGTGTTACTGAGAACAGTGGGGGTACAAGGCAGGTCGGGGCTTTCCTTAGGTAGTGCTTTCACACTTTTTGATGACAGCTCATAGTAAGAGTGATGTTTTATAATATAACACACATACACAGAAGGGTGGGATGCAGGGGAGTGAAGAGGGCAGAAAGGGTGGTTACTTCCCCCTCAGAGTGAGGGTCCGGTCCAGCAACCTCTTTTCTGAGGGTCCCTAGACACGTGTAGCCAAAGCAGGTGCCCCCATACCCCAGGCAGATGACCCACAGCCCTCTGCCCACCTCTGCAGGTCCCTGTGATGGGGAGAGACCGCAGGGAGTAGGGTACCGCAGGCTCTTTGAGCTTTCATCCATCCCTGGACATTCTCTTCCCTGTCTGGGAGGTCTGTTCACCTCCTAGCCTCCTGCTCCAGGGCATCTATCTCCTGTCCCAGCAGGGCTGAGAGCTGGGTGGGGTGGCAGGGGGGAGCAGCCTGAGGGATGGCTTTCACTCTGCTTTCAGAATGCCTCTGCAGCAAGGACACCTCCAGCCCGGGCATCGCTGGCCTGTGCATGCCCAGCCCGGGTATCACCTTCCAGGTCATCGCCTGGCGGGTCATCGTCTGCCATGTCAGCCTCCATGACATCGTCTCCGAGAGTACACCTTGTTAGAGCCACACCAGTGAGGGCCGTACCTGTCGAGGCACCTCCTGCCAGGTCCACACCAGCTGCCAGGGCCGCCAGGGCCACCAGGGAGAGCACAGGTAAGGGGGCTCCTGCAGGGAAGGCAAGAGGAACAGGGAAGCAGTCCAAGGGCGGAGGGGGGTGCAGTGGGGGGGAATCTCCAAGTTGTCACTCTGTACTCCTCCTGTAGCCCTTGAATAACGATGACTGGGAAGGAGGGGGGATGGTCCGGGTGGGCAGTGGGGGACCTGGGGAGGAGGGGGCAGAAAGGAGCATGACATGCAAACCCAAGACAGTGGGAAATTGCAGCAAATGGGGTAGAGGATAAGAAACCAGGACCGACAGAGCAGATGTAACTTTGGAGGCTGCTCAGTCTGGGTCAAGGTGCAGATTTTGAGAGCCAGGGCTCCTGGTTAGAAACCAGGGTTCTTTCCTTGGGCTGCCCTGGGGGTCTGCCAGGGAAGCTGGGGTCTTCACTGGAGTACAGTCATGATCGTGGGCTCATCTGTGGGTAGAGGGGCAAAGAGATTCTGATCAGGCAGGCATGCCCCACCCCCAACTTCCCAAGCTGGCTTATAGGATTCAAGCTAATAGGGAGACGGAGACATCAAATGGTCCTCAGGGACTGGCTCTGCCCTTAGGGAAGCAGCCTTTCTGCCCATCCCAACTTTGCCCTCCTCCTGTCCTCCTGCCCCAGCACTGCAATATAAACAGGACTGGAGGAGCATCCCAGATTTGGGGCCCAGTCTTGCCCTTTGCAGGACCGGTGAGGCACTTTGGTGTGGAGACCTTTGGGATCAGACACATTTCATTTGAATGCCTACTCTGCCACTCGCTAGCCAAGTAAGCTTGAGTGAGTTATTTAACATCTACGAACCTCAGTTTCCCCATCTATAAAATGGGTGTAATGATACCCAGCTCACACAGTTGCTGTCAGAATTAAATGAGATAACACATGCAAATGCCTAGCTGGCCCACAGTAGATGCTGAGTAAAAGCGAGCTTGGTTTCAGGCAGGGGCGGTGCCGTATTCTGGGTGGAGTGGTCCTGACAGGGCCCTCCTGGGCCAGCTTCCTTTCCTTCTCCCTCATCCACTGTGCCAGACTCCCCTCCAACGGCCTCACCCTCCCCTACTTCTGGCCTGTTCCCAGGTATCAACTTGCCCAAGTTCACCAGGAAGCAGGGCCTGAAGCAGCTGCTGCTCATCGGATGTATCCTCCTCCTCATCGCCCTCGTGGTGTCGCTCCTCGTTCTCTGTGAGTTTAACAGAGGGAGCAGGGCTGGGCTCTGGTCACTGCGGGGTGCAGTGGGGTTCAGGGATGGGGACACGCAGCAGGGAGACGAGTGGGGGACACACACTCACCGGCTGCCATGTCCACAAAGGGACACTCCTGCAAATGGCCTTGGACCATGGCACCTCCAGGCCCCTTGGAGGTAGCTGGGTTGAGAGGGTGGGAAGTCAGAGGAACCTGGCTTGGGTCCCACCTGTGTTACTTACTCGGGCGAGTAGTTAACCAGTCTGAGCTCAGTTTCTGTTTCTTCAAAGGGGATTAAATTCATTCATTCAACTTATTATGTGCTCAGTAAAATTTCCTAAAGATTTCACTGGGTTATAAGGACTAAATGAGTTACTGGCATAATGCCTGGCACAAAATCCCACTCTAAAAAAGTTAGTTATTTAAAAAACAAACATAAAAACATTGATTAGGAAAAGTCCCCAGGCATTTTTAGTCAATGGGATAAAGTGTTCAGGGGTCCAGGCTCCCTCAATTCCACACCCTCCTTTGGGAAAGATACTCAGGACATGTCCCTGGACTCCCTGCCGGGGAGTCCAGTCTGAGCCCAGCACGGTGGGAAATCTTAGGACGGAGAAAAGGGGGTCGCACATCACACCACCCTGTCCTCAGGGAGGGTACAGTCTCCTGGGGGACGTAGGTGGAAATGATTAAGACCAAGTGGATCTGAGTGTGACCATCAGCAAGAGAGGACAGCTGTATGGGCTGGGGTGGCAGGGGACAGCTCATAAAGGCCATGGGGCCAGATGAGGACCTAGAAGATGGGGGGGTGCGTCTTGGGCAGGGCATCTGAGCAGGATGAGCAGCTGCAGGAAATGTGGGGGGCAGATGGGCAAGTTGGCGTGGGGAAAGGGAAGGGACCCAGTTAACCAGAGAGAATATTCATTTGGGGACCTGAGAGCTGTCGTTTGGTTGGGCATGGCTGGGCCACATTGTAGAGAGCTTTAAATGCCAGGCTGAGGGGTAAGGATTCTGTTAAAGAGGCAGCACGGGTGGCGAAGGGCAGGGCTGTTTGAGGGAGAGGATTGCACGGGAAGAACTTGCAAGCTGGTTAAAAGTATGGCTTTATGTTTCCTTTTCTGGTAAGTGGCTTGAGGTGACCTCTAAAAATGGTTCGCTCTTCACTTGACCCAGAAAACGCCACAAAATCATGCAAGTCAAGAGGTTCAAATCTTCGTGTTCACTTTAAGAACACTTGTGAAACTGCCCAGGCCATTAAGGGTATGCATATCCGAAAAGCCACCAAGTCTCTGAAGGATGTCACTTTAAAGAGGCAACGTGTGCCATTCCATCGTTACAATGGTGGAGTAGGTAGGTGTGCCCAGGCCAAACAGTGGGGCTGGACGCAGGGTCGGTGGCCCAGAAGGAGTGCTGAATTTTTACTGCACATGCTCAAAAATGCAGAGAGTAATGCTGAACTTAAGGGCTTAGACGTAGATTCTCTGGTCATTGAGCACATCCAGGTGAACAAAGTCCCAAGATGCGGCACAGGGCTTACAGAGCTCATGGTCGGATCAACTCATACATGAACTCTCCCTGCCACACTGAGATGATCCTTACTGAAAAAGAACAGATTGTTCCTAAACCAGAAGAGGAGGTTGCCTAGAAGAAGAAGATATCTCAGAAGAAACTGAAGAAACAAAAACTTATGGCCCGGGAATAAATGCTGCAAAAAATAAATATAAATAATAGTTAAAAAAAACCCAAACAAACAAGGAGTATGGCTTTAGGACCAGACAGACCTGCCGAAGCATCTCGGCTCCGCCACTTACCAGCTGTGTGACTTCATCAAGTTAATGAACTTCCCGAGCCTCAGTTTCCCCGCCTGCCTGGCAATGCATGTGAAGGCGTCAACACGGAACCTGCTGCCACGTGGGACATCCGCTCCAGTAGGAAATAACCCATGGAGGGGGGAGATGGCCACTGAGGGCAGGTGCTCAGCATGATTTCACAGCATTCCCTGAAGCCCCCTGACCTCCGGAATTCCCAGGGAAGTGGTCACTGAGCAGCTGTGCAGGGGGGTCAGGACTAGAACCCCCGCCCCCTGAGAGCTCTCTCTGCTACACATCAAAGTGATCCCAGGAGCCTCAATGCCCAGGACGTGGGAGAGGGAAGGACCGGGGCACAGAGAGGAGGGGGAAGTCCAAGAAGTTAGGAGGGGTTGGTGTCTGGACTTGGAAGGAGCAGTCACACAAGGCTGACCTTCACCCGGGGTGATGGAGAGCACAGTGGGACTGGTGGGATATGTGAGGGCTGAGGAACAGGTTGCAGTCAAGAGGCGGGGTGAGGAATCAGAACCCGAGTTTCTTAGGCATCCAAGGGGAGGTGTTTCCGGGCAGGAGGGATGACGGTTCCTAGTTTGGAAAGAGATGGGTCTTCGAAGAAGTCATGAAGCTGATTTTCACATATGGTTTGTAAAGCTGTTGGCTTTTCAGCCCAGCTTGTACATTTAGGAATCAGCCACCTAGAGTTGCTCGTGGAGTGGGAAGATGTTTAAAGGCATCAAGACAAGTCACGGGGCAAGAACTGAGCCAAGGGGACATCCCTTGTTTAGAGAAGAGGGAGGAGGAAGAAAATCCAGGAGCTTCTGTGGCTGGGAGGGACAGCCTTTGCGAAGACAGGACAGGTAGTGGTTGCAAGTGTATGACTGAAGATGGAAATGTCTCTGCTACAACCCGCAGAGCACAGAGGCGGAGGGATGCCAGAGTGGCTCTGAGAAGGGGCCTCTGGGATGGTGGAGGAAGGGCTTTCTCTGACCACCACTCTGGCCAGCACGTAGGGCAGGGGAGCTCCCAGAGTAGTAACCGTCTCCACACCTCCCTCCTTTCCTCCCTCCCTCCCTCCCTCTCTCTCTGGGTGGCTGCTCTTGAGTGCTGCCCTGCTTGCAGAAGCTTTCTGGAGCATTCTGGAGCATTCCTGAGCAGGCTTTCTCTCCATACAGATGGGGGATGAGAGACCCAGAGTCCAGGAGGGATTGCAGATCAGTGTCTCAGAACACCCAGGGCCTTGGGCTGCTTAGTGTCATGTCTCTCTGGGGCTGGCAGTGACCTGGCTTCTGCTTCATTTTTTTCAGTCTACTTCTGGCAGGGCCACGTAGGGATCAAGTACAAGGAGCCGGCAGAGAGCTGCCCCAAGCATGCTGTGCGCTGTGATGGGGTCGTGGACTGTAAGCTGAAGAGCGACGAGCTGGGCTGTGGTAAGGAGGCCGGCTGCGTGTTTGTGTGTGTGCGCGTGCGTGCATGCGCACATGCACACCCGCGCACGTGCACTCTGGGGACTGCAAACTGGGTATCAGCTCAAATGGGAGGCAATGGAGAGAGACTCAGAAGATCTGGGTTCTAGTTACAGTAGGCTGGGGTTTGGAACCTGGCTTTGAGTGCTGTGTGACTTGGGTTAATCACTTACCTTCTCTGGGCTTCAGTTTCCTAACTTGGAAAATGAGTGGATTGGACAAGATTAGTGGTTCTCAGATACAATCTGACAGCTCGCAGCTACCAGACTGAGCAAAGCAGGGCTGCTCTGGCTGGAGGCAGGTGTGGGGTCCAGAGCTCTGTTCATGTGCCCAGCAGGTGACCTCTGACCTGCCACCCCTATGGTTCCATGAAGGTCAGTTTGTAAATGAAGGCTTTCATGAGCACAAAGATCTCTTTGAGCGCTGGTCCTCAGTGGTTTTTACTTGTGTTGTCCATGTACAGCCCTAATGTGGGTGTCTGTGGGGGCACATCTGGCCCTTTCCACCTGTGTGTATATGTGTGTCCTTGCCCATGACCACATCCATCTGTGACTGAGCCTGTCTAGCGAGCACTCAGTTGGATCATCACTCCCCTTGTCCCTCTCTTATTTGGGCACGTCACTGACCTCTTGGGGTGATAGCTCCTGGCAATGCACGCCCCTTCGCCCAGTGACGGCTCGTGGGTCCTGTCGGTTGGAGAGCTCTTTCGGCTCCGCCCAGCCCCTTGCCTTGGCTCTGCCCTTACTGAGCATCTTGGGCTCTGAGCACTGGCTAATGATCATCCCATCCTGGGCCAAGCTCCCGGCTGTTTGCAAGGCCTCAGTGAGAAGCCTTAGGACAGGAGCATCTCAGAGCCTTACTCAGTTCATTCCTCAAGAACTTGGAGCTTCCTGGTGCTGAGGACCTGCCTTGACCTTTTTTTGCCCTGCAGTGAGGTTTGA
The DNA here is from genome assembly GCF_964341445.2 of Mesoplodon mirus. NCBI lineage: Eukaryota > Metazoa > Chordata > Mammalia > Artiodactyla > Ziphiidae > Mesoplodon > Mesoplodon mirus. The sequence continues at coordinate 126,447,907 of NC_138983.1, read as the reverse complement.
CTGGGACAAGTCTCTGCTTAAAGCCTACTCTGGATCCTCCCATAAGTGGCTTCCCATCTGCAGTGACAGCTGGAATGATTTCTACTCGAAGAAGACCTGCCAGCAGCTGGGTTTCAAGAGGTAAACCTCCCCCATGAGTCCCAGCTTCAGGGGTGCCTCAGACTCTTCACAAGAGCATCTCAGGATCATTGATAGAAACTCATATTAAAAAGACTCTTGGGGACCAGGGCTGAGGTCACTAGCTCATAGCACACTTGAATTATTCAAAGGGACAGTGGCCTGAGGAGCCCGAGTCTGGGGACAAGCTGTTACCAGGAGACCAAAGTAGTTATTTGAAGATCTGCAGCAGGATGACGTTCCTATATGGTTTTTGGCATCAAAGCGCCCTCGTGCCCACGCTCGCATTCAGTGGTCGCAGAGGCCCTGTGAAGTGGGTAGGCATTCGGGCAGGTCTCATCTTCTCCTCACATCTGGGAACCAGCAACTCAGGCTGTGCAAACCCTTCAGTGGGCTTTGAGCAACAGCAGCTGCAGCTTGGGCTAGAATGCGTCACACGAGGAACGGGATGGGCAGACGTGGCTAGGTAAAGTCATGAGCATCTTTGGCTCTACAGATCTGAAACAAGAAGCTGGTACCAGTGGGTGGAGTAGGGAGTGGGGTTTACCATGACATTCCCCCTTGAAGGAGCCCCCGGTTGGCAGGCCACATAGTCACCTCCCTCTTTGTCTGGGTTTCAAACCAAGTAGTTTGGGGGTTCGCCAATGTGTGTGAAGTTGTAGCGAGAAAGGTTTATTTAGGATCTCACTGTGGGCTCTCTGTAGAAACCACCTAGAACACCAGGGCTTGGGGACGAGGACTTAGAACCAGTTCTCTGCCCCTACCTCAGCCTCAGAGTTCTCATCTGTGAAAGACGACCTGGGTGATCTAGTTGGAAGACAAAGGACATCGTTTATCATTGAGTTGTGTGACCTTATGCAAATGCGAACTTCCCTTGGGCTTCAATAGATAGTGTCATTTATTCAAAGAACATTCATTGAGCTTTTATTATGTCTGAGCCATTCACCCAGACAAGATCCCTGCCCTTGGACAATCTCTGGTACGGTGTGGGTGAGAGAGGCTTCAACCAATAATCATAGCACCGTGTGATGTGTAATGGAAAGGACACGTGGGAAGCATTATGCACACACAACGGAGAGGGGGCCTGACTGTGCCTGGAGGTCAGCAGAGCGTGGACAAGGCCCCTGGGTAGAGGGACAGCGCCCGCAAAGGCATGCTCTCATGCAAGGGTGTCCCGTGTTCTAGAAACACACCAAAGGGCCACGCAGATAGCGGTCCATGGATCACCCACAGCAGAATCACCTGGGGTGCTTGTTAAAATGCACCCTGAAATCATAATCTCTGGGATTAGGATTTCAAACCTGCTTAACAACACCCGGGGGTGATTCTTAGGCACACTGTGGTCTAAAAGCCAAATGGTTCTCAGGCTTTAATGTGCAAACCCATAACATGAGGATCTTTAAAATGCAGAGTCTGGCTCAGCAGGTCTGGGGTGATACTGCTGCTGTCAGTCCATGGATCACAGTCTGGATAGAAAAGGGTTAGGTCAGTGTTTCTCAAACTTGAGGGTGCATCAGAATCACCTGCAGAGCTTGTTAAAACGGAAAACCAGAATTCTTGATTTGGTAGGTCTGGGACAGGGCCCAAGAATTTGCATTTCTAACAAATTCCCAGGCAGTGCTAACATTGTCCCCTGGGATTGGACCACACTTTCAAAACTACTGGGTTAGTGCGTAGGGCTAGTAGGGGGCAGTGGTGGAATATGTGGGTGGGGTCTGACATTGTTGGGTTTTAACTGCCTCTGGCCTCTGCAGCAGGGCTCACTGGGACTCTGATGCTGGCTGGGGAACCATGGGTGTGCACTGTCTCAAGGAGGTTCATTCTTCTTCCCTCTCCTCCCTTGCAGTGCTTACCGGACAGCCAATGTGACCGATAAGAATTTTGACAGCAGTTTCTCAATCTCCAAATATAGCTCCTCCTTCCAGGAGAGCATCTACAGGTGTGTGAGGCGGGCCAGGCTGTCAGCTGTGAGCAGGGGAGTGAAGGAGTGCTCTGAGTCAGGGAGCCCCTCTCCCTCGGCCTTTCTGGGACCCCACCTCCAGGAGTCCCTCGTGAATGTCAAGAGCATCTCAGAAAGAGCTCTCATTCACTACCTGCCTCTGACTTGAAAGTAGTTGAAGCTGGGTGCACAGAGCACCTCGAGGTCAGAGGGGCCCCCAAGAGTTTACCTGGTTGCCAGAGACAATGAATAAACCGTGGGGCCACTGGTCAGCCTGATGTTTGGACTGAAAGCTGCTGCAGGGAGGGGGCTTGCGGTGGAAAGGGGGAAACATCACTGGGGTGGGGAATGGGGCAGGGGAGCTTCAGCGGGGGAGTGCCAGGTACAGGTAGTCAGGGGCAGGGAGGCCCATCTGAGGAGCATCGCCATCCCCCTGGGCCTCGCCATCTGTCATCTTTGCACTGCAGCTGCTCTTTCCCACCACCACTGGGTGGAGGGGAGGAGTGCGGGGGGGGGGTTGCCCCACCAGCTAGCAGTGTTTACCTTGGGGAGGGGAGAGAAGAAACCAGGCTGTGAGAGAAGTAGGCATGGGGAGGGAAGGGAGGCAATGAGCTGCCTCTTGGATGCCTGCTTTGTGCTGGGTGGTTTGCAAGCTACGTTGCTGGCTGAACATTGAGCAACTGTCAGAGGAATGTTGGGTCATCTGTTTAGCTGGGGAAAGATGCTGGGACAGTGAAGTCATGAGTTCAAAGGACATGGACCTAGCCAATATGTGCAATCTGCCACAGAAAAACTGGGACGTTGGGAGAAGAGTGGGCATGGTTTGTGCTAAGCCATCCCCATTCCTGCAGAAAGCACTGGAAGGGTCTATCCCACTGGGAGGGAGAAAGGTCAGAATCTCCATCTTCAAGTGGGGTTTATCCCAGGAATGCAAGGATTCTTCAATATACACAAATCAATCAATGTGATACACCATATTAACAAACTGAAAGATAAGAACCATATGATAATCTCAATAAATGCAGAAAAAGTTTTTGACAAAATTCAACACCCATTTATGATAAAAACTCTCCAGAAAGTAGGCATAGAGGGAACTTACCTCAACATAATAGAGGCCATATATGACAAACCCACAGCCAACATCATTCTCAATGGTGGAAAACCTGAAACCATTTCCTCTAAAATCAGGAACAAGACAAGGATACCCACTCTCACCACTATTATTCAACATAGTCTTGGAAGTTTTAGCCACAGCAACAGAGAAGAAAAAGAAATAAAAGGAATCCGAATTGGAAAAGAAGAAGTAAAGCTGTCACTGTTTGCAGATGACATGATACTATATAGAGAGAATCCTAAAGATGCTACCAGAAAACTACTAGAGCTAATCAATGAATTTGATAAAGTAGCAAGATACAAAATTAAGGCACAGAAATCTCTTGCATTCCTATACACTAAGGATGAAAAATCTGAAAGAGAAATTAAGGAAACACTCCCATTTACCACTGCAACAAAAAGAATAAAATACCTAGGAATAAACCTACCTAAGAGGACAAAAGACCTGTATGCAGAAAACTATAAGACACGGATGAAACAAATTAAAGATGATACAAACAGATGGAGAGATATACCATGTTCTTGGATTGGAAGAATCAACATTGTGAAAATGACTGTACTATCCAAAGCAATCTACAGATTCAATGCAATCCCTATCAAAGTACACTGGCTTTTTTCACAGAGCTAGAACAAAACATTTCACAATTTGTATGGAAACACAAAAGACCCCGAATAGCCAAAGCAATCCTGAGAAAGAAAAATGGAGCTGGAGGAATCAGGCTCCCAGACTTCAGACTATACTACAAAGCTACAGTAATCAAGACAATATGGTACTGGCCCCCAAACAGAAATATACCTCAATGGAACAGGATAGAAAGCCCAGAGATAAACCCACACACATATGGTCACCTTATCTTTGATAAAGGAGGCAAGAATATACAATGGAGAAAAGACAGCCTCTTCAATAAGTGGTGCTGGGAAAACTGGACAGCTACATGTGAAAGAATGAAATTAGAACACTCCATAACATCATACACAAAAATAAACTCAAAATGGATTAGAGATCTAAATGTAAGACCAGACACTATAAAACTCTTAGAGGAAAACATAGGCAGAACACTCTATGACATCAATCAGAGCAAGAGCCTTTTTGACCCACCTAGAGAAATGGAAATAAAAACAAAAATAAACAAATGTGACCTAATGAAACAAAAGCTTTTGCATAGCAGAACCATAAACAAGACGAAAAGAAGGCCCTCAGAATGGGAGAAAATAGTTGCAAATGAAGGAAATGACAAAGGATTAATCTCCAAAATTTACAAGCAGCTCATGCAGCTCAATATCAAAAAAACAAACAACCCAATCCAAAAATGGGATCTAAATAGACATTTCTCCAAAGAAGTTATACAGATAGCCAACAAACACATGAAAGGATGCTCAACATCAGTAATCATTAGAGAAATGCAAATCAAAACCACAATGAGGTATCACCTCACACTGGTCAGAATGGCCATCATCAAAAAATCTGCAAACAATAAATGCTGTAGAGGGTGTGAGAAAAGGGAACCCTCTTGCACTGTTGGTAGGAATGTGAATTGATACAGCCACTATGGAGAACAAAATAGAAGTGCCATACGCCCCAGCAATCCCAATACTGGGCATATACCCTGAGAAAAACATAATTCAAAAAGAGTCATGTACCACAGTGTTCATTGCAGCACTATTTACAATAGCCAGGACATGGAAGCAACCTAAGTGTCCATCGACAGATGAATGGATAAAGAAGATGTGGCACATATATACAATGGAATATTACTCAGCCATAAAAAGAAACAGAACTGAGTTATTTGTAGTGAGGTGGATGGACCTAGAGTCTGTCATACAGAGTGAAGTAAGTCAGAAAGAGAAAAACAAATACCATATGCTAACACATATATACAGAATCTAAAAAAAAAAAAAAAAAAAAAAGGTTCTGATGAACCTAGGGGCAGGACAGGAATAAAGACGCAGACATAGAGAATGGAGTTGAGGACATGGGGAGGGGGAAGGGAAAGCTGGGACGAAGTGAGAGAGTAGCATTGGCATATATACACTGCCAAATGTAAACTAGATAGCTAGTGGGAAGCAGCCGCATAGCACAGGGATATCAGCTCTGTGCTTTGTGACCACCCAGTGGGGTGGGATAGGGAGTGTGGGAGGGAGACGCAAGAGGAAGGGGATGGGGGATATATGTATACATATAGCTGATTGACTTTGTTATACAGCAGAAACTAACACAACATTGTAAAGCAATTATACTCCAGTAAAGATGTTACAAAAAGAAAAAAAAGAAAAGAAAAGAAAAGAATCTCCATATTCTTGTGCAGAGAGGATGGGATGAGACTTAGCAGGAGCCAATCACGGAAGACTTCCTGGAGGAGCCAGCTAATGTGCCCTTTTCTCATGTTTTGTGTTTCCTCATGCAGGTCTGAATGCCCTTCCCAGAAGTATGTGACTCTCCAGTGTCCCCGTAAGAAGATGCCCTTTCTCCTGGATAGTGGCCTGTGTGGGGTGGGAGTCAGGGGGCAGAGGGGTGGGGTCCCTATGAGGGAGAGGGCCAGCCCTGGGTGTCCAAGCCAGGAAGAGGGGTTGGAGCAGCAGGCCTGCTTCAGGGCCAGGGTCCTGTAAGGCGCCTGGATGGACATTCTCAGGGTAGCATTTCCCCTTCTCCTGACTCTGCTTAGCCCAGCAACCTCACCATTCAAGTCTCCTGGATTCTGGGCAGAGGGCAGAGGACTGGGAGAGCACGTCAGGGCCAGGTTAAAGCTCTGCTATCAATAGACATGGAGCTAGATCCAGAGCCAACATTTACGGAGCACACTGGATTCCAAGGCACCGCGCCTATGGCTTTACAAACGTGATTACGTTTAATTCTCACGAGGCAGGTGCCATTATTGTCTGCTTACTGAAAAGAGACTGAAAATTTTGCCTTACTTAAGGTCAGACCGCTGGTAGGTAAGGAGCTGGTATTGGACCTTGAGTCTGACCCCAAAGCCCAAACTGTTAACCGGTCCATGGGTGCTGTGTTCTCATGATGACCAGGTGGGGTGCTCCCCTGAGCAGGCGGGCACAGTGCTGTGGATGGAGCCCCCTCAGACCACCACTGGCTCTTCACTCTCTCCTTCTTCAAAGAAAGAACACACATGTGAACAAACTCTGTCCATGATTTCGGGGGGAGGACTCACTCCAGAACATGTTTGGAAATGTTCGCTTGGGGTGCTGGGTCCCCAACAGCACGAAATGACCCACTGAGGAAACATGTGGGCACCACCTACCTGTGCATCATGGGAAGGACTTTTCTCCTTTGTTTTGAAACGATCCCCCTCACAGTGCTTACCAATTCAGGGTCATGTTAGACTTGGTCTGCTTTCGCGAGGTCCTGACAACAGCCCTGGGATTCACCGTTGTGATCCTAATGCCTTTCACAGTGCCCAAAGCATAGGTATTTAGGAAGCATTTATCGAATTAATGGAAGAATGAATGAGGGAGAGGAAAGAGGATCTTTCCTAGGACCAAACTACCCACTGGATGATCCCAGAAATCTAACCCCCTATGTGGGAGCTCTGGGTTGGCAGGAAGCAGCTGTGCCGCATCAGATTAAGTGAGCAAAGCGGCCTCCATGGGCGGGTGGAAACCTCAGGATGCGGCTGCCTGAGATTCCCTGGGCCTGGGAGCATGGTAGCAGCTCTGAGAAAAGCTGAGTTCATACTGGTTCATCTCTTCTGCTTCTCCCCAGACTGTGGACTGAGGGCCATGACCGGGCAGATCGTGGGAGGGGCGCTGGCCCCAGAGAGCAAGTGGCCTTGGCAAGTTAGTCTGCAGTATGCCCACGCCCACATTTGTGGGGGCACGCTGATCGACGCCCAGTGGGTTCTAACCGCCGCCCACTGCTTCTTCATGTAAGTGCCCAAGGGGGCAGTGATGCGACACCACTGAGGGTCGGGGACACCAGCAAGGGCTGAGGGCAGACTGACTTCTCTCTGTGGAGGAGGGCTTTGTTTGTAAACCTGGTTTGTAAACCTGGCCCCTGCGGGCTGGGCAGCTCGTGTGTGGTGAGGACCATGATTTGCCATTGGTATTTGGTCCTGGGACTGTGAGTTGGGATTACTTGTTCTGAGCCAGTACAGAGTGAGAAAATACTATTGGTGGCTCCAAGGGAGAGAGAGAGGCAGGTAGAAGGAAGGAATTGTGAGCCTGCCCTAAAGAACAGGGTGAAGTAAAGAGGGTTGGGGCTTGTTGCTGCTTCCAGAAACTAGAAGTTAGAGGGGTGGAGCCCAAGACATCAGGAATGCTGTCCCAAGAATTGAGGGATGGGGATTGTGGGAAGGGCAGTGCAGTCAGCTTCTGACAGTCACCAGCCAGGCCTGTCCTTTGAGCTGGTGGACAGGAAAGGGCTCGGAGACGAGACCTCAGGGGCACTGGCTTCCCCAGTAGTGAGGCTTCAGTGGGTCACTTTGTCCTGTCGAAAGCTCCGTTTCTGCTGAGGATACTACCACTGAGATGTGTCCCACCCCCTTTATTTGATCCTTGGTGGCGTCCAGAGGAGACAGTGGAGCCAGTGGTCCCAGAAGTCTTACTCATCCCCTCCCAGTTTCTATTGTAAGGTACAGGACCGCCAGTTCAGAGCAGTGTTTTTGGAAGTAGGGGATTGTCCTAGATCTCTGGGCTAAGATAGAGAGCTCCCTCCAGAGGTCATTTCATCCATTCTCCTGCCTCCAGTGGTGCTCTGGCTGCAGCTCCCTGTGTGCAGCGGATGCTGCCAGAGGGCTCTGCCAGGTGGTAACTGGCCCATGCTCTCTGTGGCTCTGGCAGGACCCCGGATAAGATCCTGGAGGACTGGAAGGTGTACGTGGGCACCAACAACCTGTACCACCTGCCAGAGGGAGCCTCCATTGCCCAGATCATTATCAACAGCAACTACACGGATGACCAGGACGACTATGACATCGCCCTCATGCGGCTCTCCGAGCCCCTGACTCTGACCAGTGAGTGAATCCATGCCTGTCACACCCCACCCTGCTCATCCAGCAGCCCTGGGGCCCAGCCTTTACACTTAGCAGCATCCACTGACCCATCCCAGGGTACAGAGCTTCAGCATGGTGGATGTCAAAGATTTTTAGAGATCCATTTAGTGGCACACCTCTGTCTTACAGTTAGGGGAACTGAGACCCAGAGGTTGGAAACAAACTTGCTGCAGTGACCCATCTGACATTGCAAATTGGTGACAGAGCCAGGGTTTGGATACTGGTCTTCATCCAGATAAACAGATCGAATTGTTTCACTGGCATATCGAGCACTTAACAGAGAGCAGACACTGTGGTGGGCATTTTACATCTACAATTTTATTTACTCTTCACAAACCATTCTGTGGAGCAGGTACTATTATTAACTTCATTTTACTTTTGAGAAGCGGAGCTTTAGAGAGAGAGAATTCCCCGAGGCCATGCAGTAAGAAGCAGCAGCTCCAAGACTGGGTCCAGTTGGGTCTGGCTCCTAAGCAATGCTCTTCCCACGCTGCTCTCTGCTGGCAAATTGCCAACGCTAAAGTTGAGAACACAAGGAAAGTACCTATACATCCAAACATCTAACTGCCGTGAGAGCTGAGGGTGGAGCTGAGGACTAAATGGGGCTACAGGAAGGAAAGGCTACTGAAGTTCTCAGGAGATCGGAGTTCATCTTCATTACTTCATCCACCCATTTGTTCACGCGTCAAATACCGTGTGTCTACTACATAGCGGCTCTGCAGTTCACTGCAAAGAGAACAAAACGGATGACACACACAAACAGCCACTTAGAAGCTAGTGATGTGATGTCGGGGGCACCCCGGGGAGCCGCGGGGGCACAGATTCGGGCACCTAATCAGTCTTGGCAGGCTACAGAGGCTTCTGGAAGCCTTGGAGGGCTCTCTGCTTAGTCCAGCCTTTCTGGTGCTCTGGGCCTGTGAGCGGGCCTTTGCCGGCACATGAATTACGGAGGCGGTGTTGGTCCTGAGTCACAGCCGTTAGCTCATCACAGCGGTGTGCGGAGGAGAACCCCAACCCCAACGCAGGACTGGGTTGGGTGGAGCTGGCCCAGAGCCGAGCCCAGCAGAAGCCAAGCCTACCACCCGCCACGGGCGAGCCCTCTCAGCCCTTCTCCTGCCCCTCCTAGCCTCGTCTGTGGAGCCTGGGGCGGTGAGATGGGGGTGCCGTGCTGCCTCTGCCCTGCCCCTCGTGCACACGTAAAAGGGGGCAGGCGGTCTGAAGGATCAGAACAGGCCTTCCCAACCTTGTAAAGCCCAGACTTCATTTGGCTAACCGTCCAGATCTTACCTGCCATCACCCCAAACCCCATGAATATTATTTGGAATTCCAAATAGAATTCATTTGTAAAACTAAATGAAAGCTAATATAACACTAGCTATGCTTTTCAGACGGCAGCACTCCCTCTCTAGACTCTGATAGCCGCTCCTACCCCCTCCCACTCTCCTGGGAAGGAAGAATATCTCTAGGCTGAGGCAGTCACAGCTTAGATTTATGTAGTCCTGTGGTCAGACCATGTGCGCTGATTTTTGCTTTGGAGATCAGGGCAGATTTTCTTACACTGTCTGGTAGGCTGAGCACTTCGAAGTCACAGTACTAGCTGAGAAAACTTGTGAAGGCTCACTGATAAATTTAATTACCCCATAAAAAGAGTAGAATATATGATAGTGTTACATGTTTTTAAGACTGCATGTCTCTAAAATAGGCACACACTATTTTAAGAAGTCATGTTTTGTGTTTCTGGTTAATAATCGATGCCATCCCTTCATTTATTTTTTTGTTTGTTTACTCTCTAGCAGAGAAATGTGTTAGACTCCCAATTTACAGGAGAAAAATTTTACATTCATTCTCCCTCCCTCTGTCTTTCTCCTCCCTCCCTCCCTCCCTCCCCCCTCCCTCCCTCCCTTCCTTCTTTCTTTCCTTCCTTCCTTCCTATGAGCACTTTTTATATGTCAGGCACTGTTTTAGGCACAGGAAGCTGCAGTGAGCAAAACAATCGTGAACACTGCAAACATTCTATCAACTCTTTTCTTCTTGCAAATTGGTCGATGCTCTAGTCTACATGGGAACACTGGTCCTCAGAGGGAGCTTATGAACTGATGCACAACAGCACCTTCTATATGATTCTGAGTGTGGGAGCAAGGGAGCAGCAGTTTCGTGGCCTGTGTCTCTAGGGATGCGCTCTCCCCACTTGGAGAGGTTGTCTCAGCCTCGAGAGAGAGGCTCAGGCCCTGGCCAACCAGGGGTGCCCTCCCCAGACCAGGCAGGACACACCCCTGAGATGTCACGGCAGTAATACCTGGGATTTAGCCTGCACTGCTCCTTGCTCTGAGGGACAGGCGTGGAAGAGAGTCAGCCAGGACAGCCAGTCTTGAAGAGAGAGACCCTCAGCCACCCAGTATCAGCTTGGCACAGGGGAGCTTCCAAGACATATGCATCTGCCCACATGTCACCCACTGAAAAATCAGAATGTCTGGGGGACTCTGACGGCACCCTGAAGGCTGGAGGGTCAAGATAAAGTGATTGAGTTTCTTGCCTGGTCCGTTCAAGGCCCTGAAAGATTCAGAAGCACTCTGGGGGAAGGAGGAGGTTCCTGGGACATTGGTACTCCTGTCCCTCCACACCGCCGCCCCACCAAAACCTCCAGCCTTTTCCCTTCACTGATGTCTTGAGGTCTTGTCACAGCACATGTCCACCCTGCCTGCCTCCCCATGCATGGACAGACCTTCAGCCTCAATGAGACCTGCTGGGTCACAGGCTTCGGCAAGACCAAGGAGACAGATGGTGAGAGGCAGATGCGAGAGAGAGAGTGTGTGTGTGTGTGTGTGTGTGTGTACATATGTGTCTGTGTAGAGTGTGTGTGGGGGGATATGTCAGGGTATAGAGATGAGGGTCTACCTAGATGAGGGTTTGGATATATAGATTCATGGGCCTTGGTGTGAATGTGTGTGTATATACACCTGTGTATACATCAAAGCAGTTGCTGTGACAGTGCCCCAGCCAAAAACACAAGGAAAACCCCTGTCTTTGAAAGACCTGGGTTCATTGCTCATTGAACCGAGGGAGAACTCACACCAGGGAGAACCGTGGGGTGTCTCGACAAGAGGGTGTCAGAAAGGACTTATAGGATTCGGGTGCTTTGAAGGGGGTTCAAAGAAGTGAAGTATTTCTCTAGATTGGTTGCTTGTAGGAAGCAGGGATAGTCCTGTGAGTGGATATCTTAATAATCTCATTTAGAAAGAGTTAATAGACTGAGTCTAAAGCTGTAGCTGGTGAAGAAGCAGCAGCTACTCATCCTGGCTGGGACAGGGGGCTGTTTGGTCCTTTCGTGCTTTGACCTACCTCGTGTTTTGTCTGTGCTGAAACAAGGCTAGGAAGCGGTTTGGTTTTCCCTCACTTCATCATCACAGGGTGGCCGTGTCTGGTGTCCGGTCTGTAAGATTATGTATGGCCTTGCCATGAGAGTCGTGAGCTTGTGGCCGCCGCAGGTGTCAGAGCCTGCTCATGGGATGGAGCGGTGACTGGCCAGGAGCAGCCTCGTTTTGATCTTGGCCCTGTGACTGACTCGCTGGGTGACCGTGGGCAAGTCCTTCCTCAGCCCTAAATTTCTCCTTCTGTAAATGGATTCATCACACCTGCTCTCCTCAGAGTACGTGGTTACCAGAAGCAAATGATCTATTTGACATTGCTTTGGATACAGAAAGGCATTGTGCAGCATGTAAGGCAGCCCGATAGGCCTGTGAGTTTGTCTGTGTACGTGCGTCTCTGTTACGTGTAGTGAGTTGTGTCTGGTGTGAGGGTGTATGTGCCCATACATCCTGGGTGGCCTACCATGGGAATGGTGCCCTCCACGCCCGGGAGGCTGCCAGTCTGGGGTGTGGAGTGGGCAGCTGGAAGGCCACAAAGCCGCCCGGAGTCTCAGTCCCTTCCCGTCTTCTCTCTCCTCCGCTGCACTGAAGAGAGGACCTCCCCCTTCCTCCGGGAGGTGCAGGTCAACCTCATCGACTTCAAGAAGTGTAACAACTACTTGGTCTACAAGAGCTACCTCACCCCGAGGATGATGTGTGCGGGGGACCTGGGGGGAGGGAGAGATTCCTGCCAGGTAAGGCTGCTCCCACATGGGGCTCAGGCCCTGGGACCCCAAGGGAAGGGAGGAAGGCTGAGGTTTTGGGGTCGGAGGGAGAGTCAGGTGCCCACCGTTTCCTGCCCAAGGACCGCCTCTCTCACCCTGCTGATGCGCGTGCACTCCCCTGTAGGGAGACAGCGGGGGGCCCCTGGTTTGCGAGCAGAACCAACTCTGGTACCTGGCAGGGGTCACCAGCTGGGGCGTTGGCTGTGGCCAGAGAAACAAACCCGGCGTGTACACCAAAGTGACGGAAGTCCTCCACTGGATATACAGCAAGATGGAGGTGAGAGCCCTGCAGGGGGTGTGTACCCAGCAGGAGGGGACTCCCGAAGGTGGGGTGCCTGGAAGAGGGCCTAGCCTTTCCCCAGGGCCTTGGCGAGGCACCCTTGCCCCCTTGCCTTTGGGGATGTTCAGAATGCGGAAATGACCAGGACAGGACAGGAGTCAAATGTTGGGCCGACCCCAGCTGCCTGTGCTTCTTCTGCCCCGTTTCCTCCTGCAAACCAGAGCTCAGAGGGTTGGAAAGTGGTGGGTCCAGGCTGGGTACTGGCCCCAGCATCACTGTCCTCTGCCCAGGGCTGGCCGCGTCGTGAGCCCACACACTGACAGGAGGAGGCCTCCCCTTCTTGGCAGGAGGTGGGTCTCCCAGGAAACTAGGCATCAGGAAATGGAGGTCTACCCCCCACCTCTGTGGACCCAGTCCAGCCCCTACCTTCCCTGGGCCTGCGTCCTAGCTGTAGAGCAGGGATGCTATGCCACCCCTTCCCTTCTCTGCCCAGGCAGTGAGGGCTCAGGTGGGGATGGGAAGGCTTCTCTGGAAATCCAGTGGGGCGGGTCCTGTTCCCATCTTTTCCTCTGGGCTGCCCCTCTTCTCTGAGGGGCAGTGCCCGATAACAGCTGGGCTGAATTTTAGGCTCTGAGCCCCCACCTTCAGCTTTCTGTGTTCCAGGCACACCCTGCCCACCCTCACCCTGCTCTCCGTCTTCTCCTCAGAGTGAGACGCGCTTCTGGAAAGACTAAGTCCGGCTCCACCTCACAGCACTGGCTGCTGTAAAGACTCTGGCCAATGTGACCGGGCCATAGGCACCATCATCTGGGCTAAAGGCCACCAGACACCATCGTGCCACCTCCTCTGTCTGCTGCCTCTGTGAAGACACATGTGTGTGTGCATGGGCACATGTGTGTGTCACTGCTTTCCCAAGGTCTTCAGAAACCAGGAGAGCTGTCAGCTCTTCTCAAACGCCAGGCTGGAAATTACCTGAAGATAACTGTTTGGACACCATGGAGGTTCCCACAGGGGTGACCATAATGGATGGAGGAGGTGGAGCCCAGGGAAGGGCCTGGAAGGTCACATCAGGAATTCTTGCTTCCCTGACCCTAACTTGGAGACTAGTCCAGAATGGGCTGCCCCCCCGAGTGGCCCAGCTGTCACTGCCATCAAGGGCCAGTAATAGGTTTTATGGAGTACCGGGACCATCCCTAGTGGGAAGATATTCCCGCTGACCTCCTGCGTGGCCTCTCCCCTCTCAGCCCTCCTGCTGGGGCCGTGCCATGGCTGTCCCCGCTGACAACTCAGGACAGGGCTCGCTGCCCTCATTTGGTCACAGGCTGTTGGAGGCAAATTTCATTTCATTTTATTTTTATATTCAAGAAATAGAAGTAGATGTATTCTAAAAAATTCTCCACAAATCCCAGGAGCAAAAGAATCTAAAAGAAAAAAGAGTGGATATATGTGCATGTATAACTGAATTACTTTGCTGTACACCTGAAACTAACACAACATTGTAAATCAACGATCTTCCAATAAAAATTAAAAAAAAAAAATTCCAGGAGCCAAGAGAGCTAACATCAATCACCTCAGAAACTCAGAGGGACTCCTGGCAGCTGTGCCCCTCTGGAGTCCCACAGAATGCTCCTGCCCTCAAGGGGCCCTTTGAGATACTCAGGGAAGCAAATCCTCACTTGGGCTGGTGGGCAAATCCATCACAAAGAGAACCACAACTGTTGCTGCATCCAAGGGCTGCAGGAGCATGAAGGAACCGATGCTGCTTCTCTGTTGGCCCCGGAGCCTGGGAAAATCCAGGTGGTTGGGCATCCCTGGTACCCAGGGCTGTCCTGGGACTTTGGACTTTCTTCTCAGCTTTCTCCATCTTTTACCTTCTCATAGACACAGTGTTGCCATGAAAACTGCCTTGGAGAGAAAGCTGGCGCTGTCCCCAGGCCCTCCAAACAGCTTCTCTGAAGGATCCGAGTTGCCCCTCCTGCAGGGCATCAGTGCGTTTGGTCCCCACACCAGCTGAAGTCCTGGACCTTCCCCATCCTTTTCTCTGGGGCACCCGATCCGCCCGCAATCCCATTCTCCTACCCTCTTTGGGCCTGTCTGGTAATGCGATGACTCCCATCGGCAGGGTCCGAGCAGATCAGCCCAGCCCAGCCCAGGCAGATGGCTGCTCAGGGGATACACCGTTCTGGAAAAGCAGTTGGAATTGGCTAGTGTTCGCTGGGCAGGGTCTGAGGGGGTTGGTGATGTGTTATCACAGCTGGGGGTTTTGGGGGGACGGCAACATTCACATCCACAGAGCACCCCTAGCAGCGGTCTTCAGCAATGAAAGTTGCGTGACCTCAAAAATGTGTCACTGGATGTTTTCAGGGTACCCTAGGTAGAAAACTGAGATTGTCCTCCCAGGTGCCCAGACATCCTCAGTGTTTGTTCTTAGTTTTGGTTCTTCCGTTTTGGGTTCTGCTCATGTAATCATACATCATTTATTTATTCATTCACCCACCATATGGGTGCCTGCTCTGTACCAGGAACTTGCGCCAGGCCCAGGTGGTACAAAAACCACAGTGGTTCTCAGGAAGTCATGGTCATGACCCAGTGTGATAGAAGCTGTGATTCAGTGTGGACACCGTGCTTGGAACACAGCCAGTAGCTGCACCTAGAGAGACCAGGGAAGGCTTCATAGATGAGGTGAGATTTGAAATGAGTCTTAATAGAGTAGGTGAGTCTTCACCAAGCAGCTGGGGTGGGGCAAGAGCAGGCCAGTGCCTATTCTGTTTCCCTCCTTCCTCTTTCTCTGCCTCTGACTTTGCCAGCTCAGCAAAAGGCATGTTTACAAAGAAGCCCCATTGCTTACTCAACTGTTTCCAAGAGAATTGGATGGGCGGTCCCACTGGCCTCTTCTGAAAGATCTAGCCCTTCTTGCTCTGCACTTACTTTTCCTCCATTTAATATCAATCTATTGACCTCACCCATTATGATCCCACGATGAATTCCCAGCACCCTCAACACACATGTGTGCCTCTAGCCATGAGCACAGACTTCTCCAGGCCTGCCCCCATGGGCCTGGCCTTTGGACACCCCAAGATTGTTTAATCTCCCCTGTCAGTGCCAGGGGAAATCCTCCTTCCAATGATTTGCTTGCTCTGTCTGCACGACAAAGCATGGGGAGGGGGCAGGCGCCAGGCTTACTATATTTAGCAGTAGGGGTAACACACCTGCTGTCACGGATCCCCAACTTTCCCACAGTCTCAGTGGCTTGACCCAATCCAAGTTTATTTCTCATCTACCTAACAGTCCAGTGAGGGTGTCTGGTCAATGGGAGGCTTTCTTCCACATGATTTTTCAGGGGCTCAGATTCTTTCAGCCTAGTGACTTTGTCATCTGCTTCCAGCCGGTGGACAGAGGAAAGAAAAGATGGAGAAAGCATATCCACTTCTTAAATGCTCTGGCTCAGAAGTGATACATGTCATTTTCACTCACATTTTATGGGTGTCGACATATCACATGGCACCACCTAGATCAAGTGGGAAAGGTACTAAGAAAGTCAGTCCCTGGGCAGTTCCCATGCAAGAGTAAGCACCTGTTTTGGAAGATAACCAGCCATCTCTGCCCCCCAGAGGAAGCTGGTCATATCCCAGAAGCCAGGCCTTGGGGCAGAGGGTTAGGGCTTAGGGCATTTCTGTTCATTTTTACTTAGGAACCAGACTCTTTCTCTCCTCTCTTGGCTTCCTAGGGCAGAAATTGATTTGCTGGGGTGCAGAGGTGTGTGTGTCAGGGAGAGGTAAGAGAAAAAGCAGTATCTAGATGGGAAGAGAAAAATATTCCTTAGGCCCAGGACATCTATAGAGGCTATAAAAATCATGGAGGGTGGGTGATGGGATTTCCCACATTGATCCAGAATCTCCAGGGCGATGGGTGTGTGTACTGAGGGGAGGTGTTGCTGGTGACACTGTCCTATGGTCCCTGGGTCCCAGGCATCTCCAGGTTCCAGTCAAACTCTCTGGCTTTGTCAGCTCTGTTGACGGCTGAATTTCCCTGGGGAAAGGGGGAGGGTCAAGTGAGTGCGTTGGGGGGTGGGACAGGTGATGGTGGCTCTTTGGAGAAAGAGCCAGTTACAGCCTTGCTGCCCATCCAGCTGCCTCTGGGCTTTGGTTAGATTCCCAAGACCTATTGTTTTCCATAATTGCTTAGTGGATGTCCTGATGCAATTGGGAGGACATTGAGAGATGCACATGGAAAGAACTCCTCGTAACGGTAATGATGTGGATAATGACAATAATAGCTACCTTTGCGGAACGTTTGCTATGTGCCAGATGCTCTGCTGAACACCTGATGTGTATTGTCTTCTGTGAGTGTGAAGTAGGCATTGTTATTATCTCTCTTTTACAGATGAGGAAACAAGGCCAAGAGAACTGGAATAAGCTTCCCCCAAACTAACAACTACTAAGTGGCAGAGCTGGACTTTGAAGCCAGGCTGTCTGATTTTAAAAGCTGCTTTAAAAGCAGGTGGAGGCTTCCTAGCTGCCGCCTCATGGGGTCTGCCATCTGGCTCTGTGGATCTTTCTGTTCTCCACCAGGCCTGTGCTGGAGGAGGGGCAAGGCGGGACAACCCCCCAGAGGAGGATGGGCATATCCCTCAGAGTGTCACATGACCAGAGCCTTAGACCATGCAGCTTCTAGAAGCTGGGACAAATGCATCGTGGATGGGAGGAGGCCCCCTGGCACCTCCCCCACCACCCCCAAGTAGATGGTTTCTGGGAGACCCTCCCATGCCATGACCCGCTATGGCCCCAGGACACCTCCATGTCTCCTCGATGTGGGTGGGTGACTCTGAGAGGTACGTGCCACTCATTCCCTACCTCTTCTGCACTGGCCCAGGCTTCCTGTTCCTTGGAAACTGCCACCCAGCCCAGGGAGAAAGCCCCATGCTGGTCTTACAATGGGCCTACCCAGGGAACACAGAGTGTTGTGCTCTGGAGATAAGCAGCTGGGACGCTCCAGGCAGGAGCCATTATTGGATGAGTCCTTTGAGAACGGAGGAGCACGGCTTGGTCTTTGGTCCTTCAAGCTCAGTTCTTGCCAGCGAAACCTGTGGATATAACAAGTTGTCTCCTCTGTCTAAGTCCCAGGTCCCAGAATTTCTTCACTTTTCATACAAGGAGGGAGCTGGGAGCCTTCTTTGAATAATTCCTCCTAATTACACTGTGTTGTAGTGGAGAGAGTCCTGGAGCTGGAATCAAAGCAACCTGGAGGTACAAATTCCAGCTCAGCCGCTTGTTTGGCTCTGTGGCAAGCCAATCTCTGTTTCCTCATACGTGAGCTGGGTGTATCTAGGCCACACGTTGTTGCAGGATTAAATGGGAGGATGCATGTAAACACACAGGGCAAAGTGACTGGCATATTAGGACCTCTCAACAAATGTTGAGTTTGCAACAAAAGGGCCAGATCCTTCACCTCCGTGTCACTTCACCCAATAAGTGAGATAGGAGAGGGAAATTTGGAAACATCTCCAGGGCTTAGGAAATTTGCCATTTCTCTCCATAAACTTTCCTCTTAGTCTCATAGCAATGGGCTGATCTTCCGTGGAGATGACACTACCATCTGGGGTAGATGGCCATCCCCTACGGGTGGCTTCTCTAAGTCATGGAGATGCACTGAATTGACCTCACTCTGCTCTCTCATCACTGATGGGACCAGGATGGATTCCTGTCACTGGCCCTGCTCTGGTGGCATCTGACTGCTCAGCCAAAGGAGCTGACAGTTCAGGGCTGTGAGGGGACACACATCCTTGTTCTCCACGGACTCCTCCAACCACGGCCATCTGGCTCCTGCCCCATCATGTCAGTGAACTGCCATGTTGCCAAATCTGATGGAACATTTTCAGTCCTCATCTTACTGGAACTGCAGCATTTAACTATTGAGTACTTCCTCCTTTGTGAAATTGCCACGGCTTCTGTGGCACCAAGCTCTCCCAGTTCCCCTCCTGACCCTCTGGCTGTTCCTTCTGTCTTCCACAAGCTCTGTAAATGGTGTCCCCAGGACACCAGACTCAGCTCTCTTCTCAGGGTAAATGTTCACCCTGGGTCATCTCATCTATCCCTGGGTTTTCCAGCTAACATCGGTAGAGCCAGTAGGAATTTGTTCCATGTCATTGAAGTATAAGAAATGTCATCTTTCTCTTTAAAAGCAGATTAAAATCTGACTTTGAACTGCTGCAGCCTGGCTGGAAAACATCTCCCATCATGTTCTTCCCCAGGAAGCTCAGCCCCAGGAGAGCCTGTCCACTGCTCTCCAGGCGGGTTGCTCAGTCTGCAGCCATCACAGTCACCCTCAGGGGATTTTACAGGTAAAGGGAGTAGCTCACAAACTCACTGCTCTCTGTACCCCTAGTCTCGGGAACCCCACTCTCCCTGGGTCAGGCCCAGGCTGCTCCCCTCTCTTCAACCCCCAAAGCCCTTCTGCTTGTGGACAACTCAGGCCTGTCTCTTATGAACACTGTACAAAGGCCAATAAATTCTCTCTAGAATCAAAGCCATTCTTTCCTGATGAGATCATGGCAGAAATCAAGATAAGCATAGATTTCAATGATCGTGTACAGATTTTCATGTGAACCTCAGTTTTCACTCCTCTAGGACAAATTACTCTAGGTGAGATTATGGTTACCGTATGTTTAACTCTATAAGAAACTGCCAGGCTATTTTTAGAGGGGCTGTACCATTTTGCATTCCCACCTGCAATATGAGAGTTCCAGTTGCTCCGTATCCTCAACAGTTCTTGGTATTCTCAGATTTTTTATTGTAACCCCTCTAATAGGTGTGTAGTGGTGTCTCACTGTGGTTTTAACTTGCATGTCTCTAATGACTAATGCTGTTGAGCATCTTTTTATGTGTTATTTGCCATCTATCTAGCCTCTTGAGTGAAATGTCTGTTCATATTTTTTGCCTGTTTGTTGGGTTGTTTCTTATTGTTGAGTTTTGAGAGTTCTTTATATATTCCAGATACTAGTCTTTGTTGAATATGTGATTTGTAAATGTATTCTCCCCATGTGGCTCGTCTTTTTGTTTTCTTAATTGTGTCCTTACAGAGCAAAAGTTTTTAATTTGGTGAATTCCAATTTATTGATTTTTTTTCTTTTTGGATTGTTCTAAGAACTCTGCCAAATCCAAGCTCTAGAAGATTTTTTCTGATATTTTCTCTTAAGGATTTTATTGTTTTATGCTTTACATTTGAACCTAAGATCCATTTGGAGTTACTTTTTGGATACCACTGAGTTACAGATTGAGGTTCATTTTTTGTTTGTTTCTTTGTTTGCAAATGTATGGCCAGTTATTCTAGCACCATTTGTTGAAAAGACTGTACTTTTCCCATCCAATTGCCTTTGCATTTTGTCAAATATCAATTGAGCATATTCGTACAGGTATATTTCTAGACTTTTTATTCTGTTCCATTGATCTATGTGTCTATCCTTCACCAATGCCACCCTGTCTAAATTAGTGTAGCTTTACAGAATGTCTTAAAGTTGGGTAGGGTGAACCCTCCAATTTTGTTCTTTTTCAACATTATTTTGGTTATTCTAGCTCTTTACATTTCCATATAGGTTTTAGAACCGGCTTGCTTATATTTATAAAGAAGCCTGTTGGAATTTTGATTGGGATTGCATTAAATCTATAATCAATTTGGAGAGAATTAACATGTTAACTCTTGAGTCTTCCAAACCATGAACATGATATGTCTCTCCATTTATTTAGATTTTCCTTGATTTCCTTCATCTAGGTTTTGTAGTTTTTAGCATACAGATCCTGTTCCTATTTCATTATATTTGTAGCTGAGTACTTAATGTTAACAAAAATAATGTTTTTATTGAAATAATACTTTTTAAACAAAAAAGGGAGAAGAGTGGCATTGTTTTACATTTTTGCAACTGTCTTTAATGTCTGGCTGAATGAAATAGCTGGATTCTCATTTTTGTTTCAGTGTTCAATCTGTTGTGATATGTTGTTTTGGTTGAAATGTATGAAGAAAATTCAATATCACACAGATATAGAGTTGGAAAGTGGAAACATAGTTTATTAGCCTTTTCAGGTAATTGTGGATCCTTTTTTTTTATACTTACTATACTCAAACTTGACAAGTGGCAGTTTCATAAAGGTCAGTTGCAACGTGGAATCTAAAAACTGTCAATGAACTTTTTTACTCAGTTACATTAAAATCTCTTGGTCTGTGTTGCACTCCAAATGGGTCTTTTTACCCACGCCTGATAATGTAACATCATGCATTCGTCATTTGGAAAATACTGATTCTGAGTTATGAACATCTTCCACATGCTGACACACTTCATTATACAATATCAAAAGTAATATGTGTTAATTTTACCACTGATCTCGGAACTTCCCAGGTGGCGCAGTGGTTAAGAATCCGCCTGCCAATGCAGGGACATGGGTTCAAGCCCTTGTCTGGGAAGATCCCACATGCCGTGGAGCAGCTAAGCCTGCGCACCACAACTACTGAAGCCCGCACGCCTAGAGCCCGTGCTCTGCAACAAGAGAAGCCACTACAATGAGAAGCCTGAGCACCTCAATGAAGAGCAGCCCCTGCTCGCCACAACTAGAAAAAGCCCGTGTGCAGCAATGAAGACCCAACGCAGCCAAAAATAAATAAATTAATTAATTAAAAAAAAATATTACCACTGATCTCTTAGAAAAGTCTTAAGGATTGGAAATCAGTCAAGCTCATGGGAAGGATGCAAATTTTCCAAAATTCTAACTTTCAATTAAGAGTTTAAATTCTGTCCCTAGCAACAAATATTGTCTGTTGTTTTCCTTGCTGTGACAAGCTCATTTTGTTCATTTTTGAGAAAATGATTGCCAACTATCAAGTCTGAATAGTCATTTATATGTTAATCTTCATTCAAGGAAAAACGGTATTTCACACAAAAAAAGTGGCTAGTTCAGCTTGCAGCTCAAAAATATCGGGCTGGCCAAAAACTTCGTTTGGGTTTTTCTGTAAGCTGTTACAGAAAAACCCAAACAAACTTCTTGGCCAACACAATACAAGGCTTTTCCTCAAGAAAACCTTAGTACTTTGGGATGCAGCAGAAGTGCTTCGTGCATACTTCTCATTTTTTCACACTGAATGTTAAAAAGACATGTAATTAGGATTGAGATTAAATAAAATGAATACTTTTCAATAATTAATAATTTCTACCACTTCATCAAAGATGTTCTTTTTTTTTTTTTTTTGCAGTGCGCAGGCCTCTCACTGTTGTGGCCTCTCCCGTTGCGGAGCGCAGGCTCCAGATGCGCAGGCTCAGCGGCCATGGCTCACGGGCCCAGCCGCTCTGCGGCATGTGGGATCTTCCCGGACCGGGGCACGAACCCGTGTTCCCTGCATTGGCAGGCGGACTCTCAACCACTGTGCCACCAGGGAAGCCCCTCAAAGATGTTCTTAAGTGAAACTGGCAAGAGTGTGCTGGCGAAGAACACAGTGACTACACACACAGTTTGGTGCCGTGGCCTTGATTCATGGTAAGGAGCCTGTAGTTTTGCTCACCACTGCTTTTGTACCATTGGTAAATGTCAACACAGTGAAAAATGCAAATGACATCATAACATTATTATGAAAATAGTTTTGACCCTGCTGATCCCTTGAAAAATGTCTCAGGCACCTTAAGGGGTCCTCAGACCACACTTTGAGGACTGCTGTATTAGACCACACAGCAAGACAAAAACAGGGAAATCCGCAGGTATTGATTTTGGATAGGCACTTTCTGGAAATTCTACTGGAACCATATCTTGATCTTACCTTCACTGCTCACTCTGAGGAAAAAGTGAACAATGTCTCCCGTGAAGGGGGCTAAGGCTAGTCAGCTTTATGTGGTGATATTGGGTCTTGTTGAAGAAGAGGGATGTTAATTTAATTGCAGTTTGATGAAGAGCTCAGTGGGTGGGAGAAAGCAGAGTGATTGGGAATTTGCATTTTCTTAACTTCCTCAGCTTGATGCATCCTAGGTGAGTGTGCTAGAAACACTTTGATCATTCTGCCCAGGATTGGGGAAGCAGGGCTAATAGCTTCAATATTGCAGATGAAGCCTGTGGAGGTCTGCTTTGTGGTTGGGACTGGAGATTAGAACTCCATCAGGTTCTTCTCTGATAATCCTTCTAATTGGACTAATAGATGCCCCAAATTCTGTTGAATTCAATAAATTATGACAAGCACTCACTAGTGCAAGGACTACATTAAGTGTTGGGAGCAGGACTTGCGGTTGGAGTGGAGGACACACACCTATATCGTGGTGTTCCTTCCCTGCCCCTTTCCACTCTGGTCTTTTTTTTAAAGCTTGATTTTTTTTTTTTCTGTAATTTTGTAATTAACTCTCACTACAGGAGCATCTGAAAAAAATCCAAACAATCCTGAAAACTATAAAAATAATATAAAGTGTACCATTTATTTGCCAGGCATAAACTCTCCACATCATCACATATTTTATTATCTCATTTAATCTCTCAATAACTATTACAATAGTAGGTACTTTTGCAAAGAAGAAAGTAAAAATTACTTAAAATCCCACCACCCAGAGGTAAATATTATTAGCACTTGGGTAAAATCTTTCTAGATCTCTCTCTATGTATCCATAGAGAGAGGTCTACAATTTTATATGAATGGGATCATATTATACAGATTATTTTGTATCTTGATTTCTTTTCTCTCAACAATAAGAGATAAACACCTTCCCCAGGGGGATGGATATTATCATCTTTAATGGTTGTAGATTACTCCATTGTGTAGATGTGTCATTTACTTAATCTCTCAGTGGATGTTTAAGTAGAGTAGTTAGTTTCCAGATTTTGATATTATAAACATTAACGCCATAGAGTTCTCTGTGCATGCTTCATTCTGAAGCAATGATCTCCTAAGGGTAAATTCCTGTAAGTAGGGTTGTCTACATATTTATCCAAAATGCTAAACTGTTTTTCAGAAGAGTTTAATTAACTTCTACACCTCCACAGTGTCTAAGTCTGTTACCCCATGCTTCAAAGAATGCTAAAGGCAGACGTAAAAGTACACATGAACGTGTTCTTGCGTGAATACCTGTGTGTCTATGTGAGCTGTCCACATGCATGAGGGGTTCATTTATTCATTTAACAAACATTTCTGAGCATCTACCATGAAGCAGGCACACAGCTAGGGGTGGAACTGTGAGAAACTCAACGTGATCACAGCTCTCACGGACTCAAACATACATTTTTTAAATATGTGAAGAAAAATTATACAAAGATATGACCAATGTTGATGAAAAATTAATCAATACTCAATCTAAGAAAGAAATGGAAAATTTTATTTGCACCAATCTGGGGATTATAACCTGGGAGACAGTCTTTCAAAAAGCTCTGAGAACTGTTCCCCCCACCCCCCAACATTGCTATTAGACAAAGGGTTATATGTCAAAGGATTATACATCAAAGTAATGTACTGACAGTTTACACAGTCCAGCAAGGTGAGTAGTTGGTCATTGTGACCCCTTACAGGATTAAGGAAGGGATGTTATCTCCTAAGGAGTTACCTCGCTGGCACGAGGAGGAAATTTCTTTTCTTTTTTTCTTTTTTTGGCTAATAGGCATTCCTGTGTCATCTAAGGGGATCTAGTTAATGTATAATGCAGATGCACAATGCATACTAAAGAGGGGGCGGTAGTGGCTCAAATAGCGGAGACAATTTTATGTTAAATTTTTTTCCTTTCCTGACTTAAAATAATTTCATTTTATCACCACCTCTAATTAGACTCTGCCCTGGTCTAGTGATGGTGGCGGGAGTGGTAGGGGAATCAGGGAAGGCTTCCTGGAGAAAGAGATGTTAGAACCTAGATCTGAGGAGTGGGTAGGCATTAACTAGACAAAGAGTAGTGAAACCGAGTCCCCCTAAAACCGAGTTTTCATACCGAGTTTATGATTCATCTCTCTTTCCAAAATTTTATTCTTTTTTTGTCCCCTCTGACCTCAGTTCTATGCTAACTGAACACTAATCAGAGTCAGACTGAAATTACTGTTGTCAATAACATAGTTAGTATACTAAAATTCCTGTTGGTGTTACTGAACCAAACCTGGGTCTGCTCGCCCACTGCACAGCAAAGCCAATCTACTGACACCGGGTTGTGGTGAAGGAGAGTACAGTGTTTATTGCAGGGCACCGAGCAAGGAGGATGACAGCTTATGCTCCAAAGGCCTGAACTCCCTAATGGTTTTCAGGGAAGAGATTTTAAAGGCAACATTTGGGGTGAGGGTTTGCAGCTCGTGGACTTTCTTCTGATTGCTGCTGCCTATTCAGAGGTGAGGTAATAGGGTGGTATTCAAGGAATCTTAATCATCAACCTTCTGGTTCCAACCAGTCTGGTTTGTGGTCAGCATGTAGTCACCATCCTCCACCCATGTGGGGGCTTAGTTTCTGCAGAACAACTCAAAGACATGTGTCAGATTGTTCTGTATATTCCTTGAGGAGGAACTAGGACTCTGCTCTATTGCTGAACTGTTGTTTAAGCTATCATTACTTTTTTTGCTTGACTGCTTTTCCTTTGTTTCTGCATTCCCTCACTTCCCTAATTAGGACATACTTCAGTCTGTTCTTTGGAATTCAGGGAGCCCTAGGAGACTAAAGCCTTTTTCTACAAATGAGAAACAGGAAACATGGAGGGACTTTTGAGGAGGGCCCCGCAGGATCCTGCTTGGTTTCATTGCCCATAATGTTAATATACTAAGATTCCTATTATAGACATCATCATTAACATACAAACTCAGGTTGTTTCTCCAGGGCAAGCTGAGCTAACAGACCCCCAAGCCATGGACCACCTGGCCAGAGAATTGTAAACCAGAGGCATTCTGACTCCTGAAACTATGATTATGAAATATCACAAGACGATGATTAATCTCAGTCTTTTTGTTCTCCTTTTTAAAAACCGCTAGCTCAAAGGTCAAGTGGAAGTGGATCTGAGGCTTGTCTCCCACTCCCTTGCTCAGTGCCGTGCAATAAATCCTTACTTTGATGCCAACTCCTACTG
Source organism: Mesoplodon mirus (assembly GCF_964341445.2). Taxonomy (NCBI): domain Eukaryota; kingdom Metazoa; phylum Chordata; class Mammalia; order Artiodactyla; family Ziphiidae; genus Mesoplodon; species Mesoplodon mirus. The sequence continues at coordinate 126,422,284 of NC_138983.1, read as the reverse complement.
TCAGAGTTTGGCTTTCTGCACCACAGACACACAAGCCTTTGCTCAGTTTCAGTAGGAGAAAGTGTGTTCCAGGCAGAGAAAGTTTTTGTCTCTTGTTCCACCCTCAGTGAGAACCATCTTGCCAGGAGAATCTACTGCCATTTCCCACTGTCGACTGAAAAAAAAAAAAAAAAAGCACAACCTAAAAGTTGAGAATTATGTTTTATTCCGCAGACTTGCTGGGGACTTAAGCCCGGAAGACAGCAAGGAGCCAGGATATATAGGAGTTTTTGCAAAAAAAAACCCAGGCAGCTGGAACACCACAAGATTATTGTTAATTAAAGAAAAAACAAACAACTAAAGTTAATGAATTTAGCACTTTTTTATGTATGGGAAGCTGCCAAATCTGGCTTAATGAAATCATTCCTTTGATATGCACCTCCACTATCTAGGGCCGGTATCCTGTTCTTTTCCATCCTGAATCCCCTCCAGTGTACACCATTGGGGGCGCTATAGTAGCTGATGGTGTGGTGGCAGGCAGACTGTTTGTCTCCATCCTGAGTTCCCTCAGGGCGCACCTTCAAGGTAGCTGCAGTGGCTGATGGCTTGATGACTGCAACACCCTCTGTTTGCTGATTCAGCAGGCAGCGTTCTTGGTCCACACCTGACGACAGCACACATGAGTGTTTCTGCTTTTCTGCCTCAGTTTATTGTTCTCCTACCTCTTTTTCCTCCTGAGGCAGGAGGAGCATGGCTTGGAGAATGCAGAGAAGACTGGAGATACTGAAGCCCAAAGACTGAGGGGGAGAGTGGGGCCAGAGGATGCTTAAGAGGTGGCAAGCCCTGTGTCTGAACACGTATGTCTGTGCGTGTACATGCGCTGGAGCACACATGTGAGTATCTCAGTGCTGTTGGTAGAGGCATTATTAGTGGGCTGGTTCTCAAAGTGCGGTGCCCCGGGGGCGGAGCCCAGCACTCTGTTTTAACAAGCCCTTCTGGTGGCTGCAAGGCTCGAGTCTCGCTTACATTCATGAACCCCTCCTAGAGGACGTGTTTGTCTGAACACACCTGTGTGCGCCAGGCTTGGGATATTTGACTTGCAGGTGGAGATTTGCATGTAGGCCTCCTGGCAGCAGGAAGCTCACTCCATCTTTCTTGACTTTGTCTTCTCAGAGCACTCCCGAGTCTAGGGCAGGTGCTCTGGGGCACTTAGCAGATACCAAATGATGACAGTAGCCAGATGTGTCTCCAGCCAAACACCTATTTCTTACCAGTCTCTGGCTAGAGCAGCCACAAGGCACCCTTCTTTGATCACAGACAGAAATCTAATCTCAACAACACAGAAAGCAGGAAGTTCACGATGGGAGACCGAGAGAGATGGCCTATTCAGAGGGGAAAAAACTTCCCAGCACTTCCCCTAAACAGGTTACTGGGACAAAGAAAGCAATTTCCTGCCTACCCCTGGCTAATGGCTTCTGGCATGCAGTGAGGGCAGGGGTGGGTGCCAGGGCCTCCAGCCCAACACGGGCAGGGGTCAGGGGTGGCTGGTGGCTATGAGAGGGTGTCCTTGTGTCACAGGATCATGCATTATGGGAGCCCTGGGGATCGGGGTCTTCTCATGGGGAGAAGGGGCCAGGAGTGCAGAACCCCTGGAAGCTGTGAGTTGAGGTTGCATCTTCACCAAACAAACTCCAAACAAGTACTTGCTTTGCACCTGGATTTGGGTCCTGGCTCTGTCACTGATCAACTGAGCAACTTTGGGAAATTGTGTCATTCTTTTCGGCTCAGTTTCCTTGTCTGAGAAATGGGGACAAAAATAGGATCTGCATCGCAGGGCTTTCGTGTGGATTAAATGAGGGCGAGGCAGGAGATAGATGGGCTCCAGGCTAGACATTTACAACTGGCCACCTGTTCACACTCCTTGGGGCCGGAAAAAGATGGGCTCCAGGCCGGACAGTTATTACCAGCCTCCTGTTTATATTTCCTGAGTCAAGAGACAAGTGGGCTCCGGGCAACACATTTATGACCAGCCTCCTGTCCTCACTTTGAGATCTGCGCTTCGAGATCTGCACTTTGATATAAAAACAACAGGAATAGGGTAAATAGCCATACATAGAACAATTTTATAGCAGGAACAGAGAGGGACTAAACCCTGTTTAAAAGATCAAGAGGTCACTTATTTCCCATCCTTGAGGCAAGGGAGACACGACACATGTGCAGAAAGGCTCCGTGGGGTCAAAAAGGCAGGGGACGCCAGACCATAATTAGGCTTGCCATCCCCCGCAGACGCCCTTGCGCTGAAATCCATCTTGGCTGAGGGGTCCTTGCGCACCTAGGGGAGGGCGCTGAGACAAATTAGCCATGGGGTCAAAGCAAGACGACTGGCCAAGAGAAGAACAAAGACCCAGAAGACTGCCCCCTTATAAAGGATCTAAACTTCCCAAAGGCATGACTCTATCTACTCTCTCGTTGAGTTCGCCCATGCGTCTTTCCCCACGTATTCTGCTTTTCTAATAAACGCTTTACTTTCATCTATATCTTCCGTCTCCTTGTCAGATTTTTCCTCTCAAGGCAGACAAGGACTGGGGATTTAGACCCTAGACGCTGGCCCGCATGGTCTAGCGGTTAGGATTCCTGGTTTCCACCCAGGCGACCAGGGTTCAATTCCCGGTCAGGGAACTAAGGTCTCTTCCAGCTTCTGCTTACTGCAAGCTGCCACTCCCTGCTGAGTGCACCCGAAAAGGAGGGGATGTATGTGAACTCATCAGCGCTGTGCCAGGCCTGTGGTAAATGCTCAGAGGTGGTTGTTGGCATCTGTATCTCCTGCAGAAGCCTCTCCCAACCAGAGAATTGTATTCAGTTCTCTTGGTCACTCCCTGAGCCAGCTTGATGAGTTAAATTGGATCGATCAGCGTCCCCCAGATATGGACAGGGTTAGCAGAACTTGGCACTTTCATCCTGCACGGAGCACCCAGGTTCCTGGCGACGTGCAAAGGTCCACAGGTCAGAGCAGGGGGCGTGTCCCTCTGACCCTACAGTCGCTGCTGTCTTGCATCTCTGCATCTGCTAGGACTTTTTGTCACAATGGTCTGCTACAGGGTGGAGTTCACAGGAAAATGGGAATCAGGAACACCTGGTACTCAAGGTTGTTGTGTGAGAAGGCATGGGATGTGCCTAGTTCCCTGCCTGGCTCAGGGTAGGTCCGTGATAGGTGTCAGTTACAGTTCTCTGTTGGGGCTGGTCGAAGTGGGCTTGGTTAGTACAGGAAAGTCAAGAAACACATGTCTATTGAGCAATTGTCATTGCCAGGCACTGTGGTAGGTATTTTACACGTGTTTTCTATACCAATCCTCATAATAATCTCATGGAATAGCAATAATATGTCTTCACAGGTGAGGAAATCAGTGCCCAGAGAAGTTAAGTAGCTTGATTAAGACCAACAGCACTCGATTCCAGTCAGTGATTATCCATGTTTATTCTACGACTGGCTCGCCGCCTTCCAGAAGAACCTGTTCTTTGGCATGGCATTGTGGATCTCTCCGATGAGCAGGAATTATTTGCCAAGGAAGTAAATTTACCAACCTCGCTCATTTTGCCCACTCTGATCACAGGGGAGTTCTTCCCTCTACGGGCCTTGACTTCTCCTACTACAAGCAAAATCCCTTTTCTCTTGTTAAATCTTGGGCCAAGGGCAGTCGGGAACATATAAATTGTGTGCTCCGTGCCTAGCAGTTCTTAGGAAAGAATGGGAAACCAAAAAGAAACTCAGTTGGGTGGTGTCTCTGAGGTCTCCCCTAATGATGAAGGAGGGCTGGACTTTCAGGGGAGAGGGGGGCAGGGAATGGAATGCTGACACCAAATTCAGAAGCCCACGGCCTCACTGAATTAGCTCCTGGGGCTCGTCCTCTCCCAGGACCTAGTTAGCTTTCTTATCAGCACAGCGGGGGGCTAGGTAGGGGCTCAGGAAATCTGTGTCCAGGTCCTCCCACTTGGGCACCCGCCAGGCAGTCCTATCTCTCTTCCACTGGTGGAGGAACCAGACAAGAAAAACAGGCCCTAGATGGAAACTTACAAACCCCAGTGCCTTCCCGGCAGGGCTTCTAAATCTGCCAAGTAGATGGCCTGCACCTCCCTCACATCTTATTCTAACCTCTGAGCCTCAGCCTGCTCTCCCATCCCAACCCCCAACCCTCCTCCTTCAAAGCCCATCTCTTCCAGGAAGATGGCCCTGATTAGTCCCACCTCTCATTCTGATCCTTCTCTTGGATGCTTTTGGTATTTCCACCCTAATTGGGACATTAATAATAGGTACTCAAGTACACAGCTTAGTTAATATTTTAAAATATTTTCCATGCATTTAGGAAAGCGTGAGATTTCTCAACTCCTCAGTTAGGACACAGAAACCCCAAGAGATGGGTGAGGCAAGGGAAGAAGGATAGGCCAGTACTCAGGAGACCTCGCTCTGGTCCCCACTGGGCCACTAATAAGCTCTGTGACTTTGAGCCAGTCAGTTCCCCTCTCTGGGCCTTGGGATCCCAATTTGAAAAATGTTCTCTAGGGTCTCATCTGGCTCAAATATTCCATAGCTCTGTTTCCTTTGACTCTCCTCCTGTGTCTAGTTCAGAGCTCCACACACAGAAATCTCTTGTGCCCTGTTTCTTCAAGACTCTGCCTTTCTGAGTCTGTTTGATCTCTCTTACTCTGTGTCCCTGGCCTGGGTTCCTACAGCTTTGACCCTCTGAGTCTGGGGTCACGGATGAAGAGGCCATGGGAGGAATAAGGGGGAGACCAAACTCTCCTTCTCGGTGCCAGGGAGGGCCTGTAAAAATACAGATGCCCAGGGCTTCCCTGGTGGCGCAGTGGTTGAGAGTCCACCTGCCAATGCAGGGGACATGGGTTCGTGCCCCGGTCTGGGAAGATCCCACATGCTGCGGAGCGGCTAGGCCCGTGAGCCATGGCCGCTGAGCCTGCGCATCTGGAGCCTGTGCTCCGCAACGGGAGAGGCCACAACAGTGAGAGGCCTGCATACAGCAAAAAAAAAAAAAAAAAAAAAAAATTACAGATGCCCAGGTTGATCCCTGGAGAGTCTGATCCATGGGCCTGCGGGGGGCCCAGTCACCTTGTTTTAGTCAGCTATGGCTGCAAAACAAAATGTTCCCAAATTTTCTGTTTGTTTATTATTTACTTATTTATATATTTATTTTTTTAAATACCTGGAAGACCCACGTTTCCTGGACTGAGAATCAGCGTGTTGGGCCTCAGTGTGCTCTGCAAGGGCTGTGACCTGAAACTTTTTAAAGAACCATCCACATTTTGGGGAAGCATTTCTGAATTGTCCATCACCAACAATTTCTTCTTGGATACCATCATGAAACACGTGTTTGCCGATTGGAGCTGTCCTTCAATTTGATGCACCTCTGGATCCGAATGAAACATTAAATTGTCTTCCTTCTCCATCAGGCGTACAGTTTTTAAACTATCATTGGCATTTCAAGTCTTCTGAAAACAACATGGCAGTCTATGCACCAAATTTTCTGTTTAAAACAACAACCGTTTTCATTTACTCATGATCTGAGGAGCAGGAAATCAGGCGCCACTCAGTGGTTTGTGGTCAGCATCACTCAAGTGGCTGCCTTCAGCTCAGCTGGGCTGGGAATGTCCACGTGGTCTGTCTGTCTCTCTCTCTCCCTCTCTCTCCAGGGGGAGTCTGACTTCTTCCAAAGCAGATGGCCTCAAAGAAGTGGCATTCCAAATGCCTAAGGCAGAAGTTGCAGATCTCTTAAGGCCCAGTCTAGAAAGTTACACAATGATAGTTCTGCCTCTTTCTGTTGCTCAAAACAAGACATAGAGCCAGCCCAGACTGAAAGGGGGAGAAAATAGACCCCATCTCTCAGTGGGAAGAGTGGTGAAATTTCACTGTAGAAGAGCCTGTGGGATGGGAGAGGCCATCTTTGGAAACACAATTTACCATAATTTAAAAAATAGTCTCCTGGGACTTCCCTGGTGGTCCAGTGGTTAAGACTCCATGCTCCGAATGCTGGGGGCATGGGTTCAATACCTGGTCAGGGAACTAAGATCCTGCATGAAGCCAGGCACAGCCAAAAAGAAAAAAAAAGGTCTCCAGATGAGTCTGCTGTACCCAGTGTCTGCAAACCGTGTCTCAGGGAGCCTGCTTCCCATCTCTCCCTTTCTCCTTCCCGTCAGACAAGGCACAGCTTCAGACTGCCTCACAGCGCTGATATAGGGGCTAATTATTGATGCGTAGTGGTTTTCGCTGTCAATAGCATTCCTATCGTTGGCATTCAGTAAATACTGACCGTACACTAATTATATTGGTGAGTGGGGAGAGGGTTAAAAACATAAACCAGACACGCCTCCCGTCTTCAAATTACTCACCATGTAAAAGTAAACAACTTAGTCTATTCCCTGGGTGAAATCATTGCATCCCTTCTCCTGATTCTGAAAAAGAAAGTTCTGAGTTAAATTTAGGAAGATGATTGCAGATTCTCTTTTTAACAAGGTCTCGGGAAGGAGTTGTGTGCCAAGGGCTATATAAATGTTTACAATTAGAGTGAATGGCCAGAATGGTGAGCGTTTTATACCTATCACCTCCCACCAGCTACATCTCAGTTTCCGTACAAGGCCTGAAAAATGAAAATCAATAGAGATAATGCTTGAAGTGGTGGACATCAAATATGCCTCTGGTCTGAGAGGCAATTACTTGAACAGCATCATCAAAGAGACAAGTGAATTACAGGAGGGTTGAGAGGGACAGAGCCGTCAATGGTCCCAGGAGTCCAACATAAACAGACAGAGAGGCAGAGGCTCCATGACCACAAGTGGTCTGCTGACCTGCCCAGGATGCCAGGCTTCTGGCTACTGCCCTGCCCACCTCGGGAAAAATCCAGGTTTGTCTATAGGCACCCGATTTTGCTCTGTAGGGAAGCTCCTCCCCTCATGGTAGTTAATCTGCAGGCTTCCTGTGACTTCTTTATACAGAAGTTCAACAGTCTGCCAGCCCCAAACCATTTTTCTTTCTCTCCTGAACTCCAGCTTGGGCTTTGGGGTGGTGGTGGGGGAAGTTGGGAATGTGAGAAATAGTAAGTGGATTCAGATCAGTCTTACTTGCCCAGCACATGTGCCTAGACTAATAGGTTATTGTCTAGTTGCAAAGCTGGTTTAGAGACTGAATGGAGGTGCCTGCTGGGTCACTATAGTTCTTCCTGGCCCCCAAACTCAGCTACAGCCTCTGTTCTGAGCCTGGATCCAGTGGGTTGGAAGAAAGTGTGTGATGATAAACAGGTGTCTCTCTCCATGAACGCTGGCTCCAGGCACGCAGGGAGGGGCGGGGAGTTCAGACACCTGCTTATGCTAACAGGCTGTCAGCTTCTCTGTGTATAGGGATAACAGAAACACGAAGCTATTCTGGTCTTGTCTAGGGAGCCATCATGCATTGAATTTCCAACGTTATTATCTCCAAAGGGCGACATCACTCCGTTTTCTCCCATTTGCATTCACTGGGAAAAGACAAATGGGTGCATATTTGCAGAGTGGAAAGGCTGGGCGGGGGAGGAGTGGTCATGTGCTCTAACTTGGATAACCGGTGGCTCTGGAAGAAGTGTGCTCATAATTAGAGATCAGCGCCTTGAGGTGACGTTACACGCTTACAAGTTTAAGTTAATCAGGCAGCAACTGGTTTTCCAGACTAATGGGATTGGGGTGAGTTTCTCACTTAGAAACAAATCTCATCCATGCTTTGGCATGCCTTGTTTCCTGACATACGTCATAGTTTTCCTGTGGGAAGATAGGGAGAGACTTTATTTCAGACTTCCCCCGCCCTGACTGCCTTCGCTTTCTTCCCTTTCCAAAAATCAAGACCCGGATAACGAGAGCTAAGGAAAGGGACCATGCAGGACGCAATCCACAGAGTGATGCTGGGATTTGTGCCTCTGATGTGCTGGTGTGTGTCACGTGTGTGCCAGTGGGGTTGTAAGTGGCAGGTGTAGGTTTTCTAGGGGAGGAAGGCTTGTGCTGAATTTCTGCTTTCTCATGGTGAAAGGCTGCTCTCCCCACTTGTATCCCTTAGGGGCGTGTTGGTTGCATGGGACAGAAAGCCAGCCACAGTCAATTTATGTACTGGTGGGTACAGCCGGTACCACCTCTGATAGACTCAGCAAGAAGAGCCACTGTCAGCCTCCGGCGGCCCCACCCCTTGGGGTCTCGGGCCCAGGAGCTTACAGAGGGAGGGGTGACCTGGCCTGTACAAACTTCTGACCCCCCATCCCTATGTCCTCATCTTAAAAAAAAAATTCTCAGCCTGGAAAAACAATTTATGTACTAGGAGCTGAGTTTTCTCATGTAACAAGAACTCTGGAATGAGGTAATTCAGATGTTGTTGATGGCTCTTTCTAGCTTGCTGCCCTGCCATCCTTAGTTGCAGACTGCTTTCTTCATGGTTGCAAGATGGCTGTTTCATCTTCAAGCATCCCATCCATGTTTCTGACACACACAAAAAAGAAGGACAGGACATAGAAAACAAACTTACGGTTGCCCAAAGGGGAAAGGGGAGAGGAGGGATAGATTAGGAGTTTGGGATTAACAGATACACACTACTATACATAAAATAGATAAACAGGGCTTCGCTGGTGGCGCAGTGGTTGAGAGTCCGCCTGCCGATGCAGGAAGTGTGGGTTCGTGTCCCGGTCCGGGAAGATCCCACATGCCGCGGGGTGGCTGGGCCCATGAGCCACGGCCGCTGAGCCTGTGCTCTGCAACGGGAGAGGCCACAACAGTGAGAGGGCTGCGTACCGCAAAAAATAAAATAAAATAAACAACAGGGACCTACTGTATAGCACAGGAAACCTTATTTAATATTTTGTAATAACCTATAATGGAAAAGAATCTGAAAAAGAACACAGATATATATATGTATAACTGAATCACTTTGCTGTACACCTGACTCTAACACAGCATAGTTGCTATAAATTAGTTATAAATCAACTATACTTCAAAAAAAAAAAAAGGAGAAGGGGGAGGAGGAGAAAGGACAGGAGGAAGAAGAAAAGGAACAGAAGGGAGAAAAAGAAAAGGGCAAAAGAGACATATTACTGTGTCTTTTTTAGAATTCTTCCTGAGTATAATTCTGTTCCCATCTCCTTGGCCAGAACTGGATCATATGGACACCCCTAGTTGCTGGAAAATCAGTAGTTTAAACTGAACACGTTGCAGCTGAATTAGAAAAATGTTCTGATAGAAGGGAAAAGGAAGGGGGGAAGGGAGAAATTAGGAGTTCGGGACTGACACATACACACTGCTATATATAAAACAGATAACTAATAAGGACCTACTGTACAGCACAGGGAACTCTACTCAATACTCTGTAATGGCCTATATGGGAAAATAATCTAAAAAAGAGTGGATATAGGTATATGTATAACTGATTCACTTTGCTGTACCCCTGAAACTAACACAACATTGTAAATCAACTATCCTCCAATTTTAAAAAAAAGAGTTCATTGATGAGGAAATGAAGAATTAAGTGAATTAACTAAAATCAAATAATAAATTATATTCTAAGAGGAAAAAAAGAAGGGAAAAAGAAGAGAACGGACCTGGTCTAGGGAACCAGTGGTGTCTGCCATCCTACCCAGTCCCTACTGCTCCACCCACAGTCAGAGAAGTCCTGCTTTTCAAGCCCCAATGTCAGTGTCAGGGTTACCTGCTCCTCCTCTCCAGGCAGTCTTGCCTGGGAACCATTCTCTCCTCTGCCTTGGGTCTCAGTAGCACTAGCTTCCTCACCCCTTCATCTTGGGAAGAGAGAACAAAGCAGCTGCATCTCACCGGCGTGGTCTGGGCCCAGGGTACTCGTGCCCAGGGAACCAGTTCTGAAGACCCTTTGGTTAAGCTGAGAGGTTGCTGGCTGGAGAGAGAGCATGGAAGAAAGTGTTCGGAATGCACCTGGAGAGGTGGGCTGAGGCAGGATCATGTAGAGTCTTGTGAGCTGCAATTCACTTACATTCAACCAGTTATAAGTGAGTCACCATGCAAGACACCAGGGCGTATAAATGGCGTAAGATGCCTGGCTGATCCCAAGGAGTTCCCATTCTACTTGGGCCACACACACATGCAATTAAACACAGTAAAATTCAGACTATGATATATGTACAAGCACAGTTGAAGAGACACAGTGCAGTTCATGACAGTGTGGACAAGACAGCTTTAATTTCAATAAGGTGATATTTGAATTTCACTTTGCATGGTAGGTATGATTCATGTAAGTAGAGAAGGGAGGGAGAGCATATCTCAAGCAGAGAGGATTATACGAGCAAAAGTTTGGGGGTGGGAAAGCAAGCAATGTATTTGGATAATTGTGAGTGGCCCTCTTGAGCTGGGGGACAGCGTTTGCAAGGACTGGGGTGACCAGAGTGACGAGATGGGGAAGGCAGGGCAGAGAATGGGTCGGAGATGAAGCAGAAAAGGTAGGTGGGTGTCAGGTGGTAAAGACTGAATGCTGAATTTTAAGAAGTTGGATTTTAACTTGTAGAAAATAGGGAGCCTTGGAAGGTTTGAATCACATCTGTGTTGCGGAAAATTATTACCAAACAAGAGTTAGTGTGGGGTGGGGAGACTGAGGCAGAGGCACCAGCGGGAGGCTGGTACCTGGAACAGAAGCAGTGCGGGGAGAGGCATGAGGATGGTACACACTTTTCTGGATGAGTAACTGAGTTGGAGCAGTGCCATTTCCAAATTCAAGGAAGATGTCGGGGAGAGTCAGCTTTGGAGGGTCAGATGATGGATTCAGTATGGGCACTGCTGAGCCCCTAGAGATGACTTGTCTGGGTCTCCAGGGTAAGGACCAGGCTGGAGAACGTGCGGTCATCAGCCCTAAGTGGGTGGCAAAACCATGATTGTGGATTGGACTGTCCAGGAACTAGGCAGAGCAGAGGACAAAGGGCCCAACACAACTGGTTGAGGGAGACGCCAAGGAGTTTGAGAAAGAAAGATCAGGAAGGGAGGAAGGGATCAGGACCAAGGAGTGCTTTTGAAGTGAGCAGAGCTCTTTCAACAAGGGGCTTAGCATTCGGCCGAGGGTGGGAGAGAACACGCTTTCAAAACCCTACAAAGTAAAATGAGGACGAATGGACCCAAGGTAGCAATTGGTGGGCAAGGTCTCCTCTGCTTCTGCAGTCTGCACCCTAGGATGAAACAGCACCCAAAGCTTGCTTGTTTCTACTAGGAACTGTTAAGAGGGATGAGGGTCTCCTCGGGTGACTCCTGGTCTTGCCCCTTTAATTTTCCCTGCAGGCCCTCTGCTTCCTGTCCGGAGCTGTGTGACCTGGGTACTGACTTATTGCAGGTCTGTTTTTGCCACAGTACAAGGGAACTGGGGCAAGTGTTATCCAGATGGAGTCTTAGCTGAACAATTGCAAGATACTTAGCTCAGCACAAGTCCCTTAAGCTCCCAACACTTACACTATCCTTCCAAACCCTACGTCTTGGCATGGATCTTATTCTGGACATAGTGGGGGGGTGAGAGTGGGGAGGGTTTTAGAAATGGTTTCTGTGCTTCCATGCCCTATGCCCACCATGGTTGGGCACCCGTGCCCCAGCTCTCTCTCTTTGCTCCTTGGCCTCTAGAGAAGCAGGGTCCCCTTCAGTTGGGATCCAAGGCGATTTCTCAGCTTCAGATGAGCACTGCTCTCCTGACAGCTCCTGATCCTTGACTGTAGGGTCCCCCACACTATGGAGCCAGCAACTCCCCAATTCTTGCTTGCAGTAGTTTTCTTAATGCCCTTCAGTGGCTTCCCATTGTCGGGAGAATAAAAGCTGGACTCACCCAGGAACCACCAGGTCTGCCCGGGGTCTGGCATCTGCTTCCTTCTCCAGCCTGTCTCCTCCGCTCCAGAGCCACCGCGGCTCCTTTCACGCCACGCTCCTTCTGCCTCAGGGCCTTTGCGCATGTGGCTTCTGTTCCCCTGTCAGAATCATTTCCCAACCCTGCCTGTCACTCCGATTCCTGGCTCCTTCACCTCATCTCCTTAACACCTCCTGACCCTTCAGCTCGCTTCTCAAACGCTACATCCTCAGGTCTCTGAACCCTGTTTTAATGACGCACTTATCCATGGGATTATTCGATCAATCTCTGTCTCGCCAATTAGCTCTAGGGGACCATGACTTTCCTTTCACTGTGGAGCCTGGAGCTTGGCCCAGGGCTCACTGCCCAGTAGCTCCTCATGCCAATAAATGTGTTGCACGAGTGAGGCAGCTGGTGACCTTTTTTACTGACGCCCACATGTTTCATAGGGGCTAGATGTGTTTATTCCTCCCCTAGAAGGGAGCCAGGACTCCCGCTAGAACAAACTTGTGTGTGACTTCATAGCTGTGTCACCCCAAACTCCCTTAGCTGTGCCTCTGGATGGACTGGGAAGAAGCACATTTGAGGGGAAAGCCAAGGTCCTTCCGCACGTGAATGTAGCCCCTGCTGCCCCTCTGCGGCCTTTCACTGCTAAGGGGCATCTGAGTAATTTGACCAAACACCTTGGAATTCTCTGGTAAGACAAGGGCTGGTACTAACAGGTGACTGGCTTTGGAGTTCTGACCCCTGGCCTGTCTTTCGCAGACTTGCAGACCTGGGTTTGAAGTGTCCTCACCGGGAGGAACTCCAAGAGGCAACACAGTGAGATGCTGGCAGGCAGCCCTCAAGGCCGTCTGCGAGGGACTAATCTACTTGCCCAAGGACATGGGCCTAGCGAGTGATTTTCAAAGGCACCCAAGGAACTTCGGGACTGGGCCAGAGAGACGTCCACTCTGCCCAAGATTCTGTGCTCATGGAGTCCAACCTGTCCTCTCGAGGGTTCCCCACTCTTTCTCAGTAGCCATTTATGGCTTCCACATCTGTGCGAAGCCTTCTGGAATCCATGTATATTTCCTGCTTTGGGGTTTTGAGACTGGACCATTTATTAAAATAATTCAATCTAGGGTTCGAGCTGGAAGGGGCCTCTGGATTATCTAGCCCATGTCCTTCATTTCACAAACGAGAAAACTGAGGGCCAGGGCTTGGGGTGTTGAGGTAGGGCTGGGTCTCTTCCTGGCAGTACCCAGCGAACTAGGGTTCCGGGTCTGTAAGGAAGTCCCTGCGGCTCCTCTCGGGCTTGGACAGTTACAGCCTCTCTCAGGAACCGACCCCCTCTCCCCCACCCCCAATCCTGTCGATCCCCCTCCTGGCTCAGGCTGGGCAGCCTCACGGCCGGCAGCATGGCTTCCTGGCTACCAACCGAGTGGCCAGCCCTTGCCGTGTCCGTGGTTTCTGCCAGTGCCTGGCCTCGGGCCCTTGCTACAGGCCCTGCCCCTCGCAGCGACTGCCGGCTTACGGAGCGCTCGCTCTGAGCGCTGGGCTCAGCTCCCGGGGGTCAGGGTTCTCACTGCTGTTTCACATGGAAGGAAACTGAGGCTCAAGAGTTCCCTTCAGTGCTGTGCTCAAGGTCACATCACAGGTGCAGTTGCGGAGCTAGGATTTAAATCTTCTCTCATTCAGTTTGTCGTCTCGAATTTGGACCTGAGGAGTGGACTGGGGAGGGGGCGGTACTGTGACCCGGCAGGAGCGGGACAAGGGGCCCTAATGAGGGGGATCTGGGCAGCAAATCTGTGGTTCCAGCGAGCCCCCGCCCTCAGCAGCCCCCCTGGCTCTGGCTGAAAATGACAACTCCGGCCAGAACCGGCTCGCGCGCCCACGACACAGCCATTCATGATTGAGGTGCGCATCCCACTTCATCGCCAAGACTTCCAATTAACGTGGGTTGCTATGTCTGGTGCTGGGTTAGTTTCTCGTATTTTTCCGTCCCCCCTCCCCCCTCCCCGAGTTTACTATTTCGGAGAGACACTAGCTCTGTCATCGTGTTTGTCTCGCTCCCTCCCCACCCTCAGCAGAGGAAAACCAAAAAGCCACAGCTGGCGGCGAATGCGCGCCGGCGCTGGCCCGCGCCCTCGGCGGCGGTCTCCTGTTGCTTCTCGGAGCGGCCTGCCCTTTGAAAAGGAATCTCTCCCGCACCCGGGAGCAGCGGCGGCGCGCTCCGAGGAGCCGGCGGCGCGCGGCGAGCGGGAGAGGGTCTGCGCGCGGACGCCAACCGGAGGTCGGCGGACGGTGACGTCGCGGTCCCCGGAGCCCAGCCCCGGCTGAGCTCCCGCCCACCACTCCCCACCCCTGCAGGACGCGCCTCTCCAACAAGCCCCAACCCTTCCCAGCAGGGGAGGCGGGAAAAAAGCGAAAGCCTCGCCCACAGCCCTGCCCACAGCCCCGCCGCTCCCAGGCTGCTCCGGACTCCGCGCATCCTCCTGGGATTGTCTCGGAGGGGACCGCGCCGTGCAGGTAAGTGGCTGCGGTGGTGGCAAAGTTGGGTTCTTCTTCCGGAGAGGGAGAGAGGCTGGGGTGGGGACAGATCGCGGGGCGCCGGGATGCTGCCAGGGTTGGTTTGTTTCGGTGGGTGTGAGCGGTCCGCGCCGGGCAGCAGCCGCCTGGGCCGCGGAAACCGGGAAGGGGATGGAAACCCGGAGGTGGTCGTCGGAAGAGAAGAGGGGCTGCCGAGGGGAGGCAGGCCGTGGCGGTGGGAGTGAAGGTGTTCTGGAAAGATGCTTGCCGCTACCTGGAGCTTGGGGCTACGGTTTTGGGAGAAGGGGAAAGGGCTGCTCTCCGCTGTGTCCAGGGGGTTTTCCTTTGTTACTTGGAAGCTTGGACTCTTTAAGTGGAGTGTGCGGAGGTGAAGAGAGGGAGGGGGCCGGCTGTGTGTGTGCACACATAACCATACAAAATGGAACTTGCTGGCTCGGTGCTTGGGGGACAGGGAGAGCTGGGGCTGGGCAGTGGGCACTGGGCACTGGGAATGGGGGCAGGTAAGGAAGGCTGATTCCAGGGCGTGGGGTTCATGAGAGTGTCTGCATCAATTTTCCTCTCCTCTTGTCTAACCAGTCCTAGCTTCTTCCAGGGGGCCCTGACACCGCCCCCCCCATTCCCTCCTTTCCTGGTGCCCAGCTCTCTTTCCCTGGCAGGCCTGGCCCTGGCACAGCCTTCCCCATTGTGTCTCTTGGGCTTCCGTGGAGACTTGGAAGGGCCGCCTGGGGCTACTGGCGCTCGCTTCTGGGCTCTTACAAGTGGTGGCTGGCAAAGGGAGCACCCGACGGTGGGAGCAGGGAGCAGCCACACTGGAGCAATGGGCCTGGCTAGGCCCCTGCTGCCCACCTCCAGACACGGCGGGCTGTGGCTGCCGGGGCTTCTCGCCATGAATGGGGCCTCTGTCTCCACTTGCTTTGTCTCCTTGGCGTTGTGGTCTCTGGCTGGGCCCAGATTTCCAGGTTTGGAGATGGATCAGTGGACAGCCCATGTCCTCTGTTGAAGGATCCCTCTGTGAGGGCCCAGTACCCTCATACTGTGTATGTGTGGATATGTATATCTGTTTCCGCAACTTAGCCTTTTTCACGTGACCTGCCCGGTAGTTGCCATGGAAACCCCTCTTCAATTCTCAGCCTCCCTCCTTTTCCTGCCCATTCTTTACCTCCATATCTCCTCCCCTCCCCCCAACATGGTTGCCTAGATACTGGTTATCCCTGACTTCTCAGAGTAGGAGACCTTGGAGAGCTAGCTAGCTCCCAGCTCAAACTGATGTGGCCCCTACCCCATCCAGGCCCCCCAACACACAGTACACGTCACAAACACACCCCAAACATATGCACACTTGCCACACCACCTACACACTCACACGCATACCGCACATCCTACTCGCCACACACACGGCATCGGCACACTACACACACATACATCATACCACATGTACACCACATAACACGCCAAATACACCATACATACACCACACCACAACACATCACCCCCAATGCCACACGTACACCCTGTCACTGTGTGTGCTTTCACGCATACCAGCAATAACATCCCATTGCTTCCCCAACACACACGCAGTACTTCTTCGCAATAGGTCTCTGGCTGGAAGAGAGAGGGCAGTTTCCTAGCTCTATGCCAAGGAGCATGTAGGGGAAGGCTCAAAAAGGCCAGAAGGAAACACCTCCCCAAGAACCCTGCAGAACAAGGTGGAGAGAAATGCACTTCCAGATTCCCTCAGAGGGCAGCCCCTCTCCTAGGTGCTAGATGCAAGAGGCTGGGCATGGACCAGAATTTAAATCTCTCCATGGCAGCTTTCTACCTGCCTTGACCCTGAGAAAGCCTGAGGCTCCTGGCCCCTCCTAGGAGTCTGGACTCTGCTGCTGAGTCTTCCTGCCTAGCAGAGGATCAGGCAGCTCTGGGACCAGCAGAAGGCTCTGAGCCTCCCCAGAGGAGGGAGGAAAGGTTGTGACTGTGTTCGGAGATCGATCGGAGATCGAGATCGAGATCGGAGAGGGAAGGGAGAGGAGACAAAGCCTCGATGGGGGCTGGGAGGAGAGGGGAGCCAGAAAGAGAGGAGCCAGGTGAGTTTAGAAAGTGTAGGTAGGGTGATGGCGGGGAGGAGGTCCAGGCTATCTTCCCTCCCCCAGGTACACCTTCCTGCTTTCTCCTTGTCTCCGCCAGCCACATCTGTGCATCTAGGAGAGGAAGTGGGTTTGCAGAGGGCTCCTGGATTGCCAGGGCTTTTCTAAGACCTGTCACTTCTCTAGGGGTCTCGTGGTAGTCACCGGAGGCAAGGGTCTCCTTCCTGGCCTCCTTGTGATCTCTGGACTGACTTAGGCCCCATTTCATTCAATCGTTCAAGGAATTGTGTTAAGTACTTACAATGTGTTCATTGCTAGGGCCATGAGGGTGAGATAGAAGACACTGTCCCTGACCTCAGAGTCCTAGATTTCTCAGAGCCGGAAGGGGAACATCCAATCAGGACATCATGTAGATGGGGAAACTGAGGCTCAGGGTCACACACCCAGCTGTGGCTGAGGCCTCTGACTCTTCAGCCAGGATTTGTGACCCCCATACTTCCTGTCCCACATCACTTGCCTTCTTTTCTTTATTGCCAGCAATCCTCTGGGGACCAGTATCCCTTCCAAAGTGTGGGTGCCCTAGTGGGTGGGGAGCCTGCTCCATCCTATTTTCTGGTAGAATGTGTCCAGGAGAGGGGGGGAGGAGGAGCAGTTCCCTAGACCCTGGAAACGCCTCACAGCCATAGGGAAGCCAGCCCACCAGATCCCCCATAAGTCAGAGCCCAACCCTGTTGGACCTAGCTGGCTGCCATCTGGATGGCAGACTGTGCCAGGCAGCCCCCAGGACTCACTGTCTGACAAATCACCCACCAGCTTCTGCCTGAACACCCTGGAGGAAGCAAACCAGTCATGACAGGCACAGCCCCTGGAGGCAGAGAGCCTGTAGCAGAAAGGCTATGAACCTGGAGACACAGACCCAGGTTGTAGTCCTGGCTGTGCTCCAAGGGGAAGTGCATTCATCCCACAGATATCCTTTTGGATGCAAACTGGGTTTCTGGCAAAAGTCAGAAATGGTTTAGACTGATCTCAAGCAACTGAAAGCCTCCACGATTTTAGATCTCTGTCTCCACATCCATCAGCAGAGGGCCTAGATTTCATGATTTCTAAGGCATTTCTGCCTCCTAATTTTTATAGATTGTACAGTCTTGAAAGAGATCCCTTTTCTCTCCAGGTGCCAAACTGTACTCATGATTTCATAACACAGGGTTGTAGCTGAGCTGAGCAGGAAAGGGGCTGGTCTCTGGTCACTCCAGAGAAGGCCTCCCCTTTCACCCCGTGGGCCAGGAGATGCTCAGGAAGCTCAGACTGGGCTTTTTTCTCTCAGGCTGCAGTAGCCGGTCCCCCTGGACACCATATCCACCTGGTCTCTTCTGCCAGGATGAAAACTGGGGCTGGGTGGAGTCTTGGGGGATGAGGTCCAAGGCCATCATTTGGTGGGTCTATGAATCCTCTGGACGGAGAGCCTTGGACCACCTGGAGAGCATGACGGGAGGTGCCGATCAGGGTTTTCTGTCTCTAATGAGAAGCAGGGTGTCTCTGGCCAAGACAAAAGCTTGAAACCAATTTGGCAGCGTCTTCTCTGCTCTGGAATGGGAAGGAGGAGGGGCCCCCTGACCTGGGAAAGTATGAAGTCAGCTTGGAGCTCACACAGGAACACACTTGTTACAAAGATGCGCGGGGGAGCGGGGCTGGGGCCCTGGGAACCAGGCTGGGACCATGGGAAGGTGGCTGCTGAGCTCAGAAGATCTGATTTGAAGCCAGGGATGAGGGAGGATCTATCTAGTTGGAATGACAGTGCCCCCCATGCAGCTGGAGGGGAAAGCCAGGCCTGGGAAGGGACAAGAGGCGAGGTCTTAAATTCATACAAGCCATCCCTTGAACAAATGTTAACTGAGTTCCTCCCCTATGCCAGGCCCTGTGGGCTTCCCAGGACCCACAGAGCTGTGAGAAAGTCAGATGCTGGTTTCATTCTCCGGGGCCCTCCTGCACCGGTAGATCCATCCATTAGCCCTGTCCCTCCCTCTCTCCCCAGCTGACTTCACCCGCACCTCCCCCGGGAAGGCCCTGCAACGTCCTTCTTCAACAAGCAGGGCCCCACACTTGCTCGTGTGTGGCTCACACTGGCACACACTCCCCCCTTCTCACACATACATAATCTCCATACCTAACACACAGGCATGAGCTCACAGGTTCCCAAGCACCCTCTCACCTCACCCCGGTGCAGTCTCTCGCCCAGACCATTGTGACCACCTCTTCCCTTCCACTTTCTCAGCCCCCATCCTTTTACCACTGATCTTGTGGGCCCATATGTCCGACCTCTCCATTGCCCTTTTTTTTTTAATTTAAAATATTTTTTATTTGTTTTATTTATTTATTTATTTTTGGCTGCGTTGGATCTTCGTTGCGGTGTGCGGGCTTCTCACTGCGGTGGCTTCTCTTGTTGCGGAGCACGGGCTCTAGGCACATGGGCTTCAGTAGTTGTGGCTCATGGACTCCAGAGCGCAGGCTCAGTAGTTGTGGCACACGGGCTTAGTTAGTCTGCGGCATGTGGGATCCTCCTGGACCAGGGATCGAACGCGTGTCCCCCGCACTGGCAGGCGGACTCCCAACCTCTGCACCACCAGGGAAGCCCTCCATTGCCTATTAATGAGGACAGGTGCCTGGCACTGGCCCTCGAGGCTCTCAGGAACTCGGCTGCAGCTACCTCTCCAGGCACCTTCTCCAGATGGTCGTCCTGAGCCTTGTACCTCCTACCTACCCTCTGCCTCCACTCAGGCCCTAACCGGAATGAGCTGTCTCACTCCAGCCAGCTGAGTAGGGGGTAGCGGCCTTTGGAGACGCACAGACTTGGGGTCTAATCTGGGTGCTGACGCTTCCTAATTTTCTTAACTCTTCTAAGCCTCAGTTTTCTTATCTGTCAAATGGGCATGAGGATTGAGCAGGGGTAAGCTATGTCAAGTGCTTCTTGGTGCCTAGCATATGGTAAACACTCAGTAGATACTAGCTGCTATAATAATAACAAGAGTAATAATAGTGACACATGGTTATTATTAGAATGACATTATTGTTGATTTAGCATCCTTTGAGGCTCCTCTCCAGTGCTCATTCTTTCAAATAGCTTTTCCTAATTCCCAGTAAACAGACAAGCTTTCCTCTTCCTGGTACCCCTGAAATGCTCGGTTGATTCTTCCCTTAGAGTACACGCCTACTGAGCCTTCATTTAGCTACTTATGTCCACGCCTGCTCCCCATACCCGCTCCCACCTCTTCAAAGGCAAGGTCTGTTTTTTTGCCCCAGACAGGGCCTGGCACAGTGTCAGACATGGAGAAAGCCCAGAGAGCATCTGTGAACTGAACATATGTGGGAAAAAGTCCTCACGCACCAGGGCACAGTGAAAGCCCACTTGTCCCTCTAAGCTCTCTCCCACCTGTCACTCCTACCCAGGTACCCACCACACATACCTGAGGGGTACATTCCTTTATGCCCATGTGTCATTTCAGTCCGCCTGTTCCTCTGGTAGAGTCTGAAAACTAAGCGTCAGACCCTATCGGAGGTCTGGAGGTGTTTAAGGGCTGAAGGCAATGGGAGGAAGCTGATTCATCACAGCGTTTTGGTGATTGGAGACCTGGAGAGCTGGCTGGAGGAGGTGGGGGGAGGGGAGCACTGAGAAAGTTTTAAAATTCCACACAGATCCTCAGGTTGTTCTGGGCTTAGATTGGATTATGACTAAAGGCATAATGATGCTGAAGCATCCATTCATTCAGTCATGGGCATTTACTGAGCAGCTACTATGCAAAGTGTTGGAGATTCAGAGATGCCTAGAATGTGCCTCTGCTTCCAAGGAGCTCACAGTCTGATGGGAGAGACACATATGGTCGTGATGGTGGTACCTGGAGACAGGCATGGGCCTGGGCTCTGTGGGAATTGGGGCAATGAGGTGTGTGGCAGGAGGGAGGGGACAGTGCATTTCCCGAAGCAGAGACAAACAAGGTCGGGTAAACCTCCACGCATGTGACGGGACCAGGCCGGGCAGGTTTCCAAGTATGCAGGCCCATGGGTCAGGGTGCATCTCTGTGTCATTTCTACCCTCAAGCAAGACAATGTGAGCATAGACAAAGTGCCCTGTAGGTTCAAACGCGCTGCCCAGAGCTGTGCTTTCAAAGGAGGTGGGCTGTTGAGCAGAGGCTGGAAGGGGCAGGTACTGTGGTCTGGCTGTGGGCAGGGTTACTCGGGCCTGGCCCCTGGGCCTCTGGCCGCTGCTCCGAGTTTCTGTTTCTGCCGCTAGGACTGTTCGTCTGGCCTCTCTTGAATGGGCCTTTGTCAGTAGGCTGCCCACCATCCAGACTCCCTGGAACTGGACTGAGATCCCTCCGGGGGCAGGGGCGTGGGCCCCTGGGCTGGCAGGTGGCAGGCCTAGTCCCGCTCCCTTACTCACTCTGGACAACTGTGTCACCAGCCTGTGCCGGGGTTGGCCGCACAACGCTGCCCTGTGTGCCTGCCTCTGAGGGCTGTTGGGACAAGCCCACAGGGTGATGTCTGGGATGGCGCTACAAAGACTGTCATAGTCCGCAGTGATGGGGGAGGGGGGAAGCAAGGCCCTCGGACCCTGCTGGTGGGCCAGCTTCAGGTCTCTCCAGGGAATCTTTTTAGAAACCAGGCCTGTGTTGGCGATTTGTGAATTCAGTGTGTCCGCTTCTAAGGAAAGGGTCTTATTTCTTTTTGTGGTCAGGTCTTTTCTTCCTTTGCCTCAGAAGTAATCCCACATTAAAGATAAAGGTGCCTCTGAGTTAAAATAGCAAGTTCTCTGTACGTGATAAAGGAGTTTTGTCCCTCCCATGCCCCCCGTGCAGCCGAGCTGGATTGGGTCTGGGCTCACGGAATGGGAAGAGCTTTGAGTCATGGGGACCGGCGGGCCCAGCCTCCAGCCTCCCAGCTGTGGGGTGCCCTCCTCCCTGATGGAAGGACGGTGGGTCAGACCCAGGGATGGGGCTACACAAGGAGGCCCTGCCAGGCCTGAGGGCCCTTGTGATGAGAGGGGCCTGGTAGGAAGGGGCCACCCTGGTGGCTGTCAGCAGCGATGCTGGGAGCCAGAGGCCCGGCCCTGCTTGTAAGGAGGTCCAGCTGCCCTGGGGCAGTGCAGGGAATTCAGTAAAGTGACAGCAGGCACTGTGAGCCCCTCGGCCTTTTAGAATGTCACCACCCTCTGCTCTCTCCTGAATCCCAGGCTTTGACTTCTCTCTGCTCTACAGCCCTTCTCTGGAATTTTATAGTTAGGCTATTAAAGAGAATAATTTATGTTTAGTGCTTTTTTTTTTTTTTTTTTTTTTTTTCTTTTTGCGGTATGCGGGCCTCTCACTGTTGTGGCCTCTCCCGTTGCGGAGCACAGGCTCCGGATGCGCAGGCCCAGCGGCCATGGCTCACGGGCCCAGCCGCTCCGCGGCACATGGGATCCTCCCAGACCGGGGCACGAACCCGTATCCCCTGCATCGGCAGGCGGACTCTCAACCACTGCGCCACCAGGGAGGCCCTTTAGTGCTTATTTGATGAGCGTTTAACATGCAAATCAAGGGAACACGTTGCATGTTCCTCTGAAGGCCACAGATCCATCAGCGACCTCTGGCTGGACCCAAAGCACTTGTTTTAAAAGGCAGCTTTAAAAGCCTTTGCTGGATTTGGGCTCTGGTCTGACCCACAGGAGCCCAGCCCCTATTACAGAAACATCAGACACCACCAGCAGGGCACAGAGCTCCACACCACTTGCCAGGAAGGTGAGCAGATGTGGGAGTGATAGGATGGGGTTGGGGAGCTGTTTTGTTTTTAAATGAATTAAAAATTTATTAAATTATTTTTAATAGACTGTTTAAAGAAAAATTTTAGATTTACAGAAAAACAGAACAGCTGGTACAGAGAGTTCCAATATAACCCTCCTGCACAGTTTCCCCGATTGCTGTCTTACATTCGTGTGGTACATTTGTTACAATCGATGAAATAATATTGCTATATTATTGTTAACTAAAGACCATGCTTTATTCAGATTTCTTTAGTTTTTCCCTAATGTCCTTTTTCTATTCCAGGACCCCATCCAGATAACTACATTCCATTTAGTTGTTATGTCTCTTTAGGGTCCTCTTGGCTGTGACAATTTCTTTTTTTCTTTTTTTTTTTTTATTATTACTATTTTTTTTTATTTTTTGCTTTATAACAAATTTAATCAGTTATACATATACATATGTTCCCATATCCCCTCCCTTTTGCGTTTCCCTCCCACCCTCCCTATCCCACCCCTCCAGGCGGTCACAAAGCACCGAGCTGATCTCCCTGTGCTCTGCGGCTGCTTCCCACTAGCTATCTACCTTACGTTTGGTAGTGTATATATGTCCATGCCGCTCTTTCACTTTGTGTGACAATTTCTAAGACTTGCCTTGTTTTTGATGATCTTGAGAGTTTTTGAAGAGGACTGGTCAGGTATATCGCAGGATACCCCTCAATGGGGATTTATCTGATATTCTTCTCATGATAAGACTGGGCTTATAGGTTTGGTGGAGGAAGATTACAAAGGTAAAGTGCGATTTTTATCACATCAGATCAAGGGTACATACCATCAGCATGATTCATCACTGCTGATGTTGACGGCGCTGGGTCTCCAGTCCCTTTTAGTGCCCCCACTTCAGCAGAGTTCCAGGGCCTGGTGATCAGAGCTGCACTTTCCACGCCTCGAGACAAACATCAATCTGGCAACCAGCACTAGCTGGCTGTCTGCACCGCCCCAGGTCTTACAAGTTGTGGACTAGCGCAGAGAGCTTCCAGGCAGGAGAACCTTATTAAAGAGAGCATTAAACCAGAATGTGCTGTGTGACAAATCAGTGCTAATGACAGGTCACAGCTGCTCTTAGTCTGGAGAAAGAAGCAGCCCATGGGCTGGAGTGGCAGTTGGACAAAGATAGCATTTTTCAACCTTGGCTACACGTTAGAATGAGCGGAGAGATTCTAAAAATTACTGATGCCTTGGTCCCACCCCCAGAGTTTAGAATTTGATGGGACATAGTTGATCCCCATTATTATTATTAGGAAAAAGCTCTCCATGGGATCCTGAGGTGCAGCCAGAGCTGAGAACCGGAATAAACAGGGGAGGGAAGGGCATTCTAAGTGGAGGGAACAGAATATACAACGACCTGGAGGTCGAAACACGCATGGCAGGGGATGGGAGTAGACCATCTTAGCTGAAAGTAATGGGAGAAAATACTGAAAGGGTAGAAAAGGGATAGACTTAGAGGTATTTATATGCCAGAATAAAAAGTTTTGGGGCTTCCCTGGTGGCGCAGTGGTTGAGAATCTGCCTGCTAATGCAGGGGACACGGGTTCGAGTCCTGGTCTGGGAAGATCCCACATGCCGCGGAGCAACTAAGCCCGTGAGCCACAACTACTGAGCCTGCGCGTCTGGAGCCTGTGCTCCGCAACAAGAGAGGCAGCCATAGTGAGAGGGCCGCGCACCGCGATGAAGAGTGGCTCCTGATTGCCACAACTAGAGAAAAAGCCCTCGCACAGAAACGAAGACCCAATACAACCGAAAATATTAAAAAAAAAAAAAAAAAGTTTTGATTAAAAAAAAAAATAGAATACGGAAGCACCATGATACACTTGAGTTTGGGAGAGAAGTGATCAGCATACCAGCAGCCCAGGGGAGCAGTGATGAGGGTCTGAACTAGAGCGAGCAATGGAAGAGAAGATGACAGAGATAGCGCAGGAGTCAGCGCGGCTGGGACTTTGCCACCGACACCACGTGGAGTTCGGCAGGTGGGGAGGAAACCCTGTGAACTCAGGTAAGACTGTAAGCTCCGTGAGGCGGGGACTGTGTTGCTGCAGCTCCCCCAGTGATGACTAAGGTCCTGGGCAGCAGTAGTCCATCAAGAAATGTTTGTTAATTTGGTTACTGGACGGATAATGATGCCACTCTTTCCAAAATCACACCTTGCTCCAAAATTATCCTCCTCTTCTCCACCAATTTCTCCACCTAAATGCAGGCGGATCGCAGCTCTTTGGAAAGCAATCTGATTAAATAACTCAGGCCGAGATATAAATAACTGTTAGGACTGTAGGTATTTACCTTTTAAACGAAGCATTTGGTTGAATTAAGAGCTCTCTCCTTGGGAGAATGTTGTGGGTGTGGATATAGTTTTGAGTAGGGGTGGTCTTTATTTCAGTTCTACACCCTGATCTAATTCTGAACCATACCAGCAAAGACGGGGATCTGCAGCTTGGCAGCCTGCTCTGAAAGGCTGTCAGTTGCTGGGCTGGTAGTTCTGCTGGCATCCCCTGTGAGCTTAGCTCCAATGGACAGGATGCCCTACAACTGGTCTGGGATGCTGTCTAGCTCCCTGCATAAATACACTGATGTTCTGCTAGGCAGAGAGCATCAGGGTGCCCAGCAGCTGCTGTGGGGAGACTGGGGAGGGAGAGAAGAGAGCCCGTGCTGGTGCTGAAGCTCAGCTGGCAGTGACAGGAAGACCTGTGAATAGCTGGGGGTCAGCGATGGCTGAAGGATATGCCAGGCCTCCTCCCGCCTCCTGAGGGGCTCCAGGGTCCCAGCCTTCACATCAGTCGTAGTGGACAGAACAGAGTTGAGCAGGAAACTGTGAAAGGGAAAAAATGACATAATACATGCCAAAGTTAAATAAAGCTCTTAAATTTTATTTGGGTTATTCTCTCCCGCTGGTTTTTCTCCCCTGGCCTGGGTAAGAACACTTCCGTCCAATGAGCCCTGCATGGTCTTGAGTCAAGGTCAGCATTTTGATTTCCCTTAGTCCCCATGCATTGCCACAGTTGCCAGGGAGGCAGCAAGGAAGAGTGGAAAGAGCCTAGCATGTGGCATCCACAGAATTAGGAGCCGATGCCAGCTGTGCCATTGTTAGCTGCAGGGCCTTGCACGAGGTAACATAACTCGGAGCCTCACCTTCTCTAATCTGTAAAATGGCAATGATATCCAACATCGCCTGCAGTTGTGATGTTCCTTTGAGCTAATGCTTGTGAAGTTGCCTGGTGAGTTGGGTGTCTTACAGATGTTTGGTGTTATCAACATCACCACCATCACCATCATCATCCCCTTCAGCTACCATGGGCAGGTAGCAGGAGCAGGGTTGGGTGGAGCGTACACAGCACCATCGGTCCCCCTTTGTCTTAATGACAGCCACAGGTACACTCGAGGGTCTGGGGCTGTAGGACAAGAGTCTCTGTGCTGATATATCTTGCCTCAACCTCCCTTAAATCCAAGAGGCAGGAGAACCAGGGTGCACAGTATCACAGTCTAGCAAAATTCTGCTCGGCCCTGCCCAGCAGGCTGCTTGGACAGCAGAGACCCTGTGTCTTCAACTGGGCAACTGTCCTACAGCCAGGGAGCGGGGTGAGATGTCTTCTCCCAGGAGCTGAAGCTGTCTGTTGACTCTCCTCCCCACGCCCTGCCCAGGGGCATTTTCCGTTCTCTGCTCTTTGGAGCACCGGTGTGACTGGGGCAGGCAGGGTATGGTGGAGGCACACAGGCAGCCAAGGATGGAGGCCCAGCCGGGGCCTCATGGGGAGGGCGACAGCATGGAGCCTTGCTTGATGTTTCTCCAAAGCAGATTTCTTTTCTCAGCAGTCTCCACCTCTCCTTGCTTTGTCACCGTGTCCATGTCTTGCTCGGTTTCTGCTGGGAGCTCCTCCCCTTGGCCAGCCTCCGTTCTGTCCTGCAGACTCTTCCTTTCTCTTCCCTTTGCCTGCCTGTCTCGCACTTCTCTTTGGGCCCCTCCCCGTTCAGCTGCTCTTCCTCTGGGGTTTCTTTCCTCTTCTGTCTCAGGTCCTCTCTGTCTTGCTTCTGTGTCTCTTGGTAGGGGCTCGCCCACTTTGGGCCGTGAGGATGTGGCCCCGTCCCTGCTGTCCCAGGCAGATCTGAGCTCCCCATGCCACTTGTTGGTGGCCCTGGGTGATGCAGCCTGTTTTTCTGGAGGCCGGAGAGGGCAGTGGCTCTGGGGAACCTTTTGCATCTGTAGAGCCCTGCTCTGCCTGCTTCCTCTGTGGGCTGAGGCCTGTCCCCCGCCTGTGTTGGGAAGTGAAAGGGGCCAACTGGGGCCTTTCCCCAGCTGTGTTCTCTGTATCTCTTCCCCATTTCCCAGGAGAAGCTAGATAATAAAGGTGGAAGCTGAGGAAAGAGTTGGGGGGATGATGATAGTATCAACAGTTGATACTTGAAAAGCAGTTGCTATTTACCAGGCAGGTTGCTCAGCTGTGACGTGGTCTCTTCATTGCAAATGACCCAAACAACACTGCATCTGCTCGGGGGCAAGGCAGGGATTACCGATTCATAGAGCCAGCCTGTGGGATGGGCAGAGCAGCGCTGGGCTGGGAACAGATGAGCTGGAGCTCACCCAGCCAGTACCCTGTCCCCATCTCTTCTCCCTGCTTCTCTCCCACGGGCTCTTCACCTGTGAGCTGCCACCTGACTTCCCCCGCCAGATCCCCCCACCCCCAGATTTCACAGCTTGGCTGCTTTGACCGTTCTTCCCTTGCTTCCGGACGATGTGACAGCCCCTGGGGGAATACCGAAGTCTCAAACCCAGTCCTTTTAGCAACAGGGGAGGGGCTGCGATTATCAGCCCCCAGTAGACCTATAGCGTTGGAGTGGGGGTCTGTCTCCCCTCCAGAGGGGAATGTGTGGGCAAATAACTGCCCATGCACAGAAGCTAGTTCATCTAATCCTCACAGCTCCTGAGATGCCTGTTATTATTCCTGTTTTACAGTTTCAGAAGAAAAGGCTCTGAGAGGTAGAGTGACTTGTTCAAGGCCCCAACGCCACCGGGTGGCAGAGAGGCAGGATGGTGGAGTGGTCCAAAGCGAGGACTTGGTTTGCAGGGCAGAAATAGAGGCACAGATGTAGAGAACAAACGTATGGACACCAAGGGGGGAAAGTGGCGGGGTGGTGGTGGGATGAACTGGGGGATTGGGATTGACATATATACACTAATATGTATAAAATAGATAACTAATAAGAACCTGCTGTATAAAAAAAAAAATTTCAAAAATTCAAAAAAAAAAGCGAGGACTCGGGAGCAAAGACTTTAGACAACTTGCTTAACCTTTCTGGCCTCAGTTTCTCCATCTGTATAATGGGAATGATCATCATCAGAGCCATTTCCTAGAACTACTGTAAGGATTGAATGAGTTAGTACATGTAAACCACTTAGAACAGTACTTGGCATGCCATGAATGCCTAATAAATATTAGGTATTGTTATCACAGAGCTTCACAGTTTACAAAGAACCTGCACATATATTATCTCACTTGACCTTTATAATAGCCTTGGAAAGTGGGCAGGGGAGTTGGCTGATCCCCCACTGCCCCCGACACCATGCTCTCACCTCTGACCTAATCAACTGCATAAATCCCATAATCTGTTACCAAACAAATCACCCTCTCCAGTGAACAGCTCTCTATCCAGCAAGGGAACAGAAATTCTCTTTGGGGGTGAGCTGGCAGCCACTGTCCATGCTGCTCTCTCTTTCTCTCGTGAGTATGTATGAAGCCAACAGGGTTAGAGGGCGTGGTTGGTAAATGTTCACCCAGAGGCAGGAACCCCCTCTTTGCAGAGTTCATTTGATTCTCTCAGGGGGCTGAGCCTTGCAGCCTAAGCCCACTGGACTGGGACAGGAGTAGGGAACAGGGTGGCAGTTGCTTGGGAGGTAAGCCCTCTGGGAGCAGCAGTGTAGGTGGTCCATCATGGCCCTTTGCCCCTGAGTGGGTGTGAGCCCTC
The DNA here is from genome assembly GCF_964341445.2 of Mesoplodon mirus. Taxonomy (NCBI): domain Eukaryota; kingdom Metazoa; phylum Chordata; class Mammalia; order Artiodactyla; family Ziphiidae; genus Mesoplodon; species Mesoplodon mirus. Next base: position 126,394,059 of record NC_138983.1, on the reverse strand, counting down.
CCCTGGGATGTGGGGCCGGGCGGGCTGGAATCCAGGACTCACAGCAGGAAGATTACCCTTCCTACCCCCAGCAGGGAAGTTTGGGATCCAGCTCTCCCTCCCCAGGGGACTGCTCTTTCTCTGCCTCAATATGTTTCCCTTTAAAATGGATTTGATGGTAACACATATTTCATAGGCTACTTTGAAAGATTAAATGAGAATGAACATTTAAATTAGTAAAAATAGCACCTGACCTGTATGCTGTTTATCGTGATTATTATTATCATTTCTTATATCCAATCCAGGCCCCAAGCTAGGCTTCAAATACGGGCTTCCCATCCCAGAGTTTTCATTTCCTCCCATTTCCTTCTATAGTGTCCACAGAATGATTCCAGTGCCGCCCGCAGAGCTCTGTCCCCACCCCCGAACTCCCACCGGCACCTTGCTTATTCCCACTGCCAAGCTCATTGCTGGTCGACTCACCCGTCTTGGCTCCACCTTCCCTTTCACACTGCGGTGCAGGCTGCTGCTCCCCGGAAGTATGCAGTGTGAGTGGGGCTGGGCTTGTGTAGCTGCAGGAGCTCCAGCCCTGAACATCCCTGAGGTTCATGTCCTCCAGCCATTGGCTCCAGGGTCCTGCTTCATGCAGATGGACCTGGGGTCTCAGGCACACTGGCCTGGGGGGCAGCATTGCACGGGGGCTTTTACAGGCCAGTAGGCTGCAGCTGTTTCTTGCAGCTATTATGAGGAAAGGGAATTTTGAGCCTTCCAGAAGGAGCCAAGATGGAGAAGAATCACCTTGCATTTTACAAAAACAGATGATGAAACTTGGTCATGGCTTTGGGTCACTGTTTGCTTCGAGGTCAGAGAGTGTAGGGCACACAGTGGGGGTTTGGGGCCATGGTGCAGTCCCTACCTCTGTTCCAGGCCACTGGTCACATGGGTCACGAGGTGAGGGGCAAATACTTGCCATCCTGAAAGCAGCCTGGTGCAGAGAAGGTGGAGTGGAGTGCTGGGCTCAGCCAGGAAGGACCCCAAAAAGCCCTCTGGAGCGCTTCCAGACAGAGCAGTCAAGTAGGTGATGACTGTCCTTTTGTTCTTTGCTTTCTTTTTCTCCTGTACATAAAACCCCAAGAGAACTTTGAGCCAAAGCATCTAAGTTGGGAAGCAAAAGGGGATGAGCCGTTTAGAGAGGAAAAGGGCAGCTGCATGTGAGTGGAGGCAATGGTTTGCTTGAGTGCCGAGGATGCCTGGCTGCCCAGCAGGGATGGGGAGCAGGGCGCTGAGGGGTTGCCAGAGAAGATCAAGGGGAACATTCCAGCCTGTCCAGCCTGGAGGCATCAGGACACTGATGTTCTCATAAGAGCACAGCGCATCCCAAAGCCAGCGCAGGGGGTGGGCCTCATCTGTTTGTGCTGACCACTCCCCCGAGCCTCATTCCTGAGCACGTGTGATAAAGACCGAGAGTGCCATTCACGGTGGGCACCCGCGGCCCTTTCATAGAATCCGAGGCTAAAGAGGCCTGAAAGGGCTGCCAGAGCCAGGCCCCTGTCTCCAAAAAGATCTGAACACAAATAGATCAGACTCCCTGCCCTCTATTTTCCTCCCAAACAGTAAGACTTACTAATGTCTTAGGAATATAAAGAATCTACCTCTTTGCCCATAAATCAGACCAGTTTGTCTGATAATTTTTGGTCCTGGGCCTTTTCTGTTTTCAGTCCTTAGCCTGGTCTTAGACCATTCAGATCCACGCTACGTTGATACCTACCTGCACCAAACTCACCCACACAGCACAGCCAGGATAATCAGAAAGGACTATTCTGACCATCTCTTTGCCCCCTGTTGAGAGAGTGAGGCGTTGGGCTCCAAGCCTTCTGAAGGCCCTTTCTGGACGTGGTTCCATTACTCGCCTTCCCTGAAGCCAGCACTGCTCCCCGACATCTGACCAACCAAAGGTGGTCTTTTTTTTTTGGTGGTTTTTTTGGCCGTGCCACGCGGCATGCAGGATCTTAGTTCCCTGATCAGGAATCGAATCCGTGCCCCCTGCAGTGGAAGCGTGGAGTCCTCACCACCGGACCGCCAGGGAGTTCTCCAAAGATGGTGTTCTCGTGGAGAGCCCAGGAGGCTGGCAGTACTCTTCTCACCGCCTCACTGCCCTCGTCACCCACATTCCTAGAGGTGCCGTGTCTTCTTTCCTGGCTCCGGCTGGGCTGCCCGAGGACTCAGGCATTGCTCAGCCTTCCCTGCTGCCCTCATTGTGCTTCTCTCCTCCAGCCCTGGCCTGCCCACTGCCCAATCCCAGCAGACCAGAGCAGTAGGCAGGGGCTGGAGGCGTGGGTTCTGGGCCTGGCTCTGCCCCTGACTAGCTGGATGTATTGGCTGCATCACTCCTCTTGGGGCCCCAGTCTCCTCAAATAAAAAGTAAGAGCTTTCATCTCAGTCATTCTAACTCACCGGCATTCTGTGATTCTAACTCCGTTTGGTAAACCTCAGATCTTGGTTATATCCTATTTATATACAGTGGAATTTTCTTTTAACCAGCTTCTTTGTCGCAAAGGTTTGGATACCTCATAGGCTAAATCATACAATAACGTGTCTAGGGTAACCTGTTAGCTTAAACACTGGGGCTCAGGCATTCTGTGACCCCATAAAAGGCTCCCTTCTGGCATGTCCTGTCTGGAGGGGGACCTCATCTTTCTTTGGGGATCCTGCCAGTACCCAGGCCTTGATGATACCCCTGGGCATGTTTTTGATGGGCTGAACCCAAAGAAAGGCAAGCAGGTGGGATGGAAGGGATGGGAGGTGAGGCCTTGGGGGCTGAGTGAGACAGAGATGAGGATGAGATAATGATGTTCCACTGTAATTTGGAGCCTATGCATTTTAAAGGGAGGTCATTTCTGAGTTATTTTCACAATAGAACTGGGTATTCTGATCTACCTCACTGCTGCATGTAATCAAAAATAACATAACATGATGCTATATCATCAACTAGTGGCTTCTCTTTCTGAGCAGCTTTTACCCAGCAATTATGTGAAATTATGTGACTCAGTATGGAAAGATAATCACCGGAGAAACTCTTCTGATTGCTTTCTCCTGCACATGCAGAAAAGCAAGTGTGCAGACAGCAGAAAGATAGGGAGGAAAATTAACATGGATGTGCTATTGCTGCCCAAATTGTCAGCTGTTTACCAATGTAGAGATAAATGAGAGCATGGAAAGGAGGAGAAAAATGAATGGAAAATCAATTCTTTCTCAGGAGATGCTACTGAGGAAGCAAAATGCGACTGGTCCCATTTTTGGGGAGGATGATCTGAATGATCTAGAGTTCAAGACTCCCCATCTAACAGTGATGATTTCGCCAGAGTCCCATCCCAGGGAGCCAGGTCCTCAGGCACCCCCAGGTAGGGGGTCCATGACCTCACATGCACAGGAAGCTAAGGTAATATTCCCGAATGCCCTCTCCCAGCTCCACCCAATTCTGCCTTGCTTTTCCGTCTTCCAAAGATCCCTCCCTCCTTTCTTCCATCTACTTCTTAAACTCTGTGGCCTGGAAATGAGATGTACCACTTCTACCACCTCTTAATCTCCCCCTCCCCCTAGCCAGCCCCAGGCAGCCCAGCTTCCTTGCTGGGATAAAGGAATGTGTGGGAACTGGGAGGGTGTAGGACACAGAGGGGCAGCTGTGTGCGAGGGAGGGAAGGCAGAGAGTCCCTTGGTGCATCAGTGAGAGAAAGGCGTTTTGTGTCCCGTCAGAGGCTCTGTATGTGTACTTGGCCACTCGACTCGGGGGCAGTGCCAGGGGTACCAGCGGGATTTTAAAAAATGGGTGTGGGGGGGACAAGAGGCACCCTGAGGAAGCTTGTGCTGAGGTGTGGCTGGTATAGTCCAGGCCTGGGCAGCAGCTTGACAGAGCGAAATTGTCCCTTTTCAAATCTGTAACAGTATTTCTTTCAGCTCACTGTAACTTGATCAGGAATGTTTTCTTTAGAATACAAAGACAGGTCTTTACTCTTTAGCCTGGCATTCAAGATCCTCTAGAGGCTGTCTCCCAACTGTCTTATCAGAATTCTCACTACCCACACCCTCATGCTTTACACAACCCGATTATTCACTGTTTTGGAAGGTATCTTACTCTAGGAATGGCAAATACTTTGCAGATGGCTGTCACGGCCCCCTCCCTATGTAGACATTACTAATGGATGAAGGCCCTCTCTCCTGCCCCACTTCATTCAGAATCCTTCTGAGGAAGCCACTAAAGGCGGCCACTATTTTTTTTTTTAATTTATTTTTGGCTGCATTGGGTCTTCGTTGCTGCACGTGGGCTTTCTGTAGTTGCTGATACACCAGAGCCCTCTGCTTTCAAACCTTGCCGCCCTGTCCTGTTCACCTGTTTGTCCCTTGCAGAACCCAGGATCGTATAACCCCGTCTAGGAATTCAGTGTGTATGTATGTGGGGGGGTTAACTTGAATGTGAGCATCTATGGAGGCCACAACAGTGAGAGGCCCGCGTACCGCAAAAAAAAAAAAAAAAAAAAAGTACTGATACATGCTACAGTATGGATGAACCTTGGAAACCTTATGCTAAATGAGAAAAACAATGCAAAAGGACATGTATTTTATGATACTTTTATATGGAATGTCCAGAATAGGCAAATCCATAGTGACAGAAAGTAGATTAGTGGTTGTCAGGGACTGGGAGAAAGAAAAAATGGGAAATGACTGCCAGTGGGTACCGGCTTTCTTTTTGAGATGATGAAATGTTTCTTAGTGCTGATGGTTGCATAGTTTTGTGAATATACTAAAAATCATTGAATCATACATTTTAAAAGGATGAATTTCATGGTATGTGAATGGTATCTTAATTAAAAAAAACTTTTTTGAAGAAGAGCAAGGGACTAATTAAAAATATATATTCAGGGTACTGTTTACTTCTGGGAGTAAGGCGGAGGGATGGGTTGGAGGAAAATAGAAGTAAATGTAGCAGTACGTATAAAGTTCTAGTTCTTAAGTTACTTAATGGGTGTTTCCTTTATGTTTCATTACATGTGTATTACATATATATATATATTTTTAAAATTTTATTTATTTATTTATTTACCTATCTTTGGCTGTGCTGGGTCTTCGCCTCTGTGCGAGGGCTTTCTCTAGTTGCGGCGAGCGGGGGCCACTCTTCATCGCGGTGCGCGGGCCTCTCACTGTCGCGGCCTCTCTTGTTGCGGAGCACAGGCTCCAGACGCGCAGGCTCAGCAGTTGTGGCTCACGGGCCCAGTTGCTCCACGGCATGTGGGATCTTCCCAGACCAGAGCTCGAACCCGTGTCCCCTGCATTGACAGGCAGACCCCCAACCACTGTGCCACCGGGGAAGCCCACATATATTTTTGTACATATAAAACGTACTACGAAACTTAAAAGAAATGTACTACGAAACTTAAAAGAAATACAAATATTAAATGAAGTAGCATTCAAGGCAACTGACTGCCTGATGAGAAATGCTCCTTGAGTTGGGAATCCAGAGTTCTGGGTCTGTGCCTTGGCCTGACTCTGGATGGAGCTGTTCTGACCTCTGCTGGCTGGGAGGTGAAGGGCAGCTGGGGGCTGCTGGCTGTGGGGCCGGAACGGAATAGGGCGTGAACCGACAGAGCAAGCATGGTCCTGGCCCCTAGGCAGTGTGCAGGGGGTTAGGCCGCTGCCAGCCTCACCCCACTAAAGAAAGAGCAAGCAGCCTTGGGCTTTCGTGTTTCGGGTTTCATTCCCCTTCCCCCTCTGGCTCTTTACCACACTCCTTTAATTAAGCCCAGGAATGAGGTGTGTGTAACTGCACCGAAATCCATCCCTGGGAGGGACCAACCGGCCCTGCCCTCTGCCTCCATCCAGGGGCCACTGACCCCAGAGGCCAGGGGCTTGAGCTCATGAGCAGAAGTCTCAGGCCCTTTCTGGGGAAGGAGAGGCCAGGGCGCTGATGCTCAGAGAACACGTCTCTGTGCTCCCTTTGTTTAATCAAACCCCCTATCTGGAGGATTATGAACTAAAGTCTATAGGAAGAGTTGACCTGGGCACTTTGGAGGTGAGAGCGTGAGGGGTACCTTGATGGAGAGCTGTCAGCATTTCAGGGTTTACTCTAAAGAGTCCAGGAAACAGCAGGCCTTCCTCCCCAACCCCTGGCTCACCTGCCCCATTTAATCTGATAGAAAGAAGAACTTCCGCCAGTGGGTCTCGGTTGTAGGGAACCAGGCCAGAAAGTCCCAGACATCTTAATGAGCTAGAGATGGCCACGTCTCTAGGTGGCCCAGAGAGGAGGACACAGGTGACATGATCTCCCAAGCCCTTGGGGTTTTATGACTTTGGCACCAGAGAGGCAGCTGGGCAGAGGCGTTCCTGAGCTGCGTTGGGATCCAGCCTGTGCTGCTCACTCGCTACCATGAGTGTCCTTTCACCCCCTTAACCTCAGGCTCTTCACCTGCAAAATGGGATAGTCACAGTGCCTGCTAGTTGAACTGATTCTGTTGTAATTGAACTCAGGCGTGCAGAGCACGCCATAAGGAGTCTATAAATGTCAGCTGCTTTGGCTTTGTTGTCTGACCTCACACCGTGTGGAGAGAGCTCAGAGTCGGGGTGGGAATCCGATGGGGGCCCCCGCTGGGCTGAGGGTTAGAGTGGGGAGTCTCCTACCCAGAGAGTCATTTTCCTTCCTCCGTCCCCAGACGCCATGGAGGTGGTGCTGCTCTTCCTGTGCGGCCTGCTGGCCCCGGCGGTCCTGGCCAATGGTAAGTACCCCTTTCTGGTGGAAGGTCCAGGCCCTTTGGGACACTAGGGTTGGGGGGCTCTCAGATTCTACATGTCTGACCAGCTGTCTCGCCTTTAGTCAGCAAAGAAAGTCCTGGAAGGTGGCAGCTAACACAGCCCCTATTCCAGCCTGCCCACCTCTCCCCATGGGCTCCAGCCCTCAAGCCCACCAGATCCCTGTAGACTTTTAACCTGAACTTTGGGAGTCAGACTTGTACATCAGTCTCTAGATTGTGCAAGTCACGTGTCCTTCCATGGTCTTAGTTTCCCCACCTATAACAAGAGGAAAATAGACCCTGCCTTTTGATGATGACGTAAGATGAAAAGGAGCAATAAATGTGGATGCTGTGAATGCAGACTCTGATTGGTGCTCTGAGCTGCACCTGCCTTTGGCTTCTAGGCTGGCCCTGGCAGGCAGGCCCACCCTTCCGTGCTTCTCTGGGCATCTCTGTTTCATGGGCCCTGTTTCCCAGGAATTCCTTTGTGGGGAGTGAGACCTGTGAGACAAGGTAGGATATTTGGGAATCAGGATGTGTAGCTGTCTCCCCCTTGACCACACCTGTTTGTTTTTCTAGCAGCTGAGCAGGAGAAAGAAAAGGACCCTTTTCATTATGGTGAGCAGGGATGGCGACCCTGGGTGGGGAGGGGGAGGCACAGCCCCATCTAGGGGTGGGGATGGACACGCTCTCCCTGGCCCTTCCCCTCTTCTTCTCTCACTCTTGTTCCTTTGGCAGACTACCAGACCCTGAGGATCGGGGGATTGGTGTTTGCTGTGGTCCTCTTCTCGGTGGGGATCCTGCTTATCCTAAGTAAGTTTGTTCGTTCCTTTGTTCACTCTAAGGGCAATGTTTGCAGCTGTGAAGTGAGTGGCGAACAGTGTAAGAGACTGGCGGTTCTCTTTCCTGGAGAGGGAAGGAGCCTGTCTGTCTTCCTAGTTATCTCCAGGGCCTAGTCCACTGCTGGGCACATAATAGGTGCTCAGTGAAACAGTGAAGAATGAACAAAATAAGTGCTCGATGAAAACAAGCACAGATACGAAGGGGCGGAGGTGGCTGTCCCCGTGCTGTAACCATCAGGGCGCGAGTGGGGGAGTCACAGGAGAGGAGACAGGGGCTGTCCTTAGAGTGCTCCGAGGGGTGTGCCCCTGCGTGCGTTTCCCCTCGTGAGCCTGGGCTGCGCGGAGCTGTCTGCGTATACATGGTCAAGCAGACAGTGGTGCTGTAGCCATCCAAGCTGCTGACGGTTGAACCTTGGCCTCCGAAGAGCCCTGCTCCAACCAGGGATCGCCGCATGCAGCTGTGCAAACCGTGCAGTGCCCAGGAGTCGGGGCTTCTGTTCACACAGTCCCACAGACTCACCGGGCAGCCCTGCTGTGGCTAAGCCAGGACATTGACCTTGGATAGTTTCTTTGCCTTTCAGGTCGCAGATGCAAGTGCAGTTTTAACCAGAAGCCGCGGTAAGGATGCCATGGCTGTGGACATCTGGGGTGATGACGCTAAGAGGGGACAGGGAGGGGCCTGTGGTGTGTGACCCCAAATGAGTGTGCTTGTGGATTCTTGTCTCAGAAACAGGCTGTGTGTGTTGGGGTAGAGGTGGAAGTTTTGAGGATTGTCAGGCAGCCTTTGGGGCAAAGGAGAGGTCAAAACATCAAGGGTTAGCCCATCCTTCTTTTTTCTGATGTATGTGTGGGGTGGGGGAAGGGGAGAAGATGCTGGATCCTTGTCTGGAGGCCCTTGAGTTGGGCTCGGGGGAGGGGAAGCAGAGGGCCTCCGGGCCTCTCTTGAGATCTGTCTCCTCTCTTCAGGACTTGTGACACTGCCCTGTGGTCACCTGCTCATGAGGTTCTTTGAGCTTTGTGGAATCTTGGGCTTCCATTCGCCCACCCTCTACCTCCACCTAAGGGCACAGCCCATTAGTCCACCATGGTAACCCAGGGCAGCGCTGGACCTCAGGAGTCCAAAGTCTGTGGCAGGACACAACCCAAGACCCCAAGCAGCCCTAGGCCATCTCTTCCCAGTACTTAGCTCTCTCAGGGGCCGACACTGAAGGGTGCCTGTAAGTTCCCCTGACTACATCCCCTTTGGCCCTGGCCTCCCCCGCCCCATGAGCCCCATGGTGGAGAATGATCCACCATGACTTGGAGGAGACGGATCCCAGGGCCCTGCCCCAGCAAGGTGAGTGGCGATGCTCTCTGGGTTTGCCCTGGAGACCTCTGACGGGCTTGCATTTCATCCTCTTGCAGGGCTCCAGGGGACGAGGAGGCCCAGGTGGAGAACCTCGTCACTGCAAATGGTAAGTGTCAGGACCACCCGCCCAGGTGGGATGGAGGGAATGGGCAAGGGTTCTCCTACAGCTTGAAGGTCGGGGACGGTTGCCAGGTGCTGTCGTCTCTTGAGCGCTGGCCGGTCAGACATGCTTCCATAGTGCCAGAGTGGGGGGTCCCCGGGGCCTCTGCTCTGCGTCACTCCCTCACCTCCACCAACAGGCTGCTGCTCCTGACGGCTGCTATTTACAGGGAATCTGCTTAGTGTTTGGCATGATACAAAGTGCTTCACTTCTCATGTAATGGGCGCACAGCCCCATGAGGTAGGCGTCACTCTCCACATTTTACAACCAAGGGCCTCAGAAAAGTTAAGGAACGTGCCAGGTTCTCTAACAAGCGAATAACAGGACAAGGATCTGCCCCAGGTCTGTCTGACTCAAAATCCACGTGACTCACCTTTGCTGTGCGGGTCAGGCTCCCCCAGAGACAGGCACAGTCACGGCTGCGGCAGGGGGTGGCCCGCCGGGGTGAGGGGTTCATGCACTGCCCTCCATTCTGGTTCTCTTTCCAGCAACGGAGCCCCAGAAAGCAGAGAACTGAAGTGCAGCCCTCAGGCACAAAGGTAAGATGCTGTCTGCCTGCATCTTCCTGTCACCATCACTGTTCTGACTGAAGTCCGGCCGAGGAGTCATCAGGGAAGAATTGGGCTAGCTTTTGCAACGCGCCCAGCTTTTATTATGAGCTGGAGGCTCATATTTATCAGGAGGCTCGTGTCTGAAGGGTGATGAGACGGACGGATTGAAACCTCCCAGGTGTACCACACACACACAGAATGAGCAGTCGGGAAATAGAGCTTCCATACCAACCCAGCGGTCAAGTTGATAGGGTGCCATCCTAGCTACCACGTGGGCAGGACTTGGGAGAGAATTAGAGTCAGTGAAATACTCCTAATATCAAAGTAGCATAAAGACAATGGCTTTCAGTGATGATTCAGAGAGTACCTTCAGGCCACTTTTTAAAGTTAGCATTTTATTTTTAAACTTTCCAACCCTACGTAAAAGTCGGGAGAATAGTATATGACCCCCCCCCCCATTACCGGCATTATCAGTTCTTGCCGTTTAGGGGCACTGTTTTTAGTTCTATTTAGTATCCGTTTCCATTGTTCATTATATCAACAGTAATGCAGGAAAAGTAATAAATGCTTTACAGTTTTCAAAATGCTGCCACAAACACAAACTCACTGAAGCCTGCCACAAGATGTAAGAAGGACAGGTAGGGTTTAGCCCCATTTTATAGATGAAGAAACTGAGGTCAGAGAGAGTAGCCATACGTATAGTAAGTAACCGGCTGGAACTCGAGCTCAGGGCTTTGTAGTTGAGTGCTGCATTTCACTACACCCCTCTGCTCCTGCCCGTCTCCCTTTATAACATACCCTGGAATATACTGGGGCGTGGCAGGGATCAGTCTTCCATCAGCTCACTTCTGCCTTTTTTTCCACACAAATAAGGGATATACTTTATCCTAAATTGTAAGTTAAAGGAGATTTCTGGATGTAAAATGCCTGACACACCAGCTTTTACCATCGTGGTAATAACACAGGGTACTTGTGGAGCATTTGAATTCTTTCCTAAGGGTGGAAAGAGCGGGGCTCATTACCTCCTGTCTTCTGGCTGGGCCTCGGGAAGGTTAAAGATGCCTCAGTTTGACGTGGCCATAGATCCAATCCAGGAGGCAGGCATCCCAGCTGCAGCTCGGTGTTCGGTCTATGTCATGGCAGCTGGCAGCTCAGAATCTGGGGAGCAGTGTGGGAAGGCTCCAGGGAGAGAGCCTTGAGCCAGCAGTTGTCTTTTTTTAAAAATTATTTTTATTTTTTTAACTAGAACTTCCTCGGAAACCCTGTTTTCCTGAGTCTCAGGACTGTGAGCAATTCTTGGAGGTGTCCTGAGATAGAAACCCCGGGTTTAACAATTTCCTTTCCACATCTACCAGGTTCCATCCCCCTGAGAGAGCCCCTCTCCTGAGCTCCACGCCCTCCTCCACCTTCATCTCCTGGCCCTGCTTCTCAGACTCGTCCTCCTTGATTTACTGAGAACCAGGCACTTAGAGTGGGTCTCATCTTGGGAGTTTCCGTGGGCAGAGGGTCTGTCCTAATTAATGGCTGGGGGACGAGCAGGTAAAGAGTTTTGAAAGGAAGCCAGAGTTTCGTTTTAATTTAAATTCTCTCTCACTTCAACCTCCAGAACCTGAAGGCAGCTGCTTGAACCTTTAGATGCAAATGCTGATGCTTAAGAAAAACGGCCACTTCAGCAACAGATCTTTCCCCGGGAGAAGCCAAGAACTTGTGTGTCCCTCACCCGCTCCCCAACCCCTCGACACCTGTCCTCAACTTAATGATGCAACCCCTGCCTCCCTGCAGCCTGTGGTCTCGTCCCCCTCCTGTGACGTGTGTCTGGGTGTGTGTGTGTGTCTGATGACTGTGGTCTTCGTGGCTGCTTGTTCGTGGATGACATTGTATCTTAGTGAACCTGGCCCCACTTTCCTGGGCAGGAGCTGAGCCATGTGGCTGTCAGCTCGTCTCTGCTCTCCATGGCCCCATCACCTTCCACTCCTGGGAGTCTGCTTTGTCCCTAAGAGACCAGTTCCTTCTCTTGATTTAGGGGTGGATGGAGGGGCTGGGCACGGGCGGAGTCTGCGATTGGCTTGGGACTTGGGAAGGTTTACATCACCTTTGTGATCCTTCTACATGGCCCGTCTTCACTCCTTTTATAAGAACCTTGCTTCCATATTTGTCCCTGGACCAAGTCTGTTCTGAGGTCTCTTGGCAGTGGGAAGTTCCCAGCAAGGAGCTGATGAGCCCGCTTTGCCCTCGGGCAGCTACACCCCTTCCCTGGTGCCCATCTGCCCCACCTTACTCCGCCCCTGGGGAACGTGCCCCTTGCATATCTTCTCAGCAATAACCCCGTGGGCTCTGGAACCCTACCCCCTTCTCCAGCCTTCCCTGCTCCCAAGATGCCCATCTACAGCCCAGCTCGTCTGGACTCAGACTCCTGTCCCTGAACTGGGGCTCTGGCAGGTGATGGCTGAAGGGGTGCATTCAGCTGGGGCCGGTGCTCTGGGGAGGGGCAGCTGGGAGAGCAGGGGTCCTTTGCTTCTCTGTCCACATCCCATTGGCCAGGCAGCAGCGGGGGCTCCCGCACCCTCTGCTCGCCTGTCACTGGCCAAAACGGCAAGTGCAGCGGCTGTGCTGCGGGTTAGGGACCCGGCAGGGCTCCGCACAGCCCTGCTGCAGGGGGAACAGCACGAGGTCGAAGCTGGTGAAGAGAGTGGAAAATCAGACCCCGCCCCTCCCGCTCATCGTGTTCTCGTGGAAACTAACCAAACCGTGCCGCTGTGACCAGGACTGCTGTTCTCTGTGTCGTGATCTCTCCTCAACAACGACGAAAGGAATAAAATACCACTTGTTTCCTAGTGGCTCTGAGGTGCTTTCCTTTCTGTGAAAGAACTTGAATATTTGTAGGGCCTGTGGTGCTTGAAGGGCTAAAGGGACCGTGTCCTTGGTCAGAGGGAGGAGGTGGCAGCTGCAGGGCCAGGGGGGAGGTGTTTTATTTCCGGGGGGGTGTTTATTTCCGGGGGTGGGTTTATTTCCGCTGCTTGACCACTTAGCTCCTCCCCTGCTTCTCCTCGTGCCTCCCCTTCCTCTCCCCTCCTTTACCCGCACCCCTTCTCCTCACCCCTGCCTCCCCCTGCTTCCGCCCTGGTCAGTGGGTTCAGGCTCCACCCCATAGCTGGACCTGTGCCTCCCACATGCCCTGGAGAGAAGGGAATCACGATGGCTTGACCGAGGGCTTGCTGGCCTGGAAGGAAAGGTTCTCACCTGTCCCTTTGGTCAGGTCTGGGGCCACTACCTAAGGACTTGACAGAGAGGGGTGTGGGTGGGTTACTTGGGTTATGATCAAAGCCCTTTTACCCTTTCATCTTTCTCTAAACCCAAATACCCCCTCCTCTGTGAAGCCTTCTTGGACTTAAGGTAGATGAGTCCCTTCTTTCTGTGCTCCAGTCACACTGGTTCCTGCCTTTATTTTCATGTTTACTGCTCTATGCCTTGGATCCCAACTGTAGAGGCCCGTTGGATAATGTCCGTCTGGTAAGTGACACAACAGATGGGGGGCATAGGGACCTGGGGTCACCTAGAGCATCCTCCCAAAGACATTCCAATTCAGCTTTTTAAAAAGTACTGTTGGGCAAACAAATACAGCTGTGAGCTGATTCCCTTGGAGGACGCCCATGTGTGGCCCCCACCTCTACGTGTTTTATGTGTCTTTATCATGGGACCCAAATCCTAGAGGGCAAGGGCTATGTCTTGTTCTGACCTAAGAATGCCTGCAACACCTTACGTTCTCAAAAAAGTCTTCATAGGGTCTGCCTAGATTCTTTGAGTTGTTTGGAGCTGCAGACTCACAAGGCATGGGTCCTGAGGGACTTGGGGGTCCAGCCACTCACCCCTGGCCACCCCTGGGACATCCGTTTTGCCTGTCCTCCTCCACTGCTTGTGCCCTCAGTCCCCTAGGTCCTTGAAAAGACTGAGGCTTATAGTTGAGGTCAAGCTCAGCACTGTCAACCCAGAGATCATGGTGGTTAAAACATCTCTGGTCATGCTTAAACTTTGGGAATAAGCTAATGAACCCCCAATCATGGAACACTCACTATGTGTCAGGGAATTTGTAGGCTTTGCAGCAATTTCAGAGAAAGGCTGGATGAAGATCCTTAGAGGCCCCAGGTACACAAAAGCTGGTGGGCACCTCCCCACATTCATTATTGAAAAGAAAACATTAAACTACAAAAATAAGTGTAAGGAAGTCCAGCGGGGAGGTTCTGATTTTTCTCATAATAATTATGTTAACAATAGAGAATGGTAGTTCTCATCTCTAGCATAGATAGAAAATGGTTATCCCTACTCTGGCAGACTCTGAGAACCTACCTATTTTTCCTCCTGGTAATCCAGCATGATATCTGAGCTAGGTATTCACATTTTAGATTCTCTCTGATAAATTTGTGACTGGTCTAGGGCCACTCGGCTGGCGGGTAGAGGAGCTAGGAGTTGAGCCCAGACTGTCTGTCTCCAGAGCTCGTTATAGTACACACGTGGCCCGGCTTCCTTCTTCAGGAGGCTGATATCCAGATAGAGGAAGAGGATCATCTGGGCTGGTGATGCTTCTTCTGGAGCCTGGTGGTCCCTTCAGGGCATAAACTAGCTGAACTGTGCTCTGAGGAGAGTCCTGTGAGAGGTGAGTGGTCTGGAAACAAGACACGTAAAGAACAGTCAAAGAAACTGATGATCAAAATAATAACAATAATGAATGAATGGATGCAGCTAACATTTATCAAACATTTACTATGTGCCAAACACTGGGCTGAGGTCTTCACGTGTACCAACTCATTCAGAACTCACGACTCTGTATGATGGCATCCCTATTTTACAGATGAGGAAACTGAGGCTTGGTGGATCTTGCCTGAGTTTGCACTGCTGGTGGCAAAGCCAGGGTCTAGCCCAGGCCCATCCAGCTCCAAGCCAGTGTGACCCTGTGCCACAGAGCAGAGGACCCAGGCCCATCAGCTGGACGTAAGCAGGAGGTAAAACTTGGCCTATTGTGGGTGGGTGCTTAGTTCCCAGGCTACGGTGATCCAAAACTGGAGTGAGCTCCCAGTCACTGGAAGTGTTCAAGGTGAGGGAAAGTAACCAGCAGATGGGATCCCCTAGGCAAAATGGACTCTGAGAACCTACCCAGAATGACCTAAGTGTCCGGGCCTGAATTGACGACCCCCTCACCTCCCAGCCAGTGGATGAGCTGCTTCTTCCTCTTTGGTCTAGCACTGCAGGGCCAGGGCAGAAGAATCCAGAATCCAGGCATGGATCACTGCTTAATGTGTGTCTCTCTCCTGGACCAGCACTCCATGCAGGCAGGACCGCGTCTGTCCACTCAGCCTCTAGGCACGCAACTTATATTTGTGATTTGGTTGAATATAGCAAATGTAACTCGGTTGAACAGGAAAGCTGTCGTGCTGTGCCAGTTCCCAGAAGGGTCTCAGACAGAGATCGCAGGTGTCCTGCACATTTCACCTCCCGGCTGTTCCCCCTGCTCCCCACCTCCCCATGAATTCCACTCCAAAGGTTTTCAAGTCTATTTGCATGAGCTGTTTGTGCTTAGTACCACATAAAAAAAGGTCAGTCTGCCTTCTGGGTCCCCCTGGGCTGTGGCCCTCCCCATCCCTTTTTTTTTGCAGGCTGTGGATAGGAACTTGCCAAATTGTTCTTGGAAGAGAGTCAGAGGCACAGTGCAAGCAGCAGGGAGAGAGGGGTGGGTGAGGGGGATGCCAGGCTGAAGCACACCCCAAGGTCAGCGGGCTCCTTCTCTTCTTGTGGGGAGGAGGGTTCTGCCCTCCCCAGGATCATGGGCTGGCAGAGCCAGGGTGGGAGAGCGGTCCAGCTCTGTCTGGTTCACCCAACCTTGTCCCTGGTTGGTCTGCCTCACCCTGGGCCCAGAGAGAGTGAGACAGATGGTGGGGGGTAGGTCAGGTGTGTTTGCCTGAGCCAGGGGAGGAGCCTTGGAAATACCTATCTGTAGGCCGCAGAGAGGGAGAGTGGCCACCTCTCACCATTCGTGTGATTCATTGCTGTCACAGTTGAACTCCAGGGGGCCAGAATCAGCCAGCTCAAGCCAACCGGCTGCTGATTTTATGGAGCCAGCCCTAGCCCCAGCCCCGTGCCTGGTTGCACAATAGTGGGGCACTTTCCAAGGCAGGGATCGCAGAGCAGGTGATGGCGCGATCAGGTATCCTGAGGGACTTGGGGTGTTAGGAGCTGCCAGGTGGTGGGCCCCCTGCACCATCCAGAGGAGTGGGTTCCTGCCTCCCAGCCAGACTTGGAGGTGGCCTGGTGGAACAGAAAGAGGCTCAGGACATTTCCTTGTGTTCCCTCTAGCTGTGTGATCTGGGGCAGACCCCAGTATCTTTGTCAGTTTCCTTCTCTGCAAGATGAAGTCCTTCCTAGCCATGGGGTAAGCTGGGCTCCTGTGTAAACCTGGGAGCCTTGGTTTCCTCAACTGTCCAATGGGCCTATCAATATCTTTCCTGTTACCTCACAGGGTCAGAGTGACACAATGGACATAAAAACACTGAAAATTTTACATGTAGATATTATGTTACTGTCGACAATAACACACAACCTAAAAGTTGAGAATTATGTGTTATTCGGGGGTATTACTGAGGACTATGGTCTGGGGGACAGCCTCTCAGATAGCTCTGCGGAACTGTTCCGAAGAGGTAAGGGAGAAGCCAGGATATATAGGAGTTTTTACTGAAAAACAAACAAACAAACAAAACCATGTACAGCTAAACATGAAAAGATTACTTCTAACCACAAAAACCAGGCATCCCAAGTTAAGGATTTTAGTGCCTTTCTATGTATAGGAAGATGCATGAGTCTGGGCTCATTGAAATTATTCCTTTGATATTCATCTTAATTGCCTAGGGCCAGTATCTTGTTTTTCTTCACCCTATATTCCCCTCAGGGTGCACTGTCACCAGCAGTGGCTGATGGTTTGATGGTGGGCAACATTCATTGTTTACTAAAATATGGCAGGCAACATTTTTTGTCCACGTTATTAATATTTATATTACCATCCAGTTCCTTATGTGCTCTTTCTTTGATAGCAGGGTTCCCCTTCTATCTTTTAGACTGGGGTTCAAGTTTTGACTTGTCCATGTACCATGGGAGATTCCTCTTCTGTAAGATGGATATCTCAAAACTTGCTTGACTAAGTCGTTGGACGGAACGAAGCAGATCAAACAGGCAAGAGTTCTTTGGAACAATCAAGAACCATAAAATGGATGGAATTGTTACCAAGTGATCAGAGATGGGCACCAGACTCAGTGAAGACGGACATTTAACAGACCCCATGATCTGTGTCCTTGAAAAAGCCAGAATAGACTTGGTAGTCTTGTGAAATAAATGCCAAAGATGATTACAAAGCCAGATGTGAGCCATCTGGGCCATGTCAGTGGAATCCAGAAGGTCATGGAGGAAGGGCGGGAGCAGCAAGGGGTGGGCTTGATCCTGGAGATCTTCCTGGAGGTATTGAGTTGGGACCTGCTTTTCAGAGGTAGGGAGGGATGTGGTTACTGGAAGGAGAAGGGCTGCAGCTGGAGAGAAACAGCCTCCGTTCTAGTTCAAGCCCAGACGTGACTTCTTAGAAAAGTCAAGAATGCATTTCTCTCCAGGGTATTCACTGTGGGAGAGGTGGGTCAAACGGGTTTGCCCTTGTCACCAGCTGTAGAAACGGAAGAGGACGTCCCCATCTCCTGCCTGCTCGGGGAGCAGAAAGACCTGGGCGACCTTGACTCTGAGTACATTGCCCTTTGGCAGCTCCCAGGACCTGTGTGCCCCATGGCTTGCACCATCTTGAAGCCAACAATTAAGGAATGGACCCTCCAGGGCCCACCCCCTCCCAGCCCTGCCTTATAAGACCCCAGGGACCCTGGCATCCACAGCCACAGCAGGAGCCAGGAGCCAGCGTTCCTTGGGGTTCGGGACATCTGGGCAACACAGATGGGGCCTGAGAGTCACCACCTTCCCTGCCGAGGGACCACGCATGCCATGCAGCTGAAGACGGACCTGAGCTGGGAATCGGAGCTTTCTAGGGGCTTCTGGCTTCTTTCCCAGCTGTGAGCCAGCACCAGGAGGATTGGCTGGGGGCCTGGAGTCCAAGGCTGTGCCCTCTGCTCTGCAGACCCCCACACCCAGGGCAGGTGGATCTGGAGGATCCCATCTCCAGGAGACTGGTGATGAGGGCCTTTGCCTCGTTGCTGGCTCTTGAGCACCAGGGAGACAAAGCTCAGCCGATGTCCCAGTCTGTTAACTCCCTACCCCACGAGCCCAACCATGACCGTCCCAGACGGTTGGCCAAGGCCGAGGAATCGGGAGACAAAGGAGGCCTGCTGGGGGAAGACAGGAGAGGCTGAGGCACGGCGACTGAGGACACTGTCCCTCTGGACAGGCAGCACGGAAGGAGGGATCTGGAAGTTGGGGCTACCTCTCCATACCTCCCAAATTGCTCCTTGATTTCTGGGTCTTGGGGAAAACAGCAGTGTGTGCCCCTCTTTGGCTCTAGCCTGGAACAACAGACAGAGGAGGAGGGGTTGGGGGTCTTTGCCTTGTGGTCTTTCCAGGATGGAAGAGTGGTGCTCCCACCCCAGTTGCCCCCATTTCCCAGAAAAGACTGGAAGAACAAGAGGTAGGGCCAGATGCCAGCAGGAAACAGCCATTTTGCATGGGGTTTCGGGGGAGGAAGGGAAGGCTGGGGATGCCGGGTGGGTGGTTGGCTGGCAGAGATCATGCTGAGGGTCAGGGACAGAAAGGCACCCCAAGAGCCTGCTTTAAAGATCACCCCACTGGCGACTGAGCCCAGGGAAGGGATTACCGCGAGTGTCCTTGTCTCCTGGAGGGCCAGCTCAGGGTGAGGGTGGTGAAGCTGGCACTTATTAGGACCCTCTTGGCCAGGCCTTCTACCTACATCACATCTATTCCTGCGACAGCCCTGCAAGGTAGGTGCTATCATCCCATTTTATAGATGGGAGAAAAGGACTCGGAGAGGTAACCTTCCCCAGCATCACGCAATCCGTAGTAAGGAGTCAGGATGCAACAGGATTTAAGCGTGGGTGCATCTGTCTGCAAGGGACCCCTGTGCTGCTCGCAGAGGTGCGTGGGGGGAGGCTTCCCTGGGCTTCTCTCCGGGGGATCGTGGCCATGATCCAGGTTGAAGGAGCCAGGGCCTCCCTGGAAGGCTGTAGGGTGTCTCTGAGGTGTGTGTGGGGGTCCCTGTCCCCAGTGTCAGCCAGGCTGATGACCTCAGTCAGGACAAGGAAGGACTTGGGTGTGGGTGAGGTGAGAGGGGCAGGACCTCCTTGACTCTTAACATCTGGCTTCCCCTGAACAGACAAACGAACACTTTTATGAAAATTGCTGTAGGGCTCCAGGTGAAGCGCTGGAGGGGAGCAGAGGGCGGGGGCTGGGGAACTCCCCAGGAAGGACTCTGGGGAAGCCGTCAGCTGGGGGTGGGGTGTGCTGGCCACTCGCTGCCTCTCCGTGGGGACAAACTAGTTCTTGCTACTTATTACAGGTGATTTCATGGCAAGAGGCTGCGTTAGGCAAGTTGTGGGTCTGCTGGCAAAATTATTTCACCTCTGGAACTAATCCATTCAGTTAACAAAACTAGGGATCCACTAAGTGCCAGGCCCTGTTCTAGGCACTGGGGATCTAGGAATGAACAGAACCAACAAAACTCCTTGCTCTCTTGGAGCTCAAGTTTTAGTTAGGAGAGAAATGAGAAGCAAGATAAGGAAAATATGTATTTAATCAGATATAGTAAGTGCTGCAAAAAAACCCTCAAATTTGAAATGTTGCAGAGTGGGTGTGTAAATATTAGGTGGGGATGCAAGGAAGGGTCTTTGCAGTCAGTCTTTGAAGAATGACCTGAGCAAATTCAGCCAGGAAGTTCTCTGGAGGAAGAGTCTTCAGGAAGAGGGAATAGCCGTGTGAAGGTCCTGAGGCAGGAGCGTGTCTGGAGGATTAGAGGACCAAAAAGGGGACCAGTATGGCTGGAGTGGAGACAAGGTCAGAGAGGTCAGCCCTTTATCTAGAAGCCATATAAGGACGGGCTTCTAGGACACAGCAAGGGCTAGACTGGGACTAAAGGCCCATCTAGCCCCGAGATTTAGGAACTTCTCCAAGTGCCCAACCTGGGGAATGTCTGCTTGGTGCTCTGGGCCATGAGCACGCAGTTTTCCACTTGGGAACATGTGACTAGGCCTGGTCTTGTGAGAAGCTGGGTCCCTGGGCAGGTGGGCCCCTGCCTCGTGGGGAAGGGACGAGGGGCCTGGAGGCAGGGCTACCTGCTGCGGGGGGGGGGGTGGCCCCCCAGGACAGATCTCAGCCCAGTCAGACAAACCCCTCCAGGCCTGCCTGTCTCTATTTCCAGAGTGTTTTCCAGCCCGGGCAGCTCTGAGGGGGTGTCATGAGTCACCCACTCAGGGCAGGAAGCTTTGCTAAGGAGGGACAGAGTGGTTCGTGTCATCTGACCAGAGCCAAGGGTCAGTGTCTGGGGCCAGACCCTGCTTTTCAGTGTCTGTGTTGGGATGGCCGAGCAGGGTGACCCACAAGGAAGGGACCTGAGGACGATCCTGTGGTCCCAAGTGAGCCATACAGACTGCTTATTTTTTTTCTTTCTCTGTGGCCACTTATATTTTATTTTTTTTATTGGAGTATAGTTGCTTTACAGTACTGTGTTAGTTTATACTGTACAGCAAAGTGAATCAGCTATAGGTATACATATAGCCCCTCTTTTTTGGATTTCCTTCCCATTTAGGTCACCACGGAGTATTGAGCAGAGTTCCCTGTGCTATACAGTAGGTTCTCATTGGTTGTCTATTTTATACATAGTATTAATAGTGTATATGTGTCAATCCCAGTCTCCCAGTTCATCCCACCCCCCACCCCCCACCTGCTTCCCCCTTGGTCAGAGTGCTTATTGCAGCCTTGCTCCAGGCCCTGTCAGGGGCCTCAGGGGCCAGGGAACAGGGTCTTGGCTGAGCCAGGGTAGGGGCTGCTCTGCCTTCCCGCTCCCACTGTTGGCTCCTGGCTCCAGCTGGGAGGCCGGCCCTCCATACCTGCCTTCCCACTGGAAGTGCTGTCTTCTGTCCACCCCGCACTGCGGCACCAATCGGCAGCCCTCAGAGGCCTCACTAAGCTGCTGGTATCTCCTGCTGGGCCGCTGGGCGGATCTGACATCATAGACTCAGGTAAGTCACTGGGGGCTAAGTGGGGGGTCCCAGCTGAGGAAGGGTGGGTCACACACCGGCTCCCCATCTCTGCCCAGGTCCCGGGGTGACACGGGAAGCTGCAGCCGGTGCCTCGGGCCCCAGGCCGTGGCCTGGAAACATTCCCTCCCCACCCAGGGCAGCTTCCAAGGACCTGCTGCAGGTCTGCCCAGTCCCAGGGGACTCCTAGCTCGAGAACAAGCCCTCGAGGCAGGATCATCAGGGCCAAGGCCTGACTGGGCTGGAGGAGTGAGGTGTCGCTGAGTAAAGGCCCGGGGGAACCCACACGTGCCCCTGAGTGTCTCCCTCAGCTGCCTCAAGGGCAGGTGGAGAGCAAGGGCTCTGATTCCACAGGCTGTGGCCCCGGCCAGTGCCCTCCTGGCTCCTGGTGACCTTTGCAGGCACCTTGGGCTGCACGGAGGCTGCTGGCTGTGGCACCTCTCCCCAGTGCTCCGCCTTCCCGCTCCCACTGCGTTCTGTGGCTCACAGCTTCCCCCTTCCTCAGATCACTGTGGAGGTCAGAGAATCTCCCCCACTCTCACGTGGATTCTGGCCCAGCCTGCCCCGGCAGGCAGGCAGGCAAGCCAGCAGGCAGGCAGGTAGGCAGGCAGACAGGCAAGCCAGCAGGCAGGCAGGTAGGCAGGCAGGCAGGCAGGCAGGCAGGCAGGTAGGTAGGCAGGCAGGCAGGCAGGCAGGCAGGCAGGCACGTAGGCAGGCAGGCAGGCAGGCAGGTAGGCAGGCAGACAGGTAGGCAGGCAGGTAGGCAGGCAGGCAGGCAGGTAGGTAGGCAGGCAGGCAGGCAGGCAGGCAGGTAGGCAGGCCGGCAGGCAGGTAGGCAAGCAGGCAAGCAGGTAGGCAGGCAGGCAGGCAGGCAGGCAGGTAGGCAGGCAGGCAAGCAGGTAGGCAGGTAGGCAGGCAGGCAGGCAGGTAGGCAGGCAGGCAGGCAGGCAGGTAGGCAGGCAGGCAGGCAGGCAGGTAGGCAGGCAGGCAGGCAGGTAGGCAGGCAGGTAGGCAGGCAGGCAGGTAGGCAGGCAGGCAGGCAGGCAGGCAGGTAGGCAGGCAGGTAGGCAGGCAGGTAGGCAGGCAGGCAGGCAGGCAGGCAGGCACGTAGGCAGGCAGGCAGGCAGGCAGGTAGGTAGGCAGGTAGGCAGGTAGGCAGGTAGGAAGGCAGGCAGGCAGGCAGGCAGGCAGGCAGGCAGGCAGGCAGGTAGGCAGGCAGGCAGGCAGGCAGGCAGGCAGGCAGGCACGTAGGCAGGCAGGCAGGTAGGTAGGCAGGTAGGCAGGTAGGAAGGCAGGCAGGCAGGCAGGTAGGCAGGTAGGCAGGCAGGCAGGCAGGCAGGCAGGCAGGCAGGCACGTAGGCAGGCAGGCAGGCAGGCAGGCACGTAGGCAGGCAGGCAGGCAGGCAGGTAGGCAGGCAGACAGGTAGGCAGGCAGGTAGGCAGGCAGGCAGGCAGGTAGGTAGGCAGGCAGGCAGGCAGGCAGGCAGGTAGGCAGGCCGGCAGGCAGGTAGGCAAGCAGGCAAGCAGGTAGGCAGGCAGGCAGGCAGGCAGGCAGGTAGGCAGGCAGGCAAGCAGGTAGGCAGGTAGGCAGGCAGGCAGGCAGGTAGGCAGGCAGGCAGGCAGGCAGGTAGGCAGGCAGGCAGGCAGGCAGGTAGGCAGGCAGGCAGGCAGGTAGGCAGGCAGGTAGGCAGGCAGGCAGGTAGGCAGGCAGGCAGGCAGGCAGGCAGGTAGGCAGGCAGGTAGGCAGGCAGGTAGGCAGGCAGGCAGGCAGGCAGGCAGGCACGTAGGCAGGCAGGCAGGCAGGCAGGTAGGTAGGCAGGTAGGCAGGTAGGCAGGTAGGAAGGCAGGCAGGCAGGCAGGCAGGCAGGCAGGCAGGCAGGTAGGCAGGCAGGCAGGCAGGCAGGCAGGCAGGCAGGCACGTAGGCAGGCAGGCAGGTAGGTAGGCAGGTAGGCAGGTAGGAAGGCAGGCAGGCAGGCAGGTAGGCAGGTAGGCAGGCAGGCAGGCAGGCAGGCAGGCAGGCAGGCACGTAGGCAGGCAGGCAGGCAGGCAGGCAGGTAGGTAGGCAGGTAGGCAGGTAGGAAGGCAGGCAGGCAGGCAGGTAGGCAGGTAGGCAGGCAGGCAGGCACACAGGTAGGTAGGCAGGCAGGCAGGCAGGCAGGTAGGCAGGTAGGTAGGCAGGCAGGCAGGCAAATAGGCAGGTAGGCAGGTAGGTACGAGATGAGGGCTCCCTTGCCAGTCCCTCCTCCCTGCCTTTGTCTCTTCCTGCCCATGGGCTCGGCTGGGGTGTGGAGGGAGGGCCACTCTTCCCATCCAGGCCCTGGGTCACTAGCACCTCATAACTTTCTCTTCCACTGAGGACACAGCCAGCAGCTCCTGCCATGGACAGGTGGTACCTGGGTGAGTCCCCTGAACCCCATCCCCCCACCTGCTCAGACTCTGACACAGGTGTCCACCCCATCACTTCCAAGTGCACCCCCAGCTCCCCAGGAGTACAGGAAAAGCAGAAACAAGGAGAGGAGGGATTTCTAAACAAGGGCATCTCGGTATGGGCCCTGGGCGTGCCGTCATCTCTGCTTCCAGCATCTCTGAGCTGCAAGAGCTGGGAAGGCAACTTGCGCAACAGCCCCCTTTCTGTCTGTGTGTCCATCTGTCTGTCTGTCCATCTGCAGGAACTCTGAAGCCAGACTGCTGGGTTCAGAGCTTGGTTCCCCCACTTTGTAGCTGCCTAACCTCTGGCAAGTTATTTTACTTCTCTGTACCTCAGTTTCTTCATCTATAAAATGGGGATGATACTAATGCCTTCCTTGCCTCATAGAGTTGCTGTGATGATTAAATGAGTTAATTTTTGTAAAGTGTTTAGAACAGAGCCTTGCATATAGAGTTAAAAATGCAGCTACTGATTTGCTTTCCCTATTTCTCTTGTCTTCTATCATCTCCTATCTATCTACCTATCTATCCATCTATCATCTTCATCATCATCATCACCTATCATCTATCATAGTCATGCATCTATCATCTATCTATCTATCTATCTATCAACTTTCTACCTATTTTTATACTCCAGAAAGAATCCACAGTGGCTTACAAAGATAGACAAAATGTACTAAGATACCAAGATAATGTATAATAAGGAGGTACCAGTGTCTGTGTGGAGGGCCCCAGGAGTTTTGGGAGTACAGCCATGGGGGCTTTCTAGCTCTGGTTTTGTCCCTGACTGGGTGTTTCAGGCAAGTCCCTCAACCTCCCTGCCCTCAGTCTTCCTGGGCTGCCCAGTGGGGATCATGGTGCTGCCCTGGCCACCTTCAGGGTCATTGTGGAGTCAATGACCAGCTCAGTTTCTTTATCTGTGGAATGGAGCAAGCGTGCATTCAGCAGGACAATGCATGCAAGAACTTGACACATGCTCAGCCCCTACCAAATGTTAGCTCTGTTGTATTTCCATGAATATTCATCACTTGGCCCTGAAAGCAGAAGAGCTGAATGGGTGTCTCGGCTCCTGGTCTGCAGGCCGTGACATTTCCCCTTTCCATCTCACCCTCATGTTCATTTTGCTGGAAGGTGGTTGGCTTTTCTGGGTCTGACAGTGTATGACAGTAACAATAATGACACTTACTGTGTACCAGGCCCCCTGCCACACCCTTTACCACATTATCTCACTTTCTCCTCATCACAACCCATTCTACGGATGAGGAGACTGAGGCACACAGAGGTTAAGTAACTTGACAGAGGCCATATACTTAGCAAGTGGAGGAGCCAGGAAATGCACTCAAACCTTGATCCCCTGCCACTGCTCCAGGAAGATTAATAGATGGAGTCCTTTTGAAGGACTAACCCACCCCTGATGGACACTGACTGCTGACCTTGGCCCTTTGGCTACAATTGAGCATCAGCCTCTTCTGGAAGCCAATTCGATTGATTAGAACTCAGCCAGGAATATGAGCATCCATGGAGTACCCAGTGCTGCGGTCCCCAAAGTGAGTGGGGCCACAGTAGAGGGGGGAGGAGGCCTTGGAAGTGTGGGAAATTTCCTGATTCCTAAAGCTGAGGGTGTGGCTCTCAGTCTCCACCTTGCCTCTCACCGCTCTGTGCCCTTGAGCCAAGGCCCTACCCTCTCTGTGCCTCAGATGCCTCATCTGTAAAATGGGGAAATAACACAAAGTGCAAGGAACTAATAGGAACGTGTTTTGCAAATCATGAAAACAAGGCGCTCTCCCTGTGGCAGGGCTTGGTCCCTCCCGAGGGAGCCTACCGTGTAACAGTGGGAAACTGGCACGGAAGCTGTGCTTCATGGCTGGAGAAGGAAACTGCCAGAGGCTGCAGGAGACGAGGGGTTGGTTAGGGATGACACTGACTGAGGTGTGAGCTGTCAGATGCAGCCTGGGTGGATGAAGAAGGTAACAGAGGAAAGGGCGTTCCCAGGCAGCGAAGGCCTGGAGGTGTGAATGTGCAGGGGGGGCTCAGATGGGCCGTGAGGCAGGAGGGGCCGGGTACCCTGGGACCACCGCAGAGGAGCCTTGAGTGCCAGACAAGACACATCAGCCAAAACAACGATCTCCATAGCGGTGGGTGAGGTGGGCAGCTGCTAGGGTCAGGGGCCTCCATGGGACCCCCGACCTTGCCCCCCAGGCTGTAGTATACACGGAATATATTTCGAAACTCCCACTTCCCCATTGTCACATCCCCAGCCGTGACCTCTCCGGCTGGGGGAAGGACACCACGGCTGATCTGTCCCCCGCACTTCTCTCTGGAAATTTCCTTGGGGAGGGTTTGGAAAGCCGGCCAACTCCTCCCTGCCCCTGCTGCCCCTGCACCTCCTCATGCCTCAGCAGGAGCCCCACTATCCACACCAGGGCCTTTCTTGTGACCAGGGTAAATATTACCTGGCACTGTTAATGTTTAATGTCTCCCCCATCCCTGGCCACCCCACAGCCAGGCACTCTCCCCGAAGCAGAGGCAGCGGGAAGAGGGCAGTGGTACGTGCCCAGTCTGCGGGGGGACATGGCAGGGTTGTCGACAGATGACGGTGAGTGTGTGTGTGTGTGTGAAGCATTAGGTGCCTCGGACCATCTTTGGAGGGTGAGCAGGACCCCACTCTTCCGCCTCCTGGCACCCCTGCCTTCCAAGAGTACCCACCGCCACTGCCTCCTCCCGTGCCAGCCTTCCCGCTAAGAAAATTTGCTTTTAAAAGAGGATCCCACCTTAACTCCAAAGAAATCTAGCTTGAATGGTGGAACCTTGGGTGCCAAGTAGGAGCTGCTGGGGGGTAGGGAGTGGTGAGCTTCTATCTTGACTTTCTGGCATGCATCGGTCCTGGTTCCATGTATCTTTGGGGCTGTCTAAGCTCAGAGCAGGAGGCAGATGGGGGTCAGGCTGGCTGGGGCAGGAGTGGGCCCCTCTGCTCAGCCTTCTCAGGCTGGCTTTGGGGTGAGAGCCCCCAGGTTCACGACACGTGCCCAGAAGTCATCCTGCGAACGAGGGTGATCAGGCCTGGAATCCAGTGGGCCTTCTGTTGTCTGTGGTGGTCTTAGAGCCAGATCTAGAAAAGATGAGGGCTTAGGGTGAGGGCTGGCTCATCCAATGGCTCAAGACGCAGTGGTCAGGTAGGAGACGGGTTCCTGGTATGGTGAGGGGAGCTGTGAGTTTGCTCATGGCTCTGACACTAATGCCCCATGTGACCTTGAACAAGACCTGAACCGAATCTGGGGAGACAACTTCGGAGGCCTTCTTCATGGTGACGGGTGCCTGGGCCCCCCATAGGCTCCCTTGGCCTCAGGCCCTACAGGGCCAGGAGCAGACCCCTTCTAGCCTGTTCTCTCCTGGCCTAGGGCAGGTGTACCGCCAGGACAGCTGGGCTCACCGGGCCCCACGGCCCAGGCACAGTTCAGCACAGCCTGGGAGGTGCCAACTGGTGCGTTCCTTTGACCTTGGGCACTGCTTCCCTAGTGCCAAGAAGGGGCTCAAGTAGGGCAGAAAAAAGGGGCCACCCTAGCCGTGGCAGAAAAGCTCTGGCCAGGTGCCCTCCAGCTGCCCAACAGTGAGTGTGCTCAGTTTACAGGGCCGGAAGCAGAGCCATGATATCTGCTTGGGGCTGGAGACTGGACTGAACCAGTTGGCCTTGAAATGTCTCCTTCCTCCTGACCACGTGACAGGCAGCCCAGCAAACGGGTTAAGCACCTAGATTCTTAACAACCAATTGCCTGGGTTCATTCCCAGCTCGACCCTTTTCTAGCTGTGTGACTGTGAGTGAGTTGCTTTGTCCCTCTGTGCCTCCATCTTCTCATGGATTATATTGGAAGAATATTAATGCCTCATAGGGTTGTTACAATGGTTAAATGAGCTACTGCTTTGTTAGCCTCAGCCTGGCACATGGTAAGCACAATATATTAATGCTTCTGAAATAAATTTGCTTCCTCCTGAGGATAGCAACGTAGGAGAGAAGAATCTAGAAACATGGGTCCAAGACCCAGTTCTGCCTCTAACTTTTATTGGTACTTTAGACAAGTCTTCAAACTGGGCCTCAGTTTCCTCCTTCTGTTCAGTGAATGTTAAGGTTCTATTTATTTATTTATTCATCCATTCACTTCACAAATATTTGCCAAGTACCTTGTAGTTGATTATTTATATGGAGAGAGGTTGCTGGTGAGTCTTATGGGAGATGCCTCTGTTGGCCTTTTCTTACTTTTGTATGAAGCAAGGAGAGGAAGGAACCAGCCCCTACCAGACGTGCCAGAGGCCTCCACAGGCATCGTGGGTCCCTGCTTTGGAGGCACAGTATTTGGTCCCAAGCCGATTGCTGGGAGCCACCTAGGGCAGTGGGGGCAGCGGCATTAGCAGACTCACCAGCCCCTGCTCGTGGATGTCTCTCCACCAGCCTCGCCTGGCCCCCTTGGACCCCTAGGGGTGCTGGGATGGGAAGGATGGGAGTTCCACTGTTTCTGTGGCTGAAACACACCACTGTCGGTGACTCACCCTTCACCCACTTCTGGCTCTCTCCTCAGGTGGCAGCCCCAAGGAGGACGTGGACCCATTCTCCTATGGTGAGCCTGGTGGGGCCCCTCCTCCGCACCCTTCCTGAGCACCCCCCCCCGCCATGTAACCCTGGTTCCTGGTCTCTCCCAGCCCTGGGTTATGCGTCCCCCACCTTTGCCAGTTACTGTAGGGCTGCTGCCAGGTTGGCTGCAGGGAGGGGTCTGGGATCACTCATTCCACTTCCTTGCCCTCTCCTCCCTCAGACTATGAGACTGTCCGCAACGGGGGCCTGATCTTCGCTGCCCTGGCCTTCATCGTGGGGCTTATCATCATCCTCAGTAAGTGAGGCCTTCGTGTGGGAAGTGGGGTGCTGCTGGGGACACATCTCAAAGCCACTGAGCGCACTGGCTTCCCAGGTGTGGGGGGGAGAGCCCTCTCGCCCCCTTCCCAGATCCCGGAAGGGGGAAGTGAGTTTCTAGGATCCCCTCCCCTCCCCCACGCAGGATGTGGAAACGGAGGGCCACCTTGATGAAAAGAGGAGTCTTGGATGCCCCACTGCTTGGTCCTCAGACCACCCAGGAGGTTCCTTCTTCCTCCAGTGCGCGCTCCAGTGGATGCTGGGGGGAAGGCTGTGGAGATGGGAGAGCTGGCTTTCAGCGGCCCTGGGAAGCTCCAGTGCACGTGCAGCCAGGCGAAGGGAGGGAACCAGCCTCCACTGGACACCCCCTCCCCCAGATCTGGACGCTTTCTTGGCTTGAGCTACATCTCGGCCCATTTAATCTTCTTGGCAACACTGAGGGATGGCCACCAATGTCACCATTTTGCAGATGAAAAACCAGACCCACCCTGAGAGGTGCAGCAAGCTGCCTGAGGTTCCATAGCTGAATAGGAAGCGGAGCGGGTTCAGCCGCAACCACCTCCCCCAACCCCCTGCCTGCTGCCAGAAGGCAACCGTGCCTGGCAGCCAGAGGCCTTAGGCACCCCTGTTAGTTTACCATGGATCCCCTACTCTCTGGGCCTCAGTTTGCTCATCTGTTAAATGGGGATGATCCCACTTGCTTCAGAAGGTTAGGGCTGGCAGCCAAAGACACAGCAGCCAAGAAAGCACTCAGAAGGATCCAGCATAGGCATGGGATGTTCTAGGGGAGAAAAGGGTCCTGGCTCCAGCTCCAGCCCCAGCAGGCACACAGCAGGAGCTTAATAAATGCTCGTGGACTTGTTCAGGTGCAACCAGAAGAAACATATACAGAAACACACAAATGAAAAGAAGAGAGAGAATGTAGCAGATATACCTCTGTGTCCTGGGATTCTAACACATCCATGGGTGGTGCCCCACCTCCTGACGGCTGCACTTTGCAGACGTGGCCAGTCTCCCCGATTCCCCTGGAGGCTCCCTGGTGGCAGTGTTGAGCACGTAGGAGGTGGAAGGCAGATGGACAGGAGCAGGGGTCTTGGCTCTGGACTTCCTGCCATTCTTCTCCAAGAGCTTCTTGAGCAGCTTCTGCATGCCCAGCACCACGCAGGGGGCACCACAATGGCCCAGGCTCGGCACCACTCTCAGTGCACTCACAGTCCCCCACGGAGTCACTGCAGTGAATATTTGTTGACTGACCAATTGACTGACTTGGGCTTCTGAATGCTTATGGTGCAGCCCTATATAGAGAGACAGTCAACTGTGGCCTCCAAGGCAGACACCAAGCGGTACAGGCAGGTGGGAGGGAGGAGGGAATACAGAGCCGAGTCCTCCAGGGCAGAGAGGGTCTTCTTGGAAAACTAACCTCCTGTCTCTCTTTAAGGCAGACGATTCCGCTGCGGGGGCAGGAAGAAGCACCGGTGCGTGCCTGCCTGGGTGACTGATGGGGTGGGCGGGGCAGGGGTGGGAGGAGCATGTGGAGGAGTTTGGTCACTGAGGCCTGTGAGGAGGGTCTACAACTTCGGGGACCCCTGAACCCACCGCCCCCCCAACTTACCTGTCTGCTTCCCTCCATCCCAGGCAAGTTCACGAAGATGAGCTGTAACGAGAGGTAGGTTTGCGAGGGGCGGGCAAGGGGGGTGGCCGGGGATGGCTGTGGATAATAAGGAAGAGGTGGGGACGAGCTGGGAAGGACGTCAGGGTCTTTCATCCATCAGCCAGGCGTCTGTCACCCTCATGTGTTTTTTTTATTACGCGGGCCTCTCACTGCTGTGGCCTCTCCCATTGCGGAGCACAGGCTCCGGACGCGCAGGCTCAGCGGCCACGGCTCACGGGCCCAGCCGCTCCGCGGCATGTGGGATCTTCCCGGACCGGGGCACGAACCCGTGTCCCCTGCATCGGCAGGCGGACTCTCAACCACTGCGCCACCAGGGAAGCCCCTTCTCATGTGTTTTTTAAACGATGGCCAAGTGCCTGGCGTGGCGTGTGTAGCCAAGGGAGGCTGCCGAGGCATGCCAGGGAGAGGTAAGATGAATAAGGAATGAAAGGAGAGTCCCGACCTCTCCCCACTCACCGCCCCAATCCTGTCTTTGTCTTTGCAGAGCCAGCCGTGTCCACCATGGCACCGGGGCTGCTTGGGAAGCCCTCCCTGAGCTATAGGTCTTTGTCCCCGGAACTGCCAGGCCCGCGGGCTGAAAGAAGCCCCGGGTTCCGCATGACCCCGTGCTGATAATAAAGCCGGCCTCAGAGACGGCTCCTTCCCTGGCCTGCCTCCCTCCCTCCTTCTCTCCTGTAACTGCCACCATCCGCTCCTCCAGGTCGGAGTCCATACAGCCCGGTCCCTTGTTTTTCAATTATTCGCTCAGGCGCCCATGCCTACTTAAGCAAGAAGTTCAGTACCATCCCCTCTAGGACTTTCCTAGCGATGCCAAGGACCCCAGGGACGGAGGGCTCAGCCTGCCTTCCAAATGCCAGGCAGAGAGAAAGCCGGGAAGGCGAAGGTCACAGGTTCAAAGCCGCTAGGTCTGTTGGAGCTGCCTGATCATCGGCCCAGGCCCTGGGTGGGGCTGTTGGAGCTCTCCAGTGGGAGAAGCTGCAGCCATGCCCTGGGCTGCCACAGATGTAGCTGTTTGTGGCCATATTATGTGCTCTGCCGTTTCCCCAGGTGCACCAATGTGCCAGGGTGGGTGGGTCTAGGGGTCCGGGCGGGGGCCTCAGCACACGCTCTCTTCCTATCCCCTTCCTGACCCTGGTGCTAAGCTCCGGCCACCCCTTTTCCGCTCGTGGGGCCAGGGGGCCTCAGCTGGACCTAACCTCATCCACCTATTTGGGTGCTGACTTGGTTAACCCCAGGGCCAGGGGCCAGAAAGTGGACGGTGAGGGTGGGCCCCTTGTTAGCCGTTTTCTCCAGCCCACTGTCCACTCTGGCAGGCACTCACCCAGGACAACTTCAACCCAGGATGGTGTCAGGCTGGCCCTGCTGCCAGTGCCTGCCTTCCTGATGCCTGTGGCCCCCTGGCAACCCAGCACGCTGCTCCCCTCGGGCAGTTTCTGCCCCCCCGGAGGGAGCCCCTCTTCCCTCTCTCCCTTCCCTGCAGAGGCCTCTGTGAGAGGCTGGATGGGATGGTGGGATCATGGCACCACCTAGTGTCCAGTTTACTCATCTGGGTTTGGGAGCAGCCAGGGAAGGAGGCGGGACTGGCCTGGGAACCCAAGACAGCAGCAAGTTAGCAGAGCTTAAAACGAACAGGGAGGGCGTGTTGGAGGAACAGAGGCAGGGTAGGCAGCATTCTGCTTGAGAATTGAGCTCTTGTCTTAATCCACCACTGCCTGGACCACCAACCCTCACAGACTCACAGAATGCTTGAGCACTAAAGGCCCCTAAAGAGCAAAATAAACAATCCTCAATTTTCAGCAAGGGAAACTGAGGTCCCGAGAAAGGCAGTGACTTGTCCAGGTGACACTGCCAGCCTGTGTCGGAGCCAGAGCTACAACCCAGGTCTCTGGCCCCCCCATTTCAGAGTCTTTCTCACTGACCCCGTGGGTTGGGAGGAGAAGCTCCAGGGAGACACAGAGGGGAAAGCCTGATTCTTACAAGTCAGAGCCAAGGTCTTTGTGACACCCTGCTCCGAAGGTGGGCTCACCCATGACAAATAAATCCTGAGAGGCCAAACCCTTAAATAGAATTCAGTATTTCCATACACAAGACACTGGAGCCATCCACGACAGTGGGAGAAAGGAACAGGAATGGGGCAGGTCCAGCCAGTGGGGCTTTCGGGAGGAGGGGGGCTCCTGAAGTTTCTTGGATGTAGCAGCAAGGTGAACGTGAAGAGGGGTATTCCAGGCCTGCGGCCTGCCTGAGGAGAAGTAAGCACCTTGGAGAGGAGTCACATTTCTAGAAGGTTCCATACACAGGCCCTGAGCTGCCAACACAGAGGGCAATTCCAGCTGCTTTGGAGGGAAATGGTCCTGAGTGAGTCATTTCGGCCTCTGCCCCTGCTGCAAGCCCTCTGCCCTTGTGAACCGTGAGGCTCCACCGGGTTCCAGACTGTCACCCTGCAGAGCCTGGGGTGCTGTTCAAAGCACTAGCTACCCAGCATCCCCTCCAGAACTATCAAATATTAACCTTGGGGTGGGCCCATGCCAGGTGATGCTTAACCAGCTCCCAGGAGAGCAGCCAGTGCTGGAAACCACAGATTCAGGTGACATTCAGAGCCCTCATCAACACTTTCCCTTCCCACCCCATTAAGGTCACGTGGACTGGGAGCTACTGAACTTTCACTTCACTTTGGGTTTTTCCACAATTCATACACAGATTAAGTCACAAATAACAACCAAGGCTGGGAAGTGATTGAATGAATTAACTTTTAATCACACAGCAGCAACGAAAGCAGCCTTAGTCTGAGGGGATGCAATTCCCTTTGTCACCACCAGAAGGCGCATGTGTCTTACTCCAAATCCCTTTCAAACAGGCTTTCAACTCAGTCTAAGGGCTGGTGGAACCTTTGCTGGGAGGAGGGGGCTCCCGGTCTGCCAGGGGCTCTGGTTTCCCAGGAAAGCCCTGAGCTCTTCTCATTCTGTCTGCACAGCCCTCAGGTGTATCACTTGCCCTGCTCTGGGATAATTCTTGGCTGTGGGATCTCGAGCCCTCCTCACTCCTCCTGGACGGGAGAGACCCTCTGTGATCTGCTCATCTTCCTCGCCTTAGGGTGATCATGAGACCTTCACCCACATAGTTTGAGTTAACGTCATGAGCAGGACCCAGAGAGAGGTGGGCAAGGAGAGGGCGGCCCCAAGACCACCCCCCCGCAGCAACCCCACTGGTCCTATCTCTCCCAAGGGAGTGGGTGCGCTGAGCTGAAGAGGGGCGCAGGGCAGAGGGGGGTGCTGAGCCTTCCCCCAGACCCTCCTCCCGCTCATCCCTGCTGGAGAGATTAATGGCCTCCCTGTTGACCCGCGGCCCCAGGCAGCTGAGGTCTGAACTGCAATTCAGCAGGGCCTCCGGGCAGCAGTGACCCGCTCCTTGCCAGGCGTTCGTTCTTCATCGTCCTCCTGACAAACACTCGGCCAGGGGAGATCAGAGGCCAATGCCGTGGCCGCCCAGCCTTGTCCTGTCGTCGCAGTGAGTCTCTGGCTGGGAAGATGGATCGGGCCTGGGCCTTGGAGCCGGGACCACAGCAGTTCCACTGCAGGGCCTTGGGAGGGCAGCGCGGAGCCCGGGGCTGGGCTGGGAGAGCCAGCGTGGCGCCCGAGTGAGCCAGACTTAGAAGAAACCCTCCCCTTGGCCTTGGTGTCCCCCTCCCACACTGGGGACACTCAATGTCGTCTGCAGTTGAGTGACTGAGGGCTTGGGAAGAAATCCTGTTTAGAACTTGGGACTTTGGTGCCCATGACCTCAGCTTGACACTGGGGGCTGGGAGGACCTAAGGAGGTGGCCGCAGAAACCAGAGCAAGGGGTTTTCCCAGGTATGGAAGGGCCTCCTACCTGAAAGGCACTCGAGCCCGCTGCATGTGGGGTGGTGGCTCCCCAGGCTCTGATTCAGCAGCTTATCTGGGAAGCTTATTAGGCTGCCTGCCCTGAACCTGCGTGATCCCCCAAGCCCCCTCCCCAGGCCCTGGGGAGCTCCTGGCTGCAAGCCCTCTGCCCTGAGGTGAGGTGGCGGGGTGGGTGTAGGAGAGGCACAGCTCCAGGCGGGGGCAGCAGCTCTAGGCCCCGGAACCTCGCCTGCAGCTCAGTGCCGTCCGTGCTGCAGACGGTAGGGAACTGGCCTCACTGCCAGCTCTGCCTTCAGCCCACTGTGTGACCGTGAGACGGCCCTCGGCTGCCTCTGGACTTGGCTTTGGGAAAAGCAAACACAAGACAAAGATTCCAGGCGTTGGCTTCAAAGTCAAGCGGTTCTGGGAAGGGATAAGTGGGGACCTGTAGCTGGTCCCCTTGTTACCTCCTGCCCCCAGAAGAGCAGCGCTCAGGGAGGCTGGGTGTGCGCGTGCGCGCACGCACGCACACGCACGCACGCACACGCACACACACAAATATACACTCACTCCCTCCTAGTAGTTAAAACAGAGGCGCCCAGCAAGTAATGAAGGCAGACAAAAAGACACACTTGACAAAGCAAAGGAGATGAGGCTGGCCTGGCCCAGAGCCAGGAGCATGTTGAATTCTCTCGTGATCTTTGTTTCCTGAAAGGCCTATCAATCAGTAACACAGCTGTGCCAACCCAGCCTGCACGGGAGCTGAGTGCCCACCACCCCTGCCAAAGTAAGTAATATTTCAGGTCTCGTGTCCGTGGGCCATCTGCTCCTGACGCAGTGACTCACATCATCCAGGAGTGGGCTCAGCCCTTGGACGCCCCCCTCCCAGGGGACCTGCTGGGGCCCCCATAACTCCTGGCATTCTGACCATCCTTTTATGTCTGTCTGCACGGCCTACAAGCCACATGAGGGTGCGGGTGGCGTCTGATGGTTTACCCACCAATCCCCAGTGCCTCGCCCATCCGAGTATGTGCTCAATAAATGTTTGTTGTTGACTGAGCACATGACTGGCTGACCAGAGGAATGAATGAGTGATCACCCACAGCTGGACCTACCACTTCGCTGCTTCTCAGAGGGCAGGGAGAGCTGCTGGGTGTTGCAGTCTGGGCAGGTGGCTGGGTAGTGTGTCTGCTGGGTGGCGCTCGTGGAGTGTGGACGGGGAGGGGGCTACCAGGGGCCTGTCCCAGTGACAGCCGGCGTTTTGCCCCTGGCATCACAGTTAAGATCAGAGGCTTTGGAATCAGCCGGCCCAGATGTGAGCCCTGGCTTGGCCAGCTGTGGACTATGGGACTGTGGGCAAGTCCCCCCCTGAGCCTCAGTTTCCCGAAATGGAGAAACAATGTCTGACTCGTGTAGTTCCTGCTTCTGACTAGTCCTAGGTGACCAGTAGCTGCTGTGATTACTTTCTCGAATGTTCTCCCAGTGCTGACACTGGATGCTGCTATCTTTCCCTGGACCCCTGCAGGCATCCCAGCCCTTGACCATAATGTTTTACCGTCCAGTGCATTCTTCTCAGGACACTGTTCACGGCCAGGAGGCAGGGGCTCCTGAGTCCACCCTCAGCCCCAGACCCTCCTCCGCACCCTTTGGGCCACAGTGGGGACTTGGCCTGGCCCATCCTGGGAGGCCCCGCCCCCTGGGCCCTCTGCCAGCTTGGCCATGGGCTCCCCTGCTCCCTTGAGACCAGTGGAGGGTGGTCTATGGCTGCTGTGCTGGGACCAGGAAGGGTCTGTGGAAAAGCTTTCTGTGTGTGTGTTGGGTGTGCGAGAGATTGTGTGTGAGTGTCCGTGTACGTGTATGTGCATTTGTGCGTGTGTGTGTTGGAATGGGGGAAGAGCCAGACAGACAAGGTGGTAGGGTGACTGCATGGAGGATGCAAGAGGCTGGGCCCAGCGTCTGGAGGCCAGGGGAATGGGCAGCTCCACTCTGCCGGCCCCTCTCTGGACCTCGGCCCCCTCAGCTGAGAATGGGGGCTGGGTCAGAGGTCATTGTCTGTTGCTCCCAGTGATTCTTAGAGGACACACAGACACATGGACAAAGCTGGGGCAGGGAGTGAGCCCAGACCCCAGCTTCACTGTGACACATGGCCTGGGGTGAGGGGCAGCGTGTGTGGTGGAGAATCTGAGCCTGCGGTACCCCCATCCCGTCCGGTGATGCTAGGGGAGGCAGATAACCAGATTCCCTGTGCAGAGACCTGGGAATGGAGGCATCTGCAGGGGACCGGAGACTACAGGGTGCAGGCAGTGGGATGTCCCCTCTGGAGGGCAGAGCCAGGGCCCAGGCAGAGGGAGGGGGGCTCCTGGGCTTTTAAACTGCCCTCTCCAGGGAGTTTTGGAAGACTCATTCTCTTCTAGATCTGATGTTTTTCCTCCCCTCAAACCACGCAGTGAAAACAAGCAAAAGCAGGAATAGTGCAGTGGAAGAGGCATTGGAGGTGGGGCAACACAGACTTGGGTTTGGAGCTTGGCTCTGCCACTGACTAGCTGGGCAGCAGCGGGCAAGTCCCTTAGCGTCTCTGAACCTCAATTTCCTCATCTGTAAAATGGGGATCACAATGCCCATTAAAGAGACTGAATAAGATCATGTGTGTAAAGAAGATCTGTAAGCCGTAAAGCACTACAGAAATGCAATGTGGATGTTTTAAAGTTTTACGTTCTTTTTTTTAAAATTGAAGTATAGTTGATTTACAATATTGTGTTAGTTTCAGGTGTATGACAAAGTGATTCAGTTATACATATATGTATATCTATTCTTTTTCAGATCCTTTTCCATTATAGGTTATTACAAGATATTGAATATAGTTCCCTGTCCTATACAGTAGGTCCTTGTTGTTTAATTATTTTATACATAGTAGTGCATATCTGTTAATCCCAAACTCCTGATTTATCCCTCCCCCTTTGGTAACCATAAGTTTGTTTTCTATGTCTGTGAGTCTGTTTCTGTTTTGTAAATAAGCTCATTTGTATCCCTTTTTTAGATTCCACATATAAATGATATCATGATATTTGTCTTTCTCTGTCTGACTTACTTCACATATTATGATAACCTCTAGGTCCATCCATGTTGCTACAAATGGCATTATTTCATTCTTTTTTATGGCTGAGTAATATTCCATTGTATATATATACCACATCTTCTTTATCCATTCATCTGTCGGTGGACATTAAGTTGCTTCCTTGCCTTGGCTATTGTAAATAGTGCTGCTATGAACATTGGGGTACATGTATCTTTTTGAATTAGAGTTTTCATCTTTTCTGGATATATGCCCAGGAGTGGGATTGTTGTATCATATGCAATTCTAGTTTTAATTTTTAAAGGAATTTCCATACTGTTCTCCATAGTGGCTGCACCAATCTACATTCCCACCAACTGTGTAGAAGAGTTTGCAAAGTGGGTTTTAATTGTGGGATGAAACAATGTCAACAATGTCAAGGTTTTCATTGGGTTGGGTGTTTGATTGCATGCTTTTCAGTATACTTCAGCAAAATATATATTGAATATTTAAATATCAAGTATGTGCTGGTCACTGTGTTAGGTATTTTGACAAGCTTGAGTGGAAATTGTTTATGAAACTACAGAACATAAACCCACAGAAGATCCTCTAGTCTGGTATTTCTCAAATGCCAGTCTGAAGACC
Organism: Mesoplodon mirus; assembly: GCF_964341445.2. Taxonomy (NCBI): domain Eukaryota; kingdom Metazoa; phylum Chordata; class Mammalia; order Artiodactyla; family Ziphiidae; genus Mesoplodon; species Mesoplodon mirus. The sequence goes on along the minus strand of NC_138983.1, from coordinate 126,356,609 downwards.
CATGCTGAGCTGCTTACCTTCAAATTACCTGGAATATGTAGAATACAAATCCCTGCTTCCGTAATCTGGAATCTCTCTTTCTCTCTGTCTCCCTGTCCCCATCGTGAGTGAGCGTGTGTGTGTGTGTGTGCGTGTGTATATGCATTTGATTAGTTGAATTTGGGAACCATTGATCTAGTTCAGTCCTTTGCTGAACAGTGGAATCTGAACCCCAGAGAGGGGAGATGCTCTCAGAGGACAGCATATCACAGGCCAGGGGCTTCGGGAGCACCCGTACCTTTTACACTTTTTCCAGCCAGTCCCAGGTCCCCTCAAAGGCTTGGCTTCTGAGGACGTGCCTCAGCAGAGTGCTAGAATATGGAAGCAGAAGACTTGAGCTGGAGTCCGAGCTCTGCATTTAGTGGCTGCTTAACCTTTAGCAAGTCACTTGCTTCTTGCAGCCTCGATTTCCTCATCTGTAAAATGGAGGTATTGATGCCTGTCTTGCTGTGGGGTCTTCCTGTGAGCATGCTTTGAAGGCTGCACAGCTCCACTTTTTAACTCCGGGTAGAGACAGACCTGACTTTTCTTTATTTATTTTGTGGCTGTGTCAGGTCTTAGTTGCAGTGTGCGGGATCTTTCGTTGCGGTGCACAGGCTTCTCTCTAGCTGTGGCGTGCGGGTTTTTTCCTGTCCAGTTGTGGCGTGCGAGGTCCAGAGTGCGTGTGCTCTGTAGTTTGCGCCACGCGGGCTCTAGGTGAGACGCGTGGGCTCAGTAGTTGTGGCACACGGGCTTAGTTGACCTGCGGCATGTGGGGTTTTAGTTCCCCGACCAGGGATTAAACCCGCATCCCCTGCATTGGGAGGCGGGTTCTTTACCACTGGACCACCAGGGAAGTCCCCAGACCTGACTTTTCTAAGGAGAAATCCCACAGGCTGAACTTTCTTCCACTTCCCCCAGGTGCAACCGGATCTAATATGGAAAGATAATCCTCTCAATGGAGCAGCTGCCGCCCCACTTCACCCCGCCCCTCCCCAAGGTTACAGGTGCTAGTCTTTGGGCGACACCTGCTGGCCAGGTCAGGTACTGCACCCTCCGGTAGCCCAACCACAGTGGGGAAAACTTGTCTCCTTGGCCATTCACAGCCACCGTATGAGGTAGGTGTTATGTTCTCATTTTACAGATGAGGAAAGTGAGTTCATGGGAGGCACAGTGAACCTCTGATTCCAGGTGCTTTGTTCAGCTCCATCTCCTCCCTACCTCTTGCTCTTAGACTGAGCAGAGTGGGGAGCCATTCTCTCCTAGGCAGAAGAGAGCATGCTAAATCACCCTGAGATAGGAACTGGGATCAGAGGAATGGCCAGAGTTGGGGGGCCAGGTCCAGGCTGGTCCGAACTGTTGTCCCTGTGGCAGCAACCCCACCAGGCAGAAGACTTGGTGTTCCCCAGCTCCAGACAAGCTAGACTGATGGCAGGGGCTTCAGCTGCAGTAAGACTGTCTGAGGAGGCTCAGGGAGGCTGTTTGGCCAGACTGCCATGAGCTCGGCTGTTTTGGGCAGTGATTGGCCTGAAGCCCAGCACGTGTGTGTTGGGGGTTGAGGGCGGTGTGCCTGGTCTAAGCTACTTCTCAGTCAGGATGGCATACATTGTAGTGATTGACAGTAAGAATTCAGCCTTATCTTTTAGAGATGCACACTAAAAGATCTATGAATGGATTTATATAATGCATGAGATTTGCTTACAAAAATCCTTGGTGATGCAAAGGGAGGGTGGTAGGGGAATACAGATAAGACAAGATTGCCACGAGTCAACAATTGCTGGCCCTAGAGGATGGGTGCATGGCAGTTCGTTATACTCTTCTCTCTACTTGTGATATGTTTGAAAATTTTCCGTATTAAAACCTTTCTGAAAATGTGACAGCAGAGATACTACCAACCACCACCGACAGCAATAAAGAGAAAGAAAACTCTGCGGTCAGACCACCCAGCCCTGCTCAAGGCTTGGGCATTTGACGCTTACTAGCTGTGTTAATTTCCTCATGTCTCAGTTTCACTATCTGTAAAATGGGGATGATAATAATTATGCCAGCCTTATAGGTTGTTTGGAGGGTTAACTGAGATTATGCATCTAAAGTACTTAGCATAGTGCTGGACCACAGCAGGGTCCAATGATAAAAATCGTTATTAGGAGTCCATGGCTCTGGTTATAATTTGCCAAAAGAAAAAGCTACTTTGGCTGATTCAGACAAACAATTGGCCATTTCGATCAGCTCCAAGTTTCTAACCATGAGTCTTGGAAGGCACAGCCCTGAACCATCTCGTGCCAGGTGCATGGGTATCTCAGATGGGCAGACACACACCACAGAGCCAGGTTCATGAAACCCCCCACAGGGAGGCCCTTCTCCCATCACCTGGTACATCCATTTCCATCCAGCTTTGACTCGTCAGGCTCTTCCCATCACCCAGGCCCACTCACATCCTGCCTTAGTTTTTCCTAACCACTCCTTTCTCTGAGCTTAAGCAGCTGTCTTCACAGACTAATTGAATCTCAGCCCTAGGTGGGATCTTAAAAGTCTTTTAACCCAACCCTGTGGCTACTGAGGATGGAGTGGTGGGCAGGGCTACCCAGTCGATGGGCCGGAGACAGAGGACAACACGACCTGGGCCATGACGGAGTGCAGGCCTGGGATTCAGGAGCCCTGCATCCAAGCGCTGCCGCTGGCCTTCAGGCTGTATGGCCTGGATGTTCTTCAGCTGCACGGCCACCGTTTCCTCCTCTGTGACACAGGGTGCTCCCAATAGATGGCCTCCAGCCCCCTTCCCACTCTGACCTTTAGGCTCAGCATACAGACCTCCGCATGCTGTCCTCTATACGTCTCCTTCCCCACTGAGCACAAGCTCCCCAGGGCAGGGACCTGCCTTAGAGTTTCCAGGGATGCTGGGAGCTCCTTGCATAGGGGCCGGGCACAAACTTGCTGAAAGTGTAAATAAACCGACAACATGTGCTTCCTCTGAGTCGAGGGTGGGCAGTGGCCAGTGAAAGGACAGAGGTTTCAGACCAGGAAAAGTGGGAAACCTTCCCAAATACCTCACACTGTATCCATAACACCCAATAGTGTTTTAAAGGTTCTGGGATGCCCTTACAGTAAAAGAAACCTATTTACCTCTGGTTATTCCAGTGTTTTCCAAACCTATTTGACCAGAACTCACTTTTTGCATATCAACTGTTTCCTTCTCATGAAACTCTTGGGAAATGCAGTATAAAATCTTTTTGCCTTTTCAGCTGGGTTTAAGTACGATCACGTGTGGTAGAGATGCTCCGCTTTCATGCCACGTGGTCTGAAATTGGGCCTCCCGCTCTTCGTGCCTGCATTCTCAGCTGAGTCTGCCCCCGTCACTGGGGCTGAGCTAGGACTTCAGGGGTCGTTGAGAGTCTTAGCCGGTGTGTGTAAGCGATGCCATTTGACCCAGGCAGCATTTCCTGTCCCAGCGGTCAACAAGCAATGTGTCTAATCATGCATCCCACCCTGACCCCGTCCCCAAGAATCCACATCAGGGTCACAGGTCAGCAGCAGTTCATGGGAAAGAGGGCCAGCTTTACTGGCGTGTTGGCCCCCAAAAGCCAATCAAATACTGAGCCACAGAGAAAGTCGAATACCTACCAAGGGGGTGACAGTTCCTGTTCTCAGAGCTGTTCAGATCTCATCTGGAGTGTTGGGGCCATTCTGCTTTTAAGAGAGATGTTGTTAAAGTTAAATATGTGCAAAAGGGGAAACGAGGAGAGGGAAGGGTCTGGAAATTATGTTGGAAACGGAGAGGTTGACAGAGCTGCGATATTTAGCCTGGCAAAAGGAAGGCTTGTAGGAGGGCGGCGCTATGGTGGCTGTTCTAAGATATTTGAAAAGCTGTCATCTGGCGGGGCCCGTGAACTCCAGCGGGCTAAGGCAGGTTGGGCTCCGTAAAGAAAAGTGTGCATGATCACAGAGGGTCAAATTAGGATGAACTCCGTGTGGGGAGGGAGCCCCTCATCCCTGGCAGCATTTAACCAGGGACTGTTAGCACCTATCTGGTGGGGTGGAGAAAGCTGGGGGGTGTGAGGTGGGGCCGGTCAGGTGGGCTCTAAGGCACCGGCCGGCCTCCTCGCCAAGTCTATGGCTGTTGGGCTGGTACCCCCGCACCGTTCCCACACAGTGTCCCCCATTCCCTTGGCAATCCCAAACAGCATTCCACCTGCCACTGTGGCACTCTGGCTCTGTGGCTTTGCCCCCACCACAGGTGGACATTCTCTGCTCAGCGTGGCTGGAGGGGCTTCCTGGTGTCTTCCACAACCCCTGGACTTTGAGGGGCATCTCAGTCCTTCACGCTGGTAGCTCCGTCCCAGGGATGGGAGGGGCGTTGTCCCACAGAAAGGGTGTAGAGGGGGACTCTAAGCTGTCTTCCACCCCTGAGATCCTCTGGTTTGTGGACTGAAGTGGCCGGATTTCCTAGGAAGAGGGCTTTGAGCATCCAAGTCAAGGCCAATTCTATGGGCCGGACCTTGACCTCGCCTTCACCATGGAGGACAATCTCTTCAGGGGCTGTGGCATTTTTAAGCATCCTCTGTGTGTGCGGTACTGTACAAACACATAAATTACACATTGTGTGATACTCTGAGGCAAGGGACTGTGGTGGGAAGAGCCCTGGACCAGAATCCAGAAAACCTGGTTCTTGGCCCAGCTCAGCCTCCATGGTCTGACCCAGGACAGGTCCCTAGGATGGGCTCAGGTTTTGTAGGACCTGAAGCTTAGACCCTTCGAAGGGACCTCCTTAAGGAAAACAATACACAACTATAAATACAAAATGAGGTACAAACGTGATTATTTAGGATGCTAAAAAGAAATTGCCACAAATGACAAATTCTGAAAAAACTGACAAATACCACAGATATCACACAATCTGGACAAATAACAATATTTGTGTGAACTCACTGCCTGACTGACACACCTCTATAATGCCTTAAAAATTTATTTTAACATTTCTTCTGCTCACAATTTTACACACCAGCTCCTGGCTCCATACATTCCCAACCTGGTTTCTCTTCCAAGACACACATCTCTAGTGCAGGCACCTCAGGCCATAATCATGCTGTGATACAACTTGGGCCCTGAAACTTCGTGTCACAGAGCCAAGTGAATTGGCCCAATGGGTGGTTGCATTCCTGCAGCCATTCCCTACACTGGGATGGCTACACAGTAGTGCTAACCATTCTCTACGCATAAATATATCTCACCAATCCCAAATCGAATGGATCCATCACTCACTCACTTTGGGAGATCCTGAGTCAGATCCAAATGCACATCAGAGTAGAAAAGAAGAGAAGCCATAATAGGGCTTCCCTGGTGGCGCAGTGGTTGAGAGTCCGCCTGCCGATGCAGGGGACACGGGTTCGTGCCCCGGTCCGGGAGGATCCCACATGCCGCGGAGCGGCTGGGCCCGTGAGCCATGGCCGCTGAGCCTGCGCGTCCGGAGCCTGTGCTCCGCAACGGGAGAAGCCACAACAGTGAGAGGCCCGCGTACCGCAAAAAAAAAAAAAAAACAAAAAAAAAAACAAAAAAAAAAAAAAGAAGAGAAGCCATAATAGATTGCAGGTCAACTGTAGTATTCTACCAAATTACCAATACCATCTGACTTTGTGAACTTATTACTACAGGACCCTGGAGCATAAGTTGTCTTAGTTTCATGGTAGATCTGCCTCTGGGCACATCACAAACCTCTTAGAGTTTCAGTTTCTTCATCTGTACAATGAACAAAACACTTCTGGCCTGATCTGTCTGTTTTGGACGAGGATCTGAAATGAAAGAAAATGTGAAGCCTTTGGATCCCAAAAGTCCTGAGGAAGATGATGGTGATGCTGGCTGAGCGGGCATCTGCTGAGACTCCAGCTTTAGGGTCGGTGCTCCTACAGCTCCGGGACTCACTCTTCCAGGCCAGAAACTCTCATATGAGAAGGGCAAAGCTTAAGGCTTTGATTCCAGTTAAAGCACATGCCTCTGAAAGGCATGACCTGTGAAGTTGTAATCGGGTATTTGCAACCCTGTAAGAATGAGCTTGTCTAGTCATTAAATCGGCACTGAGTGGCCCCTCGTGTGAGGAGGCATCAGGCTAGGCTCTGCAGGTACAAACCGAAAGGACTTGGAACCTAGTGTTTGGAAGAGGAGACAAGTCAGATATGTGCATAAGCAGCCACAATGCAGGATGAAGGGATGAGTGCCACAGGCCAAGAAGATGTCTGCAGCAGGTAGAGACCAGAGGAGGGCTGGTCCATGCTGGTCCTAGAAAGCTGGGGGTGCCTGACCAGGCCTTGCTGCACAAGGGGGCTTACGCAGGTAGAGAAGGGGCACCGGGTACTTGAGAAAGAAGGAGTGAAAAACATAGCATCCAGGCTTTCCAGAAGAGAAGATGCTTCAATACAATGTGATGAACACATTTGTGAGTGCCTCATGGGTCAGAAGAGCTGCAGGATAACCCGGGAAGCCAGCAAAGTGAGCTCCCACTTATGGAATTTTCCTGTTTTTCTTTCTCTCTTAGTTTGGATTCCGCCCACCTCCCCCACCACCACCCCTGAGAGAGACCTGGCAATGAGCTTCAGCTGCACGGAATTCCGGCTTCATGGAACCTCTCTGGGTTGGCTTCTCAGCCAGTTTCAGGGTTGGGAGCAGAGAGGGGACTGCGGAAGAGAGGCCATGATTATTGAGGGGGCTTCTGCAGCCCCTGACCAACCCTCCTGAGACAGTGGCCTGAACAAGGGCCATGGAACCCCAGAGACTCCATCTGTCGGGGAGGAGCCTCAGGGATTGGGGCCCTTTGTTCCGTGAGCTTAAGACCATGATACTAGAATCCAAAATGTTGAGAGGGTAAGTGGCAAAATGTACCTAGACATCCTCGGAGCTAAGCATATAGAATTTTGGTTTAAGGAATGCCCGGGTAATGTAATGACACATACTACCTTTTTATATAGGCACCATAGCCTATTAATTGCAATGATTCACCTCATCTCAAGAAGATGGAAGTATTTTAGATATACGTGCATGTTGAAGCAAAAACTGTTTATTTGGTGTGTTTTTTGTTTGCTTCTGAGTATCAGTGCGTGAAAATACATATTTCTGTCTCTGCCTGCATTAGAGAATGTGCATAGGTGAGGAAACTGAGGCCCAGAAAGATAAAGTGACTCGTCCAAGATCACACAGCTGGCTAAGGTGGCAAAAATGAGACTAGAACCAAGGATTTCTGAATCGTAGTCCAAGACTGTTCATATAACATTAAAATCAATTACAAATTGGAAAAAAAGGTGGGGAAATCCTTATTTGTTTTTTTCTCCTCCAATCAATGAATTAGTACTAAAAACGTCAATCCCAAGTTAGCTATATAACCCCAAATGTGAAGTTTTTACCATTGACCTGGTTCAGTATTGATTCCTTTTATGAAAACCATATTTATGCTGAAGTTGTTACAGAATTTCAGAGCAATAAGAAGCCTTTGCTAAAATAATTATATGCCTTTGTTTTTGAAGAAAATTATCCAAAATATATAAGCTGTTGTTTGAGTTAAACAATGAAAACATCTGTTGTTTCTCATGATGGCTCTAGTCCTAATGTAACATGGCAAAATAATACCCCCCAAATATCCATGATTAACCTGAATTGGAAAGGGTTCACCTTCCAGTGTCTTCATATAGCCGCTTCAACTGGCATTGGTAAAACACACACACACCAGCTACATCATCACCCAGCATTCTGATGCAACAAATTATTGAAATTAATTAATCACTTTTTAAATGAGCAGTGTGTCCCTGCTGGAAATGAATCCCACACATTTGAGGCTTTAAACAAATGTATTAGGGCATATGCAAAGGTGTCAATGCAGGATTTTTGGATTGTATTCAAATTGCATCTGAGCACAGGTGTGCCTGTCATTAAATATTTATGTTTACCTGTACACATGGATGTTTGCCTGGGCAACTGTGTTTGTTCTCACATTGGTGTGCATATATTTGTGTGTGGGTGTGAGGGCTTCCATCCAAGTTGGAACTTTGAAGGAATTGTCCCTTTTATCAAAATAAAAAATTAGCCCCTCCAAAATGTCAGCCGTGGGAGGAGAGCATCAGGGTTGGGCGTGGGCGTGGGTGAAACAAGCATCCCACTCTCTTCCCTGGAGTTCCCTTGCTGTGATTGTTGCTGACTCTGCCATAGCTCCCCAAGTACAACTCCAGTTAAGAGGGGACTTCGGAACACATCTGAGCCAGACTGTCACTTGCAAAGATATTTTCCTAAATACTAAGCAGGGACAAAACCTAGAAAATGGAAAATACAAAAAGCATATGGACCGTCTGTTTTCAGGTCCTTTCCTTGCTGACAGTCACTCTATGCCCTTCCAGCCTCAAGCACACCTTGTTTCCGTGTTTCTGGGGCCTCTTCCCGGATTCCCAACTCCTGAATTCTGGCCTTGTTGCCATAGGGACTGCAGGATGTCATCCCAACATCCCCTCCCATTGAGCTATTCCCTCCCCCACCCCCTACAGTTCAAGGTCCTCTGGGCAAAAGCCAATAACATTAGTGATATATACATTTACCGTGCTTACTGCGTGCTAGCCACGGGGCTTGTCTTATTTAATCCTCACAACAGGTCTCTGAGGCAGATGCTGTGGCTGTCCCCACTTTACAGGTAAGGGAACGGGGGTCGGCACACATTAATTCCCCAGGACTGCACAGCTAGTAAACGGCAGAGTTGGGCTGAGATCTAAGCTCTGGCTCTGAAGTCATGCTGTTAACCATGACATTATATACAGAGAGAGCTTCCTTGTGCTAGAGAGAGTCCCGAGTCTGCCCTCCTCACCTGCCCACCCCTGCTCCCCACATCCACTCGGCCTCTTCAGGAGACACTGAATGACCTCACCCTTCGGGTAACACCTGACTCTCTACACACAGCGTTGTGGTCCCTGAAAGGCCCTCAGGTGTAACCAGCATAAAAGGGACACTTAGGATAGAGGAGGTACTTCAGGTAAATGGAGAGCGGAGGGTCCCCCTCTCTCCTTCCAGCATGTGGGGCTCGAGCAGCTGTGCTGACACCCCCAGGCGCATTCAGGGCCCGTCCCCTCCCAACAGGCAGCAGCCCCTTTCATCCTGTCTGACTTAGCAGCTTATTTTAGGCATGGCCTGACCAGGTGCCCTGGGTCAATAGGCTTAGTTTTAAATAACTGGATTCCTCTCAGCAACCATCTCCTTTAGAAGGGGAGGAACAGGATGGAAGAATGAGCCCAGTAGGCTGGTGGTGGTGAGGGAAGCTATCAGCCAGAAGACTGGAGACGGCTGGGCTCCGTCGCTGCCTGCCTGACCCCAGGCAGGTTCATCGCCTCCCTGCTCAGGGCCTCATCTTCCTCATCTGTGAAGCGGAGGGCTGGGCTGGGTCATCTCAAACACCTGTTGCAGTCTGCCCCATGTCTCTGTTCTAAGCCTGTGTTCACAGAGGGCAGAACACCTAGTGAAAAAGCATCCACTTCGGAGTGGTGACTTCACATCACGCATCTGGGCCACGAGGGCAGGCAGCAACGTGCAGAGCACGCAGTGCTGCCCTGGAGTCTGGGGACCTGGGTTCCGGTCTTGCTTGTGATACAAACTGGGTGACCTTGAACAAGCTAAGCCTCATTTTTCTCACCTGTTTTAATGGGGAGTGATAAAGCTTCAAAGGATATTGTGAGGATTACACGGAGCGATTGCAGGTGAGAGCCCTTTAAACTCTGAAAGTACTATACAAAAAAAGTAAATGCACCTGGCAGTTCCTCAAAAAGTTAAAAATAGAATTACCATATGATCCAGCGATTACCACTCCCCAGAGAGTTGAAAGCACGGTCTCGCAGAGATACTTGTACACCCATGTTCATGGCAGCATTATTCACGATCGCCAAAAGGTGGAAGCAACCCAAGTGTCCGCTGACAAATGAATAAACAAAATGTGGTCTGTACATACAATGGATATTATTCAGCTATGAAAAGGAATACAATTCTGACACGTTACAACATGGATGAACGTTGAAGTCATTATGCTAAGTGAAAGAAGCCAGGCACAAAAGGACAAATATAGTATGATTCCACTTAAGTGAAGTACCCAAAAGAGGCAAATTCATAGAGACAGAAAAGTAAATTAGTGGTTACCAGGAGCTGGGGACTAGGGAGTTATTGTTTAATGGGTACAGAGTTTCTGTTTGGATGATGAAAAGTTCTGGAAATGGATAGTGGTGATGGTTGCACAGCACTGAGAATGTACTAAATGCCGCTGAAGAGTACACTTAAATGCAGTTAAAATGGTAAATTTTATGTCATGTATATTTTAACATATTTTAAAGAGCAAATGCCTTGGGCCCCCACGCCTAACCTGCTGCCTGGCACACAGCAGGTGCTCAACATTCATTTTGTAACTGAGAAGATACCTCACTCCAGCCCTATTCAATTCTATGACGACTTTATGCAGATTGACATAAGGAATAAACCAATTTCTGCTTAGTGACAAAGCTGTGGGGTAGGGGGGGACATAAGGATGAAGGACGAAGATACACGAGATACAGCTGACATTAAACTATTTATTGAAAATAATGTCTGAGTAATCACAGTGTGCCCAGTGTGAGGAAAATTCCCGCAGAGTGGTGGGGTGGCGGGCTTCAGCGGGGCTTCCCACGAGGCAGGCTTGCACAGGCAACTGGGGCTTGGAAGGGCAGGCAGCTTTCAGCTTGGAGGTGGGGAGTAACCCGGGCCGGCACCAAAGGGTCTCAGTCTGGCTTTTACTCCCAGCATCCGTGCTCCCCCATCCCAGGGGGTAAACTGAGTCGGAAAGAGGAAGGCTGCCTTGGCCCCAGGTGACTGGGCCAGGAAACACGGGGCTCCCTTGGCCCGAGCAGGGAGGTCTCTTGGCACATGTATGACACACGCCTGTGTGCGACCGCAGGCTCGGAGCCGGTGGGTGGCGGGGACCCCTCGCCTCTCAGACGGCGAACCCTGGTCCAGGCCGTAAGGTCCGGGCCCCCGCCCCTGTGCCTGGGCTTGTGGGGCTGGGGGCCGTGTGGGCTCGGGGCTCGCGCGGCGCTCCCCGGCCGGGGTGCCGCGTCGGGGGGGCGGGGGGGGCGGGGAGAGCGGCGCCTAGCCCAGCCCCGCGGATGACAGGAGCCAGGGAGCCGAGGAGGGAGGAGCCGCCGCCGCCGCCGCCGCCGAGCGCTGGGCTGAGGAGCAGAGAGAGCGGGGCGCGGAGTGCGGGCGGCTGGGAGCGCGCTGAGCGGGGGAGAGGCGCTGCCGCACGGCCGGCCACAGGACCACCTCCCCGGAGAATAGGGCCTCTTTATGGCATGTGGCTGGTAACTTTCCTCCTGCTCCTGGACTCTTTACACAAAGGTGAGACCCGCGCGGGCGGCAGGGCGGCGGAGGCGGCGGGGACGCGGTGCGCGAGGCTGGCGGAGAGGCGGAGTGCCCGGCGGGCTCCAGGTGCCCGGGGCGGGGGGTGGGGTGGGGGACGGACCCCGGCGCGGGGCTCCGGATGGGGCGCAGCGGGGGAGGGGCAGGCACCCGGGGAGCGGCCAGGTAAGAGTCCGCCCTGGACCGCCCCGCCAGCCACCCGCGCCTGCCTTTTTGGGGCGCGCCCGGCGGGGAGGTGGTGAGACAGCCCCTCATCTCCCCGCTCGTTGCCGGGCCGCCGTTCTGCCCGGACCCCTCCCCCAGCCCCTTGCCCGCTGCCTGCGGCTGGGTGGCGCTGGGACCCCGGGGTGCCCTCCGAGTCGAGGGTTCCTTAGGCCGTGACTGTTCACCTGGGAGTCCTGGTGGAACCGGGCCGCGGCTTACTCCCTCTCTGCCACCGCGCGCCCCTCCGCCGCCCCGGACCCCCTGCACGGCACCGCACCGCACCGCTCTTATCCGCGCCCTGGCTGGATGCAGGGCGGGGAGAGCCGGGGGTCCCGAGACCTGGGGTCCCTATAATAGCAAGTTTGTTCTCCAAACCTAGAGGTCGCCTTCGTCCAGCCCCACCTCACGCCCTGCCCCGGGCGCTAGCCCCGGCTTGGCTGCGCCGCCTGGCCACTTCGGGCAGCGCGCCCCAAGGTGCGAGAGTCTGCGCTCCGGCTCCTGGTCAGCGGACATGGGGACGAGTCTTGGGTTGGGGGGGGGGCGCGTGTCGCTTTCCCCGGAGAGAAGGCGTTGCTAAGGGTGGGTCCAGGTGTCCGGCATGTCCAGACCTGCTGCTGGAGCGCTGCGCACCTGATTCTCGAGGTAGCCGGGATTGGGGGTTGGAAGCAGTCATTTCCAACCAGAGGCACCTGGGCACCGAGTCGGGATCAGGCAGTCCCCGGCTGTCGGGCTTCCAGGCGGTCGCAGAGGACGTGCCCCCGGGCGCACAGATGGCGGGAGATGAGGCGGCCGAACTCGGCGCCCTTGCGCTGAGAAGCACACACGCTCTTACGAGCTCAGCTTTACCTGTGCAGCCCTCTAACTTTTCTCCTTCGCGCCCTGGGGGACGGCCTCAACCCCCTTTGCCCAGGCGGCTGACCTGGCCCAGCTGCAACTCTTGACCCCTAGGCGATGGGGGAAGGGCAATCCAGCAGAGGGTTGGCGCTCCCGGACGGGTCCGGTCCTTCCTTGCCGACGCCCCAGGGGTCTGGAGTCTGCAACCTGCCGGAGCTGACTGCAGTATCTTGTGGCTTTGGGAGAGGAGGGTGACCCTATTTTATTTGTAAGTACCGCCCGGTCAAAGCCAGACTGAAGGCTAAGATGCCGCTGAGATGCGGGGCGAGGGCTGGCCCCTGAATCGTGGACAAAGTAGTTGAGTTTCTCTGACCCAGCGGGGTCCACGGGGTGACACACCAAGGCTGGTCTAGGTTGATTAACCCCTTGACCCCGCACAGCACCCTCTAATACCCCGTTCGCGGAGCAAGAAGCCTGCCTCCTGTTCCCCCGGGCCCCCCACCCGCAGTCCCCCTCTCCCCAGGCTCTTCCTGCTTCCCTCCGCCCCGCAGGCTGGCTCGGCTCGCAGCTTTAATTACATTAATATTAAAAATACATAAGGTGAGGAGCGGCAGCTTTCTCTCTGGCTAGTTCCCTCTCCACCCGCCACCCCTTTCCATTTTGTCGGGCGAGGAAGCACAAGCTGGAGCTGCTGGCACACTCTTGCCCAGCTTTGTCCACACACACCTCCCACCCCCTTTCTGGAGACCTCTTCCAGAGCAGCCCATTCCCCAGGAGTCGAGGCCCCCTAGCAAATACCTCATGGACTCTCCCCTCCCCCTTCCAGAAGCCGGCCATTAATAAATGAAGCCCAAGCTATTTGATAGGGAAGGGGCAGGTGGGGATGGGGGTGGAGAAAGGCCCAGAAGGCGGCAGGACGGCCCGAGGGGCAAAATCCTCTCCAACAGGAGAAGCAAGTAGCTCTGGCCTTGGGCCTGTGGGAGGCTGGAGGTGCCAGGTGAGGCGGCACCTAAGTGGCCTTTGGGTCTGCAGAGCTCCCGCGCCCCTGCCATTCAGAGGCTCCAGCATCTGCGCTGGGCGCCAGGGCGACTTGCCAGACAGGCCTTTCTTTTCCTTCGTGCCTTAATTGGGTCTTAGGTGCCAGGCTGGTCCCCGGGGCCTGTTCTGCTCGGGGTGGCGTGGTGGTGGCAGAGGCGGCTGGGGGAAGATGTTGATGTGGTGAGAGCGGCGAAGATGGGGTTTGGTGTATTTTTCTCTCCCGTTGCCAGTCACCCCCGCGCCACCAAGGAAAATGTAAATGTGAGTGTTCGAGCCTGTTACAGAAAACAATATCCTCTTGCGATAATTTGTACGTCCATCTGTGAGGAGGGGGAGGAGGCAGAGAGAGAGGGAGGAGAAAACAAGATGAGATGGAGCGTCCTCTGGATGGAATTAAGCAGTTATTGAATGTGTTTTAAGCGTCTGTTATTTCCATTCCTCTCGAAATACGTTTTTTTGATGAAGCCTGAGCTCAGACTGATTCCCCAGAACTAAACTGGGAAGGTGTTTTAATAATCGGTTGTCGAGTCTTCAATAACTGCCTTATTATTGCCAAAACAAATCCAGGTTCGGGCAGCCAGATGAACCCCAGCGAGGCTCTCTCCGTTGTTACATCCAGCGTGCCAGCATCTGTGTTGCCTGCATTTGCATTTTTACTGTGTAAAAGAGCAAGCTTCCCCGGCACTAAAATTCCTGTTTTCTAAAAGCCAAAATAATGGGGTGCATTGATTTTTTCATTTCCCCCCCAACCTCTCGGATGGGGACTCATGGTTCTTCTCTCTAGAGAAGACCAAATTAAAAGCCTTCGACAAGCCATTAAGAAAATCTCTAACACTCTGTTCAGAGTCTAATTAAAAGGGGGGTGGGCACTCAGGGAATGTGTTTTTAAAATCTCGAAATGGCAAACACAACTTAGTGGAAGGAGGTGAAAGACCAGTGAACATTGGGGAGAGGGTGGGTAGGCAGAGAGGCCCTGGGTGCTAGGATAACTTGGGGGAGAATGGGATTGCCTTGATGCCCGACAAACCTTTCAGATGCTTCGTATTTCTGGGCATCAAAGTCAGCTGCCTTGAATATATTTCTGCAGCAGACTAGGGAGCTCAGTTAGAAACAAAAAGCAAGTAAGCAGTTGACCCAAAGGCAGCGCTTAAGTTGAGCAGATCCCAGTAGACTGGCTGAATAGGCTCATTTTTCTCAGATTGAGGAATCGAGAGAAGGTGGGCAAGCAAATGGCAGGGGTGGAGAGTGGGGTTGGCCCAGCGATGCTTGCGCCGCCCCCCCACGGCCAGACACAGGGTGATTGTCTGCACAGGGCACCTCATGGGCTGTTGGCTTTTGTCAGAGGGGTGCAGACCTCCAGTCCCCCTTACCTTCTCCGGGTCTTCAGGAATTCCACCCTTGTGACTTGCTTGGTCCCCTGCTCAGCTTGGTGAAGGACGATTTTATTTGTGGCTGAGTTGAAGGGAGGGTGGATGTTCAGAGAGCTTTTTTGGGGGGTACAGGCACCAAGCTGGGAGATTCTTCCCTCCCACGTGATCTTGGAGGAGGTGTTTCTTGGGGGCATTGGAAGCAGTCAAGAGGAAACGCCCCCAGCTTCCGAAGTGCTTTCTCAGCCCCTAGCTCAGTAGATTCTAACCAGCACCCAGGTGCATGAATGTGGTGAGCCACAGGCAGCAGACATGACAGGGTGCCAGGAACCCAAAGGCAGGCCCTGGATTTGCATATAATTTGCATACCGGTTTGCATGCTCACCTAGCCAGGCCAAGAGCCTCCTCACCCTCTGTGAGTAGCAGCATCTTGATCTCAGCCTCAGTTGCAGCCAGGCAGTGGCTTTTGCTTCTGTGGAATGGGGGTGGGGCAAGAGTGGGGAGAAGGAAGATGTTTTGGGTAGTGCTTCTCTCTTGCCTCTGAGTTTTAGGCCTACAGGCGCTCAGCACTGAGTTTTTCTTCTGGCAAGGCAGCCCCCGAGCTTGCAACTGGGGTGGAATGGGTGACCAGTGGCAGAGACACCCGAAGGCGGACCAAACTTTGGGTGTGGGTTGTCCCTCTTGTACTGCAGGAAGAAGAGAGGGGCACACCTGCTATGGGGATCCAGGGCCAACATTTGCCTTCTGGTGAGTGCACCCCCAGAATGGAGGAGGCTTAGGGCTGTGGTCAGTGGGTGGAGAAGCAGCAGCTGATGGGAAGAGGGTATCAAGTGAGGCAAAATGCTCTTTCACCCTGCTGGTTTGTCAGTGTCCAGCTTGGGAGGGGGTTGTGGCCTCTGAGGGGAAGAGCCCCCAGCTGCTGCTTCTACCATTGTTAAGGCGCCTTCTGTCACATGCTGTGGTTGGGGGCGCGGTGAAAGGCAGGCACTGTGGTCAGAAGGATGGGTGTATAAAGAGTTGGGGGTAATGCTTGAAGAGCTCACAGTTCAGGGCAGCTGGAGTGCTCCTTCCCAGAGAGCCAGCTGGGGTGCCCACAGTCGGGGGGGTGTCTTCGGGAATGATTCTGTCTGCATTTCCGGGGCCCTGGGCAAATCCCACCCTGGCAGGTGCAGCTCCAAGGCCTCCCAGAGTGTTTTTCTGCACATTTAATGATCTGGGAGAGCCCTGGTCCACCAGAGCCCACAGAGGTTTCTGAAGGAGGTGGGGTGGAGCCCTAAGGTGTTGGGTAGAGCCTCAGGGGATGGCTGGAGGGAGAGAAGGAGAGGGCCAGTGGGCAGAGCTTCAAGCCTCCCTCCCCCAGTTCTTCCAACCAGAGCATTTTCTGTACTAGAATTGCGAAGAAAAATAAAAAAGATTGCAATTCGATGGTGCAGTGGATATTCTGAGTCAAGCCAAACCCTTCATTCGCATCCTGGCTCTGCACTTAGTAGGTGACCTTGGACCACTCTGAACCTCACTTTCTCCAGCTATGAAATGGGATTAAAGGAGATAATACATATGAAGTACCTAGAATATAACTCGTTTTCCATAAACCTTAGACCTCTTCTTTTTTCTGCACCACTCCCAGCTTCACCCCCCTCCCCCCCCAAAGTAGAGCATCCGCTTCTGTCCCAAATGGTTGTACTAATGAGCCACAGTTTTGGCCAAGCCAACTGACTTAGACTTTGTAGCAGTAAGAAAGGCTGAATGGTGGCCAGGGCAGGGGACATCACAGCTTCCTTCTGTCACCTATCAGCTGGGTAGCCTGCAGGACCCATCCTCAGCCAGATAGCTGAGGCCATGCAGCCACCTGGGTGTCCCTGGGGGGGGGAGCATCCAGCACATTCCCTTTCCCCAGCCACAGCTGGTGGCAGTTGTAGAAAAGGTGAGGGCACAGGTTGGCTCCAGATTTGGATTTGAGGGTGAGACAAAGGCCAGTCTCATACCTACCAAAGGAAGGCTGGGGTTGGTTGATAAATCTCTACCATGACTGGACACAGTAAGAACTAGCCTGATTTAATGCCATAAACCTATGTACGTGGGCTGCACAGGGTGAGCCCCCATACCTTGTAGCTGGATGGATTTCTGTCTTTCCCTGCTAGGATGAACTTTGCTGTTTTTCAGGTAGTTTCATGTATAGAGAACACCCTTGACAGCCCGTGACCTTGGGGATCCCTGGACCACTCCTCCCTCCATAACCCAGTCAGCCATATGACCCAGGGAAGCAGCATATGACACAGAGGTCAGGTGCTGCTAATGGCAGGTTGTGGCCTGTGGGTCCTGTGAGTGGCGGGGTGCGGGGCTGTGGCACAACAGCCTGTGTGCCCTGTTTAACAGCTGTTTGTCCTGTGCTGCTTTAGCATGAATAGCATTAGCCTTGGGCACCACCCCTGCCATCCAGCTGCTATCCCCTCATCCATTCAGCCACCCCCTGCCCCACTTCCCCATGCCCTTGCTCTACACGCTGCTTGCACTGACAGTTTCCAAGGTCACCATCTTCATTTAGAACAGTTATTCAAAGGCAAGTTGCATCTCCATTAAACTCCGTGTGTGTGTGTGTGTGTGTGAAGCATTGTCCATAGACCTAGAAAACAAAGCTCAGCTGTCTGATATAGGCACGTTACCTAATAGTTCATGTGCCTCTATTTCCCAATCTGTAAAATGGGCAAAATAACCCCTGTCCTGGCTGTCCCCCAGAGCGATTGCTATTGCATATGCACAAAAAGGGAGAAGGCCATACAATGGTATAGCGTGTGACAATGCTTTGTAAACTGAAGAGGGCAACATATAAACACACACATGTAAAACCACAGCAAATCAGTTTTAGCCTTATAAATGCTCTGCTGAAATGTGAGGTATAATTACTGTCATCTCATGATACAGGAACAACGAAGGTCTCACAGCTGTGTGTGGCTGTCTCCCCCTCCCTGGGCCTCACACATATGGAGAATTTTCCTAGCCTTTGCTTTTCATCAACATGGGGAACAGCTGATGAGACAAAGCCAGGCTGCCAACCGTCTTCATGGAGTAGACTTGGCAGATTCCCTGTGGCCCCAGTGCCTGGGGGCAGTGGGAGGAGCTTACCTCTGCTCCCTTCCCAGGTCCTCAGATGTGAGTTTAGCCCATAATCCTCTGGACACGCCCCTGAGGGTGTTCCCCCTGCTGGGACTCCACAGTTTTTTTGTGGGAAGGGGAGTAGGCACAGGGTCCCACCTTGGGTCACCTTGTTTGAGGTCACAGCGATTACTGGAATCCAGGCCCTGAGAGCCCAGCTGACTCAGGGTCATGGACACCCTGTATCTAGGGTGGCCTCCCAGAGCCATGGGGGAGAAGGTGGGTGGGGGACCTGCTCTGGGGGTGTGACAGCCATGGGTCAAAATCTTCCAGGTTGGAAGGCACCTTCAGGGACATGGAATCCGTCCCCTAATCAGCTGTCTGATCCCCTCTGCACTGTCCCACCAGTGTTGTTCTTCCTCTGCTCCAGCTCTTCCAGCCACTGGAAACTCCTTCCTTTCAAGGAGGCCATGCCTGGCCAGCCAGCTCTGACTATTACAGCTCCCAGCCTTACAGTCAGCCACTGTCTTGGTCCTGGACCTTCTGCTCACTGGCTCTGCTCCTACCTTTTAGGCCACAGAAATCCAGGTGAAACCCTCTTCTACCTGACAATACTTTGACTACTTGTAGACAGATGAACTGCCCACCTGAGCCCTCTCCTCTGGGCAGCCAGCAGCCCTGGTCCCTCTAATGCTCCCTCCTGTGACATCATTTCCTTTCTCCATGATGCCCTCCGTGCCTGGGTTGCTGGGATCTGAAAGTGGAGCGGCCAGCATTGCAAGAGCGGTGGAGACGGGGGTCTGGTTCTGGCCAGGACACTGGCCAGCTGTGCACCTGGGGCACATGACTCTCCAGGACTCACTCTCCCCATCTGTAAATGGAGGAGATTGAACAAAATAATCTCTTAAGTCTCTCCAGTGTGAAGAGTCTAAATCTAGGAATCTCTGGGGACAACTGTGCTGTCTGAGCCGACTCCCAGGAAAGACCTTTCTGGCCATAAGGGGCGTTCCTTTGACAGGCCCTGTCTAGAAGGGGCTGGAAGATTAAAGAGTCTGTTTGACTGTCAGCTGTTGCTCATAACTTCTCCTGAAGCTGATGGTGAGGGGCCTTGTAGGTTGAAGGATGACTGATCTTTACTGGATCTCAGAGGTTTCTGGTTGCTGGTTACAGGAACTATGTTTGTGCTAAGAATCTTAAGAAAAAAGAAAAAAAAAACCTGTTTCTGATGGACAGAGGTGACCACTTGGGCACTGGAGCAGTGCTTCTCATTGGGGTGGTACTGTTCCCTTAGGGCTGTTTGGAAACTGAGGGGATGCTTTTTGGTTATTTTAGTCACTAGAGTAAGGAGGATATAGTGGAGGGCAGGGAGCGATGATAAGGGATGAAATGTCTGATGCCTGGGGCAGTCCCAAAGAATTCAGAACTGTCATTCCCCAAGTGGCTCTCCTTCATCAGAAACCCGCCTTATAGGACGATCACATCTTGGAGACATCCTGAGAATAGAAGGTGGTGCTCCCGTTGAGAAACACAGCCAGAGGAAGGGAGGCTGGGGTTTGAAATGCTGCTCTGTCAGCCCTGGCTGTGCCACCTAGGAAATTACTTGATCCCTTGAAGATCCTGTTTTCTTATCTGTAAAATGGGATCTTGGGCAGTAGCTACATTAGAGGGCGCTCATAAGGATTAAATGCACTGTAATGCAAGGAAAAGGCTTCTCACAGCGCCTGGCACACAATTGGTGCTGAAAAGAAATGGTGGCCCTGATGAAGGTGAGGATGGAGGTAAAGCAAGCGTGCCAGGTTTGGGGACAGAAGGTCTGGGACTTGGTCCCAGCTGCACAACAAGTTCTGGTTGCCTGTAAATGCTCAGATGCTGTCTGGGGAGACTGGCCCTTCCCCTCCTCAGAATCTAGACTCCGATTGCCTCCAAGGTGTGAACACACCATAACGGGGTTTTCTGATGGAGGGGCCAGACCCCGTCTCCCTGGTCCTCACCTGGGTTTTGTTTTTTTTATTTTTTTTTTGCTGTACGCGGGCCTCTCACTGCTGTGGCCTCTCCCGTTGCGGAGCACAGGCTCCGGACACACAGGCTCCGCGGCCATGGCTCGCGGACCCAGCCGCTCCGTGGCATGTGGGATCTTCCGGGATCGGGGCACGAACCCGTGTCCCCTGCATCGGCAGGCGGACTCTCAACCACTGCGCCACCAGGGAAGCCCTCTCACCTGGGTTTTGGATGGACATGGTGGTTGACCTGAGACCCCACTGGCTGATCCTCTCTGGACCCGGTGTTTCCAACTATGGAATAAGAACAGAGTGAAGACAAATACTACATCTCTTTTATGAAAACCTGTGTGTGGAGATGCAGCGGAGTAATCAACCTTGCAAATGAATCTAAGGAACCTCACATGTGCATTAAAACAACCAGCGCTTTGTGTGCGTCCCGGGAGCCGTGTAGCTGTGGCAGTGTTCTGTATATTGATCACGCCGTTATCATTTCATTAACCCGATCGCCAAATTAAGTTACTTAATGAGGTGCTGAGGTTCTGTTAAGCAAGCCCACGAGAATGGTCTGTGGCTGGGAGAGTGGTTTGAAGTCCAGTATGGCAAATCTTTTTCCTATGGAGCATTACTCTGAGTGTAGACGGAGGACCGCCTGCCTCAGAAATAGAGTTCCCTGGCCCTGTGACAGACTCAGTGAATCTGGTATCTGAGGATGTGCATGTTTAACAAGCTCTCCAGGTGGCTCTTATGCATAGAAATGTTTGAGAACTACTGTCTGAAGGTATCATCATCATCACCATCATTGGTGAGAGGTATTTGTTGTGGGATATACTTCCTGCCTACCTGCTATCATGACAATATTTATAACAACGGCAGTGAATACTTAGGTGGTTACCTCTACCACTTACACGTACCGGAAACTGTCATACATATTAACTCATCCAATCTAACAACGCTTGAAGTAGATATAGTCACCCCCATTTTATAGATGAGGAAACCGAGGTGTAGAGAGGCGAGGTAATCTTGCCTGCAGTTACCCTGCTTGTAAGGGGCAGAGCAAGGATTCAAACCTGGGGAGCCTGGCACCAGAGTCTGGGCGTTTAACCACTGTGCTAAGTGCCTAGTGCTGTGCTAGGCCCAGGGAACAGAGTGGTGACCGAGACGGGGAGCTCATAGGCCTGCAGGGGAGCCCTGCCTGTTCCTCCTCCCCGCTGCTACCATCCAGCCACACTCCCGTGCCCAGGGCTGGATACCCCTTGCAGGCTCTTGCCCATCTCTCGGGCGGGTGCAGGTGGCAGGGACTCCAGCACTGGCAGATGCTCCTGGATGAAAGATCCAGTGAATGAAACTAAATATTGTAAAGGAAGAGAAGAAGTGACTCATCTCTCCCTGTGGAGGTGGTGAGGCGTTAACACTTCAGTCCCCTCAGGTTGTCATTTACGATGACTGGAGATGATGACATGGGGATAATTCAAAGTGCACCTGGGTGGAAGCCTCAGTTGGCCAGACACCTCCATCCCAACCCAGGCAGGTGGGGTGGGGGGCCCCTGGGTGTCGACTGCGTGGGTGTTGAGTTTCCTTCGCCAAACTAATCCCGATGGCCAGACAGCGCAGGGCAGACGGACGAGTTGATGCGATGGATATTTAGGTTTCAGGGGTGACCCTGGGGCAGCCCAAATGCCTGGGGGCGATTTCTGGTTTAAAAATATTGCTGTGCTATTTCTACGCTTCTAATCTCCCAGCCATTTGGAGGCTGTTTTATGAAACACGGCATCAGGGTGGTGCTCAGTGTTACCCGGCGGAGAAGATTAAATGGGCTTAAGTCTGGGCGTCTGTCACATCACAACCAAGCTCATAACTTCCATTTTCTATTAAAAATCCATTTCCCCTTTGACCAGAAGAAGCTTTGCTGTTGATCTGATCTCTCTCTCTTTATTTATGAAGTGTTTCTCCGTCCTCTCCTTCTCTCTGTAAATCTGCCTGCTTCTGTCTGCAGAGGGAAGAACGAGCTGGGGGGATGGCTGAGATTTAGGGAAAAGTCGGGAGAGTCAGAGTTTCCTGTCCAAAGATTTGCTTTCCAAATTTGGACTGGCTTCCAGAGAAGAAATGAAAGAAAATCCTCATAAGGTCCCAAACTTTGAACTCTTCAGCGTTGTGTTGGAAAAAACTCGGGCTTGGGAGCCAGGCAGACTTCGACTGAATGTTGGCCTGGTGGCCTCCTTGGCTGTACGATCTTGGAAAATCTCCCCCCATGAGCCTCTTTGTCCTCACCTGTAAGATGAGACTCACAGAGCCCCCCTCGTACCTCTGCGTGAGGATTATGTGAGGAAATGCCCTTGTAGCACACAGTAGGCGCTCAATCAGTGAGTCTCCTTTCTTTTGAGAACTCTGTACCATCAGCCAGGCC
Organism: Mesoplodon mirus; assembly: GCF_964341445.2. NCBI lineage: Eukaryota > Metazoa > Chordata > Mammalia > Artiodactyla > Ziphiidae > Mesoplodon > Mesoplodon mirus. The sequence continues at coordinate 126,334,257 of NC_138983.1, read as the reverse complement.
ACTAAGCCTCCAGGGGAGTAGGTGTACAGCCAAAATGAAATTAGGGAAAGGGCCATAAACCCTTCTGCAAACTCTGCCCTGGGTGGTGGGTTAACCCTCTTCTGCCCCCATCTCCTTTGCAAGCTCCTGGATGGTGGGGGCCGTTTTCCCTGGCCTTTGATGCTTTCCACCACACCTGGGGTCCTGCTGAGCATGTGGCTTGTGCTGAGTAAAAATCTCCTGAAGGAACAAGTCTTTCCTGGCCTCGGGTCAGGAAGGACCTGGGAGAGGAGAGCATTCAAGGGTGCAGGAGTCACCCTCGGGTGCGGGACTGCAGTGGGGGGCTGGGCCCTGGCCACCCTTTGCAGTAACTTTCGCCTCCCTGGTCCCCTCGGGGAACCACTGGGATGCGAATAACAATCCCATCCCTCCTAGTCCTGCATCCTCATTATGGGGAACCAAGTACTTTCACATCCTGTTTTACCTGCTCAGCAGCCCTGGGGGACAGGTAAGGTGGTACAGTCCCCCCTTTTGTGAATGAGGACATTGAGCCTCAGAAAGGCTAAGTGGGTTGCCTGAGGTCACACAGCAGGTCAGGAATGAGCCCCAGGAGGGAAGGTAGCACTGTCAGACTTGTCCTGGGTCTCTGACTATTGTCCCATGCTTCTGTGCTCCTCAGAGCTGGCTGAGGCTTTGTCACTGCTCTGAAGATTCAAACAGTCTGAGGAGGGAAAGCTGCCACCATTGAAGCCTCTCCAGACTCCGTGAGGTGGGGGTGAGGCCCCCAGACCCCTGCTACTCCCCCTGCCGTGGCTGGTGACTGATCGTACCCATTGCTACTGCAGCCACTCACTGGTGCCCTGTGCCAACCTTCATCTTAGCACATGGCAGAGATTTCAGGGGATTAGTGCCTCAGTTTCCCCTTTATAGATTTGCTTATTCCTTTCTCTTGGCAGGTGGGGTGAGGCTGAATTAATATTTATTTAAAGGCTTCTGCATTCCAGGCTGACAGGTGCCTTGTGATGGTAAAATATGAGCCCAAAGTAAGTGCAAAATGCTATTGTTTTACACCTGAGGGTGATGTTTCATAATGGCAATGCACTGTCAGAGCTATAAGCTGAAATGAATGGTTTGTCTAATCCTCCCCAGCTCCCCCAGACCCAGAAGACAGCAGCTCACATACCAGGGTGGGAGAAATATGAGGCTACTCACCTTTTGCTATAAATCCGCTGTTTCTTCAGCCCTGACAGGTGGCTGGACAATCCCAGTCAATTCATCAATTACATCTACCCATTTGTAGTTGCTGAGAACCCCGTGTCCTTGGCTCTGGCAGGATCGGAGGCCCAGAGAGCAGGAAGGCTGTTGCTATTGTGGCTGACAGTCCTTCCTGGGGCCCGGAGCCGAGAGAAGCCTGGTCCCCGGGGGTTGTCTCTGCAGGGAGGGTGGGATGGATTTCCAGACAGGAGAGAAGACCAGGAATGTGTATTGACTGTGGGTTTGGGATGGAAGAAACGATGGGGAGGGATACCCAGCCTGGAAAACCAGGTTTTGTGGTTTGATTCCTTTTGTCTTCGGTATGGTTCATACAGAAGGGCAGTTTCGCCCCCAGGCTCTGAAGGCGGCAAAGTTGGGTTCTGGCCCAGCTCTAATACTTTCACTCTGGGTTACTTTGGGTAAATTAGTTAACTTTTCAGAGCCTTGATTTCCTTATCTGTACAATGGGATGATAATAATAGCATCCCCTAGAGAATCATGAGATTAAGTGAGAGGACACCTGTAACAGGTCTAGCACCCAGCCTGGCCTGTAGTTGGTGAACTCCATGGTGGCTAGCAGTAGTTTTTTTTTTTTTTAACATCTTTATTGGAGTGTAACTGCTTTACAATGGTGTGTTAGTTTCTGCTTTATAACAAAGTGAATCAGCTATACGTATACATACGTCCCCATATCCCCTGGCTAGTAGTATTGCTGCTGGTCTTATCATCACTGAGGGCTACTTCATACTGATCCTTAAATATTTTCTTATGCTGCCCCTTGAATCACAAATTCCTGAGTTTTTCTCTGTCAGGGATCTTTCTCAGCTTCCTAAGTCCATTTGTCAGGCATAATGTCTACATTATGCCTCTTTCTGTTCCTTGATGGATTTTGGCTTCCAAAAGCCATAAAACCGCCACGGTGAGGGTGTCTGATTAACTAGGTTGTCTCAGGAAGTACCCAGAACCCCAGAGTGATGTTCCTGCGCCCACAGGCTAAGCATTGTCTGAAATGTTGAGTCCAACATGGGCCCCCTCCCAGGGGGTGTGCGTGCACAGGCATGTGGATATATTAATCCTGTTCTTGGCCAGCTGAAAAGGGAAGTTGGAGGCCAGGTGGTGTTTGAGGGAGATATAAGCCCCCTCTTTATTACTGCAGTGGTTACAATCATCTAAGGGTTAAGAAATCAGACTCCGGGCTCAGATTGCCTGAGTCTGAGTCCCAGAGCCCTCACTTACTGGTCATGTGGTCTTGGGAAAGTCTCTTTGATCTCTCAGTGCGTTAGTTTCCTCATCTGTGAACTGGAATAAGAATAATACCTCCTGGGCTTCCCTGGTGGCGCAGTGGTTGAGAGTCCGCCTGCCGATGCAGGGGACACGGGTTCGTGCCCCGGTCCGGGAGGATCCCACATGCTGCGGAGCGGCTGGGCCCGTGAGCCATGGCCGCTGAGCCTGCGCGTCCGGAGCCTGTGCTCCACAACGGGAGAGGCCACAACAGTGAGAGGCCCGCGTACGGCAAAAAAATAAAAAAAGAATAATACCTCCCTCACAGGGTTGTTGGGAGGACTAAAAGTCACACGAGTAAAGTGCTTACAACAGTGCCTGGCATGTAGAAGATGCTTAACGAATAATTGTTGACTGAATGTCAATAAAGAAGTCTTTCAGAAGGCAAGCAGGCTCCTGGGAACCTGGGGAGTGCGGATCCGAAGAGAAACTTCCTAAGCCTCAGTTTGCTTACTTGCAGAATGGCATGATTTCATGACCTTGGGGAATACTCTAGTCCCTGTGAGTTGGGCAGGCTTCCAAGGGTCCCCACTGGGGTCCCCTCTTCCACGAGCAGACTTCTCTACCACCAGCACCGACACTGTCACCGGGGAGGCAGCGTGAGGACGTGGATGGGAAAGCTATGCTGCCCACTGTGCCCCGGCACCCCCCTCCGCCCCCTGCAGCCGCTATGGGCACGCAGTGCCGGGTAGGGAGGGCAAATGCATTTGCAGCTAAGAGGATGCCCCTGACACCCCAGCAAGGAGCCCATGGATGTGTTTTCCAGCGCTGCTGCTAATGGCTTCATCACAGCTTTTTATGAGATGATGTGAATTGCTCTGACCAATGAGGCTTAATGGCCTTCCTCAATGAGCTGCCCGGTACATTCTCCCTGGAGGCTCGGCTCAGAGTTAAGCCGAGAATATTAATATGGTCGGATGCAGGCCCTTCCCCTCCCCATAAAGTTGTGGAAATTGAGGTCAAGTTGGGTCCCCTGCAATGTTCTTTAAACAAGCGGCAGAGTGGTTTGTTTGCTCCTTGATCTTCCTGGTGGAGAGGGAGTGGCTTCCAGCTGGAGACCTGGGACCAGGCCCCCTCTTCCTGGGTTTGCTTCCACTTGTTCAGAGGTGGCCCTTCTTAAGGGGGCAGGCTCCTTGGTAGGGAGGGAAGGCCCTGATTCCACCATTCGGGGCTGCTTCCCACCAGGGCAGGCAAGACCGAGGCCCTGGGCTGGGATGAGAGTTGCAGACAGCTGTCCTCCTTGTCAGGCGGCCTTGATGTCGTCAGGTAGCTGCAGTCGTGAGCATGTTCGCCCGTGTGACTGAGTGTTGCAGTGGCAACATGTCAGAGATGCACGGGGTCCTTGCAGCCTCGTGTATCCTCCCTCCATTTTACAAGTGAAGGAGCAGAGAGTCAGAGAGGGGAAGGGAATTCCATGGTTGGTCAGTGTCAGGGATGGTTTTAGACTTGAGGGGGTGGGTGTCTCTAGTCCCCAAGCTTGGACTGGTCTACCCACGGTGCGGCCAGTCCTCATCCCATCCTCTGGGGCAACACATTTTCCAAATCGACCTCCAGAGGGGAAGAAGGCTCTGCAGTCTCTTCTCGTCCAGGCCAGCATCCCCGCTTCGTGTAGCCCTTCCTCGTAGAACACGGTCTCTGACCTTTTTTTTTTTTTGCTGTACGCGGGCCTCTCACTGCTGTGGCTTCTCCCGTTGCGGAGCACAGGCTCCGGACGCGCAGGCCCAGCGGCCATGGCTCGCGGGCCCAGCCGCTCTGCGGCATGTAGGATCCTCCCGGACCGGGGCACGAACCCGTGTCCCCTGCATCGGCAGGCGGACTCTCAAGCACTGCGCCACCAGGGAAGCCCGGTCTCTGACCTTTTACCTTTTGGCTGTGGTGTGATAGAAAGTGTGCTAAGATCCTCTTTAGAGCGGTGGGTTCAGATTTCACTCCTGTAGCTTATTAGCTGTGTCATCTCAGGCAAATCACATAACTTGCTCAGCCTCCAAAAGGGAACGATAAAAGAAGAGGCGGTACTGTCTCCTCTCAGCGTTGTACAGATGAACCAAGGGACCGGGTGTGAACCTACCTCCCTGAGTATAATAGGTACTCAATAAATACCCGTTGTCTAAGCAATTTCAGTGTCTCTCCTAAAGTGTTGATGGGCGGCTGGGGTGCGGGGACGTGGATTATGGCTTGGGACCCTTCACCATAGCAGAGTGGTGGCCGCCTCTGTCCGTGAACTTGCTTGGCATGGAGGACGAGACGTTTCAATTTTTGCCATCCCTGTGCTAGGCTGGAAGCTTCTGCAGGGTGGGAACTGTCTCTTACTCACCGTCGCCAGTGCCTGGTGTACAGTCAGCGCTCAATAGTGCTGTTGAACGACTGGCGCTTGAACATTTTATGAATGAGCGTGGGTGTTGCAGCCTCCCGGGCCTACGAGGGTATCATTAGCAGGCGCTAACCAGCCTCTCCCCTCCCCTGCAGCCCGCCCTGAAGATGTCGGCACCAGCCTCTACTTTGTAAATGACTCCTTGCAGCAGGTGACCTTCTCCAGCTCCGTGGGGGTGGTGGTGCCCTGCCCGGCCGCGGGCTCCCCCAGTGCGGCCCTTCGATGGTACCTGGCCACGGGGGACGACATCTACGACGTGCCGCACATCCGGCACGTCCACGCCAACGGGACGCTGCAGCTCTACCCCGTCTCCCCCTCCGCCTTCAATAGCTTTATCCACGACAATGACTACTTCTGCACCGCGGAGAATGCTGCCGGCAAGATCCGGAGTCCCAACATCCGCGTCAAAGCAGGTAAAGGACCAGACACGGGCTCCCCTACAGGGCGGGAATGGGGAGCCGGCAGCGCCTGTCGTTTTGAGGATGTGTGTGTAACATGGAAGAAGGCAAGGCAGCCCATCAAGGAAAATGATGCTGTTCTTTGGAATCTTAGCTCTGCTACTTCCTGTGTGTCCTTAGGTGGAGAACACACCTTTCTGAGCCTCAGTTTCCTCATCTGCAAAGCTGATGCCAGCACCCACCTTGTTCATCACTACGTGTGATGGTCCAAGGAGATAGGGCCCATTTATATTAAGTAATGTGCTCATTTTAGTACTTGGTTCATGGAAAAATTCAGTGAGTTTCTTTAAAAAAAAAAACAAACCCTTTATTGAAGGAGAGTATATAAAAGAACTGCACAGAGTGTAAGTACATAGCTTGATGAATTTGCACAAAGTTTAATATCCAGATGAAGATATCAGCACCTCAGAAGCCCCTTCATGCTTTTTTCAGTCACTCCACCCTTAGGGGAAACCACAGTCCTGACTTCTAACAAGATAGATGTTTGCCTGTTTCTGTACTTTATCTAAATGGAGTCCTACAGCACATATTCTCTTGAATCTTTTGCTCGCTGTTGTTTGTGGGGTTTAGCCCTACTGCTGTGTGAAGTTATATGTCATTCATTCTCACTGCTGTATAATCTCTTTTGACTGTACTGCACTTTATTTATCCATTCCACTGTTGATAGACATTTGAATATAAGATATCTCATGAGAAGAGGCATTTAGGTAAAATTCATGATGGAAAACTCTTAGCAGTGAAGCATTCTGGTCTTGGGAAGAGGTGATGGAAGCAAGGAAGTGAGGGCTTCTCAGCTGTTCTCTTTACAGAAACTAGAAAGTCTCATTTCTCTGGGTTAGGTCTGGAGGCGAGGGCATGGCTTAGATGAGCTACTCTTAACTAGGTTGTCATGATATGTGGTGAGTCCTCATCTGTTATAAAGTGCCTCGAATCGTAATAAAGCGTGGAAGTTTGGGGAGTGATTTTCTTAGAAGAGCTTTTTGAGTGGGAGAGGATAGATAATGTTCTAGCCAGCTCACTGCGATGGCTCCAAGGCTTGGGCATGCCATCTTTCCTGGCGATGTGTTGGGCAGAGGAGAGTGGGTTCCGGGGAAGTCTCTCCAGCCTGCATGCCTAGCGATGGATCCTGCAATATCTCTGACTTCCTGTCCTGGCAAGGAGTCAGGTCCTCAAGGAAAGTTGTGTTGTGCTTTGGAATCTTAGCTTTGCCACTTACCTTAGGCAGAGGACACACGTTTCTGAGCCTCAGTTTCCGCATCTGCAAAGCAGATGCCAGCACCTACTTCAGTCATCACTCCGTGTGATGATTCAGTGAGCTAGCGCTCTGTGGAATTAAGATTCTTCCGCCTCAGGAGAACCTCTCACACGTAGAAGGTTCCAAGTAGCTGGGAAGGGGTGTGTGTAGGGGTGAGGTGGGGTGGGAGTTCTTAATTAAAGAGCTGGTCTTCATCCACGGGCTTGGTTGGGGGAGGGGGGTGTGAGAGTGTGAGCTCTGAGGACCCAGAGCCACGCTTAGCTATCTCCTCTGGGGCTCCCCGTGGATCCTCTTTTCAGGAGCAGCACTGTTCCCCTAACATGACACCAGGTGCTGGACTGGGAGCCCTGAGGTCAGGATTTGGAGCCCAGTCCTGGCCTCTACAGCCTGGAGGATTGAGCTAAGAGCAAGCCATGTCCCGTTTCCTAATACCTGCCTGTTATTGGGTTAGGATATAGTTTTCACAATAATCCTGTCTGGTGTTTCTTACAAGGGAGGGGACTAAGTCAAATAAAGGTTAAGTCACTTGCCCAAAGGGCACCTAGCCAGTTAATCACAGAGGCATGGCTGTAATGACAAGCTGCATTGCTGTAGTGCTTTCCATGTGCCAGGCCTTCTCCATGCTGCTGTTATCGTCTCCTTTTATGCATGAGGAAACCGAGGCTCCAGAAGGTTCACGAGCTCTTATCCAGGCTTACACTGCTGCTCAGAGGAGGACACAGGGCCTGCTTGTTTGATGCTCGTAACCATAGGTCTCTGCCGGCTCTCGAGGACCGTCTCCAGGGTGTGCACCCAAACCCCAGCCCTTCCCACCCTCCCCTCTGCTTCCCTCCCCTCAGCCTCCTCTCCACTCTCCCCTCATCTGCAGGCAGTGTGATGTCCAGCCCACGAAAGGGTGGACCATGGCCCCACAGAGCTGGGAGTGCCTCCTTCCAGGCTTCCATCCTCCACCTCAACTGTGTCTCTTCCCATCACAGCCACAACACAGGGAGGGAAAGAATAAAGACCTGGGGAGGGACGGGCAGGGCTGACCTGATGGGAAACACAGCCAGTTAAGAAGCTCTTGATGAAGCCAGAGGGACTGCAGGTGCACAGCCGGAGGGGCTGCAGGGCCCTGAGCATCGCCCTGGCAACCATGGCAGGGAGAGCAGGAGGGCACACAGCCCAGGTGCCTGCTGAGGGACAAGGTCGGGAAGCAGCGGGGCTCTGGCTGCACCAGCTCTGCTTGGCAGAGAAGAGGTGGAAAGACAGGGAGAGGCCAAGCGGAGGAGGACCAGAGAGAGGCAGAAGCAGGCACCTCGGCCCTACCCCTAAGGTTGGTCCAGCCCACCCATGGGACCTGATACATAGAGCACCTGCAGGTCACAGCGCCCCAGAAGCCAGCCCTGGGACCGAGGCAGGAGACCTCCACTGCACACTGTGGGGGAAGGGATCTGCTGAAGCTGGGGGCAAGACTGGGGGTCAGGCTGTAGGCGGTGTCAGGAGGTGGGAGAAACCAGCAAGGACGCTTTGTTTTGGAGAATCTTGGAAATCGCCCATGTCTCTGGGGTTCGGTGTCTTCAGAGATCATCACTGTGTCAAGTAGTCTCTCCCATTGTTCTTATAAACCACCGAGCCCTGCAGAAAGTTCTGTATGTCAACTGCATTTTCCCAGGCTGCCTTTCACTTTGAAGTGTCACAAAAATCTGTTTTTTAGATCATGTGTCACAGTTTTTCTTTTGGCAAATGAGGGTCATCGTGACCCAAACTCTTACCACCCTGGGCCCAGGAATCATGTAGGAAATCAAGTGTGGTTTAATTAGAGGGATTCCGGCACTTTTGCTTAGAAACCACACATGCCCTTGTTGAATACAATCCCATTGCAGGGCGTAGGTGCTGCCCTCCAGGCCCTTACGATCTAATGCAGTTTGTTAAAACTCACCAAAATTGGAAAGGCTAGAAGTTGGATTTATGGTCCTGTAGAGGGAGGCTGGGTATTTCTGCGGGAGAGTGGGTGTCTGGTGGGGTGGGAAGGAGGTTGCTGAGAAGGCAGGAATAAGACCCTGGCAGGAACTTCCGGGCGGGGCAAGTGGGAGGTGGGAGACGAGGTGAAGGAAGTGCGGCCTGGGGTGCTGAGAGGTGGCTTTCTCAGGCCCCCCACCGTGTCCTAGTCAAGCCTGTGACACCCTCTTCTTTCTGCCCCGCAACCTGTCTGCAGTTTTCAGGGAACCCTACACCGTTCGGGTGGAGGATCAAAGGTCGATGCGTGGAAGCGTGGCCGTCTTCAAGTGCCTCATCCCCTCTTCAGTGCAGGAATACGTTAGCGTTGTGTCCTGGGAGAAAGACACAGTCGCCATCATCCCAGGTAAGAGAGGACCGCGGGGCCTCATAGGCAGGGATGCGGGGGGGTGGGGGGCGGAAAATCAGCGGTACTGAGTTGGTGGTTGAGCTCACCCAGCTCTTGAGGCTGGTCCTGGCAAGTGGCTTTTTATTGTTCTGGTGATGTTTTGGCAAAAATGCGTCTTTGGTTTCGGCTTGGTGTGTCTCCGTGTGGGTGGTGAAAACCCACGTGCCAGCAGCCTCTGCGGCGTGTGTGAAGGTCCCATCAGACACAGGGCGGTCGTGCTCCCCCAAAGGAGTGGGTCACTGTCTTTCCTGGCCACCGGCTATTTGATTGCCCTTGGCCTTAGGGATGGGAGGCAAGGCTGGAAGGACCTTATCTGTGAAAGACTGTGGGGAGAGGAGCGATAAGAGGCTGGTGTGTGGTCCTTGTTCCTGGGCTTCTTGGAGGACCAGACTTGAGTGAGCATGCGCGTGGGACTTTTATTTCATGAGCTGCCTAGATGCTCCATCAGAATTCTAGCCGGCCTCACGCTAGAGGTGCCAGGTGTTGCAAAAACAGGTTAATACCATGTTGTAGGGTCACCTTGTTAGAGCTGCCGTGATTGCAGGCACTTCATTACTGGTTCCTATGCAGGGTTGTCCCTTCAACAGGAAAAAAGGTCTGGAAATCTCAAGAGAGGACCTCAAATCCTCAAAATACCTCCAGGCCTCCAGTTATAAAACTGTGGGGTTTTCCCATCACTGCAGCATTTCTCCCTGCATCCCTGCACGTTGCAGCAGCCCTGACACTTTTTCTTCCTTTCTCCATCAAGGACCTTGGTTTTCCTTTCTGTAAAATGGAGGCACTTGACCAGATGCTCCCTGAGTGCCCCCCAGCATTGATGGTCCATTGCTGGGCATATGAAATGGTTCTGGTTGCTCAAGGTCTTCAGGTTAGTTGGAGAAGACAAACTTCTATGCATGAAACCTATAAAGCTGGGATTCTTCATCCTGCTACACAATTGAACCCCTGGGGAGCTCTTTGAAAAACACCAGTGCTTGGGCCCAACCTCAAATCAGCATCTTGAGCAGTAGAACCTGGGCACTAGCTGTTTTAAATCTCCTTGAGTGGTTCCAAGGTAGAGCTATAGGTGACGAACCAATGCTTCAGCACCTTGACAGCCAACATGGCAGGATACTCTTTTTGAGACATTAATTTGTGTTTTGCTCCTGGAACTTTTTCCTTCTCTCAGTCCCAAGCCGATGGCCAGGCCATTATATCTCCTGGTCTCAGAGCTTGTAGTTGGACAGGAATCAGAAGCTACTTGAAGACACCTGGTCTTCTTGCCTTTTGTGAGCAAACAGGAAAGGTTAAGGATGGGTGTTCTGGCCGGGGAGGAGAGCCTCTGAGGGGGGTGGACAGACAGAAGACGATCGGATGCCAGAGGCAGGGTGGTGCTGTAGGCAGCTCAGGGGGTGTGGTGGGAGGAAGCGGTTGGACATCAGAGGGGTGGCTGTGTGTGGCTCCCTGGGGTCTGGGACGGAGGCCTGGGTTCTTGTGTCCAAATGAGGCAGGAGGTGCACAGCCCAAGACCCAGAGTGATCATGCAGGCAGGGACAACAGGCTGGTGAGGACCAGAGAGACCTTGGGCCTTGGCATGTCCCTGGGGAATGCGCCAACAATGATGGGGACTGAATGTGCTGTCTCTCCAACAGAGTCAGATGGAAGGTGATGTAAGGAACATAAAGACATGTGATATTTCTTATACGCCTGAGTTTATGGACCAAGAGTTATACTCATTAAAATAACAATAATAAATTTTTGAGTGTTTCCTCTATGCCAGGCACTGGGCTAAGAAACTTTCATATGTGACCTCATTTTATCCTCACAAAAAGTCCATAAGTGTATTTTTTTCCCCTTCCACTTTACTGAAGAGGAAACTGAGGCTCAAAAAAGTAAAGGGACTTCTGGGTCACACGTGTTATCACACAGAGGGCAGGGCTGGACCCAGGTCTGTTCTTTCTGCCTCTGCCCTGAACTCCCGCACAGGACCACCTCCCAGGACCTGCACGAATGTATCCTATGAAGTGTCACTCTGAGTACAAGGGAGGCTGTGTGCTCTAGGCAAGGAGAGCCTTGGCCTCAGGAAAGCAAAAAAGTCAGTGCTGGTTTGTAGGGAAGAACTAAGTCAAGTGTAGTGATTACAAGCCCAGAATCTAGGAACAGACTGCCTGGGCTTGAAACTCACTCCTCTGGGCAAGTCTTTTACCTCCTTGGTGCCTCAGTTTCCCCAGTGATAATAAAATAGGGGTGATGATTGGCCTACTTCATTGGGTTCAAGTAAAAATGAAACGAGTTCATATATGTCAAATGTTTCAAACACTGCCTGCCATACACTGAGGATGGGCTGGAGCTGTGATGATGATTCTTGGGGGAGTTGAGAGCGTTCTCCTCTCTGTATTGCCGATTCCTGTTTAGGCGTATGTATTTCTGTGTAACAGAGTCAGTGTCCCCCACTAGACTGAGTTTCCCAAGGGTGGGACCTGGTTTGTTTTAGGGCACACATCCCTAGGCTCCTGACACACCGCCTTGCACCCCCAGGACAAAGGCTCACCAAATGTTCAGTGGGTGCATGAGGGATGATCAGGAGAGTTCTGAAAGAATATGGGAGACATTGGGATAAGGCTGGGTGCAGTGGGCATGGGGTAGTTAGAAGCTCAGCTCAGACAGGAAAGACAAAGATTAACCTGGCTCCTGTGTGGAGGCAGTGAGCTTCCCCCAGACTCACTGTAGTTGGTGCTTCAGGGCTGTCTTTGATGTCAAGCCTGGGCTGGTGGCCCCAAAGGACATAATTATCAGGGTAGTGGGCTGGACGCTACTCCGCAGGGCTCTGTTACATGTTGGTTCTGTAGAAGCTCTTCCTTTCCTTTAGCCTTGGAGAATTTTCCTCCCCTGCCTAGCCCTCCAGCCCCATCCAAAAATCATTCTAGATCCTTCTACAGCTACGTTTTAGATCCAGGGATGGACTTTCTAAAGCACATGAATCCAACTAACACCCTCCCGGAGGAATTCATGAGAACCAGAGGGAGTGGAGTTTTGCATCCTCCAGGCTCTAAAGATGAAGGGCCAGAACGTGGGCCCACCTGCTCCAGGCTTTCATGTTGGAAGATGCAAATTGATTTTTTTTCATAAAAATAGGATTCTCTGCTCTCCATACCACACTGCCCCGTGTGTGTGTGCGTGTGTGCGTGTGTGTTTTGGCTGGGATGTTGGATGGCAGCTTCTCGCGGTGGGGGGAGATTTAATGCTGAGGTCACCTTGAGGTTCAGGAAGCACTTGGGAGCCTGAGTGACTTCCCTCTGACTCTTCAGCTTCTGGAGCGGGGAGAACGGGGTTGACTTTGATCTCTGGGCCGGCTGGGCTCAGATCCTCCGCCAACCACGGGGCTAGCGGGAGCAGGCGCGAGAGAGCAGGAGGACGAACGGAGGCTGACGTGGGCCAATCAGGGCCCGGGAGACAACTCCTTGGGGAGGGTGGGTGCCCTGGGAGGAGGGGCCTGATGGGGTGGCTGCAGCCCTCTGTGAATGGTCTGCCTCTCTGAGGGGGTGTGGAAGGACTTAGAGGCTCGGGGCCTAAGCAAGCTCCGTGAGTTGGGTATTGGCTCACGGGTTGGCCTTCCCAGCTGTCCACATTGGGAGGGCAGGCAAGCCACCGCTGAAACTCCGAGCCGCTTTTGGGCTGTGCTTTTCGCAGGGTAGGTAGAGGCTGGAGAGACAGCCCAGAGTGCTACCTTTCTCAGAGCCACCTACTGCCTGCCCCCCAAGCTGATCAACTTCCTCCCGTCGGGCTATTCAGAGATGTGTGTGTAAAAGCACAGAGCCTCTCACCTATGAGCTGACAGACCCCTACCCCTTACTTCTCTCCCGGGAGACCTGGTCTGGAAGTAAACTGGCTCTCCAGAGCGAGTGGGATTGGGGGGGGGCGGTAATAGGGCAAAGGGCTGTGCATAGACATAAATTAAAATTAAGGCCTCCAGTGAAGCCGGGATGTGGTTTAATTTCCCATCTGCATGATCACCATTACAATGCATGTTATTGGATATAAAGATAAATCCGGCCCTGTTCCTAATAGCTTTTAATTTCCACCAGACCTGATTATATTGATGCAGGCTCCTTGTGGGAATTTCCCAGCATGCTCTTCCCCAGCATCCTGACTGGCTGGCTGGGCCCCAGCGGGGAGTTCTGGACACTGCTCAGATGCGGGCCAGATGTATCTGCCGGTGCTGTGGAAGACAAGCCTAGAGCAGCTCCCTTGTCTAAGTGGATGGGGCTCTTGACTGCTGGGTTGTCATCCTGCCTTGGCCAGGTTGGGAGTGCACTGGGGACCCTCTGTGTTGGGGAGGGGAGAAGCAGGAGCAAGGAGAAACTGGCCAGAGGGGTCCTTTCAGAAAAGTGGGCAGTGCTTCCGGACCATAGGTGGCAAGGCAGTGAGCCCGCCACCCATCACCCACCTCCCTAATTGTCCCCAGGGTTCCAAATTGCTCATGGGTCTTCGTGCCTCTTTGCATTTGGTCTTGCGTCTCCTCTGCCTGGTGTGCACTGATCCCCTCTTCTCCTTCTTGATACTGTACTCCTCTTTTGTCCTTTAAACTTGGTTCACGTGTGTCCCCTTCCACGAAGTTTTACATAAGCCTGCAGCAGACCTATCCGTCCTCTGGTTCCATTCCTGGAGCACTTACTTCACTGTGTCTCACGTTAGAGCTGTTGTTTCTGTCTGTCTGCTGCAGGAGGGTGTGCAACTCCATCTTTTGCATCTCTTTATCTCCAGGGACCTCATAGCACCTTTTATAATAATAATAACAAGATTAATGATAATATTTATCATGTACTGAGACTTCTTTTGTGTTAGGCATTCTACATATATTATCTCCAATCCTCACAATAACCTTTTAAGATAGTTTTTTGTTTGTTTGTTTGTTTTTCCAGTTTTTATAAATGAGGACAGTGAGGCCCAGGGAAGTTAAGCAGATTAGCCAAGACCACACAGCTAGTAAGTGGCTTGGGTTTGAGCTGGGGTCCTCCAGCTTGCACTATTCCCCGCTGCCTCTCCAGAGCAGGCTCCTTATTAGGAATGGACTATTCCAGCATCGGAGGAGGGCCTGTCCCTGTCTCCTGCACTTGCTTGGGGACAGAAACATGTCACCAGCCCTTGCCCTAGCCTCTGGCTCTGTGTGCCTTGACCAGAGGCTTTGGCTTTTCTGAAGGTCAACAGCTCTCCAGCTGAAAGATCGGTGAGCAGTCATTCTAACAAGGAGGTTTTATTGGGCACTGACTCTGTCTTGGGCCCAGTGGGAGACACAGAGGTGGTCTGATCTGGGAATTTAGGATTCCGTTCATGTTGTCAGCTCTGATGGGCAAGGATGATAATTCCAGCACAGTAAGCGATCACACATGATCTTGGTTTGCTTTGGAACGCAGGGTCAACATATTAATTGCATTTTGCTCCAGCTGATATTAAAGCTACTTTGATCCCATGAGTCTCCACCAACTTGGACAGGGGATGGCACAGATGAGAGAGAACCCAGGTGGTGCTCAGAAACCAGCTGGACACGTGTAGGCTACAGATGAATGGAGTCACTGATTGTCAGAGCTAGAAGGGCCTTGGAGGTCACGTGGTCCAGCCTCTTCATTTACTGATAAAGAAACTCAGGCCCAGACCAATGCCCTCTTATGCCCCTTCCCCCTTCTCTCCTGCTCATTCTCAGGGCACAGTATCTTAACGACTCATGGGGTGCTTTTTTTTTTTTTTTAAACTACTGGATGTCTTTCCTTCTTTGTTTAAAACCTTCCCATCTTTTAAAGTCTGGTTCAAATACCCCCTTTTTCCCCCCATGATGTCTTTCCCAATTTCTGCTAAGAATGGATTTAAACATCACCCAGATTAACCTCCTTCCAGGGGATCCTTTTCTGAACTCCCTCCAAAATTTATCAGTTCCTTGCTGAAGACGCTAATCGTATTTTGTCCTGTAATATTTTAAAATCTGTGTTCTTCCCACTATGAGAATGTCTAATCATCAAGAGCAGGAACTGTATTTCATTCAGACCCCTTTCCCCTCCAGTGCTCAGAAAAGATGATTAATGATGGTGATGAAATGACAGTCTCTTTTGCCCCTGCTGGACTGCCCTGTGGTAGGCAGGAAGGAAGACTGCCTAAGGTCACGTGGAAAATTGGTGGCATTGCAAGATCTAGACTTGGTGGTCCTTGGTCTCCATTACACCGAGCTGCTTCAGAGCTACCTTGACAGAGACCACTTCTGTGTATTCCTCCTGTGACACTTTGTTGTTTAGATGCAAAATTGGGGATCTCAGCTCTTGACTACTTAGGGGCATGGAGAAAATGGGCTGGGATGGTCAGTGTGCTCATATGAAATAAATGATGTGCTCAAGGCAATTTAACAAATAGGTGCTAGGCAGAGTCTCATGCCTTGCAGAGGAATTAAACTTGACTGTGACCTGTTTCTTCCCTTCAGCAGCTCCTATCTAGGGGTTACAGTATCTTCCCAAGAAGAGATTCCCCAGGAGGCTGGGATGTTTTCTGATGATGGCAGCCCAGCAAGGCTCAGGAAGGGGAGGGGGACCTTGGAGCAGAAATAGCACGTTGGGTGAGGTGACAGCATGGGGAAAGGCAGGCAGGAAAGGGGAGGATGGAGTGACCTGGCTGGAGGGTAAGTAGAAGTGGTGAGAGAGAAGTCTGGAAAGGATGCCAGGACATTTAATTCATAGAGGTTCTATCTAGTTCTAGAAAAAAAAAAAGAGGCAACCTGATAATAATGACTAATGATCATGGAGCACTTACTAAGTTGCCAGGCTCTGTTCTAAGCATTTTACGTGTGTAGCTCATTTAACCTTCACAGCAATCTGAAGTTGAGGGGATAATCATTCCCCATATTAGACATGAACAAACTGAGGCACAAAGAAGCTAAGTGAATTGCCTAAAGTTATTAAGCAGTAGAGCTGCAATTTAAACTTTTGCATCCAGACTCCATTATTTGTACTCCTGAGCTCTGTACTACGTTGTCTCATAAAAAATCAATATACAGAATATATATATATATATATATTTTAAACTGCTGAAAATCAACAGGAAAAAGACAACACAATAAAAAATTGGGTGACATACGAGTAGACAGTTTACAGAAGAGGTAGCGGTGGGGGGTGTAGCAGAAAGAAGTTGGGCTGTGGAGTCTGCTGGTCCTAACTGGTGGCCTTGAGCAAGTTACTTTCAAAGCCTCGTTCTTTTTCACCTATGAAATGGGGACAATGAAACCTACTGCACATAGAATCCTTTAGATGAAAGTTAGGCCTCTGGGGAGACTTGAATTCTCAGATGGAGAAAGAGTGGACTAAACTCAGCAGGGAAATTGCCCACCCAGCTTCATGCCATGGTCCAACCCTGGGCCGTGCTCCCCTGTCTGGGCACGGAGCTAGAGGCAGGACACGGGTCAGCCAGGGACGCAGCCTCCCAGAGGAGTGGTCGTAGTGGAATCACATAATGGAGAATGGCTTCCCCTAGACATGATCTTGAGAAAAGCCATAAACAGCTGGGGTCAGACCTATGACCACTGTGGTGTTTTTAACTCATATAGGCCATGATGATATCTGGGCAGAAACAAAACGACTGTAGTATTGTTAATCTCTGTATTCACATGTGCCTTGCATGGTACCTGAGCAGAATTATGTTGAGGAAGGAACGACAGGGTGTGGTTCGGTACCAACACAGCAAAGATCGATGCTACAAACCACCTGGGCCTCATCAGCTCAGTCTCAAACCCTGGTCCAATAATAACACTATGCAGTTGATAAGGTGCTTCTAGGTGATCTCGTTGGCTCCTCACAGGAACCCCCATTCCCTTCCGCATTTTACAGATGAGGAAACTGAGGACACAGTGAGGTTCAAGGGCTTGCACATTTAGAAGAAAAGTCAAAAAAAGAGCAGATAAATACGTAGTAAGACATACGTGTATGCAGGGCCCTGTGACGGGCACCTGGATGTCATCCCATTGAATTCTTCTCAACCCTGTGAGGGGGGCGTGCTACCCCCATCCTTAGGTGTAAAGAAGTGAGATTCAGGGAGGCCAAGCAATTTGCTCCAGGGCACACAGCTTCTCAGGGGCAGAGCCTGTGCTTGGACAAAGAGCTTCTGTCCCTAAAACCCAAGCTCTTTCTTTGTAACGTACTTTAGTGACTCCGGCATGAGGGCTGTCCCAGGTACTCATGACCATGACTATTTCTCTCATCGAGGCAGTTGTAGAGAGGAAAAGGCAGCTGGCCCTTAATGTTGCTGGTGGTATTTGCTTATTGTTTGCTTTGATGGGGAAGGGAGCCTCGTCTTCCTCCTCGGAGGGCAGAGAGAAAACTCCCACCTTCTAATGCCTCAGCACATGCTTTGCAGGTTAGAGATTACAAGGAAGCATTCAGAAACAGCAAAGGAATTCTCTCCTAGGTCAGATGGCCTAAATTGAAATGATAATCATAGTGATAATAATAACAAGAAAATAAGTGATCAGTTATTGAGCTCTTATGTGGTAAGTGCTTTTCACAAGTCATTTCATTTCATCTTCATAAGTGCGCTACGTACTAGGTGGTATTATTATCTCCATTTTGCAGAAGAAGAGCCTGAGGCAGAAAAGCTGGTCACCTGCCCAAGGCCATGTGGTGTGGCAGGATCTGAGCCCAGGGCGGTTTGATTTCAGCTCTTAGACGTGACCTGGGCCACCTCGCAGCTGTGCCCTGATGCCTGTGTCATCTTTTACTTATATAGTGCTTTCCGGTTTATAAAGCAGGTTCACAGGCAGCATCTTATTGAACCCTTCCAACCCCATCTGAGGGGGACACATTCTTAACTTCACTTAATAGGCAGGGAAACCAAGGCTTGGGGGAGCTGAAGGGCCCTCCCAAGTTTACACAGCCAGGGAGGTGGGTACCAGATCTCCGGTTTGATGCTTGCGTCCAGGAGCTCTTGAGGCCCCACCTGGAGCATGTGCCCACAGCTCCTCAGCACCCCTGCCAGTCTCCCGGTGGGCGGCTGCTCTGCATTTGCTTGCCAGTTGGTTGGTTCCAGAACTATCAGCCACGGCTCCTCAGTCAAGCAGAAATGTCTGTGTTCACAGGTGCCTCTGGAGGTGTATCTATGTGTCATGTTTTGCTTTTCCATTTAGTTCATGGCAGGTACTGCATTTCCAGAGCATCCACTGGGTGAATTTCAGGAGATTTAAGACAATTGCAGGTGAACACTCTGCCCTGAGATCACACCGTGGCAGTGGACACAGACCAAGCGGCATTGTTTTGTAAAGTTGGCACCTCTGTAAGTTACCCTGATATCAGAGCAGAATTCTTTACAGAAGGTTATCCTACACATAAATCATCATTAGACTACCTCATTTTTGTTTAATGCCTACCTAACTGTGCTGTAGTCTAAAAATGTATGTTTAGTGAAGTCAAGGGTTGCAGGGAAATTATAGGGTTTTCAAAAACCCATTTGCTTTGCTGGTGCTCACATCAGAATCAATCTTGCCTTTAGTTCTCAATCTCATTACAAACATGCAGTATTGCTTGCCGGATTCTGGCATTTAATGTAGGGTAGCGTTTATTCAGAAGAAGCCAACGGTGCTTACAGAGTGGTAGAGCTATGTATAGATGGCACTTCCTGCCAAGCCTGTGATTTTGAACTCTGTTGCGTATCAGTGAGACTTCGCCGCAAAAGCTGGAACCATGTGGGACCCGGCAGAGCAGAGGCCAGAACTGGATGGAGGTGGTGTTGGGAGGGGAGCTGATATTCATCACGCCACAAGCCTCACTGTGCCAGCACATAGTAGGTGCTCAGACAATGATTGTTGAGTACCTGGAGGAATGTTTAACCAGGAGGGTGACTGACCCTTGGATTAGGTTGTAAATGAGATGGATTTAAATGAAGGGGAGGATGTGGTTCTGTGGCTGCTGGAATAAAGCCTTCATTTGCTCCTGCGATGCCCCACATCAGCAGGACCTACTTGGTGGAGGGAAGCTGTGTAGCAAAGCTGGAAGGGTGTGGGCTCTGGCCTCAGAGATACTTGGGCTCAAATCCCGTCTTGCTCCTTCCTTGCCATGTGACCTTAGTTAAGTCCTTTAACCTCTCTGAGCTTTAGTTTCCTCACATGAGAGGAATAGAAATGATGTACTTTTTCTCTACAGGGAAAACATTTTTTACACATAGTTTATATTTTTCTATATAGATCTACTTTCTACATATAGATTCTTTCTCTATCTGTAGGTTTTCAATTTTTCCTAGTTCTGAGCAGACACATGATAAACTGCCCAAGATTAGTCATCTTCTTCTTGAGACCTGGAAGGTCTCTCTGTGAGGAGTGAGATTCCAGGGGTGGGCATCCAGGAGTGGGCATCCAGGAGTGAGCATCCAAGTGTGGACATCCAGGGGTGAGCGTCCAGGGGTGTGTATATAGGCATGAGTATATAGAAGTGAGCATCACCTTGTGTGTATGTGAAAGTAAGCATCCGGGGTGGGCATCCAGGAGTAAGCATCCAAGTGTGGGCATCCAGGGGTGAGTATATAGGGGTGAGCATCCAGGAATAAATATACAGGGGGACGGGCTTGGCTCTCATTACCCTGGAGGTCACTTGGCCTTCAGGGTGAAGGGCACAGGTTAGGAAAGCTAGGAGACAACTCTCATACTGGGTCAGAGGCAGGGTAAGTCCTTCATGTTATCCTGCATGGCTGAAGCCCATTCCCTAACATTATAATCTTGGCTTTTGTAGTCTACCTGTCATCTTGCTGTGAGCAGTATTCTCAGGAGTTTAGGCATGTGTCTTTTGGGGCTGCCGAGCCTGCCTTTTGCAGTGGAATGCAAAGCTAGTTGGAGCCAGGAACAGCCCTCTGCCTTCCAGTACAGAGGGCAGTGGGGCTCAGAGGCTTCCTGGAAACTGGGAGTGTTTTCCTCTCACACATGGAGACCCCCCGCCCCTCTCTATTTCAAGGTCAGAGCATATCTTTAGGGACCTGGAATCTGCCAGAATCTGGACCGTCAGCTGGGAAGCAGACGACAGAGTGGGAGACAGAAGCCTATGACAGTGAGTGGCATTGGGCAGCCAGGCATTGGATGACCTTTGTCCTCTGTGTGGTGGTCCGGTGGGCTCTTGGACTTTGTGAAGAAAAGGAGTCCTTTCTGAGAGCACATGGCAGGGGTGCCTCTTCACTGCCCTTCAGAATGGGACACAGAAAAGGAAAAGGCTTGTATCTAGAATATTCCAGAGCCTGCTGTTCCTGACATAGGCTGAGGCAAGCAGTTGTGCGAAGCCTGATGGGTTACAGGAAGAGACACAAACTCCATCAGGCTGTTCCTGGCAATGCCATGTCTTAGGTTGACTTCATCCCCTGAATCTCTCTAGATGGCTGTGTTGGCATAAGCAACAGTCGGTTGAATTTTCAGTTCATTATTTAATCTAGCAAATGTTTTTTGAGCACTTCCTGTGTGCAAGATGCTGTGTTATTAGACAGTGATTCCCAAGGGTCTTTGCTTGAGGATCTCAAGGGATTTGGAGAAGTTCCTCTTCCCGCACACCAAAGAAACTCATTTTAATTATAATACATATGTGCGTATGTATATGAATAACATGCATGGTGTAACTTGTACATATTGACGACACAAACATGTATACTCACCCTCACCCTTCTTTGCCTGTGGAGAGGGGTGAGAGATTCACCTAGAATCTAGACCCTCAGAAACACCCCAGAGTGGAGACGGGGGCAGACACCTTGGCCCTCTGTCCATGGGAAAGAGCATAGCCACGGGAGCATCTAGGTCAGAAGTGTGTCTGGGTGAGTGTTCAGGTCTGGGCCTTTTCTCCTGAGCAAAGAGGACAACTTCTCGTTCCCTCTTCGTCTTCTGGGTCGGAATATGGGTGGCCCACATGTTCTGAATTTCATGGACAGTTTTGGATGGATCACTATTTAGTGAGACCTGTTCAGTTCAAAGAGGGTAAACAGAAGCATGGAGGGTGTGGGGAATGATCTGCTTATCTTCAGGGGACTTGCTGTCTGACAGGTAGGATGAATTTGGGACACAGGTGACCCCAACATGGGGCAGAATGTGATGAGAAAACAAACAGCCTCTCAGGGCTCAGAGGCAGGAGCCCCGTTTTCTATGATGAGCGCAGACACTGTGTAAGGTGGCATTTCCCATGGGCCCTAGAGGATGGATGTTTTGGCAGGCAGGGCTCCTGCAGGGGAGACTGTTCTAGACCTGTCAGCTCACAACTTTAGAACCACCTGGGGAGATTTTTTTTAAAAAAAACACCAATGGCCAGACCCCACCCCAAACAATTAAGTAACGATCCCTGGGGGAAGACCCTGGCACCTGTATTTGTGAAAGCCCCCTGGGTGCATCTGGTGAGCCACTGGGTTGCAAAACCCTGTTCAGTGTACAGGAGGCCACGGGGGTGAAATCTGGGAGCACTGAGAACAAAGGCTGAGCTCCTGGGGGAGAAAAGCCAGGTTTGGCTGCAGCTCGGGATCCATCTAAGGGTGGGGTGTGGTTGAAGCTGCACTGAGTGCGTGTAATTGAAGGGCAGTGGGGAGCCACTGAAGATTTTGAGTAAGGAGTGTTCTGGAAGGACTTTTGGGAGTTGGTCTTCAGTGATTAAGGATGTTCCCAGAAACATGGCGATCATCCCTGCTCAGCCTCCTGGAACCCAAGTCAACCCTTGGATTTCCTAAGAAGGATCACTGGGCCTCCTTCAGGCCGGTGGGCTGCAGGCAACCTCTGTCCTGCACCCCACACTCCCTCTTTTTCTCCTGTCTCCAGGGGGCTGTCCCATAAGCCAGGGCACTGGCAAGGTGAACGCAGGAGCTTGCCAGAGAGGCCTGTGGGAAGAAAGGCCCCACAGCGTCCCGCAGTTTAAGCAGTATGGGGACCTAAGGCAAGCTCGACCGTCTCTTTATAATATTAGTGAGTAGATCTGTATTGTGCTTCTAGAGTTTACAGGACACTTTGACTCTTGTAACAATTCTGTGTGAAACAGTTATCCCCATTTACAGATGGGCAAACAGAGGCTCAGAGAGGTTCAGTGACCTTACTCTGCTGCCTCTCTAATTTCTCCTATTACTTTGCTGCCTCTCTAATTTCCCTTCTACTTGAGAGAAGAAAACCTTCGGAACAGAAGTAGGGAGCACTGCGGGCCAGCATTTATTCAGCCACTGGACTGACTCTATGCCAGGCACTGTCACAGCTGTGACCTCATGTTTTAAAGACAGAATATCTTTTCTGTTTCCTCGCGGTCTGTGGCCCATGAAGAATGGGAAAATACTTGGCTCCACCAGCAGTTAGATGACTAGATAAATAAAACCATGTGACCACTATTCCAGGTCTATTTCAGGAGTGTATCTCATCAAGGCACTTCTGTGTTGTTTGATCTCATTTTATTCTTGTGACAGGTGGTGTCAGCCCTACTTTCAAATGAGGAAACTGAGGCTCAGAGAAATACCTTTCTCTGGCCAGGTAGCAGAGTCAGAGTGGCAGGGGAAGCCACGCTGTGCAGAGTGCATTGACGCTGCAATGACTTGTTTTATGGAATTGGGGGAGGGGGAGGTAATAATAAAGCACATAGTACGTGCCTTGCCACTATGGAGAACAGTATGGAGGTTCCTTAAAAAACTAAAAATAAAGATACCATATGACCCAGCAATCCCACTCCTGTGCATGTATCCAGACAAAACTCTAATTCAAAAAGGTAAATGCACCCCAATGATTGTAGCAGCCCTATTCACAATAGCCAAAACATGGAAACAACCCAAATGCCCGTCAAGAGAGGACTGGTTTAAGACGAATGTGTGTGTATTACACACACACACACACACACACACACACACACACACAAAATGGAATTACTCAGCCATAAAAAAAGAATGAAATAATGCCATTTGCAGCAACATGGATGGACCTAGATATTATCATATTAAATGGAGTAAGTCCAACAGAGAAAGACAAATATTATATGATATCATTTTTATGTGGAATCTAAAAAATAATACAAATGAATCTATATACAAAACAGCAATAGAGGGCTTCCCTGGTGGCGCAGCGGTTGAGAATCTGCCTGCTAATGCAGGGGACATGGGTTCGAGCCCTGGTCTGGGAAGATCCCACATGCCACAGAGCAATTAGGCCCGTGAGCCACAACTACTGAGCCTGCGCGTCTGGAGCCTGTGCTCCGCAACAAGAGAGGCCGCGACAGTGAGAGGCCCGCGCACCGCGATGAAGAGTGGCCCCCGCTTGCCACAACTAGAGAAAGCCCTCGCACAGAAACGAAGACCCAACACAGCCAAAAATAAATAAATAAACAAATGTGGGGTTAAAAAAAAATTAAAAAAAAAAAAAAAAAGAAAAGCCTTACAGAATTTAAAAAAAAACAACAAAACAAAACAGCAATAGACTCACAGACATAGAAAATGAGCTTAAGGTTACTGAAGGGAGGATAAATTGGGAGTATGGAATTAACAGACACAAACTACTAAACATCAAAAAAAAAACAACTACTAAACATCAAATAGATAAGCAACAAGGATCTACTGTATAACATAGGGAACAATATTCAACATCTTGTAATAACCTATAATGGAAAATAATCTGAAAAAATATGTATATATAGAACTGAATCACTTTTCTGTATACCTGAAACTAATACAGTATTGTAAATCAACTATACTTCAATTAAAAAAAAAACCCACATAGCATCTGCCATGTGCCAGGCACTATTCAAATTGCGTTATACAAACTAACTTGTTTAGTCCTCCCAATATCATAAGGTAGGTAGAATTATCATCCCCATTTTAAAGATGAAGGAAATGAGGAACATAGAGGTGAGGTAACTCACCCAAGGCCATGCAGCTAGTAAGAAGTAGAGTGGGGACTCCATTCCAAGCCATCAGGCACCAGAGCCCATGCTTCATCTCTTGACCATGGCAGCTGGGTCTCCTAGTTTCCTGTTCCAGGCTGTTCCACTGGACTGGGTCAGGAGGAGGAAGGGAAAACAGAAAAGGCAGGCTTCAATCTGGGGGCTGGTTATGCAGATCCGAGGCGGCCTCATCTGGAGGGGGCATGTCCAGGTGTGAGACCCCACTCTGGAGGCTGGGTGTCCAGGTGTGACCCCTTTGGGCATCATTCTGGTCTCTGCCTCTTCCCTCTCTCCTTTGGATCATTTGTCTAATAGTCACCAGCTCCCCCAGAGCCTGGTAAGGATCAGGCTAGAAAGGTGGGGAGGGGGCCTGGGGTTTCCTGTTCCAGCTGTCTCACAAAATGGTTTTATGCCCTTTCTCTGGATGTCAGTTTCCTCATATGTAAGTGAAAGGGCTGAAACGGATGATCCATAGACCCCTTCAGTTTAACAAATCCCCCCGAGCTCCATGTGCCCTCCATCATGCTGGACACTGGGGACCCGGTGACAGGTCTGTGTCCTGCTGGGGAGACACACATGTTAAGAAAAGAGCTCCAGCAGGTATAATCCTTAAAGAAACTCTTGCACAGGTGCAAGACAGGAATTGTCATGGCAGCAATGTTTGTGATAGCAAAAGAACAGAAACCAATATGGATAAATTAAATCTGTTACATTCCTACAATGAAATACTATACTGCAGAGGAAATGCATGAACCAGAGCTTTACAAATCAACCTGGACATGTCACTGAAACATGTTGAATGGAAAAAGCACATTGCCGAAGGATGCGTACATTAGGGTACCATTTGCATAAAGTTTGAAAACATGCAGAACAGTATACTGTATCGTTTCTGGATACATACATATGTAGCAAAAGTATCAAAACATGCAAGAGGATGATAAACACCATATTTAGGGTAGTGCTTACGTCTGAGGAAGGAAACAGTGGGCTCATGGAGGGCAATATAACTGTTTTTAGAATGTCTTATTTTTTTTAAATGTTTCTTCTAAAACAGATCAGAAGAAAATACAGTCAAAGTAAACATGGATATTTGCATACTATTTTTTTCCTTTTTCTATAGGCATGCTATATTTCATTAGAAAAGTACCCATATCCATACCATATGCAAAATGCCAGGAGAGAGGTGAGATGGCAGGCTAGGTCCCTCTGTGACATTCTAGGGCTGGGGGACTGAACGGAGAGAGGAGGTTGGAGGTGAAAGTAAGATTTGGGGGCTGATCCTCGGGGGGGGGGTTGGGCGTCTGTGATCGTGGGGCCGGGGAGGGGCGAGTACACAGCGTGCATCTCAGCTGTGCCCTAATTCCTGCTGCCTCTGCCAGGGCCACCTCGGGCAGGCTTGGTGCTCAGCAGCTATTAAATAACACAAGTGAAAATAGTGGAAATACAAGAGGAGGAGAGGTGTATCTGCCTCGGGATTCCACTGTCATCTGTTTCCCAGTTTAATGAGAGTCTGAAGACCCAGCATGAGGCCACTAAAAATTAAGAATATGAGGAGTATTCATAGGGCTACGAGGCCCCTTTGCTCTGTGGTTTCCGAAGCTGGGAACCAAGGAGCATCCTGACAGCCATCCACCTGTCCTTCTGCCCTGAGGGGCAGTCAGTCAGTGTCAGAGGCCAGATGGATAGGGACAGGTGACTGGGGGGTGGGGGGAGATGCCCAGATAATTACCTCCTTTGAGAAGTTTACTCCCAATTCCAGCTCAAATTACAAGAGAAGGCTGGGAGCCCAGGTCAGAGCCAACAGGGAAACCTGAGAGAGAAAAGTGATCTCCCGGTGCTCCTGCAGCCTGGAGAGTGCAGGGTGTGCTGGGCGGAGGGTGGGCGGGCAAGGATCACCACATGCTGCTTTCTAGAACACCTAGTTCTATTCCAATTTGCCCTGAAACACTGATTTCCCCTGTCCTGCCCTTCCTCTGTTTCCCCAGCCCTCTTACATACCCAAGTTCCCAGGTGGTACATGAAGATGGTAGAATTGGTTTTTCGGGGCTGGAAGGGACCTTGAAAGCCATGGAACACCGTCCCCTGCTCATTATATAGATGCCCTTTGTGACCTTGACTGGGCCTGAGACCCAGGCCTCTAGAAGCATCCCGCTATAGGATGAGGGCGGCTGTCATCCTCAACAGGGTGGATTTGGGTTGAGACTCTCCAAGGTATAGAAGGATTGCCAGTGTTTTCAAAGAACACACAAGCGTGTGTATCAGGGTGTGTGCGCAGGACAGAGTCTGTACCTTGTTTATCATAAGCAGGCAGATAACAGACGTGTTCCTGAAAAGTGAGGTCTCACATCTCATCTGAAAACGGATGAGTGCTCTTTTAGGTGATAAGTGCATCACCTTGAGGTGATGTTGGCAAGCATGGGAAAAGTTGGGCAGGCTTTGCTGATACAAATAGACACTGGGACAGCCTTTTTGGGAAGCAGTTTGGCAGTAGGTAGCTGAAGCCGTAAATGTCCATGTCCTTTGGGCTCTATCCTTAAAAAATAACCAAAGATGGCAGTAAAGATGTCTGTTAGCTGCAATGTTATTTACAACAGTGGAAACAAAATCCTACATGTCCAGTAATAGGAGAATGATTAAATAATTTATGATACAATAATAGAAATGAAATAGTCTAATACATTTTCAATTACTTGAAAAAAGATCATAATATGATGTTAAGTGGAAAATACATTTTTAGCCAATTGGTAGGATCCCAATTGGCTAAAAAATACACACATTCACACATATGTCATAGATGGATATCCTGACCTACTTCAACGTTATTAGTGATTGCTATGGTTCTTTCTGGGTGGTGAGATTAGGAGTGATTTCTGTTTTTTCTTTTATAGTTTTCTATATTCTGTGAGTATGTTTTGAGGAGAGTAAATATGAAGTGGTTTTGAAAAGCCATATTTAAGTGTAGATACCTTACAAAGTAGCTGCTGCTCTTGCTAATTTAGGAAGTTCCTCCTTTATGAAGTTCCTTCTTATGTTGGGCTAAAATCTGCTTTCCTGAAATTCATCCCTTAGGTCTTCACCCAATCCCCTGCCCACCCCCACCCCCCACAAACTTCCACAGAATTACATAGTTTCCTTCTTTCTCTGTGGCACCCTCTGTAACTGAGGACAGCCACCATCCTCTCCTGCACCTCCCGCCCCGCCCAGTGTCCCATCCTCCTGGCTCACGCAACCAGTTTCTGCAGCAGGCCCTTGTATGATCTCAGCTCATCTCATCCCATCTTGGGTGCCACCTCTGGTCATACTCCAGTTTGTCAATGTCTGTCTCAAAACCCAGGCTCAGAGTGGATGCCCCACACCACAGATGGTAGGAACAGAGGGTTCCATGACACCCTCACCCCCTCCTTGGTTGGAACATGCTCTTTCCACCAGTGCAGCCTGGGATCTGCTTTCTCATCATCCACCTCATGGAGCTGCTGCTTCTGAGCTCCCTGGTTCTCAGTAGTCCTGGGCCCTTTACCTAAATCTCTCAACTTCCTCATTTCTAACATAAGAATATTCTTCTATAACCCAGATATCCATAGGATGGTCCCTGCCTCCTAAAAGCTATAAAAGTTGCCTCTAATTTTAATTCCACACCCTTGGGAAAGTCCCATGTCCTTCCCAAGATGTCTGCACGTTTCAGGAAGGTTTATGGTCTCATAGCTCTCCCTGACTCCTGCTTCCCAACTCTTCCGAATCCTTGCTCTTTGCTCTGTTTCAGGGATGCTTTATCTCTGTCCTGCTGCTGACCAAATGTGGCCTCAACCTCCTTCCTGATTTTCACAGAAGTCCCACCCTCACATAGGCCCGCATGTATTTTGCAGACCTTCTGTGAGCTTTTGGGTGGCCGGGTGACAGGGACCACAGAAAGTCATCTCCAAGGGTCCATTGGGCACCTGCCATGTTGAGTGGTCTTTCTCTGTGGCGCTGGGCTGCCAGTCCCATCTCTGAGAGGAGCCCAGAACCACTTTTCCCTTTTCAACTTCCCAAATTAACCTTCTAACAGAGAGGACTCAGAGGGTCACTCGGATCTTTCACACAATTTCAGGGAGTGTGTTGACGTTGGCATACGTTAATCCCTTTAATAGTGAAAAAACCTGTGAGGGCTTGCTTCCTTCTCCTTCCCTCCTCTGATGCTTTACCAAAGAGCAGGGCACTCCTGCTCCCAGGACAAAGGGCCTTTCCTGCAGGTGGTGGAGGGCGTAACAGAGACTCCAGACACACCAGTGGCTGTGGTTTCGGTGAGACGGGTACAGGTGTGACATCTCATCTTTATGATGGGTGGGCGACAGTCTGCGGCCAGGTGCTCCTTTGTTTTGATAGTTCCAGCCCCAACACTTGGAGTCCCCCTACCCCACCTTGGGTGGGGAGAAATTTATAATCTGATTTTGTGACTCACTGAAAAGGAAATGTCAGAATTTCTTAAGAAGGTTAAAAAACAAAACCAAGAACTCTTTAAAGTGGCCCATTTTGCATTTCTGACTTGACTCTGCAACTTGATTATAGTCAAGAGGAGACTTTGGTTGGCATTCCTGAGCAAGTGGGAATCCTCCAAAGGTGTGAAGCTCTGATGTAGGGGAGAGAGAGCAAGCCGGAGGAAGCAGGAGACTGACTGGGACTGGGTCTCAGCTGGGTCTCGCCTTGGGCAATTACTTACCTCTCGGAACTTCCTCATCTATAAAATGGGGATGCTGATGGGAGTTATTACTTTACTAGTGTTAGTTCATTGGCTATACCTCCCTCAACCAGGAGCCCAGACCAGCTGCTAATATTTCCCTGGGGGATCTGCCTCCTTTTAGGGCAGTTCTTCCTTAAATCTCTCTTCTATCATAAATTAGCATTCACATAATCTACATTCCTTCTCCATGGTCTTATGAGTGTTGTATTTTTCCTTACCAGCCCTGGACAAATCATTTGGGGCTCCATAGAGAAAGAGGAATTAAACTCAAGTGCCGTCTAGTGACTTACAATAGAAGCCACTGAAGGCTTTTGAGGCGTTGTTTCCTTGGACTGACAGATCTCAGAGCCTGGAGCCCTAGGGCAGTGCTTGCCAACTGTTTTCACTTCTCAACATGAGTAGAAAAAGATACGATTGATATGGCATATTGGGGCAAAAGGAGGAGGTTGTCTACAATGGAGGTGACTGGTTCCCATGGATGGTGGTGGGGATCTGCCTGCCCCAGGTCCACCCCCCCCGACTCATCTAGGGCTGAGGGAGCTCTTCTCATGGGTCACCCGCCTGTGGAGTCAAGAGGAGACCGTGGGAAACGTAGTGGGTAGGTAGGAAGGTACCTATAGGTAGAGGAGGGGCGTCAGTTTGGAACCTGTGGTTTTCCATGGGCAAGGAAGTGCCATGACAGGGTGGAGTGGCCCAGGTAGCTTCCCTGCCACTCCTTCTCTTTTTCTTCCTCCTCCATCTCCACATGACTCCTCCCAAATGGACTTTAATTATCAAGTCACTGTTTCAGGAATAGCTAAAAAGAGGTGAGCCGGTGAGATGTCACTATCAGCTTTCAAATCCTTGTTTCTTCTCCTGGTAGTGGAGAAGGATCCATCATGGCCCGTGGTCCTTCCTTCACCTGC
Organism: Mesoplodon mirus; assembly: GCF_964341445.2. Lineage (NCBI taxonomy): Eukaryota > Metazoa > Chordata > Mammalia > Artiodactyla > Ziphiidae > Mesoplodon > Mesoplodon mirus. The sequence goes on along the minus strand of NC_138983.1, from coordinate 126,304,790 downwards.
TTTCTAGGAAGGTGTGTGTATGTTGATCCATCCACCCCCCCCCACCCACCCATCCACCCCCGCTCTACCCTCTGGATCTGGGCCCCGGCCCTCAATAGAGTCATAGCTCAGGTGACAGTCAGGGGAAGCTTCCCTCCTCAAGGAGAAGTTTCGACATGAAGGTGGGGAAGATCAAGGAGCAGTGGCTGTTGAGGGGAAAGGGTGATGGAGACAGCGTGATGGCGGTGAGCTGAATTAATTCCCTGGTGTCAGGTTTAATGAAGGGCTGCCTTCCGTGCTGCCTCAGAAAGGCACATCATGGAGTGATCGGTGCTGGGTGCACGCACAGCTCCAATTAAGAGTTTCTGCATCTCGCAGGGCTGGGGTGCCTTTGAATCTCTAGACTTGGGGGCTTTTCGATCCCCTCCCCCTTCCAGGCTTGCACAGCCCTCATCCAAAAATCAGGGATCTTTGCTTCTCTTAAAGGGAAAGAACTCAGGGATCTGTTTTAGCTGCGTACATACGTTTCTGGTGGCCCTTTCTTCTTCTCCCATCTCCCTTAGTTGTCCTTAGGTAAGGTCCAAGCCTCTCTTTTGCAAACAATGCCTATTTCACCTGGTCCCCAGTGACTGAATCCTAGAATCACAGAGGCTTAGCACTGGGAGGGGACGTTGCAGGTGACCTAGTCCAGAGTCCCAGAGTCAGTGACAGCTGGGACTAGAACCAGGCTCTCTGAGACCATCTCCCTGGCCTCCTGTCTCTGTTCTGGCAACACTCAGAGCGAGCGACAGCTACATCTAAGCCCCACTAAGTCACAGGTCTCAGCTGCCAATTCAAAGTGATGCCCACAACCATTGCAACTTACCCACATATCACACTTGACAATCAACAAAAGTGTACATGCATCATCTCATGTTATATGTGCTGCGCTGAAGGCCAGGGCGATACTCTTACCCTTGGGTTTGAATCCCAACTCAGCCACTAACTAATACGTGACCTTGTTCTACTTCTAGTGCTTAACTTGAAGCCTCTTTGTCACGTTTGAAGGTCAAGAATAATAACACTGGGCTTCCCTGGTGGCGCAGTGGTTGAGAGTCCGCCTGCCGACGCAGGGGACACGGGTTCGTGCCCCGGTCCGGGAAGATCCCACATGCCGCGGAGCGGCTGGGCCCGTGAGCCATGGGAACTGAGCCTGCGCGTCCGGAGCCTGTGCTCCTCAACGGGAGAGGCCACAACAGTGAGAGGCCCGCGTACCGCAAAAAAAAAAAAAAAAAGAAGAATAACACTTATTGCCCAAGTTCACAACAGGGTAGACTCTTGTTTTGTGGATGGAGAATAAGGCTCTGAGATGAAGTGACGTGCCCCCAGCACAGTGGCAATGAATGTCAAAGGGGGAACCAGAGCACAGGGCTTCTCTGTGCTGTGTTTGCATCACCTTTTGCTACAATGAAGTTGCCACCCTCCTTCTCCTCCTCCAGCACCCTCACCAACATCCTCCTCATCATCTCAGCTACCATCTATTGAGCTTTTACTTTGTGCCAAGCACTCTGCTGAGTGCTTTATACATTTCACACCATTTAAATCTGACAGTGAGCGGGAGGTAGGCTTTTAATTTATTCCCATTTCACATTCGAGGAAACAGAGGCTCAGAGAGGCTGTGTGGCCTGGGGTAAAGAGCTATTAAGTGCCCTCTGCAGGATTCACAGCCAGGAACACTGGACTCCCACACCCATACAGTTATTCCTTGTGTCCCACCAGTCCTGCCGCTGTCCTGGGGTCACAGGCCCCCTGGGACAGCTATGGGCTGAGTGACAGGGCAGGCTTAGGGACTGACTTTCGCCGGCTCAGGTGCCAGGCTCTGTGCTCATCTGGGGCGGGGGGACTCCCTGGCCCTCCTGGTGTCCTTGCTTCTCCACAGGCCCCTCGCACTAACCCCACCCCTGACATCAGGATTTGCAGCATTTCCCAACCGTGACGGAAACAGGCTTCTTCTCCCTTGTTCTCATAGTGGGAGACTGAGGCCCAGAGAGGGAACAGTACACAGCAGCCTCATGCAGAGCCTCTAGCAAATGACAACATGCTGGTCCCCAGACCCTGCCATTTACCCAGGCTGCTTTGCTGAATGTGCCCTGGTCCCAGCAAGCAATCCAAAAGAGACATGCTCTGCCTAATACTCGAAGAAGTCTTTGTCCCAGTGACCAGCTTGCGGCTCATTTCTTCCATGTGTGCTGGCCGGGAGGGATCAGGATGAAGCCCCTGGGAAGATCCAGCATCCTTTCCTGCCCCCCAGGGCTGGCTCTCCTAACTCATCGTCCCGTAAAATGCTGCTGTGAGATACACTCAAAATTTTATGTGTCCCCCCAACCCCTTCCTCTTTATCGGTGGGACTGCTGAGACCCTAATATGAGCCACTGGAGTAAATGAACCCAAATCATTGTTCCACCCTGTAGGTTTGGGCTGACAAAGCCTTCCCCGTCTTGCTTGGCTGTGGTTTTCATGATGAACCTCTCTCAGCTTTTATGGGTGTGTGTTCAGTTCCCAGAGGCTTCAGTGAAAGAGGCCTCTAGGATTCAGAGCTCAGAGCTCCTATCTCCTCTACCCTGAAACTGGGACTTTTGATAGAAATGAAAAGGCTTGTGCTAGGGAGGGAGACTCTGCCTTCTATAATGCACTCTGGATCCTTTAAGTCACACACACACGCATGCACGCACGCACGCACGCAGGCACACAGCAGAGGTTCATGAACCGGTGGTGTTAAATAACAATTAGGTCAATAATGCCCTTTACAAGAACCTTTTAACAAATTGCATTCATTGATAATTAGCCCCTGTGAGAATCTTAGTCTTGATGGAAACTGGATCCAGACGCAGACCCAGTGCTGGGAGTTGAGACTCTCCTCTTCCAGGAATACCTTTCCTTGCTCAGCTCTACTTGAGAAGGGCAGAGCCATGGCCCTGGGTCAATTTCTGCAACTCCTGTTGCCTTGACCTTGAACAAGGGTGCCATCTTTCCCCCTGTAGGCCTCCATTCTTCTCCCCAGGTGGCTTACACGGGTGGCTGGGGAAGCCATGAGTTGAGGATACGTTGCTGGCTCTGTGGCTGAGGGCACAGCTTGGCACCAAGAGCATCTCTGAAAGACGAGTGCTTTCCGCTGTTTGTCCAGGGCTTCCCAAGAGGTGGTGGCTTCTCCTCTTGCTTGTCTTCTGACCAAGCCCAGAGATGGTGCCCAGGCATGTTACAGAGAGAAGTAGCTTGAGAGGGGTGAGAAACTGTCTGAAATAATTCCATCCTTCCCTGGAGACTTGGCGTGAATTTTATCTAATCACCATGGCAACAGATAAAAAAAAAAAGAAAAAAGGTGTGAGCATTTCGCCTTTGCTGTGATAATTCAGATTTATATATTCAGATCAGATTGGAGTTGGAGATTTTTTTTTTAAGGGAGCAGATGCAGCAGAAGGTGTGACTACAAATAATGTAGCACAAATGTTTGATGATCCTGCCCTTTAAGAAGTGGAACGCAGTTTCCTGCAGTTTTTCCAGAATATAATTATTCCATCAAACCCATTGCAATGAGGACTCATTACGGGCCTGAATAATGCAGAGTCACGTCCGTGCCAACAACACGCCTGCGCACACACAAACACACACAAACACGCATGCATGGGCAGCCCCCACCCGCAGCCGCTGGCCTCCCCCAAACAGAAACCTCAGAAAGCACCCAGAAAGGCATGTAGGCCTCGGCAAGGGGCCTGAGAAGGCTGGGACTGAAGGGCTAGGCAGGATAGCTCAGACTCCACCCCGGAAGGGAACATATTCCCAGCTGATGCTGGGTGAAGAGCCCTCCTTCCCCTGTCGTCCCACCCACGTGAGCCCCCTGCCATTTTGTAGAGCATAAACCCTTGGGGGGCAAGCGCTGGAGCTGGGTGATCCTGTCGTACAATCTCTATCCAACCTGGGGGATTAATTCAGACATTTTCATTAAGTATGTGATTCTGTACGTTTGTTCAGAGTACCGTCTGATCTGAACACGTCTGCTGACTCTCAGGCCAAGCGCTTTTCCGGTAAAGCCTTCACTTGGGGATTAGAATTAGCACCGAGACCTACACTCTGCTTTCTTTCATCCTTGCTTTGCTCACTCCAGGCAAGACTGGCGTGCGGGCAACGGCCTACGTGCTGCTTGGCAACGTGGACACACCCAGGAGACACGTTATCAATGGTTATTGGGCGTTATCTACTCCTCTGCCTAACACGTGTGCCTGCAGGTACCACCTTTCAGCAGCTGACAACTTCTCTAGATCTCTTGGTCTCAAGCCGTTGAAAGTTCCGCCAGTGGGATCGCCTTCGTAATTCACTGCCCCTGGTGGAGACTGCGAGACTTCCTTCCATTCTGCCAAAGGGGCACAGTCCCCCTCGACTGCACCCACTCTGGGCCACACAAAGACACTGGCATCTACCTGCCCAGACCAGCCCTTCCCAGCTGCCCCCAGGAAAGAGCGAGGGTGGTGCCAGGACGTGCAGCAGGAGGGGTGGGGGGTGGGGGAGGGAGACGGAGCCCCTACGGGCTTGGCTGGGATCCCCTCAGTGCTGCCCCCACTTCTTGCTGGAGGATGAATCCTCCATCATTCTCTCTCCTCCACCACAGACGCCCCTGAACCAACATTTCCCAAATGAGAAACCCAGGCCCGGAAGCGTCACAGGGCTCACTGGGGGCAAAGCAAGAACATGAACGCAGGACCTCCAGCTTCGAAGCTGTCACTCCCCAGTGCCTCTTGTCCACCACATCCAACCCTGATATGTCAGACAGTGGCCAGACACAGGCTTGTCGCTCTGTGTGCCATGTTTCCCTTCAGGGTCCCTAGTGGCCTGGGTGTCTGCTATCGTGAAGGTCCACCAGACCCTCGGGGCTGTCTCTTCTAATACGTCCCATTCCTCACTCCTTCTTGGGATGCAGCCTAAAGTCTCCCTGCTGGAAGGGGCGCTCCTTCCATCCTCTGCTTTGGGTTGCATGCCTTTCATGCTCAGGAGGAGCTCCCGGCAGACCTGCCCTTCTGGATCCGGCTTAGCCTGAGTTCCTGCCTGTGACGAGCCCCTACCAGCAGGCTGGGTTCATCCGTGTCTAGGCCTCAGCATCTTGCCAAGAAGGGTCCAGGTCACCCGCTGCCTCCTTCCCAGCAGATGGGCTGGGTCTGCCGGCCACGTGGTGCTGTTCTCTGCTGCCCTCTCTGTAGACGACTCAGAAAGGTCCTTTTCCCATAATTCACCTGAGATGTCCAGGCTACAAGATATGGAGCGCTTGAGACAAGGGTGCAGGTCCCCCCCCCCACACACACACACAAGGAATTAACGCTGCTTCTCAGAGGACTCCTTGTTCCCTGTGTGCACGCCGCCCTCTGAACGGGGAGAGGCAGGCAGCAGATTGTTTGTGTTTGGTGTGTAATTTATTTACCTGGGAAGGCACAGCTCCGCAGCAGCATCTGCTTTCCAGCATGTTTCCAGGCCCTCGTCCTGGCTCACACCCCATCTGGCCCAGAGGAGACCAGGGAATCAGGACATGGGGTCTGGAGGAGGAACCCGTAGTTCGGGGCCTAGTCCTTGTCTCTTCTGCATCCGTGGGCTGTGGGTCCTCTCTGGGAATGGGAGTGTTCCATCCACATAGGGGAAGGATGAGGAAGACCCCAGAAGCCCTGCTTCAGAGCTCAACAGGGCCCCACAATGTGTGTGTAAGGCTGGGTCCTGGGCTGTAGGAACACAGAGCCGACGGGAGCCTCACCTGACCTGCTCCATGCTCTGCCAGCGGCTGGGCCTGCACAGTGGGTCCCCGAGAAGTTGCTGCCCCAGCACCCCCTGCCTCTCCTGCTGCCACCCCAGTTGTGGGCAATGGTGACTGAGGTGGGCAGGGAAAGGGCAGCTGATGCAGGCCCTTCTCAGCCTCCTTACATCGCTGGGTCTCCCCAAGTGAGGGTCGGGTCATCCAAGCCCCAGGTTCCTGTACATAATAGTTGGGCCGGGATCCAAGCAACACCGCCAGCCTAGATGGAATCCCAGCCCTCCTCTCCTCCAATCCCCATCACCAAAGTGCACTGCAGGCAAGAGAGGGCCGGGGCCCCCATGCTCTGCACTGCCTGGACCCTGTGCTCTGTTCCGAGCCACTCCAGGGAGTGTGTCGATGGCTGGTGACCAGGGAGAGTCGGGTCTTATGAAAAAGCTGATGGAATTAGGCCCTGTGGCTGGAGATGAGCAGACGTTGAAGGACATGGTTCCGGCCTTCCTTCTAATGTGTGGTATTATCTGAGAGATGGGGGAGCAGGCCTACTTTTCTTGTGCAACAGACTCCAAGGGGCAGGACCAGTGGGCAGGAATTATGGGGAGGACAGAGGCGCTTCAATATCACTTCAACACCAATGTGATTTTTCTAACAAAGTGGTCAAGCAGTGTCTTGGATTCCCTCGTGAGGTAGTGAGCTCGCCATTACTGAGTGTGTCTAAAGCAGGGCCAGATGGTAATAATATTAGTTACCATTTACTGAGTGCCTGCTATGTGTCAAGTGTTCTTGCTCTGTGTTTACTTTCTCCTAACAGCCCGCTATTAGGTATTATTGTCCCCATAATGCATTGGCGGCAGTAAGCTCAGAGAGGTTAAGTAATTTGCTCAAGATCACACAGCTTGTAAATAGCAGAGCAGACCTGTCCTGCTGAGCCTGTGCTCTTCCTGGCATTTTACGGGGGCTTGTGGAAGGGAAAGCTACTGTGTGGGGGAAGAGGTCACCAGATGACCTCTAAGGGCCTTCTTACTAAAGATTTGGTGGCTTACTCCCCTGTGAAGTCATCTTTGCTTAACCCTTTGATCACCTGGCATTTCAATCTGACCTCGACACTTAGGCTCACCTGGACCCTCAGGACATGGCTACAGCAGCTTATAAAACTCTCCCACAAGGTACTGCATTCCGTACACACCGCAGTTGTGTGAGTTGGGCCTCATCCTTCTCCCGTGTTACCTGAGGGAACTGAGGTCTGAGGATCTGGGTGGTCTGTCGCAGGTCCCGAAGCCACATGTTCTGGGCTAGACCCCTGACTCCTGAGGTCAGTTTGCCATCTGACTGCCTTGGTGTGCCTGGACCTCCCTCCTCTGGACAACTCAGTAGGGCATGCAACTTTTATTCATTCAGGTATTTCTTTCTGCTACGATGGGTTTTCATGGAGGCACCTGGAATGCCAGCCCTGCCCTTAGCATTGTGCTGATAGTGTGGCCTGAGGAGGGTCAGGAAGAGGGTGGTGAGTGCTTATTGACTGACTGGTGGCTGGTCACCCAGGCTGCTTGGCGGGGGCTCTGTAAGCAGCCCCCGGCCAGGATTACATCAAGGTAGTACCTAAAATCTGAGAAAACCTACTCCCAGGGCTTAGGGTTTGGGGTTGATAAAAAGAGAAGAAAAGAAAAAGCTCTGTTGTGTCTCAGTTGTTATGGAGAGAAGGACTCCAGGGAGGGAAGGTTGGAGTCTAGAGGCAGGGGCCACAGGAGGGAGCACGAGGCAACACAGACCGTGGAGGTGGGGAGGGAGGGAGGGACGGAGTGAGGGAGGAAGATGGGCAGAGAAAGCAACAGGGTGGCAGGGCGCCTGGCATCTGGGTTGGATTTGTTCGTTTACTCATCTATCATTCACTGTGTGCTCTCGGGAGCCACCATCCAGAGGTGAGATGGACCTAACGGAGGCATAGCTTCTACGCCGGTGTTGTGTGCTATATTGGAGGTGTGTCCTGGGTGCTTAGGGAGCCCTGCTGAGAGGGGACCGGGCCTGCTTAGGGAGGTTCCAGGAAGACCTGAGATTTCCACTGAGTCCTAAGGCAGGAGCTTGTGAGGCGAGGAGGGGGACGGGAGAGTTGGTCCAGGTTACGGGAGCAGCGCTGTGCAAAGGACCGAAGGCAGAGGAGAGCACCCTGTGGTCCCAGGTTGCTGACAGCACAGCCAAAGCTGAGGAGTGGGGAGTGTATTTCAGCAAGATGCCCTGATGCCAGGCAGTGGGGAGGGTGGCTTGGATCAGAGGAAATTGGTTCCCAGCGCTTCCATAGGTACCACTGTGCTTCCCTCAACCTCCCCATCCCTGTGACAGAGAAAGGGGCACAGAGAGGGGGCCTCAGAGCCCTCTGCCAGGGCGCTTCCCTTCGGCCACACAGCCAGCTGGGGACGGCCCTGGAATGAGGCCCAGGTCCCAGCTGCCTGACCTCTGGCCTTCTCCCAAAGGACCGCATCAGTGGTGTCTAACACATTTGCAAAATGCTGCATTTTTATAACACGAATTCACTTACTATGGGCCTGGCACTCTTCTAAGCACTCTACATATATTAATTAATTTAATCCTCAGAGTAACCTTATGAGAAATGTACTCTTATTATCCCCATCTTACAGATGAAGACACTGAGGCACAGAGAAGTTAAGGGGCTTGCCCCTTAAGTTACACTCTAGTAAGTGGTGCTACGGGGATCTGCATCTAAGCACTGTAGCTCAGACTCTCCTTGCTTGGTCAACTTAGTATCATGAATCAGAAGATAAACAGTTTAAGAACTAGCCTGTCTGAAGGGGAGGGAGATACTGGGTGCCTGTCTCACATGGGGTGACATGAGTCTCTCTGGGGGCCGACGTCCGCAGCCCCCTGGCCCTGGTGAAGGGGGCGCACTCTGGCTCAGTGGGAGTGAAGGGACACAGGAGAAAGGCAGCCAGGGAAGGCTCCCTCTGGTCTGGTCGGTGCTGGTGCGCCTCCGTGTGAAGGACAGAGGGTGGCAGGGTTCCTGCTACCCCGTCCTTGTCCCCCCTCCCCAGCCCGCCTTGTCCTTCCGGGAAGGAAAGCCCCCTGGGGTAGAGTAGCCCAGACTCCCTTGGTAGCCTGCCCTGGTTCCGTTTTCTTTTGTTTTTGTTTTGTAGCTACCTTGGGTTTTTTTTTTAATTGACTTTTTAATGAAGTATGACATACATACAGAAACGTACACAGACCTTAAGTGTACGGTTCAATAAATCTTTACAAAACAAACACACCTGTGTAGCCACCCCCTAGGTGAGCCTCCCCAGCACCCCGAAGCCTCCTGTGTGTCCCACCAGCTGTTACCTCCACCCCTCCCCGCAAGGTGACCACCCTCCTGACACCTGTCACTGTAGATCAGTGTTGCCTGGTCTTGAACTTCCTACGAAGGGAAGCACGTGGTGTGTTCTCTCAGCCTGGCCTCTCAGCCTGGCCTCTCAGCCTGGCCTCTCAGACTCAACGTGATGTCTGGGAGGTTCGCCCTTGAGATGTGCTTGTCATCCTGGTCTTTAATCAGCCCTGCCGTCAGGCAGCCCCTGGTCCTGCCGACCTGCACTTCCTTTGGTTTACCTGCCCTCCGTGGCGGGGTGGGCGGCAAGGTTAGGCACAGAACCCGTTTATCTCAGAGCAAACCCGCCTCGTTCCTGTGACATCCTTTACTCTCACCTGTAGTTTCGAGAATTTTGTCTTACTTTTCCAATAGGAAAACATGGTCTAGAATCAAAACCAGTCTTTGGGGGCGGAGGCTCCCTTTCACAGCCTCTGGCTCAGGCCCAAATGGGATGCACAGACCAGGCAGAGGGTGAGGTCGCTGTGGACTTTGTGCCCCCCCGCCCCCCCACGGGGGGCTCTGGTTACCAGGGTGACCATTGGCTGGGTCTAGTTGGAGAGTGGAGGGAACACCCACCAACTGTAAGCCTGGTGGGATGCTGGGAAGGAGTAAGGGATTGCAAAGGTCCCTTCCGGCTCAGAAATCCCAGGAATCCAGCTTTCTTGTAAAGACTGTCTTTCTGGGGACTTCCCTGGCGGCCCAGTGGTTAGGACTCCACACTTCCACTGCAGGGGGCACGGGTTCAATCCCAGGTGGGGGAACTAAAATCCCGCATGCCACACATTGCGGCCAAAAACAAAAATAAGGCTGTCTTTCTGCAAAGGGAAAGGTGCTAATGTGTATCCTTGAGGCCTCACCTGGCATCCCAGGGGCTTGTCAAAATGCAGAATCTCAGGCCCCACCCTGCCCTACAGGATCAGAATCTGCATTTAACAAGACAGGTTGTTTCAGCACATTAAGGTTTGAGAGGCCCTGCTTTGGGCAGCACACTGAAGTGATCAAGAACTTGGACTCTGGAACCAGACTGTCTGGGTTTGGATCCTGGCTCAGCCACTTACTGTGTGACTTTAGGTAAGTTGCTTAACTTCTTTGAGCTTTAGCTATAAAATGAGGATAATAATAGTCCATACCTCAAGGGGTTGTTGTGAGATTTCATTGAGATAGCCCCCGTGAAACACTGAGCAGTACCGTAGCATGTGGTTAGCAATGTATATTATCTAAAGGAGCCAGGCGCTGGACTGGGCACTGTTCACACATTACCTCATCGAACTCTCACAGCAGCCTTAGGGTAAACAGTCTGATTATGTTTATTTTACAGATGAAGAAACTGAGGCTGATGAGTTAGCTTGTCCAGGAGACAGAAGGAGCCAGAGTTTGAAAGAGGAGTTCTCTTCTGGTGTGGGGTAGAGTGGGAGGTGTGGCCAGTAGCCACTTTCTCCCCATATAGGTGTAGGGATGAGACTGATACTCGCAGGCCAGAAACAGGTTGCTGGCGTGTTAATGGATATTAAATTCTGCCCGTTAATCGCCAAGGATTCACTGTTAAGGATACACACAAGGTATTTCTCTCCCAGCAAGCTCTAAATTAAGTGAGAAAGGGAGAGGAAGAGAGAGAATGCTCAGAGGATCTGGGCTTCAGGAAGGACATGCTCCTCAGGAAAGCGGGCCAGGGGTCAAGCGTGTGGTTATGCCGCAGCGCGGGAGATGAGGCGGCCCGCGGTACTGGGCTCCACTCAACATCCTGCATCTCAGGGAACCGCTGCGCTGATGAGCAGCCGGCTCCCTGGGGAGCTTGGGAAGACAGAGGGCCCTGGATGCACACGGGTGTGGCTGGAAATGTCCAGGGCTGAGGGATCTCTGGGAGGCATGGGGTGTAAGTTGGTCACAGCTGGGCTCTGTGTCTGTTCCTGCTCACGTGTGTGTGCAGCCAAGTCATGCCTGTGGCCCTCAGGGGGACTGACCTGGCCTCCTGCCCGGCACCCCGCTCCGCCACCTCCTGGGCCTCCGCCTCTGGGCCCAGCTGTCTCCTGCTGCCCCTCCCAGCCTCTGCCTGCCTCCCTTTTTCTCACCACCTTCTCCTAGGTCTACTCCTCGTCTCTGCTACCTGAGGCTGTGTTGTGTTGCCTGTTTACTTGTCTGTCTCCCCTGTTGACTGTGAGTGCCTTGGGGGCAAGAACCCGTGTCTTATTTTCCTCTGTATTCCCTCACCCTAGCACAGGGCTTGGCACAAAGCAGATTCTTGATACTTGCTGGCTGGCTGGCTGGAAGGAAGAGTAGAGTGAGCATTTCCATAGATGCCCTCCTAGAAGGGACATTCGGGAGACAGGGAGAGGCCACCTGAGGCCACAGCATCAAGAGTAACCCAGCTCCATGGTGTTCATCACTGTTGTCTGACACGGGTCCCTTGGTATGCCAAGGACAGATTCTAGACAGGTGGTTCTCAGAGAGAGGACCAGCCCCTGCCCTGCCCCCAGTGGCCTTCTTCTCCAGATATGTTTCTCTGATCCAAATATATTGACTCCCTAAGGATAGAATTGGAGCTGAGGGGGTAAACCGGCCCAAATGCCACGCACATTTTTTGGTAAATGGAGTAACTGGGTGTGTACACAGTGCAAGGGCCCTGGGGGTTGCCCATCTGCAGGGCCTCACCTTGGCTCCCTGTGTGAAGCTGCCCCATTTTGTCTCACCCCAGGCACACTCCACCCGGCCACCTCCACTCCCTCCAAGCCCAGGGTGTCACCAGATGGACTGGATCCTGTTACTTTTCAGATCATTTGAGATTCGGTATTAGTGAGCGGGAGTGTGCCACAGCCAGGGTTGAGGTGGGGCCCCCGAATGGCCACAGCGTGCCCAGCGTCCCCAGCTGGGCCTCTGGCATGGCCTGGGTCCTCAGCTCTGTCAGTGAATCAGCTCCATGTTTGTGCCGTCATCCCCAGATTGGGAGTGAGGAGTTCAGGTTCAAATCTAGGCTTTCCCTTGAATGCCTTGGGTTAAGCCATTTTGTTGGGTTTGTTTTATTTTTTTATCTATCTATCTATCTATTTATTTAGATATGACTGCTTTGGGTCTTTGTTGCCGCACGTGGGCTTTCTCTAGTTGCATCGAGCTGGGGCTACTCTTCGTTGCGGTGCGCGGGCTTCTCATTGCGGTGGCTGCTCTTGTTGTGGAGCACGGGCTCTAGGCGCTCGGGCTTCAGCAGTTGTGGCATGCGGGCTTCAGCAGTTGTGGCTTGTGGGCTCTAGAGCGCAGGCACAGTAGTTGTGGTGCACGGGCTTTGTTGCTCCGCGGCATGTGGGATCTTCCCGGACCAGGGATCGAACCCGTGTCCCCTGCATTGGCAGGCGGATTCTTAACCACTGAGCCACAAGGGAAGTCCCTTTTGTTGGGTTTTGTAATTCCTCATCCAAGCGTCCCTGAGACTCTCTTAGATCCATGTGAACCCAGTATGAGAAGGTGTGTTGTCACCTCACGGGGGCCAGGGGCCCCTCCAAAGGGCCATTGTCAGGGAGCTGGAGCCCAGGAGAGATGACACCTCATTTTGCTTCCTCCAGGGTAAGCCCTCTGCAGCAGGGAAGCAGATCATGACCATCCAGTAGGGACAAAACCCAGCGGATGCCGGCGTGCACCCTGCCTTTCCCCACGTGTCCCTCTGTCCCACCATGAAGGGGATTCTCAGCTCAGCCCAGGCTTTGCCTGAGGTCTGGAGCAGGTGTGGAATGGCATCCAGCCTCCCTCAGGTTGCAGGCAGCGCTCGGGCTCCTGGTGATGCTGAGGGGTCCTGGACCGGAGCGCAGAAGCTGCAGCCTCAGGGAGGAGGGAAGCTGTACTTGCTTGAACACAAAGAGCATCGTGCTGTGTGGAGGAGCCTGGAGAAGTGGAGGGAACAGGAGATTGGGGTTCCACCGCCCCTAATTACTATGTATTCCTAGGAAAGTCCCGAGCATCTTTTTTTTTTTTTTTTTTTTTTTTAATTATTTTTGGCTGTGTTGGGTCTTCGTTTCTGTGCGAGGGCTTTCTCTAGTGGTGGCAAGTGGGGGCCACTCTTCATCGCGGTGCGCGGGCCTCTCACGGTTGTGGCCTCTCTTGTTGCGGAGCACAGGCTCCAGACGCGCAGGCTCAGCGGCCATGGCTCACGGGACTAGTTGCTCCGCCGCATGTGGGATCTTCCCAGCCTAGGGATCGAACCCGTGTCCCCTGCATTGGCAGGCAGATTCTCAACCACTGCGCCACCAGGGTAGCCCCCGAGCATCTTTGAGCCTCAGTTTCCTCAACTGTCAATGGGAATAAAACTTTAATCATTAAGGTGATACAATCTGTTGTAGTATTCGAAAACCCCCAAGTCTCAGTGGCTTAACACAAATTGCTCATGAAGAATCCGATGAGCAGTGGAGTCTGCTCCACACGGTCATCCAGGGATCCAGACTAACTGACAGTCCACTGTGTTTAGGATCCACTATCTCAAGGTTGCAACGGGATACCACCATCCAGGGGTAATTGGCAGGAGAGAGAGAATGTGGAGGAGGAGGTGGGGGGGGGAGGGTTTGGGTAGGCCAGGCCTGGGCTGGTGGTTATCACTTCCACACACGTCCCATGGGCCAGGGCTCAGTCACATGCCCCACTGAGATGTCAGGAAGTCTGGGAAACAGAATCCCTGGCTGGGCAGTTGCTTCCAAGCAACAGCTCCACACTATTGATGGGGACGCACAGATCTCTGGTGGGTGGCACACCCTCCCTCCCAGAAGCACACACACCTCCAGGATTGGTATGAATATTTACAAAGAAGAGTACAAAGCAAAGGAGCTGGCATGTAGTAGGTGCAGGGTAAATGTCCTTCCCCCTTTTCTCCTCAAACAAGGAAAGCCCCCTTCCTCTTGCCTGATGACTCCATTTGGGTCAGAAGGCCCACTGGGGGAGCCTGCACTTGCCCAAGCACTTGCCCCAGGGAGACCCTTGACCTTGGGCTGGCTGAGCCAGACTCAGCCGTGCAGATCTTCCCAGCTGAGCCCAGCTGTGGCTCCTCATCAGCATTCTTCTCCGGGAGATGCTAGTGTGCCAGCAGCAAATCCATGGCCATGGTTATTGGCAGGCCCCGTTTGTTTCTTGAACAGTAAATATGCAACCTCAGAGTCAGGGAGGCTCAGGACAGAGTGGCCATGGCGAGGGCTTGCCGCCTCCTAAGACCAGGCTGGTTCCTTCTCCACACGTTGTTGGGGTTGCTGGCATCACGGGAAGCCAGAGAGGCAAGGTCAGGGAGGAAGTGTGTCAAGAGCGAGCTTTTCCCAGCATACCTGGGCAGCACGCAGCTGGACAGAAGTTTTCGGCATCAGTAATGAAGTCCACTGACTGCTGCTAGATCTGGAAAACTCTCAGTGTTAGGCAGGGTGACCACTCAGCCCGGTTTACAGGAATTTCCTGGTTTAGCACTGAAAGTTCCATGTTCCAGGAGCCGTCCCAGACAAACTGAGATAGTCGGTCATCCTAGTGTTGGATGGCCCAAGTCTAAATTGTGACTGTGGTATTTACTGGCTGCACAACCGAGGGCAAATTCTGTATGCTGTCTACACCTCAACTTCCTCATCAATGAAGTGGGGTTAAAAGCATCAGTCGCACAGAGCCATTTCCATGATTAGATAAAATAATCTATGTAAGGAACCTGGTCCTCCCTTGCTATGGGTAATTGTCCAACTTCTTCCTGAATCTTCCCTGTGACCAGGCCGCTCCCCTCTCCCAAGACAGCCTGTTCCCTCTTCATGTGGCTCTTTGGTAAAAACATCCCTTTCAGGAATCTCTACTCACTGATTTTTCTTCTGGACTGGTCCACATCACATCCCCTAAACTCTAGACGAGGATCATGTGCCCAACTGTCTGAACAGATGGATTGGTTTAACGGTTGAGATGCACCATCTCCAAGGGGACTGGCGCTGGGTCTGTGGTGAGAAGCCCAGGCGCTCTAGAGTTAGAACCAAATGACCCTGAGTGTGTGACGATGCTGGGTTCCACCTCCTCATCCTGTTTCTGGTCAATTTGTTTTGCCCATTGCCACCACCATGTGAGACCAGCAGCATGGCCACCACAGATGGCTCTGCAGTGCATCTCCAAGGGCACTGTTTCTTCTGAGTCGTGCAGTGCACAACCTGAATAACCGTACTCAGTGTCCAGTACACGCTAGAGGTACAGCGGGTGACTAAGGTTGACTTCAGTGAGAGGACCCACACTGTGTATAGTTGAAGTAAGAAACCTCTGCTTCCTGGCCGTATGTAGGCTTTCTGGGATTATTTGTCTTATCTCAGCATCCATCTCCACGTCCTTGAAGAGTGTTCTCAAACTTGTATGCACATCCCAGTCAGCTGGAGAGCTTGTTAAAACACGATTGCTGGATCCCGCCCCAGAGTGTCTGCTTCAGTAAGTCTGGGATGGGGCCCAAGGATTTGCGCTCCTAGCACTCTCTCAACTGATGCTGGTGCTGTGGCTCCAGGACCGCCCTTGAGAACTGCTGTCCTAGGTTGGTATTTCGCGGTAACCTGTGCGATGGGAGACAGGAGACCGGGGTTCAGATCCCTTCTCTGCCTCTTATCAGTGGCAGGAGTTTAAGCCTGTCGCCTCCCCTTTCTGTGCCTCAGTTCCTTTATCACTTAGGGGTGGAAATGCCTGCGTTTGGTACCCTGGGATGATGTACCGAAGGAGGATCAGATGAGAGCTGCGAGTTGTTTGCTAGCTGTGTAGTGTGCTTTTCAGCTGGTCATTTCTTCCCTGGGCGACGGGTGTTTTCCTTCTGTCTTCTGGTGGAATCTTCTTCTGGTCTCCTCCTTCTAGGATGTAGCAACACACTTCTTCATCTCTTATCATAAAAATTACCAAGATAGGGGGAAAGGGACTGGTGGTACAGAGCGACTTCTGGCTGGATACCTGGTAGCCATCAAAGTCTGCCCTCTGAAAACAGAGGTATGGTTATACTGGTGGAAACCTCTGGGCAGCACAGGGGCTGCCGCAGGTCATGTGGAGGCCTATGCTAAACTCCTTCTTTGGGCACCTTGGAAATCCTTGCAGAGCCAGGGAGAGATGCCCGGGGCGCCCAAGGCTTTGGACCTGGAATCTCAGTGGAGAAGCCAAGAGTCCGTATTTTTTATGAATATGTATGTAGGTACATTTTATAGAGAGAGCTGAGCAGAGTACCTGGGACTAAATGTGCACAGATACAGGATAGCTGGTGAGGATGGAGTGTGGTTGACACTGACGTTGTATGACTAATGCTAACGTCAGCCAGAGGGGTCTGGCTGATGTCAGCATCCAAGGGAAGACTTGAGAAGCAGTGAGCTAATTACTGCTAGACCCACAAAATTCTCTGTAGGGAGGGAATGACCTAGAATGCAAAATAGGTTTCATCCTGTTTGGAAAACTGAGAAGATTCTAGCGAGGAAAGTACTGAGAAGGTAGGAATCGCTGGGGTGCCGGCAGAAGGTGAGAAAGGAGTTCAGAGTCTGTGGGTGGCCAAGAAATGAATAGATGCCATTTGAAATCGTCCTGTTCCAGAACAATGTATAACGTGTGCCTGTATATAGATGTATACTCACACACAATCATTCACCATAAACAGCTATTGAGTAACCTACATTCTGCAAGTTTCAGGCAGCCATCGTCTTTCACCCATGCAACCTACAATCGCTTCCTGATTTCAGTGCCTCCGATTTCTTTCCACCTCTATCTAAAAGAGAGGTCTGATCATATCGCTGTTTGATTTTAAACCTTTCATGACTCCTCACTGTCTATGTAATAAATATCTCCAGCCGCTGGACTTCTCCCAGGCCCTGGACCACACCCTCTCACGCCTCTCTGGCCTCCCTCTAGTTGTTCGTGTCGCCTGGGTCGCCCTTCTCGACGTGGGAAGCCCAAGCCGTCCTTTATAAATCCCTCTTTGCTTGTGTCTCTCAGTGAAGCCTTCCCAGGGGCCAATAAATGAGCCCATCACAGTTGCTGGATTGTAGAATGTCGTTCATTCTGAGCTGGACTACTATCTTTTTAATCATGATAAACAGCCTCTTATATGTATCCATCATTGTGCCCT
Source organism: Mesoplodon mirus (assembly GCF_964341445.2). Classification (NCBI taxonomy): domain Eukaryota; kingdom Metazoa; phylum Chordata; class Mammalia; order Artiodactyla; family Ziphiidae; genus Mesoplodon; species Mesoplodon mirus. Next base: position 126,287,630 of record NC_138983.1, on the reverse strand, counting down.
GTGCCCCAGATTCTAGAACTTCCACATGTGTACCAGCACGCCTCCCAGAATGGTAGTTGCTCTCTGCGCTGTAGGCGTGAAGCTCCCGTGCCAGTCCCAGAAAGCATCATCCTGTGATCTGCTTTGTGTGTGGCTCACTAGCCTAGTGCTTGGCACATAGTGGGCACTCAGTGTATCCTTGCTGGCTGACTGACCGACGCAACTCAATGGAGCCATAAAATGAAGCAGACACAGAACGTGGCCCTTGTTCCCTACACTCCAGCTTGAAATCCTGAAAGTCCTTTTGCACCTACTCTTTCTTTTTCATCATAGACTTATTGGAAAGGATAAAATAACTGGAAATGATTTTTTCTAACTTATAACTAAGGGAACTGAGGCCCAGGAAAGTTTAAAGCAACTCACCCAAAGCCAAGAACAGAGGCTTCCTAATTCACAAGAGAGCGTTCTTTCAGCTGGTCAGGGCCGCCCCCTTAAGCAGTGGATCTTAAAGAAACAGCACATCTCTGGCAGGAGCCTGATAACAATGCCGTGTACTGTGGTTTGTTGGGTTCTTACTATGTGCTAGGGGCTTGACACACATAATCTCATTTACCCCTCACAACAACTCTACAAGCTAGGTCTTTTACCCCCATTTCCCAGATCAAGAACCTCAAGGGGAAGAATGACAAATAACTTGCCCACATTTACAACAGCTCGAAGAGGTGGGCTGTGCATCTGAGTGACCCTGGTCGTGGTTGTTCCACTTTCCCACATTACAGATTTCCTCTGCATTACTGCCAAAGCCATTTACTCACCAGTAAGACGAGGGGATGGAGCCAATGGTCCTGTGAAGCTTTGGAAGTGTGTGGGGTGGAGGGAGTAGGGGAGTGGGGGAGGGCAGGACGGGGGGTGTTTTGGCTGTAGTATGACTGGAGGAAGCCACTGGCATTTAGAGGGGAGGGCCAGGGATGCCAAACCCAGTGAAGAACTGACTCAGCCCAAATGCTACAGAACCCCCATGGTAGACAGCCTCCAGGATGACCCCCAAATCCTCCCCTCCTTATATCCACACCCTTGTGTCATGCCCTCCCACTTTGTACCTGGCTTGGTCTGGGTGACCAGCAGTGTATGACAAGAGTGATGAAGTCCCTTCCAAGGCTGGGTAATAAACAACTGCGGCTTCTGTCTTGGTCTCTGCCCGTGGGTCACTGGCTCAGAGGAAGGGTAGCCAGCGGGTTGTAAGCGGCCATAGGGAGATGCACACATGGCGAGGAACTGAGGCCTCTAGCCGACAGCCAGAAGGAATAGAGGTCTGATACAGCCACGTGAGTAAGCTGGAGATGAATGGAGTTGAACATGGAGGAGACACAGCCACAGCCAACAGATGTACAACCTCATGAGCCAGAGCTACCCAGCCTGGTCACTCCTGATTCCCGGCCTGGGAAACTGTGTGGGGTTATAGATGATAGTTGTCTTAAGCTGCTCAATCTGGGGGTACTTTGTTATGCAGCAGTAGGTACCTAATACTGCCCTGTTAAGAGACATTGCCAGTCTGTGATTTCTGGGAGGGCTCCAGGGAGCCCTGTAGTTGGGGTTAGGTTCCGAGTAGGAATAGTAATATCACTGTAGGAGTGTGGGTCCCTGTTTGCTCACGGTAGGAGCTGTGTTTGCTCTCGGATAGCTGGGCTCTGGGCCTCCTGGCTCCTCCCTCAGTCTTGCCCAAATGTGTCTGTCTGTCTGCACCTCCCCGGGAGCCTCGGAGTTGGAGGCAAGCCTGGATGCATGAACAGCTTGGCCACTGTCTCCTTGGTGGTGACAGTGACAGGACACGCTGGGCACAGCTCCGCTCCCAACACAGTCTATGCTTTATTACAACCCCTCTTGTTTTTCAAAACGTCTTTCATTTTGTGTGAGGAGACAGATGTGAGGGCCTTGCAGGCTCACACAGGCTGCCGTTCTGGGAAAAGAAAAAGATATTTTGTGTTCCCCTCTCTTTCTATGGAGGTCCAGACATTTTCTTGCTTTATTTTTTCATGTGCTTTTTAAAGGGGTGATTGTTCCCCTCTTGGACACACACACACACGCACACACACACACACACACACACACACACCTCTCCAGGGGCAGGTGTCTTGCATCTGCCCCTGTAACCTGTGTGACCTTGAGCAAACGTTTCAGCTTCTCCGAGCTTTAGTTTTCTCATCTATAAAATGAGGGTAGTAATACAGGCCCTCTGAGCTTTGGAATAAGGTGTAACGAATGTGAAAGTCCTTTGGAAACTAACATCGCGTCTCTGCCTCCGGTGTTCTCATGACCTGGACGCAGCGCTTGGCGTATCCAGGCAGAGTTGTCCCCGACGGCCTCCTTCCTCCCTGGCCTCCCAGTGGGGGCTGAGGCTGGGAGCTCCTGGGAAGGGATGCCCTGTGGGACCCAGACAGTCCGTCTCCCCCACCCTCCGCCTCCCCAGGTATGCAGTGTGGTCCTGGTCCCTCGGGGGGAGCCCCCTGTGTGGACTGAGGTGGGGCGGTGAAGTGCCTTCCGCAGTGTGACCTGGATTCCCATTAAATAGTCCCCAGACCCCGAGCTTTCTCATGGAAAGGTGACCAGCCACCCAGGGGGGCCACACAGCAGCTCCACCATGCCCCGTCTTCTGCGGGTTGTCACATGTCTGAGTCCTAAGCCTCCAGAGCTCAGCCCCAGGCTTGCCCTCCTAAGCTGCGTTCTTCTCCCCTCCCCTTCCCCTTCCCCATGCCATCTCTCCACCCACGAATCATTTACTCAGCAAATATTTACAGAGCAAAGCAGTCATGTGCCTGCCTCCACAGAGCTTACAGAAGAGAGCAGGAAACAGATGTTAACCAAACACAAGCACCGAGGAGGGAGAGCTCATGGGGAGAGAAGAGGAGTGGAGGGGTGGGCTTCCCAGAAGACTTCTGCAGAACTGCCCATGAGGCAGGGGCTTCAAAATACGAGTAGGAGTCGGCCAGGCGGAGTGGGAGGAAGAGTCGGAGGTGGCCCAGGTCCACAGAGAGCTCGGCGCTGGCTAGGAATGGGTGAGCCGGGGCTGGGGAGGTGAGTTCAGGAAGTGAGAGCGACCAGGGTGAGGGAGGGAGAGGGGCAAGTAGGGCTTTCTGAGGACCTCAGGCGTCTCAGAGATTGAGGGGGGCTCCAGCTGGCCTTTCCTCTCTCCACGCCCGTCCCGCCGCCAGCTTCCCCATCCCTTAAGTGGTGCTGCTTGCGAGGGAAAGACTCCTCACCTCAGCGCCCAGTAAATCAGGTGACAGCTTGTGCCTTTTGGGGATGTCCCCACAGCTGCAGGGACTGTCTGGGTCGTGGCTTGGGGAGGTTGGAGAAGAGGTGACTTTTCCAGATGGTCCCCCAAAAGGGAAGACTCATACAGTTGGCTCCAGAATCCCAAGACCTAGGAGGGCTCTCTTCCCACCCCCTCTCCCTGTCCCCTCCCCAGCTGCACACTTCCTTCCAGGACTCGTCAAGGGACCACGTGCCAGACTGTTTTCCCCTGAGGACCGTATGACGGTGGGGTTAGGGCAACAGTCACTGGCAGTTTATCTATAATCCTTTAGTAGTCAGCCAAGTAGCCTGCCACCACCTGAGTCTACCACCCCAATCGATGCTCAGGGGGACGAAGCAGCCATTTGTAGAGAGCAGCTACCCATGAAGAGCGAGCCTGCACTTACAGAGCCCCACCTGGCGCCTCTAAGCCAGGGCGTGCGGGTCCATATCTCTGCCTCTTCTACCATTCATTGGTGATTTGTAGCGAGCCTACTGTGTGCCAGGCACTGTGTGAGACCCAGATGGTGAACATTTTAAAGCATGTTCAGCAGGAGTTTCATGACACAGAAGGGCTGGCTGCTCGGGTTTCCCAGGCTTCGCAGGGCCATGGACACCCCTCCCAGTTCCCCATCCACTCATTTTGGGTTTCCCAGGGGCTGGGCCTGAAAGCCTCTGGCAAGTCAGCGGCTCCCCCGCTCCCCGCCCACCCCAGCCTGGCTGTCCCTGGTCCCTGCTTCTCCTCCCTGCCTCCACTTCGGCCACAGCCCTTCCTGTCCTCCTTTCTCGCCAGTTCACCCCCAGTGATGATATTCCTACTTCAAAATAAATCGCTGCGATCTTTAATTGCAGACTAAACAATTGCTTCATTTTATTTAAATGTGGCTCTTGGATGCTCTGGGAACAGTTAGAAGAAAACAAACATAGGGCAGTGCTGGGGGCATGTTTTGAAGCACATAGTTTTTTTTTTTTATTATTATCATACCGATGATTGAAGGATCTGGAAAAAGAAAGTGTGCCTCTCCTTCAGAGTTAGTCATGCATAATTTACATGCAATAATCACAGTAATAATGATAATAATAATTCCTGGCTTTTTCCGGGTTTCCTGCTTGGCTCCCAAGGAAGCTGGGCAGTCCCCATGCACTTTCCAGAAGGAAAGAGCTGAGAGCAACCCCCGCTGCCTCCCACAGACCTTGGGAAGGGACCCAGGCCCTGGCCCTTCCTGTCTGGGTGCTGGGTTTGATGTGGGCTGAGCTGGCTTTCCGTGTGTGGTCTGAGAAGTTCTGGGCAAGTTCAGTGCTCTATCCTCAGGACCCCTCACGGTGACCGAAATGCCACCATTCATCCAACAGTCAGTGTCAGAGCCGGATGGGGCCTTAGAGGTCATGTACACGCCTCTTTTTTATAATGGAGCAAACGGGGGCCAGAGGAGTCATCTTCCCCCTCAGGTCACAAGGCTTTTTAATATCAGAACCAAAAAGAGGTCTTTGTGTGTGAAATGGGGAGCAGGGTCCTTAGGACCAGGAAGACCTAGATTGGAATTCCAGTCCTGCTTGTCACTATGGGATCCTGGGCACACTTCTCCCTCCCCCACTCCCACCCCCCTCCCTCCTCCCTTTTCCTGCCTTCTTTCTTCCTTCCTTTCTTTCTTTTCTTTTCTTTCTTTCTTTCTTTCTTTCTTCTTTCTTTCTTTCTTTCCCTCTTCCTTCCTTCCTTTCTTTTTTTAAATTAGTTAAGAATGATGGGGTTGGTGTCAAAATGGCTAAAGTTAAAAGAATTTTAATATATGTTAAAATTGGAATTGGTTCAAACTGTTTTAAGATTTCTTTTTAATTTTTAAATTATTTTTAAAATTTATTTTTACATTTTTTATACAATTTTTAAAGGTGACACTCCATGTACAGTTATTACAAAATATTGGCTCTATTCCCCATGTTGTGCAGTATGTCCTTGTAGCCTATCTCACACCCAGTAGTTTGTATCTCCCACTCCCCCACCCCTATATTGCAGCCCCCCGCCCCTACTGGTAACTGGGCACGTATCTGTATCTGGAACAATGAGAAATAATGATACTTGCTTATTTTGAGGAATAAAGTATATAATCTGTGTGAAAGTTTCCAGCACAGGACCTGCACACAGGAGATGCTCAATCAATGTTCTTCTTTTCTTCCTTCCAAAGCTCTTTAGTCTTCGAGTCAGCTGGTTGTATGTAACTATTCTGGGGAGGGGTAGCAGCTCTGACATTGGGGCTGGATGACAGCTGGAGGAGAAGGAGGCCACTGAGCACAGAGGATACCTGCTGAGAGGAAGAGGAGGATGACACCCCATCCAGGCCTTGTGTGGGCTGTGCTGAGTCCCCCCCTCTTCTCCCTCCAGTCCTGATGCTTTACCTTCCTCACTGCTGTGTGTCCAGCTGGGTCTTCCCAGGTTCAGGCTGGAAAAATGGCCTGTCAGGCTATTTAATCCACATTACTGAGCACCTACTGTGAGCCAGACACTCTAGATACTAATGCTACAAAGGCAAATAAGAGATGGCTTTTACCTTCAAGGAGCTTGAGAGCTGTGTTGACAGGGACATGGAATGTATTTATTGTGATGATAAATGATGGGAAGGGTATCTTCAAGGAGCTGGGGAGCCTGGGGAAGCAGGAGGGAGGGCAAGTTGCCCAGACTCTGAGGTTCAGGGCAGTCACTTAGGGCAGCTTCACCTGAGTGGGGTCTTGAAGGATGTGTAAGAGTTGGGTAAAGGAGGCTTACAGGGAGAAGGGGCAGCCTGGGTGTGTAGACAACCTCAGTAGTTCAGAGTTATGCCCTGTGTGCTGTGAGGCTGGAACAGTGGGAGACTAGCTGACCAGGTAAACAGGGGTCTTTGTGGATGGTTTTCCAATGTCCATGTTGGGGACCTTGGGCCGTGGGAGGGCAACACCTACCCTGCCCTGGAATCACAACTCTGGTAAACCAGAGGGCTACAGATTTTTCTACTGGACTAGGTTTGCTAAAGTGGATCTCAGGGATCTTTCCATGATTAACTACTTCCCTAAGGTAGGACAGGGTAGGCAGTCTTTTTTTTTTTTTTTTAATAAGAGTTTTACTAGATATAATTCACATACCATACAATTTACAGTTGTAAAGTGTACAATTAAATGGTGTTCGTATATTCACAGCTTTGGACAACCATCACCACAATCAATTTTAGAACATTTTCATCACCCTAAAAAGAAACCCCTTCTCCATTATTAGTTATTCCCCATTCCTCCTCCCACCCACACCCTGACCTCAGCAAATACTAATCTGTACTTGTTTAGATTTGCCTGTTCTGGACATTTTACACAAATGCAGTCATACAGTATGTGGCCTTTTGTGTCTGACTTTTTTCACTGAGCATATTTTTGAGGTTCACCTATGTTGTAGTATGAATTCATATTTTCTTGTATCCATTCATCCATCGATGGACGTTTGATTTGTTTCCACTTTTTGGCTATCATGAAAATGCTGCTGTGAACGTTTATACACAAGTTTTCACATGGACGCATATTTCCATTTCTCTTGATGGATACCTAGGAGTAGAATTGCTGGGTCATACAGTAATTCTTTGTTTACCTCTTGAGAAACTGCCAGACAGTCATTTAAAGTAGCTGCACCATTTTGCACTCCCACCAGCCGTGGTTGAAGGTTCCAGTTTCTCCACGTCCTTGCCAACTCTTGTTATTGTCTGACTTTTTTACCGTAGTCGTCTTGGTATCCTATTGCTGCTGTAACAAATTGCCAGAAACTTAGTGACTTAAACAACAGACATTTATTATCTTACAGTTTTGGAGGTCAGAAGTCTGAAATGGATCTCATGGGGCTAAAGTCAAGGTGTTGGCAGGGCTGCGTTCTTTCTGGAGGCTTTAGGGGGGAATCTGTTTCCTTGACCTTTCCAGCTTCTAGAGCCTGTCGGTAATTCTTGGTTCGTGGTCCCCTCTGGCTTCAAAGCCAGCGAGGACATCATTTTGACCTCTGCTTTTGTTATCACATCTCCTTTGCTGACTCTGGCCCTCTTGCCTCTCTCTTTAACTTAAAAGTATTCTTGTGATGACATTGGGCCCACATGGATAATCCAAGCTCCTCTTCTATCTCAAGATCCTTGAGTTACTTGCATCTGAAACATTTCTTTTGCCATGTAAGGTAACATATTCACAGGTTCCAGGGATTAGAATGGTGGACATCTTTGGAGGGTCATTATTCTGTCTAGCACAACACCCACCCTAACGGGTGTGAAGTGATATCTCACCGTGGTTTTGATTTCTGTTTCCTTCATGGCAAATGATGTTGAGTATCTTTTCATGTGCTTATTGGTCAACTGTATATTTTCTTTGGAGAAAGTAGGCAATGGTTTCTTAGATATGACACCCAAAGCACAAGCAAGGAGAAATAGATAAATCAGGTTTAAAAAAGGAGAAATAGATAAATCAGGTTTCATCAAGTTAAAATGTTTTGTGCTTCAAAGGACAGTATCAAAAAGGGAAAAGACAACAAATAGAATGGGAGAAAATATTTGCAAATTGTATACTGAAAAGTGACTCATATCTAGAATATATAAAGAATTCTTATCACTGAATAATAAAAAGACAAATAACCCAATTAAAATATGGGCAAAGGGTCATGAAGATTTACCCCTATGTTTTCTTCTAAGAGTTCTATATTTTTAGCTCTTAAGTTTAGATCTTTGATCTGAGTCAGGTTTTTTGTATATGGTATAAGGTAGGGGTCCAGCTCCGTTCTTTTGCATGTGGATATCCAGTTGTCCTAGCACCATTTGTTGAAAAGACTATTCTTTCTCTGCTTTGAATGATCTTGGCTCCCTTGTCAAAAATCAATTGACCTTAATTGTAAGAGAATATTTATGGAGTCTTGTTCCTTTTTCATTCATCTAAATTTCTATTCTTATGCCAGTACTACACCATCTTGTTTCCTGTAGCTTTGTAGTAAATTTTGAAATCAGGAAATGTGAATCCTCCAGCTTTGTTCTTTTTCAAGATTGTTTTGGTTAATCTGGGTCCCTCCCAATTCTTTATTAATTCTAAGACCGACTTGTGAATTTCTACAAAAAAGCCAGCTGGAATTCTGATAGGGACTGTGTTGAATGTGTAGAACAATTTGGGGAATATTGCCATCTTAACAGTATTAAGTATTTCAGTCTATGAAGGTGGATGTCTTTTGATTTAGTCAAGTTCTTTCAATAACATTTGTACTTTTCAGAGTATATGTTTGGCACATCTTTTGTGAAATTTATTCCTATGTATTTTATTCTTTTTTATGCGATTGTTCATAGCTAGTGTATGGAAATACAATTGATTTTTGTGTATTGATCTTTTACCCTGCAACCTTGCTGAACTCATTTATTAGTTCTGATAACGTTCAGTGGATTTTTCTTAGGATTTTTTTCTATGTAGGGTTATGTCATCTGCAAATAGAAAGAAGATAGTTTTATTTCTTCCTTTCCAATATGGATGGCTTTTATCTTTTATCTCTTTGTTTTGCCTAACTGCCCTGGCTAGACCCTCTAGTACAATGTTGATAGAAGTGCTGAGAATAGACATCCTTGTCTTGTTCCTGATCTTAGGGGAAAAGCATCTGCTTTTTCACCATTAAATATGATGTTAAGTCTAGATATTTTGTAGATGCTCTTCATCAATTGGGGAAACTTCCTTCTATTTTTAGTTTGTTGAGTGTTTTTATCGTGAAGGGGTGTTGATTTTGTCAACTACTTTTTCTGTCTATTGAGATGATCACGTGGGTTTTTTCCTTTATTTTATTGATGTGGTATATTACATTAATTGATTTTCTAATGTTAAACCAGCCTTGCATTCCTGGGATAAATCCCACTTGGTCATGGTATATAATCATTTCTTATGTGTTTCTGGCTTCAGTTTGCTAGTATTAAGTAACTATTCTGATGTCAGGGTTCCCTGGGGGCAACAAATCACTGCTCCCTCTTCCCAGACCATCCTACAAAATCATCCTCAAGAATCCTCCTTCCCTTGGCTTCATCTTTCCCATGTTAGCCCATGGACTGTTTACTGATGACAATGGGAATGATTCCCTGAGCCCACCATCTTTCAGCGTTGGCTCAGATATCATCTTGGGTAGAAGCCTTCCCTAGTGGCCCTCTCCCCCCCCCCCCGACCCAGTAGGACCACCAGCCCCACCCCCTTCACCTGTGCTGTCGCCCTTCTTCATTCTTTTTTTTTTTTTTAAAGGAATTTTGCTTTTTTTTTTTTTAATTTTTATTTATTTATTTATTTATTTATGGCTGTGTTGGCTCTCCGCTTCCGTACGAGGGCTTTCTCTAGTTGCGGCAAGTGGGGGCCACTCTTCATCGCGGTGCACGGGCCTCTCACTATCGCGGCCTCTCGTTGCGGAGCACAGGCTCCAGACGCGCAGGCTCAGTATTTGTGGCTCACGGGGCTAGTTGCTCCGCAGCACGTGGGATCCTCCCAGACCAGGGCTCGAACCCCTGTCCCCCGCATTGGCAGGCAGATTCTCAACCACTGCGCCACCAGGGAAGCCCCGCCCTTCTTCATTCTTTACACATATTGTTGCAGCACAAGCCAGGATGAACTCCTCCGAGCAGACCAGGCTCTGCTTCTGACATGGGCTGTGTTTAGACAGGCATGGAGGGACTCTTGATCCCTGCCAGTGTTTGCCTGGCTGTAATCCCTCACCTCACTGGGCTCTGATATTCTACCATTAGAGGTTCATGTCTTTGACTTAAGAATTTGTCCCAAGTTAAAATGCAAATACATCAGAAGTAATGTGCTAAACTCTGCAGTCACATATAATCTAGAAAGAGTAAGTAAATCCACCCTTTCTGGAGAGAGGGCTTTGCTTGGGGTGCTGGGGGAGGTAAGGGCAGAGGGAAGGTGCTGGGATCATTGTCAGCCCTTGGGCACTGACCTGCTGTTTTCCTGAGGCTTGTCTGTAATCTGTGCATCCTCTTAATCCACAGTGTTTCAAAGGGTTGACATGGTCTTGGTGGTTGGAATGGGGGAAGACAGAGAACTTTTATTGTCAACGATGATAATGGTGAAGCTGGATTTGAATCCCAGCTGTGTGACTTTGAGTAAATTATTGACCCTCTCTGTGCCTCTGTATCTTTATAAAGTTGGAGGTAAGAATAGTACCTACTTAATAGAGTTTTGTTAGAATTAAATGATTCAATGAGTGTTAAAGCTATGGAACTATCTGGCACATAGCACACATTCAAAGAATACCAACTAGCCTCGTTATTAATGAGCCAATTTTATTGAATGCTGTGTGCCTGACATCAGGCTGAATGCCACTGGGGTACAATACGCCAAGCTTTGCTTTGGCTGCTAGCCCAAGGTCTCCTGTTCATACAGGTTGCTGCTGCTGGTCCAGCTCTCTTACAAGTCCAGAGGCCCCCACACCTTGGATCCAAGGTCAAGGTCTCATCGTTACTCCCAAAGCTCATTCTGATACTGGTGGCTGAGCAGGTCACCAGCCCTGCTGCTCACCTCCCTCACTGTGAGTCCTCTGTTGTGGCTCTCAGGGTGTTCTCCTTCCATCAGAGCTTCTGCAGTGCCGCCCTAGCTTACACAACAGATAGCTTTAACTTCAGACCTTACAGAGAAAGGGTTGAAGTCTTGGGCTCCTCCCTCCCAGAAGGGCCTCAAGTTCCTTCTATACATGGCCCACCTTCCCACAGTCTATAACCTGGAGGGGCAGCCTTTCTAATACACAGAGAAAGCATCCTGGTATACCCTTTTCTTGGGTCAGGAGCATCTCAGGGGCCTTATGTTGACATAAATAAATACAAAATATAATATGAAATAAATATAAATAAGTCACCCAAGTGATTTTTGCTATCCTAACAATAACAAATTGCCCCCAAGGTAATGTCCCTCCTCTCCCTTCCCCCATGCGGAAGAATTGGCTTATTGGTTTAAACACCACTTCCTAAAGCACCCACGGATGCACGTGGATTCATTTAATCCTGCCAGCAGTGGGTATTGTTACCCTTCTCACAGATAGCGAAATTGAGACTCAAGGAAGCCGAGCAGTTTGCCCAGGCTTTTGGCCCCAGGGCCGATGCTCTAGACCCCCATACCGTCCTACCCTCACAGGGGCGGGGGCATGGCTTGTGGGCTGCAGTGCCCTCTGGGGCTGGTGCAGCCGGGGAGGGTGTCCAGCCTGGCTGCAGGATCCCAGGCTGAGGATGTCAGGCATGGCTAGTTCTCTTCGGTTCCCTCAACGTGGACCCAGGGACGGGGCAGTAAACGTGTGGGGCTGGCAGGTCAGGCCCAGCCGGAGAATCTGTGGGAGCACAAGGCACCGTGGGACAGGTGAGGGGAGCAGTGAGTGAGGCCTGGATGGCAGGAAGCCTTGGGGGCGTGAGGCCTACGGTCTGCTGCCGGCTCCCAGCTACCACCCACCCGCTCGCTTTGTTTTCAGCATAACTGCGGCCTGTTCCCTCTGCAGAGGCTCACAGAGCCTTGACACTCCACCTCCCGCCCGCTGAAGCTGGGGTCTGGGGCCAGCCCAGTCTCTAGGAGGGTCTCCCCCGCTTCTGCAGACCTCTCTGCCCCAAGGCAGCAGGAGGGGTGCGCTTTTCGACTCCGCAGCAGCTGATCGGAACGGATGATCTGTTTTCATTCTGGTGTGTTCAACAGTGCGGATCGGACAGGGAGCGGAAACAGGAAAGATAAGTGGGAAATAAATCACCCGACTTGATTTAGTCACAGTAGTAAAGAGAGGGTGATTGCCGAGCCACGATCAGAGGCGCCATTGGCTCTCGGGGGGCAGAAGATGGAGCTTCCTCTGCTCTGCACCCACCTTCCAAAGCCCCCCGCTCCACCCCACAGAAGGAGGTGCTGTGGGTTCTGAGACGGGGCAAGGGACTGTCCTGGAAACACTCTGAGCTTGTTGGGGTCCCCGAGGCACAGAGGCCTGCTCTGCCCGATAAGCCTCTGTTTTCCAAGGGGACAGACAAAGGGAATACAGCAGTGGGAGGGCGCAGCCCGCCTCCTCCCATGGAGACCCCGACCCAGCTGTACCTGGGGAAGCGTTCTGCCTCTTGGACTCCCTGGGGGGCGGGGGTAGTCAAAGCTGGTGGGAGCGCAGGGGAAGTACTGGTGGAATCTGATTCCTCCTATGTTTAATGCTCTCCAGAACGCATCTTAGCTTGCCATTTTTCCAGGCAGGACTGGGCCAACTCTGCCAGCCTGACCTTTGGGGATGTCCAGAGAAGGAGAAGTCACACCGTCCCTCAGCCTCTCCACGCCCTCTCACCCACCACGTTTCCATTCCGAGTCTCACCCCTTGTAATGAGCCCAGGCCTAACCTGGAGCCCTCCTGCTGCATTTCTAGGCCACGTCCCCTCTGCCTGTGTGGCTGCCACATTCCAGGGAGACAAGCTCCCCTGGGGGAGCCCAGTGCCTTAGGGCTGAGGAGGCGGGCAGTGGTTCTAGAGGCCTGGGCATTAGGGAGAAGACAGCTGAGGTGACGCAGGAATATCTATTCCAATTCACTAAGGGATATCTGCTCTGGCGAGTTATAAAATACCATTTCCACCGAGGCTGTGGAATTACTTACAGGAGTGACAATGAAACCAGACAACCTTTCAATCAAGCTGCCTGTTGTTCTGGCTTCAAGGCTGGCGAAATAAATACTGAGCAAATAAAGTTAGTCGGCATCTGAGCATTTTAATGAATAAAGAGTAGCAGGAGGGCCTGCGGAGCGGGGAGCTGCGGCACATCCCCAGTGTGCAGGCAGATGAGGCCCGTGTGACAGCTCCAGGCTGCGTCCCTCCGGCCCCCCGCCCTCGGCGGTGATGCCTGAGTTCAGGTAACCTGACCCATGGCCCCAGCACCATATATCCAGCCTCTGAGGGATTCACAGCCTCAACAGACGGGAAGGCGCCTTTGGGGTCCACCTATTGCTCTCCATCTGGCAAGGGTAAGGAGGGCTAAACGGCAGATGAAGTGAGACGGGAGGGAAAAAATGACATTAAGACCTTAAGAAGGAACTTTAAAAAGTGGCTTTCGTAGCAAGAACGAGGTACAGATGTGCCGATGGGTGCAGATGGTATGACATTCATGGGAGTTAGAGGGCAGGCGGCAGAGCCCTGTCTGAGAGAAGGATGGCTGGGCTGGGAAAGAAGGACCTGGTCCGTGGGAGCCCAGGGTGGCACGGAGCCCTGAGGAGGTCGGTCACCTGGTGGGCGCTGAGGGGAGATGCTCGGGTGAGCTTGCTGAATCACCGCAGGCCTCCCTGGGGACCTGGGCAGAACTGGAGAGAGGGCTGTAAGGGGAAAATGGCAAATGTTGCTTTGCTTTTCAAGGGAGAAGGCAAGAGAGGGCGGCAGATGGTCCACGGAGGGGCTCAGCACCAGCCCCGGGCAAGCTTCTAACACAGACGGGGTGTGGATGACTGTGGACTCAAAGGGAAGTGCTGGGTGGGCTGACTGAGGACTGGCCGTGCCAGACACACAAACCTCTTTTTGTTTTGTGAAGTACGGGTAGGTCAAAAGAATATTCTAGACCTAGGAAGAGGAGTTCGGTGTGGCACTCGTCATAACTTTTCATGGCACCCCTGTGGACAAGCTGGACGGTATCCAATGAGGAGCATTTGTAACAGAACAAAGACCAAGGGGGATGAATCCCTAACGATTGCCATCAATCTGGAGGAAAAGTTCTCAGGACGTGGGGACCCCCCTGTTCTTTCCAAGATGCGTTCTCAGTGACTTGGGTGAAGATGTGGAGGACATACTAAATAAGATTTGTGAATGACCTAAAGCTACAAGGGGGTAATAAATACCTTGTATAATAGTAATAAAAAATAATAGCTCATACTGTATAGCACTTACCATGTTCCAGGCTTTGTTCTAACACATTGCATGTGTTAACATTTAATTTTTTCAGCATCCCAATGAGGTAGGTAATATCATTATTCCCATTTTACAGATATGTAAACTGAGGACAAAGAGATTAAGCTGTAGAACCAGGATTTACTCCCAGGCCATCTGACCCCAGAGTGTATGTTCTTAACTCCTTGCTGTGAAAGAAACATGATACAAAGCAATTTCACTGGACTAGAATTTTGGGCAGAACATGAGATGAAATCTAATAGGAAAACATGGGAAGTACTGTTTCTAGAATAAAAGTATTGAGACAGGATGAGGTGAGAGGTTTGTCACCAGCATGTCTGAAAAACTCATAGAGGTTTCATTGGCTGCATCTCAGCCTAAATCAACAGGGTGACAAGGCTCCCAAGAGAGCTCTGGGCAGTGACAGTCCGGTCAGTCTGTAGCTGGACTGACCATGTGTTTAAAAGGACATTGACAAAATGTGTATAAAAAAGACAGGATCATGTGTTTAAAAGGACATTGACAAAATGAAGCAGGCTGTGGCAGAAAGGCAGGGGGTCAGGAGAGCAGAGTCCAGATACCTCTGAGTATAATAACTAACTAAATAATATGTCAGCCATTGAGGGACGGTTGAAGTAACTGGAGATAAGTTGGGGGAGGGGTGATTATTGTCCTTGGACACCCGGAGCGCTGGCACATCATCAGGGGTGGACTGGCTGCACATCTCCAAAGGGGAGTACCAGGACCCATGGGCTGTGACAGTAAGAGAGGTACATTTCAGCCCAGGGCAAAGAAGCACTTTCTAGCTCTTTGGGCTGGTCAACCCTGGGCCAGTGGCTGGAGCATTGTCTGGGGAAGTAGCACCTACCTTGCTTAGCACAGTGCTTGATGCATTATAAGTGTGCAAAAAGTGGTGGCAATTATTGTGGTTACAATGGTTAACTTCAGCATGTGAATCCAGAATCTACCACCTGTCAGGTGTATGATTCTGAGCAAGTCCTTTCACCTCCGAGCCTCAGTTTCCTCATCTGTAAAATGGGGATTATAAGGCCTATGTCAGACCATTGTTGAGGATGAAAATTCAATGTATTAAAAGCCGAACGTATATACTAGGTGCCAGTGAATGTGAATGTGTGGAACAGTAACCATAATAGCGGCCATTTCTTTCTTAAGCGCTCACTACGGGGCTATGCTAAGCCCATGGAAAGCATTCTCTCCTTTAATCCTCACACCTCCCACTCGAGGTCAGTGAGGAAACTAGAATTTGGATGATAGGAGAGCCCGGGTTTGAATCTAGGTCTGGCTGATTCAAGTGCCTGACCGCAACACCACTCGCTGCCTCCCTGGGACTCAAAGAATTATTTGGGGCGTGAGAAGGAGTCAGAGTGGAGTTTGAAGGTGCAAGGGATATGCTCCATTGTTTCCCTTTTTATTCAAGTGCTTTCCTGGACCCCTGGAGAGGGGAGATCAGCCCACCTAGTGATTCAGCCCCTGGCTCCCCACCCCCATCCCCTTCCAGCCCCACTGCGGGCATTTGTCTTTCAGCCTGACACTTTGTCCTGCTAATTGTGAGGCTGGAGGGCGTGCGCACTCTTGATGCCGTTCAGCCCTAATTAGAAGTTCCTGACAGCTTGTTTGGGCCCCTGTCAGGCTCTCTGACTGGCCTTGCACCAATAAGTAAAAAGGAAACTTGCTATCTGCTCTGTACCTGGATGCCTGGGTGTCACTCTGAGCAGCGTGTGCGGGTGGCGGGCGCTCACTGGCTACTCCTAGTCTGGGACTCCTATTCCCTGCTAACTCTGCACCGGCGGGCCAGGCGGGCCCTCTGTCCCTCCAGGGTTCACCCAGGGCTCCCGTGCCTGGGCCAGAAGGGACCTATTGACTGAGACTTGATACACCCTGGAAGGGGAGGTGGGGCAGACTGCTGGGACTTTCATATCCAGATTTCAAGTCCTTTCTGCCTTGGAAACCCCACATGTGTTCAGGGCCAGAAAGCCACAGAGCACAGTAGGCTTTTTTTTCTCATGATCTATTGCGTGGATAGGTGGGCACAGTGGGAGGCGGGGTTGGATTTTAAATTGTTTTCGGTGATAAAGGAATGGTATAGCAGAGGCCTAAACCCCTGGACCTTTCTACCCACTGACCTGCCTCAAAGAATGCCTGGAGAGTTAAACAGTTAAGACACAAGGCTGTGAAGTTGTACCACCTGGGTTCAGATCTCTGTCACTGAAAAAGTATGTGCCCTTGGGCGAGTCATTTCACCTCTCTGGACTTAGTTTTGGCATCTGTAAAATAGGAATAATAATAGAGTTATAAGGATTAAATAAAAACATCAGAATGTACCTGATTCCTAGGAAACACTCTACAGATGTCATCTAGGAGTATTATTATTTTTACAAGACTTTTAAGTAGAACAATATAATTAAGTAGTTTGCACTCCAGCCACACTGCATATTAAATTTATGATCTTGGGCAAGAAATCTAACTCTGATCCTGAATTTATTTCCAATAATGAGTATAAAAACAGTACCCACTCCTAGGGTTATTATGAAAATTAAGTGAGATTATGTCCCTAAAATACTTAGCACACCGCCCCCCGCCAGAAGAGGAATCAGCAAACTATAGCCCATGGACCTAATCAGGCCCATCACCTGTTTTTGTAAAAAAAAAAAAAAGAAACGAACACAGCCACACTCTTTCCTATAAGGATTGTCTCTGCTGCTTTGGGGCTACAACAGTACAACTGAGTCTGGCTCACAAAGCTGGAAGTATTTCTTATCTGCCCCGCTTACAGAAAAAGTTAGCCAAGCCCTGGCCTAGAACTTAGTAAGTGCTTGTCAATGCTAGCTGTTGTTATTAACAGGTAATTGTCATTATAATCCCCATGCTGCTTCACAGAGGAGTTTGGAGGCCAAGCTTGCAGTAACAGGTAGCTTCTAAGACTTTCTAGCCAGAGAGGGTTTTTTCCAAAGGTCTTATATGGTAGAGGGGATTTTTTGATTGTTCATCTGGCTTGTGTGCATTTTTAGAAAGGAAAACTGGGCGCGATATTTAGTGTAGCCATCCACCTTCCCCCTGAGCCACGTGTTTTCTGTTTTAAGGAATATCAGTAATTGGTAGCCAATGGATTAATCAATTAATCTCATTGATGAATTCTATCAGTGAGGGAACTTTCATTCCCTTCTGCACCTGCCCCCAAGAAAGCCCTTGCTGGATTTCAGATATCCAAAGCTATCTGCATAATCGGACAGAGGCCACTGCTGCTGGGCTTAGAACTGAGTTTGTGATCCCCTCCACACACTTCATCCTCCCAGTATAGGGGCTTGTGAAGGGTCCTGGGAGCTGCCTCGAGGTCATACAGGCCAGGAGAACCCTGCCCATTCGCAGCAATTCAACACACACGGGGAGGGCCGGCGGGGCTCAGGGGATGCCCCACTGACCTCACGTACAGCCAGGCTATTATCACTTAATTTTTACACTGTGTTCGGGACACTGGTCCGCCTGCCAGCGATGTGCGGCCGTTAAAATATTAACGTCTGGCATGTGGCAAACATTTAAAATATGCTAAGACAGGGGAGCTGCTGAGCCAGGCCTGTTGACATACTGCCTCACCTGGGTGTTGTTTGCTATGTAAATGCCGAGAATTCCTCCCCCAAGTTGGAACCTGCACTTCTGTCCTGGCCTCTCCTTTCCTCCTGTGACCTGATGGGCGATGTGGGTTTGTTTCCTGGCCATCAGTGCCTCGCGGGGCAGTTCTCCGAGAACAGGCCAAATGGGTGTGTCTCAGTGCTAGTTACCAGGAGGTCTTTGAAAGGGCTGGTGTCAGGGTATTGTCACTGGCAGCTCCCGGTGGGGTAGGGGATGCTGTGAGACCAGCTCTGGTCCAGGCACAGCAGGGCGCCCAGGGTGGACGTGGCCACTGCTAGCCGGGAACTCACAGTTCACAAGGGGGGTTGACACCGTTCCCCAGTGCCCAGCCCACAGCAGAGCAGGCAAGGCAAGATACCCACAGTGGGCTCTGACCCTCCGGTGCTGGGAGCGACCATCGCTGGCTGATCAAGACCATCTCTTTTGCTGATTTCTGAGCAGCTTCACACTGCTTATCACACAGGAAGCCCACACAGGAAGTCACACAGGAAATCAGTTGGAACCACCTGAGATGAAACCAGTTTGTCGTCTTCAGAGTTTGTTGTCTTCTTTGGTAGAGGAAATAAGTGATAGCAGGGAAGTTCTGATGAAGTGCTGAAGGGGCTCTGGGGTGGGTGATGGAGCCCTTTGGGATGCAGAGAGACAAGCCTTCCTGGAGGAGGTGACCTTTGGGGCGGGGAAAGAGGACAGCTCAGGTAGAGGGTGCGTTTGGGCAAAGGCTCAGAGGCAGGAGTACGCAGGGCGAGGGCAGGATTGACAAGCAGTGTCCTTGGCTGTTTTTGCTCTACCATGTGGTAGGGGCCAGCCCGCCCAACCATCCCAGTGGTGGAGGCTCAGGGCTGTCTCTCATCTTTGGCTTCTCCCAGCGGGGTTTCTTTCACTGATACAAACCTCAGGAGATCCTTTCCTCCTGCTAGGAGTGAGTCTCCTTCCCAAACTAAAGAGTAAACTAGTGCCACAAACCCAGACTCAGGCACATCTAGGATGGGCACTCTGGCCTCTCCAATCATCTAGCCAAGGGTTGGCAGACTTTTTCTGTAAAGGACCAGAGAGTAAATATTTCAGGCTTTGCGGGTCATATGGTCTCTGTTGCAACTCTTCATCTCTGCCATGTGGAGCAAAAGCAGCCGAAGACAATCTGTGGACCAGCGTGTGTGGCTGTGTGCCCCAAAGACTTTATTTATGGACACCAAAATTTAATAATGTAATATTTATGTGTGGTGGAACGTTATTCTTCTTTTGACTTTTTTTTAAAACCGTTTCAGCCATGTAAAAACCATCCTTAGCTCCCGGGTTGCACAAAACAGTGAGCAGGCAGAACCTGGACTCCTGATATGGTTGGACCGTCTTGTCTCAAAGTTGGTTGGTACTCCTGACTTCTGGCTCCCCTGGGCTTCCCTCCCCACTCTTGCTTGGTGCGCTCACCTGTTCCCACAGATGGGCTGGTTTTGCAGAGCTCACGCCCTAATGTGGAGTAGGGAAGCTAGGGTAGAGTTGGCCGGGTTAGGCTTTTAAAAAGAAAAAGCTAGAGTCCTTGTGGGGTGATAGCTCTACAAGCTGGCTCTGCCCTTTCCTAAGACCTCAGTGGTCAGAGGGAGTCAAAGATGGGGCAACGGAGGCCCAGAGAGGGGAGGTGATTTGCTCAAGGTTGCTCAGTTAGTTCACAGCATAGCTGGGATAGGACCCCTGCCCTCCAGGCCTGGGTTCTTTCCACTTGACACAAGATAAAAGGGCCTCCAGGTTAAGCAACTTCTTGTCCCCCCACTCTAGGCTGTCAGGAAGCGGCCCTGGCCTTTGCTACTGTGATCGCTTATGCCCACTTGCTGCATCTTTCTGAGAAAAGAAGGACACAGCCAACGGGCCCCAGTGTCGAGTGGTAAAGGGAGAAGTAAACCATGATAAATTGCTGCTAAAGCTGCTGGGTGACTGAGATAAAGCCTTGATTGTTTGGGCAGCATAAATCAACACCCTGAGTTGGATGGGAAATAAAGCAATAATTTAAATCTATTTTCAGGGTCTTGTAGGCTGAGTGACCTACCAGGAATTGATATCTGAGGATGGAATAATAGATGGGGAAGGTTATAGATGGTTAAACCACACCAAGTGGATATCTCTGTACTCCCTAGGCTTGTCGCAAGCCCAGTGGGTGGGCTCCAGGCAGAACCATAACTCCTGCCCCTGCTCTGTAAAGAGATCCCAATAATCTACCTACCTGCCGTCTTCCCCAGCCAGCCCCCCCACAGACAGCCTCTGCCCCTCCTGCAGGCATCCCTTCCTCATCACACTTCATGTAGGGACTCTTTGTGAGGCCCCGTGCTGGGCACAGAGATTCAAAGATGCACAAGACAAAATTAGCATTACTAGATTGTAAGTTCCCTAAGGTCAAGGACTATGGCTGTCTAGCTCACCACTATATCTGCCATGCCTGGGACAGTGCCTGGTACGTAGTAGGTGCTCAGTATATTTTTTGGGTGAATAAGAGACTGAACAAGGCCGCCAGAAAGTCACAATGAAGTACATTAACTGCTATACAGAGAATGCTCCATGGCAGGGGCACAGGGGAGCCGAGAAGTGGTGAGGATGCCATTGTTTTCGGTAGATCTCAGGAGGGGTAGGAAAGTTGAAGAAGTGGTGAAACCTGGGCTGAGTCTTGAGACAGGAGTAGAGGTGGTCAGGGGCCAAGAAGGGAAGGAGGGCACTCCAGGTGGAGAGAACAGCCCACGCAAAGGCCTGGAGGAGGTAGCACTGCTGCTTCTGAAACCAGAGAGCATCAGGATCTTGAAGAAAGTGGTGCCGAGCCAGAGTTATGGTTTCCAATTTCAATTCATATTTTCCTACACGACTTTCTCTTTACCAACCACCCTTCATGCGGTTTCTTAGTTTGTGATAATCCATGCGGTGGGAGGGTGGGCACAGTTGCATGTAAGCGTGGTATAATAGAAGGACACTTGGGCTGGTCAGGGGCCCAGGGTTCTAGTCCAGTGGTGTCATTATGTAGCTCCCTGGCCTCAGGCAAGTCCCTTTGAACCTCTCTGGCTCTTCTTTTCCTCCTGGGGAAAATGACAAGATCGGAAGTGTTCCATTAGACAGCCTTCCGGGCTCTTGCTGTTGTTTTAAATCATTTCTGGGCATGTACCACCTGCCGAGGCTGAGATGCTCTCTCGGCCCCTAACCAAGGGTTAGGCACTTAGTAGACTTTAATAAATACTTGGTGATGGGTGACTTTGGGGCAGATTTCCCTGTCTTTAGGAAAAGGGAGAAAGATGAAGTTCCCCAAGATATACTGGATCTATAGATGGTCTGTAGTCTTTATCCAAACTTCAGTAACAATAAGGCCAAAATAAACACAGGTGACATTGCATGTACAATGCACCAGGCAGTAGTCCAAACCCCTTAGTGCATTAAGTCATTTAATCCCAACAAGAACCCCAGGGGGTAGGTGCCATCACTATCTCCATTTCACAGACCCAGACAGATGGGCTAACTTGCCCAGCACCATGCAGTTACTAAGTGGTAAAGTCAGGGTCTGGACCAGGCAGTCAGGCCCAAGAGGCTGAGCTGCTAACCAGGATGCTGTGGCCGTTGTGCTGACCTGAACGCGTGCTGCCCCAAGACTGTGGGAGGGACAGGTGCAAAGATGAGCAGCCCGGGGATGCAGTTCCAGGGGCTGCCCTCAGCAGCAGAGTCTGGGGTGCTGGGGTAATTCCACCTCCACTATCTCCACACGGCCTGTGGCCACTGATTCTACAAAGTGTCGAGATGGATGAGTTCCACAGGATCTGTCAAGGCCCGACAAGGGGATACACTTGAACTGGTGACGGAGGCCGTAAATTTTTATGTTCTTTATGTTTGTTTTGTTTGGTGTAATTAACGGATCTATTAAGCTTAATCAAGCTCTGACCTCTTTTATAACCATTAAAAATCAGATCAAGTAGCTCTGGGAGGGTGGTTGGTGTCATTTTTCAGGCCTCCCTGGAAGGGAGTGGTCATTCCCTGGAGTGAGGTCTCAGAAATGGGGTACCGGGCAGGGGGAGGGAGGAGGCCGACATGGGTCCCAGGGGACTGATTAGGGACGGGATCGGAAGCTCTCAACAGGGCATTGGAAGCGGAAGGGAAAGGAGCCATGGGGAGACTGAGGCAGGGAGCCTTGTTGTGTGCCCCACTCTGGTGATGCTTAATCATTTGTGTTTCTGAGTTCCGGGTTGGGGTTTGCTGCAGAAAAGGGTGTAAGCAACAGAATTTCTCATACTTTAACCTCTTTGCCCTACAAGTGACTCCCTGAGAAATGAACATGCTCCACACAGCACCATGATGGGGGCTGGGCACGGGGAGGGGCGGGTTGGGGGGTAAGGAGAAGACGGGAGGAACCGGAGGAGGAGTTGGGAGGTGCAGAGCATGGAGCTGTGATGACGGTGTCTCTTTTCCACCTCTGCTCTCTCTGGTTTGGTGAGCAGAGTGACTGAGTGTGACTGAGCAGGGTCGCAGAAGCTCTTTCTTGGCTATTAGGATGAATGGATCCCTGGGCTACCAGCAAGGATGCTGTAGGTCTGCGTGTGCTTTCATAATAATAATAATAATAAAAAAGAAACTAAAAAAAAATACCATTCTCCATCATTAAAATGCAGAAGCAGATAAAGAGCAGCTCCTGTGTAATTACCAAAAATTCTTATTTCCATAAGAAACCAGCACTTCATAAATGTTCCAGCCTGAGCCTTTCTCTCCAGGGAAACTGGATTTCTATGAATATAAAAATTTGGTAATTGCCCCTTGAAACTGTGCTTTTCTGTGTTAATGACTAGCAGAAGCTTGCTTTTGCTTACAGCCCCAAATGGAACAGTTTCCTTCCCCATTATGAGGTCACTGAGTACCCCCACCATCACACACATGATACCCATTAGGGCCTCAGGACTTAGGTTTCAGGAAAAGTGATTTCTTCTCAGGGGAAGAAGGGAGTGGGAGAGGGCCTGCCAGTCAGGAGCCTAGTTCTGCGTTTTCCCAGTTGCATTTGTATTCTCCCTTACCATAGGTATACATTTTACTTCAGTGCAACATGCTTTTTAAACATGAGATAAAATAAATGCACTATTAGATTAAAAAATGTACAGCATTATATAGCTCATAATGCCATGGTAGATTTTAAACCTCTAAAAGCATATGCATTAAAGCAATTTTCTAAACTAATATAACAAGAGGTCCACAAAAACGCTACAACATTTGATGATAGTTGCCATCTTAAGTTGAGGATAATGATGTTAACAAATGTAATGGGAGTAATGAGTGGAGATTCAAAAAGCTGCTTTTGTTTAATTTTTTGTAATGCAAATTAGTTTGCGAATGAAAGAGGGGAGAATGAGGGGGAACCCCTCTTATTTGAAATAAATCTTAATCCTAGCTGATGATAGGCCAGTAGGAAGCAGGAGTGGCTTCATTGTGGAATTAAACAATCTGGAGATGCAATTGTTAAGGTGATGGTGATGAAATTAAGAAAAACAACAACAACGAAAACGGAGCTACAGAACCGAATCTTCTTTCTTGAGCCTGGAATTCCAGACGTTTCAACTAAGAGGCCTCCAGATGCCATGGGTATTGCCCCTGGAGTTATCTGTGCCAGGGATTGGAGACCTGTTCCTGGTGGACCGAAGCGGGGGGGACTCCTAAACCCAGTTTTAGGAGCAGCTGGTGTAGGGAGAAAGGGGTGGTGAGGATGGGAACTGCCTTGGACCTTCACCCAAGGCCAGGTTGCTCTATGAGATCCTGAGTTACTTTATCAAGCCCTACACTGGTTCCATTCAGGGACTTCAGCAAGCTATTCTACCCTCAGTTCTTCTCTTCTGTAGAATGGCAGCAGCAATGGGTACTCATAGCACTTTTTTGAGGGTCGTAGGATTCACATCTTAATTTCTCAAAAGAAAGGAGGGTGGCACAAAGCAGAGCAGGCACACCTTCTCCCAGCCTCATTTTTCTTTGCCTCTGGCTGAGCTCAGCCTGCCCTGCAAGGCAGAAATCATAACCACAACTTTGATACACAGGAAAAAGCCTGTTCAAGAATGTCATCTTGGAAGTCTCCTCTGCGCTCACTCAGGGGTGCACTCAGTTTTCCTAGTTTTCTCTAGAGAAGGCAGGAGCAGCAAAGCTTGAGCCACTGGATACGCTTCTCTAAGAATCTGTGGATCTTGGGAGCCGGGGCAGGTGTAGACGGAGAGCAGCCCTCTCTGGGTATAGCTACGTGACCTTGAGCTGATGACAGATACCATGTGGGTCAGGGCTTGGTATGCTCTTTCTTTCAAGTATGTTCCACTTCCCCAATTAGATTGTCAACTCTTAGAGGCCAGGGATGCTACTGTATCTATGGTATTGTCCACGGGGGCCTATCCAGTACATGGGCTCAATAGACACTGCCTAACAGTGTCTATTACTGAACTCTTTATATGCAGGCACTTTTCTAAGTGCTTTACAAAATGCATTTCATAATTATCCCTATTTCACAGGTGGGGAAACTGAGTCACAGAGAGGCTAAGTCTCACAGCTTGGAAATGGCAGAGCTGGGCTTGAAACCAGGAGTCTGCTTCACTGGTTCTAGTCCCTAAGGATTGTGCTGGATGCATTTTTGGGTTGCTAAAGTTGGGGGAGGGGGCTCCTTGCCCAGGAAGTGTGTCAGATCCCACTGCCCACAGCCAAGAAGGCATGACTGGAGGACAGCCCAGTCCAAGAGGGCTGCCTGCTGGCTACAGGCAGGTTTGGGGGCATGAAATTATTTTTAGGGAGAGTATTATAAAATGATACGATTTTGAGAGGGTACAGAGAAGTGGGGAATATGACTTACAGTCCCTACCTTGCTTTAATTTTACAGCTTTAATTAATCTGAAATTGCAACATATGTTTTTATGATTAGCAGGGATATCTCAGTGAGCAGAGAAGGAACATTTAACGATGATCTCAAGATGAATCGGGGAGATGAGCTATCCATGCAATAAACAAGGCAGTGTTAGAGAAAGCAAAGTAAATGCAAATCCCAGGCCATCAGAACAGTAATCCGTCAGCAGGATGAGGCCTTCCTAGACCTGTCCCTTGCAGAGGGGACAGCCATCCTTGTACCAAGGGCAGCCTTGAACTGAGGCTGGGTGAGGTCCAGTGACTTATTCTTTGTATGTGTTACCAAGGAGGCCCAGCCAAGGAGCAGAGACACTGAGCCAGCTCCCTGCTTCTTGCTCCTTTGGTCTGGGTCTGTCCCATTGTCATTGTCACCTTCAGGGACTGACTCCTCAGGGACCTGGGCCAGATCCTTGGGGGGGATCTCAACTTTCTCATAACTGCTGCTGAGGCTGAGGGGTCAGGAGACTTGCCTGTTGCCCTAAAGATGCTGAATACTGGCTTCTTTTTTACAAAGACATACCCCAGAGCCAGTGAACTGAGAAAGAAGAGGCTAGGGGTAGGGAGGGGTGGGCTGTGGTCATGCAACCATCTCTCTCTCCACGAAATTTGTTGAAATAAATAGCCACTTAAAAACCCCTTTTGGGGTTTCCCTGGTGGCGCAGTGGTTGGGAGTCCACTTGCCGATGCAGGGGATATGGATTCGTGTCCCGGTCCGGGAGGATCCCATGTGCCGCAGAGCGGCTGGGCCCGTGAGCCATGGCCGCTGAGCCTGCGCGTCCAGAGCCTGTGCTCCGCAATGGGAGAGGCCACGACAGTGAGAGGCCCACGTACCGAAGGAAAAAAAAAACCCTTTTGGCTAATTTTATGGTCTGAATGTTTGTTCCCCTCCCCACCAATTTCATATGTTGAGGCCCCCGCTGCCCCCATGTGACTGTATTTGGAGATGGAACCTTTAAGGAAGTAATTAAGGTTAAATGATGTCATAAGGGTGGGGCCATCATTCAGTAGGATTAGTGCCCTTATAAGAAGAGGCACCGGAAGGCTCGCTGTCTCCTTTCTCTGCCATGTGAGGACACAGCAAGAAGACAGCCAACTGCAACCCAAGGAGACCACCCTCGCCAGACACTGAGCCTGCTGGCATCTAGGTCTTGGACTTCCAGTCTCCAGAACTGTGAGAAAACAAATTTCTGAGATTTAGGCTACCCAGCCTGTGGTATTTTGTTATGGCAGCCCAAGCAGATTAAGACAGCTACCACCTGTTCCACGATGGCTAATAGCTGACTGGACCACAGATTGTATCTTCAGATTCAGGCTGTATCTGAAGTCCTTTAGTAAGGTATCAAGTTTGGCATCAGTCAGGTATCTCATTTCAGTTTATTCCAGAATGAAAAGTCCATGAGCTGGGTATTATCAATGTCCTCATCTCACAGATGAGGAAACTGAAGCTCAGAGAGTTTAGATTTCCTGCCCAAGTCAAAGAGCTAGTGAGGACACTTGAAGGAGGTTCTCCAACTCCGACAGGCTGATCCTGGGATAGGACTCTGGCCTTGGACAAAATCAGGATGATTTACTGGGTGGTGCATTATGGGAGCCTGCACCCCTGCCCACCCCCAACTCATGCTCTGTTAGGTGTCTGGGTCCCTGGAGTGAGATTGAAGAGAAAGCCTTGTGATGGATAGAGGGGCTTGCTCCTTGGGAGGCCCTCCCACCCTCCAGCAGGACCCACATAAGCTTGGGCCTTGATGGAACGGCGTTGTTCCATCCGGTGCCACGTGCCACCTCTGACACACACCCCCTCCCACATCTTCAGAGTGCCTGAGAACACCCACTCTCTGGACAGTGTGTATCCCTTCTGAAGATGAAACTATCAGGAATGCCTTTGTGCAAAGGAACATATCAATTCCACAAAAGCAAACTATCAGCCACTAACATTTCCTGAGGGGTTACTACGTGCCAAGCCCTGAATATTTACTATTTCATGTGACTCACACAGCAGTCCTCTGAATTAGGTATTACTATTATCCCCACTTTATGAAAAAGGAAATTGAGGCTGAGAGAGGTAAGAAATCTCCCCCAAATCAGATGGAATTTACTTGGTCTGGGAGGAGGAGGAGAACTTTGGGTAACTAAGATAGTCTGAGATTTGACATCAAGCCCACTTTACAGCAGGGCTGTCCAAAGAGATGGGGCATCTTTGCAAGTAGTGGGTTTCTTGTCACTATACGTTGTCCATCAGAAGGGAGACACTCCCCTGCTTTGGAGGGGATGACGTGACAGAGCTGTAGCTTTAGGTGTTGGGATTGAATTGGACGGGTTGGAAGTCCCTTCCAACTGTGAGTCTCCTTGATTCTGCACAATTAGTGTGGAAAACTGGGTGTCACACTCTCCTATTCGTGGGATCAGGAAGTGTAGGGCACAAAGGGAGGCAGGATATATTGGAGATGTGGTTTGTCCTGTGCAGCTCACAATTCTCAAATTCACCATCTCCCTAATCCAGTCCATGTCTTCACCTCTTGGTGAGTCTACACGGGGAGCCCAGTCTCTGCTTGAACCGCTCAGGGACGGAGAGGATACTCAAGCCCATTCCCCAAGACTGGAAAGATGGCTTCACGATACTGTTTTAGAAGCATCTGGTCTACCTGCCTTCAGGCAACTCAGAAATCTTCCTCTGCCTGCATTTTGGCATGCCTAGGAGTGGGCTAACTGTGCTGGCTTGGTAAGACAACTGGAAGACTGGCTTGGGAGGCAGTCCCTTTGGGAGGAGGTTGGAGGAGCAGAGAGGAGAGATAGCCAAGAGTACCTCCAAGATCATTCACTTCTTGATCATCCACATCATTCCTCTCTTCTTTCCTCTAGAAGCCAGGAAAATGGTTCTAGCTTTAAAAAGGTGGTATTTATTTAATCACCTGAAATTTCAGCTGTTTCTGGGCAGCGAAGTGACTGCCCCTAATGAGTGTTCTCCGTCACAAGCATCCACTTGCCTATTACCACGCACCTGCTGAGCTGAGGGTCAATCATTTCAGGGACTTCGAACATTGGCTCCCACAAAGTACAGGCTTTATAGGTAATCTAAACACCCCCAGTCACCACCGGAAGCCAAGCCAAGCAAGACTACATGCTGGAGGAGGAAGAGAACTAGATTCTGTTTGCACCCGTGCATGGGTGCACCCATACGTACTTGAGTCTGGGCCCATTTGCAACGATATATTTTCACATGTGAGTTGGTCACAGAGGCATGTGTCTTCAGAGCTGGAACACTGGCCTCATGATGTTGCTTCAGAAGGTCTTTGATTTCCCTCTTCATTTTGCAGAGGAGAGAACAAAGGCCTAGAGCCAGGGCTGTCAGCCTGTGGTTCATGAACCCGTCGAGATTCTATGGGATTTGATTCTAGGTCAGTAGTTCTGTGAAGACTCCATGAATCCACACTTTTAAATAAGGGCCCCGGGTGATATTTACAATTGAGCGAGTTTGGGAAAACTGAGTTAAGGGACTCCCCAAGACACTAGTGGCCGAAGTGGGGCTAGACACGAGGCCTCGTGCCTCTGCACACGCTACACGTGTGTGTGCAGATGGGGGAGTTTGCTTAGACACAGAAGTGTTTGAACAGATGCGCCTGCCTTCGTGGATGGCTGCCACCCTCCTGGCTCGCAGTTCACTGGGAAAAGCCAGTCTGGCCCAGAACGCGTGTGATGAAAGGATTCGTCGTACAGAGGGTCTTCCCGTTCATACCTCTGCCTTCTAGCCCTTAGTCCTGCTGGACTATCTAAACACTGAGCTCTGATTGCTTTCCTCTCTGGGAACAGGGCTGCACTGAGTCGTGGGAGAGTTAGGAGTGATCCGAACTCTGATCTCTATCTGCTTATAAGCTTCAGTTTCTCCCAGTATGAAGTAGAGGCAGATTTGAAACCAACCATCCAACCAATAAAATTAAAACCTAGGCAAGACCTTCCACTAGCAGAGACTGCTCACTGCTAAGCAGTAAGTTGAAAGAGAAAAGGTGAGCCTGCTGGAGAGGGGTGATTTCGGTGTCCATAGCCAACCGGGGGAAGTTGGGGTCAGTATGAGGAGATGGGGAAGTCAATGGTTGATTGAGGGCCCTTCATTCATAGTGGTCTCCCCAAAATAATGCTCACTGGGCCGAGACACCCTCATGTTTCCAGCTATATCAGGACCTGTGAGACATTGGAAGGAGCGTACATTCTGAGGTCGCTCTGCCTACCTTACTAACAGAGTTTGAGGGTGAGTCCCACTCCTAAGCACAACTCTTCTGTGCCAGGCAGGGTACCATGCGCATCACCTTGCATGGTATATATTCTGCCCCATTGTACAGATGAGAAAGTTGAGCCTCAGAGAAGTTAAGCACTGGTGTAAGGTCATGCTTCCCTCCCTAGCCTGCTTCCCATCTCCCCCACTACTGAACACATGGGAACTTAGATTTTCACATTTCACTAATAAAGAGAGAAAACATTTTGAGACTCTGGGAGGAGGTGAGTGGAAGTAATAAGACATTCACCTGTGTGAGATCGTTTAGTTATGGTTCTGCTTAGAGACAAGTGGATGGACAAGACATGTGGTTGAGGTGATTCGGACCCTTACCTGGCTGAGTCTCAATTTTTCCACTCCTAACTGGAGATAGTTCCAGGCTGCTCCCATGATGACTTAGAGCCTTGAAGAAGTCCCTTGTTTATCACAGAGGGTATCTACTGTACAGAACATATGTTAATCATGATAGATGGTGGGGGTGAGAAGAAGAGGAATTTTTAGCAGGGAAAGAAAATCTTTCTCTTCCATGTCTCTCGAGGGTGGAAGTGTCTAGTTTCTAACAAAACTTAAAAATTTTAAATTTATCTTAAAAGGAAAACAATATTCCTACTTAGAGTGAATTGCCTTTGGATTAGGATTGTCCAAGACCAATTTAGACTCTCAGGTTAGATTTACCTGCCACCCAGCACGAACCTGGCTTCTGTAGCCATCTGAGTATTCTCTGAGAATGCAAACTTATTTTAATAACGGCCGAAGCAAAAGAAAATGAGAAAGATGATTCTGCTGGGGGGGGGGAATCATTTATTGCCCGTCAAAAGCAAACTATTTCTAGGTTATGCATTGTAGGGGGTTGTCTGCATTCTCCACCCCTCCCCAGCCCCCGGGCTCCCCTCCCCTGGCGTGGGTACGGGGGGCTGACACACCGCACGCACATCCGGGGCGCACAGGCAGACCTTGACTGTGCTCTACTTAGCTCACTGCCTTCACCACCCACCTAATGCACACGGGGAAATGGAAACACTTTTCCAACATTCCCCTGAATGAAGAGTTCTCTGTTAGTCACCACCAGCCTGGCTGGGCCCCGGGTGGATAGTACCATCCCCGCAATGAGGTACCAAAATAAATGTCTTTTGAGGCACCATGGGGAAATATGCTGAGACTCGCATACAATTAAAACAGTTATTAATACTCGCATTGTTCCTGGGGTGTGGGTGTGCGTGGCATCTACCTTTTCCCTTTGGCTGGAGCGAAACAAGAGAACATATGTTCTCATCGCTGGGACTCCCAGCCCAGTCACTGGGAGGAAGGCAAAGTGTACGGAAACTCAGCCCCTCCTCCAGCTCCTGGCATCTCCGCCAAACTGCCTGGCCTGGCCTGCGACGTCTGGGCTGCGGATGTCCGCGTTTTAACCATAAGATTTTTTCAGACGTCAATTTTGCCATCAGTCTAAACAGATTTTTTAAGTGTGTGTATGGTATGGGAGGGGGTGAAGGTAGGGACGGGGCCCAGGGAGAATGAAAGGAATAGACCGACTGGCAGATACTCTGACCCACCTTGTCGGGCTATAGGCAGAAAAAGGAACAGATGTGAGGGTGCTTTGAGGTTTTCAGGGAATAAGTCTGAGGAATGATAATTAAGTCTTTATCATTTTTTTTTTTACTAAATTTCATTATCATCATCTTGCCTGGTTTGCTTCGGGTCAGCCTGTTTTTCCTTCTTTCCTCCCTTCCTTCCTCCCTCCCTCCCTCCCTCTCTCTCTTCCCCTCCCTCCCTCCCCGCTTCCTTCCTTTCTTTTTTCTCCCTCTTCCTCTCATTTTCTCCTTTCTTCATAGGAGTGAGGAGCAAGAACTTTGAAGTCTGCTGTGTGATCCTAGACAAATTATTTAACCTCCTAAACCTCAGTTTCCTCATCTATAAGTGGGCATAATAATTCTTGTGAGAATTAACCTAGGTCATACCAGTGAAGAATTTAGCACAAGACCTGGCACATAACATGCGCTCTATTAATGTGGGGTGGGGGGTAGTGGTAATAGTTGTTGTTCTTATGTCATCATTTTCGTCATCCTTTCTTCTTCCTCCCGTCATTTACTGGGCTGCCTGTAGGTATAGGTTCCAGGCCAGGCTCTGGAGATAGACAATCAAGTAAAAGTCCCTGTCTTCAGGGCAACCACAGTCTTCTGGGGTCACATGTTTGCTTCCACTTCCACTCAGCTGCCTTTAGAGAGAGAAGATTCTAGATGGAGTAAGGCTGACGACTGAAGAAGAAACTTTGATTTCCAGGTACTGGAAAAGGTCAGGAGTAGAATAGAGATTTATATTTTGTGTTTTGGTGATAGGATCGCTAATGGACCTAAAATCCATTTGTCACTTGGGAACTGAGGTTTCCTGGGACCAGAAAACTAGCAACCGCAGAAGCAGAGTTGGTTTCAGTGTCAATATTTGCCACAAGTGGTGAGTAAACAAAGTCAGCATCTGGGAAGGGGAGATGGTGGTAGGCAGGGACCATAGTGTAGAACAGGCCGCTCTCTTGAATTACAGACAAAAGGATTCCCATGGGACAAAGAGCAAGAAATATCTTCCCAGTTCCCGGCTTAGAGCGTTAGGTAGGTGGTGAAGGCAGCCTGGATAATGTCGAGATGAAATAGCCCTGGGGTAATTGAGAGTTGGAGGCCTGAGCTCTGAGCAATATGCCTTCAAAATCACTGGTTTGCATAATAGGGTTGTTGAGCAGCCCTGGAATTCTCTGCAGGCTCCCTTCTCACCACTGGCTGCTGCACCGGATCTTAGCCCCCTTATCTGCATCTTTATGGAATGAGCCACAGATGCAATCACATTTTTCCAAGAAACTGCAAGTTTGCTCTGCTAATTTAAGGAAACCTCCAAATTCAAATTTACCAGGTAGATAATTAGGAGGTGGTTATATGCATTCCAGAAAATCTCCTATTTTACATGGAGGCTTAACCACAAGAATCCTTTAAATATCAGCTTCCACTGGATTGTTCTGGGCTTGAGTTATACCTGACAGAGGCTTCGGGGGAAGACACATAAAGTTAAAGGATTAGAACCACTGTTGATGTCTCGACAGTTGGAAGTGAATATAAAGCATCTCTGACATTATAACAAAGCTTAGTGGGAAATACTGTTTGAGTCACAAAAACTTGATAATTACACAGTTTTTATAAAGCTGTATTAAATATTTGTTCATCCATTCATGCAACAAACATATATTGGGTACCTACTTATGTGCTAGGAAATGTGCTGTAAGACATAGTCCTTGTTTTCAAGGAAGCTTCGAGAAACAGTAAATCAACCCTGATGGTGTGGAATCGGAATTGCTGCAAGGAGCGTAAGCAAATGCAGTGGACTCACAGAGGAGGATCTACATCAAACTGGAGGAGAAGCAGTCAGGGAAGGCTTCCTGGAGGAGGTGAAGCTTAAGCTGTGGAGAGTCGGTGTTTGCTAGCTGAAGAAGAGGGGAAAGGGCAATTCTGGCAGAGGGAACATCCTACAGGAAGATGGTATGTTCTAGGAGGAGACTCCAGTGGCCAGTGCATGGAGGGAGATTAGGTTAAGAAGGAGGGCAGAGGCCAGCCCAAGTCAGGAGAGGTTTTCCATGACTGACCAAAACAATGGGGCCATCGAATTATTTCAAGTGAGGGGACTGAGATGATCCTATTAGCATTTTAGAAAGATCATGCTGGCAGCCACAAGAAGGTTCGATTGTGGATCCAGACAGGAAAGAGACAAGCCGGAAAAGAAGTGGCAGGGGCCTGCGTGAGGTGTCGGAGGACTGGAGAAGCAGGCTCTGGGACCAGATAAGGTGGCTGAGGCCTTGGCAGTATGTAACTGGAGGGTGTGGACGGAGGGAGGGGGAGACATGTACAGGAACAACAGAGCAGTAATCACAGCTGCCAGGCATTGTCTGTTTACCCTGCCCAGTGCCGTGCAGGGTTTGCCTTCCAGATGGTTGGCATGGGGTGAATGCCCTGGGAGTTAGGAGGCTGGATGTTGGCGTGACATCCCCAGGACATCCAGACCACCAGGCCTGAGGGTGGGGGGGGGGTGAAGACTTGAACCAGGAGCTGAAGCAACAGAGTAGGTGGCAGAGCAGGACAGCAGAGCGCTGTGCCCAAATGGCAGGGGTGGGTACCTAAGGTGGCATTTTTGTTTGAAGATGCAGGAATAACCACTTGGAAGCGGGAAGGAGGATGCAGAAGCAGGCCGTTCCCAAACCCCGCTGGCCTTGCAGAGGGGGCCCTTTTCCACAGCCCCTGGTGGCCCTTCCCCAGGGAGCAGTCAGCTCCTCCTCCTCGCCTCCCACCTGCCGCCAGATGCAGCTTACCCAGAGCTCAGTGGCAAATACTGAACTACTTTTTAGAAGTGTTAATTGGGATTTTTAATTGACCATAAGCAGGTGATCAAAACCTGTTTGTCTCTGGCGGTTGTTTATTCTCCGGGGGACAGTCCCACCCAGCGTGGTGTCACCACTCAGCGAGCATGTGTTCCCTACCCCCAGTTGTTTCTCTTCTTAGTTTTTTTCTCACTTAAAAATAAAAATAGGGCTTCCCTGGTGGCGCAGTGGTTGAGAGTCTGCCTGCTAATGCAGGGGACACGGGTTTAAGCCCCGGTCTAGGGAGATCCCACATGCTGCGGAGCGGCTGGGCCCGTGAGCCATGGCCGCTGAGCCTGCGCGTCTGGAGCCTGTGCTCCGCAACAGGAGAGGCCGCAACAGTGAGAGGCCCGCGTACCGCAAAAAAATAAAAAAATAAAAAAAATAAAAAGCCTCAGCTAGACAGGCGGGAAGCCTTAGAGCAAAGGTCCCTTCTTCCAGCCAGGAGTCCTGTGTTGGTTGGGGGTGGCCCAGCTCTAGAACCTGGGCTGTGCTCCCTCGCTGATTGACAGTAGCCTGAAGACAGCCTGGTCTTGGCATGAAAGCTGCGCTGGGTGCAAAGGTACAGCAGCTGGAGGCTCTTCACAGCACTTCTCTCCCAAAGGGAGGTCCAAGCAGTGCCCTCCCGTGGCTGCCACATCCTCTTTGCCCACGCCGGCTCTCTTCGAGCTTCTGGCTGCTCCCCCTTCGCTGCATCTTCCAAACCTATGCTCTGGGGTGAAGACAAAAGCTCCGATCCACTCTCCTGGACCAAAAGTTTTGTCCCTTAGGCCCCTCCTCACCTTCCTCTTCCCATTTAAGACAGAGCCTAGTTCCTGCCCGTTCCCTATATAACAGTCCCTCCCTAGTTCCTGCCCGTTCCCTATATAACAGTCCCTCCACACTCTGCTCACCAAGGCGAGGGCTGTCCCCACACGTCTGCTGCCCCGCCACCTTGGCTAACACCTGCCCTGTTTGCTCAGACACTTTCTGTCTGGTTCCCTCTCCTTTTCTTCACCTCTCATTTCCACCAGGACCTGCCTTCACCCTGTCAGGAGCTGCCTGTCCAGTGGCCCTTTCCTTGATGGATGGCCACGTAGCTACACAGGTTAAGGAATCTAAGCTAGAGTGTTAATGAGTCATGGAGACTTGATGAATTACCTCTTCTGGGTAACATTCACACGCTGACAGACCTTTTCAATGCTTTAGCCCCAAAGAGTGCGGTGTTGTGCATAAGTGTTCTATGCTTGGCGAACCTAGTCAGATGGGGTGGAACAGAGGAATTTCTTTTGCTCCCTCAGAGCACTGCCAATGAACTGTCCCAGGAATATGTGTGGAGATACAGAGGGCAGAGGGTCAGGGTTTTTTTAAAGGTCATGGTTTAAAGCAACCAGATTCAAAAATGAATCGAATAGACATTTCTCCAAAGGAGATGTAAAAACGGCCAATAAGCTTAAAAAGGTGTTCATCATTGTTAATCATTAGGGAAACGCAAATCAAAACCACCATGCGATACCACCTCACACCCATTAGTACGGCTGCTATCAACAAAACAGAAAATAAGTATTGGTGAGGAGGTAGAGAAATAGGAACCCTTGTGCATTGTTGGTGGGAATGTAAAATGGAAACAGTATGGCAGTTCCTCAAAAAAGTTAAACATAGAATTACTGTATGATCCAGCAATTCCACTTCTGGGTATATACCCAAAAGATTTAAAAGCAGGGTCCTGAAGATATGTTTGTACAACCAGTGTTCACAGCAGCATTATTCACAATAGCCAAAAGGTGAAAGCAACCCAAATGTCCAACAACAAGAATGGATAAAGAAATGTGGTCTATCCATACAATGGAATATTATTCAGCCCTGAAGAAGGAGGAAATTCTGACACATGCTACAACATGGATGAACCTTGAAGGCATTATGCTAAGTGAAATAAGCCAGTCACAGAAAGACAAATACAATCTGATTCCACTTATAAGAGGTACTTCAAGTTCAGGGAGACAGAAAAGTAGAATGGTGGTTGCCAGAAGCTGGGGGGTGGAGTGGGGAATGGGGAGTTATTATTTCACAGAGTATGGAGTTTCAGTTTGGGAAGATGAGAAGTTTCTAGAGATGAATGGTAGTAATGGTTGCATAACAATACGAATGTACTTATACTAAACTGTACATTTAAAATAGTAAATTTTGTTACGTGTATTTTACCACAATAAAAAACGATTTGAAAGACAAAGTCATGATTTATCATGAGAAGAAAGAAAGAAATAGATTAACCCAGATTTGCCTGAGGATCTCTACTTTGTACCTTGAAATCAGGGTATGTGACAAGGCAGGATCAAAGTCCTGAATCCAGGTTAGAAACCAGGAGGAAGTGCCAAAGGGCATCCCTGCAGAAGACAAGCTACATGAGGGCAGGCAGCCGGGTGCAAGAGGCTGTGCACAGGAACCATGCCAAACCATGATTTAATCTCAGTGCTGCCAACTGAGCACTGTGTGACTTTGGACAAGTGATTGTACCTCTCTGAGCCTTTGTTTCTGTATTGATAAAATAGGGCAACAATGCTAACGGCACCAGAGCTGTTGTCAAGCTAAATGCAATCTGTCTGTGGGGTGGGTGCGTAAGGAGGCTGCTAACGAATAGAAGGCCCTTGTTAAATGTTAGCTCCGTATTAGGCCCTGAAGTTTCTGGGGAGGTAGGGTTTTCAGGCTGTTTAAATGCCAGCGGCTGCCTCAGATGACAAGGGATGTTGTACTATTAATGGGCGAGCATGTGAGATGTCCTTTTCCATGGTGTTGAGCAGAAATTTAACATGTTGGAAGTGAGCTGAATAGTGAGTATTAAGCTTGTGGTTGTAACTGTGGAAGATGAGCACTTCTAGCCCCCATGTGAATCCAGGTAACTTTGTAAGGAAAGTAATTACATAAATGCTTGGGAGCCTCTGCTCTGGGCTGGGCCCCGTGGCTAATGCTGGGGGAGAACAGATGGGAGGAGATAGGTCCTGCCGACCAGCTGCTCCCAGGCTAGGCAGTGAGGGGAGTGTGAGATGGAGTCAACAGCCACCCCGGGGGGCTTCAGGGAAGACAGATGCAGCCTCTTCTGGGAACAGGGTGTCACTGATGGGTGATCAAAACCAAAATGGGAGAACTCTCTAACTTCTATTTCTCCTTAGTAAATAATCTTCAAAGAACACGTTATAAATATATGGTTTCCAGCCTGAGCTGCGCCCCCAGTGCTCCTTAGAATTCTTGTCTTCAACCCCTACTTCATTCTTCTCAGCCCCATTCTAGGCCTTTCCCTCTCTCAGTGCCCCAAGCCAGCTGTGGCCTCAGCAAAAACACACCACCACTGATAAGAGAAAGCCCCCCAGGTGTGGACCAGCTCCACTCTCCTGTCTGTGGCCTCCAAGGAAGCCTTCTGTTTGTCTGAAAAAGAGAAGCGGTCATACCCTGGGCTCAATTTCCTGCTTCTATCTCCCCATTTCATCTAAGACCTTCCTTTGTTGTTACAGATTACTCTTTAGCCTTTCCATCCTCACTGTCCCCTTCCCTCCGCCTTCAGCCATGTTTAAATCCTCTCACCAAAAGAAATTTGATGAAAAAGCTATTCTCCTATTACCCCTTTCACCAAACCTCCAAATTTCTGGATTTTTGGCTAACACTTATTGAGCATCTATTGTATGTTCTAAGTGCTTTACTTATATTATCATAATTTAATCCTAACAACAACCTATGAAGTAGATCTTGTTATTATCCCCATTCTATAGGTGAAGAAACTGAGGCTCAGTGAATTCATCAATTGCCCAGTGTGACATGGCTGGTAAGTGGTGGAGGCAAGATTTAAACCCAGGTTCATGGCAACTACCCAGTCCTCCAGCCATGAAAGAAGTCTCTCCATCACCCTCACCAACTCCTTCATGCCTCTTCTTGTGGTTCTCGGCCTCTGGAGCTCTGTACCTCCCTCAATAAGTAGCATTGGGGATTTGCTCCTTTGTGCCCCTGGATACCACTCTCGCCTGGCTCCCCTCTACACAATTTCTGGCGTATCTGTAGTAGCTCTTCTTTCCTCGTCCATCCCCTACACATCAGTCTCTGCCCAGGCTCTGTCCTTTGCCCTTTTGTCTTGTTCTGCACATGCTCTCTGAGTGAGTTTATCCACTCATGATTATAACCCTGCCTTGTATCTGCAGCCCCCCCATGCTCACATGTCTCAAAATGAACTCATGACCTCCCTCACTTCAAATCTGTTCTTGCTCCTTTCTTCCTGAGATTGGTTAGTAAAACCATTTTCTGCCCATTTAAGCTAGAAGTCATGGAAAACATCACCTATGGTGTCTTTCTCTTGTCTCTAAAACTAATGGATAACCAAGTCCTCTTGAGTCTATTTTCTAAGCAGTTACAGCCCCTCTTTCTTTCTCTTTATTCCTGCTGCTCTCAACTGCTCTGGTGTAAGACCTTACAATATTGGGTTGGCCAAAAAGTTCATTCAGTTTTAAGTAAAAATAAAAGACGTTTTTCATTTTTACCAAGAACTTTATTAAACAACGTAGTCATTAACTGAGCAAACTTTTTGGCCAACCCAGTATTTCCCTTGACCACTTATTGTCTTGCTTCTGCTATTGTCCCCTCTAGTCCATCCTCTACACAGTTGCCAAGGTCTTTCTAAATTGTAGTCTATCATTCTGCTCTGGACATTCCCTGTCTTCCAATCATCTAGAGGCTGAAGTTCAAGTCCTTGCAGGCATTCAAGGCTACTCACCACCTGGCTCCCATGTACTGGCCTCATCTTCCACAACACACCCCACCTGCCACCCACCTGCACCCTGGCTTTCATTCACATTAGCTACTGATGAGTCCTTGGGAGCAAAACGTAAATGCACGCCAGCCTCACAGAGCAGGCAGTTCAGGATCTACCTGCTCCATCATGCTTTCCTCAACTGGAGTGGATGGCTCTCTCCTCCTCAAGCTTAGTTCAAACAACTAACATGGCACTTTACACACCGTTTTATGGAAGGTTGTTCAAGTGTACGTGTCCTTGGCTAGATGGGGCAGGGACCTTGCAGTGACCTCCGCAGGGCACAGCACTCACTGCTGTGAAAGTAGATGGCATGGGCATGTAGCACATCTTAGGCACTCTCTAGATGTTAGTTTTCCTTTGTTTTGACACATAAACAGGTGCCAGGAGATTGTAGATGGATTCATAGCCTAATCTGCAAAAAAGTGGGAAAAGATAGAGACTAAAAATGACAAGGGGAGGGAAGCCCCTCCCCTCCACACTAAGCCACACTGCCTTTAGAAAAGAACCAGCTTGTGTTCAATCAAAACAAGTCACGTCAGGAAACGCATCTCCTGTTTGCATAAGGATACTGTGCTGGTAGGAGAAGAAAATATTGGAGCCACAAGATACCTTGGCTTGAATAAGGCTTTTGACAAAGTCTGTCACTGTTCCTAGTGGGCAAGGCTGAGAAGCATGGTTGCAGGATAGTCATTGATCCATTTAAGTGTTGAATTGGAAGAGAACTTGGAGCCTTCCGATCTAACCCTCTCACATTACAGGTCAAGAAACTGAGACCCTAAAGGCTCATTTTTCTAAAGAAACACAGCTTATTAGTAGCATAACAGGTCCCATGGTCTACTTCTTGCAATTCCAGAGCCTCTGCTGGCAAAAGGCTTTTTCTGGAGTCCGTTGGTACGTGGCCCACTGAGCAATCATGCCCAAAGAAAGCTTTCTCGCTGGCTGACGTCTACCTGACGGGAGATGTCAGATGATACGCTATCTGCCCATTCAGTAATTTATCAGGTTTTGGAGTAGAACCCAGAAGGCATGTTTTTCAAATAAGTGAATGACACAGATGCAGAAGGGCTAGCTGATATGTAGGACTGCAGAATCAGGATCCGAAATACCTTGCAGGCTGGAATGATGGGCTGAAAGTAAGGAGTCGAAACTTAACAGGAATAAATGGAAAGTCTTGCACTGAAGTTTCAAAAAAATCAATTCCATAAGTACAGGGTGGAGAAAACTTGACTTGATGTAGGTTCAAGAGTAAAGACCTATGTGTTTGAGTTGAGTACAAGAGGATCTTAGGGCATCTTAGCTGCTAAAATAGCCACAGCAAGGTGCTGAAGTCTGTTCTTGTTCTGAAACAATAAAAGTTAGATTCCAAAACAGAGTATGTAATGCTTCTACTGTACTCTGTACAGACCACATCCGAGCCAGGGCTCCAGCTCTGAGCATTTCACTTTCAGAGGGATTTTGACAAACTGAACATGCTGGAAGCAGGCGCTCAGGATGGTGCTGAGTCTAGAAGTTCTGTCAAATGAGCAACACTTGGGAAAATGAGAACCCTTAGTCTGAGAAAATACTAAAGGTAGTTGTTATGTAGCAGGACATGTGGACTGGCTCTGTGAACTCCAGAGGGCAGAACTTGGGAGCCGGAGGCCAGCAGATTTTGGTTCCATGCGG
The DNA here is from genome assembly GCF_964341445.2 of Mesoplodon mirus. NCBI lineage: Eukaryota > Metazoa > Chordata > Mammalia > Artiodactyla > Ziphiidae > Mesoplodon > Mesoplodon mirus. The sequence goes on along the minus strand of NC_138983.1, from coordinate 126,247,878 downwards.
GGAAGACATTCCAACTGGGTCTCCAAATCCAGTCATACATCAGTGCGAATCATGAGCTCTGTGGGTTGAAGATGTGACCCTCTGTTAGGGAAGCAGAGAAGAGTCACTCTTGGGAAAAAGTTGATTTAAGTGACCTTGAGGGTCCCTTCCAATTATTAGCTACTGTACATAGTACTACTGTACTATGACCCTGCATACTTTTATAAAACCAGACTTGAAAAAAACCAATTCTTCCTTTTTTCAGCCCAATACCATTCTCCAGGCTAAATGGTAGTTTTAGTTTTAAATTCCAACCAACATTGAGTCATTGAGCACCTACTGCGGACAGAGTCCTAAGTGTCTTTGTTTTGTTAAGCTGAACAAAAATTACTTTAATAGTTGACTTAGGGGCTTCCCTGGTGGCGCAGTGGTTGAGAGTCCGCCTGCCGATGCAGGGGACACGGGTTCGTGCCCCGGTCCGGGAAGATCCCACATGCCGCGGAGCGGCTGGACCTGTGAGCCATGGTCACTGAGCCTGCGCCTCCAGAGCCTGTGCTCCGCAACGGGAGAGGCCACAATAGTGAGAGGCCCGCGTACCGCAAAAAAAAAATAAAATAAAAAATAAAAAAATAGTTGACTTAGACATGAGGGAAGGAAACAATGTTGACTGTAAACCTAGAGTATAATTCATGTTCTAGGCACACTACACATTTATACCGATAATTTTTTCCTTCTATTGACCCTTTTTATTTAAAAAAAAACCTTAATTATAGAAAAAAGGGCTTAAGTAGCAAAAGAACAGAAGATATTCCCAAATGAATCTTTGTTGTTTATAGTGGCTTTTGTTTTTCTATTTCTTCGAAGTTAGAAATTTCTCAAGAAACCTCTTACATTGACAGATAATTATTTGATAATGAAGTGAATAGTGATGATCATAATTATAATGATGATGACCACTATACAATGTATATTAAACACTATAATGAACTACAGTTTTTCTGTGCCACCATGATTTCCTCATTTGGAAGACGACTTTGTCATTGGCTGAAATTATTAGCAAGTACAGTGTGGTTTCCAAATTATCTTGTATATATCTGCTATCTGTAAAAGCAGTTTGGAGCTTTAAATATAATCAGTTTCTCCTTAAATATATATTGATATTTACGTATATCTATGTATGCAAATATATACTTGAGATTTACATATATCTATTTATGTATGCAAATATATACTTATGCCTATTGGGGGAAAAAACGCTTTATTGCAGTATGATTGACATACAAAAAGCTGTACATATTTAATGTATACAACTTAATGAGTTTGGAGATAAGTGTACCCCTGAGAAACCATCACCACAATCCATGCCGTAAACATATCCATCCTCTCCAAAAGTTTCCTTCCCTAAGTGTCCCCCTAAGGAGGAGGGAAATACAGAAGAAATGGCCTGCACCCTCCTGTATGCCAGGACAAGGGATGAGATGGGCGGGGGCAGGGGATGCGATAGGCAGAAGCGGAGCAGGGGCAGTCACACTAAGCAAGCATTAGACAAAGGGGGCTGATTAGGGAAGTGAAAAGAAGGCTGGGAAAGGGGAGCAGGGAGGTGCCCCAAGCAAGGGTGAGATGGAGGCGAGGCTGAGGTGCGGAGGGAGAGCGGAGCGGGGCTAAGTGAGCTGTGCCCAACGGCTGTATCATTAGGAACCTTGCCTAAGGAGGAGGAAAGCACACGTGTCCCTCTGCAACACAGCTTAAAGACTTCACACTCCCTTAGGCCCAGCTCTCCAGCCGAAATGGACTTATTTATTTTTAATAGAGCCCATTTGAGGTAGCTGTGTTTTCAAAGGCTGATGTTCTTGTAAGTACTTTTTATTCTCACAGGTTGAAAAAAAAATCCTTTCGTGGCAGAAATGCTGAGCCGGGGTCGGGTGGAGGGAGGTACCCCGCAGCCTGCTGCAGCCTGACTCACTTAGGGGGCAGTCTCACGCCCACCAGAGAAAGCCAGGGATTGTGGAAAGGAAAGCTGTGACCAGAGCAGCAGGAAAAGGAGGTGGAGGAGGGGAGGGGAGGGCAGGGCAGGCCTTACCACCCCTCCCCCCTCCCTTTTCCTGAACATGGAGTGTCGATGTAGTCATGGCTTTTAAACAACATTACACACACTTGTTGTCCAAGATAAAATGTTATTAAGATTAAATGCTGAGCAAGGAACGGAATCCAACTTCCCACTGTCATATTTCAGCTCTGGTGAGTGATTGCCTTTCGGTAGCCCTAGCTCCTAAGCAGGGAAACGGCATTATTATCATTAATAAGCCCATAATGGGGAAGAGAAATTATAAACATTTCTGAAACAAGCGGCCCTCCAGTGTTAATATTTTATGAGCACACAGAGAAGCCGGCAACTGAATGTAAATGGCAGAATTATACGTAACTGTAATGTAAACACACATAATTGGGTTGAGATGGTGGGAGGAGGGGAGGCCGGTGGCAATGGGCGGAGGGTGGCACTTAGGGAACTGGGTGGGGTCCCAAAGGCAGAAAGTAGGACGCCCCAGGGCCCCTGTCGCTAGTCTCTCCTCCTCCTGCCGCTGTGTGTTTTCAGGGGGACCCATGTCTCTGGGATCCCCGTGGGCAGGGAGGCTGCCATCTGCCCCCACACCCTACACGTCATCCTTTGGCATTGGGTTGCTTTAGCTTTTACTTACTCTGGGGACGGACAATTATGGGACCAAATGCTGCTTCCTGGGGCTTTCAAGTCTGTTCACGTGTGTGTGTTCTCCCTTTTAGTAGTATACGCATCTGGAGGACAGAGGTCCTGTCTTCTTCTCTTTGTGTAATCGCCAAGTGTACAATACATGTGTTGCAGGAACCCCATGTGTGTGTGTGTGTATTTTTTTTTTTTTTGGTTAATTGTTTTGGTTCGGGTTTTCAGCTGTGGGACCCTTGGTTCAAACCAAATATTTCAGGGGAGCCCAGTGAACAAGAGGGATGCACTGACTGAAGCAGGGTAAGGGCCCAGAGACCCCCTAGCCAGCCCCCTCCTCTTCCAGATGTCCCCAGAGGCACCTCTGTGGAGCACAGTGTGGGGACTACTGAAAGATCCCCCCTCCCTGTTTCCAGATGACAGAACCGATTTCCAGAGAGATGTGACCTGTCTGTCCCAGAGACTGGCCCCAGGTCCCCTGCCTTCCACGGAGGTACACAACTTGGTCTAGGAGGGGTTCCTCCTCCAGCTCTGCCAGTAAGTGGCTGGTGGCCTGAACAAATCTCACTGCCTCTCTGGACCTCCCTTTCCCATCTGCAAAATGAATGAGACAACTAGATGATCTCTCATGCTCCTTTCCAGCTCTGAGATCTAAGCCATGTACAGACCTCCAGAAAATTTACATTGTCCTGTGCAGTATCCAAGGTGACAGGCGTTGAAAGGCCAGCAAGGGACAACCTGGAGACCCGTAGATGCCTCGACACCTTGTGAGGCCGTTAGTCACTTGCCTGGGTTCTGCCCTTGGGCTTTAAGCTTCCAGGGCCAGGACCTTGATGGGGGCCCCCCACTGCTGTGTTTACCCACAGTGGGCTCAGCCCAGGAGGGCAGGGACCACAGTGCCCAGCACAGTGCCTGACTCAGTGCGCAATAGAATCTTGTGCAATGATTGGTTGGACAAATGAACTGGTTAATAGATTAGTTAGTTAATTAACTAAGCAGCTCTCTCTTCCGCTTTACTTTGTTGTTTTCAATGTAGTCTGTGGTTTTTAAACGATTTACTGAATGCCTACTATGTGTTAGCACCATGCAAGTGATGTTACAAAAAGACAGGAATGCCTCTGGCTGGAAGCCAGTCTCTGTTCCTTCCCCTTCCCCCGTCCCCCGCCTCCTTGATTTTCTCTTTCCCTCTGCTCCTATTCATTATTTCTCTCTGCAGTTATGTAATTATTGGCCTTGGCAAAGAGTTTCAGGGGTGTCGTTTGTCTGAGCAACATTATGCAGAATTAAGTTCCAGGGTAATCTCGGATGCAAATACCTATCCTTCAGGAGAATGTGAATTAAGCCTGCTGGTCTCAGCTCCACAGAAGCGGCTGCATTTGAATCCAGGTCTCTAGCAGTCATGGAAGCTGACTTGAGGGGTGTATGGGACCCCCCTTCGGCTCCTCCTCAGGAGCCCAGGATGTGGCTCCCAGGCTGGGAGGGAGCCTTGAGCAGTCATCATGTTCATCCCCTATCACTCATCTGAGCAGCCCAGAAAGCTGAGCATCTCTGCCCTGGTCTCTTCCTTCCCCTCCATAAGCATATTTTATGACCAGCTGGCAGGAAGTTTTTCTTTACAGTTAAACACAATCTTTCTTGTGATGTGCTGCTATCCTTTAGATACATGTTTCTCAAATTGCAGGGTGCCTACCAAGTACTGGAAGATCTTGTTAAAAAAACAGATTCTGGGGCAGGGCCTGAGATTCTGCATTTCCAACCAGATCCCGGGTGATGCTGTTCTGTGAAGCACACTTCAAGTAGCAAGGCTTTAAAAAATAGATGGGCAAGAAAGGACAGAGAGAAGGCAAAACACACATAAAAACAAATAGTCCTGCTTATTTGAGTTTATTTGTATGGTCCCTTAAACATTTCCATTTCTGCTAAAAAACTACTCTTTGTCTGCAAATTCCTGAGCCTCTGTGGGTCTTGGTTTCCTCATTAGTGAAACAGTAAAACAACTCTCTCCAGAGTTGTGATGAGGGTTAAGGTAGAGAGGGAGGACTCAGCACTTGCTGATGTTACCTGTTGAAGCAGAAGCCCCTGGAAGGAGGGAGGAGGATGGCGGCTATGCCGCTTCCTCGGCTGTTAGGTAGGAAAGGGATCCCTGCAGCTCTGCAGTTCGATCCTTCCTGTGGACCAGTCCTCAATGGTACCTGATGACCAAGTGCTGAAAAGGTTACTCAGCTTCCTTGGGGAGTTTGGAGGGTGCCAGCAGGGGAAAGCCAATCTCAGTCTGCTTAGGTTGACCTTGATTTAAAAGAAAACAAAAAACGATTTGTGTAGCTTAGGGTATCTTATTAGCACTTAATAGATTTGAAGAAGGTGCTAGTGATTAGATTGTATATTCATCTTGGGCTTTTATTCTTTTCAAAGTATTTCCCCACGTCTTCTCTTCGCAGCCCTTTATGGCGGGTAAAGTGGGCATTGATCATCCCTACGCCACGATACAAGGTGTGCAGGGGTTCAGGGACTTGCCCAAGGTCACACCGGTTGTCTTTGGTGAAGCCCAGCCCAGAAGCCTGTCCCCTGCCTCCTGGTCCTGTGTTCTTCCTGCTGCCCCTGAAGATGGGGGCTGCAGGTGTGTGAGGGGAGGGGCAGGGAAGGGGGTGGCTCTTTGATGTTGGCTGAGGAGGGTCAAAGGCAGCCACTCCCCTCCCCAGCCCTTCCCAACTATTGTCCTGCTGGGACTTAGGACCTTGTAGGGGTACATGGGCCTGGCCTGGGCCCAGCTCAGAGAGCAGAGCCTCCACACTCCCCTGCCTGGAGAAGAGAGGGGATCATGGACTGCCAGACCCACCCAGGTGCCATGCACGATGTTTCATGAGCACAGCCAGCCTGGTCCTCCCACTCTGCCCCTTGGGGTTGGCACCTCAGAGGCACTTTTACACTCCAAACTCTCTGAGTCATTGTCTTCTTAGAAGACACCATTCTTTTTTCCCCTGCTGTCGCTGCTGCTAAGAATTCATCCCTCCCTCCCCTTCTCCCAGCACTGACCTTCTCTCCCTTGGGGGCTGGGGGCTGGTGGCAGGGGGCGATGGCTCCAAATGAGCTTCTCCTTCCTCCAGCAGCTGGCAAGGAGAAGGGACATTGGGCCCGCGCCTGTTCTGGGCCTACAGGAGGAGCTGCCTGGGTTCCATCTCAGGGCTTCCCTGAGACCTCCTTGTGGCTTGGACCCTGGGACCTGCCGGGCCACAAGGACAGTTGTGGTTAGATCCAAAGTCCAGGCCACCCAGCTGTCTTTTTCCTGAGGTCCCTGGTGAACTTTGTGTGGGAATGCAGTCCACCTGCCTCTATAAGCTTCCCTTAGCAGTCTTGCTAATTTTTCAGAGCTGTGGTTTCTTCCCTTGAAGCCTAGGGAGACCACTCTTCTAGGCTTTGATTCCCTCACTTTTCAAACCAAGTGGTCATATTAACCTCCCAGAGTCTGGGGGAGCGTTCACTGTACCATACTCTACTAGGCACACAGTGGATGCTCAGTGAATGTTTATTGGAATAAAGTACTGCAGAAGAATTGGGGCTTTAAATTCAGATTGGCTCCCAAATCCAAGTAGCCCTTGACCTCTCCCTCCTCCATTCATTTCTTCAACTGTGAGCTCTATGGTTTCCTCCTCCCCCTGTGGCCGCTTCTCATTTCTCTCCTCCTCCCGTACATTTTCTTCCACATCTGGTCCTGAGCCTTCTTCTCACTGGTCCACATTCTGCATGACTTCCTGCATCCCCATGCCTGCAGCCTCTGGAGAGATGGGGTTAATAAGATATTTATCCTCAACCAGCAAACTCCTCACAGTGACGGACTCTTAAAGAGGGGAAGACACATCCTATGTGTCACCATCCACTTTCCCACTCGGTGCCTGAATCACTCATTCCTGGAGCCAACTGATGAAGACTTTGAAAAACCGAGCTACATCAATGTGGGTCACCATCCTCATCAACTGAATCAGTGTTGCTGGGCTGGTGGAGGCTGTGCTAGACGAGCTTCCCCCATTGGCCAGAGTGGTCCTTGCTGCTGCGCTTAGATTTCAGAAGCCCTGGGGTCCTGGTGACCACGCTGCTTCTCTCTCCCACCCCCAGGTGTATGCCTGCCTCTTCTTTAAAACTCTGAATCCACTTTACACCCACGTGCTCCCAGGAAGGGCTACTGGAAAGCTTTATAGTCATTTACACCCGAGGAGTCCAGAACTGGCCACAAGCAGTGGGGAGAGAACTTTGCTCAGGAAGAAAACACCAGGTTTCAGAGCAGCTCATAATGGGGATTCTGCAGAGGGTGGGGCAGGGACCCAGAGTGGGGAGGCTGGGGAACAACCCTAGGCTAGGTTCTGTTCTTGGCTCCACCAGTGGCATGATGGCGCCCAGTTACTCTTTTCCCAAAAGGGAGCGTTGAAGCCAGTCTGCACTGTGCTGTGCTCTATTAGCTGCTCGTGCCTGATCCTCACGGAGGGCCGTAGGAGTACTTCTACTGCACCTCTGCCAACGTGAGGGGCAGGTCAGCATTGGGGATTTCCTCCAGTTCCTGCACTCTAAGCCGAGGACTGAGCCAACCAACCGAGGCCAGTCCCCCCTCCCCCACTCCCTCTCCCAGACTGCTGTTCAGAGTCAGGCTCAGCCCTGTCCACCCTGCAAGTCTCAGTCCAGGAGTTGGCACCCCTTGGGGGGTTGGGATGGTAGCCTGGGGCCTCGACTCTGGGTCTCAGCTTCTCTACAGTCCTGTCTTGACAAACTATCGCCTCTGGGTTCAGCCTAAGAATGCTCATTGACCAGCAGGATAGGTACGGCAGCAAACAGGATCTACCAGTGGAAAGATCCCTTCCAGTCTCAGGGAAGGGGGTCATAGCACATCTTCAGGGGGTTGGCTCTCCCCAGGTCCTGCTTTCCAAAAGTAAACTTAAAACGAGGTGGATACAGAGCATCCAGGCTCACTGCCCACGGGGTCGTCCTCATACCACTGCTAGCCATCAGCATCTCCCTTCACAATGACTGGACTGTGCAACTTCCAAGGCTTTTCCACCCACACCTACTTTGTCACAACTTTGGGAGTAGGGCAGATAAGGAGAGGCTCAGAGAGGTGGAGTTGCTACCCATAGTCACCCAGAGATAAGAGGGATTTCCATCTCCACTTGGGGAGCTCAGAGCTCACAACAGCTCCATGGGTACAAAGCAAAGCTTTGTGCTTTTCCAGGACATCTGTAGGTACCCATCCAGAAGCCGCATCCCCTCAGCCAGAAGGCCTGGCATCCTACCAAAGGCCCTGTTAGCTGGAGGTGATGGAGCCTCAGACCTGCCCCCAGGGTCACGTGTGCCCTGTCACTCTGCCTGGACTCAATTCTGCATGCCTTGCCCATGACCCTGGTGTCCACTGACCTGACCAGAAAAGATGGGGATGAGAGGGAGGTGGAGTGATGAAAATATCACCTGCCTGGGAACCAGAAGACCTGGATTCTGGCTTTAGCCATTAATTTCCTGTGTGACGTTGGCTAAGTCACATAACCTCTCTGAGTTTCACTTTCCTCATCTATAGTAGAAAAGGGCCTGCCTGACTGGATGATCCCTAAATTTCCTTCCAACTCTGAAATCCTGATGTCTACATTTTCTCCCACAATGATATCACCCACTATATGATCCAGCACCAATTAATGTTGAGAGGTTGAAGGAAGCCACCTGGAGATCCCTAGATGTCTCCCTTTCGATGGAGGACCTGCTCTATTGCCAAGTTTCCCATCCCACGCTCTGGGCACTGGCTGGACTGGCCATGACCTCCAATGGGGCTTTATCACGAGGGGACTTTTGAGCGGTCTTCCCCTTGAAGAACTGCAGTAGGCAAGCAAATTCCAATCCCACCCTTTGACTAAAGATCTGAGAGCTCGGCAAGTCCTAGCCATATATGAAGAGAGGGGTTACTCACTCAACACCAAGTTCTCTGTTCTCAAGCACTCACACAAATACCCTTCAATTTTACATTATTGACTAAAAGTGTTTAACATTCGGCAGTACATTTTAAATTACACAGACACATCAGCGCAGAAAAAACAGCACAAAGACAATGGGCCACCTCCTTCCGAACCTGGTCTTTTTAAATTTTTTTTTTTTTTTTTTTTGCGCTACACGGGCCTCTCACTGTTGTGGACCCTCCCGTTGCGGAGCACAGGCTCCGGACGTGCAGGCTCAGCGGCCATGGCTCACGAGCCCAGCTGCTCTGCAGCATGTGGGATCTTCCCGGACCGGGGCACGAACCCGTGTCCCCTGCATCGGCAGGCGGACTCTCAACCACTGCGCCACCAGGGAAGCCCTGGTCTTTTCTTAATGAAACTCCATCCCTCCCCGCCACCCTGCTCCTGGTTAACGCCAAGTCTCCGTATATAATTTAGTTAAATGGATTCGATATGCTGGCGTCGTCACCCCACACACCCCCTTTCTCTTTTTTTGGTTATTGAAATGTGTGAACAGTTTGTTCCCAGTTGAAAGTAAGCTCTGATGGGTTTCGTACCTTTCTGTGTAGGAGGGAGAGGCAGGTTCTGAAGGAGATGCTGGCTGGCAGTGGGGAAGACAGGGGAAAGATCAGTACAGAATTTTGTGTGTGATATGTCCTCTTGAATTCTCCCTGTGTGCAAGCCCTGCCATGGGCACAGGGACTGGGGGAAGGTCCACCCCTTTCAGAAGTGAATCAGCACATCCCTGGTTTAGGAGAAAGGGATTGACACTTGGGATGGCCTTCACAGGAGGAAAAATCCTCCTAAGGGTTTATTCCTTGGTATCCCTTCCCAGGGAGAGAAGGCAAGGGTGGTTAAGAAAGTTCCTGTTGTCTGGCTTGAGGATGCCAGCAGCATATATGTATCTATGTGCATTGGTGCCCACCCTTCTGTGTCCTTCTTTGAAGCCCCTGTTGGCACCTTGATGGGCATAATGGACAGGAGAGAGCCAGCTGTGTGTTAAAATAATAGTAGCAAATATTTTTCTGATCGCTCATATAAGCCAGGAGTTTTAAGTGCAGTGCTCACTTATGAGAGGTACCTTATTTCCCCCATTTTCTATATGGGGAAACAGACTTAGAGAGGTTGAGTAACTTCCTCAGAGTCACACAGCTTTTAAGTGGTGGATCCAGGACATGAACCCAGACAGTTTAGCCCTGGAATCCACATACTTAACTCCTGTGCTCTATAGGAAAGGGCCTGGAGATAGAGGCCTATGTTACCTGGCAGCTGTGTGGCCTTAGGCTGGTCACTAACCTCTCTGACCATCCATTTCCTTACTGGGTTATTAGGAGACTTAAAGACAGAAATGATGTCAATGTCCTTTGCAGATTTTGGAAGGGATGTTGGTAACTTCTGGATAACTGAGCCCAAGCTTTCATCACTATGTTCCAAAGGGATCGGCATACTTGATATTTGCTCTACACACAGTAGGTTCATCACTTTTTCCACTTAGAAGCATGCAGTCCAATTTCCATTGATTTTTAAGGAATGATCTAGGCCTGTATGCCCTGGATTTCCTGGGGACCAGCCATGCTCTGACCTCTGTGCAATTGTCCTGGTCATTCGAACATCAGCATCCCCACTCATTTCATACCTCGTCCCCCATGTCATCAGATATGATACTGCAGGTGTCTTTGTAAGCTGCCTCTAAGTCGTACTGGAGCAGGTTAAGCTACAAATTAGTCAAACAAATAAACATAGCCGGTGATCAATAAATACTTCTCAACTGATGGCATGAAGGAATAACTGAGGGAGACTGAATGAATGACTCAGTGAGCAGACCAGCCAGGAAAGGAGCACACCCTGTCCAGGGGAATGGAGAGATATTGTGGCATGGTGGAGAGTGGGGCAGATATGGGTCCGATTTCCATTTCAGCCATTTAATAACAACGGGATCTTGGACAAGTTGCCAGTTCTCTTTGAGCCTCAGCATCCTCATCTGAGGAACAGAGCAGACAGTGGTGGAAAGACAGAGAAGCCTGCTGAGGGAGCTCTCTACCCTCCCCCTTCCCTCCATGGCTACTCCAGGCAGCCTCGGGCCTTCATACGCTTACCAGGGAGAGTCACATGCCTGTCACAAACCTGTCACCCCCAGTCTGGGTGTGGCAGCAGAGGTGGGGGACGGACAGTGTTGTAGGGAGACTGGACTGGAAAGGCAGAGAAGAGCAGGCTAGGGCAGCACCTTCCTCTCACACATTTCTCAACAGGACACTGCTAGCATTTGCAGAGAGCAGAGGCCCCTCCACAAGGCTCAGCTCTGGGACACGGCGATCCTTTGGCACCCAGGCACCCCGTCTTTGTGACAACCAAAACGTCCCAATTTCCAAACCTCGCCTTCATTGAGGACCACTCTGTCGGTGATGAGGGGCCCCTGAAGGATAAGGCCTGTGACTCGGAAAGCTCGCTGCGGTGCCAGAGTGGGGATGGTGGAAGCCAGGTGGCCAGTTAGGAGCTTAAATAATTCTATGGCTTTGTGGTGATATTAATAGAAGAGGTTCCTGCAAGCCAGAGGGCTTTATGTGGCTGTTTGTGATTCTGCCTGGTGCCTTAGGAGTGCTCCCAAGGAGGTGTAAAGAAAAAGCCCAAGGATTCATTTATTAAATTAATTAAAGAAACTGTATCCACTCATAAAGTACTCACGTGGGTTTTCTGTTTTCTTTTTAGAGGCAGAGAGGAGAGGATGCTGGCCTAGAAAAGGCAGGCTGGGGGCAGGGCACTGGAGGAGAAAGCTGGGCTTTCTATCCTGTTCCATTGATCTATAGTTCTGTTTTTGTGCCAGTACCATACTGTCTTGATTACTGTCGCTTTGTAGTATAGTCTGAAGTCAGGGAGCCTGATTCCTCCAGCTCCATTTTTCATTCTCAAGATTGCTTTGGCCAAAAGACAACCCTCAGAATGGGAGAAAATATTTGCAAATGAAGCAACTGACAAAGGATTAATCTCCAAGATTTACAAGCAGCTCATGCAGCTCAATAACAAAAGGCAGCCCAGAGATAAACCCACGCACATATGGTCACCTTATCTTTGATAAAGGAGGCAAGAATATACAGTGGAGAAAAGACAGCCTCTTCAATAAGTGGTGCTGGGAAAATTGGACAGGTACATGTAAAAGTATGAAATTAGAACACTCCCTAACACCATACACAAAAATAAACTCAAAATGGATTAAAGACCTAAATGTAAGGCCAGACACAGATGCTCAGGTGACCTTGGGCAAGTCCCTGCACCTGTCTGAGCCTCAGTTACCTTATCTATAAAATGGGGTTAATAGCAGTATTTCATTAGCATGATGTTTAAATGAGATGCTGTGTATGAGGTCCTTAAAACAGAGCCTGACCCATAGGAGGTACTCAATAAAAGTGATCCCTGGTTATGGTCCCTTGTGCCCTCCATGGTGTCTATGGACCCCTCAGTAAGCAGAAGTCCCATGCTACCAACACAGCCCTCCAGAACCTTCTCTGCTGCCTCCGCCCTGGGCCAGGGTCATCACCAGCCCCTGCCTGCAGCCCTGTAACTCATGTCTAGCTCATCTTGAAGTGTCCCACCCCCCAATCCCAGGTTCCCAGGGCTGCCCTGGGTTCACAAAACCCCTCACTCGGACCACGGGCGGGATGCATTTTTCAGACACATGCAGAGACCCACGGAGCACCCCACTTTCTTCAAAGAGACCCTCACGCTGTCATCTCATCGGAAGTCTGTGCAGCTTTTGCCCGGGCTGGAGTGATGATGGGCCCAGGGCCTCAGGACCAGCTCTTCCACCCGCAATCAAGCCCCTTGTGGAGAGCCTAGTGCCTCTTCTTAGAACGTCCTTGTCCTGTGATGCCTGGCTCTGGGCTTCACGAGCAATTCTGAGGCCATGGGAAACAGCCTGTTTTCATCCTATTGTAATAAATTTGGGATGTTAGAGCAGAAAGGAGACTTGATGATCTCCTGGTTCAGACCTTCCGGGTAGATGTAAAGAAACCAAGACCCAGAAAGATGAAATGATGGACCCAAGAGTCCTCCACTAGTCAGTGCTTGGCAACCTGCCTCTCAAGCAGAATGGTGCAACTCTGTCCCTACGAACGGCCCTCCTTTGGTTAGAAGAGTCCCCAGGGCTTGCCCCCGCCCCTCGGGAAGGAACACTGGCTGGGGGCTGACTGGGCTGGACAGGGCTCACAGCCCGCCCACATGCCTCTGCTTCCCAGAGGCTGACTCCGGGGAACAGCAGCTCAGGAGAGCAGAGAAGGGCTGGTCTTAGGGACGGCCCTGTCTGTGTAATTGTGGAAATGCAAACACTTGGACCCTTTTGGGGAAGGGGACCTAGGCTGTGAGAGGCGGGTCTGGGGCCTGTTCTTGTGACAGGGGCCATGGGACTAGAAAAAGACCCATTTGGTGCCCTATAGCTGTCAGAGGTACTTGCATTTGAAGTGCAGTGTTAAGATGTTGACTGGCAGAAGAGTTTTCCTAACCCTGGTCCAGGTTCTTACCTGGACCCGCTTTTTTTTACAACTTTATTGGAGTTTAATTGCTTCACAATGGTGTATTAGTTTCTGCTTTATAACAAAGTGAATCAGTTATACATATACGAAAGCTCTACTATCTAATGGTGTCGCTTTACTCTCCCTATCTCCCTTATAACTGCATTTTTTTTTTTGTAATCAAAACTAGCAGTGATTCTCTTTTTTTTCCAATTTGCAATAATATTGCCAGTCCTTTACTTGGCTCTCTGCTCTATTTTATCATTTCAATCATAATGAACTTTTAAAAAAAAAACTTTTTATTTATAGTGGAGTATAGCCGACTAACAACGTCGTGATAGTTTTAGGTGCACAGCAAAGCCACTCAGCCATACGTATACATGTATCCTCTGCTCAATGTTATGTGGCAGCCTGGGTGGGGGGGAGTTTGGGGGAGAATGGATACACAATGAGCTTTTTTATGAGAAAATCTGGTGACATTGGAACCCATAAGCAGAATCGCAACTCGAAAGCCCTATTTCCTCCTCTGCTACCCGGTCTCCCCCCTCTGACCCCTAGCCCTCCGCTTATGAAAAGCTGTCCCCGGAGTGTGGATCACTCAGTACGTAGAGAGAATCATAATCAGGAGAGTGAACCGTTTGATGCAGTTTGCATTTTGCTGGGAGGAAGTATTGATAAGACGGACGCTGAAGTGGGCAGCTGAGAGTCTGTGGGTTACTTTCGGTGCTGCTGGTGGCAGAGGGGTGACAGAAGGTGGATACTTGACCTTAATACCACAAACAAGAAGTGATGCCCAGGGCACTCCAGCTTCCCTCTGCTGGGGAGTGAGACAGGACTGGCACTTAGAAAACCAGGCCCATCCATTTGGTGATTGCATCATTAAAGGTTTCTTCCCATAAGTCCGACTGCAGCCTAGGAGCCAGGCTGAATGAAAAAGAAGGCCCCTGACTGGCCAGGGGTACAGAGTTTAACCCTGAAGTTTTGGGGTATGTTTGGAATCTTCGGAGGCCTGCTGTTCTGTGTGTGTGTGTTTTGAGAGCGGCACAAAGAGGAGATGGGCTGTCCACGTGTGTAATTACAAAAGCTGACACCGACACAGACACTGTTCTGTGTCCTTCACGTCTGACGACGCATTAAATCTGCGTGTGTCCTTCACGTCCGACAACTCATTAAATCTGCGTGACAACCTTGTGACGGATGTGGCTGTTATTATCTTCATTTTAGAAGAGGGAAGCTGAGGCACAGAATGGGCAAAAGCTTACCTCAGGCCACACAGCTGGGCAACAGCACGGCCAGGCAGCTGGCTCTGGCATCTGTTCTCTTAACCAGTCCACTGTCTGCCTGATGAGATATACTTTACATTCCACAAATCTGTACACACATCATCTATGGTCCTCAATATCCCTCTAGGGCAAGCAACCAGGGCAGATTTGCCCCATTTTACAAATGCGGAAATGCAGGTTCAGAGGGGTCATCTAATTTGCCCAAAAGTCACATGGCAGGTAGCAGCCGAGAGACCCAGAGCACACAGGCAGGAGAGATTTAAAGTGTCATCTCTCTGAGGGCTTTGAAGATATTCTTTCTCTTGTACCGTCTGCTCAGCCCTCTGTAGGTGTGATCAGCTCTCTTCAGTCTATTCAGAAGAAAGGGGGACTTGGCAGGGGGCCCCCTGGAGGATGGGGGTCCTGGCTCTGGACGGGGATATCTGGGTTGCAGTAACACGCGGGGGTACTACCTTGGTGAATATCCCATTAATATCCAAGAGAGGGCTTGGCACATGGGCCATGTGGCACAAAGCATGAGGACACGGTGCCCTTGCCATTCTGGAGGCCCCCATTCGCTGAGAGCCACAGCAGCTCCATCTGGCATAAGGAATGCACTTAATGCTCACACTTCAAAGCACCAACTGGGTCCACATCCCCCCCAAGAGGGATAAAGCCTGGGCAACCTAAGCCAGCAGCAGCATTTGAAATGCCTCTACCTAGAACCCTCTTAACCTTGCCACAGAATGGGGGTACTGCTTCCACCTCCCCCTCCACCAAGAACCTAAAGTATCCTGCAGCCAGGAGTGACTGCACCCCACTGCCAACCTAGGAGCCCCCCAGTCCCTGGAGATAGGCCCAGCTGGGAAGCCTCGGAAAGGAGCACTGGTTCTGTTTCAGGTACTGTCCACAGCACGTGCCTTGCACACACGTGGGCGAGAGTCAGGAGTGGATGGGAGCAGACTGGCCTCCACCCAGAAATACGGTGGACACAGAGGACCCAGACAAGAATCGACAAAGTAAATTGCTCTGGATGTAAGTGCCCCTCTTGCTTCCTCCCATGGAGAATCTTCTATTTAGGGCTGGCAAGGTCGGGGGATTGAGGGAAACCCACCACACGGGTGAGACTCAAGGAAAGGTGGGAGTGTAAGGGAAGAAAGCGGAGTATATGCTTCTAATTGAATCCACTGCTTGACACCGCCTTCCCAGTCCTGGTCTACCTTGCGAGAGTGCACGGAAATAGGAGATAAATAAATGGAAACACGGAGTTCCAGGGTAGCCTAAAAGCTTGGGGAATGAATCGATGTTCTCCCCAGGCAGCTGTCCGAATGAAGTGTAATAGTTAATAAAAGCTGATTGTACACACACAGCTGGGCCAGCAAACAGAGCAAGCCGAGGCCCGGGAGGCTCGTCCTTTTCTCCAGCCACCCCCTCCCCCCAGCGGTGATCACAGGCTGATTAAATCAGACTTCGCGGCAGCGGATCCAATTAGCGGGGAGTGGGAGGTTGGACGTTACCAATGACTGCCCAGAACATGTCCAGTAATCCTTAATCTCTCTGATTTGCTACTCTGGGCATGGGGGCAGGGTGGATTTGGTTGGGGGAGGGGAGGGAAGAAGGGATGAGTGTAGGGACAGACTCCGGAAGAAAATCGAGCATCCGACCGTCCGCACTTGGGGTAAGCCCTTGTGAAAGCACTCTCTCAAGCACTGTGCGGAGAAAGGCGGAGGATGAGGCAGGATTCCCACCCTTGGGGAGCTGCCCAGCTACTGGTTGGAGAAGCCCACCCACGGGGTGGCTCAGGACGGCGCTTAACATAAACAGAAACACCCGCACAGATCTTACGCAAGCGGAGGATAATTCGCAAATCATTGATATTTGGCTTTGGAACGTATTGATTTTCCTCCCAGAAGATTTACCTACCTAATTCCACTCAGCTTAAGCAAGTAATAAAAATGTGTTTGCCTTTCTTGATCACATTTAGACTGTCAGCAAGGGGCAAGGGGGCTCCGAATCCTGCTGGCTGGCTGGAGAAAGGTACTTCGAGTTTACAGCCTGTCCATCGAGAGCCATAAAAACAGGCAATGAAAATTGCCTGGGGAGATGGACGAACACAGTAGGGCAGGGGTCTCCAATCCCCGGGCCGAGGACCAGTAGCGATCCGCAGGCTGTTAGGAACCGGGCCGCACAGCAGGAGGTGAGCGACGCGCCAGTGAGCGAAGCTTCACCTGCCGCTCCCCATCGCGCCCCATCACTTGTATTGCCGCCTGAAACATCCCCCCAACCCCCGTCCGTGGAAAAATTGTCTTCCACGAAACCGGTCCCTGGTGCCAAAAAGGTTGGGGACCGTTGTGGTAGAGCACAAGTGGCAGGGGGTCTAGGGCGGCTTCCTGGAGGAGTTTCCACCTACCTTTGGGAACAAGTGCAGAAACTCACAGCTCACCAAAATGTTTCCCCCCCACCCTCCACTTCCCACCTCCAGATGCAGGTAAACCAAATGGCATTTGTCTCCTTGGCTGGCATAAAGACTACCTATCCTTCATGGATGATCGCCCTTAAGTTTGTCACATCACACGTTCAAGTCTTTGAATCAGTTCACCAAGTATGCCAGGCCCATAATGGTACTCAATCTAAGGGCTACAGGGGAAGCGTCAAACAGAACCCTGAATGGTAAAGGCGTGGGCTGTATAAGAAAATGAGACACCTTTGACAAACAGAGCAGAACACGTACATCCGTATGAGTTGTCCGCTCGTGGGATTGCCCTGGATGCCCGTGGGCTTGTTCTGAAGTTGCTGCAATTGCTTTTCCAGGAACTGTTTCATGCACATGCGCTTGTGCTGAATTTCCTGAGTGATGGCAAACCCTCATCCTGGGAGCATTTTTCCTTCCAGTTTTGCTAGAAGCAGGGCATTGGTATATAAGGTGCCTCCGTGAATCTCTGTGTTAATGGATAAGCCATGTGTTTGGGGTGAGGGGAAAATGGCCATTTGGAAATCTCTTGAGTGCCCCCAAGGAAAGAGCTGTTGGCAAGGCATTGATGATGTTGCTACCACACCCTAAACTGTACAACAGGGACTGCCCGCCCTTAAGGGACACTTGGCTGGGAGGCCAGAGGTCTGGATCTAGTCCTCGCTTTGACACGAGCCCGCTGGTTCCCTTGGGCACAACCTTGACCTCTGAGAGCCCTGATTCCCCATCTCCAAAATAAGGGAGTCAGACTGGATGATCCCCAAAGTTTCTTTTGACTCTGAAGACCTGCGATGCCATAAGATAAAGTTCCCCCATCCCCACCCCTCCTCTCCCTGACTTTCTAATACTATGGCCACAGGGCTTCTATTTTTATTTCCTTTCATGTTCCAGGATCTGAGCATTGCTTTTGACTGACTGTAGGTGTCATAGAATTTGTACTTTCTCAAAATTTAATTACTAGCACTAAACGATCAATCAATCCATTGATTAACTACTTATTGATTCCCCCTGACATGGCTCTTGAGACAGGCTGCATTTGGAACACAATCCTTTGGTAATTGGCTTATCCTCCTGGGCACAGAGCCTCTGTTAAAAGGCATTTGGGTCTTGGTAAATGGCTTTTTATCTAAGTATTTATTTCTCAGATCCATGGACTGCTGTTGGGAGACATTCTGTGTGTGCCTTGGGTTTAGCAGGTAAGCCCTGAGATGTAAACATAGACTCCACAAGGCCGCCTGACATCCAGTGCAACAGGTTCAGACCGTCTAACTGAGGGTCCCAGGATAAGTCATTTCAGCTCAGCGTGCCTCTGGTAGCCAGTCTATAAAATGAGCGTGTGGGGCTTCACGATGTCTACGGGCTCAGATTCCTTAACTCTGCTTCTAACTCTCTGTTTCACAAACAATCTAGCTTAAAGAGATGGGAGATTTGCATATCAAATGCTGCTGCTGGCTTAGGTTGCCCAGGCTTTATCCCTCTTGGGGGAGATGGGGACCCAGTTGGTGCTTTGAAGTGTGAGCATGAAGTGCATTCCTTATGCCAGGCACAGGCCACAGGGAACCGGCCCGCAGTTTCCAAATGTGCGCCACTTTCAAGGTGCAGCTGCCTCTCGGTTATCCACATGGGTATCCACGAGTATATGGAGAAAGGAGTTCCAGTCCGACTTCCTCTGCCACCCAGGCCCTCTGGGCTCCTCCCCTTCTGTCTAAGTCTCGCGTGCCCAGGAAGGCAAATTCACTTCACTGTCAACGTCGGCAAAATGACACTACGGGATAGGTCTGTGCCTTCCTTCCCTGGGCCTCTGCCTAAACCCTTAGTGGATTCTAAAGTCAAGAACAGGGGCCCTTGGATGGTCGGTTGGATTGCAGTCTCAGATTATGGTATACAGGAAATGGGAATACACTGGAAGTTAGGAACAAAACGGCGCCCAGGCATAGAGGTGCGAAGCTTTCATTCTGCCCTGGGAGTTGGCAAACGCGTCAAGGAGGAATTGCCGCCTCTCACTGGGCAATCACAGTGGCCTTGGACTGTAGCCTCGGTGGACCCGTCGGGTCCCCATGGAAACCACACACCTCAGATTGGGACTCAAATCCAATCCCCCCTCACTTGGGACTTGAACCCACAATCTTGAACCACGCTCCTTTGGATAGGACTCGAACCCAGCCATGCTTCAGATGGGACTTGAACCCACAATCTCCGGCTTAGGAGGGGACTTGAACCCACAGTCTCCCAGCTGAAACTGCACACCTGGTCACAGGACTTAATGAAGCTCAGATTCTTTATGTCTCAGTGTGGAAGGAATTCAGCAAGAGGCAAAGTGATAGGTAAGAAGAGGATTTATTAACAGAAGATGCTTGTAAAGGATACAAGCGGGCAGGCAAAGGGCTCTGCCCTGAGCACTAAGTGGGAAAGCAGGTTTATTTAGGAAGATACACACTCCGCTGACAGAGTGTGGGCCATCTCAGAAGGCAGGAGGCCCCAAAATATGGGGTGGTTAGTGTTTATGGGCTGGGTATTTTACAGGCTAATACGTGGGAGGATTATTCCAACTATTTCGACGAAGGGGTAGGCATTTCTAGGAACTGGACCACCACTAACTTTTTGGCCTTTTATGGTCAGCCTTGGAACTGTCATGGCATCTGTGGATGTGTCATTTAGTATACGTTAATGTATTACAACGAGTGTATAATGAGGCTCAAGGTCTAATGGAAGTCAAATCTTTCGCCATCTTGGGCCAATCGGTTCTAACCAGTTTTTGTCGTATCCTCAATGACTATGTCACTCTTTTAAAGGTTGTACCCTGCCCCCTTCCCTCCTGTCTCACCTCCTCACTGCAGCCAGAGCCTCCTTTTGTAGTCCAAACCCAAGGTTGTCACTTCTCTTGTTTCAAAACCTTGTTCAGAGGGTCTCCAGGGTCCAGAATCAAGTCCAACCTCCCTGACATGACACCCAAGGCCCATCCTGATCCAGCTGAACTTGCCTCCTGCCCACCTACCTTTCTGCCCTGCACTTAGGTATTCAGTATTTACTGAAGTGAATAAATCAGTGAATGAGAAGGTTTGGTCTTGAACAATTACAAGAAGTTAAGGCACATAGAACATACCTAAAATTATGGTAATCGGCATCAGAACTGCTGTCTTAATTTCCTTCCTGAAAGGCAGGCAAAGTTTCTTGAAGACCTAGGAGCCAGAAAGCTTCTCTCCTCTAAAGAGGATCTAGCATCACAGGCTTGGCCGGGCCGTCAGCCCAAGCTTGACAGTTCCATTGTTAAATCCCGATGTCACTCTGGGGCCCTAAGGCCCCCATGGTCTGGCCCTTGACACTCTCTGACCCCATCTCACGCCACAACCCTCCTGGCTCCTTGAGCTCTAGCCACACCTATCTCTTAGTTTCTCAGACAAACCAGGGTTTTCCACCACCCCACCCCCAAACCCAGGGCCTTTGCAGAGGCCGCTCTTCTGCCTGGAAAGCCCTTCCCCTACACACTTCACATTTGGCTCCATCTCGCCTCTGTCTGTCTCGGGCACTGGTATTTCCCCAGGGCCTAGAACAGTGCTTGGCACCAAGAATGTCCTTTAAATAGTTGTTGAATGAACAAACGCGCCAACACAGACAACTTGGACTGGGAGAAGCCACTGCAGCCCCGCCTGCCTCCATCTCCCATGCTCGTCCTGCTCAGGCAGATGGGGACCCTAAAGTCCTCCCAGAGCGAGATACCCCAGCCAGCCATGTGCAGCAGAGTCTGCCCAAGGGCCCTACCCGGCCATCTCCACCCCCCGATGCCCGCCCAGGCCAGTGCTGCCAGGGCCATCGAGGCCGCCCGTCTGTGGAGGGCTTGCTTTGAGGGCCGCTCTCCCCAGTGGGGAGCCCTTTGGCTTTCTCCTTTTAGGGGGATATTTTGCTGCTGGATTGACTGTAATTGTCAGATTTGCATTTGGTATACCTGCAGCACGAGGCCCCGGGGGCACCTAGGCCTTTGGAAATCAATAGGAATAAACAAACAAATATATTCATAGGATCGGGACCTGGAGAGGAGGGGCGGCTGGAAATGAAGAGAGAAAACAAATCAAAGGGCCTGGTTTACCATCTGCAGCAGGAGACCCACTCCTCACCCCGTCCCACAGACCCGACGCCAAGCTCCTTGCTCAAGTACCCGCCTTCTGTCACCACAGTGAAGCCGAGACTGTAATTTCAGCGCTAACCTGAATGGGCTTGTTTCTTTTTATTAACTCCAGCGTTGGGGTTTTAGGCAAGTTGGCTATTGTTCGAGCCACGCTCCCCTCCTCTCTACTCCCCACGCGTGGAAGCGGCAGGAACAGCCAGAAGGAGATGGCACTGAGCTGCGGACGTGGCTGGTGTGAGACCAGGTCGCCCTGCAGTCAAATGGAAACCAGTGACGGAGCAGTGGAGGGAGGGCCGGGGAGGGCCAGCGCTCTCTGCCTGGAATCCAGTGCTGTTCAGGGTCTGGCCCAGGGACCTTCCCGGGCACACCTGCTGGGGTCCTGCAATTAGAAGGGGACCTTGGCTGGCCTCATAGGGACCCACTGGACTCCAGCATCATGAGGCAGAGAACAGTGGCACACTGTGCTCCACAGCTCACAAGACGCCTTTACACATCCGTGTGCATGAGCCAGTTCCTGCGGGGTGGGGGGCTGGGGAGGGGCGGCGTGTGTGCGCTCTGGCATGAAATAGTCCCATGGGATCTGTAGACTGCAAAGCACCCTGCGGAGAGGTGTGAGGCATGAGATCACTACCTGGGGAAGATATCACGAGGCCTTAGCCAACCTTTCCTCATCTGGATCGTAAGCTCCCATGAGGACAGCTGTCTTATCATCACTGCACTCCTGCTGCCATCCCTGGCATGTCGTAGACATTTTAAAGGAATGAGTAAACGAAAAGTGAAAGAAAGAAAATAGGGATAATAATATCCACCTCCTAGGATTGTTGTAGGAATAAATGAGATAACGCGTATACAACTCTTAGCACAGAATAAATGCTAATGGTGTTTGGTGGTTATCTTGTTCCCAGAGTGGTTAAGTTACTTGCCCCAATGTCAGACACCTAGTGAATAGTAGATCTTCTGGTGCTAGATCCCATATCCCTTCTTCTCCAGTAAAGCAATCATAAAGATAAATGTGACTTTAATGTGTTTGGATACAGGGTCACTCCTGGACAGGAACAAGTGCTGGAAAAAGCTTTGAAAAAAAATGGGTGGGAATCAGCATCTCCTCCTGCAAGTATGAGGCACAGTAGTTAAGGCAGAAGAGGGTGTCAGGCCTGGGGGTCCCTAGGGCACTGGGCAACCCACAGCAACTGTTGATAGACGTGGCCCTGACGGTGCCCAGCAGACTTGCAGCCAGGTAGGGACGTGGTAGCTGCTGGCTCAGCTAAAGTAAAGCCAGGGTGCACGGGGATGTGAAACTCTGCTGTCATGGGTCCATGGGCTTATTGTTTCAAAGAGAGCTGGACGCCTTCGAGAATGTCAGACCTCCCTCACTGCACTGTGTATTCTCATTAGCATGTACACAAGGCCATTGGGAAACGTTTCTGCAGAACCTGTGAGTATTCACAACGCTTGCCAGCCAAAAAGCCACTGGACTATCTTTCTGGAATATCCATTGGGTGCTAGGTACTCTGTTTTGTTAATTGAGGTGAAATTCACCTAAAGTGCTGGGTACTTTTTAGACATGAACTTAAGGCTCCAAAACAGCAATGCAAGGTGGGTATGGGTGTCCCTATTTCTGCAGAAAGGGAAACTGAACCTCAGAGAGAGTATGTGACTTGCCCCAAGTCACACAGCAGGGAGGTATCAAAAGGGGCACTGGGGATTCCCTGGTGGCGCAGTGGTTGAGAGTCCGCCTGCCGATACAGGGGACACGGGTTCGTGCCCCGGTCTGTGAGGATCCCACATGCCATGGAGCGGCTGGGCCCGTGAGCCATGGCCGCTGAGCCTGCGCGTCCGGAGCCTGTGCTCTGCAATGGGAGAGACCACAACAGTGAGAGGCCCGCGTACCGCAAAAAAAAAAAGGCGGGGGGCACTGGAACACAGATTTGCCTGAATCCAGAATCCACAGCCTTTCCATCACACCATGACGTACAAATGTACGTATTTATATAACTTGTAAGATAAAATTAAAGTATTTGCTCATAAAGCCTCTCACCAGCCAGTGCTTCCTCAAGCATCATTGTTGATTTGGCTAGTGGCTAGCCACAGGCCCTCGTGGGTCCAGGTCTCTGATTCTCTGCAAGCCTGGCTTCCTGTAGGCCCCTTAGCTGTCTGCCTGGAGAACCCACCATCTTGCCCTCTCTCTTCCCAGGCCCTGCCCTGTGTCCCTGGTCTCCTCCCGGCTGCTGTGAGCCGCAGCACTTTCCGGGGTGCGCTGTTGTGTATCAGATGCTCAGTGTTCGCTGAGTGCAGCCTCGCTGTACTTGTTACCGCTCGGTGGAAACACCGGTGCTCTCTGGAAGAGCAGAGGAGGAATAAATGTTTCAGTCGTGCTATAAATAATATAGTGAGGAAAGATGTTGTGAAAGTGGTGCTCTGGGTTTTGCCAGGAGGTATGTTTTCCTTCTTCCTTTCTTTTTTTTTCCTTTTACCTTCCTCCCCTTGTTCCCCCCTCCCCCACCATTTATTCAGTCCGATACAGAACACCTCCCACCAGGGATCAGAGGAAAACAGCCCTGCTCCGAGGGAAGGAGAAGATTAAACTGTTGAAACTAAACAAATCAATCCCTGTAGAGAAAGCGTGGATGGGAGGGGAGAATCTGGCCTGGCCAGGCCCTTGGCAGTGATTTGGGGACTGAAAGAGAGAACCTCCTGGAAGAGGTTGGGTGTCATTCATGCTGGCACGGGGGTAGGAGAGGAGAGGAAGAACCACGGGCAGAGAGTGCTGCCTGGAGAAGGAGGGTTGGGATGAGATTCTAGACCTTTCATCTTTCTTTCTCAGCCCAGCAAGTGGGAGAGCTCCCAGGGGGAGACTGCCTGGGTTCTGCTTCCAGGACTGGAGCAAAAAAGACAAAGGAGGTGATGAGGGACAGCTCCAAGGTGTAGGCGCCTGGCAGCCAGACTGGGTAGCCAAAGGCAGTGGAGCCAGAAGCAGAGCCTAGATCGTGGGAAAGGTGGGAGCCAAAGACTGAACCCAGGTAGGAGAGCCAGGTAGAGCCTTGGCTGGGAAGGTAAGCTGCAAGACCAGAAGCCCCCAGGAGATGGGTGAGCTCTCAGGACCAAGTCTGTGATGTGGCAAGGGTATTTGGAGGCCAGCCTTTCAGTGGTATCAGATGTATTATTTGAGGGTGGGTCTTATGCTGAAGATGAAGATGCCTTCATCTTCTCTGGCTGCTCCAGGCCTCAGAGTTTCCTGGGGTTTAGTCAGATGAGATGGAGGCCTCTTCCATCTCCAGGGGCAATTGGATGTGGGGAAGTCAAAGGCAATGGTGCTATATCTGATGGTGCTGATATCAGGGAACCAGAAGAACCCAGGGCTTTTTATTGTAGGTCTGCATTTCTTAAAGTGTGGGCTGGCAATCCCAGGCATAGGAATCAACTGGAGCTTACTTTAAAATACAGACTTCTTTTTCCCATTCGAGATCTACTGAATCCAAATTTGGGGTGGGGCCCAAGAACCTGTAGTTTACATAAGCATGTACAAGTCTCCTAATTACATGAATCTGATAACCCCTGTTAGGAGCTACATTCATTAGCTTTTTTTTTTTTTTTTTTTTTTTTTGCGGTACACGGGCCTCTCACTGTTGTGGCCTCTCCCGTTGCGGAGCACAGGCTCCGGATGTGCAGGCTCAGCGGCCATGGCTCACGGGCCCAGCCGCTCCGCGGCATGTGGAATCTTCCCAGACCGGGGCACGAACCCGTGTCCCCGTCATCAGCAGGCGGACTCTCAACCACTGTGCCACCAGGGAAGCCCCATTACCTTTGATTGGAAAGAGGTTAGCTGGAGAAGGTCTTTACCGTCTACTTGAAAGCTGATTCCCCCATGTAAGTTAATATTATCCATCTGACAGTCTGGAAACATTGATTGAGTACTTATAGTGTACAAAGTGCTATGCCAGGGCTATTGCCTGGGTTCAGAGACAGCATCTTAGGGTAGAAGGGACCTCAAAGACCATCTGCCACCCAGAGAGAGAGCATCTTCTATGGTCTTCCTGAGGAGTGGCCGTCCATGAGCTCACTATTCTGAGAGGCGGCCAAGTCCATGGTTGGCCAGCTTGCAGGTCTCGATTTTGCCTCCAGATATACAGGCCAAGTCCGCTCCCTCTTATACGGGAAAGCCGGCTGTCATGGTCCCCTGAAGTCTCTTTCTCGGACTAGAAGCTACCAGTTCCCTTAAAGGACCTCTCGCCTTCTAGCTGCCCTTCTCTGGGTCCTTGGGTTCAGGGCTGTCCTTCTGAAAGGGAGACACCTTGTTCCTGGAAGTAGGTTGACCAGCAGAAGGGAAGGACTGAGACAAACCCTCTCTCCTTTTTTGGATACAGACCAGCCTTTCCCTGGAAAGTTGCCCTTAGAGGAGGGAGGCTGATTCCTCATAGGATGACTTTTGGGGGGTTAGAAGGACTTAGGAGGAAGGCAAGACGCAAGTAGATCCAGGCCACGCCAAGCCTTCTTCTCTCCCAGAAACTCGCTGGCCCAGAGTTTCTGTCACAGCATCCAGCCTTTGAGGAGCCATTTGCCCAGCTTCAGCCAGCAGGTGGGCTGCAACCCTAGGCCATGCTGGAAGGTGCTGACTCCCTGGTTCACATCCTGCCCCTCTTCTTCATAGACCCAGTCGCCACAACTCTGTTTGTCACCATCTGACACCCTCAGCTCTTCCCCCTGACCAAGCCTACACCAGGAGAAAGCAGCTCATTAGCAGGGAAAGAAAAAGGGAGAAAAGTACCTTTTGATGGAGACAAGCCACAGAAAGGACTGTGCCCTGGACCGTGCTCTGTCACCTTGGCCTTTAAAAGGGATGCAGGAGAGGAGACCTAGGAGGACCAGGTGGCGGGCGAGGAAAATGATTTGAGCAGTGGCATTTGGGACTGATTGGAGGGGAGAGAGTCTGGGGCTGGGGAAGGTTCAGTACAATAATTGTATCCTTCCCCTGTAGTTACAACCTTGCAAAATGTAACTTGATGTTTGTAATGAGCCATAATTCGACAATCACCAAAAGTTGCAGTGAGTAGAATGAATGGAAAACCCAGCCAGTAATGGGATTCACTGTTCTCATGCATGTGTTGTGTTCTCATTTTCCTCCTCCCTGTGGTAGAAGCCCCAGGGGAAGGCCTTCCATTGCCATGGCTACCTCCTCCACTGGTCTGTTTTTACTTGGCCGGGGTCTGCGGTCCTTGTGAGGCACCTCCCTTACAAGGGTTTCCAGCCCTTGGATTTCCTCCTGCCATTTGGGTCAAGTCCCAGGATCATCAACCCTGAGAAGGTTGAGCACAAGTCTAGGATTCTAGGTCCCAAGAAATAGAGTCCAGGGACCTGGCCACTGTAGCCCCCCTCATCCCCAGAAAAGAAGCCTAGGCATTTTCATCACTCTTTCAAAGAAAGAACAGGACCGGTGCCCAAGACTGCACAGCTAGGAAGGGACCAGTAACAAAACATGTTACGTCTTCCGCACTCTTTGCCTAACGAATAGTAACACCATCCCTAACTCACCCCTAGTCATAGGATTTTATATAAAATGTATATATAAGGTATGTATATATAAGTGTGTACATGATGGGATGGAAAGATATTTGGGGACAAGGGCTCTTTCTCAAAATCAAGACACAAAATCTCCTCTAGATACAGCTTGCTGGAGGACACCCCGTCTCTCCTCGCATGGCTGTTCCATGTGCTTGAGATCCCTAATAGAATTTTGCATTGGCAACTATACAGGGCACCTGTTAACGCTAATAGTGGTGAATGATGCCCTGACCCCTCTCGGCAGCTGGGCCCCAGCTCCCAGGGTGGAGCGAGTTTGAATGTTTACAACATTTACATTTTAATTAAAACCTTTTTGGACTCTCCAGAGTGTCCATGAATCTATTAGTCCCTGCTCTAGCCTCCCCTTTATGGCAAAGTCATTTCAGAGGGTGGAATTTATACGAAGCGTCTCCTCTAGCTGGTTATCAAACGAGTCCTCATAGAGACTCAGGGAACAGGAAGAAATTTAGAGATTATAGGATCCAACCTGTCATTTTTCAGATAAGGAAACAGGCCTGGATGGGGAAAGCCATTTGCCCGAGGACACATGGACTGTGGCTGACCTGGGCCTTCCGTTCAGACCTGGCTCCTCGTTGGCACTTTGACATTCGACCATGACACCAGCTCCTTGCCAAAGTGGAAGGACTGGGAGGGGGCAGGCCCTTGGTGGCTTCGGTCTCCCCTTCCTGGAGCTTTGAATTCTGAGCTCCTTCTGTGGGGCTGGAGCCCTGGGAGGGGACTTGGACTCTAAAGCTGGAGACTCTGCTTATGTAGTTGGGCCGTTTCCTACAGCCCATGTCAGGGAGGAGAAAGAGAGAGAGAGAAGCAGGAAAGGAAGATAGGAAAAGAGAGAAATGGTTCTGGGGGAATAAGGACGAGGGTGCGGGGCAGAAGATGGAATGCGGGGCGAGTGGGGAAGCTGAGGAGCTGAGGTGCTCTGGCCCAGAGCAAAGCCAAGCCTTCACCTCCCCTGGGGGATGCTTAAGAAAGTTAACTTTTTCCACCAGTTGGGGCCTTTGGGCCTCAGAAGGGCCAATGCTTAAACAATAAAAAGCTCTTGGCAAGGGGCTAGATCGACCAAGCTGCTTTGGAAAACAGTCTTATTTTACTCAAGAGGCAGGAAATCACATTTTTAGTCCCGACTTTTCCATTCACTAGGTGGCCTTGATCTAGGTCTTTAACCTCTTGTGGCCTTGGTTTCCTACAACTAAATGAGAATAGTATTAGTGGCTTCATATTCTGTGGTCAGACTTATATTAGATACGTGTGAGAATGCTCCATAAACTAAAAAGCACCATAATAATATCCAAGGGCTGGCTGTGATTATCTCTGCCAGGGAGGCTCTCCTGTGACATTTACCCACAGGTGCCAGGGAACGTAAACTAGGCACAAGAAGAAATAGTCTTTCAAATACTGGTCCCTTGTAACCGCAGGACTGTGCTGAGCTAAGCTCGCCTTGATCCCCAACCACTTACCCCTCCAGGAACTCTGAAATAGCATCAGCGCTTACACCAGACTAGGAGGCATGTGTGGTGCCCATCACCTGAACAGGCTGCCTAGGAGTCAGAAAGGAAGTGGGGGTCAGTGGAAAGCTCTGGAAGCCAGAGCTACACCCACCCTGGTCCTGGGGACAGATAGGCTGGCCAGAGAATTTAGAGGCCCCATCTTTTCCCGGTGACCCAGTTAACTGGTTTTTGCCTGAACAACACCAGTAAGAAGTATCTGGACATTGGGATGCTAGGGAAGAGGTGCACATTGTTTCATTGACACTTTGGTTTGTGGGCTTAGTTCATAGCTAAGCAGCCCAGTTGACCTAAGGAGAATCTGTGCCGCTTGAAAATGTGTTTATCCTAATCCTGAACTGTGAATTGCCTCTTCCTCTGGCTGGAATGAATTGTCTGAGCTTCTGTCACTCTCTCCTGAGATGTTAACCCTCTGTCGGTCCAGGTCATAGCTGTTGACCTGGGCCCTGGCATGGGGTCTAGCCTTTCACGAGCCTGGCCTCAAGCTATACCTTCTTCATAGAGGTGCCACCCTGACAAGGCCAAGAGTAAGACCCCAGGCAATCTTAGCTCTCACTCTGAAGATACGGGTTTTAGTTCTTGCTCTGGCAGTAAGCTGACCATGTGACCTTGGGCAACTCATAACTTTTCTGGGCTTCAGCTTGCCCATCTGTAAAAGGAGGGAATTGAACTCCATCGCCCTGAGAAGTGGATCAGGAAGGCCTCTTTGACACCAGAAGGCGAGAGAGAGGTGGCAGCCCATCACATGGGCCTGGTATCGGTAAACCTCTCAAACTAAGGCTTGATACTGAGCCTCAGATGAACATGGAGCATAAGCTCCGAAGACTCCAGGGCTACCAAAGGACGCCATGGTGTCTCCCATTTATGTTTAAACATGGATCCTAACCGAGTCTCACTTCCTGTTCTGTGCTCGTTGGAAAGACAGCCCGGTGACTCCACGGTCCCCACCAAGCCTGTGTTGCCAAATAGCAGGCAGTTGCTTTGTGGAAAGACCATTGTTCTCAAGTAGTCAGCTAGTTGTGCCTCGTGCCAGCTGGCATCCTGTGCCCAAGCCCAGCTCCAGGGCTGTAAGGGGATGCCAGCAAGAGCAGGTGTGCGTTCACTGTGCTGCGCCAACCACACACCAGAGTCAATCACTCCTTGACATTCTAGAAGCACAACCCCCTTTTCCAGGAGGCAAAGAAGAGGCTCGGCGTTTTTTGTGGAAGAAGAGCGTGGCAGACTGTTGAGCACAGTCCCAGAATCTCAGAGTGAAAAGGGGGCCTTAAAAGGTCACCCATCCAGCTCCCTCTTGGTGTGGAAGTCTCCCTCTGTAACCCAGCGGCCATCTATGATATGTGTCCTACCAGCTTCCAGAAAGGAGAAGTGAGACCATTGACAGTTACAAATAAAGTCAGAAAAGGAGATCCCGTATCAATAAAAGGGTGGGGTGAAGAGGAGCTCGTGCTGCCAGGGACCTAGGATTAGATGGTTACCAACAGTGAACGTTAAATTCAAATCTGAGCTCTTTGGGCAGCAAAGGCGAAAATGGAAATATGATTGTTACACGGGTGTCTGACAAAAGGACTCATGGCAGGAGAGACAGTCTTTTCCCTGGTACTAAATTTTAAAGCAAGCCACAGTCATTTACTGGCCAGGGAAGATGACCATGGAGGTTGCGATTTAGAGTTTCTTTTTCCCTTTTCTTACACCGATGCCATACGTTCCAAGAGTCTATTCGACTTCTCAAGGCTTGCTCTGATTGGTTTGTTTTTCTCCATTTCTTCTTTCAAGAGCCCGTTGAGTTAAGTGTGAGCCTGAGGACCTAAGGAGCCAGGTCCCCTTTGGAAATTCTAAGGGCTTTTGAGAATCTGGGAGGAAGCCACTTGACTTGGGATGTGGATGTTGGTAGACAGGGCAGGGGCAGGGGCATCGCCTGCAAGGACCAACTGCCCTGAAGCCTGGGAGCCCTGGGAAGCATGGGTGACATGCAGTGTTTCTGGCAGTGCAGCCCAAAGACCCACCCTGCTGGGGGTTCTGCCAGCTTCCAGTAGCTGGTATAGTGACTCCTTGTATGAGTCAACAGTTAAGCTGTTTTTTTTTTTTTTCCTCTTAGAGTAATAAGTACATTTCTAATTCTTCATTTAATTAGTCAATGGCTAGATCCAGGTGGCATAACACTGGCACCTCCTAGTAAGCCTCCAGTTCCTTGGGGCGGCCTGGGGTGTTTGAGGACCATGTATTGTCCCTACCACAGTGTGGCACTGTACTGGGCACGGTCTGGGCACCATTGCTAGGCCCTCCACGTGTGTTCTTCAGAGGCCGTACAATGTGGTGATTAAGACCACAGACTCTAGATTCAGGCTACATAGGGTTCAGATCCCAGCAGCCCCACTAACTTGGTTCTGTTTCCTGGGTTAACCCTTTTGAGCCTCAACTTGTTCATTCATAAAAGGGGAAGAATAATAATACCTTACTGGGTAATTGAAAAGTTAAATTGAGAGGTAGACAGGCAGGCAGACAGACAGATAGATACACTTAGAGATATTTCAGTAAATATTTAGAACAGTTGTCCTCGGCACAGAGTAAATGTTACATAAGCCTGCAACCGTCCTCATCCTCTTCCTCAGACTGTCCAGAGGTGTAGGCATTATTATCCCCATTTTACAGCTGATCACACTGAGGCTCAGAAGAGCTAAGTTCCTTGCTGAAGGCCAACACCACTAAGTGTGGTGCCAGGATTGGGATCTGGTTCTGCCTTACTCTGGACCCTGGCCCCTGTTCTGAAGAGTGTGAGCAGTCACCCTCTTTGTCCCACCTTCTGAGATGGGGGGCAGACCCTGCTCTGTCCTGCAGTCCTGTAGCGCTGCCTGCTCTGTTCCAGCGCCCTGACCAGGAGCTGCTTTTCACAGGATGCGGAGAGACCAAAGTGGTCTCAGCAGCTGTGACACAGGGAACTGAGGGGCAGTAGAGGGGCCAGGCTCCTGCTGAATCTACGTTTGCCTTCCAGGCTCAGCCCTGCAAAGTATACCTCCTCTCCCCGGTGTCTCCATCCTGAGATTAAACAAAATCCCCTCTTGGCACTTGACAAATGTGGTTTGAGACTGGACCCACCTCCCACAGGGGCCGGGGCAGAGTTGAGATGGCTCTCTGTAGAGCAGTGGCTATCGGGATCCCTGAGCCTTCTGTCACTGGGGCTCCTGGTGGGAAGCCTGAAGGGGCTAGGGTATGGATTAGACTTTCCCACCGATTTTGCATCAGACAGACCTAGTTTTAAATCCTATGTTTACTGTTTACTGGCTGCGTGACGTTGGGCAAGATGCTTAACCTCCCTGAGCCTCACTTTCCTCATCTATAAAATGAAGATGATAATATGTCCTTCATAGGTTTAAGTACTGAATCATAACACCTGAAAGTCTATGCCTATAATAAAGTAGAAGCTATTTATTATTATTATTATTGTTTCTATTATTAGTATGATCATTATCCTTATTATATCCTGCTGCCCCAGAATTCAAAACCCTGAAGTAGCCAGCCCTCTTCTGCCTCCACATTAAACCTACCCCTGTCCTGAACTTGGGTACACTCAGATCCCCATGATACACAGGCCCCAGCAGGTGTGGATCTCCCCGCTGCAGATGGACCCCAATATCAGGGTATCACGATGGCAGCTGGGACTTCAGGACTGGACCTGGGTCCAGGGATGGTAGGAAGGCTCTCAGCCATAGCTCAGCCCTGGGCTGTGCACTTAGGGTTTGGAAAGAGGGAGTGTGCTGGCAGCTGTCACAACACCTGGACACCTGGCATTGGGGCTGGGAGGCAAGCGTGGAAGGAGGGTTTTCCCTTTCAGGGAGGTGGTTGCGTTTAATTCTATATTTTACATCCTGGGGTAGAAATGAGGAGAAATGCTGTTCCAGGTGGCCCCACCAGGGTACCCTAAGAAAAGCACTGCTGCTCCTTCCTGCCGCTTCTCCATCAGTTCAGTGCCCTCCATGCCTCAGATAAATGTTTGTGGATGGTGGGGGAGACGTGTACCTGGGCAAGAACAGGACTGTTCTAGCTGTGTTCTTGATTGGTCTCTGAGGTCCCCTGCAACTTAACATGCTGCGGGAGTCGGAGCCCGTAACTCAGGGACGCCGCAGCTTCCCAGGGCAGTGACATCTCCACAATAAATCTTGTCCATTTAAATAATGCCTCTGTTCCTATTCTACTTGCAACACACCTGCCATCCCCTGATTCCTCCTGATGCTCCTCAGTGGCAGGCATTAGTCTCTCCTGTCTCGTGGATGGGCCAACGGGGCTCAGAGAAGTAAATGGCTTTTCCAGTGTCACAGAGCAAACAGATGGAGTGTCCAGAACGTCAGCCCACACCTCCCAGTTCCAGTTGGATGTTATGGTTTTTTCATTTTTTAAACCAGCTTTATTGAGATATGATTCACATACTGCATAGTTCATGCATTGGAATTACATAATTCAGTGGGTTTTAGTACATTCACAGATACGTATAGCCATGACTACAATTTTTGAACATTTTCATCACCTCAAAAAGAAACCCCCTACCCTTCAGATAGCACCCTTAACCACCACCACCACCACCCCCCAAGCCCTAAGCAATAAACAATCTACTTTCTATCTCTATGGGTCTGCTATTTTGGACATTTTATGTAAATGGAATCCTGTAATATGTGGTCTTTTGTGACTGGCTCCTTTCACTTAGTATAATGCTTTCAAGATTCATCCACATTGTAGTATGTATCACTACTTCATTCCTTTTTATTGCTGAATAATATTCCCTTGTATGGATATACCACATACTATTTATCCATTCATCAGTTAATGGACACTTGGGCTGTTTCCATGTTTTGGCTATTAAGAATAATGTTGCTGTAAAAATTCCTGTGCAAGTTTTTGTGTGGACATATGTTTTCATTTCTCTTCGGTATCTGCCCAGGAGCGGAATTGCCAGATCAATGGCAACTCGATATTTAACCATTTGAGGAACTGCCAGACTGTTTCCCAACTGGCTGCCATTTATATTCCGCCAGCAGTGTATGAAGGTTGCAGTTGCTCCACATCCTTGCCAACACTGATGTTCTCTTAAATCTTCACCTGGCTTACAAGCAAGCTAGAGGATCCATGGGGAGGCGAGGATGAAATGAGACAAAGCTGATTTAGGCCAAATGGTAGACGAGTGGGTTGGGGGAGAGGGAGAAGGAATCTCTTCTAGAGAGCACTGTGTCCAGCCATCCAGAAGGCATCCTCGTATCAGGCTTGACCAGAGACCAGAGCTGGTCTCCACGGAGATCATCCGAAGTGTTGAGGCCAGCATATTGGATTCGCTTAGTGTCTGGGGAAAAATCACAAGAAAGGTGACTACAGTTTGCTGTGTAGCAGGTGGTGCTTCCCACCACCTCTCCAGCACACACGATTATAAACATGACAGTATTTTATGACTAGCCCCAGTCCTTTGTCTGCTAATCCAGATGCTTCTGGAGGGAAAAGCAAGGGTCTCACGACACTTTGAAGCTGAGCATGTAGGGTCAGGCTTCCACTGGTCCCCATCTCTCCGCCACCCTATCTACCGACCCTGGATGAGACCAGAGCTGTGGCTGCCTTGAGTGTGAGCATCTCACCTTTAAATGGGAGCGTGGTGCAGCTGGAGGGCCCCGAGAGACCTCCTCACCCACCCACCCCAGTCACAGATGGGGAGGGGGGGCGCTGGGAGGGCACAGGAATGGTGGGACAGGAGCTCTGGAGGAGTGGGCACGTGTCAGCCACTCCATCTCCTAGTCCTCTCCCGTGTAAGGCGATCACACACAGCTGCCTTTCCTGGTGCAGGAGTAACCTCATGGCAGCCTCTAGTCACATTTCCACAGCCCAGGTGACCTCTGATAATTTAGAGGGAGACCTGGGGACTAGAATAGGTGACACATCTGAGATTAATCCCACTGATGCTAATGTCTCCAAAAAGGAGAAGACACTGCCGAGTATCTGTTTCAAAGTCGGGGGCTTCCCTGCTGGAGTCCAGCCTGGTCCAAGGGTTCGCTTTCAGCCTTGTAATCTGAGAACTCTGATGAGGAAGGCGGTGCAAAGGAGGAGTGAGAGCCCAAAGCCCAGGTCTTGCTGGTTTAGAGGAACCACTCTGAAGACAGACAGAGGCGAGCCGGGGCTGCCCTGGGCGATAAGAGATCGTGGTAACCACAACTAGCTCGTGGTGTAGGCACTGGCGTCCCTGATGTCTCTCTGGACTACAGGAGGGAATGAGGACATCTGCCTTGAAGGGATGCTGTGACTCTAAAACTAGGTAATGTTAAGAAAGTACTTTGAGGGCTTCCCTGGTGGCGCAGTGGTTGAGAGTCCACCTGCCGATGCAGGGGACACGGGTTCGTGCCCCGGTCCGGGAAGATCCCACGTGCTGCGGAGCAGCTAGACCCATGAGCCATGGCCGCTGAGACTGCGCGTCCGGAGCCTGTGCTCCTCAACAGGAGAGGCCACAACAGTGAGAGGCCCACGTACCGCAAAAAAAAAAAAAACAAACAAAAAAACAAACAAACAAAAGAAAGTACTTTGAAATTCTGAGGGACAACAACATTTTAAGGGTCTAATTATTCTTACTTTGCTCAGATGCAACGCAGGGCTCAGATAGCTGAGCAGAGCATCTGTGAGTGTTGGAGCTAGGAAAACGGGGGCCTCGGGACAGAAGTACTGCCGCTGCAGCCCCTGCCAGGATCTTATCATCCATTTCTCTTCGTTGTCCCCTCCCCAGGCCAAGACCAGGGCCATGGGACGCTGGTCCAGCAGCTGTGGACAGAGACAGCTGTGATAGGCTGTAAGAGCAAAGCACTCTGGGCTGAGGCTTTGGTCAAAATGTGGCCTTAGTCTGCACCCTGGGCTTCTGGGAAATGCCCACAAACCAGGCCATTTCTACTTGCACACAGTCACGGGGCTGACCTCCAGGATCCCTCACCCACACCTACCCACCGGAGACACTCCTGCTCTCACCCTGGAGGTCCCTGGGGTATCCTGTACTTTCCTGGGGCCAGTCTTGGCTGTTGTGGAGAAGCCACTGTGACCCCGCACTGCAGGTTCCCTTGGGGCTCGAACCCGTGACCACAGCCATGGTGGGAAGCTGGGCGATTAGCTGCCTCATCCCGAGCAGCCCTAGCCAGTCCCAGTCCCAATAATCTTGATAATCTTAGCAGGCCACCCAACTGGAACCCCAAGCCTCACCCGCCACCACACACACACACACACCCCTTAAACAGGATGATTGAGACCAGCTCCTAGGACAGCCTCTGATACACTGCTCAGCGCCATGACCTTCCTTTAGGTGTGTGTTCAGACTGTCACAGGCTGCAGCAGCCCCTTTTACATGAGGCTGCGTGTGATCTTTTCTGGCTTTCTACCTAATTGTCTTGAAAAAGCTGGAGGGGAGGGTTTCTAAAGAGCTACAGGGCATTCATTCATTCATTCGTTCAAGTAACATTTATTGAACATCCTCTGAATTCCACAACTAGGCCTTGCAAGCCTGCAATAAGACACGGGTCCCGTCCTTTTGACATCTGTAAATGCAAAAGGCATCTACACTAGGCCAATCCACACGTACAGGTTCTCTAGTCCAGGGACTCCCCAAACTGGCTGTGGCTCAGAATCACCTGGGAAGTGTTCTCAAACGGATTCCTGGGTCCCACCCTGCAGATCCAGACTCAGAAGGCCCGGGGTGGGACCTGGAAATCTGGGCTTTCTGAAAGTTCCCAGATGATGCCACGGGGAGCCATGTCCAGGGACCCCTGATGGAGGCTATTCTCTGATTTCACAAATGAGGAAACTGAGACCCAGAGAGGGTTGATTAACTCGCCCAGTCAGTGGCATGAACCCCTATTCAGTGCCCTTTCCAGGATGTCTTGCCAGCCAAAGGAAGGAAGGGATGAGCCAAGCAAGTGGCTCTGGCGAGGGACCATCTAAAAGGCTTCCCAAGAGGCAGAGCTTGGGAGGGCTGTGTTTCAGGGGGAGGAAGGAGGAAGGACTTTGTAGGCTCAGGGGGGCATGGAGGGGGTAAACGTCTCAAAGTGAGAACTCCCTGGGCCTTCGGGGTGGGATGGGGGCGTAAGAACTAAGAGATTGGTCCAGAAAAGTGACTGGGGGCAAATTTGGGACCAAGGAACTCATACATTATTCAGGAGGCATTGGGAAGGTTTTTTGGCCCGTGGTATTTTTAAGACAATTACTGTCACAATAAAGAGAACAATTGGTTCAAGGCTGGCCAGCCCAGAGCAGGGAGATCAGTGAGGAGGGAGCCCCAGCGTGCCCCGTGTGCACGTGGCGGCTGCAGTGGGCCCAGGAGCCAGGCCCGGAGACCGCAAGTGATGGTGGGTCAAAGATGTGATGGTTTGGGAATTCCCTGGCGGTCCAGTGGTTAGGACTCCCTGTGCTCACTGCTGAGGGCCCAGGTTCGCTCCCTGCTCGGGGAACTAAGACTAAGATCCCACAAGCCGCGTCATGGCGCGGCCAAAAAATATATATATATATATGTATATATATGATGGTTTGAACCTTTGTGTCTGGAAGTATGACTGCTGTAGATGGGAGACCTATCCGGCGGGGGAGATGGATTTTAAGGGAAAGACATCTCCTTTGGGTGTTCAGCTGAGATGATGTATATAAACCATGAGCCACCATTCCTGGCCAGAGCAAACGCTCAAGAATTTGCTGTTGTTTGTTGTTCTACCACCAGCTCAAGTCTGAGCCTGTGGGAATCTCACATCCCCCGCCTTGGTTGATTTTCTCCCGGTGCAGACGCAGCTTCCCAGGAACCATCAAGCCTTTGACTTTGCAAAAATTTTACCCCTCCGTCTCTGGAGGCGGCTGCCTTGGACTCTGGGCCCCCCAGGGTTGCCGGAGGCTGGAAGGGGCGGGAGAGCAGGGGGCGAGACACTTACTGAGTGGCTACCAGGAGTGAGTCTGCACCAGGCCTCTGCTGTGTGTTATTTCTCTCTCACTTCACACAACCACCAGCTAGGGGTCACCACTGTCCCCATCCTGCAGAGAAGGTGAGTCACACATGGGTCACTCCGTGACCTGGGATTAAGGGGCAGAGCCAGCCACAAACCCCGTGTCTGCTGACCCCAAAGCCCATGCCACTTCCCTCACTAGGGCCACGGCTCCCCGCAGAGCCCTTTCCTCTCTTCCTTGCTCACGTTTGATTTCTTCTGCCGCATGAGGAATTGAACTCAGCTCTGAGTGACCGTTGGCCGGCCGAGGGGAACTGCGTGGAAGCCTGTCCCGCTCTGCTCTCAGCCCTTTTCAGAAAGGGCTCTGGTGCTCAGGCAGTGGCTGCCAACTCAGCCTTGAGCCTGCGCCTCTGGGGAAGCCCAGAAGCACCCCTCACACCGCCACCCCTAACCTTCCCCTTGGTTTCCAGAGTGGAACTAATTCACCCCAGGGACACACAGCTGGGCAGAAAAACCAGTCCTCCTGCTTTCCAGGTCACTGCGGCTCCCGCTGCAGAGGGCGAGAGAGTGAAGCTGGGCACAGATGGTGTGGCGGGGAGACGGGGTGCAGGGGGTGGGGGAGGGGGTGTGGGCTGGGCAGTGCCTCCATGCAGGGCTGGGTGGCATGACCACCCAGTGGGCTGCTTCTGGGCCCCAGCATCTGTCAGGGCACCTCTCTGAGCCTCTGCGTGGACTGCTGGACTGGAAGCCCCAACAGGGAGGCCACTCAGGCACAGCGTCACCCGAGCTGCCGTGGGGGAAGGGAGGACATCTGAGCCAGGTCAAGAAAGGCTCCTTGGGGACAAGTCTCCCTTGCTCCCCTCCTTCTCTCCCGGGACTCCCTCAGCCTCTCCGGCTCCACCCTCCTGCCCTTTCTCTGCTCTGCTTTGCTCTCTTAGGCTCCTACCTTGTCTTTGCTTTCCACTAGCCAGAAGGCTCTTCTCTCCCCATCTCCCTTCCCTTTTTCCAATTGTCCTTCCTCTCTCCCTCCTCCTCTCCCCATTCCCTTTCTTTCTCCCCTTCTCTCTTTGTTTTTACCTAAGCATCTGCCTCTTTCCCAGGCATGGGCACCATGTTTGTGCCCTAATGACATAAAAACCTGAGGTGGCACCAGTTTGCTTGCTCCCATCTTCTTTATGTCCCTCTACCTCCTGGCTCACACCTTGGTCTGGGGAGCAGACCCCTGCTCAGACCGTCTCGACACTGCTCACCCGCCTCGTTAGCCTGAGTCTGTTCAAGACTTTGCTAAGCCCCTACTAGCCCTTTCCTGGGAAAGCAGGGTGAGAGCAAAGGGACAGGAAGTGCTCAGTGCCCCGTCATTCCCATCGCGGCGCCTTTGCTGACGCCGCTTGGGCTCGGCCTCAGGTGACCTCCTCTCCATCTCCAGCTGAGCAGGCTCAGTTCAAGGCAGAGGCATAGGATCCAGTGTAAAAAGTACTAGGAAAGGAAGCTGTGAATTGTAAGCCCACCTGTGACATGAGTGAGCTTTGTGACCTTGGGCAAGTCACATTGCCTCTCTGGACTTTGTTTTGCTTTCTAACGTGAGGGCATTGGACAAGATAACTTCTAGGGACCTGCCTAGCCACAAAATGCTAGGCAGTGGCTGCTTTGCTGAGGTGAAATGCCTCTCACTCTGTCTTGTATCTGAAATCTGACCATGTGGGATTCATTCCTTTGGCTATTGAGTGTTTTGCTTCTCTAGGAGAGACCCTTAAAGGCGAGTATTCTTTGACCAGTGGTGTGCTGGCAAATGGTGAATAACCAGCTCTCAGGGAGAGGGGAAGCCCCGATGTGTAGTGTTTGCAGATTGATTTTCATGACTTAGATACCCCTTTGGAGGCCAATTGCAAGCTACCGGTATGATATCACTGAACGAGGAGTTGGGAAGAGAGGCGCCATGGGCTCCTGGCATGAGCGGCTCCAGCACACTCAGTTAGCGACTTGTGGCCACGAGCGGGGAGCACAGCCTGCAAGAAGGGGGCAGAGGCATGGAGTGGGGGTGGGGGTGGGGGGCGGGGGTGAGGGAAGGGAAGGGAGTCTAGGCAGGACAGGAGGCCCGGCAGAACTCACCCAAGGTTGAACTTCCTACCCTTGTCTCCTTCCTCGCAAGCTCCTCCTTCCTCAGCAA
The DNA here is from genome assembly GCF_964341445.2 of Mesoplodon mirus. Lineage (NCBI taxonomy): Eukaryota > Metazoa > Chordata > Mammalia > Artiodactyla > Ziphiidae > Mesoplodon > Mesoplodon mirus. The sequence goes on along the minus strand of NC_138983.1, from coordinate 126,208,705 downwards.
ACATGCTGGGGGCGGGGCCGGGGGTCCATCTTGAAAGCTTGAAAGACAGCATTTCCCTCAGATTCTGCCTCTCCGGGGTCTGGGGAATCTGTAGCAAGTTCCCTTCCCTCCAGTCGTGCCAGACCACAGCCCCAGAGACCGTCTCTCCAACAAAAAAATCAGGATCCCCTGCTCTGACAGAGGGCGATCCCCTGCTCTGACAGAGGGCTTTCCCCACCCCTGGTTTTGAACGTATTTAAATGAAGTCTTCCAGGGTCTAAAAATTAAATCCTGGTTATACATTTAATGAAATGCCTTTATTAAAAAGAATAAAAATTATTTTACATTTGAATAGAGCTATAAAAATTCAGCTAACCCTAGAGCAGCTAATACCCTATTTGAAAATAGAAATCGCTCATGTTATTAGGATTTGTTAACACTGGGTAGTGGGTACATAGATATTAGCTATATAATTCTTGGTGCTCTTCTGTACATTAGAGATATTTCATAATAAAAAAGAAAATGAAATGACTCAAGAAATCAAGAAGCTTGGCTCTCCTAATTTCAGTCCCAATCCTCCCAGGAATTTCTCTCCCCACCCTTTTAAATCACATGGGTGGGGAAAAAAGTAGCCTCAGTTGTCCTGGGTCCTCAGATAAAGGGGCACGGAGGGGACACTGGGTCCCTGTAGGTGGGTAGGGTGGGTCCTACTGGGTAGGTAGGTGGGGAACCCCAAGCGAACCCCTTCTCTCTCTGGGACTCATTGTCCTCATCATCAGGTGGGAAAGGAATTTCCAGGGCATCTGAGGTCCCTTTAGGTCCTTTGGGGCTGCAGCCACTGTCTCCAAACCTCCTTCCCTGGGCCAGATGAGCCCTGCAGGCTTCTGTGGAAAGTGTTTCCACACTCCAGTGTGAACCGCCAGCTAGAGGGACCTCTCAAGCCACATCCCTGCCTGTCCGAGCTGGGACAGCCCACATGGGGGGGGGATGACGATGCCCACACCTAAGGCTCCCAGGTCCTGTCTGTGACTCTGAGGTGGCCCTGTGGGGTCTGGGACAGAGAGGGAGTATATTTGCTCTTCACTGCACAGTTTGAGGTGGAGTCCAGTGCATGGGAGGTGGTGTTTTGCTGTGTGGGCTCCACCCTTGACCGACCAACCCCAGCTGAGTTTCCTTGCCCACCCCACTGTGGTCCCCGGTGTCAAGAGCATTAGAGCTTGCGGTGCCCCTTCAGCTCTGCCTGCTACAGAGAAACACTTGTAAAGGGGGTCCCCGACCCAGAGGTTGAGATGCAGGCTGCACGGCTGAGAGAACTCCCAGCCTCCCCCTCGGCTTCTCCATGACAGCTACAAATAGGCTCTTGAACGTACTTAATAAACCCGGGGAAGGAGTTGTGGCCGCCTCGCCTCTGCTGGGGAAAGTGATGGATGTCTTCAGTGGGAAGAGGAAAGAAAACTTTCTAAATGGGCTCAATTTAGGGAAGGAAAGCGGTCTGGAGGGAGGTTTTTGGATGCCAGCAGCACATACGCGGCAGCGTGCAGGGGAGGAGAAGCATCTTTGTGGCCCCGGCTGGAGCTGGAAATTCCCAGGAGCCTTAGGCTACATTGCTCATGCTCACCTCAGCGCCCAGGACAAGGGAGCAGTGCCCGGAGAAGCAGGCAGGGCCTGGAAAACTCTTCTCCACGCAGGCCTTTGAAGTGAGGGTCAGAGTGGCTGGTTGTTGACTGGAACTTTGGGATTCTAAAATCACCCTTTTATTTCCCAAAGGGAGGCTTTGCATCTTGTACCGGGAACCTTGCAAGATGTGGGAGATGTGGCTGCCAAGTGTGTTTCTCTCGGGAGAGAAGAAGCATGCAAGGCGAGGGGTCAGATAGAACTGGGTGGCCATGAGCATAGCACATGACCATGGGTCCTCAACAGGGCCCAGCTTTGCAGGCTTCTTTGAAGAGCTGTGACCCACAGAGAAGGAGAGCTCTTTGGGTAGGAACTGGGGGAACCAGACAGGTGTCTGACCAGCCTCTACCCCGATGTTGTTTCATAGCCCAAGGGAGCCTCTCCACGTCCCCTACCTAGACAGGCTTGGACATTACATTTCACTCTGCCACCGCCCCACCTTCTGCCTGTGGGTGGGTCTTGCTACTTCTTGGTTTTGTTTTTGTTTTTAATTGAAGTGTCGTTGATTTACAATGTTGTACCAATCTCTGCGGTACTGCCAAGTGACTCAGTTATACACATATAGACGTTCTTTGGGTCTTACTACTTTTCAAGCCACTTTCCTCACCTGTGGAACGCAAATAACACCTGTCCAGCTTACTCCGTGGGGCGAGGGGGGAGGATCACAGGAGCCCAGGTACATGGGGGCTCTGAGCCTGCTGCAGGGTGATCAATGTAAGTGTTGGCAGGCTCTATGGGATGACTACCCAAGCATCGTTTCTATGGAGTGGAGATGCCACTGGTGCCCTCCCCTGCAGAAAGCAGCATCTGGGTCAGTACTGAGGCTTAGGCTGGGCCACCCAACTCACCTGTAACTGGACAGGCCTAGACTGGGTAGGATCAGTATTTTACAAATGATTCAGCAGCTCTTCTTGGGTGAATGAAAGGCTGCAGAGAAGAATCCTCCACCCTCTGGAAAATTAAAATAAAAGGACAACTTGCAGAATTCTTTAAGGGATCAGCCTTAAACTTTCCTCCCCAACACCAGCCTCAAAGAGTAGGGATGTGGACCAAAAGACATGGGAATATTTACTGGGAGGGATGGGATGTACTCCCGCATCACATACACGCAGGGGCTCACCATCAGATATACAGGCAGTCACTTTGGTTTTCTTCAATTACCCATCATGGTCTGACATCCATGAAATGAGCTCAACCCTTTCAGAAACTGTATTTTCAGCTTGTCCCACCTCTTGGGGTCAGATCTTCCCAAAGTTTACAAGCTTCTGTATGAAGTCACACTTTCTCTCTTAGTCTTAAACTAGCCCTGTAAAAGCTTCAAAGAGAACTATATGGAAACGAGCAGATATAAAGAGAACACAAGGTGGATCAATTCAGACTCAGAACTAGGTAACAAGTACACCAGAGGCGAAGTCTGAAATCCCTGCAGGTTGAGGGTTAAAGGTTTTAGTGGAGAGCTTAGTACGGGCGAACCAAAGGAGCTTTGCATTTCTGGAGAGGAAGTTTGGGGAAACCGTCCTGCCTTTTCCTCCTCTTGCTCCTGGAGGGCACCCCAGAGGAGGCAACATTTCCCAAGCTGCTTGAACACAGAATGGCTTTGGCAACCTGGGCCAGGAAGGGTGTTCTAGACAGAGGGTCGGAGATGGAAGGAGGAGGATGGAATCCAAGAGCAGAATGGGCATCGTCAAGGGGTGTTTCTCAGCCCCTCCACTCTGATGTCCGCATCTTAGCAGCAGCGAGACCTGGGATCATGGCAATCCACTGGCCCATGGAGGAAGCGGGACCCACAGAACCCACTCTGGGCCACCACAGCCATGGCCCCCAAGTGCCCCTTCCCATCCACAGGGACACAACCCTCCTATGTCTCAGAGTCGCTCCTTTCCAAACCACCACCTGGTGCCACGGTGCTCCTGCTCTCCCAGCAGCTGTCTATGTGGCTTTGCCAACCTGGGGTCCCACCGAGGATCTTGGCAGTGGGGCCAGATTGTTCCCATTCTTGTTCCCTAGACTGTGCCCAGGTGGCCTATGGGGGCAAGGCTTGTGCACAGACCTGGACGGAAGTGCAGATTCTTGCGGGGAGGACCAGAGCTCAGGGTAGACAAAAGGAGGAAGGGAGCTCAGAGCTGGACAGATGGAGATAATAATACTATTCACGTGCCAGGGGTGCTGTGGGGATTAAAGAGAGAATGCACTTACAGGACTTAGCACAGTGACTAGCTTGTAGTAAGTGCTTAGTAAGTGGCTGCCAGTAGCTTCGAGCCCTAGAGGTGTCACCCGGCCTCGGTCATGTGAGCTCAGCTACTTCCTATGTGTTTTCTGCTACTCAGGGCTGTAAGATGTGGGCTTCCTCCTAAGGGGAAGGAAATTCAGTCTCTGGGGAGCATCGAAAAGGAGAAATACAAAACTGAAAATAATATAGTGAGAGCCTCGTATGTGCAAAATCCGAGATGCTTTTAGTATATCCTTTTCTCTCACATGTATTATTTTTACCATTTTGGGGATTATAATTATGAAAAAAACTTCAAATACACATAGAAGTTGAGAGACTGCCCAACGAACGCCCTTATGCCCAGCACCCAGTTTTAAGTTACCAAGATTTTGCCACACTAACTTCATCTTCTACGCTCTTGCTCATTTTATTTTTACTTTTGCTGAGTTATTTTAAAGCAAACTCCAGACGTTTTATCATTTCACCCCTAAATATGTCAGCAGTCATTTATACAAAATAGGGACATTTTCTTACCTGACCCTAAGGCCCTTGTCACACCTAACAACAATGACATGGTGTCATCTGATACCCAATCCAGATTTGAATTCCCCCAACTTTAAATACATTGCTTTTGGGAATTCCCTGGGGTCCAGTGGTTAGGACTCGGTGCTTTCACTGCCAAGGGCACTGGTTCGATCCCCGGCTTGGGAACTCAGATCCCGCAAGCCACGCTGCACGGCCAAAGGCTAAAACAAATAAATAAACACATTGCTGTTTACCCTTATCACCTCTTTGTTAAGTCAGGTGCTAAGTCCCATTGAACCATACAAGTCGGAGAGGTTAAGTAGCCAGGGCCCCAGCCACCAGCAATTGGCCAAGCCCTGCTAGGGGGGCCATGCCCACATACTGGACCTGGATCGCTCTGGCTGGCACCACGGACCCTACCTGATAGCTGTTTTAAGGCCCAGAGTCTGCTTAGCAAACAGCACTATGGTGTCCAGAGCACCCTAAGACTCAGATGCAACAGGATCCCAAGTCATGGTTTCTGCCCTTTAGGAGCTTTTTATCCAGTGGGCTTGGGGGTGGGGTTTGCAAACCAGAAGCAGCTCAAGCGCAATGACAAGAGCCAAGTGGGAGGTGGAAAGGAACACAGTAAGAGTTCAGAGGAGGGACTGGTGGAGTGGGGAAAGCTGCTGGGGAGAGAGCAGCAGGCCGGTGTGGCAGGAGAGCATGGGCTTGGTGGCCAAAGACATGGGTTGGAATCCTAGCTCTACCACTTTACCAGCTCTGTGATGTTAGGCTCCCGAGCCTCAGTCTACCTCGTTGGTAAAATGGACTCAATAATACTTCTTCACGGCACATGAAGGGCCAAGCTGTGAATAATAAGCAGTAATTGCTCGTTTCCTTCTCCTGTAGTTCCATGGGAGTGGCAGGCCCTGCAGTGAGGCATAGGGCCGGTTGCAGGGCAAGGTCACACTGCGTCCTAGGGCAGGAATTAGCACTTGGTGACGCTGCTGCCATTGCCCCCAGCCTCAGCCTCTTCCCTCTCTCCAAGTCTCCCCCTTCTGAGGACCCTCCCATCTGGGAGTTTAAGGAGGTTCTGCTCTGTCGCTCTGGAGCTAATGCTGACCAGATCCCCTCCATCCCTCCTAGACAATTAAAAAGCCTCCACATCAGTCCCCATTGGCCGGGTCACATGGGATGGCTGCTACAGTCACAGGCAGCTGTGTGCGGAGGCAGAGTGGGTGTCTGCGGTGGGGAGCTGGGCGTATGCGTGTGTGAGACACCAGGGAGGTCATTATATCCTCATCTTGGATGTAGGCAACTAACCATAAGAGGCATTCTCGCACTAATGTGCTCGCAGAGAATGCTGAAATTAGTCTTGAAAGATAATGAGCTAAGACTGAGGTTGCCTGCTCCCCAGCAGTCCTGCAGCCTTCGGAGTGATCAGCCTCCATTGTTAGGGGTGGGAAGAAGGTGGCATTTAGCCATCTGTGTCACACATGATCTCTATCTGGGACCCTTGGGTCAACTAGCCCTCAGTCCTGGCATCCGATCAAACCCAAATAACTTGGCAGGATGGCAGGGGAACTGAGATGTGGCCTCTCCCCCACTGGAAACATGCAATCTCGTCTTGCCAGTTGGAGTGGTTCTAACCTGATTAGCCGCAGAAGTAATGTGTGTATTCCCCTCTCTCTATGAAAAAAGTAGGGGTACAATAAATAAGCTTTTGATAAGAGTATGGCTATGTGCCTGGGTTTTGTATTCTTTTGGTTGAGGCCAGAGCACATCTGTGTTCATGCACACACATGTGCACACACACACACGCACAGCAGGAAACAAATCTCATCTCAGTTCTGTTACGTGACACATCTCAGTGAGTGCAGCTCTGGCCCCACACTGTGCTGGGGGAAATTGAGGATGGAGAAGAAACTGAAACAGACACAAAGGAGGAAGCAGGAGCGTGCCTGGCCTGTCTGCAGAGGCCAGAGGTCGGTTGTGGGTAGACGTGGGCAAGAGGTACGTGTGAGAGAAAATGGGGGTTTGGGGGTTGGGGCCACGGTGTGAGGATGAGAAGTGATCAGATTCAAGATGTATTTTGTTTCTTTTTTTAAAATTAGGGTATCGTTGCTTTATCAAGATGTATTTTGAAGATAGAACGAGGAAGATTTTCTGATGGGTTAGATGGGCCAAGGATGATGCCCAAGTTTTTTTGGCTTGAGCAGCTGGAAAGCATATGACTGGACCAGAACCCAGAAACTGGCTTTGAGTCCTGACCAGGGCACTTGCCCTGTAGGATTTAGAGCAGGTCATTCAAATAAACTCAAGCCCGTCTGTAAAGCGAGAGCAGCAATGCCTCCCCTACTTCCTTCCCGCGATTTTCCTAAGGACTAAACAAGATCTTGGATGTCAGGATTCTCTGCCAACGTGGTGTTAGGATGACAATGCCAGCAAGTTGCTCAGCAGTTGAATGGGCTGCCTGGGCAGGGAAGGAGCTCTTTGTCCATCAGTGGGCGGTGATATGGGCTTTACGCGTGTGTGGGATGGGGAGTGAGGAAGAAATTAGGAAAGAGAGAGCCACTGCCACAGCCCAAGCGCTGGGAACTGGGCCGTGGTTATGCTGCACATTTGAGAACAGTGACAGCAGGATGAGACGCGGCTGCCACTTCTGAGGCTTTCCGAGCAGCCCCATGCACTGTAGTACCATCCCCCGCCCCTCCCACCCAACTCAGAGCGCCCGCCTCTTCTGCTCACCTCTCTGCGGGTAGCTGAAAAGCCCCTTCTAGGGTGACAAGACAGAAACGGAAAGGCCAGGTGTCAAAGGGAAGATGGCCAGCAGAGCCCCCCGTAAAGAGGGCAGGAGGCATGTGGGACAGCGGAAAGGGCAGGGTGGAGGCTGCGGGTTCTAGGGCTCTGCAGCCGCGGCCGGTCCTCCCACACTGAACAGTAGCCGCACCCAGCCAGCAGCTCCTGAGCCATCTCTGCTTCCCCTGGCAGGCCTGCAGCAGAATCAGGGCGGGGTGGGGGATGGAGCAAGCATTTGGGCCTGCACCCTGCTTCCCGCCCCCCTTTGGATTCCTTCACCATCTGTCCCCCTTCCAGAGCCTTCCTCCAAACCCCTCAGCCCCAAGAGCAGGGTAAGAAAGACTTTTAGACCTGTTTTCATCCAACCCCCCAGCCAACGTAGGCAGCCCTTCTCCCGGCTCATCCTGTTCTGTGGGGATACTTGTGATGTCAGGGGTCTCACCACTTTGCAAGCAGCCTAGTTAATTGCCTCAGGGCTCTGATTGTTAAAACATGCCAGCCACACCCGCTGAGACAACTGTACTTTAAAGGACAGATAATAACACAAGTCGAGGACATGGAAAAATCGGAACCCTCACACACAGCCGGTGGGAAGATAAAATGGTGCAGCCACTTTGGAAAACAGTCTTACCTTTCCTCAAATGGTTAAACATGGAAGTACTATACGCCCAGCGATTCTGCTCCTAGGTATCTACCAAGAGAAATGAAAACAAACATCTAGACAAAAAGTTGTACACAGATGTTCATAGCAGCATTGTTCATAATAGCCAAAAGACAGGAACAACCCAAATGTCCATTAACAAATCAAAGGAATGATAAATAAGGTGGAATATCCATGCACATGGGATATTATTTGGCTGTAAAAAGGAATGAGCTATGGATACATGCTGTAACATAGACGAACCTTACAAACATTATGCTAAGCCAGTCAAAACAGACCACATATTATATGGTTTCATTTATATAAAATACCCAGAACAGGCAAATCTGTAGAAATAGAAAGTAGATTAGTGCTGGGGGACAGAGAGTTTTGCCCAGGGCTAAGGGGTTTCCCCAGGATGTGGGACTTTCAGTGCTAAAGCTGGGATAGTCCTGGGCAAACTGGGTGGTAAGTCATTCCACGCAGAACCAAATGTGCACTGATTGAGTTGGAGTTCCCCCCAGAGTCACCCAGAATACATCCAGTCCCTACCTTGCCCCATGACAGCTCGGCTTGAAGAGAGCCCTAGGAAGAGGCCCAAACCACCTCTGCTGAGCTAATATCCTCTGCCCCTTGGCCATGTCTCAGTTGGGGTCCCCTCACCCTTTGGGGTGGTCTCTGCAGAATGGGCTCTGCCATGTAGGTGGCTGTTTAACAGAGGGGGCTGGAGCAGAACCCACCACCCCAGCTGGTTTACCCGTGCAGGGGAGCAGAAACAACATCCTTTCTGTCTGGAGACTGTTTCTCTATTAATGCAACCACCTTGCATTGCCTTTTGGATGGGGGGAGCCATATGTTAATGTGTGGTTTACGTGTGAAATTGTCACTTCCGTTGCCACTTTTGCCGACTCATTTTTATCTGCTTGTATCTCATTTTCTCCCATTTCTCTCATGTATCTATTTTTTGAGCACCTATTATGTACAGTGACGTGGGGGACATCACAGTACCCAAGGCCTGGTCCCTGCTCTTATGGAGCTCACAGCCTCCAAGGAGATTTCCAGACCCTTACACAGACATTTCAGATGCTCTGAGCAAAACCCTGGGACTGCAGTGACCCAGAAACCTAGGTGCACAGGCGGCAGGCCTCCACCCGAGACAGGGAAGGCTCCTCCGAGGAAGCGACTTCCAAATCCAGAGTTGATGGATGAGCAGGGGTTACCCAGGCCAAGTGCTAGGGATATGGGAGTGGGAAGTGGGTTCCCAGCCAGGGAACATCATCACGTGCAAAGGCCAGGAAGCAAAAGGAAGTGTGTCCTGCCCGCTGTGACAGTTAATTGGAGAGACCAACGTGGACTGATGTGCTCATGAAGCAGGGTGTGTTTTATCAGGATCTCCTGGAAGTGGTTCCTCTATATTGTCTACAAATAAAATAATAATAGGTAATGATAATAGCTCCGATTTATTTACTAACCACTACTTAAACACCGTACCAATTTCTTTCCACATATAAGTTCTAATCCTTTCAACAACCCTACAGTGTAGATGTAAAATTCACATTTTACAAATTAGGAAACTGAAGCTCAGAAAAAAATCAAGGAATTGCAGAACTAGGAAGTGAGGACCGTGGGTTTTAAGCCCAGGCCTACCCCATATTCTAAAGCAGGTTTCTTGCCAGCAGTGCTTTGAGTAGGAAGCTTTGGGGGCTTCAACATGTTTTGGGGAGATATGGCTTCCTACTTTCTCCCTCAGGGAGTGAGGGAAGCGCGGAACTCCCATCGTGGCCCACCCAGGATGGAGCCTGCTGGAAGCCATTTCCTTGGCTGGGAGGGGAGGGGCAGGTGTAGAGATAATTTCTGAGGAAAATACGTCTGGTTAGTGTGTTCCTACATGCTGAGTTACTGGGTCTCAGGTGCTGGGTTTTGCTAATCCCAATACATTGGGAATTGTTTAACAGGATTTTTCCTTTTAATTAAAATATGGTAATGAAACTTACTGCTTCACTCTTAAAAAGGAATGCCTATTCCCCAGATGTCTGGCCAGGAGAAATATGGGTATAATTTTATTCACTGTAGCCATAATGCCAATGAAGGGCTCAGCTTTTCCTCAGACACAGTGCCTCAACATCAGCACATTAACCCTTTCTGACCCCGCTCACCTGCCAGGACAAGGTCCCTGGCTTCAGGGAGCAGGGCAGGTGGTCTGCACACTGGTTGTGATTTGGACGTGGTCAGAAGAGAAATTACCAAAACCCCTGCGTTGGAATACAGTTTGGTTGGGCCACTCTTTGGAAGGGGTAGGGATGAAAGGAAGGGAGCCCAGAGAATGAGGTCAACCCTTGGACCAGTCGTTTAAATGATCTGGGCCTCCACTACCTCCCCTGTTCCCCAGCAGTAGGTTTCCATGATTTTAACTCAGTTTTGGCTAAAGCGACATTTCCCAGCCAGCATCATGACTTTGCTACATCATCGCCTCCTCTTCTGCATGTCGTAAAGGATGGATTCTTCTTTTCCCCATTTCTTCTCTTTTCTCACGTACTCTGCTCTTCTTTTCTCCTCCCCCGCCTCGATCCAACGCCTTTGCCCCTTCTCTTCCTTCCCTTCTTCTTCTTGACCCCTCTGTCGTCCCTTTTCCTCTCTTCCTTCCCTTCTCCCCTCTCCCAGACACAAATGATTCCAAGGCTCATCCCCCATTCCTTCCTCTGAGCCCCGGGGGCACCCTGGCAAAGGGAAATTGACAGATGAGTCACAGAATTTTTTTTAAAAGCTGTTGGGAAGTTCTGCATTTAAAGCCATAAAACCCAACCACTGGCACCACTTCCCTCATCTACCCGTGATTCTGGCACTGTCGGAAACAACCCACAGCTTACTGAATTCCTGACCAGCCAGGGATGCAATGGTGAAACCGAATTTGCCCGGAAAGAATGGGCAGACAGAGCTGGGCCCGCTCCCCCCTCCTCCTCCCCTTCCTGTGCACCAAACTGAATGTGATTGTTTGCTGCGCCAGAACATCAAAGAACAGAAGAATTGCTTAAGAAGAAAATATGGGGCTTATGCATTTGAGAGCAGCCTGAGCTTCAGGTAACCTCAGGGACTGCACACCCAGCTTTAATCAGCCCCCATAAGGTGATGTGCTCACTGTTGAGCGGCCTGTCGGGGGCTTGGTGGGTGGCAGTCATGGCCGTGCCAGCCAAGGGAGGAGAGGGTTTATGGCGCGGGCGCACTGCTCCCCGTGCCTAGCCACAGCGCAGACAAAATCTCATTTCAAGGCCCATTTATAGCCAGAGGCCTTGGCTCTTGAGAGGCGTCCCACTTCAGCTCCCTCTGGCACCCAGGAAGGAGAGCCCAGCTCCCGTGACTAGCCAGGCTCAGGATCCACCAAACTCTAATCTGTGACAAAGATCAGCCTTGAAGGGCAGGTGTGGCCACCCTGCAGGGGGCCCAGATGTTGGTGGGAGTGGAGGGGATGGGAGGGGCTGGCGAGAGGGAAGAGGTTTTGCAAGTGGATGTGGGCCTCGGGGGCCCAGCTGATCAGCTCCTGCCACCAGAGCATGAAGGAGAAATCACTAATGCAAATTCCAGGCAGCACAGACCCCAGGCTGCCTCCGAGGCCCTGAGCAGCTTAGATGAAACCCGCAGGCCCGCAACATCTTATATTGTTGTTACCTTTTCCTGACCTTCTAAAGCCTCCTATAGGAGCTGCAAGGGGCCTTAAAGATGGCCTGTTCTACCAAGCCAGGCAGAAGGGGTGTGCCGCTGCAGTTTGATGCCACAGTATGGAAGCGGAGGCTGGGAAGGATGTAGTGACACACCCGTGTCACACAGTTAGTGACAGTCTGGCCCGGAACCGGTCTGCCTGATTCCCGCTGGCCCTCTTTCTGCTCGGTATGAGACAGCCTTTGAGACATCCAAGGTTCCAGCCCACATGAAACACAACCTCATCCCTGTTCCCCCACGCCTCCAGGAAGCCTTCTAAGAGAGCAGAATCATCTTTTTCTGTCACTTGCTGCTCTGTTATAGCCCCTATCCCAATCTGCCCCCTATCAGGGTATGTAGCTGCCTTACCTGCTGGACTGTGATTTCCCCAAGGCAAGGGTCAAACTTCATTCATCTTTGCATCCCTCACAATCCCCAGCACAATGCACGGCACGTGATAGACTATTAATATACATTTGGTGAACTTGAATTTGAACCTGCCCCATTGTTTCCCCGCCTTGCTCATGGTACCACTCAGAGCACGGGGTCATGGCCAATGCCAACCCATGCGAAAGCATCTGACCCTTCCTCCTATCACAGAGCCCCACTTAGCAAGCGTGACAGTCTGGAGGACAAGAAAGGTCAATGCCATTAATCAGCCAGGTAGGTGGCTCCGTACCTTCTCCTTGCCCTCCAGGAGGACAGGCTTCCGTCTGCCGTGTTGAATTTTGAAGAGACAAGTGTCTCCCCCCACCCTTCAATCCCGAGGAGGGATTTGCAGTTTGATTATTTTTGAAAACAAGTTTGTGTAAAATTTGATTTGAGAAAACATTCTTCTCCCACACGCTGAAGGATTGAGGGTCTGTAATCCCTCTCAAATCGCCCAGACAAGGTTGGTATTGCAATGTCGGCATCAGAGCTAACAAAGGGGGATTAGCAAGGAAAATTCTATGTGAAAACCTGCCATGCGCTGAAGGCTTTCAGTGTAAAGCAGATAAGATAGGTACAGCCAAGCCATTTTTAACCCAGTTTTTAGAGCACTCAGAGCCCTCCTTCTGCGCTGACAGGGAGCAAGGGCTGGATTTAGTTGCGGCTGTCTCCTCCCTACCCCTCGGGCCTTCTCAGCCGGGAGACGTGTTTTTATGGGGAGGACAAGGGTCTCCTTCTCTGAAGGGTGGCCGGAGCCCGGGCTGGCCGAGGTGTCTCCTGCCCAACCTCTCAGCCAACGGATGCGTGGGTTCCCACAGGCCACAGGGAGAGGCTGACTGTTCCCAGGAGTCCACCCTTCTCGGTACAGTTGTCAGCCCAAACTCCACATGATAAAGAGAGCTTGCTTTGTGTTGTCTTTCCTGATCAGAAGGCTGAAGGACAAGGTGGTACTGTCCCAGGCGTGGTAAGATACTTAGCACCCACCTGGACCAGCCCGCTCCTGAGAGGCTGCAGAGCCTCATGGTAGGAAATCTGGCTTTGAAGTGACCACTTACTATTTGTGTAAACATAAACAGCTTAACTCCTGTAAGCCTCAGCTTGCTTTTCCTTAGTAGACAGTGTCTACCTCTAGCTTGGTTGGGAGAATTAAATGAGATAATACATGTAGAGCCCTTTCCATGGTGCCTGGCACATAATAAACGCTTAATAAATGGGTAGTGATAGTTATTTTGAGTGAATTAGTACAGCTCTTACATATGGAGAAATCAGTGGGTGAGAGACTCATGTGAGCCTGAATTTTCTAGATGGGGAAAATTCTTGGGCTCGTTCCCTTGAACAAAAGCCAATTGCAGACCAAATATTGGGGCTGTGTTATAAAACTCAGTGCAAGTCTTGGCCACCCCCTAGAGTGACTTTACAAGCACTTGTCTTTTGACCAAATTGTCTGGTGGCATCTCAGCTCCCAGAACCAATCCCTTCGATGGCCTGCTCCCCCCTAGGATGAGGAGGCTCGGGCTGGTAAGGGGATGGAAAGGTTTAGAAGAGAAGGCTTTGAGGAACTACAGTGCCTACCTTCAGCTGCCTAAAGGCCCAGGAGGAAGCAGGGCCAGCGCCAAGGGATGGGGTTTGGAGAGACCTGACTGTTTCCTATAACCTGACAGTTCGAGTGGCCTGAGAATGCAGTGGCCATGCTGGAACGTTGGTGAGCTTCCCAACCCTGGGAGCATCTCAGACAGCATGTGGATAGCCTCTGATAACCAGGCCGTAGAAGACATTACTTTATGGGCTGGAGGCTACAGCTAGTTTCCTGCTAGTGTCCCTCCAACAGTCCATGGGGCGCCAAGGCTATCCCCTCTCTGGGCTGCAGCATTCTCATCAGCAAGTGAGAGGCTTTGCTGCCCCTCCAGCTTGGGATGAGCCTGTGACTCAGCCAGCCTCTCCTGTCTGTAGACCTTCTCCCCTCTGCTTAGGGGGCTTCTCCCCAGTGACAGGGACCAGGTCGCTGTCCTCTGTCACCCCAGAGGTTAGCTCAGGGCCTGGCCCAGGGAAAAGGCTCAAAAGTGGAGGTAGGGCTTCCCTGGTGGTGCAGTGGTTGGGAGTCTGCCTGCCGATGCAGGGGACACAGGTTTGTGCCCCAGTCCGGGAAGATCCCACATGCCGCGGAGTGGCTGGGCCTGTGAGCCATGGCCGCTGAGCCTGCGCGTCCGGAGCCTGTGCTCCGCAACGGGAGAGGCCACAACAGTGAGAGGCCCGCGTACAGCAAAAAAAAAAAAAGTGGAGGTAGTTGGATGGTTAGATGGACGGATGGTTGGCTTAAGGAGTAATGGACACCCAAACACACACACTCACACACACATACCTGTACACATACACACATGCACACTCATTCATGCATACATGTCCACACAGGTGCACACAGACACACACGCATACACACATAGAAGCTCACTGGAATAGCTGCTTCCCCCGATGTCCAAAATTCTAATGTATTCTTTCCTGATAAGCATTGTCCTCTCCCTTTGGGCTTCTTTCAACATGCAAATGTCCCCAGAGAGACTGCCCTTTAGGCTGAACTGAACACCTTTCTCTGGTCTCTGAGAGTCCTGGGATCCAGTGCAGGGCAGACCCTGAAATGATTGTTCGGGGGCGTGCTAGTGAACACTGGCTGGGGCCACGGCTCCAGGGGTCTCCTCCCAGCCTTCCTAGGGAGCATGGGGTGTAGAAATAGGTGAGGCCCTGCTTCCAGAAGCCCTGGTGGAGCTCCCCCCTTCCCACCCCCCATCTAGCAGGGCAGGCGTCTGCAGGAGAGGCTCTCTGATGAGCCCCATCTTCTCCGCTGAGCAGAGATAAAAAGGGGGCCTGGGAACCCAGATTTGGGGCTCCTCCTAGGTTGACTTCTGGCCAGAGGGCTCTGAGGTAGGCAGGGTTGTCTTTCCAAAGGCCCCTTGGTCTTTCCTGCGGGCTCTTTCTTCACTTTCGCCACCCCCCTTGCCCCACCTCTGACACCAGTGCTCTCCTGCCTATAAAATAGTAGCAGCTCTCACTTGCTGAGCCCCTGTGCTGTGTCGGCCACCCTTCTGAGCACGTTATGTGCCCTATTTCATTTACTCTTCTCGACCCTTGGACCTCAGTGCTGTTTTCCCAGTTTTACAGATGAAGAAACTAAGGCCCAGAGCGGTCACATGACCTGTCCAAGGTCATACATCTAGGAAGTGGGTCAAAGCTGGAACTTGAACCAGGCACCCTTCGTCCAACTGTGCTCTTGGTCATACCCTAAAATGGTCAAATAGGGGCGCTCTCTAGGACAAACTCATTTTTTCTCCTAGGGTATAGAATCTGGAGTCCAGATGCCTGTTTTCAGACCCTAACCCCGCCCTCTGCCCTCTGTCTAATCTTAGACAGTGTATTCTGCTCCTCTATGCCTCAGTCTCCGCACCTCTAAAGTGGGGGCAACACCAGTTCTTACTTCTCGGGGCTGCTATGAGCCTCGGTGCAGTGGGGCCCTCGGCTCCTGCCAGGCCCCTTTGAGTGCAGGGCCAGCACGTGTTAGAAGCGGTGGAGACACAGCCCGGACTTCCCTTTGCCCTCAGGGGGAGGCCGCTTGGCAGGGTGGGGTGTGTGCCTCCTGCCCCCGCAGGCCCCGACACCCCTACACCCCAGAGTGTTCTGGGAGCCCAGGAGCTGGCACCTTTGCCTGGAATGGCAGGAGTCGCTTGGAGTGGAGATCTGCGTGGCTCCAAGGCCTCTGAGCTGAGCAGATGTGTGTCCTGTTTGTTAGGTCAATTAGCAGTGGGCATATTAAGTGCATTCAATGACCTGTCCACAGACCATGTGGCCAGGCCCCCTTTGGTCCGTCTTGCTTCTCTTTCTCTCCTTCCAGCAGTTAGGGAACTGTGAGAAGAAGGGGGAAGGGGCTCCGGGGTGGGAGGCATCATCCCTGTGCCCTACAGCAGTGCCGTGCAGGGCAGGGGCGGTCTGGCCACCGCCCCACAGAACCTCCACAGTCTGCAGCCACTGTCCCTCTGCCTCGGTGTGCTGTCTTTCAGGCCCTGTGAGGCCTCATTGGGCTCTCCTCTCTTTTTACGTCTCTCTCTGGCTTCCCTCCCCTCCCCCACGTTTCTGAGCCTTCTCTGAGTCTCACCGACTGTCTCCCTGTCTCTCCCATTGTCTGTGTCTGTCACTTGCCATTTTCATCCCTCTCTCTGCCTGTCTTACTAGTAGTTTCTCATCAGCCTTGCCCAGCCCATCCAGGCCCCTCCGGCTGCTTCCTCCTGGGTGGGGAGAGCACTGTCCTCTGTCCCCAGGGCTCCCCGGGGGCTGTCCCAGATCCCAGAGCAAGCCTCCCACTGTCACGTGACCCTGAGGCCACCTGCACTCCCAACCCGGGGCTCAGCCTGGCAGCCATCAGCTCTGCAGTTCCCTGGTGCAGGGAGGAGCAACCTTGGAGCTTCCTGGCCCGGTCAGCCCAGCAGCCATGCAGGCCTCTTAGAGGGGGTCCAGAGGGATAACTGGGGGCGCTGGGCTCTCGACACCAGGGAAGCTGCCTGGTCACCGGCACTTGCCTATCGGCACCGCTGAGCCTCCAGACCAGACCTCACACCCCAGGGGTGCCCAGCACAGCCATACCACCCCTCCAGACTGTGACATGTATCAGTGAAAACCCCCGGACCGCCTCTCTGTGGAGCAGATTTACCCTTGACGTAGAGCTGATTCTTCTTCATCTTTTTTTCTTTTTTAATCCCTAGATCCGTTGGGTTTTGGGGTTTTTTGTTTTTTGTTTTTTAAGCCTCATTAATACTGATCAATCTGCCATTTCTAATTTCCATCTGAGTTTGGGAAGTTCATGTTCCATGTGGGTTAGCCATGCTCGGAGCCAGGCTGGGGCCACACCTGGAGGAACTTGGAGTGACTTTGGCAGACGGAACAGGAGCAGGAATTATGTGGCAGCCACATGGGCACATCAGACCAAAGGGAAAGCAGAGGCAGAAGCACTGTCTGGGAAGCTGGGGTGGTGACCTAGGCGTGGAGAAGACAGGCCTGAACTTGGAAAGTGGGAGAAAATGTAGATGGGTGGACAGGCGAGGCTCTGGGGAGGCGTGCATTGTGGGGAGGCCAGGTGTGCAGGCTGGGAGAACCCCTGCAGGGAGGTGGCCAGGGGGACTCCAGGCTGGGCAGGCAGTCAAGTCCCATCTGGGAGCAGCAGCAGGTCTGGAACCCAGCCTAGGACCAAGACAAGTGGAGTAAATGGTCAAGGGAAGGGAAAAGTGAGTGGGAGAGGGTCCATGCAGGGCACAAGTGGGGTCTCGTGTCAGGAGCCTAGCTGTCCTTCAAGGAATGTGGCCTGGCTGCTGGAGTACCTGCTCACGTGAGGAGCCACTCTGGGCCCGCTGAGGTGTCCTTAAATAGAACTTGGCAACAGATCAGCTGTCGAGGGCAAGAGAGAGGAAAAGTCAAAGCAAGCCAGAATAATAAAAGCTGACACGAATTGAGGGCTTACTACGTGAAGGAGGCATTGGTATCATCATCCCCATTTTACAAATGAGGAAAATAAGGCCCAAGATGGTCAGTATCTTGCTCAAGTCTATGCTTCTGGGAAGTAGGGGCTGGAATGTGAGCCCAGGCAGACGGGCGTCAGAGTCCAAGCTCTTAATCAAGACAGCTAAGTTAGTCCAAGGTCTGAAAACCATGAAACACAATAAAAAGTTTATGCTAATGAAATCCAAAGCTCAGTCTACAAGCCTTGCATGATCTGGCCCTCTCTCTCTGACATCCTGGCTCACTCTGCTCCAGATACACTGGCCCCGGCCTCAGGGCCCTTGCACTGGCTAGTTTTCCATCAGGAACACCTTGCTCCCAGCTATCCACGTGGCTCACTCCATCCTGCCTTCCGGTGTGTGCTCCAGCATCACCTTATGACAGAGGCCTTCCCTGACCCTTGTATGAAATAGCAGCCCCCGTATCATTCTCCTTCCCTCTTTACCCACCCCCCCCTTTATTTCTCTTCATAGCACTTATCAACCACTTGACCTATAGTGCCAACTTCCTTACGTGTTGATTTTCTCTGTTCCCCAATTCGAATGTAAGCTTCATGAGGGCAAGAATTTTTTTCCTCTATTTTGTTTACTGCCATGTCCCCACAACCTAGAACAGTGCCTGACACATAATAGGCACACAATAAAGCTTCTTAAAAATAGTGGTAAAATACACATAACATAAAGTGTGCCGTTTTAACCAAAGTGTACAGTTCAGTGGCATTAAGTATACCCGCCTTGTTGGACAACCATCACGTCACCATCATCCATCTCCAGAACTTTTTCATCGTCCCAAACTGAAACTCTGTACCCATTATACAGCAACTCCCCATTCGCCCCTCCCTCCAGCTCCTGGCAACCACCATTCTACTTCCTGTCTCTATGAATTTCACCACTCCAGGGATCTCATATAAGTGGAATCATATAATAGTCATCCTTTTGTGTCTGGCTTATTTCACTTAGCATGTCTTCAAGGTTCATCTTTGTTGTAGCATATGGTCAGAATTTATTTTTCCTTTTTAAGGCTGAATAATATTCTATTGTATTTATATACCATATTCTATTTATCCAAGTGTCAGTGGACACTTGGGTTGCTTCCACCTTTTGGCCATTGTGAATAATGCCACTATGAACACGAGTGTACACATATCTGATGAGTCAATAAGGATTTTTTTGAGTGAATGAGTGAATGAATGAAGTCTGGAGGAGGAGCTGTGAGGGGTTGGGGAGAGATAGCAGGAGAGATGTGTTTGAGGGACAGGCTGAAGCTCAGGGCAGAGGCTGGGGCTGGACCCAGGTTGAGGGGCTGACAGTGCCATGGTGATCATTGAAGCCTTGGGAGGGCAAGATCCAGGAGGGTGAGCGTGTGCTGAGATGGGGAGGCTTGTCCTGCTCTAAAACCAGTGGTTCTAACTGTACCAGGAAGCTGGGCAGGGAAGACAGGGCCGCCAGGGACTCAGGCTCCTGCTGCTTCCTCCTCAACTCAGAGGACATGGGGAACGTCTGCCCTCCCACCCTGAGAAGGGGCCATGCGCAGAGGCTGCCCCTGTGGGTTTTGCAGGGAGTACATGGAAGGATTCATGCCATCCTGTACTCAGTTCCATAAGCTGGTGTTGTGGCAGGAATATCCCTGGACGAGGAGAAGAAGATGTGACGCTAGTTCTGTCTGTACGTCCACCCAGCTGGGTCACCCTGGACGCCCCCATCTCTCATCTTTAGAATTGGAATAATGACATAGGGATGTCTCCCTCACAGGGATATTGTAAGGTTCAAATGCAGTATGGGATGGACAGGCTTTGTAAAACATAAATCCCTTTAAAATATCAGGATAATGATTGAGAAATCCCAGGTGCCCAAGCCCACGATGGTCTCTGTGAGAAATCTGGGGCAATGGAGCGTGCAGAGGGGCCTATGGTCCCCTTGGGGAATAAGAGTGGTCTTGACCGGAGCTGGAGGAGTTTGGAAAATGAAGCACTCATGAGGTCTGAGAGGGATACAGGAGCCTAATGCCTGATAAAAAGAGAGGAATATCAACCATGGGCCCAGGGGAGCAAGAGAAAATGCATGGCCTCCGTGCCAGTTGCCTATCCAACTTGACCACACCCCCAGGTGTGTGATCTTGGACAAGGCACTTAACTTCTTTGAGCCTCAGTTTTCTCAGTTCCGAAATAAGGATGTGAAAACCTCCTTCGAAAATTTAATGAGATAATGTATGCAGCGTGCCTGGTGCAGAAGTTGCCCACGTTCCCTACTGGGTGCTGCACGGATACGCTCATGCAAAGACTTATATTGAGCTGAAAGCTGAGTTAAGCCATGGTCCTGGACGGGGTTTACATAGAAAGGGGTACCTGGGCATCCAGATGGTAGGGAACGTGAGTGCTGCGACTCAGAGGCGGGAGTGCGTGTGGTGATGGGGGCCTGGCTGGCTTTACCAGATGCTCCCCCATGAAGGGCATGAGACAGGCCTTCAATCAAAGCTTTGAAGATCAACACCAGCGCATGTGCCCAAGGCCTCAGGGAAACTGGGCTGATCTAAGGAAAATCATCTTCAGATGGTGGCAAGGAAAGAGCTTTTGCATGAGAACAATGTTTAAGGGGAAGAGGAGGGCTGGGGAGCTCCTGGACCCTCTGGGAGCCTCTTGGTGGAGCAGGGGCTGCGGAGGAAAACTTACCCTGCCATCTCAGCTTCTGGTGGGGCAGGATGACAGGATAAGCCCCGTCATATCCGCCCAGGAAGAAAAGGAATAAATTATGTTTCTCTTGTAATATGTGGTCACCTAAAATAAAAGAATTAGAAAATTAATTGTCTGTTGTAATTAGTGTAGTGGCCTACACCATTAGAGGTTATTTACCACAGAAATAAAACTTCCCACCATAAATGTCAGCTCATCTTCCTACGTGTAAAGTCTCCCAGGAACCACTGCCCACAGGCCTGGCTGATTTCTTTTGCAGGTTTCTTTTTCCCCCTCTCTCTTTCTTCCTAGGGAATTAGGGTGCTGCTCATGGGCAGGTAACAAGCACCATGGAGTATATTATGAGATTTGCCCTACTATATGCCTGCTGCTTGTTGCCAGGCCCTCTGGGCCCTGCCCCAGGTGGGCAAGATGTGGCGGACGGTCCTTGGGGACAGCAGGCCAGGGGAGCTGGGTCCTGCCAGGCCTGAGGTGTGCAGGTGTGGGCCCTGGAAACAGAGGGGCATTTAGTGCCTGGAAAAATGATGAGAAAATAAGTGCCCCCTGCATAGAGGGTTTTTTTTGTGTGTAGAGTTAGAGTCTGCCACACACTTGTACATACTCTACCTCATTTGGTCCTCACTGCAATGGGGCGAGCAGCTTGATGACCCGCTTTATGGATGAGGAAACTGAGGCTCGAGAGAACACAGGATGGCCCAGTGAATAAATGAAATAGCCTCGGACTCTTTAAGTACCTGATAATGGCCCGCCCATCAATCTAACCTCACCTCACTATCAAATCAAGAAACCTTGATTTAGAGGAGAGGGGTAAACACCTTGGATTAAGAGGAGAGATGTACCCCCAGTAGACAACCAGGCAGCAGCATGGAAGCCCAAATTCACCACTCAGTGTCCTGTCTGTTCAAGAAAGGGCAGCCCTCCTGGCAAGCCCTTTGCTTTGGGTGGCATCCACAGGGGACTGGGGCCACGCGGGCCGGGCAGAGGGCAGATGGTTATTTGGTCTGAGTCTTTGTCTAGGTCTGATGCCAGAAGAGGGGATGGTCCCAGCAGGAGCAGGCTGTGTGGAACGCCACCCATGGGGCATTTTTACCCCCTGACCTGAAGGTGGTGTGGAGGTCTCCAGCCTCCCTTGAACCCAGGGCTTAGCTCCAGATAATGGGGAAGAGTGGCAGCTGTGGAAAACCCCGCTGCCCACGTACTGGATGCACAGTGCCCGTGGAGCCTACCTGGGGGTAGTTGCTTCCTGTACCAGCATCATGGCTGAGCTCGCAACGTGGGACCAGTGTCGCTGTAATGGTTTTAGGGGAAGAAGGGCCTCAGAAGCTGCTGCAGCCCAGGGATGAATAGTGTTTCTCAAGGGGACACCGATGCCACTTGGGGCTGGACTATTCTTCCTTGGGCAGCACTGGCCCACCCATTACAGGATATTTAGTGTCCCTGGACCCCACTCACGGATGCCAGCAGCACCTATAGGCATTGTTAACAATCAAAACATGCCCCGACATACTTCCACACGGCGTTTGGGGGGCAGTGTGATGTCTGATACAAAGATCCACCACGGACACCTATAGGATGCGCCTTCAAGGCCAGCCCCACACCAAGCTGTGTTGAGTGTGGAAAGGATCCTCTCTGCCCCCAGGCTTTACGGCTGACCTGCTGAACAGATCGCTTTGGCCAGATCGCATCACACCTCTGGGGCCCCATTTTCTCATTTCTAAAATGAGGGGACCCCCTCTAGCTTTCCTGTTTTCACAGGCAGGCAACATGGCTAAGCCTCCCCTCTCCCTCCTCATCAGGCGTTTAGAGCTTAGCATGAATTTGACTCACTCTTTCTTCTCCCAAGGGCGTTGCTGTTCTAAGCCTTCTCTCTCACTGTGGAATAAAGAGCTTTGTCCCAGCTAAGGGAGCTGCAGGTGTCAGGGAGTAGGTGGGAGAGGTGTTTTGAAAGCCAGAGGGCGTTTTGCCAGGCCCCTGAAATCCCTTTCTTCAGACGCTGCCTTCTCATAAAGCAGTCGTGCTGAGCCCAGCAACCTGTGAGGCCCCGCAGAGATGACCTGTGTGCTTGCGGTGGGAGAGGTGGAGTCTGGGTGTGAGCAGAACTCCTTCTCCCAAGGGGTCCTAGGGATTCCCAGACTCTACTGGGGGAGGGGGAGGGGGGTTTAAAGCGTCCAAAACCCCGGCCACACGGAGACTAATGACATTACAGTATGTGGGGTGAGTCCAGGCACTGGTGGGTTTGGAAGCTCTTCGAGTGATTCCAATTGCTGACAAGTTTGGGAACCACTGACCTTGACCCAAAAACCAAGTCTGCCTCCCAAACTCCGGTTCTCTCTCATCTGCCAGACCCCGCATTCATCTGTGCCCCTTCCTGGAAGGCTTCTCTGCCCCACAGGCTGGCTCCCAAAGCTGTGATTCCAGCCAAAGTTGCATTTGGACCCAAGGTTTATGAACCTTCTCCATGAGGGATGGATGCGGGTGCCTCCAGGACCCGGCTGGGGAGTGAAGGAGTTAAAGGGCCAAGGAGTGACTGCAGGCTGTTTTCTGGGCCACCAGAGTACATGCAAATGCCTGTCATGATTACCTCACCCAGATATGAGCAAACCATAAATAAAAAGGCCAAAATATAGAACAAAGCGGGCAAAACCCAGGTGCCCTTGATGCCTTCTTTTGAACTTGTAATGGACTTACTTTCCACCCTGTCTCTCTTGTAGCCTGTTTACAGATGGGTTTGGAACCTCCAAATCCTGTTTGATTTGCAGGTAAAGATCACCTTACTCTTCATCCCTCTGTCAAGGGCTACAAGGTCAAGAATGGCTCCGGTCATTCTTGGGGGCCTGAGGAAGAGGCACCCCGTCTTTCCAGGCCTTGCTGACAGTCCCTCCTCCAGCTCTTTGTCGTTCACTAAACCTCTGCTCCTGGCCCTTCTCAGCCTTCTCTGTGAGCGCCTTGTGAGGCTGTCACTCCAATCCAGCTCATTTCAATCAAGTTGAAGCTGGTGGGTGGCTTTGCAAGTTGGCTAGACTCGCTTTAATTTGGAACCAACAAATGGTAAAAAGAAAGTTCGTCGCTTAATTGAGGGTAAGCTGTTCTATCTCTTCACTCTACCTTCTGTACAGGGAGCTCTCTCCACCTGTCCCCCGTGGTACCTGAATGCCCACCATCATGCTCTTTGGCAGACACTGCAGCCATAGCTGTAGTTTTCATGCATGGGAGCAGTAAGCCACTGTCCCTATTACGCCACCACTGGTCTCCATGCCAGAGACCTGGCTTCAAATCCCAGGTGGGTATCTTGGCAAGTTACTTATACTTCAGTTAAGAAAAAAAAAAGAAGTTAGTTGATTTACAATGTTGTGTTAGTTTCAGGTGTACAACAAGGTGATTCAGTTATACATATATATATATATATTCCTTTTCAGATTCTTTTCCCTTGTAAGTTATTACAAAATATTGAATATAGTTCCCTGTGCTGTACAGTAGGTCCTTGTTGTTTATCTATTTTATATATGGTAGCGTGTATATGTTAATCCCAAGCTCCTAATTTATCCCTCCCCAAGTTATTTAACTTCTTGAGCCTCTGCTTCCTCTTCTGTTAGGAGTCTAGTTAACAATAATAGCTAAGATCTATTGAACATTTACTGTGTACCAGGCACTGGGCTAAGTGTTTTAGGGTCATTTGTCTTATTTAATCTTCACAACAATAGAGGGAGATCAGTAGTAATATTATCCCCATTTTAGAGGCAAGGACACTGACTCTCAGGTTATTTAACTTCCCCAAGGTCCCAAAACTGGTGAGTGATGGAGTCAAGACAAACTGACCCCAGATCCCACACTACGGCATCTTCTACTGGAAGAGTTTAGCATTTTAGACCAGCAGATGCCCTTTAACATCACAGGGCTTTCCAATTGATGTTAGTTGATGAAAACCAGGGTCTCATGTCCTTTAAGAGTGAGGAGCGGGTAGGGTTAGAGCTTCAAGATATTAAATGACATACCCGAAGCCACACAACTAGTGAGGGTAGAACCAGGATTTGAGCTCTGTGTGTGTGTGTGTGTGTACACCTTTCAGGGTCTGATACACAGAATGGACTCAGTGAATATTATTATTTCTATATAAACATATATTATTTATAAGATATTATTTACTGAATCTGTTACCCATAGGATCCTATAGAAGTGCAACCTGGGAAACATCGTGCATGCTGAGTGCCTTGGGAGAGTGAGGAGTGCCAAAGTGTATGCTGTTAAGATGAACTTGATTTTGCTAAAGGCCCTGGTTCCTGGTATCCCCTCATCCCTCATGGGTTAGGACTGTGGTCATTCAGAACTGAAAATAGTAGGATGACCCAGACATGAAATAGGAGGCTTCATCCAGGACTGAGCAGTGGAGTGGAATTCCAGAACATACATATGAAAATATTCCAGGTGAGGATGGAGGGAACGGGCGCTGGGTTGGTTCAGACAGTGTTCTCCGAGACCTGGGCTGGGTGTGTGTCTGATCCTCATGTGAGCTATTAGCTTGACAGGCTCACCCCCTTGGCCAGCCAGCTCCCTCCTACCTGCACACCATCCATCCCAGGGGAAAATAAGGGAGGGCAACTTTGTATAACCTGTCCCTTCTCCCAGAAGACAAATCAAAATCCACATCTTATAGATGGTGGCTTTTCAGCTTCATTGTCTCACACCAAAGAGGGTATGTATCTCCATGGTGAAGCAAGGGCACAAAGCCGCCTCATTTGTTTCTATAGAGCTTCCAGGCTGCAGGCCGTCTGGCATGGGCAAAGCTAAATATGGATCTGGTGGGAAAAACCAGTCTGGTAGCAGTCTGGTCAGACCTCCTCTCCTTTTAAGGGAGTCCTCATTTTGGCAAACATCTGAGCCTGGACTAGGCAATGGTCTCTCAATCCACCATTCATTCATTCAGCAAAAATGGAATGAGGGTCATCTAAGTTTCAGGCCTTGTCCTATGCCTGCAATAGTAATAACTAAATGTTTAAATAGCATTTCAGTGTATAGGGCACTTTTTACAAAACACATCCTTTCATTTGATCCTCATGGTAACCGCATGATGGCCCCACTTTTTAAACTGGAAAACTGAGGCTCAGGGCAGCTATATTTCTTACCTATGGATGCACAGCTAGTAAGTGGCAGGTACTTGCACACATTATCTCATTTAATCTTTAATGCTTTGAGGTAAGTGTTATCTCTAGCAGATAAATAAGGAAATGAGGCTTAGTGGTGTTGAGTAACTTACCCAAAACCACACAGCCAACAATGTGGCAGAGCCCAGCTTCTAATTCCATATCCCATGTTCTTTTCCCCAAAGAAAGAGATACAGCCCTACTCTTGGGATCCTAGAGTCCAATTGGACAACAAGATACATTAACATTTGTAAAGAAAAGTTTCCTGCTGCTATACAAATAGGTCCTTTTCCTGAGCCTAGAATCCCCTGACTTCTCTCTTGAAGCACTGTTCTCCCTGCTTTCCTCCTTTGGTTAAAGTATTTGTCTAATAGAGCTGGTCTGTAGCACCAGACTTAACAGATAGGTGTCACCGCTGAGCCACCTGAAAATTACTTAACCTTAGGTTTTCAGACATCAGCAAATAAACTTGTTCCTAACAATCTGTAAGTTAAGCATCCAACTGTTAACGCTTACTTATTTTTATTTTATTTTTTGTGTGTGTGGTATGCAGACCTCTCACTGCTGTGGCCTCTCCCGTCACGGAGCACAGGCTCCGGACGCGCAGGCTCAGTGGCCATGGCTCAAGGGCCCAGCCGCTCCGCGGCATGTGGGATCCTCCTGGACCGGGACACGAACCCGTGTCCCTGCATCGGCAGGTGGACCCCCAACCACTGCGCCAACAGGGAAGCCCTACGCTTACTTATAATAGAGCTTTCTCTATAGTCTCAACTGTGTCTATAGGTGCTGAAAGGCAACCAATAAAAAGACCAGTAAAACTTGAGTGGTCTGATCAGAGAAGATTTCCTAATGGAAGGAAATTTCAAGCTGGGCTTTGAAAGGAGCACAAGTATTTCCTATTTTCAACTTAATTATCCCAGATACCATGTCTGTAGACTGTAAACTGTTTGGTTGGCATAAAGACATTTTTACAACCTGGGAGACTTCTCTGTCACTGCCTTGAAGCTGAAATCCAGACTTCAACTGGGCTATCATCTATTAAGCACCTACTATGTATCCCAGGTACTACATGAAATATTTTCACATGCATTATTGTCCTTAATTCTCACTGTCACATGCTATAGTAGTTACTATTGTACCCATTTTGCAGTTGAGGAAACTGAGACCCAGAGAAGTTTAGTAACTTCCCCAAGGTCACACAGCTAACAAGCAGTGGAGATGGAATTGGAACTCATCTCTCTGACTCCAAGTCCACTCCATCTAGCTTCCACACTGACTCTAAATTCTGTGTATTTGGTTTCCACTTGTCCCTGTGGGTTGGGTACCCCGTCTGGACCTAAGATGGATCTACAAAGGCAAGGGTGTTTCCTCTGCGACATGGGGGCAGAAAGGGAGGAGGTGTGGTAAAGTGCGGGGTCCTAGTCCAAACTGGTGGCAAGCAGACAAGCCTGTCTGTGCAGTGGCTTGGAAATCTCCCCCTCTGGAGTTAATTTCAGTCACAGTGTCTTTCCTATTAAATGGAGCAGTTGGTTGGCTGTAGGTGTCAGAAAGGACTTATAAAACTGGAATCCAGTCTAATCTTAGGGGGAGGGGAGTATGTGTGTGTGAGAGAGAGAGAGAAGAGGGGGGAAGGAGAAGGGAGGGAGAGGAAGCTGGCAGTGTGTGCACATACTTGTGGGGTAAAGAGAGCAGTTTGTTAGTTCTCCACTGTTGGTGGCTGATGAAATTCAGAGCTAGTTCTGGTTTGTGCAGGGAAGCTGGATCATGTCCCCACGTCTGTTGGTCTGAGCTGCTTCCTCATCTACTTTAAGAGCTGTTGCCAGGCTTTACCTGCTGTTCTGGGGAAGCTAGGACACTGTTTTGGGACCATTGATATTTGGGACCTCAGAGTCACAAGGCTGAAATTGACCAGGCTAGTCTTCATTCAAGCGATGATTTATTGTTTCCAGTGAGTTAAGCGCTGTGCTGTGTGTGTGACCAAATTGGTTTTAACTAATTTTCTCACCAAATTTATGGAATTGGAATTATTATCCCCATTTTACGATTGGGAAACTGAGGTGCAGAGAAGTTGCCCAAGGTCACAAAGATAATAAATACAAGATTGAGAATTTGAACTCAGGTTTTTAAAATTATTTCCCCTGAATCATGCCTTTCAGTACCCTTCCAAAAGAATTGGCTGAGGAAGGGGCAAGAAAATTAGATGCCCTATGACCTATGACCTGCTGTGGATGTGTGAAAACATATAAAGATGTATCTATAAACTACTTCACAAGCAAAAAAATGTAAGATAAAATAAGAGAAACTTTGCATTTCCCAAAATGTAGCCATGTTTTTCAAATCTTCATTTATACCCTTGTAAGTATACCAACATGAACATTTTGGAATCAAAATATGTTATCCATAATCCACTTTTAAGTTCTTTAGCTAAAAAGGAACTACAGATTTGCAAAGGGCACAAAAAAAGATTAAACATCTTTTCCGTTATCCTCCAAATCTTAATTTTTCCGGAATAGATCTCCACCCTGTGGTCTACAAATTCACAGTGAATGAGACTCTCCAGCCTGGGAGGGTCTCGCTCTTTTGTACTTTTCCAAGGACCAGGGTCCTGACCAGGCGCAGTTTCCGTGGAAGGCTGGCATGGATGCCCGTCAGGTGTCCTGGGCCAATAGCCATGGCCTGGCCACAACACCACCACCACATCGAGGTCCGGCCCCGACGCAGCAGCCAGGCTGTTTCCTAGCGACCAGGTAGGGCAAAGAAGGCCTCAGACCAGCCGCCCAGGCTCGAGTAGAGTCACTGAGCACTGGGCCTGACTTGGCAGCCCTTGCGGACAACATATGGGACTGAACAGATGGACTGGCACGGGCACCCCCAAGCTAGAAACATAAAGGCAAGAGTGGAACGGCGGAGGGGACAGGGAGAAAGGCAGAGAAGGATGGGTCAGGAGTTGGCTCCCTGAGCCAGCCGGGGTGAGGCACTTTGGGGGCAGGCTTGATGCTGGCATGATGCAGACAAAGGACACAGCTTCTGCATTATTCAGCAGCCCTGTATGGAGAGTCTCGCTTTCCCGCACACCCTCCCCAATGCATGGTAGTGGCACTCAAGGCCATCCCAAGTTGGGGCCGAGGCACATGCCTGCAGGTATCAGTCTCGGGCTGCCTAAGGCAGCCTTAGTAGCAAGAGGTCCCATTTCTCAATCCCATGCTCCCCTTTTCCCTATTGATATGCCTCTCCCCTCCCTGCTCTTCATTTGCCCCAGCCCAAATGCAAGCATCTCTTTGCCTGCAAAGACTGATTCTTTTTATTTACTTATTTTTTAAGCAAACCAAACCTAAAAAAGAGAGGGTGACAGTCACATGAACATTTTAGACTAGGGACCTATTTTATTTTAGGGCTAGGATTTGTTTATATTGAGATGGATGAGTTTCTGAAGCTGGCTTGGAATGGTAGGAAAGGTCATAAGAACAGGGGATCACCAGCCTGCAGAAGGGAAGACTTGGTGTTTGGGGGAACATGACTCATAGGTAATGAAAAACTGAAGAGCTGTTGTGTGAAAGAGGAAATTCACTTATTCTCCAAAGAGTAGAACCAGCAGGTGGAAGTTCCAAGGAGATAAATTTAAGTTCCATTATATGGAATTTGGTTGTCATAATTAAAGCTACCTTAAAATGGAATGATGCCTTTAGAGGGTAGCGAACTCCCCATCAGTGGAGGTGCTCCAGCAAAGACTGAACAACCACCTGGTAGAATGTTGGAGAAGCCATCCAACCACTGAAGGAGATTAAGACTCTTCCAACCCTGCATGTCTATAACTGTGTGAAAGGAGCTATATTGAATAGCTCAGAAAATTGATTCAAGTAATGTTGAATTCCACACTCTTTGGCAGTTGTCCTTTTTGAATGAGACATCATCCTAGAAAAGGTACTGTGGAAATCAAAGGTAGCATGAGAGAGAGAAAGAGTGGGGGGCGGGGGTGTGGGGGAGAGGCAGGCGGAGGCTATTATACTATTATAGACCTAGTTTATTAAAAGTCTTTGCCAGTTGCCCAAGGGACATTGTCCTGCATGGTCACCTGTGCATGGATAGACAGTGTGTCCTTCAACAAGTGCCAGCGGGACCTGGCCCTGCAACCCTTCTTCCTAGCTAGGTGGGGCGGAGGGAGGGAGGTGCGGGAGTGTACTGAAATGTGACAGGGGCCATTTCTTTTCTAGCATCTCAGAGAAGTCCGACCATCCTGTGGCCTGGAAATGGGGACTTGTTCTGGGTCACAGAACTGCAGGGAGCATATGAGTGTGCGGGTGCCTGTGTGTTGTGACAGTGTGTTTGGGTTGTGGTTTTTTTCCCAAATGGCTTAATACGCCAGTGTTTGTGGAGCATCCTTGGAATCAAAGTATCTTTGGCGTAATTATTGTTAATTGCTTAGACTATTCTATAAACTCATCCAATTAAGAGAAAGTTATTAACTTTATAAAATATCGCAGGCATCCCACAGTGCCATGTGTAGACAGAATAACAGTTTGAGAGGCAAAGTCAGCGTGAAATATCATGCAAATGAGGAGGCTTATTTACTTCTTTTTAAAATTCGACAACATCCACACTGTAGGGGTGCGTTTCCTCTCAGTTGGCCAGAAACACTTGGGCCAGTGGCTGAGCCCGGAGGGCTTCCCAACTTGGTCCAGCCTCCCTAGAATTTGCCTGGGGTACTTTTAGTTGAGACATCCAGGAGCTCAGATGGTGTTCCCAGCAGACTCCAGAACCCCAGCTCCACCACTTAGCAGCTGTGTGATCTTTCAGTGCCTACCTGACCTCTCTGAGCCTCCATTTCCTTCTCTGCAAGATGGGAATACTGATCTCCTAGTGTTGTCTAGAGGATTCAATGAGTTAATACACAGAAAACATTTCGAGTAATACCTGACATGTGGTAATAGTCAACAAATTTTGGTGAATAAGGGTATCTTTATAATTGCTAGACTTTTCATTATAACTCTGTGAAAGGGTCAGTATTTCCCATAAAGTTCCTCTCATCTGTTATACCGCAGTAAGATATTATAAAGTCCCATTATACTGGTCATTGTAAGATCAGTCATGGTTGGGCTGAAATTTTTTAATCTTTTTTTCCAGCTTTACTGAGATACAATTAACATATAACATTGAATAAGTTTAAGATGTACAGTGTGATGATTTTAGATATGCACAATGATTACCACCATCAAGTTAGTTAACACATCCTTCACCTCACATAACTAACATTTGTTGTCGTTGTTATGGTGAGAACATTTAAGATCTACTGTATACAGCACAATATTATTAACTATAGTCTCCAGTCTGTCTGTTATATCCCCAGACTTTGTAAGAAGTTTGTAACCTTTGACCAGTAACTCCTCATTTCCCTCACCCTCCAGCCCCTAGAAACCACAAATCTACTGTTTCTATGATTGTGACTTTTTTAGATTCCACATATAAGTGAGATCATGCAATATTTTTCTTTCTCTTTCTGACTTATTTCACTTAGCGTAATGCTGTCAAGGTCACCTATGTTGTCACAAAAAGCAGGATTTCCTTCTTTTTTATGGCTGAATAGTATTATGTTCATCTTTTATCCGTTCATCCACGGATGGACATTTAGGTTGTTTCCGTGTTTTGGCTATTGTTAATAATGCTGCAGTGAACACAGAGGTGCAGATATCACTGTGAGATAGTGATTTCAGTTCCCTCAGATAAATACCAGAAATGATATTGCTGGATCATACTATTATTCTATTATTAATAGTTTGAGGTGAGATGAACTGGGAGATGGGGATTGACATATATACACTAATATGTATAAAATAGATAACTAATAAGAACCTGCTGTGTAAAAACAAATTTAAATTAAATTTAAAAAAAAGATTCAGATCTATCTGTGGAGTCAGAACAAACATCTCTCGTGTAATAATTCCTCAACTAATAGGAAACATTTAAATTTATGTTCCCGTTCAGATTGGGGAAAACAAAAACATTCTGCCAGTTAAACTATGGCAGATAGTCATAAAGAGGGAACAATCTGTTGTCAGGAGAGACTGTGGGAGATGAAAAAGGAAAATTGAAAAAAAAAAAAAGGAAAAAACATAGTTTGAGGAACTTCCATACTGTTTTCCAAAGTGTTTCTACCAATTTACATTCCCACCAACAGTGCACAGGTTTCCCCTTTTTCCACATCCTCCAGAGCAATTATCTCGTCTTTTTCATAACAGCCATTCTAACAGATATGAGGTGATCTCTCAATGTGGCTTTTTGGGGTTTTTTTTTTTTGCAGTACATGGGCCTCTCACTGTTGTGGCCTCTCCCATTGCGGAGCACAGGCTTCGGACGCGCAGGCTCAGCGGCCATGGCTCACGGGCCCAGCCGCTCCGTGGCATGTGAGATCCTCCCAGACCGGGGCACGAACCCCTGTCCCCTGCATGAGCAGGCGGACTCTCAACCACTGCACCACCAGGGAAGCCCCTCAATGGGGTTTTGATTGTGTTTCCCTGATGATTAGCAATGTTGAGGATCTTTTCATATGCCTGTTGACCATTTCTCTATCATCTTTGAAAAAACTGTCTGTTTAGTTCCTTTGCCCATTATATAATTAGGTCACCTGTGGTTTTGCTGTTGAGTTTTATCAGTTCCTTATATTTTTGGATATTAATCCCTTATCAGTATATGGTCTGCAAATACTTTCTTCCATTTGTAGGTTTCCTTTTCATTTTGTTGACTCTTTTGCTGTGCAGAAACTTTTTAGTTTGATGTACTTGTACTAGTAGAACATAGGTGTGTCAAAGGACATAGATTACAGGTGTAGGGCTGCTGATTTTCCACAAAGTAAACATATCTGTGTAATCATTGTTACTCAAGAAATAGAACGTCACCAGCACCCCAGAACCCCCTTGCGTTCTCCTTCCAGTCACTAACTTCTCCCTCCCTGAAAAAAAGCACAACATCAAATTATGCAAAGTATATTCTTTTGGGGGTCTGACTTCTTTTGCTCTACCTTATATTTGTGATTTGCCTTCATGTGAGATTCATTCATTCAAGACTGGAACCAACTCCAATGTCCATCGGCAATAGAATAGATAAACAAACTCTTCTATATTTGTACAGTGAGATACTATACAACAATGGGAAGGAACAAACTTATATCCACCAGTGGCAGTATGGCCTTCCCATTAAGGACCTGAGGAGTATTTGTCAGCACTGAGACTGACCAGAGATCACTGAAATTCTTGGACTACCAACTGTGGCCACCTTCCTGAGCCCCTGTGTCAGCTCCAGCTGCAGGGTCAGTTTCTCAAGCTCTGTCTCTCCCACAGGCCATGGTCCCGGTGACTTTTCAAACTGCTGAGAGTGCCAAGCAATGCCCCAGTTCAATTAGACAGTGGATAGTAAATTGAAGTGGAAAGCTTGGTAGGTCGTGAGCACTTCTTCACTAGAGGCATGTAAGTAGACATTAGAAGGCTGCTTACAAAAGACATTCAAGCATCGAATGGCCAAAAAAAGGGCTGCAGCCACAAAGCCTGGCAGTGGGACAGTCTCAGGGCTACGGGGATTAGATAAAAACAGTGATTGTGAGCTGGCTGCTGACCCCAGCTCCATCCAAGTGAGCAAAACTTTCTATCAAGCATCTGCGTGTCCCTGCTCTGCTGGGATTCTCCATGCTGCTCCCAGCCCTGGTGGGAGTAAAAAGAACACTCACCAATTACCCAAGGGTCATGGATGAGGACACTTTAGCCAATAGCTACTTGGTCACCTGGCCTAGTCAGGTGTGGGAAATTGCATTTGTGAGGCTTTCCTTACCAGGGATGGGATGCTGCCTTTCCACCCACCAAAAGTACCTGGTTGGGGCTTAATAAGGTCCATGCCCAGGTGTACTTCCTTCTCTGTAACCTGGCCAACATGGCCTCAGTGAGAAGGGAGGGCATCCGGGGAGCTGCCACCCCGACGGTGACAGACCTGCTCCCACCTCTCCCTAAAACTGACCTTGAAGACCAACAGGTTCAAGTCATTGGACTTTCCCCTACCCATTCCCCTGTATACACGCCTGCTTCCATGAAATCTTCCCCAACTTCAAGAAAGCAAACTCATTCTGGTCCGAAGTTCACGCAATGAGTGTTGCAAATAGGATTAGCTAGCTCCTCAGCAGGCGTGGCGTCCCAGACTTCAGGGTGTGATGGGGGTGCGGGAAAAGGAGACAGAGGCCAGCAGCTCTTCCCCAGGATGAAGGGCACGGAGCAGCATCTTCTCTCCATTTCAGCATCATTGTCGCCTTCATTTTCTCATTTCACCATCTCAGCAGCCCATCGGGAGGGCATTCTTGTCCCCATTCCCCAGAGGGGGAAACAGCACTGCCGGGGACCTAAGTCACTCCCCCCAGAGTGACAGATCTTCGGGCCACGTGGACCAGAGGCAGCCTGGGAGGCACTGTTCCACTGTAGGTTCTTTGCCAGCTTTCTCCTGGGCACAGCGATCTGATCACGAGCTGCGCCCTCTGCCTGTCTGTGTCCTCGGAGCCGCCCCCTCGCCCCAGCCTAGCCTCCAGCCTGACGCTGCCCCAGGCCGAGCTCCCTGCAGAGCCAGTGCCCGCCAGGCTATGAAGGGCAGATGCTGGGTCTTGTGTGGTGATCCATGGCTTCTCCTTGGCCACCTTGGCTTCTCCTCCCCCAACTCCAAGAAACGAGCCGCGGTCTGTTTCAGGTCAACTCCCTGAATGTCTAGACCCTTCCCATGGCTTCCGCTGGAGCCAGGGAGAGCAACATGGGCTGGGCACCCCCCGGCCACAGGCCTCTGTCCCAGCATCATTGTCCATCAGCTGTGGGACCTTGAGCAAGTCACTCAGCTATTCTGAGCCTAGGTTCTTCGTAAGTCCCACGGGAATAATGATTCCTGCCCTGCCTACCTCAGGAAATTGTTTTAAGACTCAGCAATAGGGTATTAAAGGGGGGAGGAAGAGGAGGAACCCACAATCAGCTGAGAGAATGAAAGCTTTTTCATTAGATAATGTGGCTTTGCTTTAGAATCACCTGGGGAGCCTGTAAAACTCCAGATGCCCAGGCCGCACCCCAGACCAGTCAGAATCCAGGCATCCAGGTGGTCCCACTGAGCACCAGTGAGGTGAGAACCAGTGGTGTAAAGTCCTTTACCCACATGAGGGGTATAGGCAAGACTGTCATTTCATCTGGTAACCCACTCACCAAGGCGCTATCCACACTGGGCACTGGGCTAGATGCTGGAGCTGGAAAAGGGAGCAGGCACAGGGCCCTTGCTCGCAAAGAGCTACAGTGTCTGGAGAAAACAGACATTAGATGAATAACCATCCACATGGGTGCAGAACTGCCCACGGGAAGCATGCTCTGTGGGAAAAACATGCAGAGACATACAAATCTCAGCGGTCTTTTCTTCCCTGTGGCCCCTTCCCTCTGCTCTTTCCAGGGAAGCATGCAGGAAAAGTAATCCTAAATATCCAGAGAGCCCCTAAACTTCCCCAAAGCCCCACCCACCCCAGCATCCGGATCAGGATGTAGCCGATAGAACTCAGTGGCCCTCCCTCCAGACTCCCCGCATTTGGATAAGGAAAAGGGTGGCCTGGGGGCTGCCTGCAGCCCAAACCTCAGTGCTCAGCAGGGCCTACTCCCACGCTCCCCTCATACCCTCCCCTTGTTCTGGCAGGAGGCAGCTGGGAAGAGCAGCCTTAGTCCCAGACCCCCTGGGGCGGGTTATATTTGGTTGTTAAAAGTAATGACACATCTCCACGCAGTCCCCCCTCCCTCCTGCTTAACATGGTGAAGTCTCCTGGCAGGGAGGGGGCTGGCTTATATTTAGGTCTGGCATTCCCTGGTAGGCATCCTGTTCTGAAATGGAAATTCTTTTAATAGCTAGCCAGCCCCGAGCATTTAATGAGCTGGTGTTTGACTTTTTGATTTCTTGTTCTTGGTGGAGGACTGTGAGCTGCCTCAGCTAATTAGGGGTCCCCCCCTGCCTCACAAAGCCTCCTATTTTTTGAGCATGGGGAAGAGGAGAGAGCACTCTGTTATTTCTCAATGTCCCCGTTCCCTTTTAGGTTTCTGAGAACTTTGCTTTCTTGTAGAAATTCACCTCTTCCAGGAAGTCTTCCCAGATTTATCCACCTGCCTCCAGCCACTCCTTACCATTACTCCAAAAGTGCCCTTAGTCTTTTTCTGAGGTGCCTGCTATGTGTCCCCAGCAGCATCAACAGTACTGCAAGAATGCCTGTCTCCTCTTTGGAATCAAAGAATGTTAGGACCGACGTGACCATCTAGGGTCAAGGATCCTTTTAAGAGTATGATTTTAAGGGCTTGTGTGCGTTGCGGGGTGGCGGGGGTGATGACAGGGAACATGGACCCTCTACCCAGAAAAAAATATGCATACACACAAAATGCGAACACAATTTCAGGGGTACGTGGACCCTCAAAAGCCCACCCATGGACCCTAGGTTATCTAGTCTAACCTCCGTGTCTCACAGTAGAAGTTATGACCAAATCAGAGATGGAAAGTGATTTGCCCAAGGTCACACAGCCAGTGGGTGGCAGAACCGAGACTTAAACCTTGGCCTGTTCTCTGTCCCCCTCACCCCACCAGCCTTCTTCCATCAGCACCGCCGTGTACTGCCTCTTCAGAGGCTCCTCCCCCACCCTCCAGGCTGTCAGCCCACAGGGCCCAGGGCAGGGGGCTCTGCATTCAAAGGATGCTCACCTCTTGATGAGGACAATGACTTCTCTGCAAGGAGAGACAGGCTGGCTTGGTCCTGGGCTCACTGAGCCTCTGCAGATGCCAAGGGTAGGGAAGGAGGGAGGCATGGCATGTGGCGGTAGACCGTGGCAGGGGTGTCACTGGCCCCCTCGCCCCTGAGCATTCCAGTGTAACCAGTATTGATCTCCTTATTACCTCCTGGAAGGGCAGCTTCATTTGTCAAGCAAAACTACCTTCGTATCTGCAACACAGGAATTGATACACAGCAGGGCTAGTGGTTGGTATGTTAGGGCTGGGGGTGGGGAAGCAGGAGAAGGAAGCAGGCTGGAGAAGAGATTGCTAGCATGATGCTGATGTGGAAAATGAAAATAGAAACCTTCCAGACTGATGGGAAACATCTGCCTTGTCTGATGATATTTCCTGAGTTCTGGGGTGGGGATAATGCAGTTTGAAATTTGGCGAGCCATGGGGTTTGGCGTGCCTGTGCTGGGGAGAGGGGGAAGGAGGGAAGAGGCTCTCAGCCTGGCCTGGGAGCTATGTCCGGAAAGCCTCCCCAAACGTCCAAGAAGCGAAGACAGGCCCTTTTTGTTTCAGCATCATTCGCTTTGATTCTATCCAGAGTTTATTGAACACCTACTGTGTACAGAGCGCTGTGCCTGGGGCTGAGGAGCATTCGGAAATGAACAAGGATGGCTCCTGGCTCCCCAAGACCTCACGTCCCATGGAGGGACAGGAAAATTCATAAACTACTCCAAAATTCAGCCAAGGAAAAGGCCCTTCAGAGAGACGGTGTTATGGGGCTGTGGGCGAGGTTAAATTCCACTTAGGAGAGCTAGCAATTTCCTAGGAAAGATGCAATATGTCTTAAAGGCAGAATAGGACTTCATCAGGTAGAGGAAGGAGGAGAGGGCACTTCAGGTAAGGAAATGACTTAAATAAAGGCCTAGAGAGGAAAGAGGAGTGTCTACAATTGTGTAAAGTGATTTGACAACTGCTGGGTATGGAGGGAGGAGAGAAAGGAGTTAAAGAGAACAATAGCGTGTCTTGCCAAGGCACTAGAAGGATACTGATCTTTACCAAGCAAATGAGCACAGGATATGAAGTAGCAGAGGGAAATGATGAGTCGGTTTGACTTCTGTTCAGTCATCCAGTAAATATGTTGGTATCTCCTGTAGGTCAGATACTGCATCCTGCTCACGGAATACCATGGTGATCAGACATGGTGCCTGCCCTTGTGGAGCTCAGAGTCCAGTTGAGAGACAGACATTTATCAAATAATCCCCCAAACCACAGTATAGGGCGTTGCACTCCAAGAGCTCAGGGGTTCATGAACTCGCTAAAAAAGTGGTAGGTGGCTGAGATCTGAAGGATATGCAGGAGAAGGCAGAGAGGAGCGTTCTGGGCAAGTGAATGGTGCAGGCGGAGGCCACGGCCAGCGGGGAAAGAGGGAGGGGCGGAGCGTCACCCTGCAGACTTTGAGAAGAGGCAGGTTGGGGCCAGACTTGGGGGTGCTTCATGGGCCGTGCTGAGAGCTCTGCCTTTTTCTAATTGTGCTGGCCGCTGTGGGCAGAAGCTCTCTCCCGTGCTGCTGGGGGTGAAGGTGGGGTGGGGAAGAGGGGTACACAGGTATATCCTCCCTGGGGGTAACTTGGCAGGAGATAGAAACATTGGGAATGTGCATGCCCTTTGACTCAGCCATTCAACCGCTAGGAATTCCACTTGCGGGGATGTAAGCATCCATTAGTACACGTGCCAAGAGATCTATGTACCAGTTTGTTTGGGGTTTTTGTGTTTTTTTGTTGTTTTTGTTTTGTTGTTTTCTGGGGGCAGGGGGGGTGTTTCAGTATTACCTGCAGTTACAGAAACTTAGAAGCAACTTCAATTCTCAGGAATAGAGAGCTGGTTAAATAAATGGATATAGCTGTGTGTAATTGAATACCAGGCAACCATTACAAAGAATGGGGTGGCTCTGTGCATACCGGTGAGGAATAACCTCCCCAAGATGTTTTAAGTGGGAAAAGAAAAACAGAAAAGAAGAGGCAAAGTGCACACCGGACTCCTGTGGGAGGTCTGCGTCAAAGACCTCACACCTCCACTACCCCCTTCCTTCTGCGTCTGTCCTCACCGCCTGCCCCCAGCAGCCCTGGCTCCTGCTGAGCAATGCACTGTCACCACACTTGGGGTTGGAGAGAGGAGAGGTCGCCCCCAGAAACTAACTAGAGACGGTTGTTGACGCGGTCTCTGTTGCCACGTCGATCCCTTAGAGGGCCAGAAAAGAACCTGCACCGCCCGCCCAGCACCTAACGTCTAGGGCCCTGGGAGGTGTGCACCTAATGTGTAGCTGAGAGGGGAAGGAAGCACACGTGACCGGAAGATGCAGCTGTAGCAACAAAAGGGGGCGGGAGGATTCCCCGTCGACTCCACGGTAAAGGAGCGGAGCGGTCAAGAGTGTCTTGTCGGCGTGGAGAGTGCGCACAGTCCAAGGCAACCAGCCACAGTTCCTCTCCCCAAGCTGTCCGCTGGGAACAGCGTCACAGCCCAGACGCAGACAGCGCTGGCGCTTCCTTGAGGGGGCAGGTTGCTTCATTGGGAGAGTGTGGGGGGTTGTTCCTCTTTGAGGGGGAAGGTGGGAATGGGATGGTTTTCAGGTCAAGAGTGATCACGGGGCTACCCTCAGCAGTTCTTGTAGGGAAGTTCATCAGTGTAGGTTTTGAGGGTCACAGGGAGACCAGGTCAGATCCATAGACCCTCTCTGCACTGGCCCGTTATGGCCATGGGAGAAGGCCAGAGTGCAAAGCCAGTCTTCCCGACCCATAAACGTTACACCTACCACTTCATTTCATCCAGCAAATACTGTGTATAAAGTTAAAAGGCAAACTACACGTCAAAAAAAAATTATTTGGAACAAATACAGCAATGGGCAAAAACTAAAATCCTTCAAAAATACTACTTTTAGATCATTAAGAAAACACTAACATCCAAAAAGAAAAAGGAGCAAAGAACATGACAGAGAGTCACAAAAGAAAGAAAAATAGTTGAAACAAATCTATTTCAAGAATCAACCTCACTAGTAATCAAAAATGCAAATTAAAACAAGCTGCCATTTTGCCCTTTTCAGTGTGGCACATATTTTAAAATATATAATGCTCAGTGTTGGCAAAGGTGAGAAGGACAGTTCAGCAAACTGCTGATGATAGTAAAAATTGGTACAATATTTACAGTGATACGTGTCAACACTTCTGGCTATATGTGTCAAAGAGCCTTAAAAATAATAGTTCCTGTAGACCTAAAAGTAATTTCATTTCTAGGAATTTATCATAAGGAAATAAACAGAAAAATACAGATAAAGGTTTCTAATAGTGAAACATCAGAAATGGTCTAAATATCAACAGGGATTGTTTAAATACATCACAGTACATCAGTATAATGGACTGTCACCTGGGCATGAAACATACTAGTTTATGAAGACTGTTCCAAGATATTAAAATGTTCTCAGTTGAATGCGAAGAAAAATGAGCAGGAAATATAACTATGTACAATCTGATCTCAATTATACTGAAATATGTGTATATGTGAGTGTGTGTTGTGTACGTGTGTTTAAATACACATATAAAAGTTTTCAATGATATTAAGGAAATTCACTGAACTGTTAATAGGGAAAGTTGGATTGTGGATTTCAATTCTCTTTTTTATATTTCTCAATATTTCAATTTTTTAATAATAAGTATACTTTACTTTTATGGTCAGAAAAAACATGACAATAAAAGTTACATCTATTTGCAAGGCTGTGTTAACCATACCAGATCGTTAAGTATTGATGTCATCTCTCTGTTGTGGAATTGCTGTATTCCACAGTTGCATTGCTGGAACTTTTCATTTGTTCACGCATATTTGCCACCCAGATTTCCCCCAAGGTCTCATCCGCCTGCCTCGCCCACAGTCTTGGCTCAATGCCCTTACATAGGAGGTCTCAAAGCACATGTCATGGGATCAAATGTATACAGCACAATGCGGATGAAACTTCTGTTAGCTTCCATGACTGACCTCATTTCTCAAGAGCTGCCTTCCCTCTGATTCAGGCGGAGAGAGGAAGTTTATATATATATATATATATATATATATATATATATATATATATATATATATATATATATATATATATATATATAGCAGCTATTTTATTTATTGAAGTATAGTTAAT
The DNA here is from genome assembly GCF_964341445.2 of Mesoplodon mirus. Taxonomy (NCBI): domain Eukaryota; kingdom Metazoa; phylum Chordata; class Mammalia; order Artiodactyla; family Ziphiidae; genus Mesoplodon; species Mesoplodon mirus. Next base: position 126,168,487 of record NC_138983.1, on the reverse strand, counting down.
TTGCAATGTTTTGTTAGTTTCAAGTGTACAGCAAAGTGAGTCAGTTATACATATATATATATTCTTTTTCATATTTCTTTTCCATTATAGGTTATTACAAGATATTGAGTATAGTTCCCTGTGCTATACAGTAGGTCCTTGTTGTTTATCTCTTTAATATATAGTAGTGTGTATTTGTTAATCCCAAACTCCTAATTTATTTCCCCACTACTACTGCTATCCCCTTTGGTAACCATAAGTTTGTTTTCTTTGTGAGTCTATTTCTGTTTTGTAAACATGTTCATTTGTATCATTTTTTTTAGATTCCACATGAAAGTGATACTATATGATATTTGTCTTTCTCTGTCTGACTTCGCTCAGTATCATCTCTAGGTCTATCCATGTTGCTGCAATTGGCATTGTTTCATTCTTTTTTATGGCTGAGTAGTATTCCATTGTGTAAATATACCGCATCTTCTTTATCCATTCATCTACTGATGGACATTTAGGGTGCTTCCAGAGAGGAAGTTTCAAACTCGCCACTTAAAGAGACTGCAGTCTCTCCCAGTTTAAAATGGCCTGTTGGGATTTAATGAATTAATACTCTTGCGAGTTTCCATTCTTTATCAAGAGTCTTTCTCCCCTACTGATGTGGCCTCTGGATTCTTCCTATCCAAGATGGCTTCTGGGTGCAGGGGAAACACCCATCCCTGTGGCGTTTGGGACAGACCCCTCTGGGCCCTACACTGCCCTCTTGCTGCGAGGTCCTGCCCTCACCACCTCTCCTGCTAAGGTCTACACAGCTGGTGTGACCCAAGGTGTATTCTCTTAGCAAAGATGAGCCATAGGGACTGCTTTGCCTGCTACGGAGGCCCGCACCTTTCACTGAGGTGCTGTGGATCCACCTGCAACTGGCTGCTTGTCTCCGGGTGCTAGTCCCTTCCCTAAAGCCTCTACTTTTGAACCATCCGAATTGAATTCTGTTTCCTGCTGGGGCCCCAGCTGATACAACAGAGACACAGTCTCTGCTGTGGATGGTGGCTCCCAGGTGATCAACATCGCTTAGGAGCATGAATGGCAGAAACCCAGACCAGAGCCACAGATGGTGTCACTTTTGTTCTGCACCTCCTCGTACACGCCTTTTTCCTGAGATTGATAGGCTGGCTTCCTACGCTAGGCTATTGGGCTGCCACCCTGTCTGCTTCTCCTTCCCTTTCCCCTGAGCATGTTCTGGGCCAGTCTCCAAGATGGATAGACTCAGCCACAGAGCACCAAGAGGCCGTGCTGGGGTAAGGAGACAAGGTGATGGGGGGGGGGCTACTTGTTGCTAGAGTTGTGGACGGCCAAATGAAGAGTCAGTACTGCCCTGCCCCCTCCATCAGCTCCCATGCCTCCTTGTGAAAGAGCCCCGTTTCTGGGTGGTTGGGCTCTCAGAGCTGGTGCCTAGAATACCATGTGGTCCAGGCCATGGTGAGCTTGCTGAGGACAGGACTATGGTTGAGTCGTCTCTGCGTCCTCGTCAGTAAGCACTGCCTGACTAAATGAGTCCACACTCTTCCCTAATCAACTTCTCTTCCCAATTCCACTTCCCTCCCAGAGGAGGAAGCCGTGGTCTGACTGGCACATTTGAGGAATGCGGACCTCAGAATCTGAGTTCAGACTCCCTCCTCGGGTAGCAATGATGGTCTGGATGAAAAGTCATGGAGATAAATAAGATCTCTAAAATCTCCTATAAACACAGAGGGAGGGGGAATCTGACATACCGATTATCTGTGGAACCAGAGCAAGGTCGGGGTGGGTGGGATGAGTGGAATCTGTGTCAATGAAGAATGACTTTTTCTTGCAATGAGTGTGTTATATCTAAGGGTAGAGAGACTGTTCCAGTGGGTTTTATAGCTGTCTCCAATACTGGAAGGGGTATTGTATGGAAAATAGATCACACTTATTTCAAGGTATAACTATAGTCAGTGGGTGAATGTTTAAGGAAGGGGGTTTGTTTGATCCCCAGAGCTATTCACAAGTGGGACAGGCAGCCTGGAGGTAGGGTTTGAGCAAAGGCTGAGTGACCTTCTCCAGGAGGACTGAAGATTCCTTCTGGGGGCTACAGAGGCCCAGGAAGGAAGAGAAGGTATTCCTAGCCCCTGGTTTCCTCTCTGCTCCTCAGAACCCACACATGGGGGAATCTCAAGAGGGAAGGAAAGAGCCCTGAGAGGGTGGGAGCCCCCGACCGCCAGCAAACCTGAGAGTTCAGTGAGGAGGGGTCATGGCCGCTCCAAGAAGGATTCCCCACATATCCCACAGAAGAGCCCCACCTTGCGCTCCCCATTACACAGAAGGGAAGACTGGGCCTGGAGAGTGGAAAGGATAATAAACCGTTGCTGTGTTCTGAGCACTTCCCAGACCCTGGGCCAGGCGTTGTGCACACACAGCCTCTGACCCTTACAACTGCCTGCAAGGAGGTCGGGGTTGGCTCTCCTGACAGATGAAGAAATCAAGTCTCAAGGAGATTAAGTGACTGCCCCGCCCCTGATGGCACAGCAAGAAAGAACCCACGCCAGGGTTCAAATCCAGGTCTGCCTGGTTCCAGCCCATCACAGTGCTCCCTGGGGTGGGAGGTCCTCACCCAGACAGCTTGAACTAAAGCCAGACCCCCTTCCCCACCTTCTCATCTCTCTCCATCACCCCAGCCTCCCTGCCTCTTGTCCAACCCTCCCTCCCAAGCACCTCCCTCCTCCCCCTGCAGGCTACCCTGACCTAACACAGAAATCTAGTCCAACAAAGACAGACTCCATGTGCCCAGGACTAAAAGAAGCCAGGTGGCAGAGTAAATGAAAGTTGGCTGAGGGCCTCTGCTTAAGTGCTTTTCCATTCTGCCTCGTCTCTGCATTCTGGGCTGGCTTGCACGTGACTCCGTGCGCAGGGAGAGACCGCTGTGCTTGCTGCAGAGGGAAGCCCTCCGACCTGGTGATGGGCGATTGGTACAAGAATGTGGGAGGCCTGAGCTGAGCTCCGGGAGACGAGGGCAAGGTCAGCCCCGTCTTTTCCAGCCTAAACAGCGTCCCTGGGGAGTGTTTGTCAGACCAGCCCTGCCGTGGGGTAGGGTAGGGGGTACAGGCAAGGAGGAGGGTCATGCTGATCTAAAATCCGGGAGGGCGAGGAGGGCAGAACAGAAGGAAGAGGATACTCTTCAGCCCCTCTGATCGGGTCCCTCCCCAGACCTACAGCCAACAGACAGCCACAGCCCAGACAGTGGCGGTCCCCAGAGCACCTGCCTCGTGTCCCCATGGCAGGGTGCCCTGGATCCCAGACAGGCCTGGTTGCCAGGGACGCAGGGCAGGCGGACTGGCATGGGAAGCAATCTCCTTCCATTTCCGTCTCTGGCTTCTCCATCCTGGGCTCCCCAGGCGATCCAGCTACTTGGATCCCCACCTCATCCTCCGCTGGAGCTCTTGGAGGGAAGCTAGAAGCTGAAGGAAAGGGGAGTGGAGAGCAGGATTCAGTGAGGGAAAAGATGTCTACGAGCGGGCTTGGCCCACCCCATTCAAGCATGAATAAATAAACAACTGCAATAATGAGGCAGCCGCCCTGCCACACAGCTCCACAGCCAAGGGAGAATTCCTTCAAAAGAACGGAGCCGGAGCCGGTGTGGGTTCATTATTCATGAGCAGGGCCCTCCAAGGTGGGGCCTCTGTTGTTTGTTGCAATTTAACACAGGCCTTGGTGGAGAGGGAGGGGTGGGGGGAGGCAGGGAGGGAGGTGGATCTCTGGGCAGCAGCCAAACGCATTAAGGGGTCAAGTTCACAGAATCAGCCCAGAAACACGGTCGGTGCAGTTTGTCCTCCTCTCTAACGACGGTCGGGGAGCTGTGGCCGTGTTGGGTCGCACAGGGCACCTCTCTCTCCAGCCCCTGGTACATGAAATAGTTTATGCCACCAAATGTTCAGTTCTTTGTCATGTACTGAACACCTGCCACGGCCAGACACCATGCAAGTGTGCAAGGCTCCTGAAGACGAGCGAGACGCCTGCATTACCTGCAGGAAGCTTGTGCTCTAATGATACCAGGGCGTGGAAGGCGGTCTGCTTAGGAGAAGGACTGGGCTTTGAGTCAGACGGGCTTAGGTTTGTACACCAGCTCTGCCAGGGCCCAGCCATGGCACCTGCCCATGAGAGCTTCCTTGTCAATTAAATGGGGATAAGAATGCCTTATTTGAAATGTCATTTTAAGGATTATAAATAAGGTGTTTAGCACAATTCCTGACACATAGTAGATGCTCAGTAAATTAGAACTGCTGACGGTAGTAATAACATTTGACCTTCCTACAAATATCTTTTTTTTTTTTTTTTTTTTTGTGGTACACAGGCCTCTCACTGTTGTGGCCTCTCCCCGTCACGGAGCACAGGCTCCGGACGCGCAGGCTCAGTGGCCATGGCTCACGGGCCCAGCCGCTCCGCGGCATGTGGGATCTTCCCAGACCAGGACACGAACCCGTGTCCCCTGCATCGGCAGGCGGACTCTCAACCACTGCGCCACCAGGGAAGCCCCCCTACAAATATCTTGATCTTCAAGATCATTCAGGAAATTGCCTAAGGTTTTCTGTTTCTACCCAAAAGTTTGACATTTCTTAGAGTAGCCCTTCTTATCCTGAACAATTCCACTATTGCACTTTGCTGGAAGGGAGGAGTTGATTTGACCTTTTTGAATGTGAAAATCTTCCTTCAGAATGGATTCTGCTGCATAACGCTTATGACATTAGCCTGATGCATTAAGAAATGATAAAATTAAATTGCTAACATTTATTGAGTGTTCACTATGTGTCAGGCACTGTGCTAAGTCCCTTATGTCCATTATCTCGTTTAATCTTCAGAAGAAGCTCTGACACAGGTAGCTCTCTGTTGCCATTTTACAGATGAAGAAACCGAGGCCCAGAGAGGATCACTTGCCCACAGTCACATGGCAAGTGACAGAGCGAAGGTTCAAATACGCCTGACCCTGAGCGCTCAGCCCCAGGGCTGTTTACACGTGAATTTCCTTCCGCTTGGAAGCCACGCGAATAACATGTGATGCAGGATGGGGGCGCCACTGATGGACAAAATTAGGACCAAGTTTAGCAGCCGTTTTAGGGTGAGCATTGCAGTACGTTGAGAATTCCCAGGCCAGGAGCTGGAAGATTCTGACGCCCCTCCATAGCCAGGTTGGTAGACTGTCCGCTTCCTCTGCTGTGGGGCCTCACTGCTCTCTGAGTCTTAGCTGTGTGTGAAGTACTTGCCTTACTGAAGACAATGAAGTACTCAAAGGCAGGGACTGGCAACCAATCAACTAGCACTTATTAAGCACCAGCTGTGTGCCTAGCCTTATGCTGAGTGCTGCAGAGTCTAAAGAGAGGGACCTTGCCTTCAAGGAGTCACAGGCAGGGAAAGAACAGACACACACACACGCATATGCATACGCATGCACACCGAGATACCAGGTTACCTATGCCCAGGGCCTGACGTGGAACGGAGGGAGCACTCTTGCCCAGCACCAGATGAACTGTCTCCTTGTATCTGAGGGCACAAAGTAACAGGCGCTCATATCTACCCGAGAAAGTGAAGTTGCTATTTTTAGAGATCACCTAAAGGGAGCACCTCTGGGCATGCCCCACTAGAGGTGCCGGTTGGGAGGTGGGAACAGAGGCAGGAAACGCAGTGGTCCTTTTGATAAATCTATGCCTTTAAAAGAGAAATGAGCTGGAGCTTCGTGGATGGGTGGCCTCATCACAGCAGCAGGAAATGCAGTGAGACTAAAAGGTAATCCTTCCAGCTCCTGTCCAGGATTAAACCCAGGGCCCTGCTGTCCTGGGAAACCTAAACTCAGAGAAAGGACACAGCTGGGTTGGCCTAGACCCCAGTGTGCCCAGATCTCTCCAACCAGGAACAAATGAATCAGAACTGGTTCTGGGAAAAAATATGAGGATCTTCCCAGCACAGATACCTTGCCCTTCGGGTTTTCCCTTCACTGGTGAAAGCTGCTCCCACCCATTCAAGAGTGTGAGACTCTCAGGTCCTTGTCCCTTCCTTTATAATCAGTGCTTCTTCTCAGAAAAGCCTGGGGAAATTTATTTTTACTAAGGAGTAAATAACAGAACACATTTTATAGTGTTGCCTCTCTTGGAGGTATTTGCATTTAAACCAGGATCAAGTGTTTAAGTGAAAGGAATAAGACACAAATAGTGGAATTTCAGGTCATAGTGGATACTGAACAGTGTTTTGGATGGCAGAGTGCTTCTGGATCTTTCATAATGGTACCACCTACTCTAAATGTAAGCTAGTCCTGACCTTGGGCATCTCGGCTTGGCCTCAGCAGGTTAAAGTAAGTCTCCCTGCTGAAGCGTTTCTGCCCCCTCCCCCAACCAGCCCTAGGGATAAGGCCTTTGGACCCTGGTTTCATGATAGGCTGTGAACGGTTTATGATCCAGGGTTGGGGAATCAATGTGAGATTCTTAGGCTTTAGGTCTTTTTTGTCTCTCCGTTTCTGAGACCAGAAATGCTGGACCAGCACAACTAGGCATCGTAACATTTGGATCTTACTGTGATTTATTTAGAGCTGGAGGTGGAGGAGGGACAGAGAGGAGAATTAGTGGGTGAGGGATGGGGGAGGGGAACAGCTGCTCTGGAGCCTGCTCTGTGGGTATACAGCAAAATTGTGGCTTTTAGTACTTTTCTAGGGACAGCCTCATTCAATAAATTCCAGCTGAGGGGGTGGGAACTCCCCTCAGATGATTCCTGCCCTCCCGCCATCCTCCTGCAGTGGCCTCCAGAGACCCTTGCCAGTGCCCAAACACAGTGGGGTCCATGGGGTCCTATCACCCTGTCTCCACTCCACCTCTTCCTTCAGCCCTGGCCCCCTGGCCTCCTTCAGAGGCCAGCTAGGGCAGGAGGAAAGGTCCCCGGCCCTTTGTCAATCACCTCTCCCTGGCTGGCAGTACCCAGGGAAAGGAAGCCGCCATCTCCACGGCCACGTGTCACAGTTACCAGCAATGCCAGGAGATAATGACAGGTTGAGTGTTCTCTGCCTGGCGAGGAGTTGCATGCAAATGACTGGGCTCTGAATGGGTTTAATTGTCACTGCCTGATGTGGTGGCTCAGACCACCCCTCCTCCCTCCCCTGGTGGGCGGGGAGAAAAGAGAGCAGGGAGCATAGGAGATCCTGTGGTTTGGGGAGGGTTGGCTCAGAATGGCCTGTGGGACCCAGAGCCGGAGGGCGAGGGAAGCTGGCATTTCCCCTCTGCGGGACCAGCCTGCTAGCGCACAGCTGTGAGCGGGGAGTGGGGATTCACTCCCAGACACGATCCAGAGTGAGATGCGGCTCTACAACCGTAAATCCCTTTACGCATCGCAGCTCAGCCGGGAGAGGCTGTCACGTGTCTGCAAGATGTTCCCGCTTGGCCAGCCAGGCCCCAGAAGAGAGGGGAGGGGCTGCAAAGAACAGGCAATAAATGCCCTCCCTGTGTGCCTCACGCAGCCCTGCCCCAGCGCACACTCCAGGACCTCCGACCACGGGCGCTGGCCGAACCAGGGCCCAAAGCTCAGCAGTAGAGACGGCCGATGCTTATGGAATGCTTCCTTCATTTCAGGCATTTCCCGAAATCACTGCTTATTCTCAGAATAAACTCATCCACTTCTCACCATATTTCTATAATGTAGGGTCTGTCAGTAGCCCCCATCTTATCTGTTTGCAGATAAGGAAAACGAGGCATCGAGAAGTTAAGTACAGTCGTCCCTCGGTATCACTGGGGCATTGGTTCCAGGAGCCCCCAGGATTACCAAAATCCGTGGACACTCCGGTCCCTTATATAAAATGGCATAGTACAGTGAATACAGTTGGCCCTCTGTATCCGTGGATCCAAAACCCATGGATACAGAGGGCTGACTGTAACTCGTTCCAGATCACACACTTTGGCAGAGCCAAGATTCAAATGCAGAACGTGGCCCTACACTTTGCGCCCTGCCATTCCCCTCCGTATGGTAATGTACCACTTACCTACTGCTGTCCTGGAGTTGTTGATCATTCCTGGATGCTACATGGGCTTTGGGGTCTGTCTCTGAGCGCATATCACTGTTGGTCTGATGTTCGTACATCTGTGTGTGCTCTAGGTCCATCTTCTGACCCAGCTGAAAGTCATTTGACCCAATCAGAGCCAGGGCCCTGCAACGCTTACTGAGTTGTACCCTGAATTGGAGTTCATCTGGATGCAGAAAACACAGGGTGGTAGCAGATGTCTTGTGTCGAGGGGAGAAGGCTGGGGAAGAACATGTTCACACAATGTGGAGAGGGGCTGGGGTGCTGCTGAGCAGGGAGGGCTCTGAGCCCCTCACAGGGGCTTCATCCAGGGCATCGTCTTTTCCACTCATTCTACACCTTGGAGTTCCATGTAGAATTTCATTTGGAGGAAGGCATCCATAGCCTGAAGCAAAGTAGCTGACACTAGGAGGTTTCTAAGGCCCTATTCCTTAGTTCTAGAGTCTAAGTAATAAGGAACCACTGAAGACTTTTGACTGGAAATCCCCTTCCAGTCACTAGTATCCCAGGGTTAGGAAAGAGTATGGACCAGAACTAAACTTGGACATTCAGTGGCTGAGGGCTGGAAACCTGCCAAACCAGAAACCACCCAAAAGTTTACCCCAAGCTGCAACAAAATGTTTCATGTTAATGGGTCAGAAATTCTCTAATCACTGAAAGGAGACTGATGCTGAGTTCTGTATCACTGTGACAATTCTGTGATTCCACCATGTTAGGGTTATTTAATGTCACTGAGTGATTACTTTCCAGGAGTTTACATTCTTAATGCATTTATCCTTGCAGAACTTTGGGCGCCAACGTAAAAAAAAAGACAACACCGGAGACCCCACTCCAAAATGGGATAGTCAGAATCCTTCCTCAGAACTGTCAGAGCTCTTAATCAGTTTAGACCAAAGCAATTCAGCCCTGATTTTTTTTTTTTTTTTTTTTTTTTTTTTGGTCTGTGTTGGGTCTTCGTTGCTGCACGCAGGCTTTCTTCTAGTTGTCATGAGCGGGGGCTGCTCTTCGTTGCGGTGCGCCGGCTTCTCACTGCACTGGCTTCTCTTGTTGCAGAGCACAGGCTTTAGGCACGCGGGCTTCAGTAGTTGAGGCGCGTGGGCTCAGTAGTTGTGGCGCACAGGCTTAGCGGCTCTGCGGCATGTGGGATCTCCCTGGACCAGGGCTCGAACCCGTGTCCCCTGCATTGACAGGCGGATTCTTAACCACTGCATCACCAGGGAAGCCCTCAGCCCTGATTCTGAGATGACGACAAACATACCTTGGGTTCTATGTAATTGCGTCCCCAGGATGCTATAATGAAAGTTGGCACTCCTCCCCTCACCATGCAAAGTGCTCCTGTTGCCTCTTCTTCAACCCCTTTCCCCCACCCCCACCTCAAACCCTGAAATGACATAGACAAGGGCAAAGAAATGTTTGGAGTTTACATTTGGGGAATAAGAGATGAGATCGGTTTTGATGAACCTGAATATAGACAGAGACGAAAAAACCAGAGATTCTACATAGAGTCAAGAACTTCCAAAGTGGGCAAAAAGCATAATGGAGCCCAAAACCAGTTCAGCCTAGTTTCCAGTACTGCACATTGGATAGCTGCCATCTCCTAAATCACCCTAGACACCCACGATATAGCAGGATGTATCTGGGACTGGGATAATAGGAAACCTGAGTTCGGGTCTTTCCTTTCCTCTTCAGTCTTAGGCAAGCTGCTGAACTAATTCCTACTCTTCAGTTAAATGGGGTAATAAGTTCTACCCGTAGGATGTGGGGAAACATTAAGGTTCTACGAAAACTATTATCGTTCCTTATTTTTATGTTGTAAAAATGCATTATGCCCAAAGGTAATCCCCTTAGAAACCTTAGGAAATGACCAGGGTGAGGAAATCTGTTAGGCTAGCATTCCAGATCTCTTAAGCTTAGACAGTGGGAGAAAAGAGAGCTGGAGAGAATGTTTGAAAGTGTTGTATTCTGTTTTCTGTCATAAGCAACAACCATCTACCCTGTTGGGAGAATATTTTTAACAACTAAATGACCAATAAATGTTTAACTTATCAACCATATATTTCTTATATTCCTCCTACAGCGCCCAGCCTAAGTTTATGGATAGGGCTAGACCAAATGTGTCCATACAGTCAATAGACTTAATGTGTCTTTGGTTGAATTTTTTCCTCTTCTTACTTTAAATAATGACACTATTCCCAAAGGTGCAAAAAAAGTGAGTTTATGGAATATGATTCTGGGGTTGACAGTTTTCTTTTCAAGTTAGAGAAGGAGCATTTAAGCTGCAAAGAGAGGAGGTCAGGAGAAGGCAGCACCCAAATGAAACATCAAAAGTAATCCATGGAAGCTCCTTCTCCCAGGCTGACAAAGGCCCTGGCCTTGAACCCAGGTTGGGTCTTAACTGCTCAGGGCCCTGCTCCCATACACCTCCCTTCCAGTTTCCTTCTTGCAGAGGTCTTTCTGGCAAGTGAGGTGACTGAGGCCCTTCTGGCGCTGTCCCAGGTCCTGAAATGCCATGGGTTCTCATCTTGGTGATGGAAGTGGCTCTGGAGCTCTCCCCTCTAGTCAGCTGTTATGTGGAAACTAATTTCCATATAATAACATTTTGCTTTTTGTAATAAATCATAACCACAGTAAGGTGACTGGGTTATGTCATTATTTGCAAACCTACAGAAGGTAATTATAATATGTCTGAAAACCTCCATGCAGGACAGTGCAGTTCCAGCCCCAGCACCATCTAATAATAATAAAAATTTATATTGTGCTTTATGTGACCACTCATCACAGTAACCATTCTATGCCATGGGAAAAGAAAGCCCACAGCAGTGACAAATTCACAGACGTGGAAACCTTATAAATACCAAACTACTTGATTCCAAAGCTAAAGCTAGCTACTGGGTTTCCTCCTCTTTTTTCCTATGAAACTTTTATAGTAACAGGCTGGGTGTCCAGCTTTGCCTCTGCATTCAAAACAATGAGCTCTTTTGGGCATTTCCTTTTTATGCATTACATGCACGTGCATCCACCTTGGCTGATGTTGGTTCATAGCGATTAGCTTTTCTAACAGCATACCTATGTGGTTCCCTTTCACATCTTTCTCCCTGTGTCCTTGTCTCCCACCTCCCATGCCTCATCTTATTTTTCTAGAATGCATGGTTCCATTGCTTTCTGTGAGCATAGTAAAGCATGTTCCATGGGCAGTAACTGAGACACTCACTGGTATTCATCTTGCATGTGTTTCCAACATGTTCTCTCTTGTTGAATTTCACCCAAGCATAGAAATATATTATTGCACGTTGAAGTGGGCTCTCCAAAGCTACTGTCTGTCCTCCCCAACCTGCTACTTCTCAGGCCTCTGGCACATCCTGCTGAGACTTTTTTCTGAGAGGAATTGCAAATCTGACCGATCAGAAGACACTCTGAACTTCCAGGGAGGTTGTGTTTCCTAGTAGCAATCCCATTAAACATAGAGCTTATAGTTTCAAAAAATCTGGACTTAAGAGTAGCATTCTTCACCATCCAGTGCCTTGAGATCTTCTATAATGTTCCCCCATTTTAGCTGCAGTGGTCTTACTTTTATTGTGTGTGTGGTGGTGGCCGATCGCTAAGATAATTTTGCTTAGGGCTGTGAAATTTGCCTTCAAACCCAAAATCGAATTCAATCCACTGCTTTCAGCAGGAGCTATGGGCTTGTATGTACATCTCTTTCCCAGGTATGCCTGCACTTACTGATGCTGAGAGTGGTCATTTATCACGGACAATACAGAACCAAAAAGAGTTTATTATTAAGTTTCTTGCGCCCATGTGATTTGTCTTAGAGCTTGAGACGTGACGTCTTGTTCCTGAGCCACTTTTATCTGCGTATTTCCACACCTGCCTCCTCCTACCTCTTCACCTCAGGAGGTTTTTTGAGAAAAGGTGGTCTTATGTTGGTTGCAATGCTTGAAAGGTTGCTTTTGTTACTGTGCACGGGCTTGGCAAAAATCTACCTCAGGGTGACCTACATGAGGGTAGAGATAGGGATGGGGATGGGCTGACAAGCTCTTCCTGACTGTGAAGTGAGATAGGAAAATACATCACCGGGGAGGGGGGTTCATCCTTTGTCTCTTTGTCTTTTCCACAAAAAAGAGATTTTTGTGGGAACACTAGGTGAGGCCAGTCCTAACATCTTAGGGTTCTGGGATATCTGGGAGGTCTATCACAGCCTATCCATAGGAAGGAATATTATGTAGTCCTTAAAATGGTGTTTTTGCAGATGATTTAATGATACAGAATAAAAGCTCTTACTGTAATATAAAGTAGGGGAAAAATAGCACATAAAATTGCATATGTAGCCTGATCTCGGCCCATCTCCCTCCCTCCCACCACCACCCCACTCCCTCGCAGAAAAAAAGACTGGAAGGAAATGCACCAAATGCACCAAAAAATATCAACTTTCTATCTCATGTGGGTGGGGCTACAAATAAGTTTTATTTTTCTTATTTCTGCTTTTCTAAATTTTCCAAATTTCTTACAATGCATATTTATATTTTAATCAGAAAAAAAAAGCAGATATCTTTAAAAGCCCTTCAGAGACAGGGGCTCCACTGACTTCCTTGATCTCTATTCTAGTGAGTCTCTTTCCAACCCTCCCCCAACCCCACTAGGAAGAAAGCCTTTCTCATTAAAGCTCCCCTACAGCCTTCCTTCACCCTCATCTCTTCAGAGAAGTGTCTTGAGGAAATATCAAAGGGTGTGTGTGTGTGTGTGTGTGTGTGTCTGATTGTGTGAGTGAAAGGGAAAGACAGAGTAATCATTATATCAGGAAGGAAGAAACCCACCATAGAAATGCAAAGCAGAGCAGTTGAAGAGAAAGGCTAGAGTGAACTACAGAGGAGTCCCATCTTGACAAAAGTAACAATGAGGAATTAAAATCCCACCACAGAAACTGTCAGAGGGCAAGGGATGAAGGGAGAACTGAATAATAGAGAAGGTCTATCCAGAGGGGAAAGGGACTCACCCTTTACCCTTCCCTGGCCCCCTTTCTTCTTTAGATCCAACCACATAGGACTAGCAATAAGACGTCTTGGGAGTAGAAGGAGGATGCCACAAACTAGGGAGGGCCTGGGAAGTCCAGACAGAGAGAAAGGACCAAATAGCTGGAGTCAGAGAAGGAGCTGGGGCTGCTGCAGGACCTTAGATGGAGGTCATCTGACCCACTGGGAACACGCAGAGCACAGATGTCAAAGCCAGAGCACAGCCCCCTGTTTTGCAGAAGAAGCTGATGCCCAGAAGGAAGATGTGACTATTACTAGAGCCTTAGGACAAGAGGACTAAGCAGATGTGCACGCCCTGCTAAGAGCATCGCAAGTTGGATGGGCTTCTCCACCAGGGGCAGCATCGCTCACCCCGCACTCCCAACCCACGTGGGTGTTTGAACATGGTGGGGTGGGGGGAGCAGGCAGCATATCTTATTGTCAAAAATGACTGATGGTGCCCTGGCACTTAGTGCATGCAGAGGAAACATCCTTTTTTGCCTGGGGTAGACTCACAAAGGAAGGTGCCTGCCCAAAATGCCAATGTTGCCCCATATCGAGAAACAGCGGGAGATTTAGACTGAAATGGAAAAGGGGGCCCAATATCTGTGCATCACTCTTGCAGCTCCTTGAGGTTTACCTTTAGTGCTCCTTGCTCCTTTTTCTTTCCTCCGGCAAGGCTGAGAAAGGCTGGTGGATAACCATGCCAGGTGAGACCAGGCTGCCTTTTTAAAGGGCACTTAGACATGCAGCTGATTCAATACAGTGGTTTGAGGAATATGGGAACCCCACATCCCCATGATGAGCAGAAAGAGGAGGCTCCCCACTTTGCTTCCGTGAGGGCCCCAAACCTAGCCCTGGGTCTTTTCCTAATAAATGAGGCTCTAGTGCTGGCCTGACACTAGACCTCTGGGACTGGGGGTTATAAGAAACCTGCGAACTGGACTGGGTGGCAGTCAGCCTGATACTCCCACTGCAGGGAGGCCGGGAGCTGCTTCCACTCTCCCATTTCATTTGTCAGACTCTAATTAAGGGACCTGCACAGTAGACTTGAGGTGCCAGCTGAGTGACCCATGTGCACAGGCCCCCGTGAGGCACGTGGAGAGGCAGCTTCGCTGCTGCCTGGGGATCTACCTTTTTAGGGGAGGTGTGCAAGAGGTGGGGACAGGTGGGAGGGGTAGAGCAGACAGCTGTGCTGGAGGGCACAAGACGGCTGGTTTTCTTGATACCGAGGCCAGAATTTGCCCACCACTGAGCACCTCTCTGTGTAGAACAATTTGGTCAGAACTACCAAGGACGGGACAGGCAAATTCATGGCCTTTGACCCTCTATCAGTGGGTTAGGAAGCTGGGCCACTCCCCCTACTGTCCCCTCTCCCCTCGTAAGTGATTCATGAGTGCCACGTCCTGTGCTGGACACATTGGTTGGCTTACTTCATTTCATCTTCACGGTTACCTCTGAGATGGGTGCTATCAGCCATTTGTGGGAGAGAACACTGAGCCTGGAGGAAGTGACCACACACAGCGACAATGTCAGGGTTCACACCCAGAGCTGCCCGATGCTTGAGCCCTTTCTCTTGAGCCCTGGCAGGGCAGCAGGTTGCTGCTGCAGCCAGGAGCCTGGGCTCTGGAGCCAGGCTGCCTGGGTTCAAATCCTGCTTCTCCATTTGTTAGCTCTGTGACCCTGAGGCATGGAATCGACCTCTTTATACCTCAGTTTCCCCATCTGAAAAATGGGCTAATAACAGTTCCTACCTCATAGGGTTATTGATGGGACTATATCATTGAATACTATAAAGCACTTAGAACACTGCCCAGCACATCGTGGGTGCTGCATAACTATTAGCTATTAATACAGTGACCACTGTCCATTAGTGAGCCCAGGCTTCCATATCCAGTCTTCAATAGTGAGAGGCCTTCACAGTTAGATGTCAGGGGTGGAGAGGTCTTTGTAGCCCTCTGCCAGACCCCAGGGGAGATCCCAAGGAAGGAAAAGTCATAGACCCAGCCCTCAGGGGGCTTTCAGGAAAATGAAAGACCCTGGACATGCATGCCAGCGCGCGCACACACACACACACACACACACACACACACACACAGGCTGTTTGGCGTTCTTAACTGACACGGCGTCCAGGGGGAGGTGCACTGTGAGTTAGGGAGCAGAGGGATGACAGGCTAGGACTTGGCAGAGAGAGTGAGATGGCAAAACCCACACCCAGAGCTGTGGAGAGCCCAGTCTGGGACACTGGGGCCCCGATGGCTGGTGTCCAAGGCCCCTGCCTTCCTGATCGGCACAGCTCCCACCACCTGCCACCCCCAAGTGGAGATGACCAGCTCGGATCAGGGGCCCGGGGCCCGACCTGGCCCAGGGCATCCATGCCAAGGCCTGTGGCCCAACCCCCAGGCTGTGGCCTCTCCTGCCAGGTCCTTCTGGGATGCCCCCTTTTACCCAGCCCTGCCTCCCCTTTGTCCAGACCTGCAGAAACCCACTTGGAACCAAGGGAAAGTCCTAACAGCCTGTAGTCTCTGATTAGTAGCCTTCAGCATGGATGTGGACCCTGGTAACAGGCCTGGATGCACCAGGAAGCAGAGTCCTAGGGAAAGAAGAAATCCCTGGGAGCCGCCTCCCTGGGAAGCGATCCTCCCTCTTTCCAGAATGTGCAGTGAACAGGGCTCCCCAAGGCTTCTGTGACACAAGTGTCTGAAGGAGAAAAGTTAGGCGCTAGCACCGGAGTCCGCTAAAAGCCCGTCAGAGAGCAGAGGTAATTTACGAGGAGGATGCTGAAGCAATGCAGGCAGAGCAAGGGAAGCAGAGGGAGTGCAACCCGGACACATACATTTCAAAAACAGAAGCGTGGGTTCCTACCTCTGCACGTCCCCAGACATATAATATTACAGATCGCAGCTTGCATGGAACTAGCATATTCCTGCAGCTCGGGGATGATACAGTGAATGCATTGTGACAATAGCTGAGTGGATTCTATGTGCTGAACAGATGTCTTCTAGCAGACGAGGCTTCTGTGACTGTATCACATTGTGCTTTCATCAATTATACATCACTCCTCATTACAGAGGCAGGCGCGCATGACAGTGTGCAGTGGTAGGTGAGCAACCCGGCCAGATTGAGAAGTGAGGGGCAAACTTTGGGGGAGCTGGGATGCCCACTGGGTCCTGGGGGTGCTGGAACCACCTCCTCTCCCCAAAGAGCCCACATCACTCCTCCTCCCTGCTACCTTCTTCTAGGGCTTCATACCCCCTTTCCTATTCCTAGCTGAGCTAGGGTCATTTTTTTCCCCATTCAAAAAATAATTATTATAAAATATTTCAAATTGTGTAACATAATGAATTTTAGATACCCATCAGCCCATCAATCAGATTCAACATCTGTTGAGATTTGTCCACATTGGCTTCTTGTCTCTCCCTGACTTCAAGTGTTCAAGTGTTTGAAAATTAATCCCAGGCCTCCTGTGATTTCACCTCTCTACAGCTCCGTGTGAATCTTTAAAGGAAATATGGTTGTTTCCCATAGGACCGTATGGTCATTATCACTGCTTATAAAATCAACCATATTTCCTTGTCCTCATGAAGTAGGCAGTCTGCATTTGAGGGTCTTTGGGGTTTATGGCCACGTGTCTCATAGCCATTGCTCGGGGACCCTCCCTCCCCCCGGCCACTGCACTCTCCTACTAGAGCTTGACCTTTCTGCGACAGCTCTTAGGCCCCTGATCCCCAGACCCCATCCAGAACTCAGGTAATATTCTGTCCTCAGCCTCATGGCCCCTCCTCAAGGCTACGGCAGGGTCACAGTTCTGAAGAGGACGTACTGCAGACCCCTGGCAGGGTGTCTGTGGAAGGAAGGATCCTTCCTTGCAGGTGTTGGGGGCGGGGCAGTCAGTTATGACAAGAACAGCTGAGACATGCCGGGCTGCTGCTTTGAGGTATAAGCCAGTACTTCCCAAAGTGTGGTGTGCATGCCCTCATGGTACACCAGGCGATTCTGTGGGGTGCACAGACAAGCATAAAAAATAGAAGTGATGTATTTATCCCTAATCTTCATTTCGAAAAAGTTACAACCACACATCAAGCCCATCGTTTTGTAGATATCGTTACTGTAGATGAGGCCAGCCAAAATATTTGGTGATTTTAAGGTCGATTTTGAGAAGAATATTAAATAAATAATAATGCAGAGGTATTTGGATAAGGCAAAAAAATTCCTAGTGGGACCCAATCCCTCAAGTCTAGGAGCCCTGGTGCAGTGGAAGGAGGAGGAGATTTGAACCAAGGTCATTTGAATTTCAGTCCAAGCTCTGTTCATTGCTAGCCAGTAATCAAATCACTTCACCTCTCAGGGTCTCACTCTTTCACCTGTAAATGGCACTATGCCTGTCTACCTTGTTGATGTCAAACTCAAAAAGGGCAATAAAGTGTTTTTAAGCAGGGAAACCCTCTACAAAGACAAGTTTTAAAGATATGCTAAGAACTGCTCTGTTTTAAGCCTTCTGTACCTCATGTCACTTACCTGCTCCCAGGGGTCTATGCAACTCAAAACCTGGATCCTTCCACTCTGATCAGCTCTAAGTGCTGCAGGTCGTTAAGCCTGGCCATTGTAATAAGCATCGATTATCATTAGCAACATTTTTGTATTTACCTAAGATCCCTGGTGCATATGAAAATGCAGAGAGCTCTCACCCACTTTCTGCTTTACAAGAACGATTTGCTGTGTCTAAAAACCATTTCTAGAATTAATTTGCCTACTGCAAACAATTTATATTAATGAAAACACATTGAGTGGGGGGAGGTTGGTGGGGGGCGGGTGTTCTGCCTGCAGAATATGTTTGCTTTGTTCACCTAGAATAAAAAGATTTTGAGTGCATGTTTGTTTTGAATAAATGAATAGCTGGGTGACAGGAGGAAGGTCTGCCCGTGCATCTGATCCAACTTGGTCTAGCAGTCCTCTCCAAGACGGATGGGGACGTGGGCAGGTGGCAGTGCTGATCGCTTGCATTTTAATATGCAGTGATGTCTGTCATCTGCTTCTCTATATTTACAGACCCCCTTCTCAGGCTTGTATTTGATGGTGGTGGAGGAGGGAGGCCGCCACCCCCTTCCCCAGTCTCATCTGAGGTTTAGAATAAGCCAAATGGGGGCCTCTGAGTCCACGACCCCAACTCACCCTGCAAGAGTCTCCAAAAACCGTGCCTTGTTCTTTGCAGCAGCCGCTCTCCCCCTGTGTGTGCTTATTTTATTTATTTGGGTCGATGAGGCTCATTTTCCTCTCTGCAGATGGTAGCAGGGTCCCCTGGTCCTGCATGATGTTCCCCGATTGTCAGAGGGGGAGGGAGATGGGAGGAGGAAGAAGAGGAGGAGGAGGAGAAGGATCCAGTGAGGTGGGGTGGCTGTGAGGATGGGGGCAGGAACCCTAAGCCAACCTCGCCCACCCGCTTCCCATCCTGGGTGTTTATGTCAACGTTCGGACCTCAGCCTGCTCCACCCCCTACCCCGCCCCACTGGATACTTCTGTTTGGATACAAGCATCTCAAATGTTTAGTGATTGACAGTCCCTTGACGACAAGGTACTTCAGAGCTTTCCCCAGCAGCCCGGCCGAGGCTGTGGGGTGTGAAGGCTCTGGCTCTGCCTTGCCAGCATCCAGGGCGCATGTGTGTTTGCATAATAACCTACAAAACGCTTCATGTCCCTCGATGCGCCCACTCAGGGGCCTCGGAGGGAGGAGGGCTTTGTCAACACGGCTTTGTGTGGGAGCTGCAGCCCATGTTAGCCTGGATTAATTTGCCCCTGCAGGTTGCACAGGCTACCTAAAGCCAGACAGGAAACCAGAATGGGTCCTTCAATTACCAAGGGGACACTTGGTCCTCAGCGAGCGGACCCCTCTGTGTGGCACCAGCACACGATGCCCCCCGAGAAGGCAGCCTCAGGGGTGGCTAAGAGCCCAGACCCTGGTGCCAGACTGCCTGGGTCACTTCCCGGATCTGCCACCTTCTAGCTATGTCACCTTAGTGCCTCAGCTTCTTCCGTCTTAAAATGGGAGTGACAATGGAACCTAGCCCAGAGGGTTTTCATGGGATTAAATGAATTCATATCACCAACGTGCTTAGAATGGCGCCAGCCACGTTAAAGTGCAATGTCAGTGTTTGTAAAATAAATACAATGTACTGTTTTCCCCCCAGTGCCGGTGGGTTACAATGAGGTTTAGAATGATGGTGTCACCAAGTCCCAGGATATTAGACCTGGAGATCTGAATCCTGGATAGAGAAGGGCAGGGACTCCTTCAGGACCACAGGGCTCCTGCGGGCACAGGAAGACGTAGCTCAACCCTCCCACTTCTCCCCACCCCAGGGAGGGAGCCTTCTGAGAAGCCCCGTCAGTGCGGGCTTACTCTGCCTCTGACTCTTTCTTTTTTTCAAGTCACATTTTCCTTCCCTTTCATTCTCCACTCCCAGAAGAGTAACCACTCCGAACCTGCCCCCTGCTGCTTTAGCGCATTATCTCCATGATGGCTCTGCAAGGCAGCCAGGGGTCCAGGCTGCAGAGGGACCTGGAGAACATTGGTCTGACTCAGCTCTGACAGGCAGCTCCTCCATCTGGGGTCCCAGGCTCCCTGGAGGAGGCGGGGGCGGGGGTGACAGGGCGATGTCATCAATACTCAAAGCCTGGACCAGGATGACGGCACTCCCTGGCACCCCTCAGACCTGCAGTGGGACTGGGGAGCGGAGCAGGTGCTGGGAGGCGGAGCCCAGGGCCACAGAGAAGCGAGGTGGCAGGGTGAGGGGAGTGTGATGGGGAGGCTGAGAGGATCACAGAGTTGGGTGTCAAGAGCCTGCTTCGCAGGAACCCTGGCTCCGGCCTCTTCTAACTGGTTGACTTTGAGCAAGTTACCAACCTCCTTTCACTTGCAATTTCTTCAGCTATTAAATAGAGATAATAATAGTGTCTGCATCACAGGTTTTTTTGAGAGAATTAAACGAGATGATGCTTGTAGCACTGATTCATTGCCCAGCATGTCAGCTATTTCAGTTACCCAGATGAGTGAGGGCAGTCGTGACAAGTCTTGGCCTCAGAAGGCATCCCCAGGGATAGCAGCAATAGGAATGACCCCTGGCAAAAGTTGAGTGGCTGCCACAGCATGTGGCCACCGGCCTAAAGAACTCATCCAGAAAAGGGCCAACTTGGCTATGTGTCTGTCCTGGAGGATAGGATCAGATGGGACTGTAGGGGGCTGTTGGGTAGTGCCCCACGGGACCTCACCTTGTGATCGTCACTATGCTCCAGAAAGGTCAGCTGGGCCTTGGCACTGGGCATTCTTTTTTTTTTTCTTTTAAAGAAGATGGTGGGGGTACGAGTTTATTAATTAATTAATTAATTTTTGCTGTGTTGTGTCTTCGTTTCTGTGAGAGGGCTTTCTCTAGTTGCGGCGAGCAGGGGCCACTCTTCATCGCGGTGCGTGGGCCTCTCACTATGGCGGCCTCTCTTGTTGTGGAGCACAGGCTCCAGATGCGCAGGCTCAGTAGTTGTGGCTCACAGGCCTGGTTGCTCCGTGGCATGTGGGATCCTCCCAGACCAGGGCTCGAACCCGTGTCCCCTGCATTAGCAGGCAGATTCTCAACCACTGTGCCACCAGGGAAGCCCGGCACTGAGCATTCTTTATCCCCAAAAGCTAAGGTGCCAGATGCCTTCACCAGATCACTGAAACCCTGGGAGATGTCAACCTGGGTCTGGAAAATGTTTCCTCCTCCAGGAACCGGCCCCGGGCAGTGTCCTTCAGCAGATAAGAAAGCTGTTGTATTGCCCAGCTCATGGAAGGGCTGGGTCCTGAAGCCTCCTCCCTGCCCTTAGAACCCCATCACAGAAGCATGGGCAGATGTGACCAGCTGGAAAGAGGGAGAGAGAGAGAAGGCTGCCTCTCTGGAGAGTTCTGTCTGGCTCCCCAGACCCAAGGAGGCTTCTGGGAGACCTTCACTCTGTTCTCTTGGTTGAGCATGTTGGGCCCCTCCCATCCAGCATTTCCACTCTGACAAAGAGGAGAAGTGAGGCCAGAGACTGGGGAGCTGGAAGGAGCAGGCAGGCATCAAGGGTGAGTCCCTCCGTAGTGGCCAGTACACCCCAGGACAAGGCGGAGGAAAGAAGCAGGAAGGGCTGTTGAGATGGAGGGAGTTCAGGCTACCCTATGCCGTCAGCCCCCTCCGCAGCACCACTGAAACACCAGCCTGTGCTTTAGGTAAGGGAGAGGGCAGGGTTCAATCCAATGCTGCCCTGGACTCCCTGATCTCCTGAGAAGGCCCCAGATTTGGATTTTGTGTCTCATGGCAAGCTTGGGTCTGCCCAAGGAGACCAGCAGGTTGTGTAATTGGAGCATAGGTAGTAGGGTGTCTAGGAAGAGAACACTGGAAAGAGAGGGTGTCTTTGCCATGGCTGACTTGGGGGAAGGAGGATGGGTGGGATGCCCTGTTAGCCCAAGGTGAGCTTTACCAGAAGTGGTACCCCACTTTGGGGAGGTCATAGGGCAAGCTGCCCTAAACCTAAGCGTGGGAAGTTATGGACAAAAGTTGATCTCCCCACTGGGATGTTGCAAGGAGGTAGGGGTCCTCCCCCACCCAGATGACTACCTTGTGGGGTCACAATGGAGGGCTCTGAAGGAATGGTTGTTTCCTATACCTTGGAGGTGGGGTCCCCAGCCTCTCCATCCATCCTCCCATAGAGCACAGATCATGCTCTAATTTTCACAGGTGGAGGAAGGGGTAAGGTGGGTAGCAGGGAGCTGCAACGTGCAGAAAACAGAGCCCCAGGCCCAGAGTCAAGAGACCTGCATTCTGATCCCAGCTCTGCCACCAATTGTGTTCCTTGGGGATGTCCCTCCCGCTCCCTAGTTTCTATAAAAGGAGGACGTTGGTCCAGTTGGCTCTTAGGTCCCTCCTCCCAGATTCTAAGCTTCTAGAAGTGGTCAGTCACACCAAGGGCATTCATGCCTTTATTGGCAAACACTTACTGAGAGCTTCTCCTGCTCCAGGCATGGTGCTGGGCACTCAGGACACTTGGATGAATCAGAGAGCGTCCAGCCCTCAGGGTGCTCGGGAGTACAATCAGTGAAGGTCCGTGGTATAATCACAAATTCTGTGAGAACATGGAAAGGTGTGATTCATTCTGACAGGAAATTGGCCAAGAAGTTTTCACAGAGGAAGTGACATTTCAACTCAGCCTCCAGGAATGAGGCGGCGGTGGGGGGGGGGGGTCCCCTGCCCTGGCAACTCACATTCCCTGAGCTCCCCGACAAAGGCACCAGTTATGCCTCCGGTCTTGTCCTGCATGCCACCTCCCACATGTCACAACTCAGTGTAGATCAACAGGGGATACTATTAGAAGTCAGCTGTGGGACCCCAGAGTCCCCATGACATCCCTGAAATACCGGCGCAGCTCCGTTTATGCACTCGTACAGATATATTTGTAGAAACTATGAAACCGCTCACTTAAGACACCAGATAACCCCCAAATCAACTCCATTTGATTTGATATGCACTTTTGGGCGTAGAAAATATGAATTCCTAATTCCGTTTTGCTGAGCATCAGAATGAGATGAGTCAATGGAAATACTAAATGATTCTGAAGAGAGGAAGCCCAGAAAAATCCCGGGATAGCATATTGGCAAGGATGATCTGGACGGAATCATCCAAATGAAACAGTAGCCAATAGTCGGGCCATCCATTACTCACTCATAATCTTTGCTCTGGCTCCATGTCATGTTATAATAACAAGGGCTAATATTTACTTCAGACCTACCACGTGCCTCGTCCTCCCAACAACTCATTGAGGTAGGTCCTGCTGTTAAACCATTTTACAGATGAGGAGACCGAGTCCCTTGCCCCAAGCCCATGCTCTTTGCCACCGTGTTGCCTTTGCAAGTGCCACATCCTCTCTGTTCAAATTTAATAATCAACACTCAAAGCTATTCAAAACCAAATCACGCGGCCACACACCGGGGGTGATGCACACGTCTGATTTTTCCTGACTCAGAACACAGGACAAATAGTGGGGCCGCCAGACGCCACCCAGGCCCTGAGAACTTTTCTCTGAGGACCCCGAGGACAGAAGCGATCTAGTTTCACCCTAAGCAAGTCTGATTGATTCCGCTTGGCGTCCAAGGGGTGCTCTCTGTATCTGGGCAAATCTGGTCCCAGGCAATTCCTTGATATAGCTCCGATGGCAGACAAATACCTTGCTTTCTAACTCAGCTTTGGGATTGGTTGGTCCTCTTAAATGCTCCAGCTCGGGGTCGAGTCTGCTCCCCCAACACCACCACCACCACACCCCGCCCCCAGAGCTGGTAGGACTCTAACCTGCTGGGGGTGGGAGTTGGGGTGCGGGACAGGCGGTGAACCAGCCCAAGATCCCAGCGTCTGAGTCTCCCATGTGGAAATGGAGCTAGAACAAAGCCGTTGTCCCTGGCCCTCGAGGTTAGAGCCCGAAGTTAGAGATGGGGGAGATGAGGCCAACATGAGTCAGTCATCTGAATGCAAGAGGACAGAAGCGGAAAAGAATTTACATGTGCTTCTATTTTCTTGGTTCCCTGAGGATCCCTTAATGTGGGTGGGGGAGGAGGCAGTGGGGAGTAGAATAATCTCCACAAAGGAGGCTTGGCCCTTGGCCGTTTGGAGATGGTCCCCTGCAGGGTACCAGGAAGCCCCCACCCCAACCCCAAAACATCAGAGCTTCTTTCCTTTGGCTGAAAGCGTTGCGCCTGTTAAAATGCAACTTCCTGGAGAAGAGCCATGTCAGACCTTTCCATCCTTTATATACCACTGTCTGAAGAGGTCCACGATCCATCCATCGTAGGGAATGTGGGTTGGAAAGGACCTCTGAGATCTCTGGGTCCCGCCCCCTCCCATGTTGTGGAGGAAAATGTGCAGAGGGCTTGTCCCGTCACATGGCAGTGGGGGGGTGGTGCTGGGCCTATGCTGTCAGATGCTCCCCGAAGGGCTCACGGGCTAATGCGGGGAAGGCAGACCCGCACATGGAAAGGGGTGACTAGCAACGCAAGGCAGAGGGTAATGGCGCTTATGACAGGGGTTAAGGGAGAGAGCGGTATGGGCTGACACAATCAGGAAAGTCACCCCAAGGAGGTGGCGCTGCAGCTGAGCCTTGAAGGATGGCAGGCGTTCGGATTTAGATGGGCAGGGGGTTCACGTGGGGTGAGATGAATCAGGCCATGGAGGCTGAACGAGCAGGCTTGCCCTTTGGAGGGCATCCCGTAGGTAAAGGGGAGCAGGGGACTCTTGAGCAGAGGGCCGCTGAGGTGGGAGCAGTGTTTGAGAAGATTTGCCAGGCAGAGGGGTAAGCAGGAGGAATTGGAAGGGGACAGACACAGACGCAAGGAGACTCGGATGTGAGCCGTCTGGTGATGGAAGAGGCACTGATAGGGAAGAAGAAATGAGGGGCAAGGATCCCAAGACTGTCCAGACTCCCCCAAAGCAGTGTGGAGAAGGAAAAGGGCATGGTTTCATGAATCAGAAAACCACCTAGTCCATGTCTCTGGGCCTCAGTGTCCTCATCTATAAAATGGGAATGACAGCACTGATAATATCCCTGCCTTCTATGCAAAGCTATTGTAAGAATGAAATGAGATCATGATATGAAAGGACTCTGAAAAGAGCCGGGAACATTTTTTGGTCCACTTTTCCCCTCGGACATCAATATTGAAAAGCTCCATACTCACCCCCACCTGCCAGGCTTCGTCACTTTCAACCTTATTCACTTCAAAGCATAAATAGAACATCTTTCTTTCTAGGACGCTGGGATCAACTAACCAGGCTGCTGGCAGCCAGAAGTCGCTAGTCACTAGTTGGGGCTTTCGAGGGCCACCCCGCTGTGCAGGCTCCACCGGCTGCACTGGGGCCCGAGGGGATCTGCATCCCAGCACAGACGCGGCCCACTGGCCAGGGCAGCAAGCTCAGGCAGTCCCAGAAATGGAGGGTCCTGGCACTGAGGCTGGGCCCTGTGGCT
This sequence comes from Mesoplodon mirus, assembly GCF_964341445.2. NCBI lineage: Eukaryota > Metazoa > Chordata > Mammalia > Artiodactyla > Ziphiidae > Mesoplodon > Mesoplodon mirus. Next base: position 126,143,431 of record NC_138983.1, on the reverse strand, counting down.
TCTTTCCTCTCCCTCACAGTCTGGTCCTCTCTGGTTTTCACTTGACAGGCTTGAGGGCCCCTCACTCTCCATCCATCCATGAGCAACTCTCTCCCTTCCTCCCCACATGCTTGCCCAGGCATCCTTAGGCATAACCATTTAATTTATTTATATTTATGAAACCTCCAACTAGGTCAATGCACTTTCATGCACATCTTAATAATTGTTGATATGGTGGGGGGGAAGGAAAGGGTCACGTGGGCTGTGGAAACCGGCTCATGCCTCTCTCCACCAGCGAGGTCATCTGGGACCCTGTGCAAGGGAAATGCCTCTGTTGGTGTACTAATCGCCGAGTCTGTAGCAACGCTGCCTTCCACAGCCCCCGTCAGCACTTCTCCAAAGAAATGGAGAAGAGTTTTGTGGTTTCAAACCACGTTGTACACCCAGATCCCACTGGACCTGTAAATGAATACGGAGCCCAAAATCAACAAAGCAGCAGCTGAAAAGAAATTAGACATTGAGTCCAAAAGAAAGCAGGCTGTGATTCTCACAGTAAAGGGAACTTAACCTTTCTCTTCTGCAAGTCCCAGATGCCCTTCTTGTCCCCTGCACTCACCCCTGTCTTCTCAAAATGCGCCTGCTCTTACTTGATCTAGAGACCAGCATCCCATGGTTGTGGGGTTTCTGCCTCCATGAGAACGTGGTGTGTCTTAAAGGAAGCTGTAACCTAACCTAGGGGTCAGGCATGCATCTCTAATTCACATACAAGGTGAAGTGAATTTTGAGGAGATAGGAATGAACTCAGGGGACAAGAAGGGCCTCTGGAAAAGAGAGTAGAATCAATTCAAACAATTAACCAAGTTTGCTGTGTTGGTTTCTAGAGAGGCCATACCCTGCGATGCCCGGGGAGTGCCACAGTGATTAAATCCATGGACTTTGAGATCAGAAATCTGAGTTGAAACCCTGGTTCCATGATTTACTAGCTGGGTGACCTTCATCAAGTTAACTAACATTTCTAAGCCTCAATTTCCTCATCAATAAAGTGGGGATAATAATAGAGTACCTAATTCAGAATTATCTTTAGGACGAAAAGAGATAACACATGCACATAAAATTCTCAGTGCATGGATTTTACATGCATTAATCTCAACGCATTATGCTCAGATGCACTGTACTTGGTGAAGGAAGCCAGTCTCGAAAGGCTACCTGCTATATAATTCCATTTATATGACATTGCAAAAGGGACAAGACTACAAGGACAGAAGACAGATCAGTGGTTCCCAGGAGCTGGGGGTGGGGAGAGAGGATGACAACAAAGGAAATGAAGGAATTTGGCAGGTGACGGAAGTGTTGTGTATCTTGATTATGGTGGTGGTTACAAGACTATTGGTGTATGTCTAGAGTTTTAGAACTGTACACTAAAAGAGTGAGTTTTACTGAATGTAAATTGTACCTTGATAAACCCGACTCTTCCAAAAAAGAGAGAATTCATTCACGCAAAATCCTAGATGCATGATGTTTTCTAGAAAACTATACATTCATGGTGAGTAGGCAATATACGGTAACTCTTCTTATGATCCCTCTGGTGGGGAGTCCCTTCCTGCCTTCTTCCAAGGGTCAAAAGGCCGAGTTGGTTGCGATTCTCCTCCAAGGGGGCAACCTTGACTCAGCCACCTGCAAGGGTCCCTTCCAGTCTGTGACACTTGCTAAAGGTACTCCACCTCCATGACTCACCACGGAGTTTTACATTCGATTGACTGCAAGTTGTCTGTTCTGGTTTGAAGACCTTGGCAGGCAGGCAGACCTGGGGCCCCAGCCTCAGAGCTTAATAGCCACTTTCTCAACTCCCCTCATTGTGCTGTAATCTGTATAATTTTAGGACCCTGTATGGCGCCTTCTCTAAGCTCATGGTTCCCATCAATAATCATGATCAGCACTTACCTAGGTGCTTTTCATTTCCAAAGCCCATTAATTAACACTAATTAATCCACACAGCAATGCTGGAAGGAAGGGGAGCTCTCATTATCCTGGTTGTAAAAAAAAAAAAAAAAAAAGCAGAGAAGAGGAAGGCTCCAGGTGACTTGCCTGTGGCTGCAACGGGTTGAAGGGACGAGGAAATCCTAGGCAGAGAATCCTGGTACCCAGGTCCTTGCTCAAGGCTACAACTCTCAGTGATGATGAAAATGGCCAACATTTATTGAGCAACTACTGTGTGCAAGGCACCCCACCAAGAGCTTTCCATGCGTTTTCTCAGTTCATCATCACAGCAATCCCTTGAGCACCTCTGGCTGTGATTCATTCCTTTTTACAAAAAAATTAATGGAGACATGGAGAGATGAAGTACCTGCCCAAGGTTACACGGTGCACACACAGTCCAGACTTAGTCTCTCACTGGCCTCACTCTCCCACCTTGCCAGGTCACCCATTAGAGCTAAAGTTGACCTCAGGTTCCATAAAGTGGCACCCAGGTGGGACAGGTGCTGGGGACTTCGCTTTGTTCTCGCCATGTACAAGGAAGGACAGAAAGGAGCTTTGGAGGCAGCCAGCCCAGAAAGTAGAGAACAGAGCTGACACAGAGGCCCAACCGAGTAGCCGTAGCATCCCAAACCCGGAGCACACTCCTCCGTTCTTCTCCTCCAGTTCCTTCCTTAGCTCAGGAGAAGACCATTCATTCACTCTCTTAACAAACATTTACAGAGCTCAGCACAACCCTGAGCTCCAGAAACACCTAAAGATGAGTGAAGCCTGTCTCATGGAATTCACTGTATCTCCAAGGAGCAGAGATTTTTTTTTCTTTTTATAATTTACTTCTTTGGGTCTTTGTTGCTGCATGCAGGCTTTCTCTAGTTGCGGCGAGCAGGGGCTACTCTTCGTTGTGGTGCGTGGGCTTCTCACTGCGGTGGCTTCTCTTGTCGTGGAGCATGGGCTCTAGGCGCGCGGGCTTCAGTAGTTGTGGCACGTGGGCTCAGTAGTTGTGGCTCGCGAGCTCTAGAGCACAGGCTCAGTAGTTGTGGTGCATGGGCTTAGTTGCTTTGCGGCATGTGGGACCTTCCCAGACCAGAGCTCGAACCCATGTCCCCTGCATTGGCAGGCTGATTCTTAACCACTGCGCCACCAGGGAAGTCCCAGGAGCAGAGCTTTGATGCCTGAAACATCCAGAAATCTCAATGGCTACAAGAAATGGTGAAACTCTTCCCGATTACCCTACATTCAAAACCACATTCTTGGGCTCTACAAAACTTGTACATGGAATAACATAATTAATTATTAAATACTATTTTTTTGGATAAAGTTCATTTTTAATTTTAAAAAAAAAATTTAGGGGCTTTCCTGGTGGCGCAGTGGTTGAGAATCTGCCTGCCGATGCGGGGGACACGGGTTCATGCCCCGGTCCGGGAGGATCCCACATGCCGTGGAGCGGCTGGGCCAGTGAGCCATGGCCACTGAGCCTGCGTGTCCAGAGCCTGTGCTCCGCAACGGGAGAGGCCACAACAGTGAGAGGCCCGCGTATCGAAAAAAAAAAAAAAGAAAAATAAGGAAAAAATTTTTAACTTTTATACAATTTTTAAAGGTTACTTTCCATTTAGTTATTACACAATATTGGCTGTATTCCTCATGTTGTACCCTACATCCTTGAGCGGATCTTACACCCAATAGTTTATACCTCCTACTCTCCCACCTCTCCCTTGCCCCTCCCCCCACACACTGGTAACCACTAGTTTGTTCTCTATATCTGTGACTCTGCTTCTCTTTTGTTATTTTCACTAGTTTGTTGTAATTTTTAAATATTCTAAATATATCATGTGCCTCTAGAACTGAATAGGAACTTCCATTTATTCACTTATTTAATAAATATTTATGGAGTACCTACAATGTGCCAGGCTGTGTTCTAGGCTCTAGGAATATAGTGGTAAACAAAACAAATAATGTTCTAGAGATATGCAACAAACAAACAAGAAAAACATCAGCACAAACTATTAAATATCAGACCATGGTCAATGCTGTGTAGAGAATGGAAATAGAATAAAGTAAGAGAGGGTTCTGTATCCACTATAAAGTGGGTTGTCAGCAAAGGCCTCTCTGGGGAGGTGACATTTAGCTCAGACCTAAAGGACAGGATGGGTCCAGCCGTGTGAAGATCAGGGGCAGAGCTTCCAGGCAGAGGGAACAGCGAGTGCAAAGGCCCAAAGTAGAAATGGTCCTGTACTCAAGAGAGCTGGAGTGGCCATAGTAGTGTGAATAAGGATGAGAGAGCCACAGAGATGGGGTCCAAGAGGTAGGCAGGGAGCAGATTATAGAAAGCTTTAATGAGGGTCATGGTCAGGAGTTTGGATTTTAAGTGCTGTGGCAAGCTACTGGAGGAGACGACATTGTTTTTAAAAAGAAGAATGCTTTGGGGACTTCCCTGGTGGTCCAGTGGTTAAGAATACACCTTCCAGTGCAGGGGATGCAGGTTCGATCCCTGGTTGGGGAGCTAAGCTCTCACATGCCACAGGGCAACTAAGCCTGCATGCTGCAACTACTGAGCCCGCGCATCCCAACTAGAGAGCCCGCACACCGCAACTACAGAGCCCACGTGCTCTGGAGCCCGTGTGCCACAACTAGAGAGAAGCCCGTAATGCCGTAATGAAAGATCCCACAACTGAGACCAGAGGCAGCCAAAAATAAATGAATGAATGAATGACTGCTTTGGTTGCTGAGTGGGGAGATTACAAGAGGACAAGAATGGAAGCAGAGAGAACAGTCAACCTGCAGAGTCTGGGAAAGAAATAAAGGAGGCTTAGACCGGGTCATGGCAATATACTTGGAGAGAAGTAGATGGATCTGGGATATACTGGGTTGGCCAAAAGTTCATTTGGGTTTTCATTTTTTTTCAACATCTTACAAAAAACCACAAATGAACTTTTTGGCCAACCCAATATTTGGAGATCAAGCCAACAAGACTTACTAATGATTGGATGAGGGCAGAAAGGAAAAAGGATAATGCCTATTTTTTTGGATTAGCATCTGGATAGATTAGAATGGAGATAGATTAGAATAGATTTATGGAGACTAGGAAGACCGGAAGAAACAGGTTGGAGTGCTAGGGTGGAACTAAAGTTTCTGTTGTGGACAGGTAACTGTGAAATGACTGTTAGACATCCACGTGGAGGTGAAAAGTAAGTAGTTCTATGGAAAGACTGGAGCTACAGATTCAGACCTGGGAAGCCATTGGCATATGGGTGGGATTTAAAGCCATGGAAGTAGATGCAAAAACCAAGGGAGAGAGTCTAGATAGAGAAGGGGGTTTAGGACATTGGGGTACACCCCCATTTAGTTGTGGAACAGAAGAGAGGAATCAGGAAAGGAGAGTGAGAAGGTGTGGCAATGAGGTAGGGGGAATCGGGATAGAATGGAGTCATGGAAGCCAAGAGAAATTAAGGGTCTTAGTAAGGAGAGGGTGGTCAGGTAGGTAAATGCCTCTGATGGTACAGATAGAATAAGAAAAATTCCCTGGCCACATAGTTCCCAAACCTGGCTGTGCATTAAAATCACTGTGGGAATTTTTGAACATATAGATGCTCAAGCCCTACTGCAGAGCTGTTGAATAGGACAATCTGAAGGTAGGACCAGGATATCAGTACATTGTAAAACATCCTCCAGGTGATTCTGGTCCAGCCAGGCCATGCACCAGGACCAGAGAACACTAATCTAGTCCAGCTCCTGGGCCAGAGACCAAGGAGACTCAGTAACCTGGGGTGATACCTGTACCAGGAGACTCTAGGATTAGACCACAGACTCCCTCTTACCTAATATGGTGTTCTGTCCATTATACTGTATTGCCACTGTGGATTGGCAGGGGAGGGGATAGGCTTTGCCATGCGGAAATAAGTTGTAGAATAAATTTAGCTCTAAATCAGGGGCTCAATTTTGAAATGAAGCCCAAGCCACGTGAAAAGTGTATTGTCTCTGTGTAAGATGCCTAGAATATTCAAATCAATGGTAATTAGCCTTTGAAGGCCACCGTTGCTGTGGCTCCAGCCCAGTTCTCAATTATCTGCACTTGGATTATCCACTTGCAGTGACGAAGATGTTGACTCTGCAGCCGATTGTTTCCTGACTCTCAGGACACAGCTGGATCCTTCTCTCCAGCAGCTCCTGCCTGATCAGGAACTGAAAACGAAAAGGGTTTTGGGTACAGAGAGAAAAAAGCTTGTTGAGATCAGGCTTCACTTGTGCTGTATGAGGCTTTGGGAAGGGATGGCGGGGAGATTTCCATTTCTAACCACTTCGTGTGAGCCAGGCACTGTGTTATGAGCTTCGTGGATACAGGGACCAGCCACCCTCTCTCTGACCTACAATTCCAACAGGCCTCACCCCAGCCAAATAGGCACGAGCCTTTCCTTTCTGATCGCCACCCTACAGTACGCCACCCCGTGTAGAGAGATGAGCCCTGCCTGCTTTAGAGACCATGATTCATAGCATCTTAGTTGGCGGGGGTTGGGGGGCAGGATGGCACAAGCCTCTCAGCCCCAGCCGTGCAGCAGGGTCAGAAGAAGGAGCTTTATACAATCAGATGCCAGGACCTCACCCCAACCTACAAGTCAGAAACTTCAGGAACCTGACCTCTTCCAGCTTCCCCGCCGCCACTTGAGGCTCCCTTCTCAGCCTCACTGACCTCATCTCCCAGGACTAGGCTGGGAATCCAGTGAAACCACAAAGAGTTTCTGCCCTGTGGGAATTTTTTTGATTTGAAGAGCAAGGCCAGAGTGCACAGCTGGAGGTGGGGGGAGCGCGGGGTGAGGCCCATTCTCTGTCCTCCACCTCCCTCTCCCTTAGCTGTTCTGAGCAGGAGAGCGGAGAACAAGCTGAGCCCCAGAGCCAAGGCTTCACCTGGGAATGCCTGGATCACAGCAGCACAGAAGGACAGGCTAGGGCTCCAGGAAGCCACAGAGAGTGGAGGAAAGAGCATTGGGCAGGGAGTCCAGGGCTGGGTTCCTCCTCCCAACCTGGCTACTCACTCCAGGATCTTGGGGAAATCAATCTTTCTCTCTCTCTCTGTCTCTCTGAGCTTCAGTGTCATCATCTGTAAAATAAGGACACTAATCCCTACCTCTGCGGTACTTGAGAGGACTCTGTCAGTGTCTGGTGCATAGTAGCTGCTCAATAAATAGTACCAGTGACTGCAGTGATGAAGCTGATCTCCAAAGCCCCTTCCTGCTCTGAGGCCTCTGCTCCCACCCCAGAGGTACCTCTCACGCCCCACCCCCCAACTATGGGTGCTTGAGGAAACTGAGTGGGACACAGCCACGGGCCCTCCGGAGCTCTGGTCTCCCTGTACCTTCCCCACCAGGGCTTGGCTCTCTGGGCCCTGCTGCTTCCCCCAGTGAAGCTTGGATTTCATTATCTCATTTGTCTGGGCCCCTGGTGCCCAGCTGAAGATCACTTGACATGGGAGCTGGGTCCTGCACAAGGCCAGTATTAATCCTCAGAGCTTAGCCTCTCCCCTCTGCTGCCATGTGTGGAAAGCTGGCCCTGCAGCTGGCGTGGAGCCAGGCTGGCGGGAAGCAGGAGACCTAATCCCGCTTTCAGCTCTGCAGGGAGAGAGGCTCCAGCCTCAGCACCAGGTTCCAGCTGCCTTGGCCAGTGGCATCCTTGTATTTTAGCTGAACCTCCCACCCCCAACACTATGAAGGGTCATGGCCCTCAGTGGCCCCTGGGGTCAGTAGGCACCGTCAGCAAAGAACTCCACCATCTGCCACTGGCCACGAGAACAGCATTTACGAAGTGTGATAGTCAAGGGAAATTGTAATAGGTCTTGCACACACAGTAAACCAGTTCTTTACACAGGACTTCTCAGAGCCTTTAGTCGCTCAGTCGCCAAATGTATATCGAGCACCCGCCAAGTGCCAGGTACTCGGCTAGCTGCTGGGAATAGGTGGTGAATAAGACAAGTTTTATGCTCTCACGGGGCTTATATGCTAATGCAGGGGAGATAGAAGATAAATGTGTAAGCAAATAAGAGCTTCAAATTGTGGCGAGCGCTATGAAGAAAGTAAACCAGTAAAGGCTAGAGTGGGATTGAGGTGTTAATGTGTGTTGTGAATCTCCAAGGACAGGCAGAACTGCATTTTCTATGAACAACTCTTAGGACCAGAATTCCTTGGAAAGGTCTTGAGTAAGCAAGCACTAGAATGATCCTTCTAAAACTCAGATTAAACGTGTCAGTCTTTGGCATAAAACCCCCTAAGGCCCCCCATCATCTCCAGCACAGCATTCAAGGCCTTCTCTCAGCTGGCCCCTGCCATTCTAGCTCATTTCCCTCCTCCCCTCTATAAAGCCTGCCAGCTTGACAGCCCCCCCTCACATTCCACAAGTTTGCCCAAGGTGTTCTTTTACTTCTCAGGAAGTCCTTCCTCACTTTTTTTGCCTTTGCAAACACATCCTCATCCTTCAGGGCTGTATTAGCCCATAAACAATCTGCTGTAATAAACAGCTCCAAAGTCTCAATGACTTAGTACCTTACAAGTTTATTTCTCATATCACGACCCTCTGAGTCGCTGGGGGCAGAGCTCTCCTCCTGAGGTCTCAGAGCCTTCCACTGGAATCCATGGACTGGCCCAGAAGTTCGTTCGGGATCTTATGGAAAAGATCTTTTTCCAGAAGAGCTTACGGGAAAACCCAAACCAACTTTTTGGCCAACCCAGTATATGGCCAGTAAGCAGAGAAGAGGGGTTGAGCATGGAGGAACATGCAGGAGGTCTTGGGAGCCAGGCCTGCAGTGGGTGCATCATTTCAGCCCGCATCCCATTGGTCAGTCATACAGGCCTGCCTGGCTGCAGGGAAGGCTGGGAAATGTAGTTTTTCTCTGAGCCTACAAGGAAAGGAGACTTGGCCCATAACATTATCCGGGCCACAAAGACCCAGTTCAAATGTCACCACCCCCGTGAAGCCTTTCTGACCTTCCCCTTAGCAAAATTAGTACAGAATAAATTAAGGGTGGTAGCTTGGTGTGATAGAAAGGAGGTAGGATGGGAATGAAGGGGCCTGGGTTCATGCTCTGTCTGTAATTCACGAGCAGGGGTGAAGGGTAACCTTCCTTCTGACTCCTTCACTTGACCAGCTCTCTAAAAGCACAAGTTCCGGGACTTCCCTGGTAGTCCAGCGGTTAAGGCTCCGTGCTTCCACTGTAGGGGGCGTGGGTTCGATCCCTGGTTGGGGAGCTAAGATCCCACATGCCTCTCAGCGCAGCCAAAAAACAAAACAAAACAAAACAGAAAAACACAAGTTCCTCTATAAGTCTCCATTCCCTCCTCTATAAAATAGAGATGATGATGATGATGATAAAAATCACCTGGGAGGATAAAATAAGGCAATCCACATGAAGTGCCTGAGCCATAGTGAGTACTCAAAAATGTTATCTGGGATTAGCATAAACTCTGAGAACCAGGTCAGGTCATCAGTCCTCAGACCCTGAGGTGGGGAAGACCATTCTCCAGGAGATGCCCGCCCACCTCACAGAATGAACTGGCTCTTCTGCAGCTGTCAGCTCCGGCACTCGGGGGGCAGGGTCTGCACTATCCCTGATCTGGCCGTACCCCCAACTCAGGCTTCCGGCTGCCCTTTTCACATCTTGGATAGTTTGCTCTCTGCCCTCGGAGTGGTCCTCACTGTCACACAGTTCATCCCATGGGGAAGCGGTGCAACATTTGTCACTTTCTCTCCACTTCTCATGTTTTAGAGTCTCCCCTATTGGTACTCATCCTAATAGTTTTCCTCCTCTGCTCAGCACTTAACTGCTTTTACATTTTCCAAACAAGAAGGAGTTAATGTAATGGTGGTGACATTCCTCAAAACTAAGCACAAGCAGCAAACGTGAGAGACACACACGCCATGACAGAGGAGACCCAAATGACACAGGAGGACGTTAAGGACCTCAGGGCCTCCTGTGAGACTCAATTTCCCTCTGGCATGCAGCTTTGTTCACATCTGTGAAAGTTTGGAGGTAGGAAGTTCACAAGGAGAGGAGCTTTTATCAGTTGTTTTTAAAATGCAGCTGGCCCCTGAACCCTCCTTCCCAGCCCTGCCTAGTTTCCACCTCAGCTCGGGGTTCAGTATTTAACAAGCTTCTAGAGCTGGGGGCCTGGAGGGGGAGGGGGCCAAGGCGAGCTGCCTCAGCACCATGGATCCTGCAGTACTGTCCACCTCATATGGTGCTGGTTTGCTCTTTGGGTTTGCTTTTTCTATTCTTTCCCTTTCCCCCTTTTCCCGGATCTCTTAACTTTCTTTCTATGTGCAAGAAAGAAAGACACTATAATAAAGCAGCAAACTGCCCCCAGTTAGCGGCAAGCAGCCTCCATCCCAGGACTGGAGTTGGGGTGGGTGACACACCACCAGGAAGTGGGCTTGGTGCTCCAGTGCTGGCTTTTGACGGTCACCTCATTTCAGTAAGCAGTGGGCTGGGATGGGAGGCATGGGTGGCATGCGCTGATGAGTAGCAATCATAGTAATCCTTTATTTTCTGCATCGGACCCTTCTATGCCATATCTGCCAGACTTATGATATCCCTATGATACGGATGTGATGATCCCATTTTAGAAAGAAGGAACTTGAGTTTAGAAAAGTGAAGCACCTTCACTTATTCATTCATTCATTCATACTCTATGTCAGCTACTGGCAAAGAACTAACATTCAGCCCAAGTCTGTTGGTCTCCACTAATTCATGCTTCCTTGACCTTGGGCCTCAGAGGAACTTGCCTTCCACCAAGGAGACCCACATGTCAACATTTCTGTGCAACTCACAACAGCGTTAAACACATGCCACGAGGTGTGAGGGCTCAGAGCAAGAACTAGTGCCAAGGAGGTCTAGAGGCACACAGAGGAGGTGGCATTGGCATGGGGGTTGCATGGAGTCCAGACACAAGGGGAGGGGGGTTGTGATGTGTTCAGGCAGAGGCGTATCCTAGGTGGGGAGCATACATGGGGCCCAAGGGGCTGCCTGGGGACCCATGATGTGTTATTGATGGGAGCCTGAGCTCTCAGGCTCCGCACGGCAGGCTGGCATCTTAGAGGGCCACTGGCATGCTCTGTCAGACCCACAACCCCGGAAAGCCTGCCCCTCTGAAACAAGGCTGCAGGCAGAAGAGCTCCTACCGTCGGTGGTCTGTGATACCCCGTTCTCTCCCAGCACTGTCTCTCCCAGCACTGTCTCTCCAGCAGAGGCTGTGAGGCTGCTCCGGCTGCCTCCCCACCCCCTTCCTTCCCTCACCCCCCATCCGTGCTCTGAAACATGTTCCTCCTGGGCTTCTATGCCCGTGGAATCATTGCATGCAGTCATTTATTCATTCCACGTCTACCAAGCCACACTGCGCAAGGCACTGGGGATACAGCTAGGGTCAAAACAGACGCAGCCCCATCCTCAGGGAGCATATATTTGAACAGGGAAACACGTCAAAGGCAAATGCATGCGGTGGTGTGCAATACCCAGGTGCTGTGCAGCGTGTACAAGGGGCGTCCAGCCCGTCCTGAGTGGTCCCTGAGGGGTTTTCAGTGAAAGTGAAAGCTGAGCTGCAGCTGAAGATAAGATGTTAGTGGAGGGGGCAGATGGGTGGGAAGCAGAGACCCAGACCTTCACGGGCGGGGGAGCTTCAGGTGCAAAGGCCCCTAGGAGAGGGTAAGAGAACCAGGGGAAGAACATGTGGTTCTGGGCAGATGGAGTATGAGGGGCAGGGAGCGGCTGGAGACGCAGGCAGTAGCCTCATCAGGAAAAAGCTCGCAGAAGTTAGAAAGGAGTTCAGCTTTCATCCTGACGGCAGCACAGAGCCACTGCAGGGTTTTAAGAGATGGGTTGGCGGCATCACAGAGTGCCCCAACTGGGCGGGGTCTAAAAAGTCATCTGGCAAAGTCCTCCCTCTGCACAAAGAAGCCAGAGCTGGGGGAGGGGAAGCAACGGGTCCCGGATCACTGAAGCGGTCAGGACCCAAGCCTCCTGACACACAGCCCAGTGCTCGCTGCCCTGGGCGTAGTCTAACTTCCCATTAGGGGGATCTGAAGGTGCACGAGGAGAAGGGCTTCCGCTCACCTCGTGCTGCTCTGATGAGAGGAGGGCCTCATTCCCGGGGGGCTTCCATCTTGCACAGCGCACACGCTGCGTGTTCAGTAGTGAGCCCTGTGCCCTGATCGCCTGGAGGGTCTGCTCCTGCAGCCTGAGCTTTCCTGCTCACCTGCGGCTGTGCCTGGGAGCCCAGCGCCCACCCTCCATCTCTGTCTCTGGGCAACCCTGGAGCCTAGCCTTCGGGACAGCTTGTGGTCCAGGCCAGCCGGGACTGGGGAGTTTGCGCTTTGTTAAGCATTTCCTGTCACTGCCTCATGAATTATTTAGTAAATGAAGATTAATTTTACAATAATAAGGAAAACCTCAAAGGGATGGGCAGTGGGGGAGAGGGGGTGAAGACGTGCCCAGGATGAAAGCCCTTGCCCCTGAGGCCCGGATGGCTGGGCAGGATCTTATGCCAGTTTGCTCTGACACCGCTCTGAGCCCACGGGCCTCTCCCAGGTCTGGTACAGGGAGCTGGTGGGACGGCTCAGGCAAGTTGCCCAGGAGCTGGATGCGATAGCCCCCTCCTGGAGAGGCAGAGGCAGAAGCAGGGCAGGAATGGTTGCTCTAAGCTCTAGAGAGTTCTGGAAACAGCCTCGGCTCGGAGTCCACGAGCTGGGTTCTAGTTCTGGCTTTCCCACTAATAAACTAGGTGTCCTCCATTTTCTTAAATATAAAATAGGATTACTGGTACTTGCCCAGTCCACTTCATGGGGCCACGTGCGAATCAAATGAGAAGGTTGTTTTGACAGCACCGATATAAGCTATTGCGAGGCTGTGACAGTAGAGAAAGGGACTGCGGTGGCGACAGGGCTGTTTCTCGACAGCTTGGACCATCACTTCACCCCTCCGGGCTTCTTTGCATACCGCATGGAGTTGTCATGCTGATTAAGTGAGATACTTTATTAAAACGCCTACCACTGTGCCTGGCACGAAGCAGGTGCTCAACAGACAACAGCTGTATTACAACTGTTATTATTTCCATTATCATCATCCTCATTCCTAATAGAATGCAGTCCCTTCCAGCCCTTGAATTCTTCAATATGTCCCTGGTCAGGGTGGTCCCTCCTCTCTTCCAAGAAGAGGCTGATCTCAGCCCCTCGCCTGCTCATTCTGCAGCCTACCCCGTCCCAGAAGCCAGACCTGTTGAGAATCACTGTCCTCGGCCTTTCCCCTCTTGGCCCCTAACACCCACCCCCAGCCCTCTCCCTGTGCATTGTTCCCTCTCACTGCCCCTCCCCTCTCCCCTCTCCCCCATCCCCTCCCCTCTCCCCTCTCCTCCTCCCTCTCCCTCTCCCCAATCCTGTCTCCCTCTCCCCAGTCCTCTCTCCCTCTCCCCTTCCCCTCACCCTCACCCTCACCCTACCCTCCCCCTCCCTCTCCCCTCTCCCCTCCCCCCTCCCCTCTCCCCTCTCCCTCTCCCCTCTCTCCCTCTCCCCTCTCCCCTCTCCCCTCTCCCCTGTCCCTCTCCCTCTCCCCTCTCCCCTCTCCCCTCTCCCTCTCCCCTCTCCCCCTCCCTCTCCCTCTCCCTCTCCCCAATCCTGTCTCCCTCTCCCCAGTCCTCTCTCCCTCTCCCCTTCCCCTCACCCTCACCCTCACACTCACCCTCACCCTCCCCTCACCCTCCCTCTCCCCTCTCCCCTCCCCTCTCCCCTCCCCCTCCCCTCTCCCCTCTCCCCTCTCCCCTCTCCCTCTCCCCCTCTCCCCTCTCCCCTCTCCCTCTCCCCTCTCTCCCTCTCCCTCTCCCCTCTCCCTCTCCCCTCTCTCCCTCTCCCCTCTCCCCTCTCTCCCCTCTCCCCTCTCCCTCTCCCCTCTCCCCTCTCCCTCTCCCCTCTCCCCCTCCCTCTCCCTCTCCCCAATCCTGTCTCCCTCTCCCCAGTCCTCTCTCCCCCCTCCCCTCCCCCTCCCTCTCCCCTCTCCCTCTCCCTCTCCCCTCTCCCCTCTCTCCTCTCCCCTCCCCCTCCCCCCCTCCCCTCTCCCCTCTCCCTCTCCCCTCTCCCCTCTCCCCTCTCCCCTCTCCCCTCTCCCCCTCCCCTCTCCCTCTCCCCTCTCCCTCTCCCCTCTCCCTCTCCCTCTCCCCTCTCCCCCCTCCCCCTCCCCTCCCCCCCTCCCCTCTCCCCTCTCCCCTCTCCCCCTCCCCTCTCCCTCTCCCCTCTCCCCTCTCCCCTCTCCCCTCTCCCTCTCCCCTCTCCCCTCTCCCCTCTCCTCTCTCCCTCTCCCCCTCCCCTCTCCCTCTCCTCTCTCCCTCTCCCCCTCCCCTCTCCCTCTCCCCTCTCCCTCTCCCCTCTCCCCCTCCCCTCTCCCCTCTCCCCTCTCCCCCTCCCCTCTCCCTCTCCCTCTCCCTCTCCCCTCTCCCCTCTCCCCTCTCCCTCTCCCTCTCCCCTCTCCCTCTCCCTCTCCCCTCTCCCCTCCCCCTCCCCCTCCCCTCTCCCCCTCCCCTCTCCCCTCTCCCTCTCCCCTCTCCCCTCTCCCTCTCCCCCTCCCCTCTCCCTCTCCCTCTCCCTCTCCCCCCTCCCCCTCCCCTCTCCCCTCTCCCTCTCCCCTCTCCCCTCTCCCTCTCCCCTCTCCCCTCTCCCCTGTCTCATTGCCTCAAAGCAATACTCCCTCCCTTCCCGCTACTACCACCAACACTTTACACCCCAAACTGGACTAAGCACCTTCTCTGGCTTGAGCCACTGCTCTTTCTCCTGGTTGACCAAAGTCAGGCTGCTCAAGATGGAGACCAAATGCAAATTGCCCTCAGCAAAATGCTTTGCTGGCGCCTGGGGCCTCTCCTTTGTTTTTGGCTCTGATAAAAGGGAGGAAGAGGGACTGGGGCTCTGAGAAGCTGAAGCTTCACTCCCTCCCAGCGCCCACTGTACCACCCCCTCTGTTGACACTGGGTCCTCCAGAGCGGGAGAGCAGGAGTGGGGCTGGGACTGCAGGCCCAGAAGGGCCTGCTCCCCTCCAGGACAGGGAGCCTGGGCCAGTTCCATGCTCTGCAAAGGTACAGAGGCAGGTGGGAGCAGGGCGGAGCCTCTTTCCGGGAAGGCAGGGGTCCCGAGCCCCATGTCTGTCCCAGGGAAGCAGCCTGCACTGGCAGTAAGTGCTTTCAGCCTCATCTCGGGAGGTGCCTTCAGTCTCCTGTCAGAGCCCCTACTGCCGAACTCTGCCTTTGCACCTGCTTCCCCGGGCCCCACGCACTTGACCTCCCATCTGTGACCCTTGACACTCACTACAGTTTCTAGGGGACATTTTCATTTCCTTCAGCATCACCATGAAGGGCTCAGAAGTAATCCTCATGCCTGTTTTAAAAGATCCCTCAGGCTTCCCTGGTGGCACAGCGGTTGAGAGTCCGCCTGCCGATGCAGGGGACAGGGGTTCGTGCCCCGGTCCGGGAAGATGCCACATGCCGCGGAGCGGCTAGGCCCGTGAGCCATGGCCGCTGAGCCTGCGCGTCCGGAGCCTGTGCTCCGCAACAGGAGAGGTCACAACAGTGAGAGGCCCACGTACCGCAAAAAAAAACAAACAAACAGATCCCTCATCCAAGGTCTAGTCCAGCTTCCAGCCTGCCTGGTCCTGTCTGGACTGGCCCGTCCCTGCATCCATCTCCAGGAAAGGCAATGCTCCCCTTTTACTGGGGAGATGCCAACATGTCACCTCTTTATCTAGCACCCTCTTCCCCACCAGACCAATTTAATCTGACAAAAATGGATCAGCACCCCAGCTAAGAAGATGCAGATAAGTGTGCTATTAAGCTCTAGGTGGAAGGCTGCAAAAGGATGCCAGCCCTTCCCCAGTGCCTGTAAAAAGTCCTGCAGAACAAGTTGACTTCTCAAAGCACTTGACCTTCACTTGGAGGTGGAGGACATGACCACATCCACCTCTTTGGCTCTCGCGGGCGCATGGGGTGTATAGCTGCAGCCTCAGGCTGAGTGCCTACTCCCTGGGCCCTGGAGTCAGGGCATGTTGTTGGGATATGTCTTTGTCTCTAGCTTTTCTCCACATCCCCTCCACCTACTTCCTCTTAGACCCATTAGTAGGGCCAAGTTGGAGGGTGAAAGAAACTGAACAGGACTTAGATTGATGACTGGTCCTGAGCCTGGAAAGGAAAAAGTCTGGTCCTCTCTCCTCCTAGTCTCCAGCCTCCCTCCCTCCCTCCCTCCCTCCCTCCCTCTCTCCCCCTCCCCCCACCTCCCTCCTCTCTCTCTCTCTCTCTCTCTCTCTCTCTCTCTCTCTCTCTCTCTCTCTCTCTCTCGGCTCTATAAACGGAACCAAATTCATCTTTCTAAAGCACTCCTCCCGTCCTACATACGTGCCACCATCCAGAAACCTTCAGATGAGCCCAGACTCCTTGCCCTGGCATTCAAAGCCTCTGCCATCCAGCCCTCCCCTCTAAACCACCTGGACCTCCTGTAGCCCCCAATTTACCCCTCAGCTCCAGCCACAGGTTTTACTGTCTGTAAATATCCCACAGGGGGACTTCCCTGGTGGTCCAGTGGTAAAGAATTTGCCTTCCGATGCAGGGGATGCAGGTTCGATCCCTGGTCGGGGAACTAAGATCCCACATGCCGCGGGGCAACTAAGCCCACGGGCCACGAGTACTGAGCTCGTGCTCCTCAACGAGAGAGCCCTCGTGCTGCAACTAAGACCCGACGCAGACAAAAAAATAAATAAATTTAACAAATAAAAAAAATTTTTTTAATATCCCACAGGGACTGAGGATGATCCCTCTCCCCCATCTTCCTTCAGGGTCACTGAACACTTGCTGTGTGCCAGGCCTCGTGCTTCTCACTTATAACCATTTGTCTCACATAATTCTCATGACATGCCTCTGAGATTGGTAACACAATGACCTTCTTTTGCTAATGTGGAAACGGGCACAAGGGAATTGGAAACTGGCCCTAAGTGACATCAGTAAGTGACAGAGCCAGGTCTTGGCCCTAGACTGCAGTCTCCTCTTCTCTCCTGCAGACCCCACCCTCCTCCCCCTGCTCCTCGTCTATCAGGCACCAGGACTCCTGCAAAAGCTCAGACTGTCTTTCTGCTGCCAACCCCCACCCGGTTCCCCGCCATCCTCCACACTTTGCCGGAGAGCTTTCCATGAATCAGAGTTGATCACAGTGGTTAAGCTGACAGGTATGCAGCGCTGACTCTGTGCCTGGCTCCTGAGCCCCCAGCATGACACTTTCTCCTCTCCTCTCCTCAGCAGCCCCTCCGTGCAGAGGCTACAAGGCAAGCTCTTGACACTGTAGCCCCATCGTGTCATTGCCCCCCAAAACCTTGCTTCCCAGAGGCTCCCTGCGCTGTCATGCCTTACGCCTTCACCCCAACACCGGGAGGCAGACACCGCCATTCCAGGAGGAGTCCTTTAGGCCCCAGCTCAACGGTGACCTCCCCTGTGACAGAACAGTCACTTGGTCCTCTGGGCTTCCCCGGCACCTCAGGCCCCTCCTCTCAGGGAACTGCTTCTGGGTCTGAACCTTCCTCCTCCAATTGTGACCCCTGGAAGTCAGAAGAGTTCTGGTCCACCCATCATTACCCAGCACCTGCCACATAACACCAGGGGTCCAGACCTGAACAGATCTTGACCTTCTAGGAGCTCGCTGTCTAGAGGGAAGAGAACATGAACACAGCCACTCTCGAGAAAAGTGGTAAATACCATGAGAGAGTTGGGTGTGGGGTGCTAGGGCAGTCCTGACAAAGGGTAACTCACCCATCCAGGGCAATGCCCAACCTGAATGCAGAAAGCCATGGAAGAAGCTTTTGGAACAATAAAGGAGGTCGCTCAGAAGGAAGGGCTTGCGGAGGGCCTGGCGTGCACAAGGGCACAGAGCCTGGCATTTCCAGGAGATACAAGGTTCCATCATGTCAGAGAAGTTTGAGCAGGAAGATAGTAATACAAGAGGCAGGAGGGGTGGAAGCAGCCAGAGGTGATGAGCTTTAGAAACTGTCTCCATTAGGATGGTATTTGGCTGCATGTAACAAAAAGGCAATGGCTTAGCCAAATTGGAGAGTAGTTTTTCTCACATAATGGAGTCTGGGTACAGGTAGCTTAGGGCTGGCCCAGTTGCTAAGAAACCAAACTCCTTTTCCCTTCCCGCTCTGCCATCCTCATGACTGCAAGACAGCCTCTGTGCTTCTGAGCCACATATCCATCTTTTTAGCAGGGTAAAAGGGGGAAGGACAACGGTTAAAATGTTTGTGCCAATAGAATCTGCCCTTTTGTTATTATTTTTAGTTATGTTAGAATACACAGAACATAAAACTTGCAGTCTTAACCATTTTTAAGTGTATAGTGCAGTGGCTTTAAGCATATTCACATTGTTGTGCACCTATCTCTAAACAGTAATGTTTAAGTTCAGTTTCATTTTGAAAAACTGAGACTGTACCCATTAAGCAACAACTCCCCATTTTCCCCTGCCCCCCGCAAACCCCTGGCAACCAGCATCCTAATTTCTATCTCTATGAAGTTGGCTATGCTAGGTACCTTATATAAGTAGAATGATACACTTTTTGTCCTTTTGTGCCTGGCTTATTTCACTTAACATAGTGTCCTCAAGGTTCATCCATGTTGTAGCACGTGTCAGAATTCCTTTTATTTTTAAGGCTGAGTAATATTCCATTGTGTTTACAGACCACATTCTGTTCATCCATTTGTCTATGGATGGACACTTGGGTTGCTTTCACTTTTGGGTTATTGTGCATAATAATGCTGTGAACACGAGTGTACAAATATCTTTCAGAGTCCCTGCTTTCAGTTCTTTTGGGGATGTACCTAGAAGTGGGATTGCTTGATCGTATGGTAGTTCTATTTTTAATCTTTTGTGGAGCCACCATACTGTTTTCCATAGTGCTGCATTATGTTACATTCCCTCCAGCAGTGTACAAGGGTCCAGCTTTTCCACACCCTTGCCAACATTTGCTGAGGGGCTTGGATTTGACCTTGAACTTGACCTCTAAAAGATTTTAAGCATCTTTGTATCTGGCTCTAATTTATCATGGCACCAGGTATACAGTAAGTGCTCCATAAATGTCTGTTTAATGTTTCCCTGACTTCTGGTTATCTCTCCACACCCCACACATCCTTTAGGACCCACCATGAGTCCAGAGTCCTCTGGGAAGCCCTCCCTCATGGTGTCGGCCCAGGGTCTTTGCCTTTGTTACTCATCCATGGGACTTTTTGTCTGGCCCTTCACACTGTGCCCTTGGGTATTTGTGGGGGGGAGGGAGGCACCCTGACTTGAATTCTTCTCATTGCTCCTTGGATCTGACTCCTCCACCCCACCTGGACACCAAGCTTCTTGAGCATCAGGACTTGGTCCTTGACCTCGCTCTTTCCCCAGGCCAGCCTGGGAGAATATTGAGTGCAACGTGGGCCCTTAATAAACAGATATTAAGTTTGTGCCAATTGAAGTCCCTTGTGATTGCCTAGTCAAAGACAAGCCCATGGAGTGATTTCCTGGCAGCAGAAATGACCCTGGATTTGAAACTAACGGTTCAAGCCCTGGCTTCCCACTTCCACCTCGTTACGTCCAGCAAGACACTTAACTTACTCCCTCAACTTCAAAATGGCTCCAAACATCACTTCTGTGTATGTAAAATGTTCGCAGATTACAAGGTCCTCTTGCCTACATTGTCCTTTTTAATTCTGACAAGGACCCTGTGAAGTAGGTAGGGCAAGGTTTATTTAATCTCTATTTTTAAGATGAGAAAATGATTGCTCAGAGAGGTTAAGCGATTTGCCCAAAATACCAAGCTGGGAAGTGCCAGAAAGGGCCCTCTAACTTCCTAGGCCCTGTAATCCCATCCTCGCCCCTCTCACAGGGGGCGGGGCCACAGGGAGAAGTGAGAAGCCAGCAGGAACGTGCTTAGCAGACCCAAGGTGTGCTTTGCTTTGTCAGCATCTACACAGATGGGGATGGTCCTCTTTGACCCATGGGAGATGGGACGAGATGGAGATAGGGTCAAAGAAAGAGGTTTGAGAGCCTGCTTTTCTCCGGTCACCTGTGGGTTCAGACAACTGGCGGGACAGGGAGGGTGCTCCCAGCAGCTCAGCAGGGACTTAGCCATCAGGGAGGGGTTTTGCCCCTGGCCTCCAGGGCAGGGACAGGTGCGGAGTCCTCTTCCCCCAGACGCCTGCCACTCACACGCCTACTTCACGGGAACCTGCAGTCTCTGTAACCACGGCTCCCCTACCTCTCTCCTTCCTTCTCCAGGGCTAAGCCCCCATCACACGCTCCCCCTACCTCCTCTTCCCCTTCTTGTTCCCTCCTTTCAAAAGCATAATGAGTTTGATAAGAAATTGTCTCGTTAACAGGATTTGCCACGGAAATCTCTTGTCCCCTCCCATTCATTCTGTAATGCTCCTGTCTCATGTCCTGTAATTTTCTGCTGGTATCAGGAGCTCCGGACCACCTCAGGGATATTAATTCCTATTTGCTCTTTGATCCCGTGACTGCTGATGTGCCAGGACACCCCACACAGCCGCTGGGCCACAGAGGCCTTGTGGGGAAATTACCCCGAGGCCCTCACTGGCTGTCTCCCTCCAGAGTCAGCCGCTTTCTGATTTTCTGCTGCCGTTACCCACCCCCTCCCACCCCCACTCCTACCTGCCTCAGCTGCCAGTTCTGGGGCAGCAACTACCTCTAACTTATGGGCCAAGGAGGCAGATCTGATGCTGGAGCTTACCTGGCAGAAGAATGGTAGATGAATGCCCCACCTCCACCCCCGCTGTCTACTCCTTTCCTTCCCTTTCTACCCCTCCCCATATGCGCATCCCTCAGAAGACTCTAGAGGGGGAGAATGCAGAGGTAGTTTAGCACAGTGGATAAGAGTGTTGAGCTTTGGACCAGGGTTCACTTCCTGGGTCTGTGGCACAGACAACAACTTGGCCAACCCCTCTGAGCCTCAGTTTTCTCATCTGTACATTGGGGATGATGATGCTCATCCGTGGTAACGCACAGAGTATATAGTACCTGACACATAGTAGGAGCTCAATTCATGCTATTTTCCTACTCTGCTCTTTCAAGACAGGAATTTACTGAGGGTGGGGTATACAGTTCTTGGGATTTACCAAGAAATTCTTGTTCAGCTTTGAGTTATATCCCCAGACTCTTTCCTTGTGCTGATTCCCTCTGATCTCTGCCCTCCCAAAGTTCTTTCTCTTTACATGTTTTTAGGGACTTATGCAGAGGAATCTTTATGGCCCCTTCAACCCAAAACATTAATTAAAAGAAAGCTCAGCATATAGGGTGAATCCCAAGAAGAGGTAACAGGAAAAGAAAGGAATTGCCTGTCCTATGCCCCTAAACCATGGTCAAGGACAGAGCAGAGAGGCATCCTGAGAAGGAGATCAAGTCCAGAATAGTCTTGACCAGGGGCAAGAGGGTCACGCTGGACAGAAACCCAGCCTCTGCACCATAGGAAATTTACAGGAAGAGACAGAGACCCAGGGAGTGGAGCCTGGGGAGGAAACCTACCCTGGGGGTAGGAAGGAAATTGCCAGAGTCGGAAGAGGGGAGACCAGAGCTAAATCTAGGTTAATTTGGGAACAGTTTGTGATCGATTGCACAGAAAGTGCCAGAGAGTGAGAGGTGGGAAATTGCACCTGTCTGGTGAATGAGCTCAGAATTCCAAGCGTGTGGGGAAGCTGGGGAGCTGGCGCCAATCTGGACAAGGTGGAGGTGGCAGCGTGTGCCCAGGGAGCTGGTAGGGCCAGAGCTGTGCTGAGAGGACGTGGGCTGTAGCCGGGGCCAGTGTCACGCTCGGAACACATGCAAAGACATAGCCCTCACTGTGTGCCTGGCCAAGGGGGAAGCCTGTACCTACGTTTCTTGTTTCTCGTTTAATGTTATACCTCCCTGAAAGATGGCCATTGTCAACGGCTAATGTTAATTACAGACCTTGGGCTTCCAGGCCAGGCCCGTGGAAATCCCGTGGGGGGATTTGAGGCCTCTGTCCTCGAGCAGCTGTGGAGTCACACAACCTGGATTCCAATCCCAATTATGTTGTTTTCTAGCTGTGCGACTTGGGCAAGTTTCTGCATCTCCATGAGGCCGCTTTCCTCATCTATAAGATGAGGATGATATTGCTGCTCTCAGGATTAAACTGAGGCCATGCACATGAAGTATGTAGCCCTCTGGCTGGCACATAATGGAGATCCGTAAATGAGAGGTACATCCCTATCACCCTCCCCTTTTCATCCCCCATGCATTGCTGCCAAGGCAGACAAGCCACCGATGCATTTTTTAAATCAACAGTACAAACAAGCATATGATGAAAGCCGGGTAAAGGGTACAGATATTACAGGTTTAGGGGAGGAAGAGATGACAGAGGGCTGGGTGGGGGAGGGGAGCCTCCCGGGAACATAGGATGTAATTAAGAGCCCAAAGGTGCTGAGATTACACGGCTTTGGGGGAAAAAATGAATAGGCCAGTAGAGTTGGGGCAGAGCGCTTCTGTGTTCGCATCATTTCAATGAGACAGACTTGCTTTGAGAGCTGATAAGACACACATGTGGATGGGACTGTGACCATGTCTACCTTTCCTGATAAGCTCCCTGGCTGGCATCACTGGGGTGCCACCCAGTCCTGTTGATTAGCCTGTAAATAAAAAAGGTAGATGTTCAAAAACAGCAGGATTGCCTCTGCAGCAATCTAGAACCACGAACACGAGTGGCCACTCCAAGCTCCCGAGTGGGTTGAAGTAGACGTTAGATGGAACAATGAGAGCTATTGCTTATTGAACCATCGCTGTGCAGGCGGCAGCCAGGGGCTTTCAGTCTTGCAACAGCTCCAGCTCTGATTGGAGCTATTATTAGAGAAGAGGAAATGAAATCAGGTTAGGTAAGATGTGCAAGATCCCACAAAAGTCTGGCTGACTTCAGAGCCTAAGTATTTACCATGGAGGCAAAAAGGCTGAGGTTCAGGGCTTCCCTGGTAGTGCAGTGGTTGAGAGTCCGCCTGCCAATGCAGGGGACACGGGTTCGTGCCCCGGTCCGGGAAGATCCCACATACTGCGGAGTGGCTGGGCCCGTGAGCCATGGCTGCTGAGCCTGCGCGTCCAGAGGCTGTGCTCTACAATGGGAGCGGCCACAACAGTGAGAGACCCGCGTACCGCAAAAAAAAATAATAAAAGGCTGAGGTTCATACACTCATTCCATTTATCACTCATTCATTCATTCATTCGTTCAACAAATATTTTTTGAGCATCACCACTTGCAGGTGTTGTACACAAAACTGAGCCCGGAGCAGTGGACAGGGGCCAGCCCCTGCCCTCATGGAGGTCACAGTCTCACGAACATGCCCTGGGCTGGGCCTGGGAGGCAGAGGTAGATGGACCTTCCAGCTGCTCTTGGCCCTCAGGTGCTCTGACCACTCATCATGGGAGCATCGTCTCTGCAGCATGTGGACCCTGGAGGCCTCTGAACCAGGCAGGCCTGGGGGTGGGAAAGTGGTGGATCTGGAGGCAATCATAGGAAGGACAGAGGGATGGTTTCCCCTGCCGTCTCAGCACCCTTAGAGCCACATCAGATGGCTTCGAGGGGCCATAGTGCCATGTCCCTTTTAGCCATACCCCCTTCTGGGACACTGTAAGACCAACTTTCTCATTCCCATTGTCACCAAACAGAGCCCCAAGGAAGGAATAGGACAAGAGGAGAAATGAGCTTCTGTGAGGCGCCACGTCTGCCACAGATCACTGAGGCCTCGCAGTGACCCTGCGGGGTAGGTGTCATCAGCACCACCTTCTAGACGAGCGGCGGAGGCTCAGTGGGCTCCTCTCCAGGTCACGTGGCTACTAAGTGGCAGAGCGGCTCTTCTGGCTGCAGTCCGATGCTCTACTGGTCGTGTATTTGCAACATCCTGGCCCACGGGTACTGGGGGTTCAGAAGAGTGACACGCACTCTCTTTAAGGAACTTGCATTCTATTGGGGATACAAGAATGATCCCACAGAACAGGTGGGAACAATTCAAATGGGAAACTTGAGGCCCTGTCTGCAGAGGGGGAGGGGGCCTGCACTAGCTGGACTCTCAAAGGGGACTTCTAGAAGAAGGAGGGTTTGAGAAGGGCCTCGCTGGGTGCAGGGGAGGTAAGAGGCAGTCCACGTGGGAGGGAACGGGTAGGAATGCCCATGGTACCAGGAAGTATCATAGCAAAAGCATGGCTTTCGATTCTGACAGCTCCGGCTTTGTGCTGTGGGGCAAATTGCTTTGAACTCTCTGATTCTCAGTTTCCTAGTCTATTAGAGGGGAAGGAAAAACCCTCAGCCTCAATAAGCCTGCAGCAGGATGAAAGGAGCTAACGTATCTTATCACAAAGTCCCCGGCACAATGCCTGGCTTCCATCCCGTTGTACTGAGCCTTTACCCCAGAGTGGGGGGCTGGGCCCAGAGCAGCGGCCAGGACCCACCCTGCCCTGCCCTCAACAGGCTTACAGTCTAGGGACAATGTCAGGTCTTTAGTGACTCAGTACAGCTGTGGCAAGTGTGCAGGGAAGAGGACAGGAGACAGAAGACCGGTGGGAGGGTCTTTGGGAGGAAGGAAGTGTGAGCTGAGCTCCGAGGGGTGGGTCAGTGGAAACTTTGGGAAAGAGGTGGCTAAGTGTCCCGAGTAGCAGCAAGGCTTGGAGGGAAGGCAGGAGCTGGGCACCCTGGAGGACAGAGGAAGGCTGGCGTGGCTGGAGTTGGGGCCAGGGCCAGACATGGAACTAAACAGGGCCAGTGGAAGGGTGGTGGGCTTTGGCTGCCCTGTTAAGGATTTTGGTCTTTATCCGAAGAAAAAGAGGAAGCTACGGGATGGTTTTCAGTATGATCAGATGTCCATTTTAAGAGGATCTGGCTATAGTGAGGGGAATAAATTAAATGAGACCACAGTAGGTACAGACACCTAGTAGGTAGGCCTCTGATCCCTAGTAGGCTGTATATGGCACACACAGTATGCTGTGGGGACAGTCCGCTTCCTGGGGAGGAAGGGGAGCAGGGAGTAAGGCCCTGGGGTCACAATGGATCTCCTACACCTGATGCTTCAGAGCCACCCAGGGTAAAAGAAAAATCACAGCTACTCAGTGGCCCATGGGAGTTCGGGGTGCGGGTGGTCATTCAGGGGGAGGGACACAGGGGTGGGGGCCTTAAAGATGAGCGCTGGAGGGCTTCCCTGGTGGTGCAGTGGTTGAGAGTCCGCCTGCCGATGCAGGGGACATGGGTTCGTGCCCCAGTCCAGGAGGGTCCCGCGTGCCGCGGAGCGGCTAGGCCCGTGAGCCATGGCCGCTGAGCCTGCGCGTCGGGGAGCCTGTGCTCCACAAAGGGAGAGGCCACAGCAGTGAGAGGCCCGTGTATGGCAAAAAAAAAAAAAGATGAGCGCTGGAGGGACGGTCACCATCCCTCCCCCTTCCCGCGGGCGGCAGCCTGGCTTTTGGGGTTCTGTCAAAGCAAGGCAGCCTTCCCGAATGGTAGTAACAGTTTTTTCTATTACACCATGAGCATCTGACTCATGGCACAGGAGCTATGAAGCTCCCCCAGAGGGTACCATAAAAGTGTGGGTGGGGGCTCCACGGGGAGGGTTGGAGGCTGGGCTCTGCCATGTGCAACAGGAGGAGGATGGGGAAGAAAGAGGCTTATTTCAGCACCCTGTTATTATGGCATCTTGTTTTCATAGTTTGTTCAACAAACCTCTCTCCCTCTCTCTCTCCTCCCCTCGCCTCTCTTTTTTTTCTTCTTCCTCTCTCAGCAAATCCATTTAAATGCAATTCTATTCTTAAAGCGCCCCTCTCATGCATGTCTAATGAATGTCAGGGAAATGCTATTACAATGGGGCCGAAGAGGATCCGATCGGCAGTGTGTGTACAAGTCATTTGAAAGGAAGCCTGGGAGCGCTCCAGTTTTATTACAGCATAATTAGAAATAAAATCTTGTTGCAATAGGAGAATGAGAGATGTGTGCTAATCCTGTGGTGGAGGAAGATAGAGCTGTATTTAGAGAAAAGGACTCAGGGAGAGAGAGAAAACCAGCCACTGCCCCCCTGTCCCGCTCCACCAAGGCTCTCCTGCTGGCTCCCCTCCCCAAGATGCTCCATCCTCACACCGCCTGTGACCCCAGCTCCCTGGGGGCCGCTCCAGAGACAGTGCTTGACCCCCTTCTAGATCTCAGCTGCTCAGAGTGGTCAGTCGGCAAGGTCCTGGTGTGCTGAGCCTGGTGCCTCCCTGGAAATTTACACCCTATCACCTATAAGAGGCCAGTTGTGGGCAGTTGGGAGGCGATGGGAAAGGTTGGCTTGGAGGCTGAGACCCAAATCAAGTTCAGAGTGACCTCCTTACGAGAGATATACATTCATTTATTTATTCATTCGTTCAGTCGTTCAACAGCCACTAACCCACTGCCTAACTGTGCCAGGTACTGTGCTGGGTACATACATTAACTTCTTTCATTCTCATAGGAAACAGGTTCAGAGTCTCATCCAGCATCATCCAGCTCGAGAGGGGAACATAGTTCAAACCCCACTTCTGACTCAAGCCAGGCTTTTTCTACTCCATCATGCTGTCAACTTGCTGGGTCCTCCTGAGACACCTGTCTTCCCAGTAACCCCATCTCCTGTAGAGCCCCAAAGGCAGAGATAAAGATGGGGGACCTGGCTAATTCCTCCTACGGGGCAGAAATGGGCATTGCTCCCTAGTTCTGTGTCTTCTTCTCTGATCACTCGCCCTCTTATCTCAGAGGTGGCAGTGGCAGGGGAGGGGCAGAGGCTGCTCCCCAAGGCCCCTGGGGACACATGCGGTACATTGTGCCACCCACTCGGAGCCTGTCACGCTAATCCCCTGCCCAGCCTGGCATCAGGCTTTGAAGATGAATGTGGGACCATGGTGTCTTCCTTGGGGCCCCTGTGCCAGAAAGCAGGCGGTGGACCTGTCACCTGCCACAAGGAAGTTGTTAACTTGTGACCTCCGCTTCCAGCCGGGTTGCCTGTCAAAGCTCTGGCTGCCTTTCCCTCCCTCTTCCAGCCAGCCAGGGCAGGGCAGGGTTTGTGGCTCTGCATGCCCCGTACAAGCTCCCATAGCAAAGGTCCCACCTCCCATCCATCCAGACTCCCTGTGACCCAGATGTGTTCGCTCTGCCTGAATTCAGTTCTGTGGGGAAGAGCAGTGGGCCCGGAGACAGGAGGCCTCTCCCGACAACTCCACTCTGACCCAGACCGGCTGCGTGACCCTGTGTTCCCTCGAGTGTCCCAGGCAGCGGCGCATCAGATTGAGTGATTGATGGCAAGTGTGGACGAGGCCTTATCTGTGATCAAAGGCTCATTCCCGGGCTTCCCTGGTGGCGCAGTGGTTGAGAGTCCACCTGCTGATGCAGGGGACGTGGGTTCGTGCCCCGGTCCGGGAAGATCCCACATGCCGCGGAGCGGCTGGGCCCGTGAGCCATGGCCGCTGAGCCTGTGCGTCCGGAGCCAGAGGCCACAACAGTGAGAGGCCCGCGTACAGGAAAAAAAAAAAAGGCCCATTCCCCACACTGGTGCCCTGCCCACCTCGTCCCTCCTCTGCTCTTGGTACCCGTGGTGGGGCAGGGTCCTCGGGATCAGTCTCCCCACCCTCACGCTCTCAGTCTCTGAACCCCACCTCTGTGGTCCACCTGGTGACCTTCAGGGCCAGCTTGTCACTGTCCTCCTCCCCATTCCTACCCTACAGTCCTCACCCCAGTGTCTTACGGAGCAGGACCTGACTCCAGAATCTTAGCACTGGAAGGGTCCTCAGGGAACAGCACGGCAGGAGGAGGAGGATATTCATGTTCTAGGGCTTCCATAACAAAATACTAGACCGGGTGGCTTAAACAACAGAAATTTATTTCTCATAGTTCTGGATGCTGGAAGTCTAAGATCGAGGTTTGGTTTCTACTGGGCCTTCTCTCCTTGGCTTCTAGATGGCCGCCCTCTCACTGTGTCCTCACGTGGTCTTCCCTCTGTGCCTGTGCATCCCTGGTGTCTCTTCTTCTTATATGAATTGTCATATTGGATTAGGGCCCCACCCTTATGACCTCATTTAACCTTAGTTACCTCTTTAAAGGCTCAATCTCCCAACACAGTCCCACTGGGGGTTAAGGCTTCAACCTATGAATTTTGTGGGGACACAAATCAGTCCATAACAGGGAGGATCTAGGGCTTAAAGCCAGCCAGACCAGAGCTGGGACTTGACTTCAAATTCCAGACTCACATGCCGCTATGCTGCAACTCTCTCTCCGGGGCCTCGGTGGAGGGCTTGCAATCCTGGGGGTCCAGAGTCCAGGGACAGCAGAGGAGGCAGAACAGGGCCTTGGCTTCCCTTGGGCTTTTCAAAGCCAGGCTAGCAGGTTCCCCCAGGGCCCTCACCCTCAGCAGGAATAACAAAGGTGTGGGGGAAGGGTCTCTGCAGAGTCAGCCTCAAGTAGCTCCCGGTAGGCTGCCCTGGTGCTGGCGCCCAGGCAGGGTTAATCCTGCCAGCCCAGAAGCACTGATCATCCCCACCTATCCTGCCACTGGGGTGAGTTATCTCATTAGTCCACGCACCACCCACAGGCTCCAAGCGGCAGGGTGACCACATTGTTTTTATAAATCTCTATCGGATAGAGCAGTAACTGGTAACCTTACTGACTGCAATTTCTCTTTGGGAACTGGGAGGCCCCAGGGGGCCAAGTGAGGCATCCTGAAGCCACCCCAGGAAATTTAGGGCTGTGACAGATTAAGCATCTCTTCTCTCGCAAGAGAGACCGGATGCTTTTTCTGACCCCGGCCCAAGCCTGGTCTCAGGGCAGAGCTCCATCCATTCCTCCGCACCTCCCCTCCCCCATTCCATACCTCCCACTGCCTCCTGGGACCTTCCTTGCAGGGGCATAGGAGGCGGGCAGAGCAGAAACCCCCAACCCTGGCCTCTGGTTTTCCTGCTTCAGGAAGGCATCTGATTCCCAGAGCCAAGCATCATCTCTACTGCCAGGATTCATCCATTCAACAAAACACCTACACAAATATCTATACCCCGTGTATGTGTTATGGACACATACTCCCTGTGCTTTTACACACTTCACATTACGGTAATAACGCCTCCTTACACGTGTAGAGCGCAGTATATGTCACAACGCCCTTTCATGGTCATCATCACGTGGACGCCACAAACGAACCCTGTGAGCCGAGGAAACCAGGGGTTAGTGTCCTCAGTGTCAGGTTGAGAGAACAGAAGCCCAGAAAGGTTAAGGGATTTTCCTAAATCTACACAGTTGGTAGGTGGTGGGTCTCAAATCTCCCATTTCTGACTCCAAATACAGGACTCCCTACAGCATCCCTTGGAGCATATGCCCCACCACCCAAGCCACCAGCCCCTTCTGTGTCCCCTGTGGTGCCCCATAGGCCCACGCACAGCTCCCCAGCAGTGTGCATGCCGGCACGTGCACTTCGTTCCCTCACAGACACGTGCAGTCCCCTGCCCGTGAGCCCGCCCTCCTGCTTACACATAGCACCCAGAGCCAGCAGAGTTTCTTCATTCCCTGAGTCCTCCCAAAACGGATGACCACCTAATAGCCCTGACCTTTTACTTCACTGCACACCAGCCTACTGATGGACATCATTCATCCAGCCTTTCAGTCAATACCTGTATGCTGGTCTCACCTCACCCTCTCTGCTCACCCACCATTCCTGCCCTGACTAGTGAGAAGGAAACCTCTTCCAGAAGAAGCAAGGGGCCCGGCCACTACCCAGGAGAGATGGAGAAGTCTGCCCCGCAGGGAAGGGGTGAGCCAGAGCTCCTCCAAACCGCAGCACCCGCTGTCCTGGCAGCTGGGTTTGGGGAAAACAGCTCTCGATTTGTGTTCAGGAGACCCAGGTGGGAGTACCGTCTCTTCCATTTACTGGACGAGTCTCTGCGCAAGCCAGCGTCCTCATCCGTGAAACAGGAGGAGCAGCACACACTTCCTAGGCCGGTGATGACACTTAAGAGAGGGATGTACATCAAGGGAAAGTGCCAAGCCCAGAGCCTGGCACACGGGCACCCACTGATTCATGCCCCTTGGGGCGTCCTTCCTGCTGAGTTTGTAAAACAGCTAAAGGCAAGTCACCGGCTAAGCCTGGATCCCTCTCCCAGCCCAGGTAGACGCTGCCCAGGAGGGGTCCCCAAGGGCGCTGGAGATGGGAAGTTCACAGCTGCAGGTCCCTGGACGAGGTCTCCTTTCTCAAAGGCCCCAGCTCTGGAGACCTCTAAGACCCAGGGGACTGAGCTCACCTCCAGGCAGGCAGAGGCAGAGCCACTCAGGGCAGCTCAGTTCTCCAACTTCCCTGTCCGCAGAGGGACAGGGTGCCATGCTGCCGCCACTGCCGTACTGCATTACCTCTGGTCTGAATGTTGGCCCCTGGGACTCTCATGTGGTTCCACCCTGGAACCAGTGGGCTCTGTCGTTAGTAATTTCTCCTCTGGGCGAGGGTAGCATTTCTGCTCCAATCACCTAAGGAAGAGGCAGGTCTTGGTCAGGGAAGGACAGTGGGAGGCCAGCCTCAGGCTGGCTGGATATGGAGTGTCCGTGTCCCTCCTTCTCCCTGGGCCCTGCTGCCCTGGGTCCCCACGTGTTTCACGAGCTCCTGGGCAGTGTGAGGTCATCCCCTGCTGCGGGCCTCTCCCTTAAGATGAGTCAGCCAGAGTGTACGCTCCAGATTGCCCAGCTTGTGTCACCATCTGTTTATTTCCCTTTTGTTCGCTCCAAACCATCAGTCTGGTTTTGATGTCCCCGCCTGTAGCTGGGGGACCGAGACAAGGACCAAAGGGGCCTAACCGGAGAGCAGAGGCCCAAATCATTGCAGCATGGCAGCGGGGGTTAGAGGGGGAGGAGACCCCAGGGTGCGGGGGACCTCAGGACAGGACTCCAGGCTAGAGGTCCAGCTGTCTCAGCTCATTGGAAGCGCCCCTTTACTGTAGGATTCATTCAGTCGACACATGTTCACTGAGCATCTACTGTGTGCCAGCACGTTCTGGAGCTGGGGTACTAAAATAACTCCTTCTCTCAACGAGAAACACCATGTGCTCTGAAGACAAGAAGGCAGGGTAAGGAATTGGGCAGGAACGTGGCATTCAGCCTAATTCTGATAGAGGGGTCAGGCAAGGCCTCTCCAAGGGGTTGGCATTTGAGCAGAGATCTGAACAGGTCCAGGGGTGAGTCAAGAAAAGAGCATTCCAGACACAGAAGGAATAGTCACAGCAAAGGCCCTGGGGTAGAAATGAGCACATGCACACTGATTTGAAAACCATTGTAGTAGATGATCTTCTAGGGGTCTTGCTGCTCTGATTTCTTTAAGCTAGAAATTTATAAATTGCTGGGAGGGAAGGACCTTAAAGAGGATCAATTTATCTCCCTCACTTAATACTTAAATCTTCTATGCAATATCTCAGCCAAGTGCTTCTTCAGCCTCTACTGAATTACCCCTGATGACAGGAAACTCACTACCCCACAAAGACACATTCCAATTCTTTATAATCTTGACTTTTAACATTTTAACTGTGGTAAAATACGTACAATGTAAAATTTCCAATCTTAACCATTTTAAGTGTTAAGTCCAGTTACGTTTCAGCTCAGTTTAAGTCCAGTAATGTTTAAGTTCATTGTCATCTTGCAAAACTGAACCTCTAGACACATTAACAACTCCCCGTTCTGCCGTCCCTCTAGCCCTTGGCAACCACCATTCTACTTTTTGTTTCTAAGAATTTCACAATTCTAAGTACCTCTTATAAGTGGAATCGATCACACAGTGTTTGTCCTTTTGTGTCTGGCTTATTTCACTTAGTATAATGTCCTCAAGGTTCATCCATGTTACAGCATGAGACAGAATTCCTTTCCTTTTTAAGGCTGAATAATATTCCATTGTATCTATATACCACATTTTCTTTATCTATTCATCCATCAATAGACACTTGGGTTGCTTCCATCTCTTGGCTATTGTGAATAATGCTGCTATGACCATGGGTGAACAGATATCTTTTCGACAACCTGCTTCCAATTATTTTGGGTATATGCCCAGAAGTGGATTTGCTGGGTCATATGGGAATTCTATTTTTAATTTTTTGAGGAACTACCATACTATTTAATCTTGACTTCTGAATGTTCAAAAATAGTTATTTTTAAAGGTCTAATTGAATACAGTAGAAACAGTGATTAGCAGTGGCAAGAGGTTTGCCAGATGTACAAACACTCAGAAATGGGAGTGGGCTAATCTGAGAAGGCTTCCTGGAAGAGGTAAATTTAGAGCTGGGATCTGGTTTTTCTGAGTTGCACATGGGGATATAACAAACTTAGAGTTGGGGACGTTTCTTTCATTCATTTACTCATTCATTCATTCTAGAAATATTTATCAAGGGCCTATTTTTGTGATAGGCACTGTTTTCATACTGAGTGAAATGGGAAAATGTTGAGGGGTTTTGAGCAAAGGAGCCACATGGTCTGACTTAGGTTTTGAAGCATCACTCTGGCTGCCTCCTGGGAATAGACAGAGGAGGGGCAGGGCCAGTTAGGAAGCTGCTGTCCCTGCTACACTCAGTAATTCCCTTCCTTTGCTCTAGAGGTTGAAGGGGGAATCTATCCAGTTCACACCTTC
Source organism: Mesoplodon mirus (assembly GCF_964341445.2). Classification (NCBI taxonomy): domain Eukaryota; kingdom Metazoa; phylum Chordata; class Mammalia; order Artiodactyla; family Ziphiidae; genus Mesoplodon; species Mesoplodon mirus. The sequence goes on along the minus strand of NC_138983.1, from coordinate 126,110,810 downwards.
CAGCAAACCCTTCCTCCCCTCTCCCCTGCCCGGGACCCTCTCCCCACCAACTCACCCTCACACCTCCCTGAGGGCAGGGAGAGGACCCCACCTTTTCAGAAGACAGATTTTCTCTCCCAGCCCTCTGAGGCCGCCAGGAGCCCCAAGGTTTCCGTCCATTACCTCTCCGGGACTCCTGCAGCTCTAGGGAGTCTCCAAGGCCCAGCTCTCTGACCTCTTAGAAAAAGACAGAAAAGATGTTCTCGGCTCACTTAGCATGTGTGTGCAGGGCCTCTGAATTGCCGAGGAGGGCCTCCTTTACTTCCAAGCTACTGAGAGGAAGGGGGAGACTTTGCAGAAAGCCTGGCCACAGGGAGGGGTGGAGAGCCCCCCAGCGGTGTGCGGCCCACCATCTCCCTGAGATGGAACCACTTGTGCTGACATTTAACCAGTACCACTCACGTGCTGGAGACTTCCCTGTGCAGTAACTCATCTTTCATCTAATTCTCCCAACAACTCTGTGACCTAAGTCCTATTTATTATCTCCGTTTTCCTAAATGGAACTCAGAGAAGTCTGGTGTGATCACAGAGACATCCATTTCCAGAGTGAAGGGGCCTTAGTTTATCTAATCCAGTTGTTCTCCACCCTGGCTTCACATTACATCACCCAAAAAGCTTTTGTAAAATACCAGGGACTTCCCTGATGGCGCAGTGGCTAAGAATCCGCCTGCCAATGCAGGGGACATGGGTTCGATCCCTAGTCCGGGAAGATCCCACATGCGGCAGAGCAACAAAGCCCACAGGCCACAACTACTGAGCACGCGCGCCTAGAGCCCGTGCTCTGCAGCAAGAGAAGCCACCGATGCAGCATGAGAAGCCCGTGCACTGCAACAAAAGAGTAGCCCCTGCTTGCCACAACTACAGAAAGCCCATGCACAGCAATGAAGACCCAACGCAGCCAAAAATAAATAAGTAAAAAATAAAATAAAATACCAGTTTCCAGGGCACACACAGAGATTCTGAGTTTAATTTTACAAACTTCTTAGGTGATTCTAATGTACAAACACGGTTAAAAACACATACCTCCTCCACCCCTTCCCTCTTTGTACGGGTGGGAAAACTGAGGGCCTGAGAGAGGACTGGACTTCCCTAGGGTCACCCTGTATCCGTTTCCCAAGGCTGCCTTAACAAATTACCGCAAACTGGTGGCTTAAAGTAACAGAGCTTTATTGTGTCATAGTTCTGGAGGCAAGAAGTCCAAAATCAACGTGTGGGCAGGGCCCTGCTCCCTCTGCAGGCTCTAGGGGAGGATCCTGCCTTGCCTCTTGCCTGGCTTCTGGGGTCGCTGGCAATCTTTGACTTTTCTTTGCTTGTAGATACATTACTCCAATCTCCACCTCCATCTTCACATGGACTCCTCCCTGTGCGTGTGCACCTGTGTCCAAATTTCTCTCTTCTTATAAGGACACCAGTCAGATTGGATTTAGGATCTACCTTAATCCAGTATGACCTCATTTTAACGTGATTCTATTTGTATTCACAAGGTCTGGGACGACATTAATTTGGGGGGACACTATTTAACCCAGTATATACCCCATCATTAGTGTCAGAGCTAGGGCTCCAACTCAGCCTCCTAAGTCCCGGCCCTGGGCTTGTCCCCCAGTGCTGGGTGGCTCGGCACCTCTTCATCCTCCTCTTCTCACTCATGGCTTCCATCGAGCCCCCTCCCCACCCTTCACCAGCCCTCAACACTGAAGGCCAAAGCTTTCCTGGTGGAAGAATGTTCTCTTCTAACTGTGGAATCCCAGAGGGCGGATACCAAGTTCAAGACTTCTCCATGGAGCCCAGTTCAGTCCCTAGGGATGCTCCACAAAGACTTGATAAATGGAGCCAAACTGAATTGAATGGATGACTGCTCCTTGGTGAGGAAGTGAGGACCCCACCAACAGAAGCAATCAAGCAGAGTCCAGCTGAACGTGTGTCCCTATAAAAGTGCTCTTGTTCTAGGAGAGTCAGCCTAGCACAGAGCTTTGGAAAAGCATAGGAAGTAGACTAATGGTCCAGGCTCTACCACTTATTAGTTGTGTGACTGTGAGTGGGTTATTTAATCTCTCTGTGCTTTGGTTAGTAACGACAATAATAACCATTTCAAAGGGGTGTGGGAATTAAATGAGATAATGTTCCTAAAGCCCTTGGCCTAACATGTAATGGGTGCTCAATAAATATTTAGCTTTAAAAAAAAAGGAGAGCTGTGCTCCAGATCACCAGGAAAAAGGATAGTGAAGCAGGCTGGAGTATTTGAGTAATAATAAAAACAAGAAAAAGGGGCTTCCCTGGTGGCGCAGTGGTTGAGAGTCCGCCTGCCGATGCAGGGGACGCGGGTTCGTGCCCCAGTCCGGGAAGATCCCACATGCCGCGGAGCGGCTGGGCCCGTGAGCCATGGCCGCTGAGCCTGCACGTCCAGAGCCTGTGCTCCGCAACGGGAGAGGCCACAACAGTGAGAGGCCCTCGCACCGCAAAAAAAAAACAAACAAACAAAAAACAAGAAAAGGATTCATTAACCATTCGCAGCACTTCTCTGGTCGCGGGCGTGTTTACAGATGACACTGCAGACTTTGAGATGCACCAGTCAGGCAGTGCCAGTGGCAGAGTCTACATTTAAACACAGTTCCATATCCTGGTCCTAGAGTCTAAAAGAAAGTGATCCTCCATGGGCATACTGTTGGCATTTGGGGTAGAATAGTTGCTGTTGCTCTAACCTGACCACTAAATGCCATTGGTACCCCCAAGTTATGGTGTCAACCAAAAATGCTCCCAGACGCACATGTCCAAATGGCCTCGGGCTGGGGGCTGGACGTATGGTCCTGGCTGCCACTCTGTCCTCCTCCGGGTGGACGCAGCCTTCCCCGAGGAGGAAACAAGATGTGGGATAATGGCTCCTCTACCCAGTCCAAGGATAGCTGGTCCCATTTGGGCTGCGGAGGATGGGCTGCCAGACGGCCAGGGCGCCCCGCTAGAGCCAGCCTTGGAGGCCAGCCGTGTTTGGAGCCCTGGCCCTTCTGAACCCCCCACCAGCTCCCTGTGCCTCCTCCGCTCTCCACACCGTATGCCTCTCACTCCACAGGCCCCCTTCTCCTTCCTTCCCCAGCAGGGCCCATCATCTGATTCTCATCAAACATGCAGAACTGATGTTGCACAAGTCCCCCCCAGTGGGGATTAACATAATACCCCTGATTTCTCCTTCCCCTCTTGCTTGCTGCGCATCCCCCTGGCTGCGGCCTGCCTTTGTTTCGGGAGCGATACACTGTATCTGGAAATGTTACTGCAATTAAATATGCACAAGAAGGGGGGAAGGGAGGGGGAAAATGAGGACAATGAAGGATGTGAAACATCAGATGCAGCAGCTGCTTGTTGCTATAGAAACCCCAGCTCCCCACCACCAGCACAGCAGCACCCCTCCCCAGCTTAAAATTCCTTAGGGCCAAGTGCACTGTTGTCAGCGTCGTTCTGGCGATAACAGGGTCCTAGCTGTCCAGGCTGGAGCACCTGTGGGTTGCTAGGGTTGATTTTAGGGTCTTTCCTGTTTTTCCTGATCCCACTGCCACCACCGCCTCCAGTCCTGATACTTCTGATTGGCAGCAACACCCTCCAGTAGTTCTGCATTCCAGTCCCAGTTACATAATAAATTACGGGAGAGCTTCCGCATTTGACTTTGGGATGTCACAACATGGAGACAAAACGGCACATGCAGAGTCTGGTGGGGGAGCCAGGCTTTCTCTGTGCTTCCCGTGGGTCTTCTGACTGCTGGCAGCAGGGCCTGGCTCCCTCCTGCTTCCTTTTCATCTTTTACCCACAGCACTGAGCGGGCGTCTACAAGGTGTGGTCTGCGTGTTGGAGGGGGCGGCAGGGGTCCACAAGCTCCAGGCAGGCTGCCAGCTGGCCAAGTGCTCATCTAGGGAGATCCCAACAGGATGCCACTCAGCAGGGATCCGTGTGAAGTCCTGGACCTGGGCCCACATGGCCAGGTGTCCAAGGATGGAGAGAAGGAAAGTGGCCCAGCAGCAGCTTGCAGACACACGACCAGGGCCTTTAGTTGCAGGCAGAGTATGAAGCAGTAGTATAATGGGTCTGCCTCCCCACCCCCACTCAATCTCCCCTAAAAAGTTAATGCAGCTTAGGCTGGAAGTTGGTAGCCCTGCTCTATTCCACCCTGGTCAGATAAGCTGACAGTTGGATCCCCACCACTTGGCAAAGTGCCTGCCACACAGCAGGTCTAGTCCTGGACAAAGATACATGGAAAGGAGATGGGAGGGAGGGAGGGAGACAAAGAGGGGAGGATGGAGAGGGGGAGGGAGGGAGGGAAAATTCAGAGATTTGTAGATAAACCAAAGTTTATTAAGCGAGAGGTCAATCAGATTGATGAAGTTATTTAAAACCATACTAAATAACAATTAAAAAATAAAATCCAAAGACTGCTTAGCCTGATGAAAAGTCAAAGGGCGTGATAGCTGCCTTCCAGTTTGTGAGGGAGTGTGTCAGTAACACAGGTTTAGGCTGGTTCTGGAAGGGTCCAACAAGTAGAAACCAGGACCCATGGAGCTCAGTTGTGAGCAAGGGAGAGCTTTCTCAAAGTCAGAGCTATCAACTTTGGAATGGGCCACTAAATGAGGTGGTGAGTTCCCCAGCCCTGGAGGTATTCAAATGAAGGCCAGAGGAACTTTGTTAAAGATGTGGTCAAGCACATTCAGCTTTTCAACCCTGCAGTTCTACAGCTTTCATTGTTGGAAAGTATCCTTTGGTGAGGTCTCTGTTTGCTGGTGCTGAGATCTTGGGCTTGTGCTTGGAGGGATGAGACACCACAGAATATTCCTAATAGGAGAATGAGCCAGTATCAGGGCTCTTGTCAGTGGTTGAGAGGGCTCACTCAGCACCCAGGTGGGAGGAAGCAGACCTCAGAATAATAGGATTTGAAGGACATGGGGCTACCCAAAATGTTTCCTTATGAAAGCCTGACAGTCCAATGTTAGCAGGTCCTTTGTATGAGGTCAGCATCACCCTCTCCCCTGCAGCTTTCTTGTAAGTCATTATTCACTGTCCTGATTCTGATGCCCCCTCTGGTGAAAATGGCAGCCTAAGGTCTGCTATGCCCTCCTGGGGAAGCAGCTGTGCCCCTAGAGAGCAGGCAGAGGGACCCTAGGTTAGCTTCTCGATCTCAGTCTAGCTGGGTCTTGGGTGGGAGACCATGAGCTTAGAGTCCCAAAGCCAGATGCAAGCCCCTCCCCAACCCTCAAGTCCACATTCTCCCCTTTTAAAATCAGCCCTGACTAGCTCAAGTTCAGGGTTTGCCTTAGGACCTTGGACGAGAAAATCCACTCTACCTCGGAGTGTAGTCTTGTCTCGTAATCAGCTAAATGGGTGAAACTACTCTGTCCTTTCTGCTTCGCGCTGTCACGGCAGTGAGACCGTGGAGGGCGCAGTGCTGGCACCTTTGCCTTGAACAAAATGGTATCAAAAACTGTATGATGAATTAGTATGGTAAATCTGTTTCTCCACGCCCCCACTCCTAGTAAATCTGTGTCTCCACGCCCCCACTCCTAGCTTAGCCTCAATCATTGTTTCTTGGGTGAATAAATGATGAAAACTGAGAGAAAGGGATTTAGGCTTGTGTTTAGGCTCAGTGCAAAGGGAGAGCTGGGAGCCGGAAGGCCTGAGTTCTGATCCACTTACTGGCTGTGTGATTTTAAAATGGAGATGACACCTCAAACAATTGTAAGAACAAGCAAGCAATGAACATTAAAGCTTTGCAAACTCTTGCAAAGAGATGGGAAAGGTGAGGACTGATATTCACTAAGTGAGCACTTACTGTGTGCCAGACACTTTATTATTTTTTAATAATAATAATAATACTCTAATAATAATAATACTCTATGAAGGATTATTTGCACCCTGTTGCACAGATAAGGCTCAGAGCGGTTAAGTAACTTTCCCAAGGTCACACAGCTAATAAGTAAAAGAGTCAGATTGGAACCCAGATCTTAGTCTGACTCCAAAACCCAACATCTTCCTGTAAAAAGCTGAAGTATCTACATTTAAAGGAATAATCATTGTAATTTCTATTTGTTTGTACATAGAAAATCCTCATCGGTTAGAGATGCCCCCCTGCCTTCAGCACTACATCAGCTTCACCCCCTTGTTTTCCCTATCACCTCCCCTCCCCTGGGCAGCAGTCCTGGCCTAGGAGAAGGCCACCTGCAGGCCCAAGTTGCTTCTGGTAGTGTGCCCAGCTAGAGGAGTAATCGACTGTGTCCTGATTATGTCTCCAGAAAACAGGTTTTTTATTACTTACCATGGCGGGCTGTACATCTCTGACGTGCAGAAGGAGGACGCCCTCTCCACCTACCGCTGCATCACCAAGCACAAGTATAGCGGGGAGACCCGGCAGAGCAACGGGGCCCGCCTCTCCGTGACAGGTAGGCGAGAAGGCTGGGGAGGAAGGGCACCAGCCCACCCTCGGGACTGGGTGGGCATGTCAGCACCACTGATCAGGGAGTCTGCTGTGTGCTCAGGGGATTCAGAGAAGGAGATTAAAGAACACAGGTACAGGGCTTCCCTGGTGGCGCAGTGGTTGAGAGTCTGCCTGCCGATGCAGGAGACACAGGTTCGTGCCCCGGTCCGGGAAGATCCCACATGCCGCAGAGCGGCTGGGCCCGTGAGCCATGGCCGCTGAGCCTGCGCGTCTGGAGCCTGTGCTCCACAACGGGAGAGGCCACAACAGTGAGAGGCCCGCGTACCGCAAAAAAAAAAAAAAAAAAAAAAAAAAGAACACAGGTACAGAAACCACTTGGGGCGACCTTGTCCAGTTTGGTTTTGGGTATCCTTCATATAAGGACTCTACAGTTAAATTCTTTCAGGAGTCTATACCTGAGAAAGCTTAACTCTCCTGAAGAATTGTTATTTTACCATTTATCAAATAATGAGGGATATGGAACCCATCCTCTCTTTTCTTTTTTGCCTTTGCTGCCAGGAAGTTCGTAGATACAATCTGCTATGCAAACATAGCAATGATTCACTTGGATTGGATTGGATTAGGGAGATTTTGTATTTCCTTGTGTCCCTAAGTATTTTTTAGGATTCTATTCTATCTATTTTTGAATACATGTATGTCTTTTGTTACAGCCCACCTCACAACATTTGAAAGTAGGCAAGCAAAAGGTTAAAAAAAAATCTCTGAATTAAATAAAGGACTTTTATTCTGGAGTGACTATAGCTCCTTATGGAAGGAGGAAAGCTAATATTTACTGAATCCCCCTGTGTGCCAGAAATTTCACTTATGTGCTGTATCTTAGGCACTATACTAGCCTGGTCAGGTGTGCACTGCGCTCCTTATTTCTATAGGTGAGAAAACCAGAACTTAGGGAAGCCAAGCAACTTGCCCCAACTGTTTAACCAGTGGGAGGCACAGCCAGAATTCACACTGAGCCCCCTGACCCCAGCATCCTCCAGCTGCACACCCTCATGGAAGGGGCTAATCAAACACCACACACGTGCCCCAGTCACAGAAGAAAGAAAGGCACTTGGCGCTCTTCAAGGAAGCCTCTCCGGGATAGCACTTTTCAAACTGCGGACAGTGATCCACAGACATCATAACCTATGCGACACACGCTGGTATTTCCTACCACGTGCATTGCGATGCACTCTGATATCTTCTATTCTATCCCATTTCAATTTATCTAAATGCTGGACGCAACTCACCACATGGATTTCATAACTTCGTAACCATTTGTGACTTGCAGTTTGAAACTCTCTGCTCTTGTGGAGGTGGGATCAGAGTGGCTTTTGGAAGGGAGATGAACTGATAGTCAGAACATCTGGGTTTGGGGACTAGCCCCACCAAATCATGCAATGTCTCTGGATCTCTGAAAAAGGAGCTAGATTAGGTGACAGCTCAGATTCTGTCTACCTCTGACATTCTGTGGTTTGGTGAGGACTAACCCTGACCAGCAGGTGACTCTCTCCAGGACCCCCTCTTATTTGCCTGGTGCATTTGGGGTCAAGAGTGGAAAAGCGGAAGCCAGGAGAGTGAGGATCGGGCTCTCTGATTCCCCCTTGTGTCTCCAGAGCCTGGCCCTGTGCCTGGCACATAGTAGGTGCTAGGTAAATATTTGTGGAATTAATGCCAAGGGAAACTGCGCCGTCACGTGGGGAGGAGATGGGGCTGTGCTGTGTGGCCCCACCTTTGTGGCTAGACCTTGCCATCTGCAGCCCAATTCCCAAACGTGTCAGTGGTTACCTTCCAGATTATAGGGACTTGTTTGTGTAGTGTTTTGCATCTCATTTGCATGCCTTTCATACGATGTGGGAAAGGCACAGAAATCCTCCCTCCTGCAGGCCTGCTCCTTTCCGCTGCACGAATATTTAGCCCCTTCATCCTACTAATCTTACTTCCACTCTTGTCCCTCAAAAAAGGCACCCTTTAACCTGGAGGATATGCTAACCCTCCTTCTTCTCTCATTGCCCACCAGCTGGGGATGGCGGGTGGGGATGCAGAGAATGGGAGATGCTACCAGAGACTCGGAGATGAAGCCCAGATAGAGAAACGGAGAAGCAAAGATAGGAAGGCAGCCAGACGACAAAAGGGGAGAGGCATGGGCACAGAGAGAGAAAAACATAGGGCAGAGAAAAACAGAAACCTAACAGAGAGACAAGGATAGACAAGATGACTGCGACAGGGTGGAAGACGTTAGGAGCGGAGGGGAGCTGAGGGGAAGGGGCCCCAGGAGTGACGCGGGCCCTGATGTGATGTGATGTGACAAGGCAATCTACAAGCAGCTTGTCTCGGCAAAAATGCAACTGATACCCAAGCGAGACAGTGCAGAAGGAGATTCGTGTCAGGAGGGCTCAGGCCTCCGCCCACAGCCTCACATTTCAGATCCACTCCCAGAGCTGAGGGCAGGGGTCAGTCCCAAGGCAGCTTTCAACTGAGATGTTTCTCTCCTTAGTGGCCAGAACCCTGTGAGCTCCCGGGGCTGGTGGTCGGGAAGGGTGTCATCCCTCCCTGGCCAGAAGCTCCGGGCCAGCCCCTGGAATCAGGGATGGGAGATGCAGCTGGGTGTCCTGGCAGAGCTGGGCCCTGCCAAGTCACCTGGTGGCTGAGGGTGTCTGAGCCCGGCACACCCCAAGGGATGGCTGCCCCTCCTCCTCACCACGTCCAAAGGCAAGAGGAAGGGGCAGCAGTGCCTTATCGATGGTCATTAGATGAGGGCAGCAACCACACCTGTGGTTTTTTCAGTTCTCACCAGGTGTTTGATTAAGTAATAGGGAGGGACGGGGGAAGGAGAGAGTGAGATGTATTGGAAAAAGGACTCAGGAATCAGACCAAGGTTTCAGTCTTAGCCTCAGCACTCACTAGCTGTACAACCTGGCATCAAATCAATAATGTCTCCAAACCTCAGCTTCCCCATCTGTAAAATGGGAGTGACATGTTCTCCTTGGGGTTGTGAGAATTAAATAGGGTGCCGCGTGTAAGAAGCTTAGCGTGGGGCCGAACACATAGGAAGGGCTCAGTAGAGAGTACCTGCTCTGCTTGTTGTGGTCGTTGTTACTGTTGTTCTATTGTCGCTGGATTATTATTCCTACTACATCTCAGGGGGCGGGGGCGGGGAGGGACTTTTCATTTTTCTGTTAATTCTCTGAAGAGGAGGCAGTTGTGAGAAAAGTCTGAGCCCCCTAAAAATACAACCTAATAACCCTTCGTCACATCGAGGTGCTTTTTGGAGTTTGCCAAGTGCTGTCATGGGCATTAGCTCTGTGGAAGAGGCACCATCATTTGCATTTATAAAGGAGGGCACCAGGGACCAGTGAGGCTGAGAGACTGGACCAGGGTTCCCCAGCTCACGGGGTGCCGAGCCAGGTGGAGAAGTCATATTCCAGAGCAGCACTGTTCAGCCAGCTGGGAGAGGTCCCAGCAGCTCCCAACCCCGACCCCGGGGCACACTGACCCCCTACCCCTCGCCAGCCCAGCCCCAGCGTACCCCCAGAGATTTCTCAGGACCAGGCCATCTGTCTCCCAGCCCTGCACTGGCCCTGGCAGCCCCCGATCCCCCCAGGCTGTCACCATACACGCCACAGCATTTTACTTCTGCTCCAGAGTAATGAAAGAGGTTTCTTTCCCTCAGAATTTAATTTCACGCCTGAGACTCGGCGATTAATTCCATCCCCACCCCCAGCCCCTTCCTCCACTGCCCCATGGGCCCCTCCACTTGTAAATTCTGCGGTGCGCCACGGAATTTGTGTATTTTGCATCAATTAAGTGTCACATTGAGTAATTCTTCCCTGGCACTGGGTTTGTTTAGCCCAACCATTCCCACAGGATGCGGAAGAGGCCGCAGAAGCTGGCAGGGAGGGAGGGCGGGGTAGAATAGTAATCGCCGGGCACGTCTGTGTGGTGGGTTAGTGTCACTCGAGCTCTTTGACACACATTTTGCTCTGTTGCCCACAACAGCCTTAGGAGGTCTGGAAGCAGTGGTATCACCTCCACGTGCACACGAGGAAACTCAGGCTCTGGGAGATCATAAGACTCACCCAAGGTCACACGGCTTATCAGTGACCCAGGCCGACTGGTGCCTGGGTCTCCTGATTCCCAGTCTCAGGCTCCTTGTGAGAAGTCATGGACAATAGGGAAGGAGCAGAGAATCTTCTGGAAAGTTCTTTCCCCGGGGGGTGGGGAGCATTCCTAGCTCAGCCTGTCTCCAAAGGGGGCAGGGGGGCGGGTGAGCTGAGGACAGAGGAAGTTTCCCATTTAGTCAAGAAGGGCCAGGAGGGATGTCAGCACTCTCACGGTTCACTCTGGAGCAGAATCCGGGGTTAGATTATTCCATCTCAGACCCCATTTACTGAACAAGGGTGGCAGAGACCTGGTTCCGGATCTTGGCTCTGCAGTGTGATCTGAGCAGGTCACTGCCCCTCTCTGGTCTCCAGGTCCTCATCTGTGTGTGCCTTCCGAGTCCCTAAGCCAGCTCTACTATTCCATGAGCCTGTAAAGTTCTGCCACGTGCAAAAGGCAGACCACCGGCCCACCCCATGCCCACGTGCCCCCGTTCACCCTCCCTCAGACGTTTATGGTTCAGCAGCCCTGCTCTGTGCCAGGCACGTGGAGATGCCGTAGGGGATCAGTACTGCCTCGAGGAGCTCTCGGCCTTCCAGGGGAGCCGGATACATGGCCTGGTGCTAAGTGCTGTTGGCAAGGGCCTGGGGGGAAGTGGCGACAGTGGTTGCCCCTGGGAGGGAAGCGGGGTGGCTGGGTGCAGGGGTGAGGGGGGACTCCCTTTGCACTGTATGCTCTTCTCTACTTTCTGAAGTTTTGTCATGTGCATATTTGCACTTTTCATTCTTTTTCTTTAAAAAGAAAAGGCTGCTTGAAAATAAAATGAAAGAAAAGGAAAACTCTATGGGAATCCAGTGAAAGTGGCCTGAGGGAGGCATCCAGAGGAGGTGACGTTGAAGCTGGTTTGTGAAAGATGAGTAGGAGTTGGCCAAGCAGAGCAGGCTGGCGGACAGCGCGCTGACAGCATGCCCTGAGTGGGGAACTGGTGAGATCAGAAAGGGGTTGGGGGGAGGCAGGCCAGGCCAGGGACCTGGTTGGCGTGAGATCACAGATCCCAGAAGGCCTAATTCAGGATAAGAAGTGTGGATCGTAATATGTAGGTAGAGGGAGCCTATGGGAGTTTTACAACAGGGGAAGTTCCCCGGCGGGCAGAAAACACAAAGAGGCCTTTTAGGGTGAGAACTAGACTGAGGTAGCAGCCAGCACGCCGCTCACGTAACACGGGCATCACACACAGAACCCCACCCGTGAGGGCCTAGGCCTCCTGCAGTGCAGGGCGCAGGCCCACAGTCGCTGCTTTCTCTAGGTTTGGGAATGCAAAAACCAGAAGCATCGTTGGGGTAGCCAGTGTGTTTTGTGGAAGGCTTAACTTCCGAATCCTCCTGGGCCCCAGTGGAAAGGCACTGCCCCCTCTGAGCCTGCCCAGATTGCAGGTGGGAGGAGACAGGAGGGGACAGGGATGCCCATCCTTGACAGGCCCAGACTGAGACTGACCAGAATTGCAAACCTAAGATGTCATGATTCTCATGTCACAGGGACTGTTTGTATGAAAGTCTCTCCCTCCCTGTGTCTCTTGCTGTTTCCCTTTTTCCCTCTGTCTGTCTGTCTGTCATTCTAGCCTAGTCTGCCCACCATATCCTCTCCTCCCCCAGCCCCTGCTCCCAGCCGTGCTTCTCAGGGCCTCCGTCTGGCCCGAGTAGGAGCATTTCGGCCAGAGTCTGGGGCACAGGGAGACACAGTGAGCCTCCCACACTGGATATCATTCACTCTGGACACCAGTGGGCAGCAAGTTCTGGGGGCCTGCCTTCCTGCTCCCACCCAGGGCTGGCCAGGACCTCTCGTGTTCTCTGCCTTCCAGACCCGGCTGAGTCGATCCCCACCATCCTGGATGGCTTCCACTCCCAGGAGGTGTGGGCCGGCCACAACATGGAGCTGCCCTGTACCGCCTCCGGCTACCCCATCCCTGCCATCCGCTGGCTCAAGGATGGCCGACCCCTCCCAGCTGATAGCCGCTGGACCAAGCACATCATGGGGCTGACCATCAGTGACCTGCGGACCGAGGACAGTGGCACCTACATTTGTGAGGTCACCAACACCTTCGGCTCAGCAGAGGCCACAGGCACCCTCACAGTCATCGGTGAGCGGGGAAGCCCCTCTTCCAGCTTCAGTAACCTTTGGGAGCACTGCGTGTGGTGGGGAGGGGCATGGGGGCAGCCGCCCCTGCCTCTGGCTGGCCCCAGGGGATGATCCCCTGGTTGGGGAAGGCAGGTTGGTGTCCTGGGAAAAGCACTGGGTTTGAAATCAGAAGACCTGCCTTTTGGTTCTGATATCACCAGATAGTAGCTGACTTGGGGAAAATCATATAACCCTGGGCATCACCTCTGTGCCCTTTGCTGTCAAAGGGGATAATAACCCTGGCCCTCCTACCTCCCAGAGGTCACGAGGGTCAAAAGGGACAATGACGGTGATGTGCTAAGCTCACGGGGCTTCTCAGCTTCTCGGGAGGAGGCAGTCTATACTAAAGGAAACAGTGCTGATGTGAATCCATCAGAGGACATATGAACCCACCAGAGGCGACATTCAGAATATTTAGCGATAATTAATAGAGGTACTGATTGATCAGGGCAGACGCTGGAGGTAAACAACCAAGGCAGCCTTTCCAGGACCTGCCGGCTGGGCATTAACTCTGGTGCTTCCTGTTCCTCCCCATCCCAGAGCCCCAGGGTCCAGGGAGCACGTGTGGAGAGCAGGAGGTCTTCACAGACCCCTGCTGCTGCTGAGCTGCCGGAAGGGCAGAGAGGTCGAGGCAGAGGGGCTGAAGCTAAGGAAAGAGCCCCAGAGGGGGATTTATGAGACCCAGGGGCATCCTTTGCCCCGCCCCACCCCCGCCATTCCTCCCTCGAGTTCCCTGCTCTCGGGGCTGCAGGGAAGGTGTTGGCAGCCGTGGGGCTGGGATTTGGAGATTTGGAGACCCAGGATTGTGGGATCTCACTCCTATGGGGCAGCAATAGCCTGAGTCCTTGAACTTTGCACCTGAGGGCGTTGTGAAGGATTCGGCCTGGGAAGCAGAAAGGGGCTGTCCAGAGGTGATCCCATCGCCGTCCTGCAGAAGGGGCCCCTCTGCCGTTAAGACTGACCAAAGATGCTCTCCGCCCAGCTCACCACCTATCTCATGAGCACAGAGCTGCAGGTCTGCGGACCCTCAGGTGGACCAGAGAACCACACAGAGCCCACCCGCTCCTGGCCTTCTGGGCCTGCTGTCCTGTCGCCCTCAGCCCAGATATGGGCCCAGTGTCCTCCCCATAGTCAAGGGGGTCTTGACAGTTGGAGCACATTTATCTGCAGTGTGGGGAAAAGACACCCCCCCCTGCGAATTCACTGTGAAGCTGGAAGAGCAGAAAGAGCCCCAAGAAATGCTCTGGGAGCAACAGTTCATAATACAAATGCTTAGGTTACAATCCTGAAGGCCTGGGGGGAAGGGGCGGTCCTCTCGTATGAACAAACCCTGGACCGCAGAGTAGGCAGATAGAAGGACCAGGATTAGAACCCTCTTGACCTAAGCACTGGCCAAAATTGTTTGGTCTAGAATTACCTTCAACCCCTCCTGCTCTACACACACACACACACTCACACTAACATTCATACACACGCACTCTCTCAGGGAACAGGTCAGGAGGGCCACGTACCCCCAAATCCTTAGAAAATTAGCAAGTAATTTGGTGTTCAGAGCTCCTGCCTCAGGACAGACAGGCAGGCAGGTACTTACACACACACACACACACACACACACACACACACACACACGCAGATGTGTTGAAAGTTCACATGCCCACCTCCCCGTACACACGTGCACACATATATGGTGCCCATATACACTCACAGATACACACGTTCCTCCACATAACACACTCTCATCCTAGAGCACGCACACAGACACACAATAAGTAACTGCCTACAGCTGTGTGCATGCACCGCCTGCCCCCGCCCCTGAGTGGAAGGGTACACCTCATTCTCCTCTGAGACAGCTCCCCACCCTCTCCCACACTGGGCTTGACTGGACGACCAGGTTCAAAGGGAAGTGACTTGGCTTTTCTCTGTCCTCCATCCTTCTGATAGCTCCTCTCCGTACTCCGCATCATTCTGCCCCCAAGCCTCCCACGCATCCTAGCCCGTGCAGGGGCAGTGAGGAGACAGCGGCCGGCTGGCAGGGCCCCGAGAGCCCTGGCTGGTGACCGGGACAAGCAGGATGCCACCTGCGTCATGCTGCACTGACACTTCCTGGACAGCGGGCAGAGGCTCTGGTAGTGAGTAGGGAAAGCACAGTGTGAGCAGACTTGTGTGTGCTTTGACCGTGCCCCCCCCCAGACGGGCCTGCCATGACCCCATCTCCTGCAAGCTCCCTCTCTGGGGGTCCAAGGCTCCTGCAGGCCTCAAGCTCCTGTACAGAACCCCAAGCCCATGGAGATCAAGGGAGAGAGGCCAGCTTGGGGGTGGTAACCAGCCAGCCAGCCAGTCAAGCGATAAACCTGACTCAGACAGCAGTAGTGACATAAAGATGAGGGACACCGCCCTGCTTTCAAGTGGCTCAGAGTCCGGAGGGAGAGATAGAAACAAAGTGGTGATTAGAAGACCATGACCTTAGTCTTGTGTTAGTTACACACAGGGAGCCCCAAAAGAGAGATCTTTAACCCAGCCTGGGAGAGGAGTGGTGTCCAGGAAGGCTTCCTGGAAGGGGTGACACCTGAGTTCAATGTGGATGAGTAGGAAGTAGGAAGTAGGTAGAGGGGGCAAAGAGTGCTCTAGGTGAGACTCTGGGTGTGCAGGAACCTCAGGCAGGCTGCTGGTCTAGACGCTGCATTGCTGAGAAGGGCGCCAGATCCCCAAGGGCCTTGATGGCCTTGAATGCCACGCTGAGTTTTTGGGTGCCGTGGAAGTTCAGAACAGGGCAGTGGCTGCAGCATGGAGAACCGATGGTGGGACACGGGGAAAAGGGGGGCAGGGAGAAGAGAGTACTGCATGGGTCCAGGCCAGGAGCTGCAGGCCTGCAGCAGGACAGGGGTGGTGAGGATGAAGAGCAGGGGATTAACTGATGCATATAAAGGAAGTCAGACCAGCAGAAGGTAGCAAGTGGTTATCTGTATAAGTACAGGAGACAGGTGGCTCAGCCACGGGGGTGACAGCGAGGACAGTGAACCAGCCAAGCTCCCATCCTCCTCATGAGCCAAAGGGAGCTTCCCAGCCCCGCCCAGCCAAAGGGGCCACATCAGGAAAGCACAAGCCATCAGAATAACAGACGTAGAGACATCTCCTGGCCTCACCCTGCCATTTACCAGATGAGTAAACTGAGGCCTAGAGAAAGGAATTCGCTCGTCCTGGTCCCCCCTGCTACAAGGAGTCTTGGAGACAGAATCAGGGCCTCCTGACTCCTGGGGCCTTTTGTGACCACAGCTCACTCCTAGCCACACTCCACTCACAGGGAGTCCTTTTTCTTTTCTTTTCCTCCCCGTTTTCCCTCGCCTCTCCCCTGCCTGGTCTGGCGCAGACCCTCTTCATGTGACCCTGACACCAAAGAAGCTGAAGACCGGCATTGGCAGCACCGTCATCCTCTCCTGCGCCCTGACGGGCTCCCCGGAGTTCACCATTCGCTGGTACCGCAACACCGAGCTGGTGCTGCCCAACGAGGCCATCTCCATCCGCGGGCTCAGCAACGAGACCCTGCTCATCACCTCGGCCCAGAAGAGCCACTCCGGGGCCTACCAGTGCTTCGCCACCCGCAAAGCCCAGACCGCCCAGGACTTCGCCATCATCGTGCTTGAGGGTGAGCTGGGGCCGCTGGGGCAGACGGGCAGGTTCAGGACTCCTACAGCCCGGCCAGAGGCAGGAGGCGTTCATCCGGCACTCACAGTACTCCAGGCAGACGCACTATCTTATTTCATCCTCCCAAGGGCCCTGTGTGGAGATACTTTGTTTTTTTTTTAATAATAACCATTTTGCAGTTGAGGAAACCGAGGCTTCGGTCACTTGCCCAAGGTCACACAGCCCTGCTAAGGAAGAGGGCTGGGGTTTGAACTCAGGGCTCTTAACCGCCATACTCTGTTGACTCTGCCCTTCCAAATTACTAGAACTTCACTATTAGAAGGGCCTTCGGTAGGGCCTCAAAGGCTCTTGGTCTCCCGGAGGCTCTGGAAGGGTGCTGGGAACCTCTGGATTTTTGCATCCTCTCCCTGCCTGAGCTCTCTTCACAGCAGGCCCTGTTTCTTACCATGGACCTGGCTTTCTACCTGCTTCTCTCTCCTTTTAAAGCTACCAACCCCCCAAGGTTCCTCACCCAGAACCCCTGTGTATGGCTGTTCGTGTCGTTCACTACACAAGGTGCCCAACTAAGAGGGTGAGGACTGAAATCCAGCTTGCACTCCACTTACCAAGCCATGCACCCACACTGGGCTGTGACCATGCAGAGGAGACACCTTTTTCTTATTTGCACAAAGATGCAGGGGGGGTTAGCAGAGGCCCTATCCTTACCAACAAAGTTAGTGGTTCCCCAGCTCCTTTGTTGCTCCCATAATCCTGTTCCTTCCAAGGATTTTTCACTGTGATAACAAAAACACCAAACCTGGGCAAACCCCACGGGTATCTGTCTCACTGTTACAACCCAGGGGTCCTCATTCCTTGGCAAGTGGGGCATGAGAGCTGGGCATCCATCGAAACTAAGCCCTCATCCTTCACCCAGTGCCCAGCAAACTGCCTTCCTCAGCCCCCTGCCTCCTCTTGTCCTGCCCTATCCCTGGTCTCTCTTCCCAATGAGGAAACACATCAGCTGGGCGCAGCCCAGTGTGAAATGGGTGCCTTTCATCTCAGGGGACCTCCTGTCTGAACTACTCCCCTCCCAGGAGCAGACTACTCCCACCCAGTGCATTTTCTCTCTGGGGGCTACCCCTATGCCCTTGGTGGATCTTACAGGACAGCTGGTGCCTGCCAGTTCAGAGCTGGGTGTGGAGAATGAGGCTGGTGAGAGGGGCAAGGAGCTGGAAGGGAGGGGCAGCCAGAGAGGGAGGGCTGGGGGGAGAGGCAGAGGAGAAGCCAAAGGCAGTGACCGCGCCAGGCAGCACCAGGCTCCACCAGGCACCAGGCTCTCCCCAGGTTGGAGATGAGGGTCTCCCTCAGAAATGGGGCCAGGGACTGGCAGCCTGAGTTAACGTCAGCATTTTGGTGTGAAATGTGGGTGGGATGTAGAGAGCCATGTTACATTTGCCTTGCTTTTTTTTGTATGTTTGTTTTGGTGTTTGACTTTTTCAAGGATTTAGCACCTATTTTAATCCTTTACAGCAATCCTGTGTGGGAGGATGGCCAGGGTTGATGATGACATCCCCCATGATCCATGGAGGAAGTGGGGCCCTGGGGGGTTACTTGTCCTGTCCAAGGTTATTCCATTAACCAAGACTTAAGCCCCCAAACAGACCCCACCACCACCACTGCCCCTGGGCAGCTTGCATTTTAAGGCTCAAGCTTCAGGCTTTTGCTAACAGAGCTACAGCACCAGCACCCCTCCCACTCGAATCAGAGCTGGAATTGGACCGTTCAGGTCCTGGTTCCACACAGAACTAACCTCTGAGCCTCTATGGCTTTATTTAAAAAGGGAGGAGAAAGAGGCAGAAAAGGAAAAGTTGAGAGGAGCTAACATTTATTAAGCACTTACAAAGTGCTGTGTAAGCATCTTTAATGCATTAATTCATTTACTCCTCACAGCATCAGTACCAGGAGGATATTTATCCAGGAGGATATAATCATTATCCCCATTATCTCCATCCTCCACAGAGGGGAGATGGAAGGACTCAGAGAGGTTAAGTAACTTGCCCAAAGACACAGAGCTAACAGGTAGTTGGAGGATTCAAATCCAGGAGGCTTCATTCACTTGCACTAAATAGGGTTTTGCAGATGGTGCGTGAATCTTGGAAGTACGCGCAAGTGCTTTACCATTGTTATGTCCTCCGCGCTGCCTCCTCCCCATGACGAGGTGGGGTGGCCTGGGGGGGGGGGGTGGTCTCTCTGTGACTCGGTGACCCTTAAGGGGGCTCCTCGCTCCCTGCAGACGGCACGCCCCGCATCGTCTCATCCTTCAGCGAGAAGGTGGTCAACCCCGGGGAGCAGTTCTCACTGATGTGCGCAGCCAAGGGCGCCCCGCCCCCTACCGTCACCTGGGCCCTGGACGACGAGCCCATCGTGCGGGACGGAAGCCACCGCACCAGCCAGTACACCATGTCCGACGGCACCACCATCAGCCACATGAATGTCACGGGGCCCCAGATCCGCGACGGGGGCGTGTACCGGTGCACGGCACGGAACTCGGTGGGCAGTGCTGAATATCAGGCGCGAATAAACGTAAGAGGTGCCTGTCTACATTTAAATATCAGAATAGGCTTTTGAGTTCCTTTGCCATCTCTGTGGTTACCATTCTTCTTGTGGTGATTAGTACTTATTATTAATCGTCATTTTGATTTTAGTAGAGGTCCCTCTCCTCTCTCTCTTCGTTTCCCTGCCCTCCACAAGTCCCATCGTCCATTCGCGCGCGCGCGCGCGCGCGCGCGTGTGTGTGTGTGTGTGTGTGTGTGTGTGTGGTACACTTCGCCCCCTTTGCATTCCCATTCCCCATCCCTCTTCACCCCCCTCCCACAATCCTGCCCCCCACCCCGTTCCTCCCCATCAATCTCTCTGGCCCCAGGTACCCTAAGCACTCCACTGGCGCCTACAGTCCCACCAGGGCCTTGCAAGGCCAGGGACAAGGAAGGGGCAGTGGGGCCAGGCTTGCCCTCTGATAGGGGTGTCCACGGAAGCTGTATCCCACTCCCACAATACTCCAGGAGGTGTAAGCAGCCAGGAGCCAGGGCACCAGCATCCCTCAGTCCACCCTCCCCTGGCTACCCTCCAAGACCCCAGCCATCAAGAATAGGGAACTCAGGCTGGGTGAGGGTGCCCCAAGGCAAGCACCTTCAAGAGAGGGGGAAGGAGTCCTCAGGGTGACCATCCCCGTGCCTCGGGTCTCCAGGTTGCTGTGGTGAGAGCAGAGGATCCTCGGAAGCTCTCTGCAGCCCTGTGACGTCAGACGGGTCCTCATCTGACCCAGCCAGTGAGCCCTGACACGAGAGCACAAGAGGCGCAGGGGAGTGGGAGAGAAAGGGCACCGGACTAGGGGCGCTGGTGGCTGTCGTGGGCACGGGGAAGGGGAGTGGGGGGTTCACGCTAAATTCACCTGTGCCAGGTGTCCGACCCCCCATGAGAAATGCTGCCTCCCTTTGGCCACCCTCCCGCCCTCTCTGAACTGGAAGGGGACAGAGCTGCAGGGTCGTGGGAGATGCCTGGTCCTGCCCCTCATCTACTGGGTGGGGAGCTGGAAGCCCAGAGTTTCATGTACCCAAGCCAGCACTAACCCTACATGGTGGCCTCTGAGCCCCCTTTGCAATTCCCACGTGGCCATCCTCCTACCTGACCCAGGTGACGACACTCCCTCCCCTCCACCAGTGTGGTCAGAGCCCCTCTTTATAGCCCCTTCTCCGGGGCCCACAAAACACATTTACCTGTTGAAAGAAAATCATCCACTGAAGACCTTCCTATTGTCCTTTAAATAGTTAATGTATGTGCGATCCCTTTTGGTACAAGACCATTATGAGCAAATCAAATGAAAATAACAAAATGTCTACTTTTCCATTTTAACCCCCAAATCTTAATCTCCTCATAAATGAGGACTCGCCCTCCCAAATCCCAGTAACTTCTTGGTGAGGCTTCAGTTCACTCATCTAGCCTATCCTGTTAGGGGAATGGATTCTCGCTCGGGGCATGAATGAAACGTGTCTGTTTGCAGCTATTTGAAGCTAGTAATAGAGACCACGGGTGCCCCCAGTTCCAAGCCCCCAGTTCCAACCTCTGCCTTTAGTCTTGTTTTTGTTTTTGTTTTTTTGCGGTACACGGGCCTCTCACTGCTGTGGCCTCTCCCGTCGCAGAGCACAGGCTCCGGATGCGCAGGCTCAGCGGCCATGGCTCATGGGCCCAGCCACTCTGTGGCATGTGGGATCCTCCCGGACTGGGGCACGAACCCGTGTCCCCTGCATCAGCAGGCGGACTCTCAACCCTGCGCCACCAGGGAAGCCCTCTGCCTTTAGTCTTGTAAAAAAGGCCTCCCTCTCCCCCTGCCAAATTTCCATCCCCTAAGAGTTTCCGAGTCCAAGCAACTGAGAAGAGCATCACGGGGCAGCGCCCGGTGGTCCCTGGCTAACCGCGCCATCGCCCCTCCTCTCCTCCTCCCTCCCAACTCCTGCCCAGGCCCCCCCAGCATCCGGGCGATGAGGAACATCACAGCTGTCGCCGGGCGGGACACCCTTATCAACTGCAGGGTCATCGGCTACCCCTACTACTCCATCAAGTGGTATAAGGATGCCCTCCTGCTGCCCGACAACCACCGCCAGGTGGTGTTTGAGAATGGGACCCTCAAACTGACCGATGTGCAGAAGGGCATGGACGAGGGGGAGTACCTGTGCAGCGTCCTCATCCAGCCGCAGCTCTCCATCAGCCAGAGCGTCCACGTGGCCGTCAAAGGTAGGCCTCCCCCCGCTGCCAGCCTGAACTGGAGCCCTCCTGGTCACCCAGGGTTGTGGGCCACTCTTCAGCCAGCCACTCAGGCAGCAGCAGGCAGTCCTGAGAGAGTAGAAAGCCACGGAAGAGAGGGCTCCGGCCTGGAGTTTGGAAAAAAGGGGGCGGGGTGGAAGATTGCTGGGGGCTGGGAGGGTGGAAGATTGCTGGGGGCTGGGAGGGGGGAGATTGCTGGGGGCTGGGAGGGTGGAGATTGCTGGGGGCACCTAAGAAGGCCACAGGTACCTCTACATTCCAGTTCCCTCTGTGGGCTGCAAGTCAAGGCAGCACTGGCCCCAGGGGCATGAGGGGTCAGTGGCACCGGGGCAAGAGGCCCAGGTCAGAGGTGACAGGCTATATTGTTCCCCTGATGTTAGCATGGAACCACCCAGAACTCAGCAGGGCCCACGAGAGACCAACAGGTAGGAGAGGGGCAGGAGTCAGAGAGCAGAAGCAGCAGGAGGCTGGGTGGAGGGTGCACATGCTGGGGGCCCTGACTCCCTTCCAGGGCGCAGACTGGCCGGCCGAGGCTGCTTTATGGGATGGGCAAGGACCTTCCACCTGCTAATGCAGCTGGAGGCCTGGAGAGCACCGCCTGGTCCCTAAAATCCTCCTCCCTCCCATGCCTGCCACGCTCACCTGGGTGAGGTCTGTGTTTTGTGCGGGGCTACCTAACACCGTGCCTGGTACACGGCAGCCATTCAGTAAATGTCTGTGGATTAAACAAATGAATGCATATAAATGAGCAAATAAATGAATTCGTGACTAGACGACAGCTGTCCCCTGGGTTTAGGGGCTGTGCGGGGATGTGAAGCTCCCTCCCAAATACATTCTTTGGAACTGACAGGCCTGGAGATTGTCTGGACGGTGGGTGAGGGTGGGGTGGCCTGGGTCACCTAGGAGGCAGGACGGAGAGGTGGCGCCTGCCAGGCCTGGCTAAGGAGAGGTCAGTGAAAGCCAGGCAGCGGGGGTGGAAAGTCACTGGGTCACTGGTGGCCATGTTGGGTAAGGGGCTTATGTCCCTTTCTGAAGAGCCAGGGAGGGCTCACGCATATCCCCAAGGGACAACATGAACCCGGAGAGGGGGGCCAGCCTGTGCCCTAGGGCCCATGGGAAGGAAGAGAAAGCAGGGGGGTCCGGGCCTGGAAGGGGGCCCTGGCACAGGCGGAAGGCCCCAGAGGGCCCCAGACTCCTGAAGCAAGATGGAGTGGAGGCCTTGTGGACAGGAAGAGGGGAGTCTGGGGGAAGGAAAGGTTTGGGGAGACAGATGCTGCCTCTGTTTTGGGCCCCTTCACGCGTGCAGTGAGGATGGGACCTCCCGGGGCAGGTGTCAGGAGAACAGCTGGAGAAACGGTAGGTAGCAGCAAAACGTGCAATCAGTGCTTCGCCCCTCCGCTCCTTGTCACCAGGGCTCACTCTCATCGGCACACTGGGGCCGTGTCACATGCGCCCTTGTGCATCCACCACCTGTCACAGCGCCAGACAGTGTGTGTTTCTTGAGCTGAAACTGAGACGTTAGTCTGGGTTGGAGTGACTTTCTGGGAAGCCTGGCTCTGAGCCTGAGAACTGGGGGATGGGCTGTCTCTGTGGTCCATCTCCAGCCTGAGGAGGAGAGAGGAGACCCTAATAGCATCTGCCTTGCTGCCCCCCACCACTGCTGCACCCCAGCCAGGCTGAGGGGCATCCTGGCCCCCCCCTTTCAGGCTACAACCTCTGCCCAGCCCAGGGGCCTTGTGCCGGCAGGAACCTCACAGCCCCCAGGCCCCATCCCCAGCCTGCCTCCCGTTCCCAGCATCTCGGGGCGAGACGCCTGTATCCATTTCTGTCACAAGCCGTGGACCGAGAGCTGACGGTGTAAACGTCACATATTAAAACGCCGAACCTTTGCTCTACACCCTTCACGCTCCTGCACCAGCGAGCATTTGGCCGGGTTTGTTGGCTTAAAAAATAAATAAATAACAAGGCTCCAGCGAGCCTCTGAGTATGCGGAACATCCTGAAAGCTGCTTCTGCTCATCAATTATTCAACCCCATTCAGGGAGCGATCAGTCCTAATGAATTGAATCGGATGCATTCCGTCTCAGCGACTCGCTGGGCCTGTTGTGATTGTGCTGAGCAACCGTGTCTCCCAGCCCTGGGAGAGGGAAAGGGACGCGTGCATGCGTGCGTGTGTGTGTGTGTGTGTGTGTGTGATCTCAGAGGGCAGAGCCCCTACACTGGGCACATGTGGCTCCCGGCACACAGCACGAGCTTGGAGTTCAAAAGCAGGGGCATATGTGTGTGTATAATACACAGGCGTGTGTGCTCACATGGCCCCTTGCCTACCCGCAGGGTCTGCAAATCCAGCCCCAGAAGGGCTATAGTCACTTGTTTTCTCTCCAGACCGAGAAGCAGCATTTGTATGAAGGCTCTGGGACCCTGTGCCCCTGCCTGTCCGAAAGCTTAAACCCATCATCCCCGCTCTCTCCCAGTCTCCCTCTCCCCACTTCATTAGAATGCACTTTTGCAGAAGAACCCATCAGAGCTGATTATGAGCATGCTGCTTGATTAGCTGTTGTGTGTTCTAAGAGCTACTCAAGGAGGAGGGTGGAGGAGATGCCCCTGGGCGTGGAAAGGGGCCCCGACTCTGAGGGAGAGAGGGACAGGGCCCAAGGGCAGCACTCTCCACCCCACTCCTGCTGCCTGGCTGGGACGTGCGTCCCACCCAGAGGATCAGAGCAGAGACCTGGAGTGTAGGAAAGCGTGAGTGGGGGCAGGACAGGGCACTAGAAGCTTGAGATTTGTTGGAAGTCCTACCCCCCATCTCTCTGTGAGGCCAAGAGCCCACAGGCAGGGCAGGGCATAAACCCACGCTGCTCCATGAGCTGGAAAAACCTGACTCCATTCCTTCTGGGACTGCTTGTCTTCTGATGAATTTTTCAAACACTGAGCTGAGGAGAGCAGAACACACCAGACACACATGCACATGCATGCACACACATGTGCAGAGACCTGTGTACTTGAGTACACACGCATGGACGCACTGTACACATTGTATGCACGTGCATGCAACAAATAGACACATGTTAGCCTGTCCACACTTGCACACATACACACATGCAGCTGCATATACACAAATGTTCCCTCTGTCTGTATCCTCCTGTGAAGTGACATTCCTGAGCCACAAAAGGTGGCTGCAGATGCTACCATAGAGAATGTCACCTAAGTGAGCCTGTTGTGATCCAGCAAGGCAGGAGGGCCAACGGGAGAGAGGGTGAGGAAGCTTCAAGGGCTGCCTGGGCTTGGGTGCATGTGACAGTGATTGGCAGGGGAGAGCCAGGCTGTGGGGAAGGTGAGTGTTTGTCTCTGGGCACCCAGAGTGATCCTTGGCAGGATGCCAAGAGGAGGACCCAGAGATCCAACCTAGATTTGGTGTCTTTAGGGCCCTCTGTAGCTGAAAAATAATGCAGCATAAAAGCATCTCTGGGCACGCAGGCCGAATGTTTAATTAACTAAGAAGGCAGGGCTGCAAGTGGGGCTTCTTGGCTTTGGCTCAGTGAGGGAACATCTCCACCCAGGCATCTGAGTCTCCGGAGCCAAAACAAGGGCATGAAGTGCTTTCTGCCCATGCTCAGTAAGGCCAGGACCCAGAGGTAGTACCAACACACATGCACACACACACACGCACACACGCACCCTCACTCCCTAGTACCTGTACCCCTCATCCACACTCTTGCCTCCCTTGCTGCTCAACAAGTCCCTGCCATGTGCTTGGAGCCTTCGGGGAGGCCCCCTTCCACCCTAGAGAATGTGCTGGGGGTTTCTATGATCAGGGGGCTTAAGAGAGAGCCAACCCTCTGGCCAGATGCCTGCCATTGGCACAGGTGGAGTTTTGGAAGGAACACACCAGAATCCAGAGGAAGGGGGCACAACAGGTTCCACAGGGGCAGATTGCCAAATGTACTGGGGGGAGGGAGTGCCAAGGATGCTGCTGCCAACAGCCCTTTTCCTCGGCAGAGGGAGCCGGGAGCACAGGAGCAGGCATCCTCCTTACTGGACAGGCAGCGACCACAGTGGTGGCGGTGTTGGCAATGAGGAGGAGGAGGAGGAGGAAGCAGTATCTGTTTATTCATTCAGTGCCGTTAACTACGCACCCACTATATTCCAGGTGCTATTCTATGAACACAGCTGTGCTCAAGACAGACAAAAATGCCTGCCCTTGGGGAGCTTACATTCTATTAGGGAAATGGTTAATAACGTGAAATCTGTAAAAGATGTCTCATGTCAAATAGGGAGTGGGAATCAGAGTGCCAAGGGGCAGGAAGAGTGGTTTGCAATTTATTTATTTATTTATTTATTTTTGCAGTACACGGGCCTCTCACTGTTGTGGCCTCTCCCGTTGCGGAGCACAGGCTCCGGACGTGCAGGCTCAGCGGCCATGGCTCACGGGCCCAGCCGCTCTGCGGCATGTGGGATCTTCCCAGACCGGGGCACGAACCCGTGTCCCCTGCATCGGCAGACAGACTCTCAACCACTGTGCCACCAGGGAAGCCCTGCAATTTTAAATAGGGTGGTCAGGGAAGGCCTTCCTGAGAAGAGGGGGTTGCATTAAAAAAACTGAAGTGAGTTATTAATATTCCTATAATATTAGACTTGTTACAACTGGAAAATCAGCGTCAGGCTTTAGAGATTACTTCATCCAACTCTTCCGTTTTGCAGATGAGAAAACTGAGGCTCGGGGGCAGAGACAGGGTGGTGGTAACGAGGCAGCTTGCCCACATCACTCTTGGATTACAGCGTCTTTCCCCATCTCCGTGCTGCACAAGCAGAGAAGCTCCAGCTTCACACAGCGCCCATTCTCTGCTAAATGGTGCAATAAATTAAAAGGTTCGGTCCCGAAGAGAGATCATGAGAGACACCATAAAGTGTTTATGGGCTGGGCTGGTGGTCAGCATGCCCTCCTCTGTGCAACACCCCCAAACAAGTGGCCAAAACAGCTTTATGGTGGCCAGGACCACAGGGACTGCCACGACCACTGTGTCTTCTGAGCCATGCCAGCCTCTGACCTCTCACCACCACAGCATCTTGCTCTGACCCTGCTTCCCTCACAGCTGACTGAGTTGCCCTCTCACCAAAGATGACTGTGGCCAGAGCAGGGCTTCCAGAGATAAATCCCTTGGTTATGTGGCATCCATGCCCCTCACATTCAGGCCATGTGCTGGGGAAATGCTAGGAGTCATGGGCAGGAGGGGAGTCCTTGTAGACTATCAACCCTGAAGAGGTCCCTTGTCATCACCGCCATGGAGGTGATCCGAGCCTCAGCTTCATCTTTCACAGAAGTGGAAATGGACATACACACACGCTCAACAAGCCCATGTCCACCTCTGAGCGCAGGGGAGACACCACAGACTCAGAGTTCAGAAAGCAGTCCCATGTCCACATCACGGGGCGCCCCACCCTGCTTCTCAGAGCCTCCCACTCACAGCCTCCTGCTGGTATTCAGCGAGCCCGTGAAGGAGCCTGGATCCCTAGGCTTTATTCTCCCTCCAGGCGGTCCTCATGTGCTGGGGTTATAGGGTTGTCGGAATGCCAGCCTGGAGCCGAGGAATTCTGTGAGCAGCTCTGGCCTCTACCACTCCCACCAAGGAGCTTCTAAGGGGACACTTATCCCCCCACAGAACCACACCTGCCCCATCAATCTGCAGCAGAGCAGAGTGGGGCGGGAAGTAAAGAGCCTTACTCCTTGGACCCCTGGGGGTGATCTGGCCATCTACTTCCAGCAGGACAGCAGTGCACTAGAGAGCTCTGGCTGGCCCGGGTGAATGCCTAACCCCCACCCCAGGATGGAGGTTGGCTGCTGTTTCCTTCCCTGGCCGCTCGAATTGCCATCAGTGTTATTCCTGAAGACCGGAAGGGAATGACAGCCCCTGGTTGGCCTCTGCCTCTTGTCTCAGCCTTTTCCCACACTCTCACTCCATATATTTTGTAAAGCACGTGCATCCTTTAAGCCTCAGTCCAAATGCCACCTCCTCTATGCAGCTGCGCTCACCCAACCAGATGACGCCTCTTCTCGTCTCTGAGTTCAGTATCTGTGTATTCAGGTGGTGCTTGTCCAATAACCACTGAGGGAAATGTCTTAACTTCCCGAGCAAATGCTATGCTTCTGGAGGCTCTATGCATATTTTAAGCATGCTTCTACTTTCCCCAGCCCACACGGAGCATAATGCCTTCACAGAGCAGGCATTCCATAAATATTAGATGAATTAGTTAATGAATGAATTAACCTGCCTTAGTAACTTATTCCATTATCTAAATCCCTTCGTACTGAGAGAGACAATCTTTCCCTTGCCTGAGCTAAATCTCCCTGCCTAGTTTCGGTCTCCATTTGCTCTCTCCTCAACAGAAATGGAGCTCTTGGCCATCCACCCCTGGGGCAAGGCCCTCTCCTCTCTAGGCAGAGCCCCCCAGCTCCTTGCTTGACCCACGCATTCCCCTCTGCAGGCCCTCATGACTGCCACGACTCTCCCCATGTCGCTAGGGCTCTTAAAGGAGCCAGCTCTGGTGCTAGCAAGGGCCTGAACCTCAGGAAGAACCAAGGGAGAAGCTCCCAGCTCCAAAATTCTGTAGCATAAATACAGCATCTTGAGGAAGAGGGTAGAGCTCCCTCTTTTTCTGGATGAACCCCCATCCTGTGCTCTTCCTACCCCTTGCCCACCTCATAGGGAAACTTCTAAGGTCAACCCAGGAAATGATATCCAGACATATATTTATTCATTTACTCACCTGACAAGCATTTATTGGCCTCCTACAATTTGCCAGGTAAATAAGTCCTAGTTACTGCCCTGCAGGAACTCCCAGACACCCAGGGAAGGTGGTAATGCAAACAGATACCCCACTGGCATGTGATGAGTGCCATGATCAAGGTGTGAACCAGGTGTTGCAGGGCTGTGCAGGAGGAGGGCAGGCTTCACAGAGGAGGTGGTACTGGAGCGGGGTCTGAAAGGATGGAGAGGAGTTTCCCACGGGGCCTGCTGGGCTCTAGATTTGGGTCTTTGTGGGAAGGAAGACTGGACCAGAATTGGTTCTGCTAAAGCTAAGGAGACAAACTGGCTGGCAGATCCGGGTCTCTGCAACAATTCCATCAAAAAGTCCAAGGAGGCCAGAGGACTCAATCTGACCAAAGTACCCCAAAAAGGGCAGTGGGAGGATCAGCAGAGCCCAGCGAGGAATCTCTGGGAAATCTCAGCAATGAGCATTGGGCCATTACTAGAGTCAGGGTTCCAGAGAAATCTCTCTAGAGATATCCAAGGCCCCACAAACCACTCAGAATACTGGAGGCAAGGCCCCAGCCCAGGGAGTAGCCGCAGCCAGAGTTTGGGGGTGGGGACATCCAGACAATGACCAGAGCCCCAGAAAACCTGGCTGGACTGAGGACCTGGATTTGGGCCCATGCCATGGCGGAGCACACATGGTGGTTATTTCCACCCAGGGCCCAGCTGTGTTCACCCAGGCCTGGGCTGAATTTCGGAGCTGTGGGTGTTTATGGAAAACCGATGGAGCCCCCATGGCCAGAGTGAAGGGTAAGGTGGGAGGTGACATTGAGAAGGTCAGCTAAGGCCCCTGCTCTCATCCCATAGGGCATGGGGGCAACAGCCCTTCTAAATATCACTTCCTCTGGACCTAGAACTCTTGACCAGGAACTTCCCCAGAGATCCAAAGGGCTGCCAAGGGTTTTGCCCTGTCCACACCTGGTCACTTCACAGGGGCCGCTTCCTACTGAACCCTGAAAATCCTTGGGGTGCCTTGGGCATGCATATGATGTCACCTATCCTTTTCCCCCCTCAGGGTTCACCCCCTGCTGTGTCCACTCTGGGTGGGAAGAGTAGCAAGCTTCCAAGGAGGAGTGGGGCTGGTGCCTGGGAGAAGGCCAGAGGACTGTGGACAGCCTTGTAATTTAATTATGTGACTGCAGAAAGGATATCTCATCTACCGGGTGCTCATCCTCATTAAGCTGATTGTCTCCTTCTCTCTCTTCTCCCCCCACTTGCTGGGGAAGTCACTGTGGCCTAATTGAGCTATCATAAAGATAATGGCTGTTGCTCTAGCCAGAGCTGAGAAAGGAGGATCCCTCTTGCAGAGGCTCAGGCTCCAGACAGGCCCCCCCAGGGGCTGAGATGTGGGCAATAGGAGAGGGGGAGGGCCAAATCTCTGGGCGGTGGGGGCTATGTGGATGACGTTTAGCTGGGTGAGTCTAACCAACTGGTTATCTCGCAGACGATAGGGCTCCCTCTCTGCTCTTTCCTGCCACCCATGGGGAGCTTGTTTATGAGACAAAGGGGTCTCTGGTCTGGGCATGTTTGGGGCTTTCTCAACAAGGCAACCAGGTAGCATAAGAAAGAGAGCTTGGACTTGGAGAACAGACAGATCAGGTTTCAAATCCCACAGTCCCCTCTTATGAGCTGGATGATCTAAGGCAAATGAATTCTCTGCTCTGAACCTCAGTTTTCTCATCTGTATAGTGGGGACAATGAAGCCCATATCACATCATTGGTGGGAGGTATGTATAAAAGAGCTGGAAACAACCAGTGATGGGAGCTTCCTCTCGCCTGTCCTGATGCATGAAGACAATGGGGTGGGTGATGAGACCTCTACAGGAGGAGACCAGGCTACAGCAGCCTGGCTTTAGATGAGCAGCTGTGGGGTGCACATGAAGGACAGCCTCAGCATCTGAGGCACATCATCTCTATCCATCCATCCCAGGCCCCCAGGCATCTGGGAGACTCAGCTCTGGGATGAGACAGTGAGCACAGGGGCACCGAGGAATGGCAGGGAAGTCAGGTTAAAAGCTGGGCAGTGTGTCAGCAAGCAGACAGGAGTCAAGAAGCACATGCGTCATCGCCATTCAAGTTCCAGTACAAATCTGAAGGTCATGATTAGTTCAGTCCAGCCCAGGCCCTGAACAGAGACAGCAGATCCAGGCCTGGGTGGGCAGAGGGACGGGAGCCAGGGGACAATGACAGGGCACCCCAGGAGATTCTGCATATATGGGAAAACAGGCACCAGTGCCCACGGAACTCTATTCACAGCCCACCGCAGGGTTGGGAGGAGCCCGAAGGCCAGGCAGGAATGGGCATGCTGCTGGCCAGGCTGGGGAGAGTGGGGGCCTGACAGCAGCACTCCCCTTGCCTTCCCAGTGCCCCCTCTCATCCAGCCCTTCGAATTCCCGCCTGCCTCCATTGGCCAGCTGCTCTACATCCCCTGCGTGGTGTCCTCGGGGGACATGCCCATCCGCATCACCTGGAGGAAAGATGGACAGGTGATCATCTCAGGCTCGGGCGTGACCATCGAGAGCAAGGAATTCATGAGCTCCCTGCAGATCTCCAGCGTCTCCCTCAAGCACAACGGCAACTACACATGCATCGCCAGCAACACAGCGGCCACCGTGAGCAGGGAACGCCAGCTCATCGTGCGTGGTGAGTGAGACGGGCCAGCGAGGTTGGGAGGAGGAAGGGTCCAGCTCTGTCTGCTGCTAAAAACACTCTCTAGATTTCAAGTTTAAATCATGGGCTCAGAGAAAGTTGACTCTGTCAGGGGCCTTAAAGATCAAGAGGTTCAAACCTCTTCCTCTCCAGGCCAGGACACTGAGGCCATGAGAGGAGAAGACCCTGGCTCAGTTGGTCACTGGTGAAGTCAGAATTGGCACTCAGAATTCCCAGCTCCCAACGCAATGCGACTGGCAAAAGCTCTCAACATCTTGGGTTTCAGATGTTCAGAGGTGCCTGCTCCCAACTTTATAATGGTCCAGGCCGGGCTAACATTGAATGGAAGGTGCCCAAAGCCCCCAGAAAACCTATCAGAGACCGAGATGATCTGTTCCTCCCCCACCTTCCCTCTTTCTGCAGTGCCCCCTCGATTCGTGGTGCAGCCCAACAACCAGGATGGTATCTATGGCAAGGCTGGTGTGCTCAACTGCTCGGTGGACGGCTACCCCCCACCCAAGGTCATGTGGAAGCATGCCAAGGGTAAGCCTCTGGCCAGCCAGGATCTCTGAGCATGGCCAGGGATGGGGTGGGGAGGATACTAATGTGATTTGGGCCTGGTCTCTACACATGCCTCCTAGCCCTGGGTTCTGAACTTTAAGGGGACCCCAGGCTATACCTGAACTGGAAGTCATCCTCAGCTACCCCTAAAGGGTCTATGGACCAGGAATAGCTGTCATGCTAATTCCAGATTTCCTCTTGTCCCCATAGATTGACCTCTCCCCTCCTCCCTCCAACCCTAGAACTCAGTATACTCCCCAACTCTCCCCACCCCACCCTAGGGTCCCAGAGTCTCATTGACCCCTGCTTCTCACCAGTCAAACCTATTCTGGGATCTTGGTCCTTCTTGGAACCCAACTTCATCCCAAGGATGCATTCAGTTTCTGACTAAGCCCTACGCCAACCTCTTATCCTTACTGTGTCCATGGCTGACTCTGGGGCAATAGGAGGAGGCATCCAAAGCCCCCCTTGGAGGATGGCTGGCTTCTTTCCCAGGCCTGACTGCCTACAACCAGGCAACTGCCATGTGAGGGCTCAATCTTCCCTTTGCCTATTGCCAAGTGGCCCAAAGATAACTCTTTCTTCCCCTCCAAGGAATTCAGCCCAAAGGAAGCTCAGTGCCAAGGTGGGCATTGAGCTGAGGCCCCCCGACTCCATACCTGAGATCTGAGGCAGGGTCAGCCTTCTGTGAGGGTCTTTCCTGTTTCCCAGGAAACAAGAACTATGTGAGCTCCCATCACTTTGGGGATGCTACAAAATGGCCCTAGATCAGCAAGAGAAAAGTATCAGGGCCATTCCTTGAGGCACTCCAACCCTCCCCAGCCTAGACACCAGACCTCCTAACTGCCGCCTCCTTTCAGGGAGCGGGAACCCCCAGCAGTACCACCCAGTGCCCCTCACCGGCCGCATCCAGATCCTGCCCAACAGCTCGCTACTGATCCGCCACGTCCTGGAAGAGGACATCGGCTACTACCTCTGCCAGGCCAGCAACGGCGTGGGCACCGACATCAGCAAGTCCATGTTCCTCACCGTTAAGAGTGAGTCTTGCCCCCGTGCAACCCTCCAAACACCCCCTAATCATAGACCAAGGCCCATCTCTGCACTCACCCTGCCTCCCCATTTGGTTTCCATTGCTCCTTCTGTGAAGGGAAGGCAGAAAGGGTGCCTAGACAAAGGTGGGCTTGGGAACCTCTGATGGGGGATTCAAAAGCACTCTCATCTAAAACAATGGCCTCACTCTAAATGGCCCCAGCTCACTCCACTCCAGTCACGATAAGCTCATGATTTGCTGTACCACAGTATCATACGACAGCCCATTTATTTTGCTCTGTAGGTTGGCAATTCCACCTGAATAGTCATATCAAACAAGTTCTTTCTTTTATTTAATGTACACCTGCTAGTGTATAACCTGTTTGTGGCTTAGCAAGAAAGAGACCATGTATGCGATGTAGGAGATAGGCCTATGGGCAGAAATCCTGGGTTCCAACTCCACATCCGTCTGATGAGCTTCCTGGCTTTGGGCAAGTGACTTCACGTTTCTAGGTTCCTTTCCTCACCTGTGCTAGGGGTTCATTCCCAGCCCACTCAGCTCCCCAAATCATCGTAAATAACACAGGAACGGATCATGGAAAGGGGAAGAAGCTTTGGAAAAGCCAAAAGAGCAATAAAACTCACTCTAGTTCAGTACCATATCTCTGGCTTCTAAATCCCCAGACCTAGAGCTGGAATCAATGACGTTGAAGTCTAGAATATCCCTGAGTTCTGTTAAGTCACACACAGACATTCCTACTGGACGAGCCTATCCCTTTACGCTCTTAGGGGTCTGTATAGTGAGCCCCCAGGAATCATGTCAAGACAGTGTCTGGCCCTTTGTCATGAAACAGACCATGGGCCACGGAGAACAGCAGTAAGAGCCTGAGTTTTAGCATCTGCCCAAGCCAACTGTGAATCTGGGCATCGTGTGGTAATTACAGTGACCTCTAACTGGTTTCCTTGGCCTCTGTATCTCATTTTCCTGATGTACAAAAGGAGGGTCAAGAGAGCTCCTTACCTGTTATGTTTTGTATCAAGAGTAAGTCAGATGACATGGATAACGCAACCAGTATGGTAACTGGCACCCAGTAGGCCGTCAGAGATTTAGCCACCAGTTTTGTTTTTAACGGGAGACACTCCAAGGTACGTGTAGGAAAGGCAGCTGAGAGCAGTGCCCAGTGTGCGGTCTGCCCAGCGTCTCCCTGGCGTCCCCGCCTTTAAGAATCATAGCTTCTTTATCGCTTGCCAAAGCCTCACTCACTCAGCACAAGACGGGGAAGCCCCAGCAATCGATCGATGCTCGGGAAGCTCCAGGCACCGGAATCCCCGCCCTGGGGAGCTCTTCCCTCACACTATCAAAAAGCACTTTGTCCTTAATAAAACCAGGCAATCAATCTACATCCCTCAGCCGGGGAGAACTTTGCTAATTCTGCCTGCGTGAGGCAAGAGGAATAGTAGGCACCTCGTGCAACTATCTATCCCTGTCCTTGGTATTTGATCCTTATCTTCCCACCGTCAGCGGGAGAAAAGAGCCCAAGCTCTCAGGCTTTTTTTTTTTCTTTTGGTCTTTGCCCTTTTTCTCTAAGTTAGAGGATTCTACTGGGCAAGCGTGGCGGTGCCTTTGTGGCCTGTGGCTTCTCTGTGGCACTGAGGTGGATGTGGGTGAAGGGAGACGCAGGGGTCAGGAGGTGGGCTGTGTGCAAGGTGACCCAGTTCACGTCGGCCTGTCCCTGATGTCCTGGGGCATCCTGGGCAATTCGCTTCTCCCCTCTGGACCTGCATTTTTCGGTGCCATCCTCACTTCACGACCCAGGCAGCAGCTACGAGCACACATCTCGTAAATCCCGGGCAGCCTCATGAACACGTGCAGCACCAAGTCACACACTCAGCCACCACGCTCGCAGTAGCATCCACCTCTGGCCCCTCTTCCCAAGGGATGATGGGAGCTCCGCACTACTTGTCCTCACTTGTGGGCAGCACCTGGACCTTGTTCCTTCCGTCTTCCCCCTTGTCCTCATTCCAGCCACCTGGTCACTTTGCCCTGCTTCCTTCCATAGTGAGGCGCAGGCGCACGCCTTCCCTTCCTCTGCTTTGTCTCACAAACACCTCCGGCTCATGTTCTCCCACTCGCCGCGCCCGCCTCATCGGCTGCCTGTGACACAGTCTCTCCGAGCGGCTCACGCAGCATCCCCCCTCACACGGCCCTCCCCCACAGGTTGCTTTCCAGCTGGGCCCCCTCCCACACGCTCTGCACACTCGGGGTCTCCAAACCCTCCCCCACGTGTGCCCCCTCGGATGACCTTTTCCTTGCACAACTTTCTCTGTCACAAACGCCTCCTTCCATTCCAGCCCCGCTCTCCCCAGTGACCTGCCAGCCCTGCTAGAGGCCCCTGTGCCGCCCCAAATGCCAGCAGGAGAGGAGGAGGAATTTGAGGCCTGAGGGCAGTCGGTGTGGAGCGCTGAGCACAGCTGGGGCCTCTGCCTGGGGTTGGAGAGTCTGACTGCTTTTCAGTACCAGCCTGAATCATTCCACCCAGCATCTGGTTGCCAGAAGGGGCTCCTGTGACAATGGGACACTTTGGTGATGGGGGGGCACACTACTTCAGGTAACCGACCCTCGGCTCCTCCTCTAGGACATCCTTCCCCCTGCCTGCTCTGACCTTTTGCTCCTTCATTCTCCCTCTACCTCTCCCACCTCCTCCAGGTAGGCGCAGGTAGATAGGGAAGGACCCACAGGACCTGGGCCCGTGGGTCACAGATGGGCTTGCCAGGGCTAAGCCCTTCCTGGTCATCCCTCAGTCCATCTCAGACAGCCCACACCACCAGCACTGCCCCCCACCCACCGCCACCCGCAAGGCCAGCTACAGAAAGACCTGCCATTTACAAAGCCAACTGCACGGCTTTCCTTGATGCCCCTAACACACTCAGGAAAACGTTGACCCTATACGGTTCCACCTTGTCAGACCTCACACTTGTGTGACCTCTCAGAAGGCAAACTGACCTTAATCCCCGCTTTAGCCAAGTAGAAGTATGAGAGTAAATGTATCAAAGGGATATAGATCATAAAAAGCATTCAAGTGTCAAATTGGACATTTGTGGTTGCCCTCTGTTGGGAACCATTGACCCTGACAGTTTCCAGTGATAACTCAACAGATGCTCACTGGGCACTCACTACATAGTCCATAAAACTCTGTGGATTAGAGCACAGACTTTAGAACCAGAGAGACCTGGGTTCAAATCCCAGCTCTGCCACTTGATAGCTGTGGGATCTTGGACAGCAATCTCTGTAAGCCCCAATTTCCTCCTCTGTAAATTTGGAAATATAATGCTATTTACTCATTGGTAAGATTCAAGTAAGACCCGCATTTACAGCAATTAACACAGTACCTGGCACCAAATACGCATTCAATAATCATTAGCAATCATTAGTTTTAGGTGCTGAAAATCTAGTGCTGGATTAAAATGGAGTTGCTATTCTCAGGAAATTTAGGATCTTGAAGAGGAGATAGACATATACCCAAAATAACTATAACACACAAAGCGATAAGTGCCTTAAAAAGCCACAAACAATGTGACACAGAGAGAATCAGGGATGGAGTAATCAGTTTTAATTTGCAGAGCCAACAAGGGAAAGCCAAGAAAAGCTCCACAAAAGCAACAGTCACTAAGTAGGACTTGAAGGATGAGAAGGATTCTGACAAGAACCAATAGAAGCAAAGGTCATTCCATTCCAGGATGAGGACAAAATATATAGCAAGAGCATGGAGGCAGGCAAGGCCATGCGTGTCATCAGATGAAGGGGGAACTTAGGGTGTCTGGTGGAGAATGAAGGGAGGATGGACAGGGAGAATACATGTGAGGTGCTTATGGGTTTTGGAAGCGAAATGTTTTCTTTTTATGCAGTGTTGACTCTCAGTATCAGGCAGCAAACCAGAGTTCCGGAAGCTCAGGGGTCTGATGGCGGTTGGGATTCCAGAGGTTGTTCTTGGAGAATTGCTTTCCTCGAGGCCCCAGATTTCTAAGAGTTTGTTAAAGGGAGCAAAAGTCTTTCCTAGCCCCTGGACACCCGTGTTGGCAACCATCCAGTCCCGATTGGTCCCCACTCCTCCCTGACCCCGAGAGCGTGGGTGGTGCTGAGCCCGTGAGTGCCTGAGCACACAGCCCAGCCTTACCACTGTCACAGCACAGCGCTCAGCACTTGACAATTTGCAAAGCCCATACCTTGCCTGTGAGGTTGGTGGGCAATAGCTCCTTCTCAGGGAAGGGAAGGTGCTGGATCAAGGTCATTGGGTGATATCGTCCCAGCTGAGACAGGAGCTTGCCTCTGTGGACTCACAGTTTGGTAGAGAGAGCGCAGAGCAAGAGAGAGAAGACTGGTTGCTGGTCCCGACTCCAACTCACTGGCTCCGTATCTGCGAGCCATTCCTTCCCTTCTCTGGGCCTCGGTTTCCCCATCTGTACAATAAGAGGCCTGGACTAGAATCTAGTCATAGCTGAACCAAAGGTCCCTGCCAAGCTCAGACAATCTATGATTCTAGCTGTGTGCATGGTCCTATCAGGACACCAGATCGCCTCCCAGAACTTGGTTGAAAAATAAATGTAATTAACAGAAGAAAATACTACATACATCCACAGAGCTACCTTTTATCTCCCTGTTACAAAGTAAAATTTAAATAAAAGAGAGATAATGACCAAAAGGAGAAAGAGGCAATCCGTCCTCCAATTGACACGTGGGGGAGAAAATACAGCATCTTCAAAGAGAATGCTTCACCAAGAGGCAGGTACAAAGAAAGGCTGCTTAGTCCGGGTTGCAAGGGGCTGGCTGTGTTATTTTTTGTTTTTTGTGTTTCTTGAGGTTTTTTTTTTTTTTTGAATATTTGAATTTTATTTTATTTTATTTTTGTACAGCAGGTTCTTATTAGTTATCTATTTTATACATATCAGTGTATACATGTCAATCCCAATCTCCCAATTCATCCCTCCACCACCCACCCCAAACCCCGCCACTTACCCCCTTGGTGTCCATATGCTTGTTCTCTACATCTGTGTCTCTATTTCCGCCCTGCAAACCAGTTCATCTCTACCATTTTTCTAGGTTCCACATATATGTGTTAATATACGATATTTGTTTTTCTCTTTCTGACTTACTTCACTCTGTATGACAGTCTCTAGATCCATCCACGTCTCTACAAATGACCCAGTTTTGTTCCTTTTTATGCCTGAGTAATATTCCATTGTATATATGTACCACATCTTCCTTAACCATTCGTCTGTCAATGGGCATTTAGGTTGCTTCCATGACCTGGCTATTGTAAATAGTGCTACACTGAACATTGGGGTGCATGTATCTCTTTGAATTATGGTTTTCTCTGGGTATATGCCCAATAGTGGGATTGCTGGGTCATATGGTAGTTCTATTTTTAGTTTTTTAAGGAACCTCCATACTGTTCTCCATAGTGGCTGTAACAATTTACATTCCCACCAACAGTGCAAGAGGGCTCCCTTTTCTCCACGCCCTCTCCAGCATTTGTTGTTTGTAGATTTTCTGATGATGCCCATTCCAACTGGTGTGAGGCGATACCTCACTGTAGTTTTGATTTGCATTTCTCTAATAATTAGTGATGTTGAGCAGCTTTTCATGTGCTTCTTGGCCATCTGTATGTCTTCTTTGGAAAAATGTCTATTTAGGTCCTCTGGCCATTTTTGGATTGGTTTGTTTGTTTTTTTAATATTGAGCTGCATGAGCTGTTTATATATTTTGGAGATTAATCCTTTGTCCATTGATTAGCTTGCAACTACTTTCTCCCATTCTGAGGGTTGTCTTTTCATCTTGTTTGTAGTTTCCTTTGCTTTGCAAAAGCTTTTAAGTTTCATTAGGTCCCATTTGTTTATTTTTTTGTTTTTATTTCCATTACTCTAGGAGGTGGGTCAAAAAAGATGTTGCTGTGATTTATGTCAAAGCGTGTTCCTCCTATGTTTTCCTCTAAGAGTTTTATAGTGTCCACTCTTACATTTAGGTCTCGAATCCATTTTGAGTTTATTTTTGTGTATGGTGTTAGGGAGTGTTGTAATTTCATTCTTTTACATGTAGCTGTCCAGTTTTCCCAGCACCACTTATTGAAGAGACTGTCTTTTCTCCATTGTATATCCTTGCCTCCTTTGTCATAGATTAGCTGACCATAGGTGCGTGGGTTTATCTCTGGGCTTTCTATCCTGTTAAATTGATCTATATTTCTGTTTTTGTGCCAGTACAATATTCTCTTGATTACTGTAGCTTTGTAGTATAGTCTGAAGTCAGGGAGTCTGATTCTTCCAGCTCTGTTTTTTTTCCCTCAAGACTGCATTGGGTATTCGGGGTCTTTTGAGTCTCCATACAAATTTTAAGATTTTTTGTTCTAGTTCTGTGAAAAATGTCACTGGTAATTTGATAGGGATTGCATTGAATCTGTAGATTGCTTTGAGTAGTAGAGTCATTTTCACAATATTGACTCTTCTAATCTAAGAACATGGTATACCTCTCCATCTGTTTTTGTCATCTTTGATTTCTTTCATCAGTATCCTATAGTTTTCTGAGTACAGGTCTTTTACCTCCTTAGGTAGGTTTATTCCTAGGTATTTTATTCATTTTGTTGCCATGGTGAATGGGATTGTTTCCTTAATTTCTCTTTCTGATCTTTTGTTGTTAGTGTATAGAAATGCAAGAGATTTCTGTGCATTAATTTTGTATCCTGCAACTTTACCAGATTCATTGATTAACTCTAGTAGTTTTCTGGTGGCATCTTTAGGATTCTCTATATATAGTATCATGTCATCATGTCATGACAGTTTTACTTCTTCTTTTCCAATTTGTATTCCTTTTATTTCTTTTTCTTCTCTGATTGCCGTGGCTAGGACTTCCAAAACTATGTTGAATAATAGTGGTGAGAGTGGACATCCTTGTCTTGTTCTTCATCTCAGAGGAAATGCTTTCAGTTTTTCACCATTGAGAATGATGTTTGCTGTGGGTTTGTCATATATGGCCTTTATTATGTTGAGGTAGGTTCCCTCTATGCCCACTTTCTGGAGAGTTTTTTAATCATAAATGGGTGTTGAATTTTGTCCAAAGCTTTTTCTGCATCTATTGAGATGATCATATGGTTTTTATTCTTCAATTTTTTAATATGGTGTATCACATTGATTGATTTGCATATATTGAAGAATCCTTGCATCCCTGGGATAAATCCCACTTGATCATGGTGTGTGATCCTTTTAATGTGTTGTTGGATTCTGTTTGCTAGTATTTTGTTGAGGATTTTTGCATCTATATTCATCAGTGACAATAATCTGTAATTTTCTTTTTTTGTAGTATCGTTGTC
Organism: Mesoplodon mirus; assembly: GCF_964341445.2. Classification (NCBI taxonomy): domain Eukaryota; kingdom Metazoa; phylum Chordata; class Mammalia; order Artiodactyla; family Ziphiidae; genus Mesoplodon; species Mesoplodon mirus. Next base: position 126,071,203 of record NC_138983.1, on the reverse strand, counting down.
TGGTTTTAGTATCAGGGTGATGGTGGCCTCATAGAATGAGTTTGAGAGTGTTCCTTCCTCTGCAATTTTTTGGAAGAGTTTGAGATGGATGGGTGTTAGCTCTTCTCTAAGTGTTTGATAGAATTCACCAGAGAAGCCATCTGGTCCTGGACTTTTGTTTGTTGGAAGATTTTTAATCACAGTTTCAATTTCATTGTTTGTGATTGGCCTGTTCATATTTTCTATTTCTTCCTGGTTCAGTCTTGGAAGGTTATACCTTTTAAGAGTTTGTCCATTTCTTCCCGGTTGTCCATTTTATTGGCATAGAGTTGTTTGTAGTAGTCTGTTAGGATGCTTTGTATTTCTGCAGTGTCTGTTGTAACTTCTCTGTCTTCATTTCTAATTTTATTGATTTGAATCCTCTCCCTCTTTTTCTTGATGAGTCTGGATAACGGTTTATCAATTTTGTTTATCTTCTCAAAGAACCAGCTTTTAGTTTTATTGATCTTTGCTATTGTTTTCTTTGTTTCTATTTCATTTATTTCTGCTCTGATCTTTATGATTTCTTTCCTTCTACTAACTTTGGGTTTTGTTTGTTCTTCTTTCCCTAGTTCCTTTAGGTGTAATCTAACCTTACACCAAAAGGTTTATTTGAGATTTTTCTTGTTTCTTGTGGTAGACTTGTATTGCTATAAACTTCCCTCTTAGAACTACTTTTTGCTGCATCCCATAGGTTTTGGATCGTCGTGTTTTCATTGTCATTTGTCTCTAGGTATTTTTTTATTTCCTCAGTGATCACTTGGTTATTTAGTAACGTATTGTTTAGCTTCCATGTGTTTGTGTTTTTTACATTTTTTTCCCTGTAATTCATTTCTAATCTCATAGTGTTGTGGTCAGAAAAGATGCTTGATATGATTTCATTTTTCTTAAATTTACCGAGACTTGATTTGTGACCCAAGATATGATCTATCCTGGAGAATGTTCCGTGTGTACTTGAGAAGAAAGTGTAATCTGCTGTTTTTGGATAGAATATCCTGTAAATATCAATTAAATCTATCTGGTCCACTGTGTCATTTAAAGCTTGTGTTTCCTTATTAATTTTCTGTCTGGATGATCTGTCCATTGGTGTAAGTGAGGTGTTAAAGTCCCCCACTATTTTTGTGCTACTGTTGATTTCCTCTTTTATAGCTGTTAGCATTGCCTTATGTATTGAAGTGCTCCATGTTGGGTGCATATATATTTATAATTGTTATATCTTCTTCTTGGATTGATCCCTTGATCATGATGTAGTGTCCTTCCTTGTCTCTTGTAACATTCTTTATTTTAAAGTCTATTTTATCTGATATGAGTATAGCTATTCCAGCTTTCTTTTGATTTCCATTTGCATGGAATATCTTTTTCCATCCCCTCATTTTCAGTCCATATGTGTCCCTAGGTCTGAAGTGGGTCTCTTGTAGACAGCATATATATGGGTCTTGTTTTTGTATCCATTCAGCAAGCCTGTGTCTTTTGGTTGGAGCATTTAATCCATTCACGTTTAAGGTAATTATCAATATGTATGTTCCTATTACCATTTTCTTAATTGTTATGGGGGTTTTTTTGTAGATCCTTTTCTTGTTTGTGTTTCCCACTTAGAGAAATTCCTTTAGCATTTGTTGTAGAGCTGGTTTGGTGGTGCTGAATTCTCTTAGCTTTTGCTTGTCTGTAATGCTTTTGATTTCTCCGTCAGATCTGAATGAGATCCTTGCCGGGTAGAGTAATCTTGGTTGTAGGCTCTTCCCTTTCATCACTTTAAATATATCGTGTCACTCCCTTCTGGCTTGTAGAGTTTCTGCTGAGAAATCAGCTGTTAACCTTATGGGAGTTCCCTTGTATGTTATTTGTCGTTTTTCCCTTGTTGCTTTCAATAATTTTTCTATGTCTTTAATTTTTGTCTGTTTGATTAATATGTGTCTTGTTTCTCCTTGGATTTATCCTGCCTGGGACTCTCTGTGCTTCCTGGACTTGGGTGGCTATTTTCTTTCCCATGTTAGGGAAGTTTTTGACTATAATCTCTTGAAATATTATCTCGGGTCCTTTCTCTCTCTCTTCTCCTTCTGGGACCACTTTAATGCGAATGTTGTTGCGTTTAATGTTGTCCCAGAGGTCTCTTAGGCTGTCTTCATTTCCTTTCATTCTTTTTTCTTTATTCTGTTCTGCAGCAGTAAATTCCACCATTCTGTCTTCCAGGTCACTTATCTGTTCTTCTGCCTCAGTTATTCTGCTATTGATTCCTTCTAGTGTATTTTCATTTCAGTTATTGTATTGTTCATCTCTGTTTGTTTGTTCTTTAGTTCTTCTAGGTCTTTGTTCTTTAATTCTTCTAGGTCTTTGTTAAATGTTTCTTGCATCTTCTCAATGTTTGCCTCCATTCTTTTTCCGAGGTCCTGGATCATCTTCACTATCATTATTCTGGATTCTTTTTCTGGAAGGTTGCCTATCTCCACTTCATTTAGTTGTTTTTCTGTGGTTTTACCTTGTTCCTTCATCTGGTACAAAGTCCTCTGCCTTTTCATTTTGTCTATGTTTCTGTGAATGTGGTTTTCCTTCCACAGGCTGTAGAACTGTAGTTCTCCTTGCTTCTGCTGTCTGCCCTCTGGTGGATGAGGCTATCTTGCTGGCTGTGTTTTGATGCCACTACTGCACAGGACTCAGCAGCCCCCTTGTGCTGCAGGTTACCTGATTAGATAGGTCCTATTGCATCCCCCGGACTCCCCTCCACTCTGTGAAAGCTCCAGTGATGGGGCCAAGGCAAAGCACTTGGCCAGTTAAACCCATAAGGGCTCTTTGTTTGATCTGAGTTTTGATTTGTTTGTTTAGCAAAATGTCAGACCAATTAAAGCCAGATCGAAGAGCCCTCCAGAGCACAGGCAACTGCAGAGTCACAGAATTCAGGAGGGAGGAGAGGAGGAGCCAAGTGGAGATTGGGGGAATGGGGAAGGGGGGGTCCACCCTGGTGGAAGAAAGCCCCGGGCCTGGGTCAACCAGGTCACCCACCAGTGGTTGACCACTGGTGCAGATGTCAGGATGCAAAACCTTGGAAAGATAACTGTGTTTCCGATGACCTGAGGTGGTCCTAATTTCAAATTTGCCCAAAGGAATGTCCTCCTTATCAGGCAGAAGCAGCACCTCCCTTAGGCCTGGTGACTGGGGCTCCTGCTTTAGAGGGCCTCTTCTGCCCTCCTCAGCGCCCACCCTTCCCACAGGGCAAGGAGTCTCCAGCCAAAGGACATGGCCACCCAGAGCCCACAGCTCCCTTTCTAGACCAGGCTGGATGCATCCTGTCACCAGGCCAGTCTCCCTCCTGCAGCCCCCACTGAGCCCTGGCCAGGAAGTCAATCCATGGGCCAGCTTGGGCTCCCCTGCCCTATGTAGGACCCAGGGAGGCCAAAGTGAGTAGAAGGCTTAGGGAACAGAAAGGCCTTGACCAGGGAGATGAGAGTCCTACTCTCTTGTCCCCCACATCCCCCACTGCTTCTGGGTGAACTGGGGTCAGTCACTCCCTCTCCCTGGGACTCAGTCTGCTCCTGTGCTCAGAGGAGTCACGACTCTTCTCTCCCTCTCCCTCAGCCCCCAAGTCATTAACAGAGCTCAACGAGTGGGTGACATTTGCTGTGCCAGTGCAGACCTGACAGGGAGTGTGATCACAGTTCCAGAAGCTACCTTTCAGAAGCTGGAGCCTTTAGTGTTTTAGGGGTTTATTTAAAAAAGCAAGTCTAAATCAGAGAAACATGGGAGATCATACTGACCTCCAAAGGCAAACAGTATCATCGGAGCAAGTTATGTCACATCCAAACCCAGCCCCCAAAGGGACCTTTGTACAAACGTTTTAAGGTAGGAAGAAAAACGTCTCCATGTGAAACAACCCCCCAACCCAGTCCCACCCCCTCTCATCATCACAGCAAGCCAGGTCCCCTGACAGCAGGAGAGATTTTAGTGAAGGGACAGGAATGAACCTGCCTGTGCAACCTGCATTCCCAGTTTGAAAGCTCCTGTCCCACGCCCTCATCTGGGCCCTTACGTCTTTCTTAGAGGCTTTGGTGGCACAAAGCGCATCACCACCACTCCTCCGTCACCCCTACAGTCAGTCCCCATGACCGTGAGCATGGCAGACCTTCCAGATGGATCTGGGCTCTAAGGGGTCATCCAAGGCTTTCCCTACATTCAGCTCCAGCAGGTCTGGATGTTAATAACAAAATTACACTCATTGTACTTGCCAACCAAGGAAAATGTGCCAGTAATTTCGAGGCACAAGGGAGTCAGGGCTATCACTGGATGCCTCGGTTTACTAGATAAGAAAATGCAGACAGGCCAAGAGCTACATTAGTGCCTCCAGACCCTGCCATAAGTGGGGAGCCCAGAACTGCTCCCCCGGTTGTGATCAAAGCCCCTCTGAATGGCAGGGGCGGAATAAATTATTGGATCGGTCAAGCCATAAACATGTACTTCCTGAGAAGCCCCTATGTGTCCAACGTGGCCTCAAGGTCTGAGAAAGAGAGAACAGCAAGAGTAAGTCACCACCCCTGCCCTCAGGGTGCTTACAAACTAGTTAGGAAGCTGGCACTAACCTTCAGGAAGCGAGGCAAGATAGCGTGCTAAAAGGTCCGGTTCATTTTCTGATTGTTTATACTAATAGGAAAAAAAAAACATTTTTTTTGCATTGATTTTGTACACTTAAATCTTGCTATATTCACTTTAATAAATACAAATCATCCAGACTGGAAATTTTTTTAAAAAAATAAAAAGGTCTGGGGTTACACGTGCAGTGTTGGGTTTGAGAAGGAAAATCCCAGTGTGGACAGACATGGTCAGACAGAGCTTTCTAGGGGAGCAGGACTCGGGTGGAACCTTAGGAATAGGTAAGGTTTAGATCGACAGAGGGAAGAAAGGAGGGCGGGCAGGTGCAAGGTGTGGGAGGCGGTGGGGAGGACCTCTGATAGGAGGGCTGGGGATGAGGGGATGGATGGTGGCGCCGAAGTCTGGATGTGCTCCTCGGGTCTTGAGCAGGGAATGGAGAGAAAGGGGGAGCCTGAGTCGCTGAGAAGGAACAGGTGCCAGCCCGGATGATGGACTGGGCAAAAGGATGGGGGAGAGTCAAGGGCTCCAGGCTAAGGGATAAGTATGACGGTGCCACCAATAACAATGAAGGAGGTGGTGGGACTTCCCTGGTGGCGCAGTGGGTAAGACTCTGCGCTCCCAATGCAGGGGGCCCGGGTTCGATCCCTCATCCAGGAACTAGATCCCACACGCATGCCACAACTAAGAGTTCGCACGCCACAACTAAGAAGCCAGCGAGCCGTAACTAAGACCCAGGGCAACCAAATAAATATGTATTTTTCAAATTATTTAAAAAAAAAAAAAAGGGAGTGGAGAGATGACATGTTTGCTTCGTGCTGGGAGTGCCCTGACGCAGCCGAACCCTGGCTGCCTTTCTGCCCGGATTTCTACTCAGAGGAGTGTGCTGGACCCAGTGACCCCTACAGCTCCCACCTAGCCAGGTGACTCATGAGTCATTGTGTGACTAACTGCTGTCCTATCCTGGGCCGGGAAGGATGACACAGGTGGGCTTTCCCCGGCAGCCCAAGCCCTGACCCCATCCCCTCCCAGTCCTCAGGACACCGTCAGGCTCCCACATGGGCCTCTCAGGTCTGAGGAGACTTGAGACCTGGCAAAGTCGAGATTCGGAGAAAACTTTCTCCTGCTTGCCCTGTTCATGGGCAGCGGGTGTGCATCCCAGGGCCAGGTGCTGGGGTGGAAGTTGCGGGGAAGGGCACTGTGGCCCGGGCACACTCCTGCCGCTGCTCGCCTGCTGCCAGCTTGTCCGTGGCACTGGGGGTATAACGGGAGTGGGCTCCCCACAGAGCAGAGAGGGTAAAGCCCACGACCTCCCACCTCAGGAAGCCCCCTCCAGCTCCATGGGGACAGGCTGTGGCTGTCCTCCTGGAAACCCTGCACAGGGAATTTCTGTCACACACTGCAACCTTGTATTCGTTCCCTAGGGCCCCTGTAACAAAGAACCACAAACTGGGTGACTTAAAGAACAGAACTGTATTCTCTCACAGTTCTGGGAGGCTAGAAATCCCAAATCAAGGTGCTGGCAGGGCTGTGCTCTCTCCTCAGGCTCTCAGGGAACATGTTTTCTTGCCTCTTCTGGGGGCTGCAAGCGATCCTTGGCATCCCTTGGATTGTAGATGCATCCCTCCAGTCTCTGCCTCTGTCTCCCCGGGTGTCTTCACACCATCTTCCCTCTGTGTGTGTTTCCCTTCCCCTTCTTTTTTTTTTTTTTTTTTGCGGTACGCGGGCCTCTCACTGTTGTGGCCTCTCCCGTTGCGGAGCACAGGCTCCGGACGCGCAGGCTCAGCGGCCGTGGCTCACGGGCCCAGCTGCTCGGCGGCATGTGGGATCCTCCCGGACCGGGGCACGAACCCGTGTCCCCTGCATCGGCAGGCGGACTCTCAACCACTGCGCCACCAGGGAAGCCCTCCTTCCCCTTCTTATAAAGGACACCAGTCATATTGGACTAAGGGCCCATCCTACTCCAGTAAGACACCTTAATTACATCTGCAAAGATCCTATTTCCAAATAAGGTCACATCCACAGGTCCTGATCTCCTGTGGCCTCGGCCTGCAGCAACTTGAAGCAGGATTTTGATTCCCGGCCAGAGATTGAGGTCGGGCAGCGGCAGTGAGGGTGCTGAATCCTAGCCACCAGACCACCAGGGACCAGTGGCCAGCGACAAGGCCCTGGCCTGTCGGCTATGAAGAAATGAATTTCCACACAGAGACGGAAAGTAGTGAAGCAAGTAAAGTGTTTATGAGGAGGAAAAAGAGTACAGTACGTGTGGATAGACACATGGGCGGGCCTAGAGAGAGAGAGTTGCTCACTCGTGGCAGTTTAAATCACTTTTGTGTGGCATTTCTTCTGGGTTTCCTTTGACCAGTCATCTTGCTTTGTCTGGTTCTGAGTCCGTATTTGGTTGATCTCAGGGTCCTCCCCTGTGTGCGTGTGCATCTCTTAGCCAAGATGGATTCTAGTGAAGAGGCCTATGGGTAGCTGGCATCACTTACTATGGGGTGGCACCCCTTCCCTTTCTGACCTCCATGGAGCCTTTCTGTGCATGTGCAGTTGGGGAGGTCTCCTTGATTTCAAGAATGAGGAATATGTGGTCTCTTATCTTCCATCTGGGCAGGGCCCAGCCTCCTCCATCATCCTGCTTTTATGGAGTTTCTGCTATTATGGAGTTTCTGTCCACAGGAGAGAAACAGTTCAGCCTGGGGCCCATCCATCTCCTGCCTTAGTACCAGGACCTAGGACTGGACATATCTTTTTGGGGGACACAATTCAAACCACAACAGTCCCCAAGCCCAGTGATTTATTATCCATAACTGCATGCTTTCCAGACCTCTGGAAGCTCAAGTGCTCTCCTTTCCAATATCCTACAACTGCCCTTGTCTGAATGCAACCAGCCTCCTAACAGAGACTCCTTCTTTGTCGAGAGTCGACAAGCCAAGCTTCTCCTGTGCACTAACCCTAGAGCAGTGGTCAGCAAACTGACCAAGGGCCATATCCAGCCAGCCACCTGTTTTGCTGGAGCCCAGCCATGCCCATTCTTTTTTTTTTTTTTTTTTTTTTTTTTTTTTTTTAAATTATTTATTTATTTATTTATTTATTTATGGCTGTGTTGGGTCTTCATTTCTTTTTTTTTTATAGATTATCATCAACTGATTTTAATTAATTTATTTATTTTTGCTGTGTTGGGTCTTCATCTCTGTGCAAGGGCTTTCTCCAGTTGTGGCAAGTGGGGGCCACTCTTCATTGCGGTGCGCGGGCCTCTCACTGTCGCAGCCTCTCTTGTTGCTGAGCACAGGCTCCAGACGCGCAGGCTCAGTAGCCGTGGCTGACGGGTCAGTTGCTCTGCGGCATGTGGGATCTTCCCATACCAGGGCTCGAACCCGTGTCCCCTGCATCAGCAGGCGGACTCTCAACCACTGCGCCACCAGGGAAGCCCCATGCCCATTCTTCATATCCTATTGTCCATGGCTGCTTTTGAGCTACAGCAACTGAGTTGAGTCGTTGAAACAGAGACCTATGGCCTGCGAAGCTTAAGATATGTACTGTGGGTTCTTTGCAGAAAAAGTTTGGTGACCCCAGCTCTAGGGTATTCACAGCAATGACCCCTAAATACTACCTTCCAAGTAATTAAAGAAAGATGGTGGTATCTCCTTTTGTCTCTGAAAGGATTCTGATATTCAGGGTCATTTCAGAGTTGAGTGTTTTCTCATCTCTAAGATGGGAATAAAAATACGACCCACCTCCTAGGGTTGGGGGGTGGATTTAATGAAATAATTCATGGAAAGCATTAACCAGGGTGCATGGCACATAATGAGCATTCAATAGACATTAGCTGTTTTCATTATTACTATCACTTTTCTGAGATTCTGGGCAGAGTAGAAGACCAGAGGCAGTGGAGGACCAAGTCCCACCCTCATGTGAGAATACTGCCCCCACCTCCCGGGCCCCGACCCTGTGCTTATACTCCTTGGCAAGCAGTCAAGAGAGGGACTGACTCATCCATTTTATGGCTGGAGAAAGCAAGACCTGGTGAGTTTCAGGGTCTCAGCTGGGCCCACCATGCAGCAGAAACAGGGCTGCCGTCCAAGTCTCAAAGGCCCCATAGTTGTCCGTGACCCGCGTCCCACCCCCTTCACACGTACACTGTTTGTCAGTTCTGCTCCCCACGTACACGGGCAGTGGACAGCTAGGGTCCCCTGGCACCTCCCCACCAGCTCTCAGAGCCAAGGCTGATTGCTTCCATGCAATTTGAATTAATCTCATACTTCAGGTGGAGCTTGGCTAATCAGGGGAGACAAGAAGCCGAAGTGGGTGCAATCAAATTAACAACGCTAGGCCCTGGCTCTTTAAGAAGGAAAAAACAAAGCAGGCACCAGAAGGCACCCCCAACACCAGCCCTTCCCCAGGGGAAGCCTGGAGCGGCTGCCAGGGCTGAGCGCAAAGAGCTTCTCCCACCCACCCCGCCCCTCCCCAGGCAACCACCCCAGATGCCAACAATGCCCCTTTGTGGCAGCTTATCTCACACTGCCAAACAGGGCTGCGGTTCTTGTCAGGGTCTTGTAAACAAGGAACAGAGACACAAGCCTTTGGAGGGAGGGAGGGGAGTGGGCTGAGGTGGGGGGAAGGAGGGGCCCACTCACCTCAGATGGGTGCCTGTAATCCTTTCGGAAACAAAAGGAGATGAGAGCCTCTGAGCTGGGAGGTTCCCTCCTCCCATGGCAAGGTGGTGTGCAGAGCTCTCTAGAGCCTTCAGGGCACACGTTTTCCCCTGGAAAAGCCTCTCCCAAAGGCAAGGAGGAGGACATCCAGAAAAGCATTTTAGCGTGCCAGAGAAAGCATCCTTTTTAGCAAAGAACTCTACAAGACTCTTGGAGAGATTTAGGTTAGACTCTCAGAAGGACTTCCTGAGACAGTCGTCCCGTCCTTAAGGTTGGTGAAGAACACCATGACTTCACTGCCCTTCTTCCAACCTTATCGGCCTTGAGGTTGTCCTGCCTGAGGCGGAGGAGGGACCAGAGGGATATCCACTTGAATGGGGATGGAAGAGGAGGGTCATCCAGCACTAGGGTTCTTCCCTCAGACCCTGTGAAAAGCTCCTCAACCCCCTCCCCCCAGGCCACCCACCTAGAAGAGCAGAACAGCCTAACACCTTGGTGTCCAGGTTCCCAGACCAATCTGCTTCACCCTCAGTTTGGCTGCATTTCTCTTCAGAGAAGCTGGACTCTTTGCACCCCCATTCTGCTCTCCTGCCTCCTGCCCTTCTCTGACCAGTGTCACATCATGGCTAAAACCACAGATGCCCTGAATCCTGGCTCTGCTGCCTACTAGCTGTGTGGCCTTGGGCAATTGACTTCTCTAAGCCTCAGTTTCCCCATCTGTAAAGTGGGAATAAAAACAGGGTTGTTCTGAGGATTAAATGAGTTACCGCATGTAAAGGAATACAGAATAGTGCCTACAAATAGTAAGCCTGAAATAATGTGAACTTCTAGGATTATCATACACTGGTGCCCACGAATGGGGTTAAGAAGTACCCCAGGCTTCCTTTTGGAATGCAACATTCCACACCTCTTTCCCATTTTATCAGGCCTCTCCCAACAGCTGGTGGCATTCATGCCCTTCCTCTTCCACGTCCTGCTTCCTGAACACACTGCTCTCCTCCTTTGGGTATTCCTTACTGAATCTTCCCTCCCTGGTGACTCGGGGACTGTCAGAAACACCAGCTGAGCTCCAATCATCAGGCGGAAGAGAGGGAGGGGGACAGAGACAGAGAAGGCCCGACTCACCGACCCCCTAACTCCTGCCCCCAGCCCCAGCTGGCCCTGGACTGGCCTCCTGCCCCACCGGCCCAGCCCTTCAGTTCTCAGCCTCCTGCACTGCCCCCAGGACTCCTCCACATCGTGTCATTCCCACCCAGCTTCCTACTTCTGGGACAAAGCCCAAGGTGGGAGAATAGTCCACCAGGCAGAAGGAGAAGGCTGGATGAAAGCAGAGGAAAAGGCGCTGGTGAATTGTCAGGGGACTTGGGACTGCTGCTTCTTGCCGCTCACCGGCTGTGTGACTTTAGGCAAAACACTTAGCCTCTCTGAGCCTCCATTTCCTCCTAAAAGCCCCCAGGCTACCTCCTTAACAGGAATGAAGCTCCTGATAAAGGATGTTCTGGTGTTCTGTAAACTGCAAAGATCAGCCCACCCCAGCTTATGGGTGGGATCCCAGAGAAGAGGGAAGCTGGAGCGATAAAGGAGGGGCCGAGTAGGTGCAGAGTTTATAATCCCCATGGCAGGGTCTAGGGGCCCTAGAACTCCATCCCCAATCCTGGGGGTTGCTCAGAAAGTCTGTGGCTGCTCGGGGTGAAACGGGGGAGTGAGGAAGCAGAGCTGTCTTGTGGTGTTTTAAAAATCTATCAGCCTCTCACATCAAATTAAAATGTAAATAGCAGCTGGTCCAGGCAGGACCTGGGGGTGACAGGAGCCGGCCTGCGAGTAATTTCACAGACGGGAACCGGTTACATCGGATTCTGACAACTGTCTTGTTTCTGAAATTGATTTCCTCTCCCCTCGGCTTGCTGCCCCAGGAGGGCCCTGGAGCGAGGGGAGGGGGTGAGTCCACTGTGGAGGCTGGTGCCTTTCTCCTCTCTGTGGCTCCAGCCAATAAAGCCCCATTGGATCCAGGAGGAGGAAATCTGGGAATTCTGCAGGGCTATAAGGCCGTGGCCTGCAAGCCAGAGGCCCAGCGAGGCTCCTTCCTGCCCTGGAGTGAGTCTGTGGACCAGGGCACTGGGGGAGCCTGCCTTCTTTCCACAAAAACATGCTAAGTCCTGAACAGGGATGCTCCTACCCTGGAGTCTCACAGTCAGAGCCAAGGACACTGCAGTATGACATGTGCCATGCCAGGGACACTCGATGCCCAGAGGAGGGGTATCTGCAGTGACATGGGGTGTCAGGGAAGGGCCCTGGAAGTCATCAGGAAGCCCCTTTGGGTTCGACCAGAATTTGCCCCAATTTGGCCATGTGCAGTGCCGGCGTTATACCAAGTACCAGGGTTGTAAAGCTTTGAATGAGACTGGCCTAGCTCACCCCAGGACCTTCCACAGGACCCCAGGGAAGAGCCCACCTAAAGGAGCTGTGTTGGAAGGAGCTACGTAGTAAGGGGCAGCTCACCCACTTGGGTCTCCTTGATGCCCTTAAGCCCAGCCCCTCCCTGCTCCCAAGTCCCCAGAGAATCTCTTACTGCACCCCTCTTTGTAAAAAGAAATTAGGTTTCCCTGGCTGTTAATTGAATCACACTGCAGGAAAGCAGAGAAGTTGTATCTCATTAAAGCCTCCTGTGTCCTACTGGAGCACTGTGTTGCCTTTGCGGCTGCTATTAGCACTTGTCACGCAGAACTCAGCCCTGTGCATACAGTCCCCGCCCCCTCCCTGGCTCTCCTGCCCATTCCCCTAAAGCTGCAGTCCCTGACACCTGCCCTAGGAGAGGCCTGCTGAGGCTGCCCACCATAGAGAAGCCACAATGTTTTGCTGACAACCAAATTCCATTTCCCAAAGCCAGATTCTTTGTGCATGCATGGCAGACAGACAGACAGCCAGAAGTGGCCAGCCCCTACAGTAGGACAGGCTTAAAGAGGGAAAAACTGCCTTCTGGAAGCTTCAGTTTCCTCATCTGAAAAGTGGGGATAGTAAGACTTACTTCTCATGGCTGTTTCTGGGGAAGGCCAGTAAGCAATGAACCAAGAGGCCAAGGCATCCAGCAGACTGCCTGCTCCATCAGGGGCATTGTGGGCACAGGAAGGCCATGGTGCTTGGTCAAGAAATACATCAGGACCCAGGTTTCAAGCTGGGGAATAATAACAGTACCTACCCGCATGACTTAATTCATGTAAAGTACTAGAATACTGCCAGCACATGGTACATGGGAAGTTCCCAGTAAAAGGTAACCATAAAAGTGTGTGTGTGTGTGTGTGTGTGTGTAGAGGGAGGGTGCGCTTATGTGAGGGCTGTGAGTAGATATGTGTTAGACAATCACATCAGGATATTGACATGCTATTGACAATTGCATCAGGCTACCTGTGTATGACGACACCACGTGTGAGTTTACGGTAAGGGTGTCAGAGTGTAGGCTGTGAGGGTGACTGTGTTTGTGACTGTCCATTGGGGGTGTTTTTGACGTTGCCTCTGTGTATGTGTGTGTGCGCGTGCATCTGTGCTCCTGCAGGTGACCGCACACGAACATCTCTCTAGGGAATTTCTGGGGTCTGCCTTCAACCCAGGAAGTGCTCTGGAGCACAACCAGGTCTCGGTGCAGTGAGGATTCAGCTATGTGTATCACTGTGATTCAGTGAAGCAGAGCGGCTTTGTGGTCCAGAGCAAGAAGCAAAAGAGAGAGAGATGGAGGGACGAGGAGAGCAGATAGAGCGGGCACCCGCTGCCCTGGGCTCCCCGCTATTAGGGGGCTGCCTTGTTAAGTACAGCAGCCAGGAGGGCGGAGGCCCCTGGTCTGTGAGCTCAGGAGGGCAACCAGGCCCTTGGAGGCCTGGACAGGGTCTGGGGGAGGGGCACAGTGACAGAGTCCCCTGTTCTGGCCTTGACAGGCAGACTGCGTAGGGCAGGAAGAAAAGAGGAAGCAGGTCCTCTGCTTCTTGCCCAGGATGAGGGGCTGAAGACCCCTATACGCAAGAAGAGTATGCTCACAGAATCCTCCCATAACAATGAGCCGGATTCCCAGACCATCTTTCCTCTCTCCTGAGACCCGGACACCCGCAGGGGCCCAAAGACATGGAATCTTCTCTGTGCTGCCCTGGAATCTTCTCCACGCTGCCCAGGTGGTCTAGTATGGGGAGCTCCCTGCCTCCACTGCAGCCCTTTCCCTAAACAGCCAAAACTACTGGAAAATTCCTTCTTAGGCCAAACAGGAGGTCTACCTTCCCCCTTTTGAAGAGCTGTTGTGCCACGTCCCACCCAACTCCCTGTAAGTTACATGCTCCCGGTTTCCAGCCACTCTTCAAATGGCATGGCTTGAAGTCTGTCCATCTTCCTGGTCGCACTCCAGCTTGTCAATGTCCTCCATCATGTAGAGAGCCCAGAACGAGACGTGATGTTTCACGAGCAATGTGGAGCTTGTCATTCTATGTTCTGAAGACCTGGGCGCTAGTTCTCCTGGCATCAGTTCACCTTCCACCATTAGTGTTAGAGCTTCATACGTTATGTATCGCCTCTCCCATCTGTCCACTTTTAAGAAGTGTTGCTGTTTATTAGTATGACCGGGGCAAATCACTTCTCTGCGTGGCCTCAGTTTCTTTATTTGTAAAACGAAGTGTCTGTGTAGATGATCTATACCTGTGCCCTTCAATAGAAACAAAATGCAAGCCGCCTGTGTAATTTAAAATCTTCTAGTTGTCACATGTTCAAAAAAGTAAAAAGGAACAGGTGAGATTCACTGTGATAGTATATCTTATGTAACCCAATATACCTAAAATATTAACATGTAATCACCGTAAAATTATTAAGGAGCTATTTTACATTCTTTCTTTTTTCTTCCTGTGTTTTTGAAATCCAGTGTGTACTTTACAGTCACAGCACATCTCAGTTTGGACTGGCCACGTTTCTAGTGGCCAATAGCAGCGTGTGGCTAGTAGCTACTCTACTGAACGTTATGTGGGCTCTGCAACTCTAGGACTCTGTGATTCTGTAAAACAGATGGCAAGTAACATCTTACGGTGTGCGTGTATTTATCTGATGCTTTTCTTGGAACAGGAGAGGAGCATGAGATGCTTGGGGTGGGCGTAGTACCCATAATGAGCTTGAGGCTCGGAGAAGTCAAGTCACCTGTATTAAAGACCACATAGCTGGGTAGAAACACGTCCGTCTGGCCCCCAAGCTCTTCAAGCTGGGTGGGGTCCACAGAAGCAGTCTCTTCTTCTTCACAGATGAGCTCCCTTGAACCTGCCCTGAGCTGCGGGGCTGTGAGAACATCGGGTTCTGCTGCATGCTGTTTGCTGCCGTAACAATGGTGAAGGGAGCCCACCCCCCCCCAGCCCCAGGTGTGGTTAATACTCAGGGCTGAAGGACCAAGAGGGCTCTTGAGGCCCTGTTGTCTCTGGTTGCCCCTGTGTCTGTCTCTTTGAACAAACCTGATTGGGAAGACCCTGGGAGGTGGGGCTGGCACGTATGAATACACAGGCTGTGCAGGGCTCAGAGTTACGTAGCTAAGGGGCAAGTAAAGTCTGGAACCCAGTCCCTGCTCCACTGGCCAAGCTGTGGCTCCCAGCACCATGTTGCATCCAGCCAGAGGGGTGCCTTTATAATTCACACACAGGCCCTGGACAGGCTGGTACAGCCCTACCTGGAGAGCAAAACAGGGATGAGCTGCCAGTTTCTCACTCTGGTGCAGAGCCTTGAGGTCCTCCTACCAAAGGAAGACTCATCATTTCCCCTTCCTTCTTTGGACCTGTGACCTACGCTGAGGCTTGACCCTGCCCCCATCCCCCTTCACACGCGCGTGCACGCTCACGCAGGCGCACACACACCCCCCTCAGCATGAACACCCCCGTCTCGTCTGTGGCTTCAGCGGCAGCCTCTTGAGAGCTAGGCCTCCTCTTCCGCAGGAAGGCCTCAGGGCTCAGGCCAAGCAAGGGTGCCAGGCCCCAGTCTCTGTCCATTCACTGTGCGGGGAGCAGAAACAGCTCGTGCGCCCCTCCCGCCACATCCCGGCATTTCAATCCTCCGGGAAAAAATGGAGGCTTCTGCAATGCAAGCCCTGACTTGTTGATGTAAAATCTTACTCTATATTCCACCCAGGTTTATACGAGTGAATTATGCAAATCTTTGATAGAAAAATATTCCTCTGCACATCCTTGAAAGTGTAAAACCTTAGTCAATAATTCATACTCGCATGTCTCTGACTGCAGGCTTTTTCTTCATTATAACTTGCACCTTGTTATTTGTGTTCCACGTTTTATTGTATATTGGTGTGATGCCGTGCATTATAAAATTTATCTGCTTCATTATATGATGAGCCGGGGCTGGGGATTGTGCTGAGATGCTGGTGCAGGGGCCAGGGGCCAGAGCTGCCCTCAGGATCCAGTCCCACATGACAGAAGGCAGAGGAGGTGGCTGGCTGCATGGTGACTTCAGGGAATGCCAGAAACCACCCTTCATCCCCCAGACCTGTTCCAGATGTCCCCTCACCCGCTGACTGGCGTCTCAGGTCCCACTATTACAGCTCCATGCCTTCCTTCCTTTCTCCAAAGGCTTATTTGTCCTTAGAAGTCAGAGGACCCTGGAGAGTTTGCTGGGAAGAATGTTGTCTGAGTAGGTGTTTAAAACTGGTGACGCAGTGGTTGAGAGTCCGCCTGCCGATGCAGGGAACGCGGGTTCGTGCCCCGGTCCAGGAGGATCCCACATGCCGCGGAGCAGCTGGGCCCGTGAGCCATGGCCGCTGAGCCTGCACGTCCGGAGCCTGTGCTCCGCAGCGGGAGAGGCCACAACAGTGAGAGGACCGCGTACCGGGAAAAAAATAAAAATAAAAAATAACTGGAGGGGAGGGACTTCCCTGGTGGTCCAGTGGTTAGGACTCTGAGCTCTCACTGCAGGGGGCCCAGGTTCAATCCCTGGTCAGGGAACTAAGATCCCGAAAGCCAAGCAGGCAGCCAAAAACAAAACAAACCAAAACTGGAGGGGAGAAAAATCCTGAAGATGCTAGGAGGGAAAGAAAGGGGCATCCACAGAAGTGGAGCAGGGATGCGGTGCCCCAGAGGGGAGCCTCCGGGGTGGGGGGGTGTAAAGAGAGAGAAGACAGAGCATCCTCTTGTCGCATGGCCCAAGCAGGCCAGTGAGGGAGTGGCTCTCTACTCTGCAGACCTCAGTGTGAGCAGGGGTCCTTCCCGCAATGCGGGGCTGGGAAATGCTGTCTGATTCTCACAGTCAGCCACAGTGCCCCCTAATGTGTGTACTCCGGCATGGCTCAAGGGCGCTCCTCTGGAGACGAGAGCCCTGGGGACCTGTAGTCTAAGAGGCAAGGTTTCCCAGGAAAGTGGTGAGGAAACGGCAAGGACAAGGACGGTCCTCCAGCTGCATCAGATCTCTTATCTCTCGGGATCTGCCCTGCACATCGCTGCCTCTGAGCCTTTGCTCCAGCAGTTTCCACCGCTTAGGGCACCCTTTCTCCGCATGTGTAACCTGCCACGTCCGACGGTGAGCACTTCTCCTGGCACAGTGCTTAGCAACCTTTCCTGGAACTGCTATTGTGTCGTCTGTTCTCACCGCTGCAGCGAAGCTCCCTGAGGTTGGGTTTGTCCTGCCCACTGTTGGTTCCAGAACCCAGCATAAGGTCTGGCACCTAGTAGGTGCTCCATCAATGCTCGTTGAATGGCTGGGTGATGCCTTCCCTGACACTCCTCCGCCAAAATTAATTTCCCCTGATACTTCCTTGAAAAACTCATCCGATCTTCCTATGTTCGTGTTGCTCGCACAGGTGCCTACCTCCCCCTCCCCTTCCCCCCTCCTCCCAGGAGGCAAGGACCCCGTCTCCCCCAAGCCTGGCACCATGCCGCGTAATGGCATAGGTGCTGGATGCATGTTTGTTGAATTGATGGGGGGATAAGGGGACAGGATGTCACTGGCCCGAGACCATTTTTCCCTCTACCGCACCCTCCTCCTGCTGCTGCCCATGGTGCTCAGGCCTGGAGGAGGCTCAGGATTGAGACGCCTCTTGTGAGGGCAGTGGGCGGGCTCTCCTGACGGCCAGCCAGGGCCTTGGTTGTTTCATGACGATTTTCTCAGGTCATTGGTTGGGGGACGGGGGATGGGGGAACCTATTAGTGGGCTTGAAGGTTCTTAACTACGGTGCTGCTAGCCAGGGTTTTCTGTTGCATTTTGTTTGGAAGAACAGGAGAGTTTCTCAGCTGTCTGGGAGGGCCCTGCTGCCTAGAAGCAGGGGGTAAACCAGCTGACCGCTGTGGAGAGAGCTCGAGCCACGGACACAAAGCAGAGGCACCAGGCGTGTACCCCAGGGTCCACAGACCTCCCCGCCAAAGGTGCATGGATCCGGGCTTCCCTGGTGGCGCAGTGGTTGAGAGTCCGCCTGCCGATGCAGGGGACATGGGTTCGTGCCCCAGTCCGGGAAGATCCCACATGCCGTGGAGCGGCTGGGCCCGTGAGCCATGGCCGCTGAGCCTGCGCGTCCGGAGCCTGTGCTCCGCAACGGGAGAGGCCACAACAGTGAGAGGCCCGCGTACCGCAAAAAAAAAAAAAAAAAAAAGGTGCATGGATCCAATTCAAGGGGTCCATGAATTTGGGCTGGGGTAAAAGGGCATCTTTTTTTTCACTAACTTCTGACTGAAATTTTGTACTTCTTCCATTTTGAACGTAAGCAACGAACCACAGCAGTAGCAGCACGTGTGACTGTGACCAATAGGTGTTTTCATACCACAGCCCTGGCAGATATCTCAAAATATCATTTGTGCTCATCGGTATTACAAAATTGTTCTCATACAATCCAGCGCTAGATCTTCTTTCATAAAGAGGAATACAGAACATATATTATGTGATCTACTGTATCAAAAGTTTGCTTTTGAATGTTCATATTGGTATAACCATACTTCAGCATATCTGGTTTCCTTTGTCATTTTATGTATATTATGCATTTTAAAAGATTCTGAAAAGGGGTCCACGGAATATCAGAACCCCTGGTGAAGAGAGAGGCTGCCCCCGTCGTGGGGGGGCTGGGGAGAAAGGGACAGGCAGTGGGGTTTTCTGTACCCTCCCCCAACCGTTACTAGACCCTCCCCCTGGGGCTGAGGTGTTCTGCGGGGAGGGGCAGTGGGGGGCGGGGCCTCGGCGCTGGGCACGTGCTCTCCCCGGGCTGGCCTCCCCTCGCCCTCACTGGGACCTCCTGCACCTCCTCCCCTCCCCAGTCCCGGCCATGATCACCTCCCACCCCAACACCACCATCGCCATCAAGGGCCACGCCAAGGAGCTCAACTGCACGGCGCGGGGCGAGAGGCCCATCATCATCCGCTGGGAGAAGGGGGACACGGTCATCGACCCCGACCGCGTCACGCGGTACGCCATCGCCACCAAGGACAGCGGCGACGAAGTTGTCTCCACGCTGAAGGTGAGCACCCACGCCCCGGTCTCAGAAAGTGGGGACCCCACAGCTATTGCATCTGTATCCAAAGGAGGTGAATGGGGAGTCTGGGAGCCCCTCCTCCACCCCAAAAAGTACCTCTCCTTTTCCCTCCTTCATCCACCAACCTCTGCCTTAGAACCTCACTCTATCCCCTTTCTGACAACTCCTCACCTTTAAATGTGTGGAATCCCCAGCCCCTCCCTCCCAGGACACCCCCAGACCCTCCTTCCCTCCCCCCAGGATGCCCTCAACCCTCTCCCTCCCTCCTGGACCCTCTCAGCCCCTCCCTCTATCCTGGGTCCCTCCTCTCAGCCCCTCCCTCTATCCTGGGTCCCCCCCTCAGCCCCTCCCTCCCTCCTGGACCCCCTCAGCCCCTCCCTCTATCCTGGGTCCCCACCCCCTCAGCCCCTCCCTCCCTCCTGGACCCCCTCAGCCCCTCCCTCTATCCTGGGTCCCCCCACCTCAGCCCCTCTCTCCCTCCTGGACCCCCTCAGCCCCTCCCTCTTTGGGAACTCCTCAGCTGGCCTCCCTGCAGGGACTCTTCCACACTTCCGTCCTTTAAACTTTCTGGAAAGAGGAGCCCTTGACAAACCCCTGGTGCGTCCCCTCCCAGAAGAAGGTGGCCTTGCTGATCCCTGGCTAGATGGGCCCCCTTCAGCAGACCAGCTCTAAAAGACTCTCCCCATTCCTCCCTCTCTCCCTGCCGCTGCCCCCCAGCTCAAGCCTGCTGACCGTGGGGACTCTGTGTTCTTCAGCTGCCATGCCATCAACTCGTACGGGGAGGACCGGGGCTTGATCCAACTCACGGTGCAAGGTACCTCACCTGCCCCACGCCCCAAGCCCCTTCCCCTGGGACCCTCACTGCCAACTCCCCTCAAGAGCAGGGACACCACCCACATCTAGTGGAGGCTGACCGGAAACATCTCTGAGGAAAGGCTTCATCCAGCCTCCTTCCTGCCCAAAGTGGGGTGATAGGGTCTTTCCAGGCACACTGCATACAGCGAGGTTTGCAATGGCTGCGGCCCCTTTGGAGCATACCGCTGCTCCCAGAGTGGGGGGCCTGGATTTGTGGGCACAGACCCTGCAGGAGGTGTGGGAAGGGAAAGTCAAGCTGGGAAAAGTTGGGAGCTCTGCATGGGGGAAAGTAGGCTGTCAGCTCCGAGGAAAGGGGCTAAGGAAGAGAAGGGAGCACAGCAGGAATGGAGCAGGCCCCCCTCTGCCTCTGAGCCCTGCTGCCGGGCACCCTTCACCTCCTCCTGCCTTGCCTGAACTCCAGGGCTCAGGGCCCTTGGGTGAATCACAGGTGACACGGATCCCCCAGGGCAGATCCCTGGTCCTCTGTAGGGGTCGGTAGGAGGCCAAGCTCTCTGCTGCCATCCTCACTTCTACCCCCTTCCCCTGCCACCCCCCAGAACCCCCCGACCCCCCAGAGCTGGAGATCCGGGAGGTGAAGGCCCGGAGCATGAACCTGCGCTGGACCCAGCGATTTGACGGGAACAGCATCATCACGGGCTTTGACATTGAATACAAGAACAAATCAGGTGCGTGAGGGCTGGGCCTGCCGTGACCCCTTGCACCATGTGCCGGGACGGTGCCCCTCTGTGGGACAGCCCCTAGGTGTCAGGGCTGCCCATCTAAGGCAGACACACAAGCCCCTGTGTCTTCCAAAGGGAGGAACATTGGTCAGGTTAGGAACCCTGGGAGCAAACAGGGGGACCCTCAGTTGATGGGGAGGGGATGTCAGCCCCTTTTTCCCAGGAATGTCCCTGGGCAGGTCCATAGGGTGGTCTGATTTAGAGCAACTTAAAGGCCCTGAGCCAGGGGGCTATGGGCTGTATCTGTGGGGTCAGAGACATCAGAGTTTCACTGGGTCATCTAGGCACTCTTGGTTTGGGATGATGGGGATGCTTGGGAGTCAGAGAGCTGGTCCTTGCCAAGAATGAGTCACTGGGGGATGGGAGTCCCTGGAAAAGCATAGATCTAAGTTTCCTCCTCCAAGAAGCCCTCCCAGATCCCTCCCTTGGGACCCTAGCTAGCTCCTGAGGCTGCCCGCCACTGTAAAGCCATGTAGAGCAGAGTGAACAATGGACCCCTAGGTCTCTGGGGAAACAAGGGACCCACAGTCGTGTGGCAAGAATGGCAAGGAGGAGACGAGAGGCCTGGACAAGAGGCCAAGCCAGAAAAGAGCAATCATGTTTGTATCTGTGTGACTATCTCTAGAAGGTACAGGCAACAGGGGGCTGCCCCCTCACTCCCAACACAGGAGTGAGAGAACGAGAAGCATGCTTCTCCTTTTGGGTTCTTTCATACCTTCAGAATTCAAGACCATAAGCCCATATAAGCTTTTCAAGATAATTTTAAAGTAAAACACAGAAAGAGAGTCTGGAAAACTCAAGCCGCCCCAGCCCCCTTCTCCCACCAACTCCAAATCACCTTCCAGGTCTTAGCATAGATCCAAGGTTCTGTTTCCTCAAAAGCTTTCCAGACCCTTCCTCTCTTCCTTAACATAGCACATGGTCATTGGCCAGCTGGCTCTCCACTCCCCGAGAGGGACAGCACCTGGCATAGCGTCCACAGCAAACCTCTGAGCTGTATTCGCCTCTTGAGAAGCCACTGTGTCGGGGCACTGGGCTCGTCATCCTTGATACAGGTTTCAGCAAGGAGGAGCCCTGCCCTCAGAAGCTTACAGTTCAGTTGGGGAGAAAAGTCAGCTCACAGCCAGCGCCCCTGGGAGGTCACTCTCAGTGCAGGAGGCGGGCCGTAGAGAGGAGGAGGGGCTCTGCCCACAGGGGTCATCAGGGAAGCATCTCTTCGGTCCCTGTAGACGCTCCACTGAGCTGGGAGAAGATGGAATGCTAACAGGCCTAGATTCAGGGAGATGGGGACAGCCGAGCCCCAGCGAGATGCAGTGCTCTCCAGGGAGCAGCACGTCTAGCAGAGGGTTCACAGACCCGGTTCCTGGTCAATAAGACTAAAATGTGCGCTGGGCTCCAGGCTGGGGGAGAGGGGGGCTCTGGGCTGAGCTCTTACTTCCTTGGGGAAGGTCATTGAGAGCTATTAACAATGTCTGAGGTCCCAAGAGAGACGTGGCACCTTGAAAAGGGTCACCAGGTGTCAACAGGAAGGAGAGATCTCCAGAAGCTGAGTGAGCAGGCTGCCGCAGCCCTGCATCTGGGACAGGTGATGAGCGGTGGCCGGGCCTCAGTGGAGGCAGAGGACACGGGGAGGAGAGGAAGCCCACTGTGTTCATCTCACACCTCGGGGCTTCCCGAGTCTGGGCACAAGCTCCCCAGGAGAGCTCCCCATCTCCCCAGAAAGATGGGCCAGCATCTCCCTGCCTGGCTGATGTGGCCTGTCGGGGGCGGGGAGTGGATGCCTGGCCTGTCACTTGGGCCCCTCCCCTATTGCTCCTTTTGACTGCCGCCCTGCCCTCCTCCCCCATGCTGCCCCGTTGCCCACCCGGCCCCCTCCACTGACCACCCCCTAATGTGTGGAAACCTTTCCTGGGGCACTGCTCAGCAGGGCGAAGCTGAGAACATCACACATCTGGAGAGCAGTGCAGAAGGAGAGGTAGGCCGGGAAGATGCTATTTTCAGAGCTCATCCACATCTTCCCCCAACCCCCTCTGGCTCTCCTGAAAGATGAGGAATGGCCATACCCCACCCCAAAGCCAGGATGGATGGCAAGGTGGAGAGGAGGGTAATGAAAACTCAACCTCAGACTCTCCCATCCACAAGGGCTTTGCACCTGTAAAAAAAAAAAAAAAAAAAAGCAAAATAAATCACAGGATCAAGAGCACAGAGAAACTGGCTGGTCCTTTCTCCTGTCTTTAGGTGGGACTACTCCAGGCCGCCCCACTCAAACGGGCATCTGTCCTGGCACTTAGGAAAAGGAATCCCGTGGGAACTGCAGTGAATTACCATATTGGAGTCAGGCAGAGGCTGTGAGCATAGCACAGCTTCCTTGTCTGTGAGGGGGAAACAGTAATGCCTACCTTGTGGGATTGTTTTGAGGAATAAAGAGAAAGCATCTAGCATGGGGCTATAGTCAACCTTTAAAAAATGTAAGTTCCTCTCCTCCTTCTAACTCAAATACTTCATGTGGCAATTTATAGTCCTGTGGGACTTGCAGGCTGAAATATGTGTCTGTCAGTCAGCAGCATGTACTGAGTGCCAATAATACTCTTGCAGAATCATGCACCAGCCATGTGGTAGGGAACGAGAAAGAACACGGAGACAGAGTGTTGCCCTTGGAGCTTACAATGCAGTTGGAGTGAGAATAAACACTGTGTACACACACTCGCATGCACATACATACACACACACACACGAAGGCACTTCCAGGACCATTACAAAGCACTATCCAATCACGTGTAATACACCACAAACTGAATTACATGAGAACTGTAAAAGGTATCCTAGGGAACAGATGGATGACTCAAAGGAGGGAGGGGCATGTGTATGTGTGTGTGTGTGTGTGTGTGTCTAAGTAGATCTTCTGCCTGCAGGTGGAATAGTAGAACAAGAACAATTCTCAAAGCAGAAGACTTGGGTTGACCAAGTGTCAGGGCTGTATGATCTTTAGCAAGCAACTTAAGGTCTTTGGGCATCTCTACCTATCAGTGGAGACAATAACACATAATCCAAGGTGGCTGCAGGGATTATGTGAATGTGATGACTTATGTGCATGTGCCTAGCACAGAGCCTGACACAGAATAACCCTCCATGGGTCCCCATCCTGTGCCCCACTCTCCCCTCCCCTCTTCCTCTTGCCCCAGACCACACCCATCCTGGGTCTGGACCATCTGCCCCTGACCCCCTTCTGTGTTACGACTGTGCCTTTGCCAGGTTTTCTGCCATGTTGCTCATCATGCTAATTTTCCAAGGGAAATTACCAAGTCTGCCCTTTCTAAGCCATCCCGCTCACGCTGACTTCTCCTGGCCCCAGGCAGCAGAGTAATAATACATGAATGCTGAATGATAAATAGCACCGTCCACACAAATGTATCAGATGGCGCCGTGCAGATTTAAAAATGCAGACACCACATTTCGCTCCTGTTTTCCAAGCAAGGAGCAGGGATGGGTTCTTTAAGGATGGCCCTCCAAGCCCAGAAGGCAGCCTCGTGGCGCGCGCCGTCAGCCACCATGGGGTGAGCCAGCCCAGTGTGGCGTGGCGTCCTGTGTGAGCTGGAGTGGGGCTGTGAGAGGGTCTGGTGTTGGGATGTGGTGAGTGGTCGTGGTGACCCAGGGAACCTTTTCTCGGTGCTGCGGAGATTGCCATGGTGGGCTCAGAGCTGTGATGCAAGGAGGAAATCAGAGATGCAGAATGGATTTGTTTCCCAAGCACAGGCAGCTAAATGCTCCAGATGTGGCTTTTGTCCAAACTGCTCCCCCTTCTACAGTGAATGTGTCCCCTGAAACACCAAAGGCCCCAGGTCCCCTCCCAGCAAGCAGCCCACAGAGTGGAAGGCACTGACATCTCCCCAGCCACTTCCTTATTTTTTAAGAAGAATATTTTGCATCATATACCCTTTGATGAAGAAAAGGAGAGAGAGCCCTTAATGAAATATGTTAATCTGGGTAAGCCAGGCTTATATGAAAGGGAATATTAAAAGAGACAATATTCACCAAAGCCAGCTCAGTACTCTGAGAGCTGAAAAGGAAAGGGAAGAAAATAGGGCCCCTGATTTCAGCTATTCAGGTCAGAGAGATGGCAGTGATCAAGTATGGAAAATCAGCTAGAGACCTCCAGATTTGACTCTGATGCATTAGCCTGCAGGCTCTGTGGGGAGAGAGCCATTTTGTGCCAACATCAAAGATGATTTGGGAACACAAGGGCAAATCCACCTGCAAATGACTGGCAAAAGCAGAGCAAAAGGAGGCCACTCTCTGGGGCATCCCCTCCCCAGCCTTCCTGTGACTGGCAGTTGAAGGAGGCAAGGGAGGGAAAGGCAAAGGGTATTTCTTGTGACTACAAAATGCAGAGGAACTGCGAGTCCAAAGTCCAGGACAACAAAGTGGCTCTGATCTAAAACCAACAGTGGGTTTTAAGTGCCCAACGCGTGCCAAGTGGGCAAGATGGGCAAAGTTTTAGACATGGTTCCTGCCTTCAGGGAGCTTATCTGTGTGTAGACGGAAATAGAAGCCAACGGTGGGAAAAGTGTATGGAGTGAGGAGAGCCTAGGATGGAGCCTTGAGGAACCCGAACCATTAATGGTAAAGTAAAAAAGATGCACCTGCAAAGTGAAGCGATGACCCAAGAGAATAGGAAAAGCTAGAGAGTGTTTTAATAGGAAACCCAAGAGAAAAGTGTTTCAGGAAGGGAGAGGTCTAAGCGTTGAACACACCTGAAAGGCCAGGTGAGAAATCGGCCTTGATGACGTGAGCATCACCTATACAGTGGAGATATGGTGCTGATGCCATTGGAAGGGGTGAAGAGTAAATCGTGTCCATCACTGCACCTGGCACATCACAGGTGCTTGATAAATATTAGCACCTCTTTTCTTTAGCCCCTCTGTTTTCAGACACCGCATGTGGTCTCCTTCCTCTGCCGCACTCATCAAAAATGAATGCACTGACTCATGATCACTGTCCCTCTCCTGTAAACACAGGCAAATCATGTATGATGTGTGAACTGGAACCAGCTCCCAGAATGCCGCAGAGAGAAGTGAACACCTGCCTCCGCATCGCTAGCCCATTTCCTCCCAAACCAAAGCAGTACCCACAGCAGTAGGAGCCTGCATATTTGCAATTCTGGCTTAACCTGCCAGCCATAGTGACTCTTGGGCAGTTGGGGTGTTTTAAATGACAAGGAGAAAATACTGTTTTTCTGAGCATCCACTGTCTGCCATTTGTGACTTTGGCTCATGAAACCAAAGAATTAAATGCAAAACTGCAGATGGGGAGCTGGGCCAGTGCCCTTCACAGATGCCAAGCCTGTGTGGCTAAAAGTGGTGTTTTGAAAAACGTCAAGACCTCAATTAACCAGAACCTGGGGGGATGGGAGAGTCTTTTCGAGTGAACCAATTCTCCTGATTTACCAGGCATTAGCTTAAAAAAAAGTCTTCCTAAAATTTGTTCTAGAATGTGCTAGCCTCCCTCCCTGATTTAGGGGTTAAACTGGAGTGAATACAATCTAATCTTTTCTACTGAGAATTTTCAGGATCCTCTACTGTGGATTTAAAAGACATGGAAAATTAGACTGAATAGTCACACCAGGACGTGCCCTGGGAAGATTTTTAAGCCCCACTATCAGCTAGTTTCCTTGTGCTTTGCCTTTTTGTTTCTTTTCAAAGCAAAGTGCCAATAACGTAATCTGGTTATGAATTCTGTGTTTGGAAGGTCCTAGGCTGAGGCGTTGCTGTGACTGCAACCCCTTCCATGTCTGTCTGGAATCCCCTGGTAGGTGCACAGCACAAATATATTGAATGAATGACTGGATTCCTCTGGAGATGCCGAGTGTTTCCTGTCACAATATCCCTGAGTGGTATTTATCTGGTATTTTTCACATTCTACAGTTTTGCTAAACATTAGCCCTGGAATGGGCTGCCAGTCCCCCTGGATGAATCGGGAACATGCTCACCCTTTGTTGGCTTCTGACTGTAAAGACCCAGAGACCGTTCTCTTGCTGGTGAGAGAGAGGGTAGGGTTTGCCTAGGGACTCTGGCACATGGTTTGTCCCCCTGAAACAGTCAAGACCAAGAAACAGTCAAGACCACCACCACACAAATGCACAGGGAAAGGCAATACAGAAGCACACATAGGAGGAGAAAGGGGTATAAGACTTGGCTTCCCCCTTTGCACTGGGATCATGGGTTGAGGGGGTGTCTCACAGTTATAACAGGTCTCTGATGTGGTCTGAGAAACCAGGAACAAGGGCACTGGCCAATCAGACCCTCAGGAATAGCAAGCAAATGGTGATCTTGGAAGGGACCATAGGAAACATCTGACCCCCATCTGAGGTTTGAGTTCACCAGGCGGCCCAGGGCAGAGAAGGGTTAAGCTCCCTGAGTTTCCAAGCCGTGCATTTGCTGCTCCCATCCTCAGGCACCCCTTGGTCACTTGAGCTTAATGGAACAGAACCCTTTGGTTCTCTGTGAAGTTGTGAAGGCTGTCTTGCTTCAGTCTCTGTGAACTAGACCTCTTCTGGGCATCTAAGTTGACGTTGGGATGTGCTGCTGCTTGAGGCTGGAGAGGGGTCCTGGAGTTTGCCTGGCTGTGGTTAGAAATGGGTGTCCTCTGTCCAGATTCCTGGGACTTCAAGCAGTCCACACGCAACATCTCCCCAACCATCAACCAGGCCAACATCGTGGACTTGCACCCGGCATCCGTGTACAGCATCCGCATGTATTCCTTCAACAAGATTGGCCGCAGCGAGCCGAGCAAGGAGCTCACCATCAGCACCGAGGAGGCCGGTGAGCACCTCGCCCAGCCACCCCTGCACCTCGCCCAGCCACCCCTGCGCCTTGCCCAGCCACCCCTGCGCATGGGCTCGGGACATCTGGGGCCACACCCACCCTGTCCACTGGCAGTGGGCTTGCAGTTAGAAGAGGAGAAGGGGGAGATTCCAAGGTGTTTGTGTCTGCCTCTGGATCATTGGAGATTCTTCCGTCTGACCTTTTCCAGATGGGGTTCCCGATGCAATGCTTTCGGGAGCTGTCCATGGTCCTGCCCCCACTCACTTGGCCGCAGCCTGTCTGGAAAGGACAGATATGCTAGATCCGCAAAGGATGGGGGTGCTAGTGCCCTGGGTTACCTCCTGTGATTTTTGTCATGAAGTTTTCCTGAGAGTTTAAACAAAATTTTCTTTGCTGTATTTTCTCTTACCTGTCATCGCAAAATATAAATTAATACAAAAAAGTATATATAACATACGTGTTCCATTTTACAAATAATAGTAAAGAAACACTAGTATAACCAACACTCATTACCACTTACCAGAGGTCCTCCAAAGGCCCTTTCTCAATTATAACCTCTCCCCCTGAAGTAACCAGTATCCCAACTTCCTTCCTTTCCTTTTTTATACTGTCACCACAATGTATGTACACATAACCTATGCCATTTAGTTTTGTCTATTTTCTAATAGAATATATGCATGAAATCATACTTCATATATTCTCTCTGTCTTCCTTGTTTTGATCGATATTCTTCTTGTGAGCTTCATGTCATCAGTACAGCCGTACCATTTGTGTATTTTCATTCCCCCCAAGGGATATAAGCAGTTGTAGAGTTACAGTCATCAGATGGACAAACTTCTGCCCTTAACCAAAAAAATGCCAAAATGTTTTCCAAAGTTTTGTACCAACTTGCTCTCTCATGATCAGTGTACAAGAGTCCCTGCCACTTCATATCTTTGTCTGAACTTTGTACTATCAAACTTTTAAAAAATATTTGCCAGCCTGCTGGATGTGGAGTAGTATTTCATAGTCATTGTTCGCTATATTTTCAGCAAATTATGGAGAATGAAGGGGAAATTTAAACCCTATGATCATTTCAGAAGGACTCAAACAAAGGTTCTCTGCTTCTGTAGACGAGCTTTTCCTTTCTCCCCAGCAGTCCTCCAGCTCAAGCATGGGAGTAAGAACATAGGACTCTCTTCTTCCAAGACTTGACTCATAATGTTGTTTCTCCCCACCACCCCCCAGCTCCTGATGGGCCCCCCATGGATGTAACCTTGCAGCCAGTGACCTCACAGAGCATCCAAGTTACCTGGAAGGTAAGTAACTTCAAAGGCAATTTCCTCTGAAATACCTCCTTTCTTCCCCTCTCAATCTACAAATGAAACCCCAACAGACTGGCTAGTCTCTGGTCTCTTACAGTGCCCAACCCTGTTTATTGCTAAATCCATGAGGTTGGAGGGGTGGAAAGAGAGGAGGATAAAGGGACTGGTTTCCTCACCAATCCCCACTCCCTTCTCCACCCTGACTCTCTTATGGAGGCCCATGCCTAGGGTGGGATGAAGAATTTGTCAGTGCCAAGGAGGGAAGATGGTTCTTCCACCATGCTGGTCTGTCCTACACACCCCACACGTTGTAATAAGTCTGGAGTTAGAATTGATTATGTGTAAATTTCAAAGGGGCCCTGTGGATTATGGGAGATGAAACGACAGAGTCTCACCCTCATCTTGGCCCTGTGACTAGAGCTGGGAGGTAGGGTGAAGCCACCCCCTATATTCTCATGGTAAAGCATTGAACAGGGAGCTTGGTCTTTTCAGGTCTTTGTTTCCTCCTCTATAAAGTCAGGATTAAAAAATAACTGCCCTCCCCAGCTCTGGGGGAGGGGAGCTGCAGAGAAAACAAACCAGTATGTGCTGCAGCCCTTTCTAAGGGGAAGAAACTTGTAAATCTAGAGGGTATCTGAAGACTGTCACTGAGGGGAAATCTTCGAGGCAATTCCACAGCTGGGCAGAGAAACAGACCAGAATCACCTTGAGCAGGACCAAGAAATGCTTTCCTGGGTAACTCTGGCCTCATTGCTGCATCCTTGCCATGGGCACAGAGGGGCTGCCCGTCCTTGATGGCTTCCTGTTGCACCGCATTTTCCAGTGTCTGAGTATTTTCTTGCGCTAATTTATCTGACCCTCTATTCCTGTGGAGTGGACAGAAGAGGTATTTTTATCCCCACCCATCAGAGGAGGCCATGGTGTAGAGATGCAAGGTGACTTCCATGGTCATTCAAGTCGTGACAGGTGCAGAACTTCAGTGCACAGAGTCTGGAGCCCCTGCCCAGTCTCCTCACCAGAGCCTACTGCATGGAGGTCAGGAACAGAGAGTTTTCTGAGTCCCATCCATGTTCTTCTTCTTGGATCTCTCCCATCTCAACAGTGGGGCTTGGGGGGGCTGCCTCATCTACATCTGGGATCAGAGTCCAAGGTCATCTTCTGACTTGAACTCCTGGTGGGAAAAGTCCAGGTGCTTTAGTCCTCCTTCTGGGCCCTTCAAAAAGGTAGACTCAAGAATAGGAGATTCAGAAGGGCCTAATAATATTTTTCCTAAAAAGACTACATGCCTGGGCATGTACACACACATGACACACACGGACATACACATACACACACACATACACACACACAAGGCAACAGAGCCTGGTTCCTTCCCTCCCCAGAGAAATGACCAGGATAAAGGTGGGACAGAGGCTGGGCATTTGGTCCTCCCCGGGGAACCAGCCCTCCTAGCAGATACCTCCAGAGCCATGGTTCCCTCCAGGTTCAGATCTGGGTGCCAGGGCTTCTCTCAGAAACTGGGGGTGAAGCCTGGAGTCTAGTCCCCAAGTCTTGTCTGCATCCTGACTCTGCACCCATTTCCTGAGAATACTCCAAGGAAGCCTGGAGGTGGGGCAGGGCTGAATAAGTATGTAAACCACTGAGACATTTGGCTACAAAGCTCCGACCTGGAGGTTGATAAAAATTTAGAATCAGATTTATTTCTCCAAAGTCTCATAATGAAAAATAAAATTGATTAGAAAGTTAGAACTTCAGAATGAACGAGCCCGTCAATAAATTTGGGGCTGACTTCTCAGGGGATTTTTTTTTTTAACACCAAGAAACAGATTAATGAAAAATAAAGATTCACTTGAAAGATAAGTTACTTCATTTTAAGACTCTTTCCACGAGATGGATCACCACTGCTTTATGACATAAATTTGCAATCAGCCCTATTGATTTCTTAATGCTTCAGAGAAATATTGTTAAGACTGATTTAAATCCTGAGTGTGCCTGTTTGGGGGGAGGTGGGGCAGTATGGGGGAGAGGGGAGAGAGAGGGATGGAGGGAAGAAGGGAGGGAGGGAACATGTGCCAAGATTTATAACAATATGTGAATATCTCTATGTATGTAGCAGGGTATGCCTGAATGCCTATCCAAGGCCTCTGCCAGGACATTTTGATGTGGTACTGTGTATATCACACATATACAGGTGTATATCATGGTGTAGGCGGCTCTGTGTATGTAGGCATATGTGTCATTGTGTACTGATGTATATATCAGTGTGTTTCAATACAGACGTGGGTATGTAATAGGAGAGTATATGTCAGTGCAAAAACAAGGGCACCCTGCAGATATATCTGTGTCTATAATAGATGTCTGTCTGAATGTGTGAGTGTGTAGATACGAACCCAAATTCAGAAATTTGCCCCCTTACAAACTAGCAAACAGGACTGCCCAAGTACAGAGAGAAACATTATTCAGGCATTAACAAAAAGTCAAGTCAATTAAATACACGCACACCTAGTTAATGAGTTCAAAACAATTATGTTAAATTAAAAACTTCATTTTATTGCATTAACAGTAGGCTTAAAAATGCACTTCAGTTTAAACATTCATTGAATTCTAAAAAACAGGCTGTTTTACTAACTTAATTGTTTCTCATCACACTATTTTTTAGTACAATAAAAGGTGGGCTTTTAAATTAACTGCATTGTCTTTAAAACCCTGATTCAAGCTGTTTTTATATGCACTGGGGTGTGTGCTCTCTCTCAGTATATAGACGGGCAGGCCCCCTCATTAAAAGAGCCAGTTTCTATTTGTGGGTCTAAATGTTTCTGGCCATGGGTAGGTGTGGATTGGGATGTTTGCTTTGATGGGTCTGGATGTGAAGGGATATATTGGGATCCAGTGTGTGTGTGTGTGTGTGTGTGTGTGTGTGTGTGTGTGTGTGTGTGTGATCATGTATAAGAATGTCTGTGTTGGTGAGTGTTTACCTGTTGATGTGTTCTCTCTCAGAACACCTATGTGTATGGCTGGTTGGGTATCAGGGTTCAAGCTGGGGGTGAGAGTATGTTTCCCACCCTCCAGGCTGATGCCAGTGGAGTTTTCTCCCTTTGCCTGGCCAGCTGGGATCAGTCCTTCATTCCAGATGGCCCAGGCAGAGCTCCGAAGTGCCCCTTTGTCACCGGCCTGTCCTTGCCCATCTCTGTCCCTCCATCCAGGAGCTGGCTTCAGGCCTCAGCTCTCAACACACCCCAGCCGTTGGCCAGGATGTCAAGGGCAATCCAGCTCCAAGAGGAGCTGGGCCTACATCAGAGTCAAGGACTCTTTTTTTTTTTTAACTTGTGGTAAAATATACATACCATTGTATTTACATAAAACTGAACATTTTAACCATGTTCATGTGTTAGAAGCAACGGTCACCACTGTCCACCTCCAGAACTTTCTCATGATCCCAAACAGAAACTCTGTGCCCATTAAACACTAACTCCCCACCCAGCCATCCTCAGCCCCTAGTAACCTCTATTCTACTTTCTGTGTCTCTAAATTTGCCTATTCTAAGTACCTCAGAGAAGCATCATACGATATTTGTCCTTTTGTGTCTGGCTTATTTCACTTAACATAGTTTCAAGGTTCCTCTATGCTGTAGCATATATCAGAACTGCATTCCTTTTTAAGGCTGAATACTATTCCATTGCATGTACAGACCACATTCTGTTTATCCATTCATTTATCTGTGCACACTTGGGTTGCTTCCACCTTTTGGCTGCTATGAAGAATGCAGCTGTGCATATGGGTGTAGAAAAACCTCTCCAAACCCCTACTTTCAATTCTTCTGTGTATATACTCAGAAATGGAATTGCTGGATCATAGGGTAATTCTATGTTTAACTTTTCGAGGAACTGCCAAACCACTTTCCACAGTGGCTGCACCATTTTACATTCCCACCAGCAATGCACAGGGGCTCCAATTTCTCCACATCCTCACCAACAGTTGTGATTTTTCATTTTTTGATGATAGCCATTCTAGTGGGTGTGAAGTGGTATCTTGCGACTCTCTCTTTTTATTCAAACTAATTACCTACCTCCCTCTCCATTGGGTTATGTTTTGTCTGCTGTTGCATTTCTCCCGGGCCCCTGAGCCCATGCCAAATGATATCCCTATTCATTCATTCATTCACCCATTCATTTATTCAATAAATATGTATTGAAGCCCTATTACATGCCAGGCACCATTCTAGACACGGAGAACAAAATAGGCAACACTCTCATCCCCACGGCACTTACATCCCAATGGGGACAGATAGTCAAAGACATAAGTAAACTCTATAGAATGTCAGATGACACTACTGCCATGGAGAAAAATAAAACCAGGAAGAAATGTAAGGAGCACTAGACAGAAGGCAGGGAGCACTCTTACACAAAGAGCTTAGGGAAGGCCTCCTTAAGAAGGCGGCATTTCAGCAAGGACACCACAATGTTGAGGAGGCGAGCCATGTAGGTGTCCAAGGAAAGAGTGTTCCCCTGGATGGAAATGTGCCTGGTGTGAACAGCAGAGAGGTGTGTGCAGGAGCATAGGAAGCATAGGGGAGAGGAGATGGGTCCAAGAGGCATGGGGGTGGGGTCAGATCATGTAGGGGTTTGTAGCCATTGTAAGGACTTTGGCCTTGACTCTGGGTGAGATGGGAGCCTTTGAAGGCTTGGAAGCAAGGGAGTGACATGATCTGACTTTGGTTTTAAGATCATCCTCTCAGGGCTTCCCTGGTGGTGCAGTGGTTAAGAATCCGCCTGCCAATGCAGGGGACACGGGTTCGAGCCCAGGCGTGGGAAGATCCCACATGCCACGGAGCAACTAAGCCTGTACCACACAACTACTGAGCCCACGCGCCACAACTACTGAGCCTGTGCTCTGGAGCCCATGAGCCACAACTACTGAGCCCGCACACCTAGAGCCCGTGCTCCACAACAAGAGAAGCCACCGCAATGAGAAGCCCACGCACTGCAACGAAGAGTAGCCCCCGCTCACCACAACTAGAGAAAGCCCACAGGCAGCAACGAAGACCCAATGCAGCCAAAAATTAATAATAAATAAATAACTTTATTTTTTTTAAAAAGAGCATCCTCTAAGAATGTCACTGTGTCTGTCTCCTCCCCACCCCACCCCATACTCACAGGCACCCAAGAAGGAGCTGCAGAACGGTGTCATCCGGGGCTACCAGATCGGCTACAGAGAGAACAGCCCTGGCAGCAATGGGCAGTACAGCATCGTGGAGATGAAGGCCACTGGAGACAGCGAGGTCTACACCCTGGACAACCTCAAGAAGTTCGCCCAATATGGGGTGGTGGTCCAGGCCTTCAATCGGGCTGGCACGGGGCCCTCATCCAGCGAGATCAATGCCACCACCCTGGAGGATGGTAAGGGCACTAGTAGAGGGTAGCGAGCGGGTACAGATCACAGCTGTGGGCAGAGCCAGGGCTGCCAGGGAGGGCTCAGGGCCCTTCCCTGCTCCTGAGCCCCGTCGTGGTCCTGTGGTCCACACAGGCTCCCTGGATCCCTCCATCTCCTCTCACCCATTGGGTCCTTGAGGGATGCTTGGTCCATTTAGCACTCCGGGCCTCTCCATCCATTGGCTGGCTGTCTATCCATCGCTTGCTCATGCTCTGCCCTTCGGTCTCTCTATTGATCTGTTGGCCTGTCTGAGCACCTGTCTGTGCACCTGTCTGACGCTCCGTCCGTGCTTCTCCCTCTGCCTTTTCCTCCTTCCTCATTCTGGTCCCTCACCCATCTTTGTCCCCAAGCTCTTTCCTCTGCACTCTGGGTCCTGTTTCTCCTCCCTTACATCCTCCAGGTTGGAAAAAGGGCAGGAGCCACGTTACCTTTGTACTTCCGGGCTGGAATCTGTCCACCATCTGTTTTAGGGACCTGAGATGAGAGACTGTGGAGTTACGATATCCCAAGGTCCGTGGACAGAGGATTTAGGGCCCGATTTTTAAAACTGAATTCTTTGAGGACTGGAGCACTCCAACTCTGATGAGTGAATTAAGGGGCCCGGTTTCTCAGGGGAGGGGGTTAGAAGGCAGCAGGAGCCTGCCTGCTCCCCAAGCACAAAGAAGAGCCAGCTGGTACCTTAGCCTGTGCCAGGAAGGGAAAGGAGATGTGATCCTTGATGCCCCCCAGAGATAGAGCCGGGCTGGTCACAGCCCCCCAAAGAGCAGATTAAACAGAGCTTCCTTCTTGATGCTCCAGCCTAAAACCAGGATGTGAGATTAAAAGCTGTCACTAAGTCTGAGCCTGCCCCCAGCAGAGGGAGGGAACTGACTGCCCCAGTAACATAATGCCATCACCCCATGGCCATCAGGATACCCAGCATTCCACCCTTTTGTTAAGCATTCCATTCTTTTGTTAAGCAATGCCCTCTCCCTGCCTCATTCTCTCTGAAAATGCAGACACCCTTGGGAGGGAGGATGCATCAGGTCAGAAACGCGTGAGAATAGATTAGCTCGTACCAGTGGTTCTTAACTTTGGCTACAAATTGGAATTATCTGGGGAGTTTTAAAAATCCTGTTGCTTCATCCCCAGAGATTTCCATTTCATTGCTCTGGGGCACAAGCTAGGCTTTGAGAGAGAGCAGGTGTCAGTAGCCCCAGAGCACTGGGCCCCTGGGGAAAAGGGAGAACACAGAGAGAGGGAAAGGTGCACAGAATGCACAGAGGTACAGAGAAGCACCTGAGCTCCCCTGCCACCAGCTGCCCCACCCCTCCACCAGCCCGAAGCCTCACCAGCCCCCCATCAGCCCCCTCCCTTCCCTGCTGCTGGCCACGGGCCCGGCTGCTGGCCACGGGCCCGGCTGGACTGAGGAAGATCAGCTTGTCGCCTCTGAGCACCATCAGTACCAATCCCAAGCAGTGCTCTGACACAGTGGTTCTCAGACCTGAGCGCACATCAGAGGGCTGTAAACAGATGGCTGGGCCCTCCCCCAGAGTTGTGCTTCAGCAGGTCTGAGGTGGGGGCCAAAACTGGGCATTTCTAATAAATTCCCAGGTGATGCTGATGCTTCTGGTGTAGGGAGCACCTGTGAGAACCACAGCATTAACAGCCAGGTCATTACCCATAAAAGGAGCCAAGGCTCACGGAGGTTAAGAACCTGTCCAGAATTGCCCATCTAATGAAGAAGAGTCCAGGTCAAAATGCAGGCCTGACCCTGAATCCCATCCTCTTTCTACTTCACCCTATTGTTACCCTGTTGCTTGGGGGCAGGGCTGGATGCAAGACCAAGTGACGTGGATGCAGGATGCTCAGGGAAGTCATGTCCAGGGGGAACAGCTGCCCCAAGACCACCCAGCACCCCTGACCAGACACTAAACTCTGTCCACTGGGGCCATCCCAGAAAACAGCCAGGCCAGGCCCACCTTTGGCCTCCATCAGAGCCCCACCTCCCTTGCTTTGGGGGGCTGCAGTGAGGGGTGGGTGCTGGGATTACCAACAGGGAGAGATCAGCATGGGCTGTGGAGTCCTTTTGCAAACAAAGGAGGAGAAGGGGATGAAAGTTTCCAGCAGCATTTGCTCAGCAGTTTTTCACACTTAATTAAGGCCCTCGTTAGCCTGTCAGATCCTGATCGTTCCCTTGCAATATTAGCACTCCTCCTGGGGTATTCAAGGACCCCTGCTTTAGCAATAGTGTCTCTTCCATAATTATATTACCTTCATTTTGTTCGAACGGGCGATCTGTATTAGTTTATGACACTGGGTCCCTAATTACATGGTGCTTATATTTTTACACCTAAGTAATATGAAACGATAATCATTCTCAAAGAGGATCGTTAGGATGATGTATTATCATTTAAATGCTCATAAAAATTAGAGTTGCCTCTTGTGGGGCAACGGGATCTAATTACCTTCCATCCAGCCTGTGCCTCCTTTCTCCCACTCAGAGCAAAGCAGACGTGGCCTTTCCCTTTGCCCCCAGCTCCTCAGAAGCCAGTGGAAGTGCCACCAAAGTTGTCACTCGCCAACGTGGCTCTTTGCGGCCTGGTGTCACTACTGTCTCTCATCATCATCATGCAGCAGGGCCGCCCGCAGGGGGTGGGAGTTAGGTTAAGCTCAAAGGTAGGTCTCAGATGGAGAGGGTTAAAGGCAGGGCAGACCACCCAAGTTGGTCTTAGAGAGTGTTTTCCATCACCCAAGGCATTTTGGTGTCTTCAGATGCAGGCACAAGGGACAAAAATGTAATGATCCTAGAGGTCCTAAAGGTGTCTGTGGAACCTCTTCTCCCCTTGCCCCAGGGTTGCTTGAAATCCTCTTTCCTTCTTTTCCTTCCCTTCAGCTTGGTATGAGGACAGAAGGGTCCCTAGAGCTGGGCCTTGGTTCAGACCCCGAGCTCAGGTGACACAGAGGGCTGGCAGCCATCAGATAAGAGCATCGGTTACAGATCCTTCCAGAGCTGGCTTGGTCTTCCAGGTTCTGTTACGTTCAGCGGACGTGGACTCTCTGGGCTGTGGTGCCTACTGGTGAATCCCCAGGGGCTCATGCCTGGAGTTCATCACCTTCTTCCCCCAGCGTTTACCCAGAACCAGGAACGTGCCACCCAGAGCCCAAGAACCAAGCTATAAAGATCTCTATTCACCCAAATCTCCAGGAAAAGAGACTGGGTTGACTTCCCGGTCACCAGCCCAAAACTCTTGGGACTCACTGAATCAGGAGGGCCTCCCACTTGTGTAACCCAAAGTTCCTCTGGCTGGGCAGCGGGGCCCCGCCTGCGCATGGACGTGTCCTGTACCTTCCTAACCAGGCCTTTCAACTCTACCCCCACACTTGCAGTGCCCAGCCAGCCCCCTGAGAACGTCCGAGCCCTGTCCATAACTTCCGACGTGGCCGTCATCTCCTGGTCAGAACCTCCACGCAGCACCCTCAACGGCGTCCTCAAAGGCTATCGGGTCATCTTCTGGTCACTCTACGTCGATGGGGGTGAGTCTGCTGGGAGTGGTGGCCGGCTCGTGGAGCGAGAGGCACGGGGCCGGTGGAGATCCGTACTAAGAGCTGAGCATCTTCCATGGGATGTCGAGTGGAAGTCCAGCCCCTCCTCCATACCTGTCATCCCGGGGTCAGAGCCGGGGCCAGGGTGGGTGGGGTACACATAGTCATCTCCCTGGTGGGGATGGACACCAGCTGCTCCTGGACAGCAGTATGTTGGGCAGTGATTCGAGGGGTGAGACAAGCACGTTTGCTTTTCTGATGGAATGTGTTGATATTAGGACTTTGTGGCCATGTCAGTCAGGGGACAGGTGGTGTGCTCAAACAGGGCAAGTGAGGAGACTTTAATGAAGACGCTGCTTTCCAAGGAGTCTGGAGGGAGGATGGGGCCCCTGGGACTAGCAGAAGCAGGAAGCCATCAACGCCTAGGCCTGAAGGGGCAAGAGAAGGAAGCAGGGTCACCAGAACCCAGGGAGAGCCACCCCTCAGCCAGACGGACAGCGAGGCATGTGGTCTGTGCAGATGAGCCGCCCAGGACCTGGAGAAGGGTGCACGGCAGAGCTGGGGGTAGGAATGGCAGAAGGAGAAAAAACGACAATGGCCCGACCCTTCGGGTGCCTGCCTTCCCCTGGGATCCAGTAGTCCAGACAGGCTTGTGTAGCCCCAGACACACCAAGCCCCTGCCCAGTGGTGTAACAGAGCCCTTGCAGTGACCAGGAAGTCTGCAGTCTTGCAAGCCAGAGGCCCAGCATCCCAAACTACGGAAATCAGTTTGCCTCCCCAGATCCTCAGCCTTTTGCCACTTGTCCCCTGGCTCCTCCCTTCTCTCCTGGAGGCCTTGGGACTCCAGCTCATGGTCATCCCTCCGTGGCAGCGGCCCTCCCCTTCCCGACCTGGATTCTGCTCTGCCCAGAAGCCCTGCTGACAGTAGTTGTCTCTCCCTGCCACACCTCCATCATCTCCTCCCCAAACACAGAGACCTGAAGGTCTCCCAAGGCCTTATACGATGAGGTGGCCTCACATATCCGTGCTGAGCCAGGGATGGGGCCTCATTTTCCAGAATTTGCTTCCACTTTCCTAAGCCTGTGGCTCCCCACTCAGCCCTCAGGTGAGGAAGGCATCAGCCTCTCTAGTCTCCAAAGGCAACGTGGATTGATGGCCATGCTGCCCTCTTCCTGGGTCTTTCTCTGTCTCTAGTCCTAGACAAGTCCACCCTGGTTTCTAACCTTCCCAAAAAGGAAGGTCCCACCACTCAGGCCTCTGAGGTTCCCCTGCACCCACCTGGAGTCCCCTCAGGCTGGGCCTGGCGTCCTCACCCTCTGGAATCTGGCCGACTGCTGCCTACCCCTGGCCGGGCCCTCTGCCAGGCCTTTGCCTGCGCCAGGTCCCTGATAGGCGCCAGGGTAGGTTTGCCGGCACTAGTCTTCTACAAGCCGGTATCTGGGGCTGTTTTCTGAAAAGCCGGTAGTACCGGGGGGAGGGCTGTGAGCTCAGGAGTCTGTCTCTTTCCTCCTCCTAAGGCCCTGGCCGTCCCACGGGACCCTCTCCCTAAGCCCTTCTTCAGAGTCTACAGCGCGTTCCTTGGCAGAGCCAGGATGACAGGTCCTCGCTGAGCCCGAGGAAGGCTTGGCCCTTCCACCAGCCTCGCCCGCGTTCTCTGTGCGGGTTCTTTGCAGGGAGGGTGTCCTCAATTGGGGGGAGAGGGTAACGGGGATTGACCCCTTATCCTCTCGAGAGTTCAGGGTGCTGGTCCAGGAGTGGTCAGGTGCGGGGGAGGCATCCTCAGCCTGTCATCCCCCGTGGATCCACTGCCTAGGCAGAGCTGAGAGCCCGAGGAGGTGCCGGGCAGCCAAGAGGAACAGCTGCTGCCTGGGCGCCTTGTCCAGGCTCCCCTCCAGGTCCAAGTCACTCCTGGGGTCCCTCACATGGAGAGAGGTTTGGGTGGAGGACAGGGAAATGTGGCTTGGAGAGATGAGAGATGGGACTATCCTATGGGGAGAGTATTAAGCTGAATTTGGTGCAAGGTTGACTAGGGGCCAAGGCCCAGCTGGCATTTGTCGCTCACCCTGGTTGGTCCACCTGGGGAGAAATGTGGTCCAGGAGCAGTGCCCCACATCCACACCCATGAACTTGAGGTGGAGGGTCCCCCTAGTCGCTACCACCATGGAGTCAAGGTCTGAGCCCAGTGGAGCAGGCCGGCCCCGAGCCCAGCCTGGCGGAGGGGCAGCGGCTGGGGGACCGTGGCCTGGCCGGCCCGGACCACACTCAAGGGCTGCTCGTGTCCGGCAGAGTGGGGCGAGATGCAGAACATCACCACCACGCGGGAGAGGGTGGAGCTGCGAGGCATGGAGAAGTTCACCAACTACAGCGTGCAGGTGCTGGCCTACACCCAGGCCGGGGACGGCGTGCGCAGCAGCGTGCTCTACATCCAGACCAAGGAGGACGGTGAGTGCGCTCCTCCAGCCCCGGCCTGGCCTCGGACCGCGCGGCAGCTCCCAGGGCCTGCTGCTGAGCACTGCCCTCGAGCCGCCCCGCTGCTCACCCGAGGAGAAGGGTGAGAGCAGAGCCCCGTCCTTTCTCCTGTCCCTTTGGTTCGCTGAAGGGTGACTCTGAGGACGCTGGGGCCCTGCTTTGGGAGAACACAGCTTACTTACTGTAAATGGTGGTGAGGTGCTCCAGGACTCGAGCATAACCTTACGAGCCACCGTACCCCCTCCCCCTGCAGCACTGGGTCAGAGGCCGGATAAAGCCGGTCCCCCCACACCCCAGGAGCATACTTTAGGGCATCTGCTCCCCTGCAGGGTTCAGCCTGGTGTCCTCTGGATACAGGTGGTTGGGACTGGGGGAAAAGGGAGCATCACCCCACATATCCTAGGTTAGGGACTCGGCAATCACCCCACAGAGGCCCCAGAATGGGCCAGGCCCTGGACTCTGGTGTGCAGGGGGCTCTCAGGGAGGGCATGGGATGTGCTTCCACTTGGAGCTGTGATCTCAAAGCCCTTCTCTATGGGGGCAGAACTGGAAGAAAACAGAGATAAGGAGCCAAACCTCAAGGGGAGAGTGACGGAGTCAGATGGGGGAGGCTGAGAGCTGAGTCATCCCAGGAGGGATCAGGTTGGGAGAAGGGCCAGACTTCCTGTCTGAGCTGGAGCTGACACCTCCAGGGGCCTTGCCGGGTCCAGGAGGTGCTATGTGTAACCATGCACAGCTCCAAGCTCGTCTTCCACTTCCTTCCTCACCGCCCCCCAACCCCATCACTGAGTTGATTCTAACCCTTCTGAGCCAGGTGCTGTATCGGCAGAAGAGTCGGTTGATGTTAAGTGCCTTACGCACACTGGGCGCTTAATAAACGGTAGCCAGGGTTGCCATCATGGCTTTCTTCCCACGCAGCCTCAGTTTTTTCAAAGGATACAGAGACCCACAGTCTAGGCCCTACCCAGACACTTTAGCAGAAGGAGCTGGAGGGGTGAGAGGAGTTAAAAGGAGCGGCTCTAATGTGATGATGGAGATGTTCCCAGTGCAGCCCCGCGCTTGGTGACTTGGTGACCAGACCAGCTCAGATTAACGCTCCTTACTCTCCCTAAGCCCCTCCCTTTCCATCAGATCATCCCCCTCCCACACTTAAGCTCTGAGCAATTAAATATTTACCAACCTGCCCGCCCTACTTTTCCTGTCATTAATCCGCCCATCGAGGTTTCCTGGGACAGCTCCACCTGCTCTTGTGTGGAGACTGAACGGAGAGGGTGCTCAGCGCCTGGCCCCTTTCAGGGCCTCAAGGACACACTCACACACACACACACACACACACACACACACACACACACACACTGGCACCTTCTTGGCCTCTAGAAATTAACCACCCAGACCCCCAGACTTTTTGTGTCCTATTCTGATGCAAGGCCTGAGTTGTAAGCACCTACACATGTTTAACTGACCAAGGCGAGACCCCACAAGGGTATCCAAAGGTCTAGGAGCACCATCCCTCCCTACAAGGAGCTGTCGACCCCCTACCCTTGAGCTGCCTACGGAGCCACACACAGGGATACGCACAGGCAGGGGCCAGGTCCTAAGGCAGCAGCTTCCCCGAGTGGAAGGGACACTGGTAAACACAGCAGCCGTGTGTGCCCCAGCCCTGCCACCTATGGGCAAGTCACTTAACCTTTCTGACCCTCAGTTTCCTCATGATAAAATGGGGACAGTGCCTCACCTAGACGTTGTAAGAAACAACATAGCTACAGAATCCTTTCTAAAATGTCAAGTGCTAGCAAATGGTAGTTGCTTTATACATGCCAAGAGCTGGCAATGAAATGACTGCTTCTGATGACCCAGGTGCCCTTGAGGGAAGCCTAAGCTAAAAGGAGCCTGCTGTCCGATGAGATCTCATCCAGAACAGTGGTCATAACTTGACATGTGTGTGACGTGCCATCATAAGCATGATTTAACCTTCCAATAGCCCTACAGGATAGGTATTCTTTCCATTTTAGAGACTAGGAAACGGAGCCCTAGAGCGCTAAAGCAACTTGCCGAAGGTCACAAAGCTAATGGGTGGCAAATCAAGGCTTTCTTGCCTCCCTAGCCTCTATACTTTCCATCATACCACTGGTATCGGTTAGGAAGCCTTTGGTAGATTTTAGCAATAAGCATATTTATTATCATATATAACAAGAAGTCTTGAGTAGGGCAGCTCCAGGGTTGGTTAACTCAGTGGTTCCCATCTTTCTGCTCTGCCATCCTCAGCCTGTCAGCTGTTCCTCCCGTGATTTCAAGATGGCTGCAGCTCCAGGCATCACGCCAGACAAGACAGAGTTCAGGATGAGAGAAGCAGTCTCTTCCTATGGGCCTCTCTTGGGAGTAAAAAAAAACCTTTCCCAGAAATCCCCTCAACAGGTTCATGCTCATTTCCCATCGGCCACAGTGGGGCAATATGCCTCTAGCAAAGCTAGTCACTGAAAGGAGAAGGGAAATATCATGGCTGACTTACTCTAAGCCTAATAAATCCTCTGGTATAGGTGATGGAGACAGCTTTCTCTGAAGGGTGGAGGAGCATGGGTGACCCAAGCAAGAGTGAGACTCTGTTTGCAAGGAAGAGGAAGGAATGATAGCAGAGGGGTAGGTGGACAGCCATGCCTGCCCCAGCCGTGCTGCTCCAGCTCCACCAGACTCTCCCATCTGTAGGTGGTAGTCATCACAGTTGTTACTCAGCTGACTTGGAAAGCAGACAGACCCACATTCCAATTCCAGCTGCTCCATGGGACAGATACCCTAATCTGAAGACTCTGTGACTCCATACCCACCACGACCACTCCCCCTCAGGAACTTGCATTTTACCAAAGGAAAAAAATTACCAGAAAATTTAGAGAAAGGCAAGATACATAAAAAGATACAATGCAAACATATCAATTCAAGCTCATTTCTTAAGTCCAGATCTCTCAGTCTGAGCCTGGTTTCAGGCTGGCTTGGCTGCACTCAGTTCATGAGCTACAAAACCTCTTGCCTACCGCTTGTCTCCCCTGTGAATACCAGACCTAGCTACATGACCTTGGAGTGCAAAGTTGGGTTGGATTTTAGACCACTTTAAAGGTCTTTAACTGAGGAAGGGGCTTGAGCTAGAGCCGCGTGTTAGGACGGTAACTCTTGTAGAAGCATGGAGGATTGATTGCAGGAAGGGGATGGGGGGGATAAGGACTTGGGTCAGAGGGGCCTCTTAGAACCTGTGGGCATCTAGACAGAGAAGAGGAAGGTGTGTGCTAGTTCAGCAACAGTGAGGATGAAGGGAGGAGGAGGGACACGTTTAGGGAAACATATCAGAGGAGTTCCACTTCCAGGAATGGTAGACGTGGTAACTCAAACCCACACTCCTCCTTGCTGGAACACTAGGAAATATGAATAAAATATTTTTTAATACTTGCTTCAAGGTATCAGAGAGCTGGCAGGAAAGTAAAGAGTTACTGGGCCAGGATCCAAGGAAGAATGGAGGCCCAGGAGGTGAGCCTGGTATCTGGAACAGCTCTTCCCCTCGGGGGCATTTGCTGAATCTGGAGGCAGTGACTGAGAAACTGAGCAGTACTAGAAAGACATTAATTGGAGGCCAGGGCCTGCTAGGGTGTGTGGGTCTGTCTGGTGGACCCTTCTCCCATCCCCTTCACCCCCCAACCCCCGCCTACTTTGAGTTGAGACCATGAAGGGTAGAAGAACTCTAAGATTAAAAGTGGACCAAAAGTAGCTCAGCCTCAAATC
Source organism: Mesoplodon mirus (assembly GCF_964341445.2). Lineage (NCBI taxonomy): Eukaryota > Metazoa > Chordata > Mammalia > Artiodactyla > Ziphiidae > Mesoplodon > Mesoplodon mirus. The sequence goes on along the minus strand of NC_138983.1, from coordinate 126,027,583 downwards.
ATCTCAGTCCTAGAAATTAGATTGAGTTGACCTCAGGTTGCTAGTGCCCCAGATTGCAGATGCCTGTCAGAAGCAAACATGAATTCTTTCTTTAGGAAGATTACATCACCTGAGACCTCAAATTATTTCCACAAACAATTTTGCAAATAATATGTCTGGCATACAGTAAAAAATAATGGTGACAATGTGAACAAAAGCCAGCAGAAAAAGAAAAAGACAAAAGAAACAGATCCACAAGAGTTCCAAACATAGGTTTTATCAAATATGGACTTTAAAATAATTATTCTTAACAATTGAAATTTGAAATTTTAAGAGTATTGGAAGCTATCAAATGGAAAATCTAGAAATAAAAACTATTAATAACTGAAATTAAGAACTCACTAGATGGGTTTAACAACAAATTAGTCACAGCCAAAGAGATAAATAGTGAACTGGAAGATACGTCAAAAGATAATATCTTCTGATATTATAAAGACAAATGAATGGAAAATAAAACAGCAAATAAGAGAATGGAAAATAAAAGAGCAAATAAGAGATATAGAGCAGTGATTTTCAAACTTTACTGTGCATACAAATCACTTGGGGATCATGTTAAAATTCAGATTCTGATTTAGTAGATCTAGGGTGGAACCTGAGATTTTGCATTTCTAACATGCTCCCAGGTGACACTGCTGCTGATCCATGGACCACATTCTGAATATCAAGGACATAGAAGATGTGAGAAGATATCCCAAAGAAGAGGAGAAAGAGAATGGAGCAGAAGATAAAATGTCTGAAAACTTTTCAAAGCTGTGAAAGACATCAAGCCCAAATGCACAAATCTCTACAACCCTCACAGGCAATAACTTAAAGAAATCCACACCTAGGCTTATCATAGTAGAGCTGCTAAAAAACAAACACAAAGAGAAAAATCTTAAAAGCAACAGGAGGGAAAAAAGGCCACTTACCTTCAAGGGAGCAAAAATTAGATTGTCAGCTAACTTATCAGAAACAATGGAAGCCAGCAAACAATACAATGGTATATTTAAAGTATGTATGAAAAAATAGTTATCAACCTGTGATTTTTATACCTAGCAAAAATATTTTTCAAGATTAAGATGAAATAAAGACATTTTCAGACCAAAAAAAAAAAAAAAACTGAGATAATTTATCATCAACCTACCTGCCCTGGAAGAAATACTAAAGGGTATTCCTTCACTAGAAGGAAAATGATCCCAGGTGGAAACTCAGTGATGTAGGAAGGAAAGAAGAGCAATTAACGGTGAATATATGGGTAAATCAAAATCAATATTGATTGCATAAAATGGTGATCATGTCATCGTCTTGAAGGGGGATCTAAAATATATACAGAATTAAAATATACAACAATGGCATGTAAATTGAGAGAGGGTAAATGCAAGTTCTAAGTCCTTGCATTGTCTGAGAAGAAAAGTGCCAATTAATAATGTTAGACTTTGGTAAGGCAAAGATTCACATTGTAATCTAAAAGTAATTAAAAACTGTATTATAGCAAAACTAACAGAGGAGGGGAAATAGAGTATTTTTAATACTCAATCCAAAAGAAGGCACAAAGGAAAAAACAATAGGTGGGACAAATAGAAAGTATTTAGTAAGATGGGATATTTAAACCCAAATATATCAGGAATAGCATTAAAGATAAATTGACTAAATTCTCCAATTAAAAGATAAAGATTGCCAGATTGGCTAGCAATGAAACAAAACCCAAATATGTGCCGTTTATAGGAGACATCTAAAACATAATGGTGTAGAAAAGTTAAGCATGAAAAGATGGAAAAAGATAGACATACCCTGCAAAACTAAGAGAAAACTGGAATATTAATATCAGACATAGTATGCTTTAAGGCAAAAACTCATTCTTAGAAGGACACTTTGTTATGGTAAAAGACTTAATTTACTAGGCAAATAAAGCAGTTCTAAATTTTTATGAACTTAATAACCTTGAAATACATAAAACAAAAACCAACAGCACTACAGGGATAAATAGATAAATCTATAATCGTAGTGGGAGATTTCAACATATTTCTCTCAATAACTGATAAGGAAAAAAAAGTATGCAACGACAGAGAAGATTTGAACACTGCAAATTGCCCCAGTGGCCATCCATAGACCCCCTTGCATCCCGAAACTGCAGAGACCCCTAGCAGAGGTAAATGGCAAGGCTATAGCAGTGAGGAAGGGCAGAGTTAAGGATGATTGCGAGCTTCTGGGTTCAGGTCCCTGGATGGATGATGATGCTGTTTTAAATTATTTTATTTAACCTAGAATTGTTGACCACTTATTAGATTTTAAAAATTGAAGTAGGTACTAAAAGCTAAGAGTCAGGGGAGGGAATGCAAAAATACTAGTTGTTACAATCTACTGAGTGTCATCTGTGTGTTAGGCACCATGCCAGGTGCTTTATTTTAATTAGAACTAATTCTCACTACAGACCTTTAATGTGGTTGTTATGTCCCTATAGATGGGGAAACTGAGACTCAGAAAGGTAAAATAAGTTGAATAGTATACCATCACAATCTTCAAAGGAGCATAAAAGCTCCCAGGAGGGAAGACAAGTCACAACAACACAAGGGAAAGACGAAGGAGACTGTGGGCTGCAAACAGGATGCTTCCAGTCTTCCAGGCAGAGCCCTGGGGTCCCAGCCAGGCCAGGCAGGCTCAGACATGGGAGCAAGGGGAGGTCAGAATCCATACAGATTGGATCCACTTAGGATGGATTTCTCAGCCAATTCTAAAGTAGACTTTCCCTCCTGAAAAGAGAAAGGGCCTAGCCAGCCCCCCAAGGGCAGTGCCCTGAGCACATGGCAGGAAACACAGTCACCCACTGGCTGACCACTGACCCTTGACCCTCGGGAGGAGGCCTGCTCTGTGAGTCTCTAGAGTCCCCAGCCTCAAGGAGCTCACAGGGCAAAAAGCAAATTGACCTGTATATTTGTTTGGCCTAAGTACAAGCTTCGTTAGTAGAGCATTGGGGTGGGGATCAGATTAGGGTGATTGGGATCAAGATGAATTCCTTATGGGTTCTGTTTCTTTCTTGTGTATCTGAAGTCCTTAGTTCTGGCCAAACAGTTCTGAACCGGCCACTCCCAGTGCTTCCATCTCAGAGACTTTGTTACAAGCCCCTAATAATCACCACCTGTTGGCCATGCTAGAACCTCCTCCTTTAAACCACAGCTCAGAGATGCCTCCTTCAGGAAGCGCTCCCAGATTGATCTGCCTCACTCTCCCCACCCTGCATTCTTTCCCAAAGGCTTTGCTCCTCCTTTCTCCAAACTGACCCGACCTTCCCCTGCTCAGTTCCAGGTCCCCCTGCTGGCATCAAAGCTGTCCCTTCATCCGCTAGCAGTGTGGTTGTGTCATGGCTCCCCCCAACCAAGCCCAACGGGGTGATCCGCAAGTACACCATCTTCTGCTTCAGCCCCGGGTCTGGCCAGCCGGTAAGTGGGCCCAGGGCCAAATGATGAGCAGGACAGGAGAAAGAGAAAGTACCTGTAGATCAGCTGGCTTCTGAGCCAAACCCTGGGGCTGCTTATATCTGTGCTTCTTCTTGGATTCATGGATAAGTATGGGCACTGGTCACCCAAGAGTGGCTAAAGCCTTACCCCAGTCCATCTTGGGTCAGTCCTCTGTTCCAGGGGCTGCAAGATTACCACAAGCCCTGGAAGCTCCTTTGAGTCAGGGGTCACGTTCAAGCAGGTGGGAGGACAGGGCCTTGGCTTTTCTGGTCTGGCTGACCAAGGAAGCTCCTAGCAGATCCCAGAGCTCTGGACTGGGGACTCGCTGGCCCTCGGCCTTTGGAAATGAATCAACTTTTCAGTATGATCAGTCCGGGCTTGGAGGGCTGCTGGAGCTCTACCCTGAGTGGCCCCCTCAGCATGGTGCCAGTTGAAGAGAGAGGAGAAGATGGGGGACAGATGGGGGAAGGCAAGGGCATCTCTCTCTGGGCCAGGGTCTGGGCCTAGCCTAGGGGAGAGGACTGAGAGATAGCTCTGTCTGCCCAAACCCGGGAGCAAAGTGGGCAGCCCCCAGGCTGGGGCACAGTGCGGGGGGCTAACCCCTGCCCTCTACTGAGGGCTGCTAAGAGAGAGGAGAGGATGAGGGCGGGTGCCGTGGGATATGCACCCATATCCCATAATAGGCATCCTTCCCTCTGCCTCCTTCCTTATCTCCAGCCACTCAACCAGAGTTCTGCTGGGTGACTGCTCTGGAGCACACCTCTTATAGTTACAAGAGCAGGTGCAAAGACACCTGCCCTTGGGGCGCTTTCAGTCTAGTGGGAAAAGCAGAGGGGTGCTCCCTGGGGGGGGCATGAGTACTATCAAGGGATGTGCTCAGGACCGGGGAGAGCAGGGAGCAGATGGAGGCCAGCTTCTCCCTCCATCAGCAACTTGTGATGTGACAACAGCCCCAGCACCTGCAGATGAGCTTCCGGCAGCCCGGAAAGCCGCCCTGAAATTGCTCGGTAATTGCGTCCTCATCTCATCCTCTGTTCTCTGCTTTCCTGTGGTCTTTCTGAATTACCCTCTGAGCCGTAGGTGGCCCCACTCCTCACCAGTGAGGCCAGAGTTCTATTACCAGAGGGGAAGCCCAGAAATGTCTTTTCAATGACTCCGTCCCCTCCTCTCCATCCTCACAGCCACTGTGTCACATGCAGAAAAGTACATACATGATGACTATACAACTCCATGAATTTTCACACATCCAAGTATGCAGAAGGGGGGATTCCCAGAGCAGGGAACAGGACAACACCCCAGAAGGTCACCACCCTCCCCCTGAAGGCGTAACCACCATCCTGGCTTCAGATTAGCATTGCCTCTTTTTGTTCTTTATATTACACACACACACACACACACCATTTGCCTAGCTTCTTTGACCCAACATTATTTTGAGCTTGTGAATTTCATCCATATTGTTGTGTGTGGTGAGAGATCACTCACTGTCACTTCAGTATAGTTTTCAATTACGTGTGTGTATCACAATTTATTTATCCGTTGTGTTATCCGTTGATAGGCATTTGGGTAGTTTTCCGTTTGGAGCTATAACAGATGGTGCTGCTGTGAAAACTCTTGTCCATGTCTCTTGGTGCTCTTGTGTATGCGTTCCTGTTGGGCCTGTGAGAGGAACTCCTGGATCACGGGGTCTGCAGGTGTTAGGTTGAGAACACCCTGCCATTGTTGGGGGGTTGTACCAATTTTCCAATCAATATTTTCAGCCATGTCTTCTGCCCCTTTTGCCCCCCTCCCACTCACACACATCCTAGGCTCTTGTTACACTCGGCTTGTCACCGTCTGGACAGCCGCTCTGCCTTTCACCCCCCACCCCTCTGCCCTGCTGATCCTACCGCCCATGGCATGTTCTTCATCCTCTAGCACACGCTGAATGCATTAGCTGGCAGTTAGCTGCTCACTCACCTGTCTCCCGCACTGGTCTGAGGGGCCCTGTGAGGACAAGGGCAGCATCTATCTATTCATCTTTGGGTCCCCAGCTGCGGAACATGGTGCCTGGAACATCATTGTCACAGAATACGTGTCTGATGAATGAATTACTAGCACCCTGGCAATTGTAAAGCCTTGGACGTTGGGCAAGTTTCCCTTCATAAATTGATGAGAGGGTGGGAACTCATTCTCCAGCTTGGGTTTGTATGGTCATTACTTCCTCTGATAATGAAGTCTTTCAAAGGGATTGGTATCTGGGAACTCAGCCTCCTCATTAACTCAGGCTCCAGGATGCCCAGTCAACTGGCTGGGGACACATCTCCCAGGCTCCGGAGCAGAGTGCCTGGTCCCCATGCCCTCCTCCTGCTGCTGGAGACCTGGGGAGCCTCCCTCCTTCCTCTTTATGCCCCGAGCATAGAGGAACCTCCTCTCTCCTGGGGAGATTTCCCATCAGACATTGTCACATGGTGGGTGGGGCAGGTGTGCTAATGTGATGAGAACTGCAGTTCAGCCATGTTGCAAGGCAGGGGCTGGGCTGAAGGAGGGACCAGGGGACCTAACCACCACATGTGATTGTGTAATATGATTGCTTTGCAGAAATATATTCCAGATTCCAAACAACTGCATCACAAATTCATTTATGAAAGAGCTCCAGGAGTGAGGGCACACTCGTGTACATGTGATAGTGCAAGACTGTGGGAGTAAGTGTGGGGTGAGAGGCAAATGCGTGTGAGTCTGTGTGTGTACATACTGGAGTGTATGAACTTGTGTGTGTGGAATCCTCAGAATAGATGCGGGAAACTACATATGGTGCAGGATCCCAGGAATTACACCCTAGGGCTGGCCAGAGCTGCCTTGAGTCCTGTTAGAAATTTTACCAAACAATTTAATACACTTGTTGTTTTTCTCTGCTTATCAAAATAATACAATTTTATTGTAGAAAATTCTGTAAATATATAAAATATAGAGAGGAAAGTAAAAATTACTTGTACTCTCATTCCCTAAAGATAAACATTGGCAACGTTTTGGTGTATAATCTTCTAGTCTTTGATCTGTACGTATACCATGGTTTTGTTTTGGGTTTTTTACAAAATTAAAATAAAATTTTACACAATGTGATATAATCTGCATTTTTCATGTAACATATGAAGGCACTTTCCCACACCATCGAATATTCTTTTTTATTGAAATATTCTTGACATCAAATATTCTTTTTTTTTTTTGGTTGCACCACATGGCTTGTGGGATTTTAGTTCCCTGACCAGGGATTGAACCCAGGCCCTTGGCAGTGAGAACGCAGATCCTAACCACTTTACCACCAGGGAATTTCCATGACATCAAGTATTCTTTTAAAATGTCATCTGTATGTACATAATCTATTTAACCAGTCCCCCAATTATTCTATATTTAATCTGTTTTTAATTTTTCACCATTATAATGTTTCATTGAGAGTTCTTCATAAAAGTTTTTATGTACATGTTTTATTTTTTTCTTAGGTTAAATTTCCATAGGAATTCCTGGGTCACAAAGAGTATGAACATTCTTAAGGTTTGCATACACGTTTGCAAATTACTCTTCAGAAATTTTGCACCAATTTATACTTCTTATACAGCATTATAAGTAGCATATACTTCTTCCTTGCACCCATACTAATCCAAGGTATTATATATTTTTCTTTTTTTGACAGTTGGGATTTTTTTAAAAAGAGGTCTTGTTTTAAGTTATATTTCTTGGATTACTAGTTAGGTTGATTAGTGCTATGTGTTTTCTGGATGTTTTTTTCATCTTTGGGTAATTGTCAATTCATGTCCTTTGTCCATTTTTTATTTGGGTGTATCGTGGTTTTCTTCTTATTGATTTGTAAGTGCTCTTTACATATTAAGGATAATAACCATTTTTGACCATATATGTTGCAAGTATTTGCTTGCCTTTGATTCTAGTTTTTATTATACCATAGGTTTTCTTTTTGTATGATTTAAATTTATAAATCATTTTCATTTTTGATTTTTCCTTTATTTTTGTTATTAGGACAGATAAATATTAACCTATAGTTTCCTCTTTCATAGTTTTACCTTTTTTTAACCTTTGATCCACTGGGACTTTATTTGGGAGTAGAGTTGTGTATTTCTGAAAGTGATTTCAGGACATTCTTGGGGAATCCAGGTTAAAAGAAGGCACCCAGGATCTGGGTAATATGCTAATGCCTTCAGGGGGAAGCCAAAGCATTCCTGCCCTGTGTAGACACAAATGTACATTCAGGTACACACTGACACACACAAGCAAGTACACTCAACTTTTCTCTACACGTGCATACACACACACACCTCCACCCTCACAGAAAAATGTGCCAGGAGAAGACCATTTCCCCTTTTACAAAAGACTTGCACACCCCTTGCCTCATATGTGCCTCACTGTAACCACACAGGGTAGGCCGAGCTGTATCGCTTTCTCAGTGTGCAGGAGAGAAAACTGAGGCCCCAGAAACCATGGGAGACACTGTGGATCATATAGCAAGTGAGGCAAGCAGGTATCAAAGCCACTGCCCTGCCCTGCCTCGTGCTCAGATATGACCTGCAGATATCCACACAGTCCCCCAGTGCTGCAGCCTGAGAGGACTTCCCAACTACTAGGGCTCAGGGTGGCTTTCAGGGACCTCCTGGATTCAAGGCCAGATCTCCACAAGGGAGGCAGGAGGAGGAGTTTGCCAGGGAGCTCTGTGTGTGTTGTGGGGATGCCTGTACCTTCTCCCGAGCATCTCCCTGCAGACAGTCTGGGGCCAAAAAGGACGTTTTCTCCTATTATAAGTCACTGGGCCCCTCAGCCCTCCCATGGCGGACAGAGAATGTCCTTCTGTGACCCCATATCTGTCTGGAGGTCTGTCCCTCAGCACGTGCGTGAATGTGTCTACATGTCCATGTGCGTGTGAGCGTGTGCATGTAGGCGTGTGTGTGCAGGATCCCGTGACTGCAGAGGTAACTAATTATTAGCTCCCTCTGGCCTTGGGGGCCCCCCATCTGTTCCGGGGCTGCTCCCCCTGCCTAGACTTCCTCCCTGATGTCAAAGAGGCCCTGGTGCTGTCCTGCTTTCCCTACCCCACAGCTGACCAAAAAATAAAATAAAATGAAAGTCAGCCCCATCCCGCCTGCACCAGGGAAGGGGCTGACAGGAGGTCTGCAAACTAGCGCTTATCAAAAGCTCCTTCTCAAATTCATTTCAATATCTGAGCCTCTGGTTTCCAAGGCAACGTAATCTTTTCATCAAAGCAACTGGTAAAACCACTGGGATCCGATATTGTTTTGTTGGCAACTTGTCAAAACTGTCATTTGGTTAAAAAAATTTTATAGATTTATATAACCTACAAATATAGATATGGTGATCTATACCACTAATCATCATTAATAAAGTGCTGCCCCCTGAAGATTTCTTAGTTCCCTCTCCCACCCCTTCCTCCCCCAGAGGTGGGGGGAAGGGGGGAGGAATGAAGGAGCAGTAATTAGACAGTAGGGCTGGGAGGTGACTCTGACTGGGGACAGGCTAGGGGAGCCTGTCTACAGCCCTAATAAGGCAAATGTAGTAATTTAGCTTCTTCCCAGAGACTCCCTTTACTCAGGGTTTTCCTGAGACCCTCCCTCCTCCCTTCTCCCTTCTCCTCCATCTCTCAGAACACTCACATTTCCTGGCCTGGAGCCACAGTGGCCAGCGCCTAGATCAGTCCAAGAGGTAAACTGAGGCTGACCCAGCAACACGCCCGTCAGAGCAGGCCCGTCAGCTCCCAGGGCTGAGCCCCGTGCCAAGTCCAGGGCAAACTCTGTTCAGTGTGGCTCCAGAAAGGGCAGACTAGGCAGGATCCTGCCTCCCCGGCCCCCAACCCGGCCATTACCTCCTCCGAGCCCAGGGCCCCCAGCAAGGCTGGAGGCGGAGGTGGAGGCCCAGGGGCCTTGGGTCTTAGCATGCGTTCGCCTCTGCCCCGCAGGCTCCCAGTGAGTATGAGACGAGTCCGGAGCAGCTCTTCTACCGGATCGCCCACCTAAACCGAGGACAGCAGTACCTGCTGTGGGTGGCTGCCGTCACCTCTGCCGGCCGGGGCAACGGCAGCGAGAAGGTGACCATCGAGCCTGCTGGCAAGGGTGAGCAGCCTGGGACTGCGGCAGAGGGCAGAAGCCGCCCCACCTAGAATTCCGGTTCTCCCCGGGGAGGGGATGTCCTCCCTTCACCCTGTCGGTGACCTGGCTGTAAGGGGCTGGCCGGCCGCCCGCCCGCCTCCCTCCTGCACACACCAAGACCGGGCCTCTGCTGCCCCCTGACTCCCAGAAAGCCTCACAACAGGCTCGAGGCAGCACTGCTAGCCAGGGGCGCTGGGCGTAATGCACCCTGGTCCCCAGCTCCCAACTCCAGCCCAGCTCAGCTCCTCCAAAGGGGACTGAGGTGGGGTACACTGCTTCCACGGCGCAGAGAGCTGGCAAGACGGCCCCCTCCTTCCAAAGCCCGGACACCTCAGGCAGGGGTGACCCCACTGATTGGTGGTTCGTTCAACCAACAGACGTTTACAGGGGCCATGCCAAAGGAGACTGTGGGCTAGATGGGGCACGCAGGGTGAATAAGCCCACGTCTATTCTTGGGGGTGCTCCGCCAAACCCCTGACCTGGGCGTACGTGTGGCATGGGGGCACATGTACCCCCACTTTACAGGGAATGACAGCTCTGAGGCCTCAGCCCAAGATCGAGACAGAGGCCACCTCGCGGAGCTGCCGGGCCGCCTGCCCCGCGCTAACCCTGGGGCATGGGACTTAGCCACACAGGCCCAAGACTTCCAGCCTCTACTCTGACCCTGGGCTTCCCTGGGCCCTCCCTCGTCCCACAGCCACCTGTCGCTGTAGCCCTGGGGCCCCAGGACCAGGGCTCGGATGGTTGGTGCCTGCCTCAGCCCAGCCGCCCTCCAGGGGTGACCAGCTTCCTTTGGCTGAGACCCGAGAGGCGCCTGCCCTCCCTGGCCTCAGGCTCAGGGTCAGCGGGCACTGAATGGAGGACCCGCAGCTGCCCTGCCAGCGGGGGCTGTCATCCCATTTTCCAGTGGACACTCTGAGGCCGGGGTGGCATGGTCTGCAAAGACAGCCGAGAGTGGTGGGCTAGCTCTTCTGGCTCCAAGTCAGGGCTCTTTCCACACGGCCTCAGGTGTCTAACCTCCCCTGGCCCCTCCTCCCAGAGGGGCTGCCCACCCCTTCTTCTGGACTTGTCTCCTTCAGGAGGGAAGGGGCCCAGGGCCTCTGATCCTCCCAGGACAGCTGGCGCTGGCCCAGAGCATGGTCTGAGAGCCTGGGTGTCTTGGCTGAAGGCTGGCCCCTTCCCCTGTGGAAATCAAATGGAACACGTTCCCAGAGGGCTTCGTACTTCTTCAAATGTGGACATCATGCTCTTCTGTCCTCACAGCAGCCCTGGGAGGTGGAGGGACAGGAGCCAGTCCCAGCCACAGGGCAGAACTGGGTCTAGAACGGGATCTCTAGAGCCCCTGGCGCCATCCCCGAGGCCCCCAACACTCCTCTCTCCCCGCGATGGAGGCTGTCTTCACTGGGCCCCTCAGCCCAGTCCACGTCTTTCTGGCCCCCGGCGGTCCTCCACTGCCCCAGGCAGCCTTCTGTTCCTCGGTGGCCCCTCCAGACCTCACCTACTGTCCCAAGCCCATCGCCCCGGCGCTGCCCTCAGAGGAAAGGAACCTCCATTCCCTGCACCCAAACCTCTAAACATTGCTTCCTCAGCCACCTTACATCTTCCCTCTCCCCAAGAAGGGTCCCGTGGCTCAGTGGGGCTGACTGTGGCCCCTTGAAGCACGTGGTTGCTTGGTTAATTTAACACTTTCAACCCTGGGCCTGGAGATCTCCAAGGTGCCTGACACGACTGCCTTCTCACTGGGCCCTTGGCATCTTTGCCTCCCTTTGCTTTCCGTGATGCCGCCTGTGCATCAGGGTCCTTTCAGTGTGCTCCTGTCTCCCCGGGGACATGCCTTCCTCCTCTACGCCTGCATGCTGAGGACCCCAGGGCTCTGCCACTCCTCTCTCAATCTGCAGTCCCCCTCCTGGTGACCTCAGTCAGTCTGCTGCTGAGTGCACATCAGTGTGGTCCAGTCATCTCTCTCATGCTCCAAAAGATTTATATCCACCTGCTTTCCAGCTACCCCCATGGGTGTCCCCCAGGTTTAGCGTGAGCAGAATCTTCCCGTCTCCCCCACCTACCCTGCTCCTCCTCCTGTGGGCCTCAACTCCATGAGGGCACCAGCACCCATCGGGTTGGCCCAGTTGGGATCCTGGAAGTCACCCTCACCTCCCCCTCTATCTCTTCCCCAAAACTAGGGAGACCCCACGTCCTGGCATTTCTTCCCTTGAGCCCCTAGTCTGTTCTCCACCACCCTGTATCACCTCTCGCCTGCACTCCAGCCACCGTCTTGTCCCTGGTCTTCATCCTGCAAGATCACCTCCACCATGGGCTTCGCTGGTGGTACAGTGGTTGAGAGTCCACCTGCCGATGCAGGGGACATGGGTTCGTGCCCCAGTTCGGGAGGATCCCACATGCCATGGAGCAGCTGGGCCCGTGAGCCATGGCCGCTGAGCCTGCACGTCCGGAGCCTGTGCTCCGCAACAGGAGAGGCCACAACAGTGAGAGGCCCACGTACCGCAAAAAAAAAAAAAAAAAAAAGATGACCTCCACCAAACCATCCTCTGCAAGCAGCCAGGGATTTATCTAAAACTCTACTTTGAACATATCACTACTTACCTGTAAGCCTCCTCGTGACCTCAAGAGGAAGCCCAGCCTCCTTGAGGTGCCAGCAGAGCCCTCCATCTCCCCCTGCCTCCTGCTCACCGCTCTGGCCCCGGCTCTGCTGCCCCCTCCTCACTCACCCTGGGCTTTGGTCGCCCCAAAGGATCCTCCCACTCATCGTGTGTTTCAGGCCCCCGTGCCTCTACTCAGTGCCGTTCCCCCTTCCGACATGCCTTTCCTTCTCTGTGTGGTGAATTCCTTCTTAGCCTTCAAGATTCAAGTCAAAGCTGCCAATTCCAGAAGCCGCCCCTGGCCTTTACCTCCACCACCACTGCACTGCCAGAGTTCATTCCTCCTTCTTTCTGCTCCTAGGGTTACTTGTCTCTACCCCTACCATAGTATTTTTCACCCTAATGATTTTTTTAAGTATCCGTCTCCCTCTTGGATGGCGAGCAACTTGAGGACAGGGAATAGATCTGATTCATTTTGTGGCCCCTCAGAGCCTCCTGTGATACCTGGCCCAAACAGGTGTTTGATAAACGTTTGTTGAATCAATGACTCACATCTGAAATTTCCTGGGCTCTCCCCCCACCCCAAGCCCAAGGTAGCCAGTGCAGTGCTGGTGGTAAAAGTGGGGTGTCTCTCATCCTTTCTTTCCTGTAGCCCCAGCAAAGATCATATCCTTTGGGGGCACTGTGACAACACCCTGGATGAGAGATGTCCGGCTGCCTTGCAATTCAGTGGGAGACCCAGCCCCTGCTGTGAAGTGGACCAAGGACAGGTGTGTGGGGGACCCCGCAGGGATAGGTGACCCCCAGGGCTGGGCACCGCAGAGGAGCCATGAAGAGAACCAATGTCCCTCCCTTCCAGCGACTCAGTCACCTCCAGCCCTGCAGGGGCCCAGCCAGGTACATGGCTACCACTCTCACACACAGGCCTGACCTCCCTGGCTCCCCTCTGTTGGCTGCCAAGGACCTCCCTTCCCTGGGTGATTGAAGGGCCCAAGATTCCTGGATATGCCCGGGAAGCACTGAGTAACAGCCCAAGAATCCAGGGTCCCCGAGCCAGCCCCCTACTACTCCCAGCTCCAACTGCTTGCAGACCTGGGGGAGGCCCCCGGAGGAGGGGATGCCTGCTATAACCCATCCCCCACCCCCGCAGCGAAGACTCGGCCATCCCCGTGTCCATGGATGGGCACTGGCTCATCCACACCAATGGCACATTGCTGCTGCGCGCGGTGAAGGCTGAGGACTCGGGCTACTACACCTGTACAGCCACCAACACTGGGGGCTTCGACACCATCATCGTCAACCTTCTGGTGCAAGGTGAGACCCTGCGAGGCGGGTGGGGCTCCGGTGGGGACAGGGATGGAGGAATTCCGTCGTGTGAGAGAGAGGGTTATCGAACGGAAGAAGACCCGCCACTGGGGAGACAGACCCTTGGTGGATCAGAGGGTCCCCGTGGAAGAGGGGGCAGGAGGGCTAGAGAGGAGAATGAGCAGGAGTGAGGGTGGCACCGAGAGGGTGGGACAGCCAGCCCCTCGCCCTCAACCCACCCCAGTGTCAGAGATTAACCTTCTGGTGCGGGCCGGTGGCTCTCCCCTCACAGTTCCCCCGGACCAACCCCGCCTAACTGTCTCCAAAACCTCCGCGTCGTCCATCACCCTGACCTGGATTCCAGGTGACAATGGGGGCAGCTCCATCCGAGGTGAGAGGGGTCTGGATGAGGAGGGGGGAGACAGGGGAAAGAATTCTGGGCCCAGGGGCAGCGGAAGGGCTTCACTCACTCCCACTGCTTGTCCTCATAATGCTTAGGAGATAATGGGGGAGGGGCGATTCAGACCACATGGAAGTTACCCAAGTGCCATGGAAAATATACCAGCCTAGATGTCTGGGCTCTACAACACCCACCCTCCTGTCCACTGGTGAGCTGTGCGAACCTGAGGCAGTCTGTTTTCTTAGGAAGCCTGTCTAATTCTCTGGGCCTTAGTTTCCACATCTGTAAAAGTAGATAGTGCTAGATAGTTCTAGATAGTGCTTCTCAACGTTAAACGTGCATATGAATCACCCGGGGATCTTGTAAGAGCAGATTCTGATTCAGGGGGTCTGGAGTAGAGGCTGAGAATGTGCCTGTCTAACGAGCTCCCAAGTGAGGCTGATGCTCCGGGGCCAGGGGACTAAATATGGAGTAGTAGGGTCTAGATAGGACCCCTCGTAAGCCTCACAGCTCTGGTTTCTGCTCGCCTCCCCACCTTGGCTTCTCAACCCCAACACAAGCGCTGACAGGAGAGAGCCCTACAACTCAGCCCAGGGCCTTTCCATTTTGCATCTAATTTGCATCCACCCCATCCCAGTGGCCAAAGCACCCCCTGCCCCCTGCGGCGCCCAGCCCCATGATGCCTGTTGGGGTACCCCAGGCCCCGCCCTGCCCGACCTGAGCCAGGCAAACCTCCCGGGCAGGCTTCGTGCTGCAGTACTCGGTGGACAACAGCGAGGAGTGGAAGGATGTGTTCGTCAGCTCGAGCGAGCGGTCCTTCAGGCTGGACAGCCTCAAGTGTGGCACCTGGTACAAGGTGAAGCTGGCAGCCAAGAACAGCGTGGGCTCTGGGCGCATCAGTGAGATCATCGAGGCCAAGACCCACGGGCGGGGTAAGGCCCAGGCCGGGGTGGAAGGCTGCTGGGGTAGGGAAGGAGGGCTCAGGGGAGCGTGGAGACTCAAGGGGAGACTCCACCTACTTCCCACCACTGCAGCGTCGGATGAGTCACAGTAGGAGAAACTGGCCCCGCTTCCCTGTGGTGGGATGGCAGATGGGTGGCTCACCTCTTCCTTTTTCCTGCACCTGTCTTCCTCCTTGGCCAGGCCCTTCTCTCCTTGTCCTTCTCTCCCTCCTCTTCTTCCTCCCCTCTGTCCCCTGGAGCATCCCTACTCCCATCTGCGCCTCCCACCGATCCCCTGGAGCCACTGTGGTCCCAGCTGCCCAGGGAAATCTTTCCCAGTCTCTCTAACCTCTCTCTCTCCCTCTGGCCCCCCAGAGCCCTCCTTCAGCAAAGACCAGCACCTCTTCACCCACATCAACTCCACACATGCTCGGCTTAACCTGCAGGGCTGGAGCAACGGGGGCTGCCCTATCACAGCCATCGTGCTGGAGTACCGGCCCAAGGGCACCTGGGCCTGGCAGGGCCTGCGCGCCAACAGGTCCGGGGAGGTGTTTCTGACCGAGCTGCGAGAGGCCACGTGGTACGAGCTGCGCATGAGGGCTTGCAACAGCGCTGGCTGCGGCAATGAGACCACCCAGTTCGCCACCCTGGACTACGATGGCAGTGAGTCGGAAAGGGTGGGCAGGGCTGGAGCAAGGTGCTGCCAGGGAAGCTGGCAGAGAGGCAGACACATAAAGAGATAGACACACAAATAGAAAAGAGGCAGGACTATAGTCAGGGACAAAGGCTGACAGTTGAATAAGCAAGCAAAGGACAGGCCAAGGAGCAGCAGATGGGTAGACAGGTAAGTGGGTAGATATACCTGTGACCAACACAGATGGATAGGCAGACAAGCAGGTCAGTAACGCTAAAGACAGAGGGCCCTTGAAGGTGCAACCCTTGCTCTCCGTTGCTTCAAAGAGATGAGAGGGAGGTAGAGATGCAGTTGCGGTCCTGCCCTATAAGAACCCTCTGCTCAGATGGTACATTAGCCAAGACAGGGTAGCCTGTGCTGCAGTAACAAGTAAACACTAAAAGCTTCATGGCTTGATTTCAATAAAGATTTGTTTCTCACTCTCATAACACTTTGTGAGGGTTGGCTGGCCACCATCTTTAGCTATGCCGTCTTGAACATGTTCTAATCTAACTGCCAGGAAGTCTGGGGAATGTAAATGAGCACACGGATGTTTAGTGAGTACTAACTGCTATCTGCCACATGGGGGCACCTCACACTCATGCACACACATGCATTTAAGCACATAGAGGGCTGAATTCATAGGGACCAGCTGTCACAAGCTAAATTGAGTCTACCTATGTGTTAAGGAAACAGAATAGAAGTGGTATCGGAAGGGGATGGGCTCAAACAAGGAAGGCTTCATGAAGGAGATGACTCTTAAGTGAGGTTTTGAAACAAGCAAGCATCAGGGCTTGGCAGAAGGCCATGTCAGCAGGAGAACTCAGCATTGCCTCCTTGCGGCCCCCAAGGTTAGCAGATTTCGCCCACGGGATGGGGAGCAGGGAGAGAATGCAGGGTGTTTAGTGGCTTTTGCCTCCATCTGGGGAAGAGAGCACAGGATCCCACTTCCCTGACTTTTCTCTCCTACGGTCCTCACCATCCCCCTCAACCTTACCAGCTGGATGTGGGAATCTAAGTTCAGCATTCTAGAAATGAACACTGAACTCCAACAAGCAGTAGACTATCTCTGAGAGACTTTAGGAAAATTCTAAAAGGAAGTCACTAATAGCATATGCAGTATAAAAACTACACAACTGTTCATGGCTGTCCTGATGGGACCAGAATTAGGGGGAGCAGAGGGGAGAGTTGGGGCTCTGCACCAGGAAGTAGAGATCAGAGTGAGACCAAAGGCAGCAAAAGAGGGCCAAGGGCTGCCTGGCCCATGAGACTCTGCATAACACTCAACTCATAAGGGACAACTGACTCCCTTCTGCACCCCTGTTCAGGCACCATCCCGCCCATCAAGTCTGCACAAGGCGAGGGGGACGATGTGAAGAAGCTGTTCACCATTGGCTGCCCGGTCATCCTGGCCACCCTGGGGGTGGCACTGCTCTTCATCATTCGCAAGAAGAGGAAAGAGAAGCGGCTGAAGCGACTCCGAGGTGGGCGAGTTTCCTATGGGCTTCCTGGGAGGGAGTGCTGACCCTCAGCCACGCTGGCCACTTTCCACTGGCCCACAGCACCATCTGGACAAGGAGGAGTGCCCGTGTCCCCTTGAAGGGAGAGCTGCCACTCCAGCCTTCTGAAACCCCTTGGTTGTTCACTGCTTCCTCCTCTATGCCCCCAGGACTTTGTGCCTGCCCTCACCAGGGCTGACTTTTAGAGGTACACAGTGGTAAAACCATATTGCTTGTTAAAATATTTAAACATTTCCATGTTGATTGGTAAATAGATGTTACTCCCTTCTTCCCTGGATGCTCCATTCTCTCATATAGGATCCCCGAGACTTTCCTAGGACCCAGCCACTAAAGACTTTGCTCTGGTTTGCCTGAGCTGTTTCCATGCCTTGTCAGGTGCTAAATATTTTTAATATCACCCCCTGTCCCAACACCTGCTACCATAGTCTGGCATGAATGGGTCTGATTTACCTGATTTCCCCAGGACCCACTAGTTGCTTAATAAATGTCTGTTCACACATCTGGAAAACATTTATTGAGTATCTGCTGTATTGTAGATACTGCCAGACATTGGAGGTGTAAAGATGAATGAAGAAGGAACAGCCCATGCCCTTATAGAATTCACAGCCAAGGCACAATAATAGCACAGAAGAGGGAATGACTAAGCCTGCCTAGGGTGTTTGTTTAGGAGTTGGGTAGATGAAAGGATGATTCAGTGGGTGGTTAATGGTTGTTAAATGGATGGATGGTTGGATGGATGGATGGAAGATTGGATGGTTGATGGATTGATAGTTGAATCGATGGTTGGATCAATGGAAGGATGGATGGATGGATGGATGGATGGATGGATACTTGGATGGATAGATGGATGATAAGATGGATAGATGGTTGTATGAATGGATGATTGGATGAATGGTTGAATAGAAGAATGGATAATTAGATGAATGGTTGAACAGATGATTGTACAGATGATTAGATGGTTGGATGGGTTGATGGTTGAATGGAGGAATGGTTGGATCAGTGGATGGATGGATGGATGGATGGATGGGTAGTTGAATGAATGCATGATGTATGGGTGGGATGGATTGACAGGTGGATAGATCAATAATGAATGGATGGATGAGTGGGTAGATAGATGGTTGAATGCGTTCATGAAGCTAGATTCGATCTAACAGCTCATTCTCAGTTATCAGAGGTCTAGTGGATTACCTGGGTCCTTTGCTTCTCCTCTCTTATCAATTCCTAACCTGAGAGTCCTGAACCTATTCAAGGCTCCTCTGAGACAAAGCAGTGACCCTCAAATCCATCCATGGACTTTTTGGGGACAGATGTCCTAGAGAAGGATATGAAGCTTCTTGGTTGAAGTCATCTGGAGATACCCATTGACCCCCTCTACTTCATTCCCCACTCTCTCCTCTCCCCAACAGATACCTGAGGACAGACCTACCACTGATGCCCATTTCCAGACTGCTATGATGTTTTGTTTGATTAGAGTCAATTCAGGAAGCTGATGGAGCACTTTACATACCCTCTGCTTTGGGAAGGATCTCCCTATTAGATAAAAATCTGAGGAAAGGAAAGCAGAACTGAGCCAAATCCTGAATTGGGAGCAGTGAGACCTTATGTTTTGGACTGTCTCAGAACTCCTTATATTTCTTCCCAGGAGACTAGCCCTGGCCCCATTTTAGGAAGTTCTCCCACCTTGTTCCCCGTGCCTCTTCCAATTCTCATCCTTCTCAGACTCCATTCTCACTCAGTCCCCTCTCTACTGTTTTGCAGATGCAAAGAGTTTGGCAGAAATGTTAATAAGGTGGGTGTCACATAGCTGCTTCCTCTCTCCTCCCCTCCCCCTTCCTCCCTTCAGGGTACAGGTTTCTAAGACCCCACTGTCCTGCAAAACCCCTCCCCCAACCCGTTATGGCTGCTGAGTCACCCACCTCCAACCCTTCTCTCCACAGCAAGAACAACCGAAGCTTTGACACCCCCGTGAAGGGGCCACCCCAGGGCCCACGGCTACACATTGACATCCCCAGGGTCCAGCTACTCATCGAGGACAAGGAGGGCATCAAGCAGCTGGGTGAGTGACAGGTGCCATGAGCTCTCTGTCCTGCTGAGTGTGCTTCCCCAGGCCACATCCCACGAAGGGCAACCACCAGTCCTCACACAGTGCCCAGGGTTCCAGAAGCAGCCCCATCAACAACTCAACAACCTAGGAACTCGCTGCAGCTTCTCTCAAGGACTAGGTTTCCTCCTCCGTTAATGGGAAGACTTGACCTGACCTTTCTTGGTTTCATTGTTGGATAAAGACAAAGAGAAATTTGGGAAGCAAAGATGGTGCCCAAAGGGAAGGACTGCTGCTGATTGTACTTCTTCCCCCAGGAGATGACAAGGCCACCATTCCTGTGACGGATGCTGAGTTCAGCCAAGCTGTCAACCCTCAGAGTTTCTGCACCGGTGTCTCCTTGCACCACCCAGCCCTCATCCAGAGCACAGGACCCCTCATCGACATGTCTGACATCCGGCCAGGCACCAGTATGCATTATCCCCGGGGAGACAGCCCTCCTCCCACACGGGGTTTCGTGGGCACAGCATAAGACAGAGGTGACATTTTTTTTAAAAAGGAGGGAGGAGCAGCGTGGAAGAAGGGAAAGAGCACTGGAATCAGAGTCTAGAGACCTTGATTATAGACTCACTAGCTATGGCCTTGGGCGTGTCACTAACCATATCTCTCTGGGCCTCAGTTTCCTTACCTAGACATTTTGAGAGCGTTAGTTGTTCTTTCTCTCCAAGGGCCTTCTGCATCTTCCACTATGACTCTGGACATAAGCATAGAATACATCCAGGACTGTAGGGACTGAACGGACAGTCAGGAGGCAGCAGGAGATGAGGTGACATTCTTCCCAGGCTGGAGGAAAAGACAGGGTGGCCGGGGAGGACTAGGACGCCGCCCAGTGCCCGACACTGCTGCTCTCCTCCTCCACAGACAGCTGTGTGGTCAGGAAAGGCAGCTCGCTCAGCTTTCCCAGGGGAGCTTCTGTGGCTGCTGCTTCCTCCTCCCTTGCTCCTGCTGCCCTTTCTGGTACATGCCAGCTGCCCAAGCCTGAATGCCTGCAGCTGGACGGTACTAGCTCTTGCTTCCTCTGTGCAGATCCAGTGTCCAGGAAGAATGTAAAGTCAGCCCACAGCACCCGGAACCGGTACTCAAGCCAGTGGACTCTGACCAAGTGCCAGGCCTCCACACCCGCCCGCACCCTCACCTCCGACTGGCGCACTGTGGGCTCCCAGCATGGTGTCACTGTCACCGAGAGTGACAGCTACAGTGCCAGCCTCTCCCAGGACACAGGTAAGCCCAAGGACCTGCCTTCATTCTGCTCACTCTCCTCCAGCTCCCCCATTATCCATCTCCACCTTTGGTTTTCCCAACTCCTACCTGCCAGCTGTTGGAGTCCAAGGCACAGGTCAGTTTCATTTCCAGCTGGTCACTGACTCACTCTGTGGCTATGACAAAAACACTTGACCTAGCGGAGCTCTGCTTGGTCAAGGATTTCGTTTTGCTCTCCCAAAAGATGACAGAGAAAATGGTACACATGATGTTTGTTGGAGAAAAGGCTGAGTGCTGCTCAGAGGATGATGCTTATTTTCAAGAATGAAAGATGTTCTGCCCTTCATTAGGCAGCACATCAAATATCCCACTTCTGCCACCACCACTACCTTCACAGGCAGAGAGCAGGACCTTGTGAGCCTGGTCCACTCCATAGTCAGGCTTTCAGATGGCAGCTGGGCTTATGGGTAGGGGAACTGCTCAGTCTGATCTCATTTACACCCTTTCCCCATAAACCCACTTTATTTTTTATCGAGATATAATTGACGTATAACATTTAGTTTCAGGTGTACAACATAATGATCTGATATTTGTAATATATTGCAAAATGATCACCACAGTAAGTCTAGTTAACACCCATCACCATGTATTGTTACAATTTTTTTTCTTATAATGAGAACTTTAAAGAACTACTCTCTTAGCAACTTCCAAATATTCAATACAGTGTTATTAATTATAGTTATCATGCTGTACATTACATCCCCATGACTTATTTATAACCGGAAGTTTGTACCTTTTGACCACCTTCACCCATTTTGCCCAGCTCCCACCCCCCACCTTTGGCCACCACCAATCTATTCTCTGTATCAGTGAGCTTGGGGGTTTTGTTTGGTGTTGTTGGGGGTTTTTTAGGTTCCACATATAAGTGAGATCATACAGTGTTTGTCTTTCTCTGTCTGATTTGTTTCACTTAGCATGATGCCCTCAAGGTCCATCCATATCTTCCCAAATGGCAAGATTTCCTTTTTTATGGCTGAGTAATATCTCATTTTGTGTGTGTGTGTGTGTGTGTGCGTGTGTGTGTGTGTGTGTGTGTATATATATATATATATATATATATATCACATATTCTTTATTTACTCATCCACCAATGGACATACAGGTGCTTCCATGTCTTGGCTATTGTAAATAATGCTGCAATGAATATGGGAGGTGCCACTCATTTCCCCTCAACTCTGTGCCTTCCATCTCCCCAGACAAAGGACGGAACAGCATGGTGTCCACTGAGAGCGCCTCTTCCACCTATGAGGAGCTGGCCCGGGCCTATGAGCATGCCAAGCTGGAGGAACAACTGCAGCATGCCAAGTTTGAGATCACCGAATGCTTCATCTCCGACAGCTCCTCTGACCAGATGACCACAGGCACCAACGAGAACGCCGACAGCATGACATCCATGAGCACACCCTCAGAGCCTGGCATCTGCCGCTTCACCGCCTCCCCACCCAAGCCCCAGGATGCCGACCGGGGCAAAAATGTGGCTGTGCCCATCCCTCACCGGGCCAACAAGAGTGAGCGCTCAGACCACCTCCCTTGCTGTGTCCCCTGCCCCCAAACCCCACGAGCCCTGGCTAGACCTAGCCCTAACTGCACCTGGGTCCTGCCAGCCCAGCACGGCTTCTTGGCAGTCGGGGGGTAGTGCAAAGAACAAGGGCTTGGGAGCAGGCAGATCAGGGCGCACATCCTGGCTTAACCTCTTAATACTGCTGTGACCTTGGGCAAGTCATTTAACCTCTCTGGCCTTAATTTTCTCATTTGTAAAATGCAACTGATAGCATATACTTTGCATTGTTGTAAGGATCATTAGAAATGATATACGTGCCTGGCACATAGTAGGTTCTCATTAAGTAGTGATCATTCCCTTAATCTGAAGCTATGCCAGGATGGAAAGAGAATGCTTATGGGGTCAGCTGCCCAATGGCCATTGGTCTCAATACTGTTGGAACTTAATCTAGACCCAAAGGAGCAATCCTGGCAGTTCAGCCCGTGGTGGCCAAACCTCTTGGTGGGCAAGGACCTAGCCTGACTGGGAACCATCTGACTCCAGGGGCCTGGCCAGAGCATATGTCCTTTGGGGTCAGCAGGGCAGGTCTAGGATAACCAGGGGGAGGGGAGCAGGGAAGCCCCCCAGCAGACATTAGGGCCACAGGGTGCAAGGCCCAGGCTGTCAAAGCAGGCAATCTGGTCTGCTCAGCACTGGCCTTGCTAAGTGGCCATGCTGACCTAGGGGCTCAGGGTCATCTAGAGAAGAGCCTGGGGTAACAGAAATGACAAAGACTTAGGAGACGAGCAGCCCTGAATGACTCCCCCTCCCTGTGTAGCTGTGTGAAGTTGGGCAAATTACTTAATCTCTCTGAACTTCAGTTTCCTCACTTGCAAAATGCAGGCAGGTATTAACCTACGCAGGGGGCTGTGGGGACTAAACGAGATGACCTAAGGAAAGTGCCTGGCACAGTGAACGGGAGAGAGGCACGTGCAGAGGCGAGGGTGCTCACAGGGCAGAGGGATCAGCATGTGAGGGTCCTAGAAGCTTGCCCCGTGGAGGCACTTTAAGAAATTTGGAACATTCTGCCTGGAGAAGAGGAGACGAAGGAGAGGGATGGGGAAATGTAGCTGACTTCAGATGTCTGAAAGGCCGCGGTGAGAAAGAGGGGAAAGCCTTGTTCTGGGGGTCCTCAGAGGACAGAATCGGGCTGAATGTGGGGAGGTGACAGGGAGTGACATTCCTTTCCTCCTCGGAGTAAAGAAAAGCTTTCTAGGGAATTCCCTGGCGGTCCAGTGGTTGAGACTTGGCGCTTTCACTGCCATGGACCCGGGTTCGATCCCTGGTCGGGGAACTAAGATCCCACAAGCCACGCAACATGCCAAAAAAAAAAAAAAAAAAAACGCTTTCTAACAGCCAGAGCTCTTAGGACATCCCTGTTTACAAATGAGCTCTTCACCAGCTGAAGCTGATCGGCTATAGTGATCAATTAACAATGGGTATCAATTTACTGAGCACTGCCGTGCGCTAGCCACTGTACTAAGCGCTTTCCTTACTTTATCTCATTCCCTCCTCACAGTATTCCTGTAGGGAAATATGATTATCCCCATTGCATAGATAAGAAAACTGAGGCTCAGAGAGGCCAAGTAACATCTTTCCTCGACTCTTTACTGCCTGTCTGGTGGAGGGACTCCTATGCCAGGTCAGGGAGAAGACTGAGGGGTAGGGGTGGGGGAACAAGCTGGCCGCTGGTTCCAAGAGGCCTCCAGCACTAACACGCCCTGCTTCCTCCATTCCAGGTGACTACTGTAACCTGCCCCTCTACGCCAAGTCGGAGGCCTTCTTCCGAAAGGCAGACGGGCGGGAGCCCTGCCCCGTGGTCCCGCCCCGCGAGGCCTCCATCAGGAACCTGGCTCGAACCTACCAGCCCCAGGCTCGCCACCTGACCCTGGACCCTGCCAGCAAGCCCTTGGGCCTCCCGCACCCGGGGGCCACCGCCACAGCCACCTTACCTCAGAGGACTCTGGCCATGCCAGCTCCCCCAGCTGGCACGGCACCCCCGGCACCCGGTCCCACCCCTGCCGAGCCCCCGGCTGCCCCCAGTGCCGCCCCTCCGGCCCCCAGCACTGAGCCTCCGCGGGCCGGGGGCCCACACACCAAAATGGGGGGCTCCAGGGACTCACTTCTCGAGATGAGCACATCAGGGGTAGGGAGGTCTCAGAAGCAGGGAGCCGGGGCCTACTCCAAATCCTACACCCTGGTGTAGGGGCACAACCAGAAGAGCGGCCCTCCGCCTGGACCTGTCTGCACCTCCGGCCCTCACACACCAGCTGGGCTGATTTCCTGCATTATTTATATTAAATTGACAGACAAAAACCAACCAACAAGGGAAAGACAACCCCCAAGTCATGAACGCTTGTACATAGAACTCTTTTGTACAAATGAAACTATTTTCTTCTTCTCCATGAAGCCAGGGCACAAAGAATTTGACAGTGCAAGTCAAATTCCCCACCCCACAAAATATGTGTGGAGAGATATATACATATATATAGAGAGAGGAACACATCGACAAGCTATATATCTATATATTTCTCTCACCTTATTTTGAGACAGAGGCACAAAGGCTCAGCAATTTTTCCCTCCCACTCACCCTCCCTCCAATCTAGGTGGTTTTGACAAAGACCAAAATCCCAACTCAGAGACACTGCATGCGATTTTACTGTTCCAAGAAAACCAGGAGTTGCTTCAATTTGCAGATGCTTATGTGTTGATACCTTTTTCTATGAAAAAAGACCCAGCGCCGTGTGCAATAAAGGTTATGTTTCTACATGGTGGCTTTTTTCCCATTTGGCAAGGGCCAGTGGGGAGGCAGGGAGGAGAGGCCCCTATACCAGGCCGTCTGTCTCTCAGGGAGAGACTTCAAGAAGCCCGGCTTTAGTTCAGCACGTTAAACTTTTAAAAAGGCTTTTCATTAGCCAATCTGCCTCCTTGAGCACTTCTGTGCTGGGCCCTACAGGGAACCAGCTGTGTGTCTTTGAGCGAGCTCCTAAACCTCTCTGAGCCACAGTTTGCTTATCGGTAAAATGAGGCAACCTTGGAGAGAGCGCTGGGGAGCTGGTATGGGGGTGGAAGGCTGTGTCTACTGGCTTCTCTCCTTTGGGAGAAAGCAGTGTAGCCAGGGGAACAAAGCAGTTGTGTAAGAGATGCCTCTAAACTGGGAAGGGAAGGAGAGATAATATTACCCTGGGGGTCCGTCCAGAGCCTGAAGTTCTGGGCTGACTGTTAGGACAAGATAAGGCCAAAGAGAGAAGGAGTGAGGTCATCAGAGGTCGGAGCCGTGAAAAGGGCTCATGGAGGAGGGGAATGGGTTGCAGCCAGAGAGAATGAGGCAGCGTGAGGGGGGGCACCTGGCGTCAGAGGAGCTGCAATTAGATTCCAGGTGGAAGGAATCGCACCCACGTGCAGGTACGTAAAGGAGCCGTTTCTGAGAAGAGGGTCAAAGGGCACGTGAACGGGGCTTCAAAGACGTGAGGGTTTGGATAGGCAGAGGAGAGGGAAAGACCCAGGAGAACGCAAAAGCCCAGAGGCGTGGAGTTCACGGAGCCCCTCTGCGGTGGCCAGGACCCTGGGTGAAAAGGAAGTGTCCCTCAGAAGTACAAAGGGGGCTCCTGAGCTCAGCACCCAAAGTCGAGACTGAGTTGTGGACCCGGAATCTGGAAGGAAGGTGAGCCTGCTGTTCCCACGACCCCTTCCCCAAAACGGAGAGAAGGAAGAGGGAAGGGGACCCCAGGGCTGGGGAGGGAGGGAGGGAGGAAGGGAAGGTGTGTGCAGGATGTGAGTTGTACCCGTCAGTCTGGGCCACAGGGAAGCCCTGCCTGGCATGCATGACCTTGGATAGAAGCACTTTCCAATAAGCAGCTCATTCCACAAACATTTCCTGAGCCCCAGCGAGTGCGGACACAGGAGCTCCCCACCATGGGTAACTACATTGCGGGGGGGGGGGCTGCTGGCATGAAAGAGGGGAGGGGGCAGAGGTTATGTGCTCCTGGGTGACTCCTAGGCCCTTGGGGAGAGTCCCTCTCAGCCCGGATGCACCCGGAGAATCTGCTAACGGTATTAGTGAGAAAAAGCCCTCCAGACTCCTTCCATCACTGGAGGACGGGCCACCTCCCCAGGGCTGCATGCGCCACCTGCAGGTCACTTCTCAAACTGCAGGCACAATGATCAAGCCCCGAGTTCTCATTGAAGATAGGCTGATGTAAACTCACGGCAGGTTTGGGAAGTCGGCATCACCATCTCCATTGGGCAGGTGAGAAAGCTGGAGCCCTGGAGAGCTGAGTAAGTTATCCAAGGTTAGAGGAGCAGGAAGAGATGGAGATGCGGTTCAAACCAAGAGCATCTGATTCCTTAACCACTGGGTCATCCTGCCCCATGTTTCACTATTCAGAGGCTGAGTTTCAGTTCTACCCCGAGGATGATGCACTCCGCCAGGACCAAGTGACCCAGCTGGGCTCACTGATGGGAAAGCAGCCAGTGTGGAACTGTTAGCCATTCAGGGAGGGGAGCCTCTACAACATGCTGAGCTGGATGGAGTGGGCGGATCTGATGGGCTGACTCTGGCAGGGACAGTAATAGCAGGGGAGGTGTTCAGCTCTGGGGCTCTGTTGGAGAAGGCCTTGGACCAGAGGTGGACCTTGTAGGAGGAAAAGGACTTGAAGAGGCAACAGAGCAGTGAAGCACGAGCCAGTTTCACTTGTGCTCAGTGAGCTGGGACCCCTTACTAAGAAACACGAGTTCTGGAAATTCAGACAGACTCGTGCAAAATCCACACAGTTTTGTGGGCTGATGATTTCTTTTTTTTTTTTTTTTTTTTTTTTTTTTAAATTTTTTATTAGTTTCTGCTTTATAACAAAGTGAATCAGTCATACACATACATCTGTTCCCACATCCCTTCCCTCATGCATCTCCCTCCCTCCCACCCTCCCCATCCCACCCCTCCAGGCGGTCACAAAGCACCGAGCTGATCTCCCTGTGCCATGCGGCCGCTTCCCACCATCTATCTACCCCACGTTTGGTAGTGTATATATGTCCATGCCTCTCTTTGGGCTGATGATTTCTAACCTCGATGCGTTCTTTAGCTAAACCACAAGCCTGCCTGTTTGAACAGAACCCAGAAGCTAGTTCACTGATTAGCTCACCTCCTGCTCACTCATCCCCGGCTCATCATCACTGAACTCTTTATCTGGAGCCGTCATCTTAAGCATTTTCCTGCTCCTTTCCAGATCTCCACCAGACAAGACCACCATGTGTCTCTAGCATCTTGATACTCAAAGTATGGTCCATAGTCCAGCAGCAGCATCACCTAGGAGCTTGTTAGAAATGTGAGTTCCTCACCCCAGGACCACTGGATCCAAATCTGCAGTTAGCAAAATCCCTAGAGGATTCGTATGCACCCTAGAGTTCAAGAAGCCCTCCTCTAGAAAGGCTTCCGAGAGACCATGCCCTTGCTCTCTCCCTTCTGCCAAAAACCAGAGCTAGACCAGTGGATCCTAGTTGCACATCAGATTCACCTGAGAAGCTTGTTAAAAAACAAGCCCAGATCTCGCCAATCTCAACTGAATCACAATTTGCAGGCATTCAACCCAGGCATTTGTATTTTTTGTATGTGTGGTAAAAGATCTACAAAGTAACATTTACCGTTTTAACTATTTCTTAAAACTT
Source organism: Mesoplodon mirus (assembly GCF_964341445.2). Lineage (NCBI taxonomy): Eukaryota > Metazoa > Chordata > Mammalia > Artiodactyla > Ziphiidae > Mesoplodon > Mesoplodon mirus. The sequence continues at coordinate 125,999,969 of NC_138983.1, read as the reverse complement.
TTAAACTTTTATATTAGAGAATAGTTGATTTACAATGTTGTGTTAGTTTCTGCTCTACAGCAAAGTGATTCAGTTATACCTATACGTATATCCATTCTTTTTCAGACGCTTTTACCACATAAATTATTACAGAATATTGAGTAGAGTTCCCTGTGCTATACAGTAGGTCCTTGTTGGTTATCTATTTTATATATAGTAGTGTGTGTATGTTAATCCCAAACTCCTGATTAATCCCTCCCCCCCACCTTTCCCCTTTGGTAACCATTAGTGTGTTTTTGAAGTCTGTGAGTCTGTTTCTGTTTTGTAAATAAGTTCAGTTGTATCATTTTTTAGATTCCACATATAAGTGATATCATATGGTATTTGTCTTTCTCTTCCTGACTTACTTCACTTGGTGTGATAATCTCTAGGTCCATCCATGTTGCTGCAAATGGCATTATTTCATTCTTGTTTATGGCTGAGTAATATTCCACTGTATATGTGTACCACATCTTCTTTATCCATTCACCTGTAGGTGGACATTAGGTTTGCTTCCATGTCTTGGCTTATTGTGTACAGTGCTGCAGTGAACATTGGGGTGCATGTACCCTTTCAGCTTATGGTTTTCTCCGGATATATGCCCAGGAGTGGGATTGCTGGGTCATATGGTAGTTCTTAAGTTTTTTAAAGAACTGCCATACTGTTCCCCACAGTTGCTGTACCAACTTACACTCCCACCAACAGTGTAGGAGGGTTCCCCTTTCTCCACACCCTCTCCAGCATTTATTGTATGTGGCCTTTCTGACGATGGCCATTCTGCCTGGTGTGAGGTCATACCTCATTGTAGTTTTAATTTGCATTTCTCTAATAATTAGTGATGTTGAGCATCCTTTCATGTGTTTGTGGCCATCTGTATGTCTTCTTTGGAGAAATGTCTATTCAGGTCCTCTGCCCATGTTTTGATTGGGTTGTTTGTTTTTTTTTTTTGATATTGAGCTGCATGAGCTGTTTATTTTGGAGATCAATCCCTTGTCAGTCGCTTCATTTGCAAATAATTTCTCCCATTCTGTGGGTTGTATTTTCCTTTTGTTTACGGTTTCCTTTGCTGTGCAGAAGCTTTTAATTTTCATTAGGTCTTGTTTGTTTATTTTTGTTTATCTTTTCATTACTTTAGGAGGTGGATCCCAAAAGATATTGCTGAAATTTATGTCAGTGTTCTGCCTATATTTTCCTCTAAGAGTTTTAGAGTATTCAATCTTACATTTAGTTCTTTAATTTCATTCTTTTACATGTAGCTGTCCAGTTTTCTCAGCACCACTTATTGAAGAGACTGCCTTTTCTCCATTGTATATTCTTGCCTCCTTTGTCATAATAGTTGGCCATAGGTGCGTGGGTTTATCTCTGGGCTTTCTATCCTGTTCCAATGATCTATATTTCTGTTTTTGTGCCAGTACCATATTGTCTTGATTACTGTAGCTTTGTAGTACAGTCTGAAGTCAGGGAGTCTGACTCCTCCAGCTCCATTTTTCTTTCTCAGGATTGCTTCGGCTATTCAGGGTCTTTTCTGTTTCCATACAAATTAAAAAATTTTTTATTCTAGTTCTGTGAAAAATGCCACTGGTAATTTGACAGGAATTGTATTGAATGTGTAGGTTGCCTTGGGTAGTATAGTCATTTTGACAATATTGATTCTCCCAATCCAGGAACATGGTATATCAACCCATCTGTTTGTGTCATCTTCGATTTCTTTCACCAGTGTCTTATAGCTTTCAGAGTACAGATGTTTTGTCTCCTTAGGTAGGTTTATTCCCAGGTATTTTATTTTTTGATGCAATGGTAAATGAGGTTGTTTCCTTAATGTCTTAACCATTTTTAAGTGTGCAATTCAGTAACATTAAGTAGATTCACCTTGTGGTGCAACCATCACCATTATCCATTTCCAGAACTTTTTCATCTTCCCAAAGAAAAAAACTCTGTACCCATTAAACACTAATTCCCCATTTCCCTTTCCCCCAGCCCCTGGCAACCACCACTCTACTTTCTGTCTCTATTAATTGGACTACTCTAGATGCCTCATGTCAGTGGAATCACAGTCACACAGTATTTGTCCTTTCTGTTGGCTTACTTCACTCAGCATGTTTTCAAGGTTCATCCATGTTGTAACATGTATCAGAATTTCATTCATTTTTAAGGGGGAATAATATTCCATTGCATGTATACATCACATTTTTTTATCCCATTCACTTACTGATGGACACTTGGGTTCTTTCCTTTTGTTTGTGAATACTGCTGCTATGAGCATTGGTGTATAAGTACCTGTTTGGGTCCCCACTTTCAATTCTTTTAGGTATATAACTAGGAGTGGAATTGTTGGATCAAATGGTAATTCTGTTTAACTTTTTTTCATGAAGAACATATTTCTTTTTTACTGAGGTATAGTTGACATATAATATTGTATGTACATGATTTGATATTTGTATACATTGTGAAATGATCACCACAATAAGTCTCGTTAATATCTGTCACCATACAAAGTTACCAAATTTTTTTCTTGTGACTTTTAAGATCTACTCTTTTAGCAACTTTTATATATGCAATACAGTATTATTAGCCATAGTTACCCTGCTATACATTACATCCCCATGACTTATTTTGTAGCTGAAGTTTGTACCTTTTGACCCCCTTCATCCATTTAGCCCACTCCACCACCCACCCACCCCCAACCCTGCCTCTGGCAACCACTAATCTGTTCTCTGTATCTATGAGCTTGTAGTTTGGGGGTTTTGTTGTTGTTGTTTTAATATTCCATGTATAAGTGAGATCATGGAATCCCTTGGCAGTGATTCAAATACAACAGTATTTGTCTTTCTCTGTCTGACTTATTTCACTCAGCATAATGCCCTCAAGCTCCATTCATATCATCACAAATGGCAAGATTTTATTCTTTTTATGGCTGAATAGTATTCCATTGTATGTATATATCATATCTTCTTTATTCTTCATTGATGGACACTTAGGTTGCTTCCATGTCTTGGCTATTGTAAATAAGGCTGCAATGAGCATGAGGGTATAGATGTCTTTTCGCATTAGTGTTTTTGTTTTCTTTGGGTAAATACCCAGAAGTGTAATTCCTGGGTCATGTGATAGTTCAATTTTTAATTTCTTGAGGAACCTCTGTACAGTTTTCCATAGGGGCTACACCAATTTACAGTGCCACCAACCGTGTACAAGAGTATACTTTTCTCCATATCCTTACCAACACTTGTTATTTCTTTTTGATAATACCCATTCTAAAAGGGGTGAGGTGCTCTCATTGTGGTTTTGATTTGTATTTCCTTAATGATTAATGATGTTGAGCACCTTTTCATGTACTTTTGGCCACCTGTGTGTCTTCTTTGGAAAAATATTTATTCAGATTTTCTGTCCATTTTTTAGCCAGATTGGTTTTTTCTATTAAGTTGTATGAGTACTCTGTATATTTTGGATATTAACCCCTTATCAGACATACAATTTGCAAATATTATCTACCATTTAGTAGGTTGCCTTTACATTCTGTTAATGGTTTCCTTTGCTGTGCAGCAGCTTTTTAATTTGATGTAATCCCACCTGTTTATTTTTGCCTTTATTGCCTTTGCTTTTGGAGTCAGATCCAAAAAATCATCACCAAAAATGATATCAAGGAGCTTACTGCCTATGTTTTCTTCTAGAAATTTTATGATTTCTTGTCTTACATTCAAGTCTTTAACCCATTTTGAGTTACTTTTTGTGTATGGTGTAAGATAGTGGTCAGGTTTCATTCTTTTGCATGTGGCTGTCCAGTTTTCCCAACAGCATTTATTATAGAGACTGTAATTTCCCCATTATATATTCTTGGCTCCTCTGTTGTAAATTAATTGAGCATATATGTGTGGGTTTATTTCTGGGCTCTCTATTCTATTCCACTGATCTATGTGTCTATTATTATGCCAGTACCATAATGTTATGATTACTATAGCTTAGTAATATAGTTTGAAATCAGGGAGGATGATGCCTCCAGCTTTGCTGTTCTTTCTCAAGATTGCTTTGGCCACTTGACATCTTTTGTGGTTCCACACAAATTTGGGGGTTGTTTGTTCTATTTCTATGAAAAATGCCATTGGAATTTTGTTAGGGATTGCATTGAATCTGTAGATCGCTTTGGGGATTATTGACATTTTAACAATATTAATTCTTCCAATCTGTAAGTACAGAATAATTTTCCACTTATTTGTGTCTTCTTCAATTTCTTTCATCAGTGTCTTATAGTTTTCAGAGTACAGTATTTCACCTCCTTGGTTAAATTTATTCCTAAGGATCTTATTCTTTTTGATACAATTGTAAATGAGGTTGTCTTCTAATTTCCCTTTCTGATAGTTTGTTATTAGTGTACGTAAACATAACAGATTTTGTATATTGATTTTTATATTCTGCAACTTTACTGAATTTGTTTATTCTAAGAGGTTTTTTGGTAGAGTCTTTAGGGTTTTCTATATACAATATCATGTCATCTGCAAATAGTGACAGTTTTACTTCTTCCTTTCCAATTTGGATGACTTTTATTTATTTTTCTTGCCTAACTGCTCTGCCTAGGACTTCCATACTATGTTGAATAAAAGTGGTAAGAGTGGACATCCTTGTCTTGTTCCTGATCTTAGAGGAAAAGCTTTCAGCTTTTCTCCGTTATGTATGATGTTAATTGTGGGTTTGTCATATATGGCCTTTACTCTGTTGAGGTATGTTCCCTGTATTCCCACTTGGTTGAGAGTTTTTTTTTTTTTTTTTTTTTTTTTTTTGCGGTATGCGGGCCTCTCACTGTTGTGGCCTCTCCCGTCGCGGAGCACAGGCTCCGGACGCGCAGGCCCAGCGGCCATGGCTCACGGGCCCAGCCGCTCCGCAACATATGGGATCCTCCCAGACCGGGGCACGAACCCGTATCCCCTGCATCGGCAGGCGGACTCCCAACCACTGCGCCACCAGGGAGGCCCGGTTGAGAGTTTTTATCGTAAATGAATGTTGGATTTTTGTCAAATGCTTTTTCTGCATCTATTGAGATGATCATATGATTTTTATACTTCATTGTGTTAATGTGGTGTATAATGTTGACTGATTTGCAGACGTTGAACCATCCTTGCATCCTGGGAATAAATCTCACTTAATTGTGATGTATGATCCTTTTAATGTATTATTGAATTATTTTTGCTAATATTTTGTTGAGAATTTTTACATCTATATTCATCTGGGATGTTGGCCTGTAATTTTCTTTTCTTGTGGTGTCCTTGCCTGGTTTTGGCAATGCTGGCCTCATAAAATGAGTTTGGATTTGTTCCCTCCTTTTCTATTTTTTTGGAAGATTTTGAGAAGGATTGGTATTAATTCTTATTTGAATATTTAGTAGAACTCACGAATGAACCATCTGGTCCTGGACTTTGGTTTGTGGGAAGCTTTTTAATTGCTGATTCAATCTCCTTACTAATAATTGGTCTATTTAGATTTTCTGTTTCTCCATGGTTCAGTCTTAGAAGTTTGTATGTTTCTAGGAATTTATCCATTTTGTCTAGGCTGTCCAATTTGGCATGTAATTGTTCATAGTAGTTTCTTAAGATCCTTTCTATTTCTGTAGTATCAGTTGCAATGCCTCCTCTTTCATTTTTTTTTTTTCCCACACCACCTGGCTTGTGGGACCCTAGTTCCCTAACCAGGGATCAAACCAAAGGTCCCTGCACTGGAAGTGTGGAGTCTTAACACTGGACCCCCAGGGAATTCCCTCCTCTTTCATTTCTGATTGTATTAATTTGAGCCCTCTCTTCTTTTCTGAATGAGTCTAGCTAAAGGTTTATCAATTTTATCTTTTCAGACAACCAGCTCTTAGTTCATTGACTTTTTTCCTATTGTCTTTTTAGTCTCTTTTATTTACTTCCACTCTGATCTTTATTTCCTTCCTTCTACTAACTTTGGGCTTCATTTGTTCATTTCTTAGTTCCTTAAGGTATAAATTTAGGTTGTTTTGAGATTTTTCTTGTTTCCTGAGGTAGGTATTTATAACTATGAACTTCCCTCTTAGAACTGTTTTTGCTGCATCCCACAAATTTTGGTATATGTCCATTTTCATTTGTCTCAAGCCATTTTTTAATTTCTTATTTGATTTTTTCATTGACCCATTTGTTGCTCAGTAGCATGTTATTTAATCTCCACATATTTGTGAATTTTCCAGTTTTCTTCTTGTGACTGATCATTTTAACCATTTTTAAGTGTAGAGTTCAGTTGCATTAAGTACATTTACAATGTTGTGCAACATCACCACTATCCATTTCCAGAACTTTTTCATCATCCCAAAGAAAAACTCTATGCCCATTAAGCGCTAGCTCCTTTTCCCCTCCACCCAGCCTCTGGTAACCACCATTCTATATTCTGTCTCTGTTAATGTGACTAGTCTAGGAAACTCATATAAGTGGAATCATACAGTATTTGTCTTTTTTGTCTAGGTTTTTTCACTCAGCATAATGTTTTCATGGTTCACCCATGTTGAAGCATGTATTAGAATTTCATTCCTTTTTAAGGCTAAATAATATTCCATTGTGTGTATATATTACACTTTTTGTCCCATTCACCTATTGATGCACACGGGTTGTTTCTTTTTGCAAACTGTGAATATTGCTATTGTGAACCCTGCTGCTATGAACATTGGTGTATAAGTAATTGTTTGAATCCCTGCTTTTAATTCTTTTGGGTACACAACTACGAGTAGAATTGCTGGATTAAATAGTAATTCTATGTTTAACTTTTGAGGAACTGCCCAACTGTTTCCTGCCAGACATCTGTATTTGTAACAAGAAAGATGATACCCAAGAATTTATTCACTCACCAAATACACTGAAACCCTTCCTGTGCCCTGCCACTGAGCTAAGCAATGGGGATGCAAAGGGCCAATGGATCTGTTCTTAAGCTCAAGGGGCTCACTGTCTGGTGTGTGTCCAAACTGGCAGAGTCCTGAAAATGGAGGCCTGGGGGAACAGAATATGTCAGAGACAGCTAGCTGTCTGCCAAAGCCTCATGCTCCCCCTCCACAGTACATAATGGCTGGGGAGTGGCTGCCCTGCTGGTGACTACAGTTCCTAGTCCCCTGACTTCTGGATAGGGTCCTAAGACTAAGTTCTGACCAGTGGAATGTGGTAGAATTGATACATGTTATTTTCAGAGCTGGCTTAGCCACCCTCCACTTTCTCCAACTGGATGTCTGCCAAAGGTGAGCTCAGAAGCCACTTACTAAAGATGACAGAGCTTCACTCAGCCTGGGTTCCTATACATCTGTGCAGAGCAGAGGCCCCTCTACCCCTACCAATGCCAACTGGACTTTCTATGAGGAAAAAAAAAAGAAACTTGTATTAAGCCACTGAGATTTGGGAGTTTATCTTTACAACAGCTAACAGCATCTTAATTTATGCAGAAGATGAGGAGGAACTTGGATCTCCATGGAAACCCTCACTCCATAACTCAGGTTCAGGGCATCTCCCCACATGCCATCTCCCCTTCACCTACATCTACGCAGGCAAAGTGTTGGGGAACAGCAACTGATGAGCTCAGAGAGGAGGGTAACTGTGTTTGTAGGAGAGGAGGGTGGGAGGACCAGTCAGGGCTCTGTTCTTCCTTCCAGAATCCATATCTTCTGGGCAGTGGCAGCAATGCTCTCGGGCAGAAGGGGCAACAGCTGCCAGATGTGTGTTACCCTGGAGGTGATCCAGGTTTGGTTTTAGTGTCTCTAAGAATCAGTGAATCTCAGGATTCAAACAGGCCTTCAAGGCTACCTAGTTCAGATTTCCATCCAGGTCTTGAATCCCTTCTGCAATTAGCAAGGATCGTCTGTCCTTCACGTGCTTACCTCCTGATAGAGAATGCATCACTTCCCAAGCCAGCACAGTTCACCTTTGGACAGCTCTGCTAGGAAAGTCCCCCTTACACTAAGCTTGATCTGCCCCTCTGACTTTCACCCGAAGTCTTGGTACCACCAAGGGCAGAGAACAGCTCTATCCCTTCGCAGTTATACCCAGGACAGTGCCTGACTTAATAAAAGCATAATATATGTTAGACAGATGGATGACAGGTAAAGAGTGGAAGAAATGGTCAGGGAGTGGAAGACCAGTGAAGACTGAAGCCTCATGAAACCTTGATTTTCTCAGCATAGTGTCCCAAGGTACAAGAAAACAATACAATGTAACACACTAATAACTGCTGGGTTTTTTTAACTTTTTATTTTATATTGGAGTATAGTTGATTAACAATGTTGTGTTAGTTTCAGATGTACAACAAAGTGATTCAGTTATACATATACATGTATCTATTCTTTTTCAAATTCTTTTCCCCATTAGGTTGTTACAGAATATTGAGCAGAGTTCCCTGTGCTATACAGTAGGACCTTGTTGGTTATCCATTTTAAATATAGCAGTGTGTGCATGTCAACCCCAAACTCCCTAATTATCCCTCCCTACCACCCTTCCCCCCAGGTAACCATAAGTTCATTCTCTAAGTCTCTGAGTCTGTTTCTGTTCTGTAAATAAGTTCATTTGTATCATTTTTTTAAGATTCCACATATGATATTCCTCTTTATTGAGAGTCTACTGTGTTAATCACTCTGCTCACCACTTAGCATGGATACTCTCATGTCTTTATAATTACCTGTAAGAAAGTATAACTCCTATGAAAACAAAAACACATGTGGTTCAGTCTCAGAGAACTGGTGCTGGTCAAAGAACCTCAGTCTAACAACCAAAGAGTTTTCTGTTTTAGTTTTGATTTGTTTTGGAGTTTTTTTTAGATTCCACATATAAGTGAGATCATACAGTATTTGTCTTTCTCTGTCTGACTTATTTCACTTAGCATAATGCCTTCAGGGTCCATCCATGTTGTCACAAAGAGCAGGATTTCCTCAATCTTTTATGGCTGAATAGTATTCCATTGTATGTATATACCACAACTTCTTTATGCATTTATCCAACACTCAGGTTGTTTCTATGTCTTTTCTATTATAAATAATGCTGCTTTGAACGTGGGGGTGAGATATCTTTCCAAGTTAGTGTTTTCATTTCCTTTAGAAATATTCCCAGAAGTGGAATTGCTGGATCATATGGTAGTTCTATTTTTAATTTTTTGAGGTTACTGTTTTTCATAGTGGCTGTGCCCATTTACAACCCCACTAACAATGCGCAAGTGTTCCTTTCTCTCCACATTCTTGCCAGCATTTGTTATCTCTCATCTTTTTGATGATGGCCGTTCTAACAGGCATGAGGTGATATCTCTTTGTGGGTTTGATTTGCATTTCCCTAATGCCTAGTAATGTTGACCATCTTTTCATGTACCTGTTGGTCATTTGTATATTTTCCTTTGGGAAAAAAATGTCTCTTCAGGATTTTGCCCATTTTTAATTGGATTATTGGGGGTTTTGCTATTGAGGTATACAAGTTCTTCAAATATTTTAGATATTAACCCCTTATCAGATATATGATTTACAAATATCTTTTCCCATTCCATAGGTTCTTCTCACTTTATTGTTCCTTTTGCTGTGCAGAAGATTTTTAGGTTGGTGTAGTCCCACTTGTTTATTTTTTTATTTTGTAGCTGTGCTTTAGGTGTCATATCCAAAAAATCATTGCCAGGGCCCATGTCAAGGAGTTTTTTTCCTATGTTTTCTTCTAGGAGTTTCATGATTTCAGGTCTTATATTTAAGTCTTTAATCCATTTTGAGTTACTTTTCGTGAGTGGTGTAAGATAAGGGTCTAGTTTCATTCTTTTAAATGTGAATATCCAATTTTCCCAGCACCATTTATTAAAGAGATTATCTTTTCCCAATGAGTATTCTTGGCTCTCTTAGTAAATATTAGTTGACTGTATATACTTGGGTTTATTCCTGGGTTCTAAATTCTGTTCCACTGATCTGTCTATTTTTATGCCACTATCATACTGTTTTGATTACTATAGCTTTGTAATACAGTTTGAAATCAGGGAGTATCATGCCTCCAGCTTTGTTCTTCTTTCCCAGTATTGTTTTGGCTATTCAGGGTTTTTGTGGTTCCATATAAACTTTAGTGTTGTTTTTCTATTTCTGTAAAAATGTCATTGAAATCTTGATAGTGATTGCATTGAATCTGTAGAAGGTTTTGGGTAGTACTGACATTTTAACTATAGTCTTCCAATTCATGAACATTTATTTGTGTCTTCCTCAATTTCTTTAATCTATGTCTTGTAGTTTTCAGAATAGAGATCTTTCACCTCCTTAGTTTATCCCTAAGTATTTTATTGGTTCTGTTGCTATTGTATAAACGGATCTTTTCTATATTTCGTTTTCAGATAATTTGTTGTTAGCATATAGAAATACTACTGATTTTTTGTATGCTAATTTTGTATACTGCAACTTTACTGAAGTCATTGATTAGATCTAATAGTTTTTGGTGGAGTTTTTATGATTTTCTGTATATAAAATCATGTCATCTACAAATAGAGACAATATTACTTCTTACTTTATAATTCTGATGCCTTTTATTTCTTTTCTTGACTGATCACCTCCGTTGAATAGGAGTAATGAGGGTGGGCACTCTTGTCTTAGTCTTGATCTTAGAGGAAAAGCTTCCAACATTTGACCATTGAGTATTAAGTTAGCTTTGAGCTTATCATAAATAGCCTTTATTATGTTGAGGTACATTTCTACTATACCTAATTTGTTTAGAGTTTTTATCATGAATGAATGTTGAATTTTGTCAAATGCTTTTTATGTGTCCATTGAGGAGATCACATAGTGTTTTTCTTTCATTCTATTAATGTGATACATCACATTTATTGATTTGTATATGTTGAATCATCCTTGCATCCCACGAATAAATCCCACTTGATCATGGTGAATGATCCTTTTAATGTGCTGCTGAATTCAGTTTACTAATATTCTACTGAAATTTTTTGCATCTATATTCATCAGGGTTATTGGCCTGTACTTTTTGTTTCTGGTAGCATCCTTTTCTGGCTTTGATATCAGGGTAACATTGACCTCGTGAAATAAGTTTGGGAGTGTTCCCAACTCTTAATTTGTTTGGAAGAGTTCGAGAAGGATTGTTAATTCTTTAAATGTGTATAGTAAAATTCACCAGTGAAGCCATCTGGTCCTGGACTCTTCTTCATTGGGAGGTCTTTTTTTTTTTTTTATCACTGATTCAATCTTATCACTAGTAATTGGTCTATTCAGACTTTTTATTTCTTCTTGATTCAGTCTTGCTGGTTTGTATATTTCTAAGAATTCTTCCATTTCTTCTAGGTTGTCCAGTTTTTTGGTGTATAGTTATTCATAGTAGCCTCTTAGGATCCTTTGTATTTGTGGGGAATCAGTTGTAATGTCTCCTTTTTCATTTATAATTTTCATTTGGGTCCTCCCTCTTTTTTCCCTGGTTATTTGAGCTAAATGTTTGTTAACTTTATTTATCTTTCTAAAGAACCAACTCTTAGTTTGGTTAATCTCTTCTATTATTATCCTATCCTCTATTTCATTTATTCCTACTCTAATCTTTACTATTTCCTTCCTTCTGCTAACTTTGGGCTCATTTTTCTTCTTTCTCTTTTTTTTTCCCCAGCTCCTTAAGGCATAGAGTTAGGTTGTTTATTTGGGCTCTTTCTTGCTTCTTAATGTAGGCTTTTATTCTTATGAATTTCCTCCTTAGAACTGTTTTTGCTGTGTTCCATAAGTTTTGGTATGTTGTGTTTCTATTTTCATTTATCTCAAGATACTCTATTATTTCCCCTTTAATTTCTTTAATCCATTGGTTGTTCAGCAGTGTTATTTAATTTCCATGTATTTGAGAATTTTCCATTTTTCCTCTTCTTATTGATTTCTAGTTTCATACCATTGTTGTCAGAGAAGATACTTGGTATGATTTCAGTCTCCTTGAATTTTCTAAGACTTGTTTTACGGCCTAATGTACGGTCTATGCTAGAAAATGTTCCATGTGCACTTGAGAAGAATGTATATTCTCCTGTTTTCAGAACATCTGTATATGTCTGTTAGGTTCACTCAGTCTATAGTCTTGTTCAAACCCACTGTTACTGATTCTCTGTCTGGATGATCTATCCATTGTTGAGAGTGGGGTATTAAAGTCCCCAACTATTACTGTATTGCTGTTTATTTCTCCTTTTAGCTCTTAGCTTTTGCTTTTGTATTTATGTGCTCTGACGTTGGGCACAAAAATATTTACAACTGTTTTATCTTCTTAATATATTGGCCCCTTGATCATTGTATAATGATCTTCTTTGTCTCCTTTTTACTATTTTTAAAGTCTGTTTGTCTGATATAAGTAGAGCTACCCCTGCTTTGTTGTTGTTGTTCTTACAATTTACTTGAAACATTTTTCCATGCCTTCACTGTCTATGTGTCTTTAAGGCTAAAATGACTCTCTTGTAGGCAGCATATCATTGGATCTTTTTTTTTAAACCCATTCAGCTGTTCTATGTCTTTTGATTGAAGGGTTTAGTCTGTTTTCATTTAAAGTAATTATTGATAAGTAAGAACTTACTGCTGCCATTTTGTTAATTATTTTCTAGATCCATTGCACCTTGTTTCTTATCCTGCTGTCTTTTTGTGTGTTTTGGTATCTTGTGGTAAAAGAATGCTTTGACTTCTTTATGTTGTTCTGTGTAATTACTATAGGTTTTTCCCTTGTGGTTACCTTGAGGCTTAAAGAAAATACCTTAAAATTGTAACGACTTAACTTCAATAGAATTCCCAAGCTTTACACTTTTACTTCTCCTCCCTCTCATATTTTAGAGTATTGAAGTTATAATTTACATTATTTTCATTGTATAACTAGTAACAGATTATCGTTGTTATGGTTATTTTTACTACATTTGTTTTCTAACTTTTAGAGTTGTAAGTGAATTACACACCACTATTACCACATTATTGAATCTAACTTTGACGATTTATTTACTATTACCACTGAGTTTTACACTGCCTTCTGAGTTCTTATGATATTAATTAGAGCCCTTTTATTTCCACTCAAAAAATTCCTTTTAGTTTTTCTTATAAGGCAGGGCTAATGGTGATGAATTCCCTCAGCTTTTGTTTGTTCAGGAAAGTCTTTATCCCTCCTTCATTTCTGGACAGTTTCACCGGGTATAGTACTGTTGGTTGACAGTTTTTTTTTTTCCTTTCAATATTTTGAATATTTTATCCCATTCTCTTCTGACCTGAAAAGTGTCTGTTGAGAAATTTGCCAACAGTCTTGTGGGGGTTCCCTTATATGTAACTTCTCTTTTCTCTTGCTGCTTTTAAAATTCTTTCTTTGTCTTTGACTTTTGACAACTTAATTATAATGTGTCTCAGTGTAGCCCTATTCAGGTTCAACTTATTTGAGATTCTCTTGGATCTGGATGTCTATTTCTATCCCCTTCTTTGGGAAGTTTTCAGCCATTATTGCTTTAAATATACCTTCTATCCATTTCTCTTTTTATCCTTCCAGAATTCCCATAATGTAAATGCTTTCTTTTCCTTGTGTCCTGTAAGTTCTATAGGCTTTCTTCACTCTTTTTTTTTTTTTCTTTTTGCTCCTCTGACTGGACAGTTACAAATTTCCTGTCTTCCAGGTCGCTGACTCTTTCTTTTGAATGACTGAGTCTGCTTTTCTACTCCCTATTGAATTCTTCAATTGTATTTTTCAGCTCTAGGGTTTCTTTTTTCTTTTCTTTTTTTCTTGGTTGGTTTCTATTTCGTTGCTGAACTTGTTGGGTTCATGCATTGTTTTCCTAATTCCATTTAGTCATCTGTGTGTTCTGGTAGCTCACTAAACTTCCTTAAGAGCAGTATTCTGAATTCTTTGTCTGACAGAACATAGATCTCCATTTCCCTAGGGTCAGTTTTTAGAACTGTATTAGTTTCCTTTGGTGGTCTCATATTTATCTGATTTTTCTTGGTCATTGATTCCTTATGTTGATATCTTCCCATTTGAGTAAGTGGTCTCTTCTTCCAGAATTTGCAGGTTTGCTTTGGCAGAGACAGTTCACTTCTCAGCTCAGTTTGGATTTCTGGATGTATCTGCTGGTGGGGCCTGCTACTAGGATCTATTTTTGTGTAAGGCAAATGTTTAAGCTCTGAAGTTGGGGAGGGGGGATGGCACTGGCTAAGAACAGCTGGATAAGACTGCTGGCATGGTTCCCTACCCAAGTGAGGCTGTAGGATTGGCTCTGTCATTGCCTGAATTCTCTGGTCAGGCTTCCTACACAGTTGGGACTGGATGCTGTACTCAGCAGTTTGTGGGGCTATGAATTAACTTTCTTGCCCTTGTGGGGCAGCAGAATGGGACCCAGGGCCTGCATGCCTCATTGCTTGAGGATCCAAATCAGGCAAGATTGTGCACGGAATATCCTGGTCAGGTGAGGCCACCAGTTTTGCTCTGTAGACAGGGAAAGCCACAGGCTGTGCTCTCTGTCCAAGTGCCACTGTAAGCAGGGCTGTTGGATGGGCCATGCAGCTTCTCATGTGCTCTGGGAGGGTTCCCTGGTCAGGTGGGCTAAAGGCTGTATTCAGCAATAAGTGGGGCTATGAAATAGTTTCTCTGCCCAGGAGCTGGGAGAACAGCTCCAAGGCCACTAAGGCTCTTTGTGGTCTTGACTCAAGCTGACCTGTGCCCCAAGTTCCCTGGTCCAACAGGGCTACTGGCTTTGCTCTGGGGGTGATCAGCTCTGCCCCCTGCCTCTGGACTCAAGCATTGCTGGATTACGTAGCAGCTTCCAGGTGTTCTCAGCAACCCTTCCTGTTAGATGGGCCAAGAGCCAAACTGGCAGCCGGTAGGGCTATGTCTGTTCTCCTGCCTGGGCGGGACTGGGAGGCCGCTTCCGACAACTCCCAGATTTTCCAAAGGAGGCCTTCTGGTTGGGAGGGGCTGGGAGGCACACCACAGCTGGTGGTGCTACGACTCAGCTCTTCTGCCTGGAAGTGAGCCGACCAGGCGCCAGGAACTGTAGAACTCCTCATTTGAGGAGCTGAGTCGTGCAGACCTGCACCCCACCAAGTTCCCTGGGCACACTGCACCATCGACTTGTTCTGCAAATGAGCAAAGAGACAGGTTGGGACTACTGCGTGGGCTCTGCAAGTGGGAATTTGGTCTGCCAAGACCCAGTGCTAGAGGCCTCTCCCCCTTCTCCATCACCATCAGATTCCCAGTGGTTGAGCCCCGCAGAGTCCCCTGCAATCCAAGGGGGTGAAACCAGGGTTTCCATGAAGTGACCCACAATTCTGGGGGTGCTGGATGTCACCCCTGGACTCTCTTCTCCCTCTGGAGGAACCATAGGCCCAAGGGAGACCTCTCGGTGTGTGGCGGGCTGTGCTGACCTGGGGGAGGGGCAATGTGGTCAGTGTGTAGCCGTTCCTCTTACCCTCTTCCCACCCCCCCACCCCCAGTGTGGTCTGCCTGGGTCTCTGTGGTACAGAAGGTGCTTCATCCTTGCTCCCGGGTTCTAGGATTCTCTCAGTGGTGTCTTGTCCATGAATAGTTGTTAGTTGCTCTTGTGACGTGGGGCAAAGTCAGGAACACCCTATGTCACCATCTTGGTGACATCATTCCCCTTACTGCATGTTGAACACTGAGAACTTTATATGGATTAACTTCTTTAATCCTCATAACCATTTTATGGGCTAGATACTGCTATTTTTAAATTGTCTTTAATTTTTTTAAATTTTATTGAAGTATAGTTGATTTACAATGTGTTAATTTCTGCTGTACAGCAAAGTGATTCAGTTATACATATATTCTTTTTCATATTCTTTTCCATTATGGTTTATCACAGGATACTGAATATAGTTCCCTGTGCTATACAGTAGGACCTTGCTGTTTATCCATCCTATATATACTAGTTTGCATCCGCTAATCCCAAACTCCTACTCCATCCCTCCCCCACCCTGTCTCCCCCTTGGCCACCACAAGTTTGTTCTCTTTACCTGTGAGTCTGTTTCTGTTTCATAGATATGTTCACTTGTGTCACATTTTAGATTCCACATATAAGTGTGATGTCGTATGGTATTTGTCTTTCTCTGTCTGACTTAATTTGCTTAGTCTGATCATCTCTAGGTCCATCCATGTCGCTACAAATGGCATTATTTCATTCTTTTTTATGGCTGAGTAGTACTCCATTGTATATATGTACCACATCCTCTTTATCCACTCATCTGTTGATGGAAATGTTGTTTCTATGTCTTGGCTACTGTGAATAGTGCTGCTATGAAAATAGGGGCGCATGTATCTCTTTGAATTATAGCTTTGTACAGATATATGCCCAGGAGTGGGATTGCTGGATCATATGGCAACTCTAGTTCTAGTTTTTTGAGGAACCTCCATACTGTTTTCCATAGTGGCTGCACCCATTTACATTCCCACCAACAGCGTAGGAGGGTTCCCTTTTCTCCACACCGTCTCCAGCATTTATTGTTTGTAGACTTTTTAATGATGGCCATTCTGACTGGTGTAAGGTGGTACCTCATTGTAATTTTGATTTGCATTTCCCTAATTAGTGATGATGAGCATCTCTGTATGTCTTCTTTAGAGAAATGCCTATTTAGGTCTTCTGCCTATTTCTCAATTGGGTTGTTTGGTATTTTTGTTATTATGTTGGGCTAGATACCGCTATTAATCCCACTTTACAGGTGTGAAAATCAAGGCACAGAGAGGATAAAGTGGGAACCTTTGATTCACACCCCCACTGCCTTTAGACCTGAGTGGGACCCCCCCCCCCATGCCACCTCCTCCACGATGGCAAATGGTGTTACACTGCCCTTCACTGGGCCCTCTGTCTACATACCTGCTGGAGATGGCAAAGCTAAGCAGGGAGGCCGGGGGCGTAGGTTGGAGATGCAGAAGTTTCAAGGAGGAATGAGGAGACGTTCCAATTCATCAGCATTGGTGATGGTACGTGCTCCATTTTTTTTAACCATCACTTCCCCAAAGAAGCTGCTGGAGGTCTGGGCAACCCCTGCCAGCACCCCTTCCCACCTGAGGCCTATATTAGGCCACTGGATGTATTCAGTCCCTCTCTGGATGAGGGCAGCTCTCCACCCAAGGCAGGCCCCTCAGCCACCGAATCTGAGGCAGCTACCCTGCTTTGTCCCTGGACTGTGGATTTGGGCTTCGAGTTTTTGACCAGGGAAGACATGGGCCCAGAAAGGACTTGCTCAGGTCACAGAGCTTGTAGATGTCAGAGTGAGAAGTAAAGCCAGGTGTCCAAAGGCCAGGGTTATTTCCCCACCCCCATACTGCCATTCTGTGTGGAAGTTTTTGTGTGTGTTTTGGCGGGGCGGGGGGGCGTCTATTATCATGCTCAGCGTTGCTCCCTTAAGAAAAGAGGCAATGAATGTCTTACAGAAGAGCTTTGGGCAACTGTCTGATCCCCACGGGAGGAATGACCCTTACCCCACCAGTAAAAGGGAAGAGTCAGAAGAGTCTCCATTCTTTCTTTTATTTACATAAAATCTCCAGAAAGAACTGGTATATTTGTTACCTTCCAGGAAATGGCCCACGGATGGGCTGACTCTTGTACCATTCGAATATTGAGCCATGTGAACTGAGAGCCTATTCAAAATAAATACCCTTTTAAAAATACTTTTCCCTTAAGCCCCAGGCTAGGAGTCAGGACTGCTCAGATCTGGTCCCGCCCCCGCCCCCCGCAGACTGCACCTTTGGCCTCTCCCGTGATCTCTCTGGGCCGCTCCCTCCACTGTGAGATCTGAGTGGGCTGCCGAGTCATCCCCAGGCGCCTCTCAGCGCCTTCCTCCTTCCCGTCCTCAGAGCGGCTCGGACACTGGGACACAGAGGAGGCTGGGTTCCTTTGTATGTTTTGTCTTTAAGTCGGTTTTCTTTTGGGAGTCCATGAAACACAGCCTGATTCTCAGTTGGTTCTTCTAGCCATTTTGTTGCTACAAATCCAAGACTACGAAGGCAGTTCACACCACTGGGGCAGGAAAAACTCACCTAACTTTGCCAGCCTAGGACTTCAGGGGACTTACCTTTCATTTGTCTGCATGGGGAAGACGACGACGAATGGCCTTTGGGAAATGGCACAGTGAGTCTCGGGGCCGGTAGGTGGAGTCGGGAGGCTGGGGCACTTCCCCACTGGGATGGGAGCTCTCAGGGCACAGTGATGGGGTAGGAGGCTCTGTGCTTACAGGGAGCTCAGCTGCTTTCTCCAGGACCTCAGGCACTTAAAGATCTCTGAGGCTTGGTTTTCTCATCCATAGAAAATTGAGCTAAAACTATCTACATCACAGGTTTGTCGTGTGAGTAGATCCAATACCTAGGTGTTCTGTGAATATTAATTTCCCTCCCTGTATTTTTAAGTGGGAGGCAAAGTCCTTCAAAAAGGAGACACATTCACACAACTGCCTTGTAGCAACTGGACCTGCAGCGATTTAATTGATGTAAAAAAACACAGGATTGTCACCAGAGTTGGTTGTAACGTATGAGCTATTCCCAAAGCACACAGAATGAACCAAATAACAAAATGGATGTTTTATGCCCTGGACTGATGCCGAAAAAGTGTCTGGGGGTAGACAAGCCAACTGGATCTTAGTTTCTTACCCCATGACAGAGGAACGAGGGTGGGATTGTGGAGAGTTGGTTTCTACGCACTGGAGATGCAAGGGCAACCCCACAGCTTTCAAGACAAGGAAAATGGGGGCATTGTGTTCAAACAATGGGCAGATGCTGAACATCCCCTGCATGTCCCCCGAGGAGCCCACTGATGGGAGGTGGGGCTGCAGGATGCTGTGCCAGAATGGCAGCAGCTCCCACTGGCACTTGATCCCTCCCTGCCAAGGCCAGGCCCCTCACCTCCTTCAGAACAAGTCTCCAAGCTCTGATGAGGGGCGGCAGGGGGATGGGGTGGGCGGTGGCACAGCTGGAAAAGACAGATGGAAATGACCCATGTGTAGACCCAAGGTGGTCCGGGAAGAGAAAGCCAAGGTGAGGACCAGAGCCATCCCGGACTTTTCCTATGGCTTGTTAGCTTCCTGATAGTTGGGTACTTGAGCCCTGAGAATCTAGTTGGGATGCTCTGGGGAAGGGGAAGGGAGTGCTCCTGAGGTCAGCCCCAGGGCCAGCAGAGGGAAGACAGGCAGCAAAACTTCTGGGCCCAGCCTCCAGCCACCTCCCGCAGGGCTCTGGGCCCAATACTGAGAGAGTCAAAAGGAGAGAGAACACTAAAGAAAGGGGACATTTAAAAAAAAAAAAAAAAGTCTGATCTCTACATGGCTGAGGTACTAGAGAGATGGGGCCTGGTCCCAGGGTACAGACATGCCGGGGGGGCTTTGTTCTGGCGAATTAAGGACCACACACGTGACCCTGGGAGCGCCAAGCAGGCCCTGCAGGTCCGAGACCAACTCCGCTCCAAAGGAGTCCCCTGGCCTTGGAAGGAGGCAGCTCCTCCAGTGCCACCTTCTCATGAAGGTGCCCCTGTCCCCGCTGCCCCACGTCAGTGTTGCCAGTCCGCAGGAGTCACACAGGGCAGCCCAAGATGTGTTACACAGTCTCGGGAGGCGGCTTACTGTTTCTGGTCATACCATCCTTCCCCCACTCCGCCCCAATGCCACCGGTTCCCCGTGGTTCCTCTAGGTTCTGAGTGAGGCAAGCAGCAAAGAGGGGACGGGAGAACGCTTTATCATCAGAGGGAGTAAAGTTGCAGGCAGCAACTCGGACACTTGGTCTGGACGCAGGAGAGGCCAGGCTGCCTGCCGGCTCAGGGCCTCAGTAGCGATACACCTTCAGTCTGTTGTTCTCATCCAGGCCCAGCCGCAGGAGGTCGGAACCAGCCATTGGTTTGGGCACCGAGGAGAAGAGACATCTGGCCACAAGGTGAAGGAAAACTCTGCAGTCAGCTGAGCACCTGGGGAAGGGTCACAGGCCCAATGGGGTCCTCCTTGCACCCCCAGGGCCCACACGCCTTGGCAGTTACAGCAAGAAGGGATCGGGCTTTGGAGAGCAGCTAAAAAGATACGACTTGGGGTCATTCTTGTAATGTTCCAGCCACTTGCGGTGAGTCTCGATCATGTCCTGGAAGTTGGTGCTGCCCACCTCGGGGACTTGGGAGGGGGGATGATGCAGGAGGCGGAGCTGCTCACTGTGGGGAGGGCAGAGGAGGCAGGAGTGCCAGAGGAGGTGGGGAGTCTCTGGAGCAAGGCAAGAATGCCCCTCGGGGATGAGGAGCATCAGTTTCCAAAAGGGTGAATGCTCCTGACGGCAAGGCCTGTTCCCGGCCAATCTCATCTGCAAAAGCTTCCCTCTCTATCGACTCAAATACCTTCCCAGCATCAGCTCCCAAGTTGGCGAAAGGGTGAGAGGGGTTGTACTTATGGTTGGGGGCCTGCAGGGATACATCAGGGGCTACATTCGGTAAGGAATAAGATGAACGGGAAACTAATGACAGGTTTCAATAATTGCCCATCTGTCTCCCCCTCTCACTCCAGATGTTGCTCAGCGGGCCTGAGGGAAGAAGGCAGCCGTGTGATGCAGACAGAGAGCTCAGGGCAAGAGATGAAGGCCACACTCCAGAGCTGGAAGGGGCAGGGTCCCACCAGGGGCCCATTTCTCCCCAAGGTGCCACAGGGCAGCTTCCTCACAGGGCTGGATCAGGTAAGGCCCACTGGGCCCCACTGGGACCTCATCGGTTGGGACTTTTTGCTGGCTGCGGAGGTGCACCACAGACCCAGGCAGCTTTGTGGCCTGGGGACCTGCCTAACCACTCTGAGTGATGTGACAAGGAGTTCTGGTCCCCTCACAGGTCCCACCTGCCCAGGGAGCTGCAGCGAGCAGCTGAATGGTGTGGCTCCACCCTGAGCCCACAGGGAGGCTTACCTGGCAGACACATACCCCAGCCTGTTTTCCAGGGGGGGAGGGCCACTGCTGAGGAACGGGATGCCAGCTGGAAAAGTGGGAGGAAAGCGTTCAGAAATGGGCAGCGGTTCATCTGAGCCAGCCCCCTCCTGCCTTCCCCGAGAAACTGCAAAGGCACTGCCCCCCAAACAAAAACAGGAAAAGCTTCTGTGGTTGGAGGTGAGAGACAGAGGAGGGCCAGGAATGGTCCTACTTATTTTATTTCTAAAACTGAAATTATTTAAAAAATTTGGGTCGGGATAAGGAGACGAACTTTTTCCTTCAAATAACTGTTTTTATGGCTTTTCACATTCCTTAGCAGGGCTATGAGACCAGGGGAGGCCACATACAGCCAAGGGGTCATGAACCCTGGAGTCACAGAGACATGGGGTCAAAAACCCAGTCTGTTGCTCACTCCCTGGGTACCCTGGAGCATATTATCAATACTTAACCTCTGAGTCTCAGTTTCCCCATCTGTAAAATGGGAATAAATATTATAACCTCAGAGGATTAATATAAGGACTAAATGAAAAACCATATATAAAATGCCTGGCCATAATATATATAACACACAAGATGGCAGCGATCCTGACACTGACAACAGTGACCTCCTAGGTTCGGCTGAGCTCTAGCATCCATCGTAAAGGCCCCATCCAGTAAACCGTCAAGACACATGGGGTCTCCAGCCACTGGGCGAGCAGCAAGGTCCTCTCAGGCACCCACCACGGAGACGATGGGCCATGCCAAAGTTGGGGGCGAAGGGTAGGCAGAGGAGGAAGGCAGGGAGGCTGAGCCCAGAACCACGCATGGCCTAGAGGGAGGCTTACTTGGAAAATACTTGCGCCACTTCTCCACCAGGAAGTCATCCACGGTCTGAGACACGGAGGAGAGCCGGGGGCCCAGCACTGGGTCCCAGGCCCACTGGGTGGACGTGGGGGGAGCCGGGGATGAGGCTGAGACCCGGGCCAGGGAGGGGTAGAAGGGAGCGGGGGTGCTCCTGGAGGCCTGGGTGGGGAGCGGTGCGGGTGTGGAGGTGAAACGCGGCGGAGGCTGGGTGTTGAGGCTGCCCAGCACGCTGAGGACACCGTTGAGCTGGCCGCTGATCCGCTGCAGGGAGCTGCTCAGGTAGTGGATCTTGTTGGGGAAAGTGGGACTCGGGGTCGGGCCGACTGAAAAGGAAGAGGCAGAGAGTGGGGCAGGACTCGGGCTCGGGGCCCTGGAATGGCCCAGGCCAAGCTGGCACTGTGCATCCTACTGGCCCACATCCCCACCCCTTCCCCATTCCTCCCAACAAAAGCCCCAGGGCTTCTGTGTTCCAGACAGGAAGCTGGGTGAGAGAAAGAGCATCCCCAGGGTGAGGGCCACCACCCCTTTGTAGGCCACAGCTGCAGAGGGAGAAGAGCCTCCCTGGGGGGCGGGGGACGGCACCAGGCGGGACAGGCTAAGAGGGACCCCGTCTCACTGTGAGGACCCTGCACGATCAGAAGGCTTCCCCTGAGCCTCTGGGCCCTGTGCGCTGGGAAACCCAGAGGGCTCACTCCTGCCCAAGCATCTGCTCCAGACACTGGCCCCCGGAGGCCCGCCACGCAGGGCTGCAGGGAGGGGCTGCACCTCCGTTCCCCATGGATACCCCACTCACTGTGAGGCAGGGGGCAGGATTCGGAACTGTCACTGCTCCCGTCTTCCAGGTCGCTGAGGTCAAAGGTCACCACCTTCTTGGTGGGGGGTCCTCTCAGAGTGTCTTCATCTGAAGCCTGGTGGGTGGAGCGGCAGTAAGGACTTGCCCTGCGCTTTCTGCCCACTGCCCTCGTGATACCGGAGAACTTGGTGGGTAGGCTCTCTGGGCCCACCAGGCAGACACCAACCCTTCCCCCCCAGTAAACACTCCCCATGGTGTCTCTCCACCTAAGCTTCCCTCCTGTTGTACCTACACCTCTGGCATCTGGGGGAAAGGCTACAAGGCTCCAGGGAAGGTAGGGAAACCTTCTAGGAGCCTCTATTCCTGACACCCAGGGCAAACTTCTCCTCGGGCACCAGGGCAGGGGCCAGTCCCCTCCCAAGAACCTTCAGCAAGAGGCTCCGGGTCCGCTCAGGACCACTCAGCACAGATATCCAAAGCCCCAGATGTGTTCAACAAATTCAAAGCTGAAGCCACTGCCGTTTTCACAAGCCCAGAAGCCCTAAGCCTACTGCCAAGCCTGGGCCCTAGCAGCCCAGCTGTCCCGACACAGGACCAAAGAACCCAACCAAATCCCAGGAACAGAGGAGGGAGGCCACGGCGGCAATTGGGCTGCACCTCGTCCCAGAGAGAAGACTCCAGCTGATGCAGCTTCTCCTCCTTTTTCTTCAGCAGGTCATGGCCTTTCCGCATGGCTGACTTCATCTCATCCAGGTGTCTGGTCTCCTGCAGCCAGGAAGAAAGGGGAGGAGA
Source organism: Mesoplodon mirus (assembly GCF_964341445.2). Lineage (NCBI taxonomy): Eukaryota > Metazoa > Chordata > Mammalia > Artiodactyla > Ziphiidae > Mesoplodon > Mesoplodon mirus. The sequence continues at coordinate 125,976,662 of NC_138983.1, read as the reverse complement.
AAGACGGTGACTAACCACACAGGCAGATGCCGGAGGCCCAGCTCTGCCGTCTGTAGGCCGGCTGATCTGGGTGATCTTGAACAAATTACTGAACTCTCAGTCTGGATGTTCATCTAAAAAACAGAAATACTAATTCGTGAGAATTAGAAGAGATAGAGTATGCTACGTGCCCTCCACTAGGCCCACTCCTAATAAATTCTCAAATGGTTACTGTTAACCAAATGGTTATTATGATCACTGCTCCAACTACCAATACTATCAGCAGCAGCAGCAGGAAGGATTCAGCAGAGCAATGACAGGGCCTGGGGGTAGCATGCAGAGGTCCCTGGGAAGGCTGCCCCTCTATCGGGACCAGCCTCTTGCCCTCTGCCGCCCCCCAGCCCGGCTTAGGGGCCACAGCTCACTCACCAGCTCTGAGCACCATCAGAATTCTAAGGGACCGTGTATGATCGTCTGCCAAGACCCTCGAATGGCAGAGAGAGCTGTGATCCCACTGATAATAACCACGAAGTCTCTGCCTTTCATTGCAAATTAGGGTCTCAGAGAAGGAAACCAGAGAAGTAACTCAAGCTTATGCCGAGTGCGCTCAAAAGATTTTCACTTATGAGTGAAGTCTTGAGTGTGATGGAATGGCCAAGCACTGTGGAACTTCTCTCGTCTTCCCCTAAAAAGGGGAATACCACTACTACCTTGCACGTCATCTATGGACATTGTGAGGCCCAAATGACTTCCTATTAGAGGAAGCATTGTACACACTGCACCGGCACGTAAATGTACGGAAGCTTCCATCCTCGTGGAGATCGTATCCTGGATCTCCTGGCCGGTCTCCCTAGACTTGTCCAGTGACCCCAAGGCCCACGTGACCACTCTCGTGGAGTCCCCAGAATGATCAACTGAGGGCGAGCCCAAAGGGAGTGCCGCCGGCTGCCCCAGGCCTCCCCCACATGTCTGGCAGGCCCTCCCCCGGGCTCCTGACCTCCTCCAGGTCCTTGCACATGTCCTCCAGGGCCTTGGTGCCTGGCGGGTCTTTGGCCGCCTCCTGAGCGCTGGCCAGCTCGTGGCGCCAGTGCTGCTGGGCGGCCTTCAGAGCTGTCTGCCGCCTCCGCATGGAGCGCGTCTGCCGGACCAGGAACTCCTTGGCGCTGCAGAGAGCTACCCCCTCGGCAGAGAGGTAGTGCCGGGCGCTGCGGGGGGACAGGCCAGGGAGGGGGGTTGGAGGGGGAAACACACCCTCTGAGAACCCCTGCTGTGGGTCACGACCACTTCCCCAGCAGATGCCCATACTGAGCACAGACTGCGGTGCTGGGGCCGGGCAGAGTGCGGGGACGTCACCACTAAATACCCACAGAGCGTGGGGCACGTGCTGGGCTGAGTCCTCCCACCCTGACTGTGAAAGGGAGCGCGCCTGAGGCCTCCAGAGATGGCCAGACACTCCCATCAGCCTGACCCACAAGCAGAGGTCAGCAGGTGCCAGAGATCACCATGGGCACCTTCTTGGCTTGTCAGAGATGAGTCCTCAGGCACCCAGGTCCCCTTCCCTGAACCGAGCCCCACTGGAGACCGCCGTCACGTTTCAGTCCACCCCGGCTCTGTGACACAGGCACTCACTTACCCCTTCCTGGCATCCTCGATGCAAAATAAGACAGGTTATTGGAACTCACCTGTCCAAGGACACGTTGGTCTCCTCCTTGCTCTGGGAGAGGGAAAAGGATACCTCTTTAGTCTGGTTCTAGGACACACAGTAGAAAAGGCTCATTGAAGGTAACATCAGATACACTACAGGCTCCAAGGACCCCGAAGTCCCTCCTAGTGGCCCAGACACAGAAATGGTTCTGCCAGCTGCTGGACTATTCACTTACAGATATAATCTGACGGATGGAGAAGGGGACTAGGAATGATAAGAATAGGAGGCTAAGGTTCTATGCAGAACAGAGCCAGGACCCCTCCAGGAGCCCAGAACCTTCCTGGAGCCCCACGCCCCAGTGGCCCAGCCCCTCCCGGTGCACTCTTGCAGGCCCACCCCCTCCTGGTGCCTGAGGCCTTGCCCTAGCTCAGCCACCCTGACCCTCCCAAGGCACAGAAAAAGCTCACCGTCCCAAGGGATTTCCTCAGGTCCTCAATGTGGAGATCAGGCTCAAAACGTGGGGAAGCATTACCCTCCTCTACCGCCAGCTCTTTGAACAAGTCCTGCTTCCTCTGAGCTTTGGCCTCCAGGTCACTGTGGTGGGAGACGAGGGGGGGAGGCGGGGGGAGGCAGGGTCACATGACGAAGCAGGCCAGGCAGCGCACTGTCAGGACTCCTGGGGGGAAGGGGGGAGAACCACCTCCATCCCTTCACTCCTGTCAAAGACCCTGGAGGCAGAGCTGGGGCGGGAACAGTAGAACCGGGGACCCCCGGCTACTCACGGCCCCGACTCCCTACAAAACGCAGCCCCTCCACCCGGCCCCACCTCTGCCTGTTAGCTGGGCCGTGAGCAGACAGGGCCCATGAGCAGCAGAGGTCAGAGGGCAGGCGAGAGGTAGTAGGGGTGGCTAAATGCAGGGGTACAGACCACCTGACACGCTTCTGCAGCCTCTGACTCTGGGTCTGCAGCAAATCCACCTGGGACTCCAGCTCCAATTTGCGGGCCTGAAGCTCCTCGAGGATTCTTCGGAGCTGCCGGTTTGACTCCAGCAGGTGGCTGTGCTCCTTCTTTGCCTCCTCCAGGTGCTGATGGGTGGCTGCGGCTTCCTGGGGGCAGGAGGAAAGAGAGACACACCCAGAGACATGGGGGGTGGGGGGGCGGGGCGGGGCCGGCAAGGAGCGGGCAGCACCAGACAACAGGGAAGAGCAATGGCGAGAGGATGGAACCAGGCCCACTGAAGGCCTGTGTCTGCCTTCAGCGGCAGTGTCCCCCACCAGGCCCACCCCCAGCGGCTCCTGAGCTGGTCCCACACGCTGGAGCTATTTGTGCGACAGCAGCCAACATCGTCTGGAACCCAACTCCGTGGACAGATCAGGTGAACAAAGGGGTGGGGGAAGGAAGGAAATGGAATAGGGGAGATAGAGGAGGGAGGACAGGAGCGGCCGACAAACCTCGCTCTCCAGCGCAAGCTGCCTCTGCACATCGAGGAGCTGCTGCTTCTCCTTCCGGGCGGCCTCCTCCTGCGGGCGAAGGAAAGGACCGGCCATTTGGCCATCTCCAGGCCCCGGGTCCTCTCCTGGGGAAGCTGACTCCAAGGTCCAGGGTCCCCGAGAACCTGTCCTCCGCCCCCGCTCCCGCACCTGGACATCCAGCTGAGCCAATCTGGCCTTGACGTCCTTGGTTCTGGTTTCAAGCTCCACCTCTAAATCTTGGAGTTTCCTTTCCTGCACAGAAGTGTAGGTGGAGAGAAAGACGTGAGCGTAGCAAGAGCACAGGCACGCGCTGAGCGGCAGGAGGGGTTTGGGACCTACCACCCCATACCACCCGCTCCAAGCTGGGCTGGCTTCCCCCACTTGCCCCCACAGCCTCCCAGCACAGCACCACCTCTCGTCTATTTCAGCGGGGGCAAGGAGAGGCGAAGGCACCAACCCCGAGGCCCTGGGGCTGCTGACCTCGACCTCTAGTCCTGGGGATGCTCTCTGGCCCAGAAAACAAAAGCGCAAGGATGCCCCAGCTTGCGCATGGCCAGCGAGAGACCCCCACCCCTGAAGCTGTCAGGCTCCGTCTGTTGCTGCTGCAGTGCCGGCCCCCAGCACTTTTCTACCCGGGGTGGAGGGGTCGGGCAGGGCGGGCCCCAAGCGACCGTCAGTCCAGGGCCCCCACCTGCTCCCGGGGCCGCCGCCGCAGGTCCTCGAGCTGCCGGTCCTGCTCCTGCCTCGCTGTCTCCAACTCCCGCTCGTGAGCCCTGCGCAGGCGCTCCAGCTCTCCTGTCAGGTGCCCCAGGAGTTCGGCCCGCTGCTTCCTCTCCTGCACGGACAGTGGGGCCACCGGTGGGAAACCACAGCCGCCCCTCCCACCCCTAAAACCACAGCCCACCCTGCAGCCTTGGGTCAGTGCCATCAGGGACCCCAACAGGCCTCTAAGGCCGGCTCTTGGAGAAAAGCAGGAGAGCACCGAGGATGGCGAGGTCCCGCCCCCAGAAAGCCTGCACCCCGGCTCTCTGCTGCTGAAACAATGCTGGTCAGACGTGCTGAGAAATCCCTGGGTAGAAGCCGGCCTCTCCCACCACCCCTGCACGTACAGCCTTCCTTCCTTAAGGGAAGAGAGACCGTTACTAAATTCTCACTCTTCCTCAGCAAGGGCAGAACTGGTTTGGGAAGGGAGTCAACTACATTTCACCACGACGGGCCCCTATTTCTGCCCTGGTGCAAAGAGTCTGGGATACCGGTTCCAGTTACTGGAGGAGTAGCCTAGAAACCCCGGGTAGAGGCCTGGCTCTGGGCTAAAGTCAGCCACCAGCCCTCCCCCTCGTCCACCCCCAACGTGAGCAAGCCGGCATGGGTCCACTTAAGTCACTGAACGTTCCCACCGAAGGCTGAAGTTGGGCAGATAATATCTAAATATTGGCTGGCTCTCGCCAGTCTATTTCCTGGTGTCCTGGAATTTCTATTAACCCTGGCGGCACGGTGTTGGGTGGTTAAACTTGAAGACTTTGTAGTCAGACGGTCTGGCTTGAATCTTAGCTCCTCTACTTACTAGCAAGGGTGGGCTTGGGAGAATTGCTTACACTCCCCAAGCCTCAGTTCCCTCTTTTTAAAATGGAGATAATGATAGTATGAACCCCCTGAGAGTGCCGTGAGGACTAAATGAGGTAATATACAAAGAGGTTAGGACAGTGCCCGGCACGTCGTACAAGCTCAATACACGTCGGCTATTATTAATATGAGAGCAAAGTGCAGCCTGCTGATGGGGAGAAATCACTCCTCACCTAATGCTTTAGTAAAAAGGCAAAACACGATCTCACCATTGCAGGGTGCCAGGAAAGAAAGCCTCCCACCAACCCTGACCACAGGTGGTCCCCTTCCCAGGCCCTCTGGTCCGCTGGGAATGACCCCGGTGTGTGTGTGTGTGTGTGTGTGTGTGTGTGTGTGTGTGTGTGTGCGCGCACGCGTGCACATGCACATGCCAGGGAACGTGGTGAAGTCACCTCGGGGTGTGTGTGTGGTGTGTGGGTGTGTGTATGTGTGTGTGGTGTGTGTGTATGTGTGTGAGACCCCCGATCTGTGCGTGGGGGTGTGTGTGTGTGGGGTGTGTGTGTGTGTGTGTGACCCTGGAGTGTGTTGTGTGTGTGTGTGTGGTGTGTGTGGGGGTGTGTGTGGGGGGGTGTGCACACGTGCACGCACATGCACGTGCCAAGGAACGTGGTGAAGTCACCTCGGGGTGTGGTGTGTGTGTGTGTGACCCCGGTGTTGTGTGTGTGTGTGTGTGCGTGCACGCACATGCACGTGCCAGGGAACATGGTGAAGTCACCTCGGGGTGTGTGGGTGTGTGTGGGTGTGAGACCCCGGTGTGTGTGTGTGTGTGTGTGTGTGCGCGCGCACGCATGCACGCACATGCACGTGCCAGGGAACATGGTGAGGTCACCTCGGCTTCATACTGCTCCCTGGCCTCAGCCACCACTCGCTGATGCTCCTCCTTCATCTTGTCCATCTTCCTCTCGTGTTCCCTCTCCACCTCCTGGCGCTTCTCTCTCAGGAGGCCACTGAGCTGCAGGGCAGGCAGCAGGGATGTGACATGCAGGACTGAGGCTGGAGCAGCACCCGGGGACTGAAGCACTTGAAGGGACTCATACACACATGTGACACAACCTCCCCAACGTCCCCACGTGCACATGTCAGGTGACATACACATGGCCACACCCAGCACGCCCTCCTCCTCACATATAGAGCATGGGGGTGGAGAAGCACTTGGCCTCCGGGGAACTAAGGCATAAAAACGGACCCTGAAGTCCTGACCCCAGCTGAGCTGTCCAAAGCAAAGCAGAGGACCCCTGGGCCAGGATGGCTCGGCCGACCGCCAGAGTGTCCACGACAGGTACACAGAGTCAAAGGAGCAGACCAGCACTCACCTCTTGCTCATACTCGAGAACGTGGTAAACTTTCTGATGAGCTCTCTGCTCTGCCCGCCCAAGGCTCTCCTGCAGCTGGGCCTCCTCTTTCTGATGAGCTTCCTCCATCTTCTTCTGGAGGCTGGAGACCACCTGAGGAGGCACCCGCGCAGGGCAGCGTGACCCGCAGAGAGCACTGCAGAGTGGCCGCGGGGGACTCGCTTCCCAGGGTCCCAGCACCCATCCCCCGGGGGCTGCAGGAGAGGGAGACTCCCTCCGTAGGGGACGGGGTGAGGGGGAAGGGGTCCCGCGGCTCACACCCCAGGATGCCCAGGGTCTGCCCCGCCAGCCAGGGCCACCGCCCCTCACCTCCCTGTGCTTGGCCTCCAGCGAGGAAGAGAGCCGCTCCAGCTCCGCCCTGTGCTCCCTCTCCAGCGCTGCCACCGCCTGGGGCAGAACAGAGGGCCTGTGAGGACACAGGGCAGGCTGGCTGGGCTCCGACCTGAGACGAGGAAGAGCCAGAAGACCACCCCCAATGCCTCTCGAGCTAAGCACTCAAGGGGAACCGCAGGCACATCTTTGTTCCTCCGAAATAACTGTCCCTCAAGTCTGCACCTCGCAAATGAACAGGGACATGAAGGCCAGAGTGGAGGGGCCTTTCAGCAAGGCTTGGCCACGGCTTCCATTCCCCTGCCTCTAGGCCACCGGTACACAGGCAACACTCCTGCCTGTGCATAAGCGCCAGGCAGGGAGGCCTGCACGTCTCAGCACCACCTCCCAGAGCGCGTGCAGTACAATGACGTCCCCACACCCCCATGCCTCGCTGCAGGCTCCCCGGGCCTGAGAGCTGAAACTCCACCCATCACCAAAAGAAAACAAAAGTCCCATGTGGCCTATTACCTACTTCAGCCTCTTACCTAGAGACAGACCCACTGGACTGGAGGGACAGGGAGTAAGGACAAAGGAGAAAAAAATCCTCTGAGCGGGCTAGCCTCTCACTCTGAGGCCGGGGAGGAAAGGAGAGAAACGCGAGGTCCTCACAGCTGCCCCTCAGGGACAAGGACAAGGACAGGGCCCCTTTGTCTCAAGAGCTCTGGTCTGGTTTAAGTTCTTTCAGTCATGAAATCTTCCCAAATCCAAAGACCAGGTCCACACAGGCCCAGACAGCCGGCCCAACGTCTCGTTGTCCATCCACACAGACACCCGCTCTCCACCTGGCTCCCCACCCTGCACCCCAAGGCTGGCGCTTCCTCTTCCTCGGCGCTCAGTCCCTCCCCAGGCAGCCCAGGATCACACGGGGCGGGGAGGGGGCCGCTCACGTCTTTCCTCTCCCCTTCCAGCTGCTCCCTCAGCTGCTGCAAGGCCCTCTCCTTCTCCGCGTTCAGGGAGGCCTGCTCTCTCTTCTCCGAAGCCTCCATGTCTTCCCTGAGACGCTCTAGCGTCTGCCTGTTTCTCTCTTCCAAGCTGGCCCTCTCAGCCTTCTGTAGAGACTCCAGCTCTTCTCGCAGCCTCTGCAGGGAAGCCTCGTGCTCGGCCCTGGGCAGACAAGCGGGTGAGGATGGGCCTGGGCACTGGGGGAGGCGGGGGTGGACCTCCAGGGGGCCGGGCAGCCCACAGCCCGCACTCACCTGATTTGGTCCTTATCCGCTTCCACGCTGCACTGCACCTGGGCACAGAGCCGGAACAGCCTCTGGCCTTCCTTCTCTGTCACCAGGCTCTCCTCTTCCTCGGTGGCTCTCTGCAGCTGCTCCGTCAGGGAACTGTGAAGCAAAGCAAAGGCAAGTTTGTTGGCGGGACCACAAGGCCTTCCCTCTTTTAGGCATAACCCCTGGCTCTCGACCTCCAAAAGCCCGTAGCCTGCCTGTGAAGCTTCCTAAGTCTTTTTTTTTTTTTTTTAATTCATTATTTATTTTTGGCTGCCTTGGGTCTTTGTTGCTGCATGCAGGCTTTCTCTAGTTGCAGCGAGTGGGGGCTACTCTTCGTTGCGGTGCGCGGGCTTCTCATTGCGGTGGCTTCTCTTGTTGCAGAGCACGGGCTCTAGACATGCAGGCTTCAGTAGTTGTGGCACGTGGGCTCAGTAGTTGTGGCACGTGGGCTCAGTAGTTGTGGCACACGGGCTTAGTCGCTACGCGACACGTGGGATCTTCCTGGACCAGGGCTCAAACCTGTGTCTCCTGCACTGGCAGGCGGATTCTTAACCACTGCGCCACCAGGGAGGTCTGAAGCTTCCTAAGTCTTAAAGACGAGTCTAACCTCAGCCTCTGGGTCCTGCTGCCGCCCTCTAATACCTCCCCGGGTTAGAGGGCCTATGAACCACCTGCTCTTTGCCGCCGGAAGCAGATTGCAGGCTCCTTGATCCCAGCACAGCATTTCTGCCAAAGGCTCCCCTCGGCCTCCAGGTTCACCTCGGTGGCGTTCACTCAAGGGGGGATCCAGTCTGACTCCAGCCCAGCTCTGGCCACAGCAGATGAGCCACCCCCTCTAAACCCCACTACACTCTTTCCTGCCTCTTGGCGTTTGTTCATGCTGGTTCCCCCGTCTAGAATCCCCTTTCCTACCTGACGAACCCATGTTCCTTGTCCAACACCCAGCTCCCTCCTCTCAGAGAAGTCTTTCCAAGTTCATCAGTTACCTTTCTGCTCCCAACACACTTTATATGAGGACCTTTCTTATCCATGCCCTCGGTGCCACGCATCACACTGCACAATAATTAATTAATCTTTTGTATGTGTCTTTTCCTTACAAGCCTGGAAGCTTCTCCAGAGAAAGAGTCTTGTCTTAAAACCTGTTTTATCCTAAGTGCCAAACACAGTAACAGATACGAAGTAGATACTCAATGCATGTTTGTTGAATTTGAACAGTATCACCCAGGCCTAAACTACAAGCAAGCTTTGATTATCTATGAGGGGTGTCTTACTTGCAGACTAACGATAGTAACCATCTCATCCCAAGCAGATAACCCTCCTGCGGCCCCCACGTGACCAGGGGCTGTGTGCTGTGCATGATTCAGAAGACAATTTCTTTGAAAAGCTTCTGGAGTGAATTCCAAAGCCAGAAAAGATTTAAGTTCATCTCCTATTTTAAGTTATCAGCACCATTGCTCTCTTCCATGATGACAGAAAATTTGAGTGAAATAAAAATCTTTCCTTCTAGATTCCCCAGAAACCCTTTCTCTTCATCCCATGGCCAAATGTTACATGTAGCACCGCAGAATGGCAGAGCTGGAAGGGTCTTTAGAGGTTAAGTCCTGCATTTTACAACTCTCTCTCTTCATCTTACAACTAAACTCTATCTCCTTGTTTTGTAACTAAAGAAACTGAGAGTTAGCCTGTCTGCCTTCCTGCCTGCTTTCTCATTCGAGAAATATTTGCTACAAGGTCAGCTGGGGTTTCCAGAAATTTCTACCAAGTGGCAGTTTCCCAGCAGAGAGGAGGCCCCACCCCTCAGAAAGGCTCACACGTAAACAGAAACAGGGTTCTTGTGATAAACTACTTTGAAGACAGCCAGGCGAGGCACTGCCCACAGAGAAACCACTTAGTCAAGACCGCTGACACTGTACTGATTTCGACTGAAAATATTTACAATCAAGAGCCACCATTTATTGAGCAGCTACTGTGTTTCAGGCCCTGAGTTGGACACTTTTGGCAGGCTGGTTTTCACCACGACTTAAGAGGTCTCTCGGAGGCCCCCTCTGCAGTTGGGGGGTTTGGGGAGGGACAAAAGGCACAGTCAGCCCAGCTGAGGGTGACCGGGAAGAGAGAGGAGCCTGGTAGGTGGGCAGGGAGACACCACGAGGATTTCCTCCCCGGCACTGTCTCTCAAGGTAAGCTGAGTTGCACCCTGTTTGGGTGGACCCCCGCCCCAAGTTTCAGTTGGCTGGAAGAGGAGGATGCTGTGGGAAGATCTGTTCTCTGGGATGCACTCTGGCTGGGGATCCAGGAGGGGTGACATAAGGATAGACCCAGGGTCAGTAGATCCTGTGTTGGGCTAATGAGAGAGACTGTCCCCAACCCTCTGGGTAGTTGGGTGTTGGTTTTGTTAGTTTCTCTAAATTAAGCATAAATATTTTTATAAGTCTTTGCTACATATGATAGAAAAATAGCAAGTCTAGCACTTTCGGATGTTCTGTCCAAGAGGACAAGATTTAGCCTGTAGTTTAATTGCCAAGTAAGTGAAATATATTAACATCTTTTTGTAGCACCTTTCCCATCCTGGGACTGTGACAGAGGTTGCTTATTACCCTCTCAATATCCATTCTCCCATTTTTCTTTACTAAGAGAACCCTGATTTTTTTCTATCAGGTACAGAGGACCAGCTGAAGGACTACATTTCCCAGTTACCCTTTGCAACCAGGGGTAGCCAGCCAGATATAAGTGGAAATTATTGGGTAAAGTTTCCAGGAAAACTCCTTTAAAGAATAAGCAGAAGTTATTGGGTAAAGTTTCCAGGAAAGCGCCTTCAAAGGGACTGAATGAGCTAGAAGGTGCCCCTAATCTTCCTGCCTGGAGCACAGATACGATGGCTGGAAATCCAGCAGCTATACTGGACTGTAAAGAGACCCTGAGAGTAAAACCCAGCACTAAAGATGGCAGAGAGATGAAAGGAGACCAGGGACCTGGTGACTCTGTGGAGCCATCCTGCCAGCCCTGAACTGCCTTTTCCTATAAAAATAGAACTCCAGCATACATACACACAATCCTGTACACGCAGGCCCAGCCCAGGCTTCCATGTCACATTTGTCTAGGGCCTCACAGACAGCTACTCAAAGAGTAGGAACCCACATAGAAACTTCTGGGTCCGAGAGCACCTCACACCATATCACGTGGCCCCTCCCTATCTCACTGGGTTCCAACAGGGCCCTGACTCCCAAGAGAGAGGACGATGTAGTTGTTCTCCCAAGACAAACCACCTGGGTTAATCCAGGCTCTGCTGCTAACGAGCCTCCATACCTGGGACAAGCTACTTAACCTTTCTGTGCCTCAGTTTCTTTGTCTGTATTATAGATGCTACAAAACAGAGTTGATGACGACACCTCATAAGGGCCATTCCGAGGACTGAACAAATTAATAGCCATAAAGTATATGGATCAGGGGCTTCCCTGGTGGCGCAGTGGTTGAGAGTCTGCCTGCCGATGCAGGGGACGCGGGTTCGTGCCCCGGTCCGGGAGGATCCCGCATGCCACGGAGCGGCTGGGCCCATGAGCCATGGCCGCTAAGCCTGCGCGTCCAGAGCCTGTGCTCCGCAACGGGAGAGGCCACGACAGTGAGAGGCCCGTGTACCGCAAAAAAAAAAAAAAAAAAAAAAAAAAGTATATGGATCAGTGTAATCTCTCAAAAAATGTTAGCTACCCTTATTATGATCACGCCTCCCAAGTCCTCCCGAAAAAGAGGAAAGGCACGAGCCCTGGCCAGGGAGCCCACCCCTCCACATGGGCCACTGAGGAGCAGTCCTGGAGGGGCCCCGGGCATCCCCGTGGCTGCCAGGGCAGGAGGAGGGTGTCCCCGCACAGCCAGGGCAGCTGGGCTGGGGGCGGGGCAGGACCTGAGCACCGCCTTCTCTTTCTGCCGGTGAAGCTGCAGGGTCTCCGCCTCCTCCTCCTGCCACAGCTTCTCCTGCAGCCGCTGCATCTTCTCTTGCTTGGACTCCAGGAGCCACCTCTGCCCTTGCTCGAGTTCTTGGGCCACCACCTCCTCCGAGGCCTTCAGTGCAGCCTCTGAGAGCTGCTCTGGGGGAGCCGCAGGCTCTGTAGATTGCCTGCCAAGGGTGGAAGCAGCATTTCACTGGGTTTACTATCCACCCACCTTTCGGCACTAGGATTTATACGGATACAGAACAGCACATACGGAACCCTAACAGAGGGCCCAGGGTCAGGAATCGTAAGTGCAGATCAGGTACCCAAGGGTGGGCAGCAAGGCTACCCTCTCGAAGACACAGGCAGCATTTGTTCTATAGGACAAGCCCCACGGTGGCTGCCAAAGGCCCCCAGAGCCTGGGGATGTGAGGGTGGCCCGTAGGAGGCTCTCAGGGCACCTGGTAGGTTGTGGCCTGAGTGAACAGCCAAGCTGTGGCTCAAGGGCTGGCGGCAGCAGAAAGAGAGCGAAGCTCTGTCCCTCGTGGATTCCTCCCCAGAGTGGCTCACGGCCCTGTTTCCGACTCCCTACCAGGGCTCTCCCTGCTACTTGAGGCTCTAGGCCGGCAGTTTGGGAAGTCCCCAGAGGCTGCTCTGTGACTCTCAAACTGAACAGAGGCCAGTGTGTATGAGCCAGCGGGAGAAGCAGCAGCATGTCTCCTCGCTGCTAGAACTCCTAGCCCTGAGACCTAGAATAGTCCGTGGAGGCCCAGGAGTGGGAAACCGTCCTCCCCACTCTGCCAAGGGAGCCGGGCAGGAGACCCTTCCCTAGGCCAAAGACAGTAGCAAGAGCACAACCAGAATGCCAGGCTCTATATCTCCCCAGTGATGCCACAGCTTCATCTGCTTAGAGTGAAGTCACTGTTTGGAAACGTGTAAAAGAAATTCTAACCTGGATGCCTAAGGCGGGTGGTAAGATAAGGAACACTGGTATCGGTTAAAGAGATGTCTATAATGAAGGCTGTTATGTTGCTTGTATCCTGGTTCTTAAAGGAAATACCCAAAGAGAAACCCCAAGAACGTTTTAAGCAATGAAAGCATAAGTGGGATAAAGTGTTTTGCCTCCCAGAGTGGCTTTCCTAAAGGCCAGGACATGCTGGCATTCCCAGGTCCCTAAATCTTACATCAGAAATTGGTCTGGCTACCCAACCACCATCTTCTCCCGTGGTGCTCCAGCTGTGGCAGGCCTGGCACGGTGGCCCAGTGGACCCCAACAGCATATGGGCGTGGTCCAAATCAAGGACAAGAGGGGCCAGAGTCCAAGAGGGGAGCCAGTCCCCCGTCCACCGCTGGGGATGTAAAACCCCCTCCTCACTCAGCTCCCACAGTGAAGCAGACAGAAGGCAGCAGGCTGGATCAGATTAGAACAGCAGAAGTAAACAAGGGCTCTGGAATTCCATTTCAGCCCCTTGAGGCCAGAGAGAGAAGGAAGACACAAAAGGCTACTGATATCTCTGAAATATCATTAAGGTCTTTCCTAAAATCATGACTCAGACCAGAAACAGTCTTGAGTCCTGCCTTCAGTTCTCTTCTGCTCCCAAGCCCATCTCCCCCCTTCCAGTTCCCAGCTTCCTCTCAGTCCCCTGTCCCAGCCCGACTGATGCAGATGTAAGATGTGGCCGCCACCTCCTCTGAGAATCCCGCCCTCGGAAAGAGCCTCCCCCCGCAGCTCTCAGCCTCATCAACCCTCCAACTCATTTCCAACCTGAGCTGAAAACATCTTTTTTCCCTGAGATGGTACCTTTTAATGTCTCTCTCCCCTGTGGGCTATGTAGCTTTGTGGAGCCCTGGGGACAGATGCTGCGGAGAGATGGGGCATCAGCTGGCGTGCCAGTGTGTGCCCAGGCTGCACGCACCACTGAGCCTGCCTGCATGTCTGGCAGGCAGGCAAATGGGGCTGCTTTTCAGTGGGCCTCTTCTCCATGTCCCTGTTTTAAAGATCGAGTATCCCAAACTCCCAGCTTAGGTCCAAGGTGGTCAAACAGTGAGCCTGAAAGATCTATGAGATAACTGGGCAGTTGAAGACTCCAGAGGAAGAGGCAGGTCCGATTTCTAGGCCACTCCTCAGGTAGCAGCATCAGTGAGACCCAGTTTGCAACAGTTAGTGGCCAAGAAGAGGCTCAGTAGGAGCGTCGTCCTTTCAGACTGGCCACCAAGTTACTCCGAGCCATATGAGGGAAAGCAAAGAGGGAAGGCGGGCAGGGAGGGAGGAGAGGGAGGAGGATATGACACCCATGGCCCTTAAATGGCCAGGGTACCACTAAAACTCAGATCACTAGCAGGGACCTTGTCTCCGCTCACTTTCAACCCAATTGTTTTAATTCATTTACCCTCTCTCTATACACACCTCATGAAAGATGCTGGGATGACAAACGGAAGGGTATCCTTGTTTCCCAGACCCAGGCCTCTGGCCATAAAGCATGCACAGCGGTGGCTGCTTGCTAGCCCTGCCTGCACTCCCTGACCTGCCCTTTGCTCTGAACTCCTCCTGATTCAGCTTGACAATATCTATGCAGGTGACAGACTCTACTAATCATGCTTTTTATTTTCTGTATTTCATGATGTTATGGCATCTGAAAAAGCTGGCTGGTCAAGGAGACGGTGCCCCCTCCCAGATCAGTCAGTCCTTACAGACAGCAAAGGGAGTATGTCTTTCACATGCAAACCAACCAATCCCTACACCCCCTACCATCTCCTGATCTATTTCCCATGCCCAGAATCACCCAGGGCCAGGCACCAGGTAACCAGAGACCAGGCCCAGAGCCCTCCAAAATCATTCAAACTTTCTGCCCCTCCACTCGCTCAGGGTACTTACCCCGTCTCGCCCATTGCTTCCCACGAACACCCCAATAAAGGCTCTGGGTCACGCTCTTCCTTCTCGCCTCTTCGGCCTCCTGACCAACTCTGGTCCTTCCCCATGTGGCCCCACCTGGCGTGGCATGCCCTCTTCTCTCTGGAAATATAAGGAATAAATTCTTCTTTCAGTGGCATTGGCCTCTCTGTGTTGTCACTCAGTCACCTCCATAAATTAAAATCCCATGGATACAAATGAGGCACAGACACAGAGCCACTCCCCACGAATCCCAGAAAATCAACCCATTCTTAACGTAGCTGTAAATATTAATAACAAGGAAGTTATGGAGCCTGGGAAGACTCAGGAAAGGAACAGAAGCCATTTCCTAAGGGTGTTGTGTAAACTGAAACTGTGTGGTCCAGGAGAGAGCCCCCCAGCAGGGGCAGCCTCACTGGGATGGGAGGAGAAACACAAAGGAAGGGGACTCATCAGCCCAGGCAACCAGGAGGAGCCTCACTGGCCAGCTTCTCTTCCAGAAGCCCTGGGAAAATGCCCTCTGACCTCTGCCCAGAGGGTCCTGTTTCTGAACCCCACTCACCTCCTGTCGTCATCAAAAGCACCCTGATCTGGCTGCCCACAGCCACCCAGGGGACCTGGGAAGGCTATGTCATTCCTCAGGGGCAGAGCTGTCACTGTGGGATATATCACCACCTGAAACATGGGTACCCCTTCCCTACATCACTCCTGCAGCGCTCCAGCGATGACACGAGATCGTGCACCCACGAGCCCCGCCAGCTCTCGGCGACGCTTCCTGTGAGTAATCAGTGCACGAACCTGTCTCTGTTCAACAGTCAGCCCGAATCCTGAGGACGCTTAGTACCGCTCAGTGCACAGACAGGAAAACCTGTATCACCCTGACACCTGTTTCTCTCCATGCACAGAAAAGGCACGGTGGCTGCAGAGCAAGTCAGAAGTCGACGGCTCAGGTGACTAGAGGGCTCAGGTCCTAATTCTGCAACTGACTGGCGACGTGACCTTGGGCAGATCACTTCACCTGCCTGAACCTCAGTTTCCTTATCTCTAAAAGGGGTGAGAAAGGGCAGGAGAGCGGAAAGGTTTCTAAGTTTTAGAAGTGCTTGGTGCAACAGCACAGGGGAGCTTTGAACCCAGGCACAAAAGATATATACCGTGTACTGGATAATTCCATTCATATGAAGTTAGAGAACTGGAAAAACGAATCTATGGGACAGAAGCTAGAAGAGCAGTGACCTAGGGCAGGTGGACTGAGAGGAAAGGGGCCTGAGGAAACTTTCAGGAGGGATGGAAATGTCCTGCAAATGATCTGGGTGGTTGTGATACGGTGTATACGTATGTAAACACTCACTGACTTGGACATTTCAGATGTATGTACTTTCATGTATATAAATACCTCAATAATTTTTTCAAAGAAAAACAGTGCTTGGTAGAGGGGAAAACACGCTTTACCAGGTTTCTGCTAATGACCCAGGAGATACCCTCTCCCCTCCCCCTCGCTTCCAGCCTCGTACCCCAGGTGCTGACCAGGGGAGCCCTGGGGGCTGCACACAGAACCAAGGGTTCACTCACTCTCCCTCCACTCCACTCCTTGAGCCGGAGCCAGAGCATCCCCTCCCCACCACCCAAGACCAGATGGGCATTGAAGCAATCCACACACAGTGGAGGGCAGAGACAGACATGACAGCTGGCCCTTACACTTCTGCAGAGATGGGCAGGGTGGAGCCGACCGCCACCTTCTCCTCGGGCCCCTCGGCCTCGTCCTGCCCAGGGCCCGGCCCCTCAGCCTGGGAGCACTGCTCCTCGCCCTGCTCGTGGGCGGCAGGTGGGCTTGGGATCTCCTCCCTTGACAGCAACAAGGAAGCAACTGTGTTAAAGCCAGAGGAAGGGGCTTCCCTGGTGGCGCAGTGGTTGAGAGTCCGCCTGCCAATGCAGGGGACATGGGTTCGTGCCCCGGTCCGGGAAGATCCCACATGCCGTGGAGCAGCTGGGCCCGTGAGCCATGGCCGCTGAGCCTGCGCGTCCGGAGCCTGTGCTCCGCAACGGGAGAGGCCACAGCAGTGAGAGGCCCGCGAACCGAAAAAAAAAAAAAAAAAAAAAAAAAAAGCCAGAGGAAGGTGAGAGGCTCCAGGTGTACCCCATTCGGGGTCAAAGGTCTGTGATGGGGACGAAGGCGGCAGCGGCCCCGGCAAGACCTGTGGTTTCCCTGTCTCAGGTCTCAGATCCCATTTCCCCTCCCTGCCTCTCCCCGAGCAGTTTACACTGAAGGACCAGAGATTTGCGTCCCAGGTGGGATGCAGAATGGTTATGGTGCCCAGGAGGGGCTCTGCACCCAGCAGGGGTTCCGTGGATGCTGCCGACTAAACGCGGCTGCTACTCAGCCTCCCCCAGTGACTCATTCCAACCAGATGAGCTCTAAGACCAGCGTCTCTCTCTTGCCAGGGGAACAAACTAGCAAGTCTACACCGGCTCTGGAGCAGGCTAGGGAGTGAAGGTCCTCTTAGCTGGCCTCAGGGAAGCCCGGGGCCCTGCACCCAGCAGGGCTCCCCACAGGCTCGCTGAGTGACTAGCAGTGGGATGACTGCCGGGAAGGAGGGGGCTGGCAGGTGGGGACCGGGAGAAATGGCCCCCTGGCAGGAACAGCCTAGTCCAGGGTGACGGCAGTCTCTGCCCCGGCCCTGGCCGGAGGGCAGCTGGGTCACAAGACATACTTCCTAGTTCCAGAGTTTCTAAGCTCCCCTAATCAGACTGTGCACCCCGACTTTAGCTGTAGGCCAGGGACGAGGAAGAGGCACATTTCCTAACTCTCCAGCTTGTGCGAAACACTCAGCAGAAACGTCCGTTGCCGCTGCTTAGGCTGCAACCCCGCCCCCTGCTCTCCCCACCTCTCCAGGCCCGCCACGCCCCCCCTGGGAGGCTTCCAGCCCACCCTTACCTCTGCGGGGGACCAGGGGGCGTGGGGCTGCCTGCAGAGCCCTCCCCAGGCCCCTCTGCTCCCTTCTGTTCCAGCTGCTCCTCCAAGGGCTGCGGAGGCCCTTCATCCGCGGCCTGGCTGTGAAGGGGACTCTGGAGCCGCTCCCCAGGCAGAAGAGGAGGAGGTAACCTGGGCAGAGCAGCAGAGTCAGGGCCTCCACTCGGACAGCAGCAGGAGAATTGGGGAGTGGAGTACGGGGACCGAGGTCCATGCCTCCTGCGGGCTGGACCTCAGCCGGGGCCCCAGCTCCACGGAGAGCCCACGGAGGCCAAAGCAGCCAGAAAAGCAGGACGAAGGAACTCCCTCTGGAGCTCTCCCTTTGCCTGGACTATACTCAGCCTTCCCAGGTCCCTGGGCTGCATTTGCTTGGCCCAGGAGTGAGAGCTGGGCACACTCACAGGTGTATGCATTCCTGCCATCACTGGGGCCGGGGAGAGTGTGTGTGTGTGTTGGGGGCAGGGGATGGGGGTGGAAGAACTGAGCAGAAAAGAGGGAGAAAAAGAGAAGCCAGACTCAAACGGTCAGACTATAGACAATGCATGAAGCTGTAGCTTCAAGTAAGAATGCTGATAGCTTTTCAAGGTCCAAAAAGTAGAATGACCACCCCCTTCCCCTTCCAGGGTGGCAGCCCTCTTATCATGGGCTCAGGCCTGAGAAGCTGGAAGCTCCTGTCTCCCAATCTCTCTCTCTCTCTCTCTCTCTCTCATACACACACATACATACACACACACACACACAGCCGCAGCCATTTCTAATGTGGTAAGGCCTGGCTCGGAGCTCAGAGCTGCACTATCAACCCTCTAACATGGTCCCCTGGACCTCGAGCAGGCCATCCAGCTCTGGCCCACGAGCAGGGACACACAAGGCTTCATCCAATCTGATGAAAAGGACAGAGCCCTGTCCCCACAGTGGTGCTATGGGCACAAAGTACCCCCATATGCTCCAGCAGTACCTCCCACTCCTGACTTGGTTTGAGGAAACACACATGCACACGCATACGCACACGCACACACACAGACTCTGCAAGGCCATCCAGTCAGTTCACCATCTGCCTTCAGGCAGGAGCACACTGAGGTACGTAGACCAAAGCCAGGAATTCTGCCCAGGTCCACGCCATCCCAAAGTCCCTGAGGGTGGCCTCCCACGCACTATACCTCTCCGAGCCTCTGGACTTCTTGCTCTGCAGCTCATCTTGGCTGGACTGGCTGGCATCCTTGTCTTCTCTTCCCAACCTCTGGGCCTGCAGGCAAGTAGCAGTGGAAAGTGTATACTTTGGGGGGTTGGGGGGTCTGCATTGGGTCCTTTAATCCTCCAGCTGACTCTCATGCCACGAGGAAGCACTGAGAGGTGGCTGTGGGTGAGTGAGGACCACTCGGGATGCAGAAGAGCAGGTCACCTACTGCACAATGAAGGCCCTGGGGCTTTGGCTAAGCCCCCAGGCTCACAGCTGCTCCCAGGGCCAGCCTTGCTGGCCTGGGGAGGATGAGTCAGACACCAAAGCCACTGCAGGCAGAGGCGGAAGCCAGAGGCTGAAGCAGGACACATAAGAAGAAGAAAATCCTGCCTTCTGCGGTTGGAAACCCTTCACTGCCAGTTGCACAAAGCGGAGCCATCCACGAACACCCCAGATCCACAGAGGCCCCAGACCACCAATGCCAGGGATAATCGGGGATACTCAAATTAAGTGAACAGGATTGGGCACAGCAGACAAGTGCATTAAAGAGGAAGGACCCTGGAGAGATGGAGACTTGGTGAAATGACAGAGAGCTGTACTCCAGACGAGAAGGGCACTGTGTGGGCACCTGAAGGGAGGAAGACGGGGCACTCCTTTGCTCCCCCGACACCCAGGTCCCGTCAGTAGACAATGATGCCCCCTTCCTAATCAGGGATTTTACCAGCCAGACAGCACACACACAAAAAAAAAAGCCAACCCCAAATCTCATTTTAAAGCTTAGGTGTCTAGGCAAATTTAGCAAGCTGGTGAAAAAGGACTATTCTTGATACATTCACATATTTTCTGCAGGGGTGAGGTCACGCAGGTAGAGCAGGGCAGTCAGCCTGGACTCAACCCTTTGTTCTAGCCCCTCCTCCACTACAAAATGGGATAGCAAACCACAGCTCACAGGGCTTCTGGTGAAGATTAAATGGGATCATGTACATAAAGCCCGACTCCGGCCCAAAAGAAGGCATGCCACAAATACGAGCTCTCCCCGTACCCCCTCTCCTCTTCCCCAGCCTGAAGAAAAACAAAACACAAAAGAAACCCAGCTTTGCCAGTGCCAGTCCCCATCCTAGGACCTGCACTCCTTCTGTCACACTGACAGGAACCCTGTCTGTTCCGGGACACGAGGGTTAACAGGAGAGGTGGGGCAGGAGACAGCTCACTCCATCTTCCCCAGTAGGGCTCCGGCCAGGCTGGCACACCTCCATGTCCCCAACCCCATGTCTCCAGCCCCCCACACCTCTCCACTGGCAGCCTGAGCCCCGGCAGCTGTGGCCGACTCTGCCATCTGGATGGTTCTGAACTATAAGCCAGCTCCCCCAAATTACATGAAAAATAGCAATGCTGCCTGGGAGTGCCTCCTGGTGCCCGCAGCAGAAGGGCTCCCTGCCAGCGCTGCCACTCCTAATCGCATCAGCCGGGCAGAGCCTGCAGACAATGGCGGGGCGGGCCGCCCCTCTCCCACCCCACCTCCTTCCCTTCCAGAGCTCAACTCACAACTTGTCTTCCCTACAATTCACAACAAGCTCAGCAGACAGCTCCCCCTCTCTCTTTTCAAGGAAAAACAAAAACAAAAACAATCACACAGGCCAATCTATTTCACAAACTAAAATATAAGATGGGTAACAAAGTGCAGTGATTGTAATAAATATCGGGGGACTGAGCCCTGAATCAGAAAGGACAAGCTACAGACAAGGCCCGTCTATTTCCTTCTTATTTCACCTTCCATATTTCTGCTAGAAACTCAACTAGCCCCCAGCTAGAGACTAAGGGACACCTTGGGCAAGTACCCAGACAGAGGTCCTTTGAGCAGAGTTTTTACCTGCTCCCTAGATATTTCTGCCCCAGAAGGGGAGTCAAAGGAACCAGACAAAGAAATCAGGCATATCGGCGCTCTTCAGAAAGGGGAGACACAGGCACATTCTAAGACTCCGGCCTAAGACTGCTCAAGACACCACTTCCCCAACCTAAACTCAGCTCCGGGGTTTTGTTTTTTGTTTATGGTGCAGTCCTCAGTTTAATAAATCCCAGTAAGTCACAGTGCATTCATAAAGCAGAATGCTATGCAACCAATAAAAGATCTGAAATAGCATAGAAATAAGTTAAGGGTCTATTCTCGAATTTGAAGAGCATATTGCCAAGCAGTTTTTATAGCACAGTTCCAATTTCTGTGGGGAAAAAAAAGATTAACAAATAGAAAATAAATACATGCTTATATGTGTACAGAAAATTTTCTGCAAAGGCACATGAAAATGTTAATGGAAACGAACAGTCCCGACCTGCAGGAGGGAGTAAGGCTGCAGCAAGTAGAAGACTTTGACCTTCTGTATTATTTGAAATAACTTTATGGTCATTTTTTGTAACCTATTATAAAATTCATCATGGTTGTAATTCATTATAATCATTATCTTGACCGTGGTGGTGATTTGAAAGGTGTATACATATGGTAAAACTTATCACATGGTACCATTTATATGTGTCCAGTTTATTTATGTCAATTAGATCTCAATAAAGAGGCATAAAACATGTTTAAGTGAACAAAAATTAATTTAGCTCAGTTCTAAGCTTCTGCACTGGTCCTGGCCTTGGGAGAGATCCAGAGAATATGGAAAATGGACAAGTGTCCCCCGGAAAGACAAAGGGGACTGTACCTATGGTTCTATCCATCCCACAAAGAGGCCGCTTCTTGTCCCTCCAGCCCTACCTCCCTGCTCAGCCCCTCCATGCCCTGAAGTGAGAGGTGGACACAATCTCGCAAAGGGCTCCACACGGTCAGCCAACCTGAGCATCCGGCACTGCTCCACACTGGTCATGAGATACAGCTTAGGGCCTCCTCTGCCAGGGCGGCTGCCTCAGAGGGTGCCTCATGAGAACCAAATGCAAGCCAGGCCCTGCTACTGCTTTATACCAAGTGGCATGGCCCAAAAAGAGGCTGCTCGCCTCATGAGGTCTTAGGCAGGACCTAGAACTCTGTCTTTTTTAAAGCCCCCCAAGTCTTCTAAGACTGGCCAGATTCTGGAGACCGAGCAATGGAAATTCACCTCGCCCGGCCAACTCAGTAAGGTGCATCACAAATCACCTGCTCCAAACCCTTCCTGACAAACACCACCTGGCCTTGTCTGTGCCTTTAAAGACCTCCAGTGCTGCACACGGCGGGGACCAAGGTCCAGCAGAACCAAGAAGAACAGGTCCCGCACAAGTGCAACCGACCTTGTAACTCTATCCTGTCTCAGGACTCGCTTCACTAAGGGCACCCAGGCCTGATTCACATTAAATACCTTGTTTGTTTCACCCAAACCAAATGCCCGCTCAAACTTGCAAAGACCACATGTCAGAATCTCTCTCCTCTCAACAACCCTACAGAGGAGGCAAAAATGATCTTGGCTTCAAGCTCCTGAAGGACAGGGTCTGTGTCTGAGCTTACATCTGGCAGGGGAGACAAAGAACCATAAAACAAAAGAAGCAGCACTAAGGGAAGCAAAGGAAAGCAAAGGGAAGGAACGATAAATCGTGCCTGGAGGAGGTGACGTCAGAGGTGGACCTCCAAGACCAAGAGCGAGCTTGCCGGGACAAAAGGAAAAGCAACCCAGCAGGCTGAGTGGTGAAGGAGGTGGAGGGTGTGGCCCCAGGGGAACGGCGAGTGGTGGGCACAGCCGGGGTGCATGGGCGGTGGGCTGAGGATGAGGCTGAAGAGGTTGGATGGGCCAGGTTGGGTAGTGCCTTGAAACCCGCAAACTACACAGTGCTTTCCACGGGAACAAGTGGTCAGCCCTCAGGTGCTAAGTGACTGGATAAACAGATACATATATGGCGGTGGAGGACACGGAGTGACTTAGTTCATGGCAGCAACAGAGCATGTATGTCGGAAGCCCCATCACAGGCACAGTCAGGGCCTTGGCTTAATGAATCAGAAGGGAGAGAACTCCCAGAAATGCACCCCTGGGATGGGCAGGACTCAGCTCTTGATTATCCTCAAAAGTGAGGCTCCAGCCCAGCCCTAGAGAGACTCACCTCCCGGCGGGCTCCATCCAGGACAGAGGACAGCATGTCCACATCCAGCAGGTGCTCCGAGATCCGGCTGTGGAAACCAAAGTCCTGGAGATGGAGAGACAGGGAGGTCAGCTCTCCTCTGTCACACTCAGCGCCCACCAGGGATACAGGGCCTCTCCTCCACCCCCACCTTCAAGAAAGACGCCTACTACATGCCAGGCACTGTACCAAGCACTCCGACAGCTACTCATTAATTATTTCACCTTCAAAATTAACACTGCAGGGGCTTCCCTGGCGGCACAGTGGTTGGGAGTCCGCCTGCAGATGCAGGGGACACGGGTTTGTGCCCCGGTCCGGGAAGATCCCACATGCCACGGAGCGGCTGGGCCCGTGAGCCATGGCCGCTGGGCCTGCGCGTCCAGAGCCTGTGCTCCGCAGCGGGAGGGGCCGTGGAAGTGAGAGGCCCCGTGTACCGCAAAAAAAAAAAAAAAAAAAAAAAAAAAAATTAACACTCCGACTGGATGGAAAGGTATGTGGCAAAGCAAATACGCTAAACTGTTCACTGGAGACTCTAGGTGGTGAGTGTGAGCTGTTCGCTGTAAAAGGCTTTAAATTTTTCAGTATGTTTGAAATTTTTCATAATCAAATTACAGGGAAAAAAAGTAACCCTATGAGACTGATCCTCTTATTCTTATCTCACGGAGGAAGCAGTTTGAGAGCCCAAGTAATTTATCCAAGGTCACGCATCTGGTAAGCAATAGGGCTGGGGGTCAGAAGTGCCCTGGGCCGACTCCAAAGCCCAAGCTCTTTGTGTGACATGTGCTGCAAAGCATGTCACTTTCCAGCTGTCTCTCCCTCCTGGTGCCCAACCAAGAGGCCAAAGTGCCCAGAAGCCCTGTGGGCAGCTTGGACACCAGGGCCTGCCAGGCTCCACCCAGCTGGTTCCTTCCCCTTCCCATACAGGTGTCCCTCTGGACAATGGGGATGAATTAGCGCCACTTCCTCCACCAGCTTCTCTTTGGGACAGGCAGCAAGTGCCCACACAGGTGCCAGCTCCCCGCTGCCCTTTGGCTGCCGCAGAGCCACGAGCCTGCCCCCTCCGAGCCCAAGATCGCCACTGGGCTAGGTGACGGACGGCTACCTGACAGCACGCTAACAGGGACAGCTCTGTCATCAGCCCTGATAAACGGAGGGTCGCCCAGCCGAGGTCTGGTCCTGCTGTCTGTGGCTTCCTCCACCCACTCCCATAGAGAAGAAAAATGCCGATGGGCAGCCTGTTTCTCCACACAGTGACTCCTTTAGCAGGGCCAGGGCCCTTGCTTCAGAGAGTTCTGTGACACGGTGGTTCTTCATGACGGTTTTTGCCAACAAGGACTTTGCCTCCCGTTCCTAGCTTGTGGGTTTTCTTTGCTGATGACATTTTCCTTTCAGCGTGAGTTCTACTCCACTCAGTGCAGCTGCCATCTGGCTCCTAAGCCCATGGCTCAGTGAGGGGCTTGAGCACACAGCCTCCTAATTCCTCTGCACCCCCTCGTATCATGACTGTTCATCCCTGACCCTCTCCCACTAATCCCTTCCCTTTGATCTGCCTCCTCCAAACAGATGGAGTGTGGTTTCTGGAAAAAGTGTTCTGCCAAAAAGCACCCCGAACGCCTCCCCATAGATTACAAACCTGGCAAGTGAAGCCAGGCTACAGCAGGCTGGGTGGAAGGACTGGGACAAAGACACCATGGATGCTGGCATTCCAGGACAAAGTCTTAACTTTGGAAAGGATACCACACCACAGCATCCTTCCTGGTCAGAGCCTGAGAGCCTGAGGACTGGTCCTCACCATGGCTCAGTGATTCTATAAACACACACACACGGTCTCTGACCTCCTAGGTTCCTGTAATGCTCCTGCTAGAGCCCAGAGGCAAGGACCTCATATGATCTCACAGGCAATTCACACAGCAGTCATAGTAATAACAGGTATGTTTGTTTAATGTTTCTATGCTAATGTTTTATACTCTTTACCCCACTTTCTTCTCACAACAAACCTGTAAAGTAGGTAGTGTTATCCTTTGTACGCAGGGCTGAGAAAATGGAGTTAGACAAGACACAAGTTTGAGTCCTGACTTCCCCACTTACAAGCTGTGAGATGCTCAGCGAATCACTCAAACACAGGACCTCGCCAACCCACGCTCTTCACCACCACTCTGCTGCCCCCCATCTCAGACTCACCAGGCCAAGAAGGGACTTGGGGTCAGAAGCAGTGGAGTCTGAGGGCTGTAGTTCCTTCGTGTGTTCACTGATCTCTGACTCCTGGGGAGACAGACCCACAGAGAAGTCACCAGAGCAGAGGACAGAGGGTCGTGACCTCTATCCACGGTGCCAATACAGGGCTGAACCCAAACTGAAATCCACCTCTTCTGGAAAACCTGAAAGAGGCCTGTGGACCCTCCCATTCTCTCTGGACACCTGCCCCCGGCCCCCTCAGGCTGGGCAGCCCCACTGAGTATGGGCAACACGCTTTACCCTTGGAAGGAGGGCCATGTGAAACAGAGCGGGAGATGGTTAGAAAGTCGGCAGTGGGGAAGTTGGATGGGATCCTAGGAAAACAGAATGGGAGTATCTCTACCAGGAAGTAGCTAAAAGCTCTTTAAATGAATTCCCTCACCATCCACCTGGAGGAAGGGCGGGACTAAGGGCTGGAAAATAAAGATGCCAAATGCTCTCACAACTGGGTCCTACTTCTATCCATCCGGGTCACTGGCCTGATCTTACCAAGCAAGACTCCCGCGTCTTGGGTTGTTCAAAGGAGCCAGAGAGACCAATGAAGAGTCTTCTTGTAACCTAACTGACCAATGCCGGAGCAGGACACTCCCGAACGTCCCCCCACTCCCCTCAACAGGCTCCTCTCTCTGCAGGAACACAGGCTGCAACCATGACTCACTCCAAACTGACGTTGAGAAGTAGGAGGGGGAGGCAGGAACTGGCAAGAGGAAGTAAGTGGGAGACCAGAGGAATAGGAATCCCCCGGGAGGTGCCAACGGAAAAGCAAATTTCTGCTCTGAATTTCTAGTGCCAGCAGCTTTGGAGTTTCATTCAGGATTTTACTGCCTGCTGGGTCTGGGCATATTTGTCACAATTAAGGGTTCTGGCTGATGCTGATGGCCCATTGCTGGGCCTGCAAATGCAGCTCCTGACTCAGTAATAAAGATGAAGGGAGAGGAACGTGCACAGGGCACGAGAGAGCAGCAGAGGGCTGCAGCCAGCAACCGCCCGTGGGACAAAGTGACTTACTTCGCTCGCCTCTGATCTGCTCTCTTTTGGGACAGAAGCCTCCTTCTTTGGCTCCTTTGCTGCCTCTTCCGTCAGGGAACCCTCCTCTCTTGCATCCACCGGGTCCTCTGGTGCCTCTTTTTTATTGGCTTTGGCAGGCTGATCACCCGCGGGGTCGCCCCCAGGGTCCGCCACACTCCTGGACATCCCGGGATCATTCTTCTCATTCTTTTCTTTTTCTGGGAGCCGACTTGCCCCTCTTCCCTGTTGCCCTTGGCCACCGGCACTGCTCGGGCTGTTATCTGCACCTTGGCTGAAGAGCTTGCCAGGAGTAGGGGGGCTGGCAGCATTGGAATCCAGAGAAACGTCCTTCTTCTCCTCTGGCTGGCTTGTTCTTGGAGATTCCTAGGGAGCAGAAGACCGTGTCAGAAAGGAAGACGTCAGGAATGAATAAAAGGGTTTAGAGACTTGCTACAAGACGGAGCTGCCATTCCTTGACGTCTACCGCTCTGAAACCAATGGCTATGCCACACCTCAAAAGCATTTAAAAACACAGATTCCTGGCTCCAGCCCAGCTCCACTGACTCTGAAATTCTATGGTGATCTGAATACACCCAACCTGACCCCTGTCCACTGAGGAGCTTGGAATCCAGTGCACTGCACTATACAACTCTGTCACCACCCATCACATTCTCGAGTAATAAATCTGGCTCATTCCAGCCCCATTAGCCAAACCATAACATGGCAGACTCAGAAGTCAATATTTGTTTACAATGATGATGTCAGAGAACCGCACGAGAGAAAAGTACCAAAGTCTAGAGTTTTCATTTTTAAAAGGCAGCAGGGAGGAAATATCAGGAGGGTACCCTTCTTGCATAGCAATGAGGGTAGCTCTCTCCCTATAGCCTCCCCCCTAAGGAGGCTGCATAAGCAGCCCTGGAGCCAGGCTCCTCTGTCGGAGGACCATCAAGTGAGTCCTCTGGGCAGCAGGTGCCAGATGGGGTGAGGTGTGTAGAAGACTGATTGGGGGAAATGCCCATGAGGATACGGGAGGTGGGGAGAGGCTTGGGAACACAGGTCTGAGACCTGTGACATGGGAGAGGGAAGGAGGGGGCTTGAGTAGGAGAGCCTCAGGCCACAGCACAGTTCTGACTCAGCCCCATGGACAGTCCCGCAGCCATCGGGCAGAAATGGCCCTGCTCTGGGCGCGTTGCACCCCATCAATTCCATCAACAAGCCCGGCCTTGGCACGAGCCGGGGTGGATCAAAGGTTCAGCAGCTGCAGGCCGTTAATCCCCCAAGGTCCCCTCTGCAGGGTGTCTTGAAAGGAGATGGGAGCAAGGCACCTGTACAGCTGCCCACCCTGCTCCTTGCTCACAAACCCCATGGTAAAGACCAGGAAAAGCCTTTAGAGCTACCACAAGAGAAAAAGGAACTCCTCCCTTGGAAATACAGCCAGCGATCTCTCCTAGGCTCAAGCAGAGAAGCCTTCTTCCCAGAAAACACCTGTCCTAAACTTGGGCTGCCAGCGTGAACAACTTCTTGGCAGGGATTTTTGAGACTTCCTGAAGCCTGACCCTGGACACTCCAACAAGAAGGGTGATGGGGCTTCCCTGGTGGTGCAGTGATTGAGAGTCCACCTGCCGATGCAGGGGACGCGGGTTCGTGCCCCGGTCCGGGAAGATCCCACATGCCGCGGAGTGGCTGGGCCCGTGAGCCATGGCCACTGAGCCTGCGCATCCAGAGCCTGTGCTCCGCAACGGGAGAGGCCACAACGGTGAGAGGCCCACGTACCGCAAAAAAAAAAAAAAAAAAAAAAAAGAAGCGTGATGACTAGAGTCCAGAGGGCCAAGGAAAAGCCCCAAACACGCCATTCACCCATTGCTGTCTGCCTGTTAAAGGATCCACGGAACCCAAAGCCATGACCATCCACTGTAGGTCTGGCAGCTGACTGATAAGCCCACCCAAACTTTCCAAGGATGGTTAAGAGAGGCAGGAAAGCAGGGCACTTCAGAGCCTGACTTCGGAGACAGAACACCCAGGTTCAAATCTTGGCTCCGTGCTTACAGGGACCCTAGGCAAACTGTTTAACTTTTCTGGGCCTCAGTTTCTTCCTCTAAAATACGGGGGTATAGTAGGGCCTATCTCATAGGATTGTTGGGAAGATTAAATAAGTTAACACTCATTGAATGAGTAAAGAAGAGAACTGCGCCTGGCACAGCGTAAGCGCTCCATAAACGCTAACTCATGTTTTATGATGAGACGCACAAGTTCATTCACCGAGCACCTTCTATGAGCCAAACCCCACCGTGGCGACCTGAATAGGAAGATAGATCCTGCCCTCAAGGAATTCAGCTGAGAATGGAGAAAAGTGAAACATCCCAGGTAGCCCCGGCTATGAGCCTTTACTGCCCAAAGCAAAGGGCACCGGACACGGTGGTGACGCTGTGGTCAGTGCCACGCCTGTCCCAGGGAGAAAAGCAGAGGCTGAACAGAGAAGGGGTGGGCTTCCCTCATGCGCTGGCAGCACAAAGGCAGGGTGCCCTCCAGGGCTGCCCACCCTCCTGACACCCTAACTGTAGTGTGGAGGAAGTCTTCACGGTCACTGGGTGCAGAGGGGCCAAGATGGGCTCCTCCTCTTGGAGAGGCATCTTCAGGGCGAGGCCAGGTCCCCTCACCTCGGTGTCCCCACAGCAGCCGACTCTCAGCAGCGGCCAGCACGCAATGACCGGTCTGTGGGGCTCCTGGACGCCAAGAAGGACATGGGAGTGTCTCAGCGGAGAGTGAGGGGGTCTGACTCAGCAAGCACAGCCAAGCCACCCCGGCTGTGCTCATCTCATGATGAAAGAAAGGCAACGGACCTTGGATTAGGGGACAGAGGAGGTGTCGGACCACCAGTTCACATCTCCTCACACGGCCCACAGCCCTCCTCACCCAGCCCAGCCCTGCTTGCTCCTCCGAGGTCATCTCCAGACACACACATCCTGCCTGTGAACAAACATTACGCCATTTCCCTGCTCTGCCGTGTGCGTTCTTAATACACACACAATCTACCCTGACAAGCTCCCACTGGTCCTCACAGCATCGCCTCTTCCAGGAAGCCTTCCTGAGATCAGCCTTCCTCATCCTCTTTCACAACAACTACTGTCTTATAACTGCTGACTTCCTTGCCTGTTGCCCTCACCAAATCAGCTCCCTATTATCCTCAGTGTCTAGTTTCTGGCACATAATAGGTGCTCAGTCAATGCTTGTTGACTGAATATTAAAAAAGATTAAGTGGGTCAATGCAGATATAGGAGTTCCTACTCTGTAAAATGGAGATGTGATATCTATTTTACAAAATTATACAGGGATTAGACTATTATTTGTTATAGTGCTTATGAAATGGAAAATAGCTAAACAAATATTAACTATTAATATTCAAGATGATGGAAAAACAAGTAACCTATCAAAAATCAGAGGACACCAGATCCAGGGGGAGATTCCCATTCTTACACATGAGAGAATATGGCCAGACTACAGAATGTCAGGCCCAGGCTATGCCACTCTCAAGCTAAAATTCTTCAAAAGAAGAATGTTCCATGGAGCTTATCCTATTCTGTCTACATAAATAGTAAAATATTAAAACACGGCTAACATGAAAATAAGTGAACTTGCATTCCCTGCGCCCACATCAACTAACTGCAATGACAGGACAGCCAGGGGGACGTCTTGAGGGGAAGGACAGGAGGGGGGAGACTAGGCATTTGTTGTGGATTATCCACAAGTGGATGAATGAGAGCTGAGTGTCTGGAAAACCCAGCTGACCCCACGCTCCTCTCCTTTAACTCAGCCCCTGCTCCTCATTCCATCGCGGGGCCCACAGCCCGAGGCCCGGCCCAGGACGCACACCCAGGCCCCTGTGCACAGCCTCCTGCGCCGGTGTTCTGCAGGGTACCCGGGGGACATACGTACAGCACGGCTCTGCTCTCAGCTCAACCGTGCTCACACTCCTTCCGTCTCCTCCTGTCACAGCCCCAGGTCCTTGAGTATAAGGCAAATTCCTGCTGTTTTTTTTCCAAAAAGACTTTGCCATCTGCATGAAGAGGGCGGTGCAGGAGAGTGCCTGTACGAACCATTTCATGAATATTTAACATACCCCCCAAAAGCTATGAGGTCTCCCATGCTGCAATCCCCCTCCTGCAGCCCAGAGCACAAAGACAGGGGCCCTACATTCCACACGGCTCAGGAGGGCGGGAGTGGGAGACAGGGGAGCTGAACACTATGTCCTTGCATTGATCCTGTTCTTGGGGGGGATCCCCCCCCACCAAGCCAAACATCAGTCGGTTTATTTTCCATGTCTCCTTCCCACCCAGTCGGTCTCAGTTCTTTACACTGTTCCCCAGTGTTGTTAGCGCTTTCCAATCACACTGACATCATCCCGTTATTTCTAAGCCCAGCTCCCTCCCTCCCCTTTGATCTGCTGATGGTCTTTTCACCAGCACTACAAGGCCATCTGCTGCCTGCTCACCTACCCTTCAGCCTCCCCTCTTTCACTCCCATCCATTCTCAGTGTCTGTTCCAGGAACGTATCCCTTTTGATTCTGTAATTGACTAGAAACGGTTTAAGTTGAAGGCAGGAGAGGAGGGGGGAGGAGACAGAGAGGGAGGGAGGGAGGGAGGGAGGGGGAGGGAGAGGGAGAGGGAGAGGGAGAGGGAGAGAGAGAGAGAGAGAGAGAGAGAGAGAGAGAGAGAGAGAGAGAGGCATTCTTGCCATCCTACTGCCCTCTCATGGAATCATGAGCAAAGTGATTGTTGACAGCGAAACAGGGTAAAACAAACCACAGAATAAGCTCTCCATCTCAGGCTGCCGGGCTGCCCAGAAGCGGGAAGAGGTGGGCAACTCAGAGGACCCAAGGTCTATAAACTGGGACAAAAGCCATTTTAAAGGGCATGGTAAGCAGAGGCAGCTTTGTCTGTCCTAAAACCCCCGTTCATCCCCACCACTAACCTTCCCCACCAGGAAAAGCCCCAGTTCCTGCTGAGGTTAGAACACAGGAATCCAACACTCCATGTGGCAAAAAGAACTAAATCTGCTGGGATGCTAGAGATGGGGGGGTGGGGGAGTGTACTTAACACCTCCCACTCCAGACATTTCTCCCCATCACACTGGGTTGCCTATTTATATTAAAGAGGTTATTAAAAATATATTTAAAAGCTCCACTCCCCCAAAGAAGCATATAAAGATCAGAAGGGAAGCTTTTGAGAATACAGGACATGTCAAAGAAGAAAATCCCTTTTTTTGTTGACATTTGTAAACTATTATAAAGGAAAAATTAACAAGTCAAAGCACATTATGATTGATCCACATCGGGATCTTCAATCCACCAGCTGAAGCGGGGATCCAGTGTCCACTCTACCCACAACCTGGGAAAGCCCAGAGAAGAAAAAGCACAACATGGCCTGCCAGGATACCCTCTGGTCCCAGCGTGGCTCATTCATTCACTCACCTATTCATCCACTCAATCGCTCAGCAAAACCTACCCACGCACTTCCTAAGTTCCAGGGAGCAGGCCAGGTTCCAGACACACAGACGTGAACAGGGCAGAATCCCTACTCTCAATTTGCTCAGTCTTGTGGAGACTGCCCTCCTTCTCCAAAAGCCAGTGAGTCCTCCTGACACCTCATTCCTACTCATGGACATCCTTCCAGGCTCAGAACCTGAGCTACTGATTCCATCAGCGTCATAAGGTCTTAATGGCAGATGAGAAGAAATAAAGTTATCATTTCAGGGAACCAAAAACAGAAGGCTTTGGATTTAATGCCAACAGACCAGGCCCCATTCAGAAGGGAGTGTCAAAGTAGAGCCAGATCAGGTTGATGACACTCAGAAAGTGTGTCACGTGGCAGAAAGCATCAAAGTCACAATCAAAACATATCTGTTTGGGCAGAGGCAAAAACGGGGACAGTTTCTGAGGCTACAGAGTGAGCCTAAGTATAACATGGGCCCTGCCCAATGGCTAGAGCTGGGTCAGCTGGGAGAGCCCACCTACACCTAGGTGTCAGCCAGCATTCTCACCCTCAGCCAACCTGGGACTTCCCCCTAGCTCTCAAGGTGAGCTGAAGACCAAGAAGTAAGAGTCAGAAACAATAAGACCGTGGAAAGGGATGATAAGGACATAAATAAAAGATAATAAGGAAACATTTAAACCCATGATACGGGCACTGTTGTTTCACTGGTCAGTTTTGTGGTCATTCTAATAAATGTGAGTGATCTCTTTCAGTTCAAAGTCTTTAAAAGAATTTTCTATTTTGCGAAAAGTTTAACTGACCTTGCAATCAATATTTCAATGTCTGGGGGAATCTGAGTTGTTAACTTCATGATTTATTGGTTGTGTGAATACTTTGGACATATTTAGAGAAAGCTTAATTGTTAAAAATTAATAAATTAGACAGTAGACCAAGAACAAATAGTAGGGAATGTTCTTTTTCAAGTAGAAGAATGTACTGGGGTTTTTTAGTTATTACGACGACATGATGAGTTTCAGGTTTTGTTTGTTTGTTTGAAAGAACATTCTGGGACTTCCCTGGTGGCACAGTGGTTAAGAATCCTCCTGCCAATGCAGGGGACACGGGTTCGAGCCCTGGTCTGGGAAGATCCCAGATGCCGCAGAGCAACTAAGCCCGTACGCCACAACTGCTGAGCCTGCGCTCTAGAGCCCGCGAGCCACAACTACTGAAGCCCGCACACCTAGAGCCCGTGCTCTGCAAGGTGAAGCCACCACAATGAGAAGCCCGCGCACCGCAACGAAGAGTAGCCCCTGCTCACTGCAACTAGAGAAAGCCTGCGTGCAGCAACAAAGGCCCAACCCAGCCAAAAATAGAAGGAAGGGAGGGAGGGAGGGAAGGAGGGAGGGAGGAAGGAAGGAAGGAAGGAAGGAACATTCTGGTGGGAGTGGAGGACAGACCAGGGAAAGAGATGAGAAGCAGCAGGACTGCTGGGGGGATATTCCGGAAGCTAGTCCCATCCATATTCTGCATTTCCCAGGCCTCGTGCCTTTGCTCAAGCTGTCCACCTGCCTAAAACATCCCTTCCACCCCCACGTCTAAAACTTCCCTACTCTTCAAGACTGGGGTCAAATGTTGTCTCATCCAAGTTCTCCCTCATCTCTGGGCAGGTAATTTCTCTGCCCTCAGAACTCCTCCAAAGAGTGTACCTGTGCTCGAGCTCTTTATACACCTGGCCCTGCTTTACAGCTTCCTAAATATTCATTTACTCAACATGTACTAAGCGCTCACCAAGCACAGAGTGCCCAGCATCCTTTCTCCCCAACTGCACACTCCCAGAGGCCCGCCCAGGCCACCCCTTACCAGTGCTGGGATTGACCACAGCACAGCTGCCGCCACGCAGCCAGCATTCGACAAATGCTAAGCATCTGGACGGCGTTACACCTCTGTTCAAATCCTCCCATGGCTCCCAGTGCCGGTGTAACCCAGTCCCAACTTCTCAGCTGGCACTCAGGTCCTCCACGACCCAGCCCAACCTACCTCCACAGCCCCATTTCCCACTCCTCTCCCACACGAGCCCTGGGCTCCAGGCAAAGGAGACACCCTCGTGCTCCGCTCCTGTGCAGTGCCCTGCAGCTGGAGCTCTCCCTCACCACTCGCCTCTGCTCGTCCGGTCCCGCCCACCGTCCTTCCTGGCTCACCTCAGATGTCAGATTCTCAATAAGGCCTTTCAAACGGACAGGAGACCCCAACTTCTCCCCAGCCACAACACTGCATTTTACCACCCTGACGGCGGCACTGCATTCCATTCCGAGCCCCAGCTACCTAAGTCTCTCTTTTATGAGACTGTAAACTCTTTGAGGGCAGGGATCACAGCTAACTGAGGCGTGTGTGGCCAATAGCACCTAGCAAAGTGCCTCATGTAGAAACATTCAATAAACGGTGGTTATCTGAGAAATGAGTCAATGGATGAATTCCTTTCCCCGCTTGTGCTTCCCCGAACCCCAGAAATCCCATCTGGACAGGACTGGGACAAAATGGTACTCATTCCAAATAAGTCTCCCACAGGGAGGAAGGCTGAAGAAGGAAGGAGGGGGACTTCCCTGGTGGTTCAGTGGTTGAGACTGCGCGCTCCCAAGGCAGGCGGCCTGGGTTCGATCCCTGGGTCAGGGAACTAGATCCCTCATGCTGCAACTGAAGATCCCGCATGCCGCAACTAAAGATCCGGCATGCCGCAACTAAGACCCGGCACAGCCAAATAGATAAATAAATAAATAAATATTTTTTTTTAAAAAAGAAAGGAAGGACGGACCTGCCAGGCTGAGGCATCTGCCTGCAGGGGCTTCAGGCTCTTACCTCATACTCGAAGTCACCCCCCAGTGCCCCGACGTCCAGGTACAGGTTCTTAAGAAGCTCACTTGAGCTTCGGACACTCTGAAAATGAAAACGATGGCAAGGAAACTGGTCAGCCCAGGGGGCCGAGAAGCTCCTCACTGGTTATACTTTCTGGGTCAGAGCCAGCAGGAATACAGACTGAGCAAGGAATGAAGCTGTGGGCTGGAAAATCATTTTCACTTATTTTCAAAGTAGCACAGAGGTTAGCCAAAAGGTAAAGACAGCTCAACTATCCACCAGCAGATGAACGGCTAAACAAAATATGGTATATTCATACAATGGAATATTATCCAGCCACATGTGCTAAACATGGATGAACCTTGAAAACATTATGCTACATGAAAGAAGCCAGACATAAAAGGACAAAGACAGTATGATTCCACTTATATGAAATATCTAGAAGACGCAAATTCATAGAGACAGAGAGTAGATCAGAGACTGGGGAGAGGGGAGGATGCAGAGCTTTGTTTAAAGGGTACAGAGTTTCTCTGGGATTATGAACAAGTTCTGGAGATGGACAGTGGTGATGACTGTACAACACTGTGAAGGTAGTTAAGGTCACTGAACTGTACGCCTAAAAGTGGTTAAAATGATAATTATGGTATACATATTTGACCACAATTTAAAAAAAAATTTTTTTTTTCATAGCACAGAGGGTTTCCAGGCCAAGAAAAGGATTCATTCTTACCTGGTTGTCACTCTCCACCTCATCCTCCTCATTGGTCTCCTCTCCTAAAGCCAAGAGGCTGAGAGCATTCTTGTCCTCATGGATGGAGCCCAGGAGACCCTTTGTATATGCAGAAGTCTTGAGACCCTGTGAAGGCTCCAAAATAGAGAAGGAAAGCCAAGGCACTTACGGGGAAGACCCTCAGATCGCCTTCTCCTCTCTCTTTCTGTTTAGATGGCTCCCAGAGCAAGCCCACCACCTCCAGGAAGCTGACCCCAGCAGCTCCAGCTCACTGATCCCTCCCTGTCCAACTCCTGCTGCCCTGGCTGCAGGGACTGAGAAATCACCACTGCAGTCCCTATGCCCTGGGTCCATCCTCCACTGCCCAGAGCCCCTGTTCAGCATCCTCCAGGTGTGACTCACCTTCCCCACTAGATTATAAGCATTAAGGACTCAGCCCGTGCCCTCTATTTCTCATCCATGGGTCACGGTTCCTAGCATGGAACATGGAGGCCCCACGGTAACTACACTGAACACAAGAAAAAGCATTTACCAGTGAGAGTTCTCCAAGCTGACCAGACTCCACCGAGCTCCCCAGGCTCACACTTTGAGATCCACGAAGAGCAGAGGGCAGGGCATCCACCAGGCCCCTTAACGGGGCCAGACCCCTGAGAGGAATGTGGACGGGGGCTAACGGGGAGCCCAGGGCCTGGGCAACAGAAAACATCCTGTTACAAACCCAAGAAACCACAGGCCTCTGAGAGTGTGGAGACGGATATAAAAATAAAACATCTAAATCCTGCCCGCTCAAATTTAAACCGCCTCCGTTCAGAGGCTGCTGATGAAACACAACATCCAGAAATTACCATTGTGCCAGCCGTGTGAGAATCATGGGCTGGTTTCCTGATTCTCGTAACTCTGTGCCTATCTCTCAGCAAATGGTTCTTTCACATCTGGCAGATGCTGCAGAGGACTGTGCTCTCCCTCCGAAGCCACAGAGGAAGTTGGGGGGTTGGGGAGAGAAGAGACAAAAGCCTCATCTACCAGCATGAGAAGTCTCAATAGATAAAGTTGAAAATGGATGAATCAAGAAAAAGCAGTCTAAGCATATTATTTACAAATATGGAAGCAAGCACTGGAAGAGAGCCGTTGCCTCTGGGGAGGGGTACCCACACCCGAGAACTGCTATATTTCGTTCTATGCCTTTTGGCTCGACTTGACATTGTTTAATAACATGGGCATGTATTACTTCAATTAAAATAAATATTAACTATGAAAAATACACATGAGCAACAAAAGAACTCTCTTTCCGCTCTCCACTGATGAGGAAAGGGGCTGGAGGGAGCCTCGCCAGAGGACTGTGCAGGCCCCTCCTTTGCCCTGTTCTTGGGATGGCCAAAGGAAGGCTTTGTGCCAGCGAGGACTGGGGAGAGAAACCAACTGGGTGGCAGAATTTGTGAGACCTTGGGTCACTCACGGACTCTTGGATTCTCAGTCTACTCATCTGCAAGACAGAGATGATGTGTGTCTTGCTACTTAAGAAGGTTTGTTGAGAAATTCAAATGAGATACTGACGGCAAGGAGCATGTGTGTGTGGCCCAGGGCTACACCAGCGCTGTGGAATTGCTATCATTACAGGGATTCACATCACAAGAGTCTGGGCTTAGAAGCCAGGGCAGGATAGCATTCTGGGGACAGTTTACAAAGAGCTCTTTAAATATCCTCAAACTTAAATTGTATATAAAGCAACACAAAAATTCCATTCCTCTCTAATCCCATGGGGACTGAAGAGAGAAAGGGGAACCTGAGGAAGTCAGGCGGAGTTCAGGTGGCCCATCTTCTCACCCGCAGCTGGGCCTGGGGCCAGACCATCGGGCGGGCTCTGAACACGACCCATTCCTGCATGGGAAGGGCATCAGATGCTTATCTGAAAGGTGACACGAGACCCCCTCCCAAACCTTTGTAGGTTCCCAGTCACCTGGCCTGTTGCAGGATATCTTCGTTAGGCAGAAAAAGAGCTGATAATAAAAAAACTGGCCAACTTTGCCTGAGCCCTGGGCACCGGGGTAAGCACCTGTCTCATTTCACTGTCAAAACCATCTGAGGCTACAGTCCCCACAAGAGCAAACGGAGACTGGTGAGGTCAAGACCCCTGCCCCAAGTCATAGGGCCTGCAATGAGGGCAGACGTGGGACCGGAAC
This sequence comes from Mesoplodon mirus, assembly GCF_964341445.2. Taxonomy (NCBI): domain Eukaryota; kingdom Metazoa; phylum Chordata; class Mammalia; order Artiodactyla; family Ziphiidae; genus Mesoplodon; species Mesoplodon mirus. Next base: position 125,939,497 of record NC_138983.1, on the reverse strand, counting down.
GCAGGGCAATCTCTAAGCCAGTATTGTACACTGCCTCCTGGCTATGGCGGAAAAGGAGCCCAGGAAATCTGCTCTGAGGTGAACTGTGAGCAAACCCAGCCTGCTCCCCCCAGCCAGCCCAGTGGATCAGCGAGTAAAATTCTTCCCATACTATATTTATGGAAAATTACAGACTCCTAACATGGCTAATTTGCTAACGTGCTAGGGGCCTGAGGGAGGGAGACAGGCCCGCTGAGGGCTTTGTTCTCCCAAGCCTTTACCAAATCAGTGGTTAGCAGGGAAATTATACATCCCTGGCTCCTAGCTGATCACGCACTATGGGCTGTGCGTGGCGTTGTCCTTCAGAGAGGATAAACTTGCTGCCACTGGGCTAATTAAAACTTTCAGGATAATCTGCAGCTTATCTGATATTTATAGTGTTACAGTAGTTATTAGAGCTAACGGAGAACCAGGGCACGCCAGCAATTAGGAACCGAGGTAACAACTGGGTAAAGCCATAGCTGGGCAACAGCAAAAGAATAGCCGGGGAAATGCAGATCGACCCCCCTGGTGGTCTGTGATCCAATTTCACTTCTGAATGAAGCAAGTGGTGACTCTTTAAAGGGAAAAAGAGTCAGAAGGACAGGGCAAGCCCAACCCTTTGGTAGATCCCAATAGGGGAGGAAGTGAAGGCCCATGCGGTCAGCACAAGCCTGACACAGGTTATTCACATGGTTCTGGAAACCCTGGGAAGCAAGGAGCAGAAGCAGCTCACTGAACGGCAGAGAGAGCCTGGGCTTCAGCTTCTCATGACAGTATTAACTCTCTAGTTCTGTGTGATTCCCAGAAGGGGCTAAGTTCAGAGGCTGGGGGTAGGGTGTCGACTTGGGAGGACCTCTCTATCATCAGCTGATGGGGAAGGATTCCCAAATCCTGGGACAGTACCTATATCTTGCATGAGTGCCAGGATAAGTGCCAGCTTGCTCACCCTCAAAACTGAGCATCTTCAGAGCATGGGAACCACCCACAAGGTACAGTTGGATCAAGGCAAGGGGAGTCTAGATACCCTCAGCCCCTATCTTGCAGGTGATGGGTCAGAAGAAACAGGAACTGCATGTCCTCCCACAGGATGGCCATCCTGGGTGGTTAAGGGATCAACAGTCACCCAGGGAGGGCAGATAACAGGAAAGCAGACCTGCTGGCTGTGTTAGGGCGTCAGCTCAACCTGCTCCCTCCCTGTCAAGTTCACTGAGCCTGAAGGCCGTGCTCTCTAAGAAGCCTACCTGGTTGAGAAGCTGCATCTTGCCTGGCTCTGTAGCAAGCCCTCTGCTGGAACTCAGCTTGACCAGCCCCTGACTGAGGGGGCTGCTGCTTGGCTGGAAACGAGCTTGCTGAGAGGCCTCCTGCTCAGCCAGGGCGCCGGCCACCTTCTGAGGACGCTCCCGCACCTCTGGCCCCCAAGACAGAAACCTGGAGCCCGTGGCTCTGATGGCCTCGTGCTCGCCCTCACTAGACATCCTGGAAGACTCGGCTGCCAGGTGGCAGACCATGCTGGCAAGGTCTCTGCGTGGGCTCTCCCGTGTGCTCTCGGGCAGCCCCGGGCCCTCCAGCCGCCTGGAGAGCTTGAACATCTGCAGGATGTCCTGGTAGAACCTCTGGTCCTCAGAGTAGTCTTCACTCTCTGACTGCTCTTCAGCAGAGCTCTGCATGTGGGACAACTGGGGCGCCAGGAAGGGGCTGGGGTGCTGCTCCCTGGGTCCGGGGCCTGACTGACCCACACCCCGCTCAGATCCCCGTGAGCTCTGCAGGTCCCACGGGAAGTTGGTCACCTCCCCCAGGACCTCAGAGCCAAGGTGAGAAGCCAGGCTGCTGCTGCTGCTCTCCAAGTCAGGCCCAAACCTGCCCAGCCTCCTGTCTTCTTCGGGGGGCTCCAGAGAGCCTGGGGGTGGTGTCTTCTCACTGGCAGGAGACCCTCGAGGGGCCTGCGAGGGGACTGCAGGGGCGCTCTGGGCTGGTTCTGAGGCCAGGGTATCAGGGGGTATTAGCAAGAGCCCCTGAGGTGGACCTTTGGCTGAGGCCCCTGGAGCCTCAGGGTCTTCGGGCTCTATTTTCTTGCTGCCCAAACGGGCGTCCTTGTGGACAAGCTTGGAGACCTGCCCCATCCACAATCCCGGGGGCTCTCTCCTCCTCCTGCCCCTGCCCATGCTGCCCCCTTCCCCAGAGACGCCCTGCCAGCTCTGGTCTTCGGCTGGGCTGCTGATTAACAAGAACGGCTTGCTCTTCCTGGCAGGCAGCATAGGGTCAGAAGAACAAAGGGACAGGGAGGGATCCTCCTCAGGGGACGGCGAGGGAATGGGGCTCTGGCCCTTGTCCCCCCCGGGGCCAGTGGAGCTCCGCTTGGCCATGTTATGGCTGTGCTGCTCCCCTTTCAGCTGCAGGCCCTCGAGGGCTTCCGAAAACTTCGAGTGGACCAAGGCCTGGCTCCTGCTCTCTAACGCATCCTGCCCATTCCGGAAGGGCCTGCTGTGGTCAGGGCCCAAAGCGCCAGGTTTCTGCTGTCTGGTCCTCATTTCCAGCTCTTCTATTTCAGGGTCTGAAAACCCCAGGTAGATTTTCTCTGTCGCCTGCTGGGGTTTCTCCAGACCCTGCTGATCACCTAATTCTGTCCTGCAGTGGGCTGGGGCCCTGCCTAAGATTTCCTCCACGTCGGCAAAGATCTGGTGGGTTCGGGAAGCTTGGCCCTTGAAGAGTGGCTGTAGCTTGCTGGGCAGGGAGCCCGTGAGAGACCTAGGGGTGTCAGCCAGCATACGTGGGCTCTTCCCTTTCTTAAAGGAGCCCCCACTTCTAGCCTGCATCTCTTGGTCTAGGTCCAGATTAGCCAGCCCAGGTGCTGAGAGAGGGGATGGGCCACGGAGAAAGGAGGAAGAAGGCAGAAGTCCCTGCTCAGGCTGTGTTTCCTAGATGGGTATATAAACAGGCAGAGAAAACTAAGACAAAGCACTTCTGATTTCTACTTGCTACCTTAGCCCTTGGCAAACCCTTAGCAGAAACCCACCCTCCCTTTAAAGAGAAACACAAACCAATGAGGGAAGAAAAGCTAAAAACTCCCTTGAGCTTTGTTGTTCTCTGGGCCCTGGTTTCCTTATCTATAAAGAGGAGGCTCGACGAGATCAATGGCTTACAAGCCTTGCGCCATGGAACCCACGTATTGGTTCCGCCTGGTACCTTGGGGGCTGCTATGGTGGGCATGTGATGGGGAAGAGGCATCACCAAGACCCACACCCCCAGGTTCAACCAGAGCAGCTCCGCTTCTTCTTTATCCACTGGCCCTCTATGGAAGAACTGATGTGAAGACAGGGTTCCATTGCTAACAAAAGTCTGAAAATCACCAACTAGATTATCCCAAAGGTACCATCAAACTCTCAATTCTGTGATTGGTTAATTTCATAAAATCCACCATCCTTATCAAGGACTATCAGAAAGAGTCTAAGAAGGGAGGAAAGAGGGGAAACATAAGCAGTGAACTGAGCCTTGGGAACTTGGACTAGGTCTTCTACCAAAGGCAAGAGTTGGTACTGCTCAAGAGAGGCCCACACAGTCAGGGAATCTTGGGGTAGACAAAACCATAACAGATCAACCACACCCTGCAAACATTCACCCTAAACTCCACCCAGCTCTCCTCCAGAGAGCCCAAACCACCTGAGCCCGGTCGCCCACCTGGTCAGGCCTGCCCCTGGACAAACTCTGGTTTGCGCCTCTCCTGAGCCCTAAGATCCAGACTGGCAGCCCAGGGCAGTCCACTTGCCCTCAGCTCCTGAAACCACAGGAGGAATCCTTTTTAACAGGGAGCTCCAGGAACTCAGTCACACACCCAGAGCTCAGTCTATTACCCAACCCTCCACCCCAGAGCCCTCACTTCATTCCCTCTCTCACCTTCAGTCATGCCAGAGCCTGCCCAGATGCTGATTATCATCTAAAACAGTCCGGGGTTAGTGAAAAGCCCATTATACATCTTTTACCTTTCAAACACATGCCATTAGAAAATTCAGCCTCTTTGGAAATTACCTGTTCTCTTTTCTCCACCTGGAAGAATGGACTTGCTGTCTTATTTCTCAGAACCATGATTAGTAATATTGGGGTGGGGGGGAGGAGTATCTGTAGAGCTTGGAAATGATTAAAAAGGACAAATTCATCAGCAACTATCCAATGTCAGAACTGACACCTTGCAAAGGAAGGAAGATGGAGGAAATCTTCACTGAGAAGTAAGCACCAGGCACCAGTGGGAAATAAAGACTATAAATAAGAGAGCAAATCAACTCGACCATTAAGAGGGTTGAAAAGGTATTCCCAGTGTTCCCCACCTGGCTAAACTGGGTTCCCAGGTCCCTCCCTCTCCTCAACGTGGTCCACCTGCCTCACACCTGGAGGGACAAATAGAATGATAATGGGAAAGATAACTTTCAACTCTGAGTAAAAAAGCTACTTGGGACCAAGGTGATGGCACTGCGATCAAATTTCAGTTATCCACCATGAACCGAGGACACTGGCAGCAAAGGCCATCCACAGGGCCAGATAAAGCCTCAAGCTTTTCTTTTTGGATCTTGAAGGCACTGATGTTCTGACAACTGAATTATGGCTCATCAAACATCTAGGCATTTGCACCACTGAGACACATGATGAACCCACACGAGGAAAGCCTGGCTCGGAAAGGAGAGGAGAGGCACTCGCTCCTCTGGGTTCTCTGGCCTCCACCAAGCGCTCCCTGTGCCCCGACTCTCCAGAGGGGCAGACAGCATCACTACAAAACCCCATCCTCAGCAGGGCACTCACTCACTAATCCTATTATGTCATATGTGCCTCCCAAGGGGGAAAAAGAAATTGCTTAGAGATAGTAACCACTTCTAGAAGCCTGAAAGGAAAATTTGCCAGAAGCCAGGCATAATTCAGATGAGGCACTATCAAAAAATTACTATATTATTGCTGTTATTCTTAACCTCCCAGCTGTCAACAGTTAGAGGTTCCCGACATCCCTCAGGTTTCAGGCCTGGCCTCTCTGAGAGCTGGCATCCACTGACTCACCAGGGGAATTTTGGAGGTCTCTTTGTCCTTCTTGTCTTTCTTTTCCTTTTTCTTTTTCTTTTCTTTCTTCTTAATGGCCCCAGGAGTTGACAGCTTCCCCCGCTCTTGGATCACCAAGTTCCGATAGTGCTCATCACAGGGATGGTCCCACATGGACTGCCCGTTGGCAAAGTTGAAATAGTAAATATCACCTGTGATGTCCTGGCTGGGGATGGGCAGAGGTCACAAGTTAGTCCCTGCTCAGGTCCAAAGCTCCATGGGAAAAAAAAAAGAAGAAAAATGGCAAGGAGGCAGAGAAGAAGGAAGAACTGTGGGGAGAAGGGGAGAGAGAGAAAAGGAAGAAGAGAGGAAAGGATTAACACAAAATTGAAGGGTAGGGACTTCCCTTATGGTGCAGTGGTTAAGAATCCGCCTTCCAATGCCAGGGACGTGGGTTCGATTCCTGGTCAGGGAACTAAGATCCCACATGCCTCGGGGCAACTAAGCCCGCGTGCCACAACTAGAGAGCCCGTGCGCCCTGGAGCTCGCATGCCACAACTAGAGAGAAGCCCATGCGCTGCAACGAAGAGCCCGCACCACAACAAAGACCCAGTGCAGCCAAAATTAAAAAAATAAAAATTGACGAGTACCATTTGGCTAAGAATAAGGAGTTTCCTTAGATAGAAACAAATGATTGGGATACCTAAGGACTTCTCTAGATGGAGACGTTTAATTGTTAAGGTTCCTGAGAATTCATGGTAGACTAGAGTAGGGATAAACTTGGTTTTAGATGGATAAATACAAACACTATGATATCATGGAGATAAATTCTGGGATAGAACTTGCTTAATATTTTCATAAATGATCTGAAGAAAAAATATGCATTGTGATAGCTCTGATTTTGCAAAAGACTCTAAACTCGTAAGAGGTGATAATCCAAGCTAGTGGGGTCAATCAACAATAAAAGAAAATAATGTAGAAGGTAGGTCTCAACATGAACAAGTCTAAAATAAGCCATTCATCCCACCCACCATTATCAGTAATCCATCAGGACAGCTAATAGAAAAAAAAATTCACAATAGCAATATAAAAGATGCAATACCCAGGAATAAATCCAAAGTGTGCAAAATCTTCATAAAGCTTTATTGAAAATTCAGGGGAAGAAAAATGAAAAAACAATTGGAGAGACACCCAGTGTTCCTGAATAGAAAGATTCAAGTCTGTAAACATGCCAATAATCCTCAAATTAATGTATAAATCCAAAACAATCCCAATCAGGCTCCTTATGAAATTTGACAAGCTCAATCTTAATTCAAATAAAAGAGAAAATATGTAGTAAAACAGGAAAAATATCAGAGGTAAAAGATAAAAAGACATACAAATGGCCAAGAAGCACATGAGAAGATGCTCAACACCACTAAAGATTAGGGAAGTGAAAATTAAAACTACAATGAAACGTCACTTCACACCCATTAGCATGGCTATTATCAAAAAAGCAGAAAATATGGGCATTCCCTGGCGGTCCAGTGGTTAGGACTTGGCGCTCTCACTGCTAAGGGCCCGGGGTTCAATCCCTGGTTGGGGAACTAAAATCTCACATGCTGCAGGGCGTGGCCAAAAAAAAAAAAAAGCAGAAAATAACAAGCGCTGGCAAGGATGTAGAGAAACTGGAACCCTGGTGCACTACTGGTAGGAATGGAAAATGGTGCAGCCACAGTGAACACAGTATGACAGTTCCTCAAAAAGTTAAAAATAGAATTACCATTTGAACCAGAAATTCCACCTCTGGATGCATACCCAAAAGAATTGAAAGCAGGGATTTGAACAGACACCTGTACACCAATGGTCACAGAACCACTATTCACATAGCCAAACGGAAAGAGAAATTCTCAGGTGCCAGAAACAAAAAGAAAACATGAAACCTGAATAATAAGTGCATGAACTGACTGTCAAAACTGGTATCTGACCTGGATATAGGCCTGTGGAACTTGGGTTTTGATGCCAGTTTAGAACAAAATGTGGCCTTAGGCCTTCGTGAATTTAGGAACTGGAAATGAGACCCTAGCTGTATCTGGGGCCCTACGGACTGTTCCCTCCATGAATAAAAGGACCTAGGTCATGGAAGCAGCAAGGAAGCATGTCACCCACTCCAGGTTCTAGGTGGGGAAAATAAAATTTAATGAAAAACTGAAACCCCAAGACACATGTAGATATATAGTCCAAAATGTGGTAAGGGAATCCCAAGTCAGGAAATTAATGTAAAAATTTAGTCCTAAACCACTGAAAACTCCTTGGCAGAAACCATTGTAAAGCCACTCAACAACCTAGGAATGAGACACTCACAGAAAATAACCTCTGCAGAAGATGAATTCACAAAATGCACAATAACTAATTACAGAGGAAACGTGAGGAAACATTTCACCATGAGGGAAAATCAGTAACACAATGAAAAGAAGAACTGAGATAATAGAACAATCAAAAGAAGACTAAAAATAACAATATTTAAAATTATTGTAGGGATAAAGGAGTAGAATCCATAATGAAAGAACAGAACTCTAAAAAAAACCTAGACATATTGAAAAGAACATAAGAGAACTTGAAGGAACTGGTAGTCATTAAATTCAAAATGAAAAACAACCAGATCTGATGCAGAAGAAGAAACAAATAGTGAATTGGGAAATAAATATGCTAAAGGAAATTATAAAGTGATTTTTCAAATATGAAACAGAAGTTAAGAGACATGGAGGATCAAATAATAAGGTCCAATATATTTCCAGTAAGAGGTGTAGAAAAGAAAGTGATAATGGTTGAGAATTTTCCAAAATTTAAGAGAGATATGAGTCCTCAGAGTAAGGAAGCACTCCAATTCCTATACACAGTAAATAACAATGAATCCACACCTAGACACACTGTTGTGAAATTACAGAACACCAGAGATTAAAAACAAAATAATAAAAACAACCAGAGGGGGGAAAAGTTGATTACCTACAAAGGAACAACTAATGAAACCAAAAAACATGTCTTACTAGCAAAACCAGTGGTCAGAAGATAATGGTATACAGTATTGTCAAACAGCTGTTGACAAATCTGTACTCAACTAAACCACTATTCAAGAGTGAGACCAGGGACTTCCCTGGTAGCACAGTGGTTAAGAATCCGCCTGCCAATGCAGGCGACACGGGTTCAAGTCCTGGTCCGAAAGATCCCACATGCCTTGGAGCAGCTAATCCTGTGCATCACAACTACTGAGCCTGCACTCTAGAGCCCGCGTGCCACAACTACTGAAGCCTGTGCGCCTAGAGCCCGTGCTCCGCAACAAGAGAAGTCACCACAATGAGAAGCCCGCGCACCACAACGAACACCAAAGGCAGACAAAAATAAATAAATAAAATTAAAATTTAAAAAAAAGAGTGAGACCAGGGATTTCCCTGGCAAGGACTTAGAGCTTTCACTGCTGGGGCCCAGGTTCGATTCCTGGTCGGGAAACTAAGATCCCACAAGCCACACAGTGCAGCCAAAAACAAAAACAAAAAGACAGAAAGAGTAAGACCAGACAACAATTACTCAGGACACAAGAAGATAAACACATTTAGCATGCTTGACATAAAGGACATTTAAGAACCCTGTATCCAAAAACAGAAACGGACTCACAGACTCAGAAAACAAATTTATGGTTACCAAAGGGGAAAGGGATGAGGTAAGGAAAAATCAGGAGTTTGGGATTAGCAGATACAAACTACTATATATGAAAAACAACAAGGTCCTACTGTATAGCACAGGGAACTATATTCAACCTCCTGTAATAAACTATAATGGAAAAGATTATGAAAAAGAATATATTTTTTAACATCTTTATTGGAGTATAATTGCTTTACAATGCTGTGTTAGTTTCTGTTGTATAACAAAGTGAATCAGCTGTATGTATACATATATCCCCATATCCCCTCCCTCTTGCACCTCCCTCCCACCCTCCCTATCCCACCACTCTAGATGGTCACAAAGCACCAAGCTGATCTCCCTGTGCTATGCGGCTGCTTCCCACTAGCTATCTATTTTACATTTGGTAGTGTACATATGTCAATGCTACTCTCTCACTTCGTCCCAGCTTACCCTTCCCCCTCCCCATACCCTCAAGTCCATTCTCTAAGTCTGCGTCTTTATTCCTGTTCTGCCCTAGGTTCATCATATACTCTTATATATATGTATGTGTGTGTGTGTATGTATATATATATATATATAAAACTGAATCACTCTGCTGCACACCAGAAACTAACACAAAATTGTAAATCAACTATACTTCAGTAAAAAAAAGAACGCTGGGGACTTCCCCGGTGGCGCAGTGGATAAGACTCCACACTCCCAATGCAGGGGGCCTGGGTTCGATCCCTGGTCAGGGAACTAGATCCCACATGCATGCCACAACTAAGAGTTCGCATGCCACAACTAAGGAGCCCTCCTGCTGCAACTAAGCAGCCCACGGGCTGCAACTAAGACCCGGTGCAACCAAATTAATTAATTAAAAAAAAAAAAAAGAACGCTGTATCCAAAAATGAGACTACATTCTTATCAAGCACACATAGAACATTTACATAAACAGGATCACTTACTGAACAAAAAGAACTCTCAATGTGTAACAAAGAATAGATATAATGAACAAATAAAATTGGAAATCAGTAATTAAAAAAATACCCAACTCTATCCATCTCATCACATTCAAGTTATCATTTTGGAGCAAAGGTACTTAACAAAATTTAAAAAAAAATCAAATCCAATAATATATAATCATTACCAAGCAGAGTTTACCCTAGGCATGTAAGGTCGGTCTAACATTTGAAAACCAATCAATATAACTGACCATATTAACAGACCAATATAGAAAAATCATATGATTCTATCAATAGATACAGAAAAAAGTATTTGATAAAATCCAACATCCATTTCGGATTTAAACTCTCAGCAAGCTAGGAATACAAGGGAACTTCCTCATCCTGACAAATGGCATTTAGAAAACCCTACAGCTAACATCACCTAACATCATACTTAATGGTGAAAGACTGAATGCTTCCCCTTAAGATCAGGTACAAGGCCAAACTGTCCATTGTCACCACTTCTATTCAATTGTACTGGAGGCTCCAGTCAGTGCAGTAAGGCAAGAAATAGAAATATAAGGTATCCAGGTTAGAAAGGAAGATGAAAGAATGTCTTTATTCCCAGAAGACATACCATCTATGTAGAAAATCCTATAGAATCTACAAAAAAGCTACTAGAACTGACATAAGTAAGTTAAGCAAAGTTGCAGGCTACAAGGTCAGTATACAAAAAACAATTTTATTTTTATATGAAGGCAATCAACAACTGGAAATTGACATTTTTTAAAAAACCATAATGGAAAAGAATATGAAAAGAAGGTATATGTATTTATAACTGAATCACTTTGCTGTACAGCGGAAATTAACACAACATTGTAAATCAACTATACTTCAATAACATAAAAATAAATAAATAAATAAAAGATACCATTTACAGAAGCATCAAAAAAAGACAGATAAATGTGACAAAATATGGGCAAGATGTGTACACTAAAAACTATAAAAGATGGGCTTCCCTGGTGGCACAGTGGTTGAGAGTCTGCCTGCTGATGCAGGGGACACGGGTTTGTGCCCCGGTCTGGAAGGATCCCACATGCCGCGGAGCGGCTGGGCCCGTAAGCCATGGCCGCTGAGCCTGCAGGTCCAGAGCCTGTGCTCCGCAACAGGAGAGGCCACAACAGTGAGAGGCCCATGTAAAAAAAAACAAAGAAACAAAAAAACCACTAAATGTTGAATAAATGGAGACAGACTGTGTTCATGGGTTGGAAGATTCGATGTTGTTTAAGATGTCAGTTCTCCCGAACTGATTTATGGGTTCAATGCAATTCCAATCAAAATACTAAGAGGATTTTTTTTTTTTGTAGAAAATGACAAGCTGATTCTAAAATTCATATGGAAATGCAAGGGACCTAGAATACAACTTTGAAAATGGAGAACAATTTCCAGCACTTACCCTAAATGATTTCAATATTTATAATAAAGCTACAGTAATCAAGACAGTATGGTACGGGGGGAGGAACCAAGATGGCAGAGTAGAAGGATGTGCTCTCACTCCCTCTTGCGAGAACACCAGAATCACAGCTAGCTGCTGGACAATCATTGACAGGAAGACACTGGAAATCACCAAAAAAGATACCCCACATCCAAAAACAAAGGAGAAGCCACAATGAGATGGTAGGAGGGGTGCAATCACAATAAAATCAAATCCCATAACTGCTGGGTGGGTGACTCACAGACCGGAGAACACTTATACCACAGAAGTCCACCTACTGGAGTGAAGGTTCTGAGCTGCACGTCAGGCTTCCCAACATGGGAGTCCGGCAATGGGAGGAGGAATTCCTAAAGAATCAGACTTTGAAGCCTAGTGGGATTTGATTGCAGGACTTCGAAAAGACTGGGGGAAACAGAGACTCCACTCTTGGAGGGCACACACAAAGTAGTGTGCGCATCGGGACCCAGGGGAAGGAGCAGTGACCCCAGGGGAGACTGAACCAGACCTACCTGCTAGTGTTGGAGGGTCACCTGCAGAGGCGGGGGTGGGGGCTCTATGGCTCATCGTGGGGACAAGGACACTGGCAGCAGAAGTTCTGGGAAGTACTCCTTGGCGTGAGCCCTCCCACAGTCTGTCATCAGCCCCACCAAAGAGCCCAGGTAGGCTCCAGTGTTGGGTTGCCTCAGGCAAAACAACCAACAGGGAGGGAACCCGGTGCCACCCATCAACAGTCAAGTGGATTAAAGTTTTACTGAGCTCTGCCCACCAGAGCAACAGTCAGCTCTACCCACCATCAGTCCCTCCCATCAAGCCTCTTAGCCTCATCCACCAGAGGACAGAGAGCAGAAGCAAGAAGAACTACAGTCCTGCACCCTGTGGAACAAAAACCACATTCACAGAAAGACAGACAAGATGAAAAGGCAGAGGGATATGTACCAGATGAAGGAACAAGATAAAACCGCAGAAAAACAACTAAATGAAGTGGAGATAGGCAACCTTCCAGAAAAAGAATTCAGAATAATGACAGTGAAGATGACCCAGGACCTCGGAAAAAGAATGGAGGCAAAGATTGACAAGATGCAATAAATGTTTAACAAAGACCTAGAAGAATTAAAGAACAAACAAACAGAGATGAACAGTACAATAACTAAAATGAAAACTACACTAGAAGGAATCAATAGCAGAATAACTCAGGCAGATGGACGGATAAGTCACCTGGAAGACAGAATGGTGGAATTCACTACTGTGGAACAGAATACAGAAAAAAGAATGAAAAGAAATGAAGACAGCCTAAGAGACCTCTGGGACAACATTAAATGCAACAACATTCACATTATAGGGGTCCCAGAAGGAGAAGAGAGAGAGAAAGGACCAGAGGAAATATTTGAAGAGATTATAGACGAAAACTTCCTTAACATGGAAAGGAAATAGCCACCCAAGTCCAGGAAGTGCATACAAGTCCCATACAGGATAAACCCAAGGAGAAACACGCAGAGACACATAGTAATCAAATAGGCAAAAATTAAAGACAAAGAAAAATTATTGAAAGCAACAAGGGAAAAATGACAAATAACACACAAGGGAACTCCCATGAGGTTAACAGCTGATTTCTCAGCAGAAACTCTACAAGCCAGAAGGGAGTGGCATGATATACTTAAAGTGATGAAAGGGAAGAACCTACAACCAAGATTACTCTACCGGCAAGGATCTCATTCAGATTCGATGGAGAAATCAAAAGCTTTACAGACAAGCAAAGGCTAAGAGAATTCAGCACCACCAACCAGCTCTACAACAAATGCTAATTCTCATATCAGACAAAATAGACTTTAAAATAAAGACTACTAGAAGAGACAAAGAAGGACACTACATAATGATCAAGGGATCGATCCAAGAAGAAGATATAACAATTGTAAATATTTATGCACCCAACATAGGAGCACCTCAATACATAAGGCAAATACTAACAGCCATAAAAGGAGAAATCGACAGTAACACACTCATAGTAGGGGACTTTAACACCCCACTTTCACCAATGGACAGATCATCCAAAATGAAAATAAATAAGGAAACACAAGCTTTAAATGATACATTAAACAAGATGGACTTAATTGATATTTATAGGACATTCCATCCAAAAACAACAGAATACACATTTTTCTCAAGTGCTCATGGAACATTCTCCAGGATAGATCATATCTTGGGTCACAAATCAAGCCTTGGTAAATTTAAGAAAATTGAAATTGTATCAAGTATCTTTTCCGACCACAAAGCTATGAGACTAGATATCAATTACAGGAAAAGATCTGTAAAAAATACAAACACATGGAGGCTAAACAATACACTACTTAATAACGAAGTGATCACTGAAGAAATCAAAGAGGAAATTAAAAAATACCTAGAAACAAATGACAATGGAGACACGACGACCCAAAACCTATGGGATGCAGCAAAAGCAGTTCTAAGAGGGAAGTTTATAGCAATACAATCCCACCTTAAGAAACAGGAAACATCTCAAATAAACAACCTTACCTTGCACCTAAAGCAATTAGAGAAAGAAGAACAAAAACATCCCAAAGTTAGCAGAAGGAAAGAAATCATAAAAATCAGATCAGAAATAAATGAAAAAGAAATGAAGGAAACGATAGCAAAGATCAATAAAACTAAAAGCTGGTTCTTTGAGAAGATAAACAAAATTGATAAACCATTAGCCAGACTCATCAAGAAAAAAAGGGAGAAGACTCAAATCAATAGAATTAGAAATGGAAAAGGAGAAGTAACAACTGACACTGCAGAAATACAAAAGATCATGAGAGATTACTATAAGCAACTCTATGCCAATAAAAGGGACAACCTGGAAGAAATGGACAAATTCTTAGAAATGCACAACCTGCCAAGACTGAATCAGGAAGAAATAGAAAATATGAACAGACCAATCACAAGCACTGAAATTGAAACTGTGATAAAAAATCTTCCAACAAACAAAAGCCCAGGACCAGATGGCTTCACAGGCGAATTCTATCAAGCATTTAGAGAAGAGCTAACACCTATCCTTCTCAAACTCTTCCAAAATATAGCAGAGGGAGGAACACTCCCAAACTCATTCTACGAGGCCACCATCACCTTGATACCAAAACCAGACAAGGATGTCACAAAGAAAGAAAACTACAGGCCAATATCACTGATGAACATAGATGCAAAAATCCTCAACAAAATACTAGCAAACAGAATCCAACAGCACATTAAAAGGATCATACACCATGATCAAGTGGGGTTTATTCCAGGAATGCAAGGATTCTTCAATATACGCAAATCAATCAACGTGATACACCATATTAACAAATTGAAGGAGAAAAACCATATGATCATCTCAATAGATGCAGAGAAAGCTTTAGACAAAATTCAACACCCATTTATGATAAAAACCCTGCAGAAAGTAGGCATAGAGGGAACTTTCCTCAACATAATAAAGGCCATATATGACAAACCCACAGCCAGCATTGTCCTCAATGGTGAAAAACTGAAACCATTTCCACTAAGATCAGGAACAAGACAAGGCTGCCCACTCTCACCACTCTTATTCAACCTAGTTTTGGAAGTTTTAGCCACAGCAATCAGAGAAGAAAAGGAAATAAAAGGAATCCAAATCAGAAAAGAAGAAGTAAAGCTGTCACTGTTTGCAGATGACATGATACTATACATAGAGAATCCTAAAGATGCTACCAGAAAACTACTAGAGTTAATCAATGAATTTGGTAAAGTTGCAGGATACAAAATTAATGCACAGAAATCTCTGGCATTCCTATATACTAATGATGAAAAATCTGAAAGTGAAATCAAGGAAACACTCCCATTTACCATTGCAACCAAAAGAATAAAATATCTAGGAATAAACCTACCTAAGGAGACAAAAGACCTGTATGCAGAAAATTATAAGACACTGATGAAAGAAATTAAAGATGATACAAATAGATGGAGAGATGTACCATGTTCTTGGATTGGAAGAATCAACATTGTGAAAATGACTCTACTACCCAAAGCAATCTACAGATTCAATGCAATCCCTATCAAACTACCACTGGCATTTTTCACAGAACTAGAACAAAAAATTTCACAATTTGTATGGAAACACAAAAGACCCCGAATAGCCAAAGCAATCTTGAGAACGAAAAATGGAGCTGGAGGAATCAGGCTCCCTGACTTCAGACTATACTACAAAGCTACAGTAATCAAGACAGTATGGTACTGGCACAAAAACAGAAAGATAGATCAATGGAACAGGATAGAAAGCCCAGAGTTAAACCCACGGACATATGGTCACCTTATCTTTGATAAAGGAGGCAGGAATGTACAGTGGAGAAAGGACAGTCTCTTCAATAAGTGGTGCTGGGAAAACTGGATAGGGACATGTAAAAGTATGAGATTAGATCACTCCCTAACACCATACACAAAAATAAGCTCAAAATGGATTAAAGACCTAAATGTAAGGCCAGACACTATCAAACTCTTAGAGGAAAACATAGGCAGAACACTCTATGACATAAATCACAGCAAGATCCTTTTGGACCCACCTCCTAGAGAAATGGAAATAAAGACAAAAATAAACACATGGGACCTAATGAAACTTAAAAGCTTTTGCACAGCAAAGGAAACCATAAACAAGACCAAAAGACAACCCTCAGAATGGGAGAAAATATTTGCAAATGAAGCAACTGACAAAGGATTAATCTCCAAAATTTATAAGCAGCTCATGCAGCTCAATAACAAAAAAACAAACAACCCAATCCAAAAATGGGCAGAAGACCTAAACAGACATTTCTCCACAGAAGATATACAGACTGCCAACAAACACATGAAAGGATGCTCAACATCTTTACTCATTAGAGAAATGCAAATCAAAACTACAGGGCTTCCCTGGTGGCGCAGTGGTTGAGAGTCCGCCTGCCGATGCAGGGGACACGGGTTCGTGCCCCCGTCCAGGAAGATCCCATATGCCGCGGGGCGGCTGGGCCTGTGAGCCATGGCCGCTGAGCCTGCGCGTCCGGAGCCTGTGCTCCGTAACGGGAGAGACCACAACAGTGAGAGGCCCGCGTACCGCAAAAAAAAAAAAAAAAAAAAAAAAAAAAAAAAAAAAAAAAAACTACAATGAGTTATCATCTCACACCAGTCAGAATGGCCATCATCAAAAAATCTAGAAACAATAAATGCTGGAGAGGGTGTGGAAAAAAGGGAACACTCTTGCACTGCTGGTGGGAATGTGAATTGGTACAGCCGCTATGGAGAACGGTATGGAGGTTCCTTAAAAAACTACAAATAGAACTACCATATGACCCAGCAATCCCACTACTGGGCATATACCCTGAGAAAACCATAATTCAAAAAGAGACATGTACCAAAATGTTCATAGCAGCCCTATTTACAATAGCCCGGAGATGGAAACAACCTAAGTGTCCATCATCGGATGAATGGATAAAGAAGATGTGGCCCATATATACAATGGAATATTACTCAGCCATAAAAAGAAATGAAATTGAGCTATTTGTAATGAGGTGGATAGACCTAGAGTCTGTCATACAGAGTGAAGTAAGTCAGAAAGAGAAAGACAAATACTGTATGCTAACACATATATATGGAATTTAAGAAAAAAAAATGTCATGAAGAACAGAGGGGTAAGACAGGAATAAAGACACAGACCTACTAGAGAATGGACTTGAGGATATGGGGAGGGGGAAGGGTAAGCTGTGACAAAGTGAAAGAGCGGCATGGACATATATACACTACCAAACGTAAGGTAGATAGCTAGTGGGAAGCAGCCGCATAGCACAGGGAGATCAGCTCGGTGCTTTGTGACCGCCTGGAGGGGTGGGATAGGGAGGGTGGGAGGGAGACGCAAAAGGGAGGGGATATGGAAACATATGTATATGTATAACTGATTAAATTTGTTATAAGGCAAAAAATTAAAAAAAAAAATTAAAAAAAAAAAAATCTACCAAAAAAAAAAAAAATGCTAAAGGAACTTCTCTAAGTGGAAAACACAAGAGAAGAAAAGGATCTACAAAAACAAACCCAAAACAATTAAGAAAATGGTGATAGGAACATAGATATCGATAATTACCTTAAACGTGAATGGATTAAATGCTCCAACCAAAAGACACAGGCTTGCTGAATGGATACAAAAACAAGATCCATATATATGCTGTCTACAAGAGACCCACTTCAGACCTAGGGACACATACAGACTGAAAGTGAGGGGATGGAAAAAGATATTCCATGCAAATGGAAATCAAAAGAAAGCTGGAGTAGCTATACTCATATCAGATAAAATAGATTTTAAAATAAAGAATGTTACAAGAGACAAGGAAGGACACTACATAATGATCAAGGGATCAATCCAAGAAGAAGATTTAACAATTATAAATATATATACACCCAACATAGGAGCACCTCAATACCTAAGGCGACTGCTAACAGCTATAAAAGAGGAAATCGACAGTAACACAATAACAGTGGGGGACTTTAATACCTCACTTACACCAATGGACAGATCATCCAAAATGAAAATAAATAAGGAAACAGAAGCTTTAAATGACACAACAGACCAGATAGATTTAATTGATATTTATAGGATATTCCATCCAAAAACAGCAGATTACACTTTCTTCTCAAGTGCACACATTCTCCAGGATAGAACACATGTTGGGTCACAAATCAGGTCACAGTAAATTTAAGAAAATTGAAATCACATCAAGCATCTTTTCTGACCACAATGCTATGAGATTAGAAATGAATTACAGGGAAAGAAACGTAAAAAACACAAACACATGGAGGCTAAACAATACGTTACTAAATAACCAAGAGATCACTGAAGAAATCAAAGAGGAAATCAAAAAATATCTAGAGACAAATGACAATGAAAACACAACAATCCAAAACCTATGGGACACAGCAAAAGCAGTTCTAAGAGGGAAGTTTAGAGTTATACAAGCCTACCTCAAGAAACAAGAAAAATCTCAAGTAAACAATCTAACTTTATACCTAAAGGAACTAGAGAAAGAAGAACAAACAAAACGCAAAAGTTAGCAGAAGGAAAGAAGTCATCAAGATCAGAGCAGAAATAAATGAAATAGAAACAAAGGAAACAATAGCAAAGATCAATAAAACTAAAAGCTGGTTCTTAGAGAAGATAAACAAAATTGATAAACCATTAGCCAGACTCATCAAGAAAAAGAGGGAGAGGACTCAAATCAATAAAATTAAAAATGAAAAAGGAGAAGTTATAACAGACACCACAAAGCATCCTAAGAGACTACTACAAGCAACTCTACGCCAATAAAATGGACAACCGGGAAGAAATGGACAAATTCTTAGAAAGGTATAACCTTCCAAGACTGAACCAGGAAGAAATAGTAAATATGAACAGACCAATCACAAGTAATGAAATTGAAACGGTGATTAAAAATCTTCCAACAAACAAAAGTCCAGGACCAGATGGCTTCACAGGTGAATTCTATCAAACATTTAGAGAAGAGCTAACACCCATCCTTCTCAAACTCTTCCAGAAAACTGCAGAGGAAGGAACACTCTCAAACTCATTCTATGAGGCCACCATCACCCTGATACCAAAACAAGACAAAGATACTACAGAAGAAGAAAGTTACAGACCAATATCACTGATGAATATAGATGCAAAAATCCTCAACAAAATACTAGCAAACAGAATCCAACAACACATTAAAAGGATCATACACCATGATCAAGTGGGATTTATCCCAGGGATGCAAGGATTCTTCAATATACGCAAATCAATCAATGTGATACACCATATTAACAAATGGAAGAAGAAAAACCATATGATCATCTCAATAGATGCAGAAAAAGCTTTTGACAAAATTCAACACCCATTTATGATAAAAAAAACTCTCCAGAAAGTGGGCATAGAGGGAACATACCTCAACATAATAAAGGCCATATACAACAAACCCACAGCAAACATCATTCTCAATGGTGAAAAACTGAAAGCATTTCCTCTAAGATGAAGAACAAGACACGGATATCCACTCTCACCACTATTATTCAACATAGTTTTGGAAGTCCTAGTCACGGCAATCAGAGAAGAAAAAGAAATAAAAGGAATACAGACTGGAAAAGAAGAAGTAAAACTGTCACTGTTTGCAGATGACATGATACTATACATAGAGAATCCTAAAAATACCACCAGAAAACTCTAGAGCTACTCAATGAATTTGGTAAAGTTGCAAGATACAAAATTAAGGCACAGGAACCTCTTGCATTCCTATACACTAATGATGAAAAATCTGAAAAAGAAATTATGGAAACACTCCCATTTACCATGGCAACAAAAAGAATAAAATACCTAGGAATAAACCTACCTAGGGAAACAAAAGACCTGTATGCAGAAAACTATAAGACATTGATGAAAGAAATTAAAGATGATACCAACAGATGGAAAGATATACCATGTTCTTGGATTGGAAGAATCAATAATGTGAAAATGACTCTACTACCCAAAGCAATCTACAGATTCAATGCAATCCCTATCAAATTACCAATGGCATTTTTTATGGAACTAGAATAAATCATCTCAAAATTTGTATGGAGACACAAAAGACCCCAAATAGCCAAAGCAGTCTTCAGGGAAAAAAACGGAGCTGGAGGAATCAGACTCCCTGACTTCAGACTATACTACAAAGCTACAGTAATCAAGACAATGTGGTACTGGCACAAAAACAGAAACATAGATCAATGGAACAAGATAGAAAGCCCAGAGATAAACCCATGCACCTATGGTCAACTAATCTCTGACAAAGGAGGCAAAGATATACAATGGAGAAAAGACAGTCTCTTCAATAAGTGGTGCTGGGAAAACTGGACAGCTACATGTAAAAGAATGAAATTAGAACATTCCCAACACCATACACAAAAATAAACTCAAAATGGATTCCAGACCTAAATGTAAGACCAGACACTATAAAACTCTTAGAGGAAAACACAGGAAAAACACTCTTTGACATAAATCACAGCAAGATCTTTTTTGATCCACCTCCTAGAGTAATGGAAATAAAAACAAAAATAAACAAATGGGACCTAGTGAAACTCTAAAGCTTTTGCACAGCAAAGGAAACCATAAACAAGATGAAAAGACAACCCTCAGAATGGGAGAAAATATTCGCAAACGATCAACGGACAATGGATTAATCTCCAAAATATATAAACAGCTCATGCAGCTCAATATTAAAGAAACGAACAACCCAATCCAAAAATGGGCAGAAGACCTAAATAGACATTTCTCCAAAGGAGACATACAGATGGCCGAGATGCACATGAAAAGCTGCTCAACATCACTAATTATTAGAGAAATGCAAATCAAAACTACAATGAGGTATCACCTCACACCAGTTAGAGTGGGTATCAGCAGAAAATCTACAGACAACAAATGCTGGAGAGGGTGTGGTGAAAAGGGAACTCTCCTGCACTGTTGGGGGGAATGTAAATTGATACAGCCACTATGGAGAACAGTATGGAGGTTCCTTAAAAAACTAAAAATAGAATTACCATTTGACCCAGCAATCCCACTACTGGGCATATACCCAGAGAAAACCATAATTCAAAAAGACACATGCACCCCAATGTTCATTGCAGCACTGTTTACAATAGCCAGGTCATGGAAGCAACCAAATGCCCATCGACAGACGAATGGATAAAGAAGTTGTGGTACATATATACAATGGAATATTACTCAGCCATAAAAAGGAACGAAATTGAGTCATTTATCGAGACGTGGATGGATCTAGAGACTGTCATACAGAGTGAAGTAAGTCAGAAAGAGAAAAACAAATATCGTATATTAACACATGTATGTGGAACCTAGAAAAATGGTACAGATGAACCGGTTTGCAGGGCAGAAGTTGAGACACAGATGTAGAGAACAAACGTATGGACACCAAGCGGGGAAAGCCTCGGGGGGGTGGGGATGGTGTTGTGATGAATTGGGCAACTGGGATTGATATGTACACACTGATGTGTATAAAACTGATGACTAATAAGAAACAGCACTAATAAAAAAAGAGACAAAAAAACAACTAAAACTAAACTTTCTTTGGGTTGTCTGTATGGAAATATGTTAATATAAATGTTTCAGACATTATATGAAATTTCTAAAAATCTTATATGTTCTGGTATAATGTTATAAGTCATAATTTTAGTTATTACTTTAAAATGTATATCTCAGAAGTAACTAAATTTCCTTGTCAATTGCATTATTATGAACTTTCATCAAATCTTTAACCGTGGTCATTTTTAAGTCTTTTGTCATTTACAGACAGTTCTGGGTGTACTCTGAGGCTTTCGCAAAAATGTTTCATCTTCAAGGAATTCATGGAAAACACTCTGACAAGTACAGGTTTCTGGTAAGTGACTATACTGCTGAACTGAATGAATAAGCATTTTCAGAACTCTAATGGAAAACTGATGAATTCATAAAAGTGCTAACAAAAGATCAAGATAAAAAAAATTAATTACATGGGACTGAGTGAACTGATGAGGATGATTATAATTTTTGTGACTTTCTGTTTGAATAAAAAAAAAATCCCACAAGGACTCAGAGGCAAAAAATATACAAATCAACTTTCACTGCAAAGTAAAGGAGCTGTTACAGTGGAGGATTACTGGACTGAATGTCAATATTATGACATAGTATGAGTGTATTTCGTGTTTGGTAATTGCAACATTGTTGCTTTTGTTGTGGTCATCCATTTACAATGCTTGGTGTCAGTTTATTTATCTCTTGTAAAAATAAAATACAGTGTGTGTGTGTGTGAGTTGTGGGGAAAAAAAAAAAACGAGACACAGAATATCTTCATGACTTTGGAATAGGCAAACATTTCTTAAACAGGACACAAAGCATTAATCATATTTGAAAAGTTGATAAACTGGACATCATTAAAACAAATTATGTTATTCAAAAAATACCAATTAAAAGTATAAAGACAAAAAAAAAGAAGTAGGAAGAAAAAGGAAAGCGTATTTTAAAAACTTGGCCTATGAGGGCCTCCCTGGTGGCGCAGTGGTTGAGAGTCCGCCTGCCGATGCAGGGGATACGGGTTCGTGCCCCGGTCTGGGAGGATCCCATATGCCGCAGAGCGGCTGGGCCCGTGAGCCATGGCCGCTGGGCCTGCGCATCCGGAGCCTGTGCTCCGCAACGGGAGAGGCCACAACAGTGAGAGGCCCGTGTACCGCAAAAAAAAAAAAAAAAGAAAAAAAAAAAAAAAGAAAAATAAAAACTTGGCCTATGAAAAATCTTAAAATCTTTTACCCAGATATTAGTAAAAAGTTTAAGCCATCTGAGCAATTCACCTTAACTAATACCATTCACGAGAAACACAATTTGTATCCAACTGTTCTTTATAAACTAGTGAGTTTTGCATTATCATTCCTGTCTCATGGCTAAAATTTAAAAGCAAAGCTGTAAGATCTCTGTTAGTATCTGCCTGTATTTTTATATATGTCTATGTATGTATGTAATAAATTTGTGATTTTTTTCTACCTGCAAAAAAAAAAAGACAGTACAGTATTGGTGTAAAGGTAGACAAACATATTAATGGAAGAGAAGAGAGAATCCAGACTTCGAAGGAATTCCCCAACTAACAGCAATTACTCATGGGACTGAGAGTAAGGATGAAAGATGACACATATACATAACTTTCAATGACTTACTTTAAAAAGTGAGGAATAGTTCATGCTCTCCTTATGGGATGAGGCAGCGTTAGCTACCACCAGCAGGTACCTGAGGGCCGCTGGCATGACCCTGGCACACAGCTGGGCCACAGCCGATGACAGTTCCTTCCTTCCATCACCCTTTTTCCTTTTTACATCACTGCAGCCATTTATTTATTATGTGCACATTAAGGTACTATTCTGATTACATTTCTCATGTGGTCTTTAATTAGAAAGTGTATCCAAAAGCAGAACAGCACAGATATATACAGATTTAAAAACATAAAGAAAAAGAATAAAGAGATTAATGATAAGGCAAATGTGGCTATCAGGGTGGATATTGGAAACCAAACAGAAACCACTATCCTACAAACTTTTCTTATAAACACAACCGTGAGTCCTCAGCACCTGGAATACTGGGTGCAGTGCTGATGGCTTTAGTAGAAGAAAGATGTCATGACCTGGAGAAGGTCCAAGGAAAGGCGGCTAAAAAGATCCAGAGAACAGGGAGCCCGTCATGCGAGGAGAAGCTGGAAGGATTAGGACCCTGCGGCGGGGATAAGTAAAGCTACGACTGCAGTCATTTTGAAGTATGGCCAACGCATTAAGTGGTTCAGGGAAGAACAGGATAATTATACCTTGTACACAAAATTGCACAATCCCAGCAGAAAAGACGACCCTCCGCCCCAAGATATCTGGGGGCTAGTTTGGGAGAAACAGGAAATCCCATGCTACGGTAGGAAGTAAACTCAGGGCACCGACCATAAGGAGGCCACGTGGAGAGAGCTCCGTGCAGGTGGTGACGACAGAGCAGCGCCCCCAGGAGTGGGAGTCCTGGCGTGGGGAGGGTTGGGGGGGAGGCGGCGGCCGCCCCGCCTCGGCCAGTCTGTTTCCTCACCATCAACCTCTGATCCCCTGAGATAAGCTGAGCGAGTGTCTGCTCTCACAGTTCAAAGAGCGCAAACTAAAACTGGAAATAGGAGCCCATTCATGCACAAGTCACACAAATTCAGGGCTGGGCTGTCAAAGGAGACAGAAACCGCTGCCAGTCTGTGTAGCCTCACTCAAACCTCTCCAGCACCAGCGTCCACTCTGGACACACTGTGGAGGTCCCAGTATTGTCACTCTCCATCTTAGTCTGAAAAGGATAACAATGACACCTCCTCCGTGTGTCCAAAACGGATGCTGACGCAGGGCGGCAGCTTAGATCCTGGGACCCTGGGTATCCCTGCTGAACCCCTCCAGGGACCATCAAGGCGGCCTGGGCTCAGGCCCAAAGCATCAGGCGGCCCAGCAGAGGGATGGCCCATTGCAGGACAGGCTTTGAAAGGTGGCCAGTTAAAGCTATCTCCGGTGTCAGGCCCCCTCCTCCTCAAAGGCCAAGCCAGAAGGCGGCGCCCGTGCTGACTCACCATGGTTTCCACTCCACAGGCAGTGGGGCCACAATGCCCTCCCGTGCCAGCCACAACAGCTCTGGTTCTTCTATGGGATCAATACCAATCTCTCTGGCAAATTCAAGAATTTCTGCAAGGAGGGGTAGGAGGGTGGGAAGGTAAGAGAGGTGGGGGTGGGAGGAGGGTGGATACAAAGAAGGAAGAATCAGTCAGTCTTGGGAGATAATAAGAGAGCTATATATTGGCTCTGCCCCCGTTCCTATTAAAGTTTGGTCTTTGGTCCCAGTTCCTGACACAGAGTTCCTAAAGCCCTTGGAATTTCCTGAGTGATAGGAGAGTCTTGTGTCCCAATGAGGCGACTCTGGGTGGGCTCCTGGATGGGGCCTGGCCACCAGAAAGACCAAGCCATGATTAGAAGCTTGGAACTTTCAGCCTCTCCCCTCATTCTCTGGAGAGGGGCTGGAAAATGAGTTAATAAGCGATCATACATACATGACGAAGCCTCCATAAAAATCCCTAAACTCGGGCCTCCCTGGTGGCGCAGTGGTTGAGAGTCCGCCTGCCGATGCAGGGGATACGGGTTCGTGTCCCGGTCTGGGAGGATCCCATATGCCGCGGAGCGGCTGGGCCCGTGAGCCATGGCCGCTGGGCCTGCGCATCCGGAGCCTGTGCTCCGCAACGGGAGAGGCCACAACAGTGAGAGGCCCCCATATCGCAAAAAGAAAACAAACAAACAAACAAAAAAAAAATCCCTAAACTCTGGGGTTCAGAGAGCTTCTGGCACTTCCACGTGCAAGGAGGGGGGCACATCCCTGCTCCACTGGCACAGAAGCTCCTGCACTTGGGACCCTCTCGGACCTTGCCCTATGTATCTCTTCACCTGGCTGTTCACCTCTACCCTTTACCATATCCTTTATGGGTCATCTCAGTGGAGGACTTTGGAAGATGACATACCTGGGGACTAGGAAAGGCAAAATTTGGTTGGCCAAGGACTAATGTGTTCATTAATTTCACACGTATTTTTTGAGTGCCCCCTATGTGCCAGTCACCATGTGCCCTGACTTAAGAGAGAAACGCCCTCTGTCCTTATGGAGCTTACATGCTGGTAGAAGAAACAGCCAGTAATGACATCAACAGATAAATATGCAAGGAATTAAGGCTTCTGATAAATGTAATGAAGGAAGTGAGTGAGGTATGAGACAGAGTTTGTCAAGGTGGATGGGCAGTCTTTTACAAAGGGTGGTCAGAGAACCTCCCAGAATGGGACACTTAACTAAATCCTGTACGAAACAAAGGAGCCAGCTATGCAGAGCACCGAGGAAAGAGGACTCAGGCAGAAGAGCAGGTTCAAAGGGCCTGTGACATGTGGCAGCCTGGCCTGTCTGGGGACCGTCAGAAAGGCCATGTGACTAGCAGAGGGAGGGAGAGAGGGGCACTGGGTGAGCCTGGCTGGGTGGCAGGGCCGGGTCATGCACAGCCCTGCACATCCCACTAAGGGCGTTTTGCTGAGCATAATGGAAGATTATATGGAAGATTATGAAAAGCAGAGCCCTGATATGATCTGCTGTACATTATAAGATCACTCTGGTGCTAAGTGGAGCACAGACTGGAGAAGGGCAAGAGTAGAAGCAGGAGGCTGATTAGGAAGCTGCTGCAAGTCCAAGAAGAGAAAATTGGGGCTCGAGCTTAGGACGTCTACACATGACCGAGCAGAAGAGAGTTTTTTATAAATAGCCTTAGAAAAAGTTAGACCCCGTTTATAATAGCAAACCAAAAAGAATAAAATCTTTAAGAAATAAACTGAGCAAGAAATGTGCAAAACCAAAATGAAGAAAACTTTTAAGTCACCCCTGAAGAACATAAAAAAGACACAAACGGAAAGGAATAGATGTTCTTTGATAGGAACCTCCAGGTTGACCTGGATGCATAACTTAACTGCATAGAGATGTCAATCCTCCCCAGGCTCATTCATAAATCTGACACAATTTTCTCTAAAATACCAACAGTTCCCCAATACACAGCCCTCCCCAGAAAAAGGGTAATTCTAAAGTTCATGGGGAGATAAAGCAGATAAGATAACCAAGAAAACTTTGAAAAAAGAAGAGGAATGAGGGTATTTCAGCCTTACTAGTTACTAGAATTTATTACTGAGCCTCAGTAGTTAAGAGCACAGTTCTGGCGTATGAACAGACAGCCCCATGGAACAGAAGAAAAAGTAGACCCCAAAACACATAGGCGGCACTCAACCAGTGGGTGAAAGGTGAGCTATGCCACGAACAGTGTGGGGACAAACCTGAGGACAACATGAGAGCAGGGAAGCTCTTCTAACTATGATACAAAATTCAGGGGCCATATGAGAACAGACTGATAAATTTAACACAGAGATTAAAAATTTCTACACGGCAAACAAACAAAAATCCTATGCTATAACAAATCCTATCCTACCCTAATGTGGGATCCACGAACTCCTACAGACGCAAGAGTTCTTCCCCAAAACTGGCTCGCAAACCATCTGAACTATAAGCAAAATTTGTGCATCCAGGTCCACAACTCATGAGAAATTCAAAGAAATCTTCACCGCCCCAAAATAGTACGGTGCTTCAAAGTGTAGGCCCTGGAGCTAGAATACCTAGGTGTGGATCCTAGCTGCCCCGATTAGTAAACTGTGTGACTACAGGGAAGTTACTTAACCTTTCTGTGCCTTGGTTTCCTCATCTGTACAATGGGGATAATAATAGTATCTAACTCACAGAGTTGCTGTGAGGGTTGAAAAGGAAATACATGAAAAGTTCTTAGTAGAGAGACTGGCACACAGTAGCACTCAATAAATTTTGTTATTATTGTTATTAATAATGTTATTATTGTTGTTTTTTTTAAAAAAAACACACAGCTTTAGTTTGTTCTTAAGAAATTGGGTTTCCCCTGGCCTCAGGATATACTGTATTTCATGATATCCTCTACTATATTTTCATTTAAAGTTAATCACTGATCTGACCCAAGGTCACCAAACTTTTTCTGTAAAGGGCCAGACGGTAAATATTTTAGGTTTTGTGGGTTGTATAGTCTCTGTCACAACTCCTCAATACTACTGCTCCTATAGCATGAAAGAAGCCATAAACAAGACATAAATAAGCATGGCTGTTATCTAATAAAACTTTAGCTACAAAAGCAAGCAACAGGCCAAGTTAGGCCTGTGGGCTACAGTTTGCCAACCCCTGATCTAACCCAAATACACTGAGCAACTCTGTGCATGTACCATACTTTGCATTAGAAGAACAAAAATAAATCATAATAACTGTCCTAAAAGAACTATTACAGTACACCCAGGCCTCTTACCTTGCTCACTGGGGATGTAGGTCTCATCATAATCTTCCTCCAGAACCAGCTGGTCTCCTATGCGGATGGGTCTTCCGGCCATGATTGGTTTGGGCTCGAACGCCTAGATCCCAGAGACCCCACCCACCCAAAGAGAAAATCAGTGCCCCAGCTTAGAAGGGGAAAAGGTGGAGCTGGGTCATGGAGCACCTGGGCCAGACCAGCCCCTGCAGGCCAGCTGAGCCAGGGAGAGTGGAGGGTGGGACCAATGGCTCAGAACTCAGGCCTTATAGCCTCTGCACCCTGGAAAGTTCTTAGACACATCTCCCCCCAAAGCCCTGCTGAATACTCTTGTGGACCATAAACGATCTGGAAACCCAGTTGTCTCAAGGGTTTGACTTCATACACTACCCCCCCCAAATAAGAGTAAGAACTAACAGTCTAGGACCCCTGCTGGAAAACCCTAGTGAGACACCAAAATAACTAGCAGCACACACACCCCCATATACCAATGTACCCCAGGTGCAGTCACGCTGTCCCAACACATAGCCCTGTTTGCATGTCCCTGTTTACCTTGAACAATGCCCTCAGGGAGCTTACAGTCTAGCAAGGCAGCGTACACAGCTTCAACAGTAGTAGAAGGAGGAAGGGAAAAAACACATCCTGCTCTGGGAGTACTAATACAGAAGTAACATACTCCCACTGCGGGGATGAAGGAAGGCTTTGTCAAGGAGCTGGGTACCGAAGGCTGACAAGAGTTCTGACAGCGGAGAGAGGAATCCCAGGCAGAGGGAACAGCATGTCAGGCAAGGTGGTCTGGGGGAGCCGATGCCAGCGTGCATGGCAGGGGCCGGGGTGGAAGCCAGGCCTGGGTGGTCATGGTGATCTCAGTGGATGATGCTGAAGGGCCTCAACTCTGCCCTGCAGCAGAGAGGAGCCACTGTGGGCTTTGGTGGAAGAAAGTGACACAGAGTGGCCTTTTTTTAGGATGAGAACTTTGGCAGGAGTGGCCTGGCTGGATTGGAGAAATGAGAGACTGGCATCAGGAAAACCACTGAGGAGGCTCCAGTCCCAGGGAAAGATGATGAGGGTTTAAACTAGGGCAGAAGCAGTGGGAATGGAGAAGAAAGGACAGACACAAGGGATGCTGTGATGTTAGGTTTAATAGGACCAGGGTGGGGGGGTGGGCGGTGGACAGAAGACTGGAAAGGAATCCAACCTGAATCCAAGATTCCTAGCTCCAGGGACGGGGCGGTGCCACCTTCTTC
The DNA here is from genome assembly GCF_964341445.2 of Mesoplodon mirus. Lineage (NCBI taxonomy): Eukaryota > Metazoa > Chordata > Mammalia > Artiodactyla > Ziphiidae > Mesoplodon > Mesoplodon mirus. The sequence goes on along the minus strand of NC_138983.1, from coordinate 125,910,672 downwards.
AACTGACAAGCTGGCGCGGTTCTAGAATTGCTCCTTCCTTCACACCCCTACTCCTACAACGACCTCAGGACCCCAGGTCACAGCACCCCTCCCCTACAGCAGCTCCCACGTTGAAGCCTGATGACACAGGGACAAGTCACCCTGTAAAGTGGCTGCCACGGACAGCCCTTCAGAATGCCTCCCTAACCGGGCAGTGGCAGCCACACCGGTGTGACCGAAGGGAGCCTGGAGGAGCAGGTCCTGACCTCTCCTGTAGCCACCTCTTCAGACACTGTCACAGTTCCACCCGGGGCAGCAAGCATGACACAGCCCTCATAGATAGCAGAGGAAGTGAGCAGAAAGACCTCATCATCGGGACTTCCCTGGCGGTCCAGTGGTTAAGACTCCACACTTCCAATACGGGGGGCACAGTTCGATCCCTACTCCGGGAACTAAGATCCCACATGCCTTGGGGCAAGCCAAAAAAAAAAAAAAAAAACCTCATCGTCAAAAAGAAGGTTGGGAGGCAGCCTGTAATGAGTGCTCAGAAAACAGCAAGATCTGGTGACTCTGAATCTGTCCCAAGACCCCTGGAGAGGGGCCCCTGATAAACACAAAGGATCTCTGAGGGGCCATTCCCGTGGCCCTCTCTGCACTCTGGCAGCTGACAGATGGGCAAGGGGGGTGTCTTGCCTTAGGGCTCACAAAAGATGGTTTCCTTTGTCAGTCACTGGACCCAAGGGAGCCAGGCTCTGCACTCTCTCATTCCCACCACGACACCTCCAGGCAGCAACTTTGTGCCTCAGGAAGAAAGGCTAAAGAAGCATTCTTCCCTGCAGTACTTAAGCCTAAGTGGGAATCTTCTCCATCCCCTAAGAACCTATAACACCTGCGGACATAACGCTTGAGCCTCCACACATACAGTCAGAGATGAGTAGGGCCAGACGCGGAAAAAGCAGAGCAGAAAAGGACCAAGAACCAGCGCAGGAGATGTGGCCCACAGCCTGGAGGTTTAAGGAGCCCTCGGAATCTTTAATCCTCTGAGTTAGGGAGAAGAGGGAAAGAAAAAGGGAAAGGATCTCTGGAGAGGTAGGAAGCGCAGGAAGCACAGGAAGCCTGAACATCAGGCTGTACGTTATTCAAATCAACAGGCAGTGATCTATACAACGCATTGTACCAACCATCTCAGAGAATTTGAGAAATTCTGCATTTGAAAAATGCTACCTATCCCTAGATACATCCCATCTCCAGAAAGCAGGGGGCAGGTAAAATCTCTGTCCTCCCGGCAAAATGCCTAATTAGCTATTTACTAAACCATCTATGTTTAACTATTTAAAGGTCAGGAAGAATGTGGAAAATCTAAATTCCTGGATTACTCAAATGTCAAACAAATCTTCTGCCAGAAAAAAATTAAAATACGGGTGGGCTATAGTCTACCTTCTTTCCTTGCCTTGCCTGGCTTCAGGAAAGATATAGGCAAGGACAGGGCCAAAGGGGCAGGAATTGCAGGAATAAGGAAGGTGGTGGAAGAGAAACCACATTTGTTCAATGGCTACTAGAGATCATTTACTCATTCGAGAAGTATTTATTTGCTGCTGGGCGCTCGAGACACAATGGTGATTAAAAACAGATTCAGCTGCTACTCCCCAGGAGCTAGTCTAGTGAGGGAGGGAGATAAACCAATCAGTCACAGAGAAGTGTATAATTTTAAATGAGGTAAGAGCTCTGAAGGAAAAGAGCCTGACTTAGATGAAGCCTGTGCTGAGAAGTGAAGAATGAGGAGGTATTCACCAGACAAAAAGAGGAGGAAAAGATGTTCTAACAGAAGCAGCAGCACGTGCAAAGGCCCTTCAACAGGAAAGAACACTAAGCAAGAAGAAGCATAGTCGGAGATGATGCTGGGCAGGTGGGTGGAAGCCGGGCCATGTGGAGAACTTGGCTTTTATAATAAGAGAGCTGGAAATCAGGAAAGGGTTTTTCCAGATACATATTTTGAAAGACTACTCAGGCAGCCACTGGAAATACAGACAGGAATGGAGGCCAGATTGGAAAAGAAGAAAATCAGAGTGGCTGCAGAGAGATTAGGTAGGAAACCACAAGCCAATCTAGATGAGAGGTGATGATAACCTGGGTGAGCGGGGGTAAGATGAGACATCTAAGAAAGCAGCCCTGAGATCAGCTTCAGGAAACACACGGCACACGTCCTAACATTTCCCTCTAGGCCTGAGACCGTGAGGGACATCACTGTCAATCTTGGCACCCTAGATGTGGCTTCAAAACCGTCAACGTGGTACGCCATGCAGCACTTACCGACAGATCAGATGAAACCTGATGAGATGTGCATGCCACCAGGCCTGACCCTCACTGTGAGCCACGGAGTTGTGGGGAAGGATCCCCTAACTGTCCTCATCCATCTCCTGCCAATCCCAGAATCTAGCAAAAAAGGAAAGGCTCATACACCTTCTCCAGGAAGCCCTCCCTGCCCAACCCCGGCCTCTCCTGTCTACTTAGAACTACCTCAGCACAAAGGACACAGTTCTCCTTTGTTCATAGGCCTATTTTTCTCAGTATTACCTTTTTTATGGGAATGTGTTCCACCTCTCCTGTTACACCACGGGCTTCTGAGGGTCATGCCTCTGCCTCCTTCTGCATTTACCAACCAAGCCTAAAATAAGCTAAGTAAACGTAGGAGACTGGTCACTGCTCTAAACCACTAATATACAACCAAAGAATCTCAAAAGCAAAAAAAGCCCATAAGAGCCCTGGTCCAACTGCCCTTCCCTTGCCGAATCTTTCCTCTCTATGCTTTAAGTACCAGAGAGCATAGTGGCTGAAGCACCAGTTTGGGGGCCAGAAACACCTGAATTAAATCCCATCTTTCTCATTTACCAGCTGTGTGAACTTAGGCAAGGTACTTCACCTCTCTAAGCCTCAATAACCTCATGTACGTAATTCAAACAATCATGATAATCGACATCAAAAGGTTGTTTGAAGATGAAATGAGATAATATATACCTGTACAGTGCCTAGCACAGTTCCTGGTACACAAAACATGTTAAATAAATTTAGCAATATTACTGATGTTACTGCCAATTCCACAGTTAGATCATCCTTAACTATGAAAAGGTCTTTCTCTTAGTAAGCCAAAAATCTATGTCTAAGAAACTTCCTCCCATTTGCCCTCTTCCACCCTCTGGACCCACGAAGGGCACCCAAGGCACCACTACTCCAAGCCGGGTTTTTCCAGCTCCCTTCCCTTCAATACATGCCACTGGTTCCCAGTCTCTCGACATCATGGTTACCTTACTGTGAATGTGGTCTAATTTGACAGGCATAGCCAAAAACTTTTGCACACCTGCGTACTCACAGAGCATACACACGTATATGCATACTTAGGGTTCCCTGAATATTTATTTCTTCCACCCTGCCTGAACAATTATAAAGAAAGTTCACCACCAGAAAAGATTTACTGGAAAAGGCATTGAGGAGAACGTGGAAGACATTAGAGTTGATTATGCAGTGGTAATGAGCACAGGTTTGGGAACATTCTTGGCTTTGAATCCCAGCTCTGCCACTTACCAGCTGGGCAAGTTTGCCTCAGTTTCCTCATCTATAAAATGGGGATAATAACAATGTCTATCTAAAAGGGTTGTGAGGATTAAATGACTCAATACACGTAAAATACTCAAAACATAGTAAGACCTCAATAAATGTTAGTTGTTATTATTACCATTCACTTATTTAAAGGGCTTAGTCTACATTGTTCTAGAGGACAAAGCTAGTACCAGGGAATATAAGCTAAGGCCATTCAGACATCCAATAACCATTTACTGAACACCTACCATGGGTCAGGCACTGTGCTGTCACGGCCACAAACCTGATAACGCTCCAGCTCAACCTAGTTGTGAAGCCAAATATGTAAATACATGATTATATAGTGTGTTAAGTGCATTAAGGGAAGTATCAGAAAATACGACAGGACACAAAGGCGAGGGCAATTAACCCTACTTTGGAAGATCAGGAAAAGCACTGCAGAGTAGAGGACCATGGAGACGGTTCTTGAAGGATAAGCAGGAGCTCACCAGGATAAGGGAGTAAGGTTATTTAAGGCAGAAGACACAGCTTACACAAAGGCAAAGAGGCAGAAGAGAGTATACGGCAGGTGCAGAGAATTAATGATGACAACAAAAGCTTATATTCACTGAACACTTCCTATGTTCCAAGAACTGTACTAATGCTATATATACATCATCACACCTCATCCTCTCTGCTAAGTAGAAATTATGATCCCCATTTTTCAAAAGAGAAAACTGAGGCTCAGCAAGTTTTCAAAAAGTTTTTTAAACTTGCCCAAGGTTTCACAGCTAGTAAATGGCACAGCAGAACATGCATGCACCCACATCTATTTGACTCCAAAGCCCTGAGCTCTTAACCACTCTGACGTGACCAGCGCACAAGAGACAATGGCAAGAGAGAGATCTACCATGGAAGGCAAGGAGCACATGATAAAAGGCTTGGGAGGATGAGGCTGTATCCTGACACGATGAGGAACCATCACAAGATTTCACAAAGGAGACTGGCCTGATCAGACCTGTAGTTTAGAAACGATTCTGACAGCTGTGTGAGAACTAATTGGAGGAGGGCAAGAAAAGACGCGGAGGGACCACTTAGAAAGGTATCCTGAAAACACAGGCAAGAAATTATGAACTAGAGACTTCCCTGGCGGTCCAGTGGTTAAGACTCTGTGCTTCCAATGAAGTGGGCACTGGTTCGATCCCTGGTTGGGGAACTAAGATCCCCATGGTGGCCCAAAAAAAAAAAAGCAAGAAATTATGAACTAAGTCAGTGGCTGTGAGAATGGAAAGGAAGGGCCAGATTCTAGGTGTATTATGAGGCAAAAGAACAGTACTTGATGTCTGCAGCAAGTAAGGGAGAGGCAGGAGGACAATCAGAGCACTTAAAGCAGTGTATTGTGATGATCAGTTCACTTCTATGCCTTGCCCGATAGCCCCACCTAGCATACTGCCTAGATATAGGGAATGGCCAACAAATGTTGCTGCATATATTGTAATAGATGAATGAATTCCAAGTGCAGACATGGCTGATGGAGTGAGTGGGTGAAGTCCTTCACTGAGACAGGAACTACAAAGGAGGAACAGATCTGGGGGACCAGGAAGGATGGGGCGACATTCAGTTGGGATGATCGGTAAGCAAGTTGGAGCTCAAGACTCAAGAAAAGAGGTCTGGCGGGAGCCACAGTTTGGGGAGTAACCGTTAAATAGATGGTAACTGAAACTCTGGGTGAAGTCGCTCAGAGATGGAGTGTAGTGAACAGAAAGTAAGGGCTTGCAAAGGCTGATGAAGGGGGCTGGGTTAGGAAACCCCAGAGAGAGAGGAGTCGTGGAAGGCAAGTGAGGAGCGCGGTTCCACAAGGAGAAGGTAGATTTTTGAATCAATGCAAGGAAAGGAAAAAATGAAAACAAAAAACTTACTAACTTCCGCAGCTGGCCAAAAGACAGCAAAAGGTTGGGCCAGCCCTGATTCGGACATGGGGGGAAGCTTCCCCACAAGAGAAATGTTCAAGCAGGGCTCAGAAGGCCGGCCTTACACGTTAAATCCGAACAGGACAAATAAACGAGCGCCCCTGCCAGCTCACACTCGTGGCCCAGTGCCCGCTCTCACTGCCCCGCCAGCACTCCAGCCCAGGCCTTTCCGCCACTCAGATTTTGGATAGAGGCGCACTGATCTGGCCGCTCCATCTTCACTTCTTCCTTCAGTTCCCGCCCACACTCATGCACATCCCGCTCGGCGGCACACGAGTGTGCCTCGACTTCCCCGCTTCCCTCCCTTCCCAGCCACCCAACCCTCCCTCCAGGGGGTTCTCACCTGTCCCCCACCCCGGGAGGCTCTGGGCGCTAGCTCGCGGCTCTGCGCAGCTTCCCCAGCACCACCCGGGATCCCAGCTTCCAGGGACGCCGGGGTGTTGCCCTGCAGCGGTCAATAACCACTTCCGGAAAGCGTACGAACCTAGCAACTGAGAGTCCCGCCTCTACCCAGAATCAAAAGGTCGCCGAATGAGAGCCCTGTCATCGGATTGGTTAAAGTTCCCGTCGGATCACAGAGGCGATGTGCACGTTTTCCCATTGCATGATGGGAGAGGTAGTCCAGTATAGTTGATGGGGCTCCGCAAGGGGTTGGTTAAAAGAGAGTCAGAATTTAGCTATGAGGGGAATTTCTTCCCGGGCAGGAAAGGATCATTCAGAGTATCGACAGTAACGTGACTTACCTAAGGCAGTCTTTTGGTCATCATTTTTAGTAGCGTGATGAACATCAGGTGAATAATATACTGATCCTCAATAATCAACCCACCGAGGCTTTAATAAACAAAAGAAAGACTCCCATTTGCTATGACTAAATCAGTTAGTACCCGCTCAGGAGTTAAGAGACCACTGTCCGGGCTTCCCTGGTGGCGCAGTGGTTGAGAATCCGCCTGCCAATGCAGGGGTCACAGGTTCGAGCCCTGGTCTGGGAAGATCCCACATGCCGTGGAGCAACTGGGCCCGTGAGCCACAACTACTGAGCCTGCATGTCTGGAGCCTGTGCTCCGCGACAAGAGAGGCCACGACAGTGAGAGGCCCGTGCACCGCGATAAAGAGTGACCCCCGGAGCCTGTGCTCCGCGACAAGAGAGGCCACGACAGTGAGAGGCCCGTGCACCGCGATAAAGAGTGACCCCCGCTCGGGCTTCCCTGGTGGCGCAGTGGTTGAGAGTCCGCCTGCCCATGCAGGGGACACGGATTCGTGCCCCGGTCTGGGAAGATCCCACATGCCGCGGAGCGGCTGGGCCCGTGAGCCATGGCCGTTGAGCCTGCGCGTCCGGAGCCTGTGCTCCGCAACGGGAGAGGCCACAACAGTGAGAGGCCCATGTAACGCAAAAAAAAAAAAAAAAAAAAAAAAAAGAGTGACCCTCGCTCGCCGCAACTAGAGAAGACCCTCGCGCAGAAACGAAGACCCAACACAGCCAAAAATATAAATTAATTAATTAATTTTTAAAAAAAGAGACCACTGTCCATCTTTTTTACCAGAGGGCAGGGCTCAGGCAAGAAGGTTATGATAATAGCTGTCATAACTATTTCTTTTTTAAATTTATTTATTTATTCATTTATTTAATTTTGGGCTGCACTGGTTCTTCGCTGCTGCACGCGGGTTTTCTCTAGTTGCTGAGCGCGGGAGGCCACTCTTTTTTTGCTGTGCGTGGGCTTCTTATTGCGGTAGCTTCTCTTGTTGTGGAGCATGGGCTCTAGGCGCACGGGATCAGTAGTTGTGGCTCGCAGGCTCTAGAGCGCAGGCTCAGTAGTTGTGGTGCACGGGCTTAGTTGCTCTGCGGCATGTGGGATCTTCCCGGACCAGGGCTCGAACCCGTGCTCCCTCCATTGGCAGGCGGATTCTTAACCACTGCGCCACCTGGGAAGCCCTGTCATAACTCTTTCCAATAGTCTATTTAAGAAGGAAAAAATGACAGTGTGTAGCCCCTCCACAAACCCTGCCTGGCAGAAGGGTTACTACTAATATAATTTAAAAGGCTTTAGTTTTGTTTGCACGAGGGCAAATCTTCCTTTCTCTTACACGTCCTCAACCTCCAGAAGTTAAGAGCGGCAAAGACAGCTCTGGCCATTAAATTAATGGGAAAACTGGGGAGCAGAAAAGTGAAGAAAGTTAGTCATTTGGGGAGGAGGATGGAGCACCTGGAGCAGCTCCTGGCAGGCTCCGTGGTGGGGACGCGACTGGCTCCTGCTAAGTCCTGAAACTAGTCCCAGCACCACTCAGGGCCTGATCCCAGGATGAGGAGCTCAGACTGCTGTTCCCGTGGATCCCAAAGCAGACATCCGGAAGGTATTCCTCATGTTTAACGTCAAGTCTTTTCTGTGGCAGTTCTGCCTGTACTTCCTTTTTGCTGCCTGCAGAGGACAAATCATTGCTCCCCCTTCCTCTCCACACACCTTAAAAGTCTCACAGGGGAGCCAAGGGAGCAGACTGGGAAGGACACTGAGAGCTCACCAGTTCATCCACCACAGACCTTGCACAAAATCAGGGTTCAAAAAACCATTTGCAGGGCTACCCTGGTGGCGCAGTGGTTGAGAGTCCGCCTGCCGATGCAGGGGACACGGGTTCATGCCCCGGTCTGGGAAGATCCCACATGCTGTGGAGCAGCTGAGCCCGTGAGCCATGGCCACTGAGCCTGCCCGTCCGGAGCCTGTGCTCCGCAACGGGAGAGGCCACAACAGTGAGAGGCCCGCATACTGAAAAAAAAAAAAAAAAAAAAAAAAAAAAAAAAAAAATTTGCAGATTTTATCCCCCTGTCTGAAAACTTGCAATCAATCTGGTTGACATTAATTGCCATCAAAATTCTTACCTTTTGTTCCTTAGGTCCCTTGCTGTCTAATGTGGAGAGGTAATAAAATAAGGGTTACTATGGGATTAATGAGGTTACTCCACACAGATAAGCAATTTGCATTTTATCAGGTTTCCCTATAGACTTGTACTTAGAAATGCAAACTAATTTTTAAATGCCCTTAGGCAAACATAATTAAGAAAGCAAGTCTTTGGGGGAAAATAACAAAAATGGCACACCAGTTGATATGCCAGTAATATACCCAATGAGTGAGGAAGAGAAACTGAGAATTTCACACGTTGTAGATTATCTTTTGCCATCAGGAATGAGCATTTAGGGGTGATTTTTTAAAGATGGGGGAGGAGAAAACCAAATCAGTCTCAATTATGCCCTACCCCCAGGTCAGAAATTTTACCATTATAACTTTTTCTTCTCTTTTCATCCTGTTTACTTGTAAACTACAGAAAACCATCCACATAGTAAGAAAGACAAACACTCAATCCTACCATTTTTTTCAAAAGATGTGAAATGTTCTTTCTACACCTTCAATTCACCTTATTTAAAATGGCAAATTGGGAGGACTTCCCTGGTGGCGCAGTGGTTAAGAATCTGCCTGCCAATGCAGGGGACACGGATTTGAGCCCTAGTCCGGGAAGATGACACATGCCGCGGAGCAACTAAGCCCGTGCGCCACAACTACTGAGCCCATGTGCCACAACTACTAAACCTGCACTCTAGAGCCCGCGAGCCACAACTGCTGAAGCCCATGCACCTAGAGCCTGTGCTCCGCAGCAAGAGAAGCCACCGCAATGAGAAGCACATGGGCCGCAACTAGAGAAAGCCCGCACACAGCAGCGAAGACCCAACACGGCTAAAAACAAATAAATAAATAGGTAAGTTTATTAAAAAAAAATTGCAAATTGCCCTTCCATCTTCCTTCTCTGCTTTGTTTTCCCCCATTGCACATATCACCATCTGAAATACTATGTATTTTATTTCTTTATTGTCTGTTTCCCTGCATTAGAATGCAAGCTACATGAAGATAGGGATTCTGTTTATTTTATTTATTGTTGTTTCCACAGTGCCTAAAACAGCCTTTAACATGTATTAGGCATGCAACGCATTTGCTGAATGAATGAATGAGTAAAAGAAGGAAGGAAGGAATTCCACACTTCAGAGGAAACCACTGTTGACATTTGGGTTCCCACCTTTGCTGAAGGCTTTTTAATTCTTATGCAGATATAAATTTATATGCATACATGTATATGCACATGTGCATATTTTTAAATTTTTATAGAAATGAGATCATAATGTACATATTGTTCTACAATGGGCTTTCTTTTTTTTGGCTGCACCGTGCAGCATGCAGGATCTTAGTTCCCCGACCAGGGGATCCAACCCGTGCTCCCTGCAGTGGAAGCACAGAGTCTTAACCACTGGACCACCAAGGAAGTCCCTGTGCTTTTTTCATTGAACATGTCATAAACATCTTCCAAGGTGAGTTCATAAGAAGTTACTCCATTCTTTATCATGGTTACATAAGATTCAATTGATTGAATGTCTCATGTCCCTATTGGTAATCTTTTTTTTTTTTTTTGCTTCCAAAGTTTTGATGTTGTACACAGTGCTGAAATACTGTTGGATTTTTGTTGGATAAGATCCTAGAAGTGACACGCTCAGAGTTTACATTTTTTACATTTTAATAGACATTGCCAAATTTCTCTCTAAAAATGGAATACTTTACAGTCCAACCAACACCTTCACCAACACCAAATATTACCAATGTGAGAGGCAAAAAAAACTCTGATAATGTTATCTAAATATTGTTTTAATTGTGTTCTTTCACTATTAATGACTTTTTAAAAAATATTGATTTACTTATTTATTTGGCTGTGCCAGGTCTTAGTTGTGGCATGTGGGATCTTTTAGTTGCAGCATGCGGGATCTAGTTCCCCGACCAGGGGTCGAACCTGGGCCCCCTGAATTGGGAGTGCGAAGTCTTAGCCACTGGACCACCTGGGAAGTCCCTCTTTCGCTATTAATGAAGTTGAACTTTTTTCATATATTTAGTGGCCATTTGAATTTCTATCAAATACCTGTTCACAGTCTTTGTTCATTTTTCCCCAAGTTGTTGGTGGCAGGTGGGGGGGGCAGTTGTTGACTTGTAAAAGCTCTTTGTATATTATAGACATTTACCCTTTGTCTCTTTATTGTGCGACAAACGTCTCCTAGTCTGTGACTTATCTTTCATCTTTGTAAATGTCATTTTTCTCGGAAGTTGTAGTGGTAAAAACACTAATAGCTAACCTTTACTGAGCATTTACAATGTGCTAGACACCATTCTAAGTGCCTTACATGGAGGATCTCATTTAATTCCTACATTACAAAGTATGTACTATTGTTATCCCCTTTGCTCAGAAGAGAAAATTGAGACACAGAAAGAATAAGTAACTAGCCTGGGGTATCCCAGTGACTAAGTGGCAGAACCAGAATTGGAATACTGGAAGCCTGATTCTACAGAAGTTTTAAAAATTTTAGTCAAGCCTGTCCATTTTTTAAAAACTATCTTCTGAGGGGCTTCCCTGGTGGCGCAGTGGTTGAGAGTCCGCCTGCCGATGCAGGGGACATGGGTTCGTGCCCCGGTCCGGGAAGATCCCACATGCCGCGGAGCGGCTGGGCCCGTGAGCCATGGCCACTGAGCCTGTGCGTCCGGAGCCTGTGCTCTGCAAGGGGAGAGGCCACAACAGTGAGAGGCCCGTGTACCGCAAAAAAAAAAAAAAAAAAAAAAAAAAAAAAAAATCTTCTGAGTTTTGTTAGAACTTCTTCAATATAAGATTTTTTAAATATTCTATTTTTTTCTGTAGTTTTATTTTTAATGTTAAGTTCTTTGACCTATCTGGAGTTTATTTGTAGATGAGTTAGGGATTTAGTTTTCTTTCCTCCCAAAAGGTAGCCAGTTGTCCCAACAACAGTTATTAAATAAATGTATCTATTTCCCTCTAATATGAATGCCATCTTTATCATATACAAAATTCCCATACATATATTGATCTATTGATTTTTATTGTTTAACCTGTGTCTAATCACCGTATTGGTTAGGATATTTCTATCCATATTATATAATCTGCAAATAATAATCCTTTGCTTTCTAATATTTGCTCCATTTTCTCATCTTATTGAGTTAGCTAGACTGATCTAAGCTATGTGGGATAAGAGTAGTGATAATGACCTTCTCTTTCCTAAGCCTGACTTTAATGGTAATAACTTTAGCCTGTCACTATTATGTTCTCTATGATTTTCTGTTATCTTGTTTAGGAAGTTTCCCCTTGGTTTTTCGTGGGGGTTTTTGTTTTTGTTTTTGTTTTATTTTTGGCTGCGTTGGGTCTTCTTGCTGCGCGCGGGGCTTTCTCTAGTTGCAGCGAGCGGGGGCTACTCTTCGTCGCGGTGCGCGGGCTTCTCATTGCGGTGGCTTCTCTTGTTATGGAGCACAGGCTCTAGGTGCGCAAGCCTCAGTAGTTGTGGCACATGCGCTCAGTAGCTGTGGCTCGCGGGCTTAGTTGCTCTGCGGCACGTGGGATCTTCCCGGACCAGGGCTCGAACCCCTGTCTCCTGCATTGGCAGGCAGAATCTTAAACGCTGCACCACCAGGGAAGTCCCTCCACTTGGTTTTCATCAGAAGGACTGCTGAATTTTAACAGAAGCTTTCCATATTTGATAAATAATATGTTGACATAATCATATGGCTTTTCTCCTTCAAGCTATTTTAGCTCTAAAGCTTTTCGTTTTAACCTCTTACCTATTAACATAAAGATACTTCTTGGAGTGATAACACTTTAAAGCTGACAACAGCCACTTACCCTCAGCTCACAGACAGCACAGAAATCTGGATGGGCTTGAAGATTCACAGAATCTGGGGTGGAGGTGAGGGCAGGTAGAGCACCAAAGGCACAAAAGGATTCAGCTGAGAGAAGCCCCAACCGGCTCTCACCTGCCTGCACATTGCAGGCTCCAGTGAAGGCGGACGGCCCCCTGCACTTTCCCCTTTGCCCTTGCTTATTCCTTTGGCTGCGTAGAATACCCTTCTATCCCCCTTACTCTTGCTTCGCAAATCTCTGCTCTTAGAAATTCCACCCATTCTTTAAGGTTCAAATTAAATACCACCTCCTCCCGCTGAGTCTTCCCAGACCCCCCAGATGTCCCCCAAATCCCTGCTCCTTAATTCCCCATCATTTTGTGCAGTGCATATGCATTTTATTTCTCTCTGTAGCCCCAGGGCCTGGCAGCGTGCCTGGCATACAGTGGGTGCTCCAGAAATGCCCAATGAAAGGCTGACGGAACAAGAGAGGTCTGCCACCACTCCATCCCGATGGCCCTTCCCATCCTGCCAGCGTCCTGCAGGGTGGACTCCATCTCGGCAGAGGGCATCCCAGACCCCTCACCATCCCCGGAAGCCGGGCTGCCTGCCATGGGAAGACTACACTTCCCAGCGATCCCAGGGAAAAGCGAAAACCCTTTGGCTTTGACAGCCGCTGCCACAAGTCTTTCCGTCTCCCCAGGCTGCCTGGGAGCTGGGAGCGGGATTATGGTGGCCTGAGCAGCAAACGCAGCCGTAGGAGCCCGGAGCCCCTGACCCTTCCCCTGCTGCCGCCCCGCCGGGAACACCAGGAAAGCAGCCTCCGACCTGCCATGCCCGCCCCGCCCAGCCCCCCGGGGGGCCCGAGCCGGCCTCTCCCGGACCTCTGTTGAGGTTGGACCGCTGTCCAGATGTAGCCAGGCGCCGGATCCGTCTCCTCCCCTCCTGTCTCTCTGTGGATCTCTCCTGCCCGCCCCCCACAGCCTGGACCCAGGGCTGGCCGAGGGGCCTGCAGGCGCTGGAGCCCTGATGCCTCACCGCTCACTCTCCTGAGAAGCCACCTCCAGCACCCAGAGTTGGGGTCAGGCCACAGGGACGGTCGCGGGCTGGAGTGAGCCCAGAGCGCCCCAAGGCCAGGGCCCACCATGGCCCAAGCGCTGCCCTGGCTCCTGCTGTGGATGGGCTCTGGGGTGCTGCCTGCCCACGGCTCCCAGCCTGGCATCCGGCTGCCCCTGCGAAGCGGGCTGGGGGGCGCCCCCCTGGGGCTGCGGCTGCCTCGGGAGACCGACGAGGAGCCCAGCCGGAGGGGCAGCTTTGTGGAGATGGTGGACAACCTGAGGGGCAAGTCCGGTCAGGGCTACTACGTGGAGATGACCGTGGGCAGCCCCCCACAGACGGTAAGCTTGCCGGGCCAGCCCTACCCTCCCTCCTGCACGAGCGAGCCGAGGGGAGACAGGCTGGGGGTGCAGCATGCCGGCTCCTGCTAAAATGGGCTGCACGGTGCGGGCTGGAGGGACCCTCTCCCAAACCTGTCCTCTGGGATCATACTGGCAGCAGTCAGCCCCAAAGCCCCCCTTCCCACTTCCCTTCCCCTCACAGGCTTCTGTCTGCCCTCCCCTCTCTCTGTCTTACACACACACATGGCTCAGGAAGGATTTGGGGCAAGAAAAACTTGTCAGTGGGGGGAGCCTGACCTGGGGAAGAGTCCAAACCACAGGGGTGCTGTGAACAGGTGTCAACCCAGACCAAGCTTGAGTCTCCCAACCCCACTGCTCTGGATCTTGGTCACCCAGTCTTGGCATCTGGGGTTCTGACCATTGGTTCCCAGCATCTTGAGGACCAAGGAATCCCGGCATGAGTTGGACAGGCCCCTTTCTCCCCGTGTCTGAGCTGCCACAGGACAGCGAAGCAAGGTTTCCGAGTTCCTTGTGACCTCCACTCTAATCCAGAAGCCCCGGGCTGACTCTTGCCTTCCCCTGCCCCTACTTCCTCCCCAGCTTTGCATCCTGCACTCCAGCCCCTCCCCCACTTGATGCCTCCCAAGTCCTGGCCAGAGGGAACTGAACTGAGTCTGGGGAAAGGACAGATCATAAACTGCATAGAGCAAAGGAGCCAGAGCCCCCTTCTAAGCATGAGACTCCCTCCATGAGCTGATAGGTGCTCAGGGGTGGGGGATGGCAGCGACGGAGAAAACATTGCCTGCCAGCTCCCCCCATCCTTCCTGACAATTCTCCAAGGTACACTCAAGGTGGCTGGTTGGAGGTTTCACCCTCTGTACCTCTGGCCGGGTAGGAGTGTGCCATGAACAGCCCTCTGTGAGCATTTGCCTCCTCTGTGGGTGAGCCCGGGCACGGGTGGCAGGATGGCTCTGTGTGCTGGTGAGTGTCACCTTGAATCTGAGCCCTCACATCTCTGAGCCACCCCCCTCCCCCTGATCTGTGTCTGGGAGCCTTGTCCTTGGGAGGGTCTGTGAAGGTGGGAGTGTGTCTATGGTGTCTACGGGCAGAGGGAACCACCACACTTCCTGGACTTCTAAACAGCTCTCACACCGGATCTAAGGGAAAAACAAGCCTCCGCTTCCCAATTACCTGATGGAAGCAAGCCTTCCGAGGACCATGCCACCCAGGCCTACCTCCCACCTCCCAGCTGATCCAAGGCTCTGGTCTTCCCCACTTACCCCTCCTCTTGCCTATGTAATATAAACAGTCTTGAATCAGTGTAAGGACAGAGCCTGAATCCAGGCCTCTAGCAGCCTGAGCCAACAGAACGCCAGCTGTTGTCAGGGAGAAGGAGGCTGTGTGGACCTGGTTCCTAGTCCCGTTTCTGCTACTGATGCACCATGCAAATTGTGCAGAGACCCTGTGACATGGACACAGGACGGGACTATGGGACCAACAAGGGCTTTGGGGTCAGAGAGACCAGGAATTCCAGCTCCACAACCCACAGCTTTCCCTTTTCCCAGCTGTGTGGCCTTGGGAAAATTATATAACCTCTCTGAGGCTGTTGCCGTGTCTTTAAAAATGGGTGAAATGAGATCTCCTTTGGAAGGTGATTGTGAGGATTAAGGAGACTAGGCAGGTGAAAGCACCTAGAACAATGCACCTGGACACACACTTGGCCTCCAGTAAATGTGAAATCACCTTCTGCTAACTTGTCTGGCCACTCCTGCCTCTTCTCTGCTCTGCAAGGAAGCATAAAAACTTGGGTGTTCTGAGCCTCCATGTTTTACACGTAAAACATGTAAATGGGGGATCCCATTACTGTACTTCCCTGGACCCCTGAGATAATATGTACATCCCCCAGCCCAGAAACTGGCAGAGAGTAATTGCCCAATAAATGTCAGTTCCTTCCCGCTCCTTCCTAGGAGAAGGGAAAAGTGGGCTTCAAGTTCAGCACCAGTCCAAGAAGCCAGTGGCAGGGAGACCACAGTTAGAGCAGCCCTATGAGTTGGCTTACGGCTCCATACCCGAGCCAACACCAGCCAGTCTGTGCTCTGTGGTGACTTGATTCTGCCCCCCACAGTCTGCGAGAAGGATGCCCTTTCTCCCGACCCAGTGGGGTTGTTATAAGCCCCAAATGAGAAGGTGAAAGGCACAGTACGGTAAACGAGCAACAGTGAAACTTGGGGAACACTTTCTATATGCCAGGCAATTCATTGCTGGTTTTGGGGGACTGATCCACAAAGAGACAGAAAATATATTTTCTACCTCCAGAGCTTAGTGTGGAAGTGAAAGTATAAGTGCTTGTACAAAGTAATCTGCAGCAGTTGTACTCAAAGTAAGGACCGCAGACCCTTGTCATCAGAGCCAGTTAGAACTGTAAATTCTCTGGCCCCTCCCCACACCTACTAGGTCAGAACCTCAGGGGCTGTGTCTCAGGTTTGAAAAGCGTTGATTTATAGCAGTACCATGAGTGCATGCTACGGGTGTTCTTATCTTTTCCCTCTATATTCTTTTGAGGGCAGGGTTCTTTTCTTCAGTTTATTTTTATTTATTTATTTTTTTGGCTGCCCGGCATGCAGCGTTTTAGCTCCCCAAACAGGCATCGAACCGGAGCAGCAGAAGTGTGGAGTCCTAACCACTGGACCACCAGGGAAGTCCCAATAGGTGTTCTGGAGGAGGTAAAATCAGGCAAGGCCTCGTGAAGATGTGCTATGAGCATGGTCTTGAAGGATGGATAGGAGGGTCGAGACCATTCCCAGTGCAGAAAAGTCCCCCCGAACTGCGATTGCACTTCATTTGTGTGTCCACTCCTTCCCACCCTATCCCCTGAGACCAAGCGGGGACACAGTGAATGAGAGAATGAGTTATGTGTGTTTGGGCTTATGCATGTTCGTTCGGGAGACAGTGAGAAACCCAGGCCAGCTAATGTTACAGGTTTGGGTAAATAAGATAGAACCAAGTGTCCGAAAGCCTTAAATGTCAAGCCATAAGGTTTGGACTTTGGTCTGCAGAAATAAGGGGGAAATTGAATTTATTTGTGCAGGGGAATGACAAAGAAAGCAATCTTTTAGGAAGAGGCATCTGAATTTTAGAAAGAATGGAACTGAGGGATGCAGGCAGCAGGAGGCTCTGTCACAAAGGTCCAAGTGTGGAGCGCTATGACAAGGAGAGACTGAGGCTGTGATCAGGTGGAGAAAGGAGGGAAGACCGGGATGCAAGGCTCGGTGACATTGGTGTGAAGGGTGAGCAGGAAGGTGTCAAAGATGATTTCAAGATTCCGATCTGGGATGAATTAGAACATGACAAGACCATTTGTGAGAAAGTCGGCAGGAGGGGATGGTTTAGGACTATGGGTGTACAAATATATCCTTGTATTTATGGTTACAGTTTATAAAAGTTTTCTTTAATTAATTTACTTATTTTTGGCTGAGTTGGGTCTTTGCTGCTGCACGCGGGCTTTTCTCTAGTTGCGGCGAGCAGGGGCTACTCTTCATTGTGGTGCGTGGGCTTCTCATTGCGGTGGCTTCTCTTGTTGCAGAGCACGGGCTCTAGGCGCGCGGGCTTCAGTAGTTGTGGCTCGCGGGCTCTAGAGCGCAGGCTCAGTAGTTGTGGTGCACGGGCTTAGTTGCTCCACGGCATGTGGGATCTTCCCGGACCAGGGCTCGAACCCATGTCCCCTGCATTGGCAGGTGGATTTGTAACCACTGCGCCACCAGGGAAGTCCTACAAAAGTTTAAAATATATTCTACATAGACTATTTTGTTCTTTACAGTAATTCCTGCAGTATATAAAAAGGTCTTACCATTTGCAGCTTCTAGCAGAAGAAATGGGGACTGAAAAATTAAATAACTGGCAGGTCAGTAAGCTGAGACCGTGTCTCACCCTTGACCTCCCTACTCTTCCACACCACCTATTTGAGAAGAAGAGAGAGTTTATCAGAGATCCCACTTCCATTCTCCTGACACCTACTCACGTCTTCCTTACTATACGTATGAGCACGTGTCACTGTTTTTGTGTTTGTTTCCCTCATAAAACACCAAGCTCTTGAGGACAATGTCTTTTTTAATTAATGAATTTTTGTAGTGTTTTATTTCTCTTTGGCTAATATCTATGACAGCACCGGGCTCAGAACAGGCACCTAAAAAGTGTTGAGCAAATGAATAAATAAAGTGTAAGACCTTTAAATAGAACCGTTGATGGGCCACTGTAAGTACAGAACTAGAGATCTTGGAGAAAGCATTTTCATTCTCTTTGCTTAAATGAAAGGATATCATCTCATTATAACGGTATGAGCATCACCATCCAAACACAGGCCAATAATTTAATTGTTAGGATTGAAATCTGGTGATGGGCAATTTTCAGTTTAACAAAT
This sequence comes from Mesoplodon mirus, assembly GCF_964341445.2. Classification (NCBI taxonomy): domain Eukaryota; kingdom Metazoa; phylum Chordata; class Mammalia; order Artiodactyla; family Ziphiidae; genus Mesoplodon; species Mesoplodon mirus. The sequence continues at coordinate 125,892,635 of NC_138983.1, read as the reverse complement.
ATTTGTTGAGCACCTACTCACAAAAGAGAAGAATATGTCATAGTCTCAGCCCTTGGAGTGCTCACGATTTGGTGTGAGACACAGACATGTAAACGCCTAAATATCACACAAGGCCAAGTGCATCTGGTACAAATAGAAGAACAGTGAGTCTTGGAAGTATAAAGAAAGAAGCAGCTACTTCTGACAGAGTGTTAAGAAAGGCTTGCTAGAAAATGTAGCATTTGAATATGGCCTAGAAAGATGAGAAAGCTTTGCTATTTGGAGAGTGGGGAGAAAAAACTTCATAAAGAGAGATGTGAACTATGCTGAGAAGCTGGAAGCTGTGACAGGGATGCTGTGAGGCTGAGTGGGCACTGGGTTTCATTCTGGGGGCAGCAGAGAAATGGTCTAGTGAATTTTGGTTCTAGGAAAACTACTCCAGAGTGCAGGATAACTTGGATGTTCTAGAGTCCGAGACAAGGATTTCAATTAGGACACATGGGCCTGAAAGAAGATATAAAAGAGGAGAAGTCTTCAGAGAGCCAGCATTCACCTGTCAGGTCAACCAGGTGTTCCCGGTCCCTGGTGGGTGAGAGGGAAGAGAAGAAGTCTCCCTCCTTTGAACTTCTCTGACTGTGTTTGCAACAGGATACACAGCAAAAGGAGCAAGCTTTTAAAGCACAATATAGTTTACCAAAATTCCATGTTTATTACTCTGCTTTTTTTTTTTGCGGTACGCAGGCCTCTCACCACTGTGGCCTCTCCCGTCGCGGAGCACAGGCTCCGGACGCGCAGGCTCAGCAGCCATGGCTCACGGGCCCAGCCGCTCCGTGACATGTGGGATCTTCCTGGACCAAGGCACGAACCCATGTCCCCTGCATCGGCAGGCGGACTCTCAACCACTGCGCCACCAGGGAACCCCTATTACTCTGCTTTAGTTAAAAAGGGCAAGGTATTAGCATGTCTGTTTTGCGGAGGAGGAAACTGAGGCTCAGAGGGATTAAGTGGTTTGCCCAAAATTACACAGCTAGGGAAGAACAGAGCTAGGGTTCAAATCCTGGTCTTTGGATTCCAAGTCCAAATACTTGGTTCTTTCCAGCGTTCCATAGTCTGGGACATGTTGGTTGATTTTGAGATGCCAGTGGACAATTCTTGTGGATGTATCCAGCAACCAGCTGAGAATGGGGATCTGGAAGCCAAGAGACAAGTTGGGACTGGACAGGTAGACTCAGGGGTCACCTGTAGAGAGGTGCTTGTGGAAGCCAAGTTAGCAAATGAACTTGTTTGAGAGAATGGACAGAGAAGAGGAAGACGATTAGGGAAAGAATATTGGATGTAGACGAGGGATCAAGGGAGCAAAAGAAAATGATCAGAGAAGTAGAAAACTATGAGGATTCAGGATCTCAGAACCCATGAAGACGCCAAGTAGTTTTCCTGACCCCCTCCCTAGAATGGTTTTCAGACTGAGATCTGTGGGGTTCTGTAAAGGGACCTCAAGGGTGAGGGAGAGGTTAAGAGAAAGGTAAGAGGCAAGACTGTACCTTCCACCTTTCCCCTCACCAAGTCCTCCCCTGTCCCACCTGCCCCCAGATCTCCCAGAATAGGTCAGCTTTTGTTGTATTTATACAGTGGAATTCCAGGTTTGTTTGATTGATTGATTGATTGAGTTCTGGTACTTAAAAGGTCGAAAACCTTTGAACTCAAAGAATCACCCTCCAAGTTAGATGACCCTGAAGCCCAGCCCCAGTCAAGACAGTTTGGGCCTCAGGCACTGGGAGGCAACCTATGAACTGGGGTTGGGCTTCGTTGCACGTAGGCCTCTGCTGGGACTCTTAGGCTGTCCTTTCACACCTGTCTCCTGCTCTTCCTCCCCAGGTCTGGAAAGAAAGAATTCAGCTGGGAGTGGGAGAGGCATTGAGAAAGACCGTGCCCCCTCACTGAGGTAGATGGTCAAGAGCCCTTCTTGGGTATCTCCAGTAAAGAGCTAAGCAGAAATTTTGGTTGAAAATCCAGGAAGAGAAACATCTCTCAGGGAAGCCCTCCTACCTGCCAACTAACTTCTCTGTCTGCTGGGAGCCATCTCGCTTGAGGGGGCCTGGGCAGTGGGGAGTTCTGGAAAGGAAACACCATTTTCCTGGTCCTAGAGCTGCCCTGAGCTTCCCTGGGCAGGATGGGCCCAGTGGCTACCCTGTCTGCTGGCCACTGTAACCCCACTATGTACAGGCTGGATGTCTCCTTGGTTGGCCTCTCAGGTTTGGTGAACCCCACCAATTGTTCGACTCCAGCGCCTGTGGAGTTTTCACCAAATAGCACAAGGCATGACCTCTGGCATCTCCCAATGGCTCAAGCAAACAGAACTATGTGCTGAGCACAACCAGGTGCCATGGAGGAAAGTGGGCTTATGCCAGAGATCAGCTTCATTCTCACCTGAGGACAGACTCAGAGACTATTACAGCCCCTGTAAACTGTGGATGGGACAAGGTTAGACAACAGGAAGGACTTACTGTCTGACAATGAAAAGCAGGTAGCAGTGGCTGTGATACCCTCCTAGCAGGATTTCCCAGATGGGTTCCGTGGAGGCTGAAGGTGCTAAAGAGACGCCTTGAGAGCCACCACAGGGAGGGGATGAAGCAAAGAAATAAAAGCTCTCCCTAAAGCAGAGCATCTCTGCTTTTTCTCTTTGGTACACGGGGATCCTGAATGAGATCGGAAAAGGGTTCTGCTGCTTGAAAAAAAGTTTGAAAACCATTGTCTTAGATCTTTTCTTTAAGAACAGACATGTAAGTTTTTTGACCATTCGCATCATCATCTCATTTGAATAGGAAGCAGTGATAGATATTAGTTGAGCTGGGTTTGAGCCTGGGGGAAATGGAGCATCCTGTCTAAAGGGGGAAGGCTGCCCTAGATAAAGTTCGGGATGACCCAACCACCTTGGGATTCCTTTAAAAAAAACAGCCCAAGATGGGGTAAGTGGCACCAGGTAGCCTGCTTGCTCCCAGGTATTGATTGCCAGCTTCAGCCTGCAGAGCAAAGTGGAAGCAGAGGATATGTCTGAGAAAGGAGTCCATTTCCATTGGGTCAGCTGATTTGGTCAAGGTGAGAGGAGCCTGGATGGGACCCAGTTGCCAGACTCAGTTCGAGGCAGGAGCTGTGTGCTGCGCTGGCTCTCAGCCATGGCCAGCTGCTGACTTGAGGTTCCTCATGTCCTTCCTTGCCCCCATCTCTCAGCCTTGGGCAAGCTCAGGTCTGGGAATGTCCACTTAGGGAAGCAGATGAAGCTAACTCAGAGGACTCGGGGACCAGCGAGTCCTGAAATCACTCCGACTGCTCTAAGAACCTGGGTGGCTACTCAATTTTGTGGGTACAGTGGGCATCCATTGCCATCATCACCATACACAGTACCCGATTGAAAATCACCCCTGCAAGGACCCTGGGGCTGAGAACTAATAGCAAGACTCTGTAGAGTCACAGAGACCTGCAGCAAATGAGGCAATTACAGTTAAAAAAAATTGTTTTGGAGCACCTACTGAGGGCTAGGTAAGAATTAGATAATAAGCACAGAAATGTGCTCCCTACCCTGTGGAGCTCATAGTGTGTAGGACAGACAGACACTGGACAAATGATTTCAAGTTGGATGAAAGGGTAGGCAAAGAAGCACAGGTGTTCTTGAGGACCTACAAGAGGAGGAACCTAATCTGGGCTGGGGCATCAGGGCAAGACCTTTGGGAGAAAGAATGTTTAAACCACGACTTGAAAATTGAACAGAAGTTAGATGAAACAGGGAGAGAACATTTCAAGAAAAGGAAACAGCATATACAGAGGTGACAAATCATTGTGCTACTGAGAAACTTGATGGTGAGAGAGGGGAAAAGTGATAAGAGATGGTATTTGGAGTTGACCGATGGGTGGGTAGGTGCCCCGAAGTCAAGGATCTCAGGATTTAATTCAGGTAGTTTTGTAACAGTTATCTGATGCAGTGTAACAAACTAAAACGAGAGCCATTGTCTCTCAGGATTCTGTGGGCTGGCTGTGATTCTACAGACCTTACCTGGGCTCCTTGTGTGGCTGCATTCAGCTGGTGGGTCAGCTGGGGGCCGGACTAAGCCGGGCCTGCTGGACCTCTTTCTCCGTGAAGTCTTTCATCCTCAAGGAGGCAAGACTGAACCTCCTCACGTACAAGCTCAGGGCCACATTCCAAGAGGCCAGTCTCCCCAGTGCACAAGCACTTAACAAGCCTCTGCCTTCCTCCTTTGCTGATGTCCCATTGGTCAAAGCAAGTCACATGGCCAAGCCCAGAGTCAATGTCAGAGGGGATCACACCAGGGCATGGAGACAGGGCGTCTGATTCATTAGTGTAACAATCTACCATGTATTTCCTTTCCAAATGAGAGAGAATGAGAGAGACAGGAAGGTCAAGAAGATGAAAGAGCAGACTTGGGGCTCGGTCAGAGCCAAGGGGCTCTTGTCCTAGCTTTGTGGCTTATGTGTAAGAGGGGTCAAGTTCTTATTTACCCTTGGTCTCAGTTTCCTCCTCTGTGAAATGGAAGAAAGCCTCCTACATCTCAGCTTCAGCTGAAAGGCTTATACTACGAGAATATAAGGGCTCTTCCCCCGTAAACTCTGAGGCCCACACAGAAGAAAACAGACTTTCCTTTAGCTGGAAGAATTAAAGCCCCCTCCCAGGGACTTCCCAGCGGTCCAGAGGTTAAGGCTCCGAGCTTCCAATGTAGGGGCACAGGTTTGACCCCTGGTCGAGGAACTAAGATCCCACATGCCGCACGGCAACGCACGGCAGGAAAAAAAAAAAAAAGCCCTTTCCCAGAGCGAAAGTGGTAAGACCCTAGCATAGGCTGCCAAGAAAGGTGGTGGATCTTAATAACTAGAGATCTTTCAGAACTGGAACAAGCTCCCATATCTCCAGGTCAATGGACAGATGACTCCTGAAGGCTCTTTTCATCCAGAAGAATCTAAGCAACTCCCATCTGCTAGTGAGAGCTGGGGCCAAGACAGGTGGGATTGGGGAACAAAGAGCTTACCCTGAACTCAGCAGCTCCACATCTGTCTCATCGCCCAAGATCTATTGCTGCAGACTCCTCCAGGGGATCCTTGCCTGCAGGATGGAATGGGCAAGTGTGCCTTTCCCTGTGGGGCTTGTTAGCACTTCCCGTGAAGCTGCCATCCCTCAGAGGCCCCCAGGGGCATATTTGTTTGTTAAGTGATTGGCACTGACCTAGCCCTGACTCCATGCTGCGGCCCTCTGGGCATGTATAGGCAAGCTCTACAGGGACTTCTGAGTTGGCCTGGCCCCAAGGGATGGGGAGGAAGTAAGATGGCTCCAGGACTCCGGGCTGCCTGTATCAAACCAGGGGGCCTGGTGAGAGGAAGGCAGGTCTGAGCTAGAGCCACACCTATAACCTAGAAACACCCATAGTTTGGGGGCCCCTGAGAGATCCCTCCCTCACCCCGAAAATAGGGTAGATTAGCTCTTTCCCCTTTTTCCTTTAAGCATTCATTAATTCAAGAAATACTTATTGCCAGCCACTGTGATACCCAGTAGGGAGACGATGGGGATTTTTTTAAAAATTAGATACAAGGGGAGATGAGATTCAGTATGACATTATAGTGGCAAGTCCTACAGAAGCATTTTAATCAGAGAATATGACCTGGTCTTTCTCCCTTAGGAAGTCCCTTTTTTTTTTTTTTTTTGGCTGCGTTGGGTCTTCATTGCTGCACGCAGCTTCTCTTGCTGTGCGCGGGCTTTCTCTAGTTGCAGCGAGCGGGGGCTACTCTTCGTTGCGGTGCGTGGGCTTCTCATTGAGGTGGCTTCTCTTGCTGTGGAGCATGGGCTCTAGTGTGCAGGCTTCAGTAGTTATGGCACGCGGGCTCAGTAGTTGTGGCTCAAGGGCTCTAGAGCGCAGATTCAGCAGTTGTGATGCACAGGCTTTGTCGCTCCATGTCACGTGGGATCTTCCCGGACCAGGGATCGAATCCGTGTCCTGTGCGTTACCAGGTGGATTCGTAACCACTGCGCCACCAGGGAGGTCCCTAGGAAGTCCCTTTTGAGCTCAGACTGAAGGATGATAGGAGATGAGTAGACAAAACTGCAAGTGGAAAGGAGGATAGTCCAGGCAGAGTGAATGACCAACAGCCTTTGCGGGAGGGACCATGGCTGATTGGAGGACCTGAAATGAGGCCAGTGTGGCTGGTGGGCAGAGGGTTCGGGGAAGTATGGGACAAGCTAGGCTGGCTATGTAGGCAGGGCTGGACCATGAAGGGCCCTATAGGAAATGTTAAAGCTTTAAGTCTTTATTCTAATAACAAAGGAAAGCCATTGACATGGGAGGGTAACATGGTCACATGTGCACTTTGAAAAGATCATTCTAGGGCTTCCCTGGTGGCGCAGTGGTTGGGAGTCCGCCTGCCGATGAAGGGGACACAGGTTCGTGCCTTGGTCCGGGAAGATCCCACATGCTGCGGAGCGGCTGGGCCCGTGAGCCATGGCCGCTGAGCCTGCGCACCTGGAGCCTGTGCTCCGCAACGGGAGAGGCCACAACAGTGAGAAGCCCGCGTACCGCAAAAAAAAAAAAAAAAAAAAAAAAAAAAGAAAAGATCATTCTAGCCACAGTGCAGAAACAGGTTGGAGAAGTCAACGGTGGATGTACCACGATCAGTTGAAAAGCTGTTGTGATACTCCAGGATGAGATGATGATAGCTTGGCCAGGAGTGGCAAAGGAGGTGGCAAGAAATGAATACATTCAGAGACTTTTAAGAAGGTTAATTGGACAGGACTCGTTGATGCCTTAGATGGGGATGTGAAGAGGAAGGTGTTTGGATGTCTCTGAAGTTGCTGACTTATGGAACAGATGGATGGTGACTAATGTAGGAAACTGTGAAGAAAAAACAGATGGGCAGGACCAGGTAAGGTCAACCATGGACATCCTGAATTCGAGGTGTCTTTGAGGCAGTTCAAAGGGGAGGAAGGGGCTAGAGCTGAAAGCTCAGGAGGCATAAGGACATAGGTGGTCATTGTAGCCGCTGCCATGGATGAGATGGCCTAAGGACAGAGTAGAGCAGGAGGGGAAGGGGACCAATGCCCAGGCCTTGAGAAGTGAGCCTGCAAAGTAGACAGAAGATCCTATCAGAGAGGTAGGAGGAAAGCGCGGGATAGGGTGACAGGGAAGAGTGTTTCAAGGCGGGAGGGGTCGGCAGCGCTGAATGCTCCAGAGAAGTCAAGAAGATGAGGATTGATTTGAAAACTGTCTTTTGTATTTGGGCACACGAAATCATTGGTAACTGTAGTAAGGGCTGTTTTATAGTGGAGGGAGGGATAGAGGCGAAACTCAGTTTGAGAATGGGTTGCGGGATGAGTAGGAGGTGAAGAAATGAAGACAGCTTGGCCGAGAACGTTGGTTGTGAAGGGAGAGGAGAGAGAGGCTAGCTGGAGGCGGATGTGAGATTAAAGATTTTTTTTTTTTTTTTTTTAGTGAAGAGACAAGCATTTGTAAATGCCAACAGGAAGAATCCAGATTTGGGGGTGGGGGGTGTGGCATGAGGGGTGGATCCTCCTTAGGCAGGAGGAGGGATTGTGGAAAGGCAGGATGGACGGGGCATGTGGGAATGATCTTGTGGGAGATGGGGGGAGGGGTCACCTGACGGCCCCCCGCTGGGTGAAAGTAGAGGGGAGGGCGTCTGGTAAGGTTGGGCGCACGCAAACCCTCCTCCTTTGGGCTGCCCAGGGGGCTCACGATAGAAATGTTGGAAGGACAGGACCAAAATCACTTCTCTCGGAAGCAGGATCACAGTGCAAAGGGTAAATAGACAGAAGGACATTTGCTCAGGAGGAAGTGGCGACTGTTTATTTTGGTTTCCCTTTTTTGTGTGCGTGGAGGGTGGAGAGGGGGCAGCACAGAGAGCAGTGGGGGCCTGAATTCCTGGTGTTGGGGCTGGGGGTTTAAAGAGAGGGCAATGGGAGGGAGGGGTCATTCCTCCCCGGGCTTGACCCCCTTGGGGGCGGAGTGGGGAGAACTTCCTCAGGTGAGGAGAAAGGCTGGAACTGGAAGGGCACCAGGACTGATGGGCCCCCGGGCTGGGGAGGGAGTGGCCTGCAGAGAGGGCTCCTCCCGTACAGGACAGAGAGGAGTGGGGAGGAGGGGGCCTGGGCCAGCCGAGCGGAGCCCCTAGATAAAGCTCCATTCCAGTGTCAAAGGTGGTTGGATTCTCCTAGAGCCGGCCAGGTACACACACTCCAGGCGGTCCCCACTACAGCCACCGGCGCCAGCGCTGTGGAGGAGACCCTCTTTCTTTGGGGTCCAGGGATAGCAGGGGCGCCTGTAAGCCCGAGGCCAGCCGTGGCGCGGAGACCAGAGTCCTGGCAGGTGGGAGAGCGGGTTCTGGGGAGTGGGTGGGTGAAGAAGCCTTTTTAATCATTAACCTGGCTGATTGAAATCTGAACTGCTGTGCCTCTAGCTCTATTGATTCTCTGAAAGCATAGCATCTGGGGCCAGTGGCTGCTTAGAGACCGGGGAGAGGGACACCGGGGAGAGGTAGGGGCAGAGGGGCGGGGAGGGAAATGGGAGCCAGGCCAGGAGTGGGGGCTGGGAAGGAGGGAGGACGCAGGGTCAGAGAGCCAGGGGACAGTGGCCATGGGGAGGCCAGGAAGCCTGAGCGGCCGCTGGGGGAGGTGCGGTCAGCAGACCTACCAGGGACCACTGAGAGCAGGAAGGAGCCGGAGGATCCGGCAGAGGGGACGAAACACAGTGACCTGCCCTATGTGACAAGGTCAGAGCCTGCAGCAAGGCCAAGGTCAGCTGACTTCACTGCACTGAGGAGAGGTGATGCAGAAATGGAGGGCCCTGAGGTCAGGGGAGAAGCTGAGGTGAAGGACACACAAGTGGGCAAGAGAGGATTCACTTGGACTTCCCTGGTGGCGCAGTGGTTGAGAATCTGCCTGCCAATGCAGGGGACACGGGTTCGAGCCCTGGTCCGGGAAGATCCCACATGCCGCAGAGCAACTAAGCCCGTGCGCCACAACTGCTGAAGCCCCTGCACCTAGAGCCCGTGCTCTGCAATAAAAAAGGCCACCGCAGTAAGAAGCCTGCACGCCGCAATGAAGAGTAGCCCCCACTTGCCACAGCTAGAGAAAGCCCACACACAGCAACGAAGACCCAACATAGCCAAAAATAAATTAAAAACATAAATTTATTTTTAAAAAAAGAGAGGATTCACTTTATAGATTACTGTGTTTTTGAGGACAGGGCCCTTTCCTTTTTGCCTGTGAGGATATAGGAGGCATCAAAAAAATGGCTGACTGGCTGAGGAGGGGTCAGGCCATCTCAGGAGGAAGGAGGACAAGGTAGAAGAGACGTAGAAGGAGCTGCACAGAAGGAACAGCAAGACAACACCTGTCCATCTTCAATGAGCCAAAACCAGGGCCCCGAGGAGATGGCTTTTCACCAGGACCTCATACAGGGCTCCTGGCTATAGTCCCACTATTTCTGACAGTGGGACTCATAGGTCTGTGTCACCTCTGAGACAGAAGGGGGGCCCTTCATGGGGAGCCACATTCTGGCAGCCAGGGTCAGAAACACGTGGGCTTCAACATGCCATTGTGGTCCCCACAGCGCCCCTGGTCAGTGCCAGCTCCTAGAATAGCTCGTCTCTGAGCTGGAGGGGGATGAGCCAGGCTGCCTGCCGGTGATGTGCTTCCCAGGAGAACCAGAGAGGAGGGGAAGGGGCAAGCTCTGCAGACAGACTGGGCCAGTACAGAGTGAGGAAGGGCATCTGCAGGTAGACAGAAATAGGAATGGAAACACACACACACCACACACCACACACCACACCACACACACACACACACACACACACACACACACACACACACCAGTTATATGGCTCTGACGACATAGAAAATGTTCCAGTTCTGCAGAGAAGACAAAAACAGACACAAGGTTTCTGAGGCCATGCTGAGGGTGTCACAGGACCCCATGTTCTGTCCGTGGTTGTGGTACTAGCAGGGCCAGCCTGTCCAGTCCTGCATCTGGAAGCTTCACCCTGGACACTCCAAAGGAAGACCACGTAGCTGGGGGATGGGGAGGGTACAGGACAATGAAGGGAGTGAGTCCAGGCCTCCTGTCCTAGCATCTTTCTCTCCCTTTTCTCTGACAGCTCAACATCCTGGTGGACACAGGCAGCAGTAACTTCGCAGTGGGGGCCGCCCCCCACCCTTTCCTGCACCGCTACTACCAGAGGCAGCTGTGAGTGCGGGGAGAGCACGGGGCAAGGCTCTTCCCAAGGATCCAGGGCAAAGGAGGGTCCGGGGAGGGCTGCAGGGAGAAGGACCAGCTCCACAGAGCCTTTCTTCCTGCTAGGGAGGAGGGAGGGAAAAGAAGGCAACAGTGACCAGAAGAGAAGAGTGGAGGGGCTGGAGGGTTGAGGAGGTAAACTATGGGAAGGATAAGTTGAGGCACAGCCAGGAAGTGCTTCAGTTCCGAGATAGGGCAGCTTCCCGGGGGAGGGAAAGCAGGAAGGCGAGCAGCCCCAAAGCTCCCAGTGCAGTCTCGAGGTCTCCTCCTCTCTGCCTGAATGGGGAGGCTCGGGGACTCCAACCCACACCCCTCAGTGGCTCTGGTTTTCTGACACCACCACCTAAGTCTAGGCTGAGCAGGCTGCAGTGAGAGCTCCCTTCACTGTGTCCTCGCCTGGGGGCTACTCTCGGTGGCTTTGCACGGTTCAAGGAAGGGAAGGAAGAGCCTTCCATGGCCCCACTGCCTGGCCTGATATCAGGGACTGAAAGCTAATGCTTCCCTGCCTCCCGGGAGTTCCAGCAGCTGGACTTAGCTAACAGGTGGGAGGGAGGGTGGAAGTGGGTTTTTAAGGTAACAGAGGCAGTGAGGGATGATCTGGGAGCCCCTTTAACAGAAAAGCAGGAAGTGGCGAGAGGCCATCTAATGTCTGAGGCGTATCTGTGTGTGAAAACATGTGAGTCGAGACTGACACCCCATTCTTGGACTACTAGGCAAATGCCAAAGGCGCCTTCTTAGGTCCCTTGCCCTTTAACTTCCCTATCTAAAGAAGGCAGTCAGGGAAGGGGGTTATGGCCAGGGTCCACGAAAGGGAATTAATTCCAGCTCCTTGTCTGTGTCCCATCACTGCCCCCATCACACACACCAGCCCTGGTCAGAGGCGTGATTCCACACAGGTGGGGGTGACACATGGTGATCAGCTTGTTTCATCCGAGTGGTGTGTCTTGCCTGCTCGCCCTGCTGAGGTGCTCGTGCAAACTCCTTCCTTGGAAGAATTTGCTGAAGAGGTTCCACGCTCACCCGCTTGGTACTTTCTCTACCACTCAGATGGTACCACTGGGTCCCAAGGCAGCAAAAGAGTCAATGGCTCCTTTTCTTTAAGAGCGTGATAAGGTCAGGGGGCGGGGGTGGGAGATGCCCGCTAGCTGTCCCTTCAGCAGCAGCAGTCACAATACACAAAGCCTAGACTTGTTCTTCCAGGGCCTGAGCTCCAGATCTAGGAATACGAGCTATGGACACAGGAGAGCAAGCCCCAGAGACAGCTCCCCACGTCTGTCTGCAAGGTCACTTATTCTGTTCCCGGTGAAGGATCTATGGATGTTCTGTTGAGCAGCCTGACAGCATCTTGTCTTATGTAGATGACCAAGATGAGATCAGGCATCTGGGAGTAGGTTAGATGCTGGCTCCATGTACCAGCTGTGGTTACGCACCCAACATATCTCTGCCTGCTTTGCACAGGTCCAGTACATACCGGGACCTCCGGAAGGGCGTGTACGTGCCCTACACCCAGGGCAAGTGGGAGGGGGAGCTGGGCACCGACCTGGTGAGCATCCCCCATGGCCCCAACGTCACCGTGCGTGCCAACATCGCCGCCATCACTGAATCAGACAAGTTCTTCATCAATGGCTCCAACTGGGAGGGCATCCTGGGGCTGGCCTACGCTGAGATCGCCAGGGTGAGAGGAACAAGGCCTAGCCCTAGACACTCTGCCTGAACGCTGCACACTGCATGCTACACAGGGACGGAGTTGCGGGAGAGAAAGGGAGGGAACTGAATAAGGGAGGGAAACAAATCAGTTTAAAGAATCACTTTACAGGGGGATGGGGTGGCAGTCTGAATTTCATCCCTACAGAAGGCAGAACTATGGTGACAGGTAGAGGAACAGGCTATCTTTTCTATTGACGCTAAGATCTTTAAGAATAAGACAGGCCTCCGTAACTCTGAAACAGGTTAAGCAGATGGGGATCAACGATCCTACAGATCTTTCCTGTTTGCATTGCCAGTGTGTCTTGCTGTCCCTCTCTCTACCAAATCTCAGTACCTCAGGATGGTCTTTCCCAAGGAACATCCCCCAAGTTTTGCTTTTGCCCTCCCATTCCCCTTTCCATTAGGGCCCTCTGTGCGAGGATTCACTCCTTGTCTCTCTCTGTCACAGCCTGACGACTCCCTGGAGCCATTCTTTGACTCGCTGGTAAAGCAGACCCACGTGCCCAACCTCTTCTCCCTGCAGCTCTGTGGTGCTGGCTTCCCCTTCAACCAGTCGGAAGTGCTGGCCTCAGTCGGAGGGAGCATGGTGAGTGGGCCGTAGGAGAGGGGAGGCCCGGGCACTGGGCAGAGACGTGAGCCCCTGCTGCCTCCCTGCCCTCTGAGGCCACACCACAGCCTTGGGCTCCACCACTGAGAATCAAGAGAAACCTCTTGGGCTTCCCTGGTGGCGCAGTGGTTGGGAGTCCGCCTGCCGATGCAGGGGACACGGGTTCGTGCCCCGGTCCGGGAAGATCCTGCATGCCTCGGACTGGCTGGGCCCGTGAGCCATGGCCGCTGAGCCTGTGCATCCGGAGCCTGTGCTCCTCAACGGGAGAGGCCGCAGCAGTGAGAGGCCCGCGTACCGCAAAAAAAAAAAAAAAAAAAGAGAAACCTCTTTATGTTCTCCACCTCCATTTTTCTTTTTCTACCCTTTCCTTCCTTGCGTTATTCCAGAAAGGACTTGAGGCTCCTATGGTAAACTTGGAAAGGATGACAGATGATTAGGAAAATTTCAAAGGAAATGAAAATAAGGCCTCTCAAATCAAGACTGTTCAGTCTGATGATCAGAAGGCAGAGATGTAAGGAGTTTAAAAGTCTATTTATTAATTCATTTAGGACAACTGGTGAATGGTTCTCTATCTCCAACAAGCAGAGAAAATAAAACTTACAACAGAAGCAAATTATCACTCACTCAACATCTATGATGCCAGTTTAGGTTTAAATAACTTTATATCAAGGTCTGTGTGATTCTGAAACAATTAAAAATCCTGGAAAGCCTTTTCCCCTGAACACATCCTTAACACATTTAAGAAAGTATCAATCGCTTTAGGGCGTGGTTTGATTAGAAGCAGGAAGATGAGAAAGGTGATGTGCAGTGCCTTGCCACCCCAGAAATGACTGATCCTATGCTTGCCCTCTGGGTGACTTGTCCTTCTGTGTTGGCACACGGGTACTGGCTCTTTTTCTCCCTAGATCATTGGGGGGATCGACCACTCGCTGTACATGGGCAGCCTCTGGTACACACCCATCCGGCGGGAATGGTATTACGAGGTGATCATTGTGCGGGTGGAGATCAATGGACAGGATCTGAAAATGGACTGCAAGGAGGTAATAAAACCTGGGGGAGGCAACGAAAGGCAAGGGGGAGGCAACACGGCGTGAGTCCAGACGCCGAGTTATGAGGCTAGGAGAATGAGGTTGAGGTGCAGGACCTGCAGGAGGGTTGCGGGCTGAGCATGGAACAGCAAGGAGCTTAATGGTCACATGGCGGGACCTGAGGGTTGGGGCTAGGGACTGGCTTAGCACTTTCCCAGAGGCTGCGTGGCATATGGTCTGGCATGGAAAAAAGCACACCTGGACTCCGGTCACTGCCTTGCTTTATGAGCTTGGGCAAGTCGTCTGCGAGGCAGTGTGACATGACGTAGTAGAAGAGTCTGGCTTCGGGGTAAGAAAGACCTGGGTTTCTAGCTCTGCTCTAGCTCTGTGTCCTCAGGCAAGTTACTATTTTGTGTTTCAGTTTCCTCACCTGCAAAACAGAAGTAAAAACAGCTTTTCCAAAGACGGTGGTGAAAATAGAGAAAGTGAATAAAGTGTTTATCCCGGTGCTTGACATACAGCAAGACCCAATAAATGGCAGTTAAACTATTTGGGTGTTCCTTACCTAGATTCTTCATGTATGTTAAATTAGAACAGATACAAACGTATTATGAAAAGTTAAAAGCATTATACAAGGTATTTTTATTTTCAAGATTTAGAGAATGTCTACCCACCCAAGATAATAAGAGTTAACATTTATTGAATGCTTCCTATGTGCAGGGCACAATTCTAAGCACTTCAAATATATTATTTAATGCTTATAATAACTCTTTGAGGTAGGTAGTATTATTATCCTCATTTTACAGATGAGGAAACTGAGGCACAGATGTTAAGTAACTTGCCCAAGGAGATCCACCTAAGAAGTGGCAAAGCCAGGATGCCAACCCAGGAAGGACCCCAAGCAGTCAGCCTCACCCCTCCAATTCTGGCCAAAGCCTGGCATCAAAAAGGCTTTTGATGTTCTAACCCTCTCTTCTCCCTCTTAGTACAACTATGACAAGAGCATCGTTGACAGCGGCACCACCAACCTTCGTCTGCCCAAGAAAGTGTTTGAAGCTGCTGTCAAATCCATCAAGGCAGCCTCCTCGGTCAGTGGGACTAAGGACAGGGGTACAAGAGATGACAGTGTCACAGGAAGTCTGTGAGAGGCACGTTCCTCCACAAGAGCCAAGATGTCTACCCTGAGATCCCTCTACTTAGGTCTCTTAAAAAACGGTTCTCTGCTATGGGCCTCAGCTTGCTCAGCACACAATCCCCCAGCCCAAAGTTTTGGCCTTACTCTCTTCCTCTAATCCTTGGGTTTTGGCTGACCTTTCCCCAGTTTGGATATTTCATGGAAAAGCAAGTAAAGGGCCCAGTAAGTGTTATCTGAAAATGGGAGAGGCGAGATGGTGAAAGAGGCCGTTTCCTCATCTTTATCCTTTTCTCATCAACACAGACGGAGAAGTTCCCAGACGGTTTCTGGCTCGGGGAGCAGCTGGTGTGCTGGCAAGCAGGCACCACCCCGTGGAACATTTTCCCGGTCATCTCACTCTACCTAATGGGTGAGGTCACCAATCAGTCCTTCCGAATCACCATCCTTCCACAGGTACGTCCCTGGCCTGAATCAGCGGGATCCCAGGACGGGAACCAAGGATATATAGAGAAAGAGTGAGCAGGCATGGCTTCCTAGAACTTGGAAGACAAAATAGATGAGGACCCAGCGGTAAAGGGCTCTGGGAAAAACCAGCCTCTCGGAGCTCAGGGCTGGCAAAGGGAAAGGCAGCCTAAGGGCATCGATACCAAGAAGGCAGAGATGGGGTGAAGGATGGAGGAAGACATACTCTCACTCTTTGATTGCTTATCCTTAGCAATACCTGCGGCCAGTGGAAGATGTGGCCACGTCCCAAGATGACTGTTACAAGTTCGCCATCTCACAGTCATCCACGGGCACCGTCATGGGAGCCGTTATCATGGAGGGCTTCTACGTTGTCTTTGATCGGGCCCGGAAACGAATTGGCTTTGCTGTCAGTGCTTGCCATGGTGAGAGCGCCAGGGACGAGGGTGTGGGGTCAGTCTATCCACGTTCTCCCTGTCCAGCGGTGAGGGTACCTGGGCCCCTGTGAGTCTGGGAGGGAGTAACAGTTGCCTCAAGCCAGAGTCCACGTATGGTGTAAAAGCTAGTGTTGGTCCTTGTGCTTTTTCTGTATCGCCTGGCATGCTGACCCCTGCCTGGACTGGCAACCTCTGTTGGAGACCCAGAACAGCAAGAGCTGCCTCGGCACCTCGGGAAGCTCTAGATCCAAGGGTGGCAGGCTGGGCCTATAGTGACCCTGTCAGCTGCCGTATGCCCAGGTTGAATGCTACTGGCAGGGTCTTGCAACTGAATTTCAGCAGGAGCAGGTGAGTTTACTAGGTATATGTAGGGCTGGCTTTCTGGTCCACTTAGAATAACTGACTTTTAGGGCCCTGTCCTATTGGACAGGTAGACAGGAAAGGGTTGTTGTCCCCAGTGACCTGGGAGGAGAGCCACGCCTCCGCCTAGCAACGGCTTTCTGTCCTGCTCCTTAATATCTCCCAGGAGGGAGATTCTACGGCCTCCTCAAGGGCTGGTTTCAAGGCCTGTCCCGGGAAGTTCTTTTGGGTGTGTCATCCAAACTGCTCTGTGACTCACATCTGCCCTTTCTCCAGTGCACGATGAGTTCAGGACAGCAGCGGTCGAAGGTCCTTTTGTCACCCTGGACATGGAAGACTGTGGCTACAACATCCCCCAGACAGACGAATCGACCCTCATGACCATAGCCTATGTCATGGCTGCCATCTGCGCCCTCTTCATGCTGCCCCTCTGCCTCATGGTGTGTCAGTGGCGCTGCCTCCGCTGCCTGCGCCATCAGCATGATGACTTTGCTGATGACATCTCCCTGCTGAAGTGAGGAGGCCCACGGGCAGGAGAGAGAGATCCCCCTGGACCACATCTGGTGGTTCGCTCTGGTCACGAGGAGGAGACACAGATGGCACCTGGGGCCAGAGCACCTCAAGACCCTCACCCACCCACAAATGCCTCTGCCTTGACAGAAAAGGAAAAGCTGGCAAGGTGGGTTGCAGGGACTGCACCTGTAGGAACCAGGAGAGGGAAGAAAGACGTGCTCTGACGGCGGGAATACTCTTGGTCACCTCAAACTTGAGTTGGGAAATTCTGCTGCTTGAAACTTCAGCCCTGAACCTTTGTCCACCATCCCTTTAGATTCTCCAACCCAAAGTATTCTTCTTTTCTTAGTTCCAGAAGTAAGGTGACCCCAGCGTGTGTCTCTGCAGTACCCTAGCAGAGAAAGGGCCAATCTTGTTTCCCTGCTGGCCACAGTCAGCGGGAACGGACGCACCGTTTGCTGTTTGCTTTAGAGATAGGGACTGTATAGACAAGCCTATAACATTGGTGCAAAGACTGCCTCTTGAATTAAAAAATAATTTAAAAATAATTTGTACAAATAATTTGTACAAATGGGGGTGGCTGGACGAGGAGAAGGAGAGGGAGTGCAAAGACAGGGAAGCTGGGATCAAAGCGAGGCAAGGCCAGAACGTGACCGCCCGCCCGTCCCAGTTTTACACGGCATCTCCAAGATAGAATCCCACCTTCTAAGACGGGTGCTGCTTCCCAACGTCTTCTTTTCTGTGGTCGCAGCCTGACCAAAAGTGCGATGGGAAGGAGGGCTTCTCTAGCCAAAAAGCTCTTTTTAACTCTCTTAAAGGAAAAGTGCCCACTCAAAGGTTCCATCTAACAAATGAATTTCTACCTTATTAACTCCTTGTCCCTACCTGAACCTTCTACTCTACACGTGACTGGTAGCACTGAAACATCCCCAACCCTGGAAGCCCCAGGTGCCCTATGGGAAAGCAGCTGGAATAGAGCAAATATAACAGGGCTGCACTTTGTCTTCCTGGCTACCTGTTCACCCCCTGCCCCAGTCCTATTCCTCCAGAGCTTTGTAGCTGAGGTGCTAAGAATAGATAGGAAACCTCTCCTATCTAATCCTTGGAAGCAGACTTCTGAAGATTCATTCAACAGGTATAGAGTTGACGCCCTGTGCCCCCTGCCTGGATTTCTTCCTGTTCAGCTGTAAGTGGTAGTAAGATCTTGACATAATACAGAGCAGTTTCATTGCCTTCTCCCGTCTCTAAGGTCTCCCTCATTTATTTGGCTAAGGCACCCCACAGTGGTACTAGCATTATACCAAGCATGTCAGGAACACAGGGCTTTCTGGCTCCACCAGCATTGCATTCAGTACCAAGGCTGAGTGGAAAAAGGATGACAGCCTCCGGGCTTCCTAATTCCCTTCACCACAAGAGCCCCTTGATGGAGGCCATCCTTTGCCCCTATCCTGCTCTTTATTCCCCGCTCCTAATAGTACTTGGGTACCCAGGCTGGTTCTTGGGCTAGACAGTGGGGACCAAGCTCATTTCCTCCGTATCAGTTCTAAGCCAGTCGACTACGATACCAGTGTTAATGGGAAGAGCTGCATTTTCTTACTACTCCACTGGATCCTATCCCTCTCTGCTCAACACACTGCTTCCAGGTATGGGACCCTCACAGTGTAGAATTACCTGATGAGGGAGAGGGAAATACAAAGAGGGCCTCTGGAGATCCTGGCCTCAGCCAGCTGCCCACAAGCCATAAACCAATAAAACAAGAATACCGAGTCGCAGTTTTTTATCTGAGTCCTCTTCATTCCCACTGCACCTGGTGCTGCTTTGGCTGACGGGGAACACCCCGTAACCACAGAGACTGACAGGAAGACTGGAGAGACTGTCCACTTCCAGCTTGGAACTTACTGTGTAAATAAACTTCCAGAATTGCTACCGTGAAATGAAAATGTCACATTCCACTTTATAATTTCGACCCACGTTGGGGAAAACTGGCTTTTTCCCAGCTCTTTCCAGGGTATAAAACTCAACCCCTTCCTTAGTAAGTCTCATTGTCCTATTTTTTTCTTGGAAAGAGAAAACTTGTACTTATTTTTCTTTTAACAGTTTCTTCCTTTCTACCCTGAAACCATGAACTTTAAAGTGTAAAAAAAAAAAAAATTTAGACAACAGCTTCTTCCTTGTAAAAATATGTATTCTATATTTCTATTTTTAAATTCTATGCCAGAAAAATGACTGTCCCATCTCCGCTCCCTGCATCAGGGGCCTTCCCCGGGGGTCTGCACAGCTTGTACCAGTGCAGGCCAGTGGACAGAGGGAAAAGGGAGAACAAGGGTGGCCAAGACTTAACTGTTGCTTTCGGATTGATCCTGAACGAGAAAGAGCAAAGAGCGACGATGAGTCCTGGCCCCCACGCACACCCTCCACCACACGGTCTTCCTGCTGCAGCTGGTTTCCACGGGCTTTCACTAGGAAGCAGTTAAGCCCCCCATCCCCTCTTTTTTTTCTCTTTACCCCTTTGGTGTCAAAGATGTGTGGAAAAGAAACAGGATATTTTTTAGACCCACTTCCAATTTCTATATTTTCATTGGATACTGAAAAATACTGCAAGTGGCCCAAAGCCTGCTGCAAAGTTAAGGGGAGATAAAATCTTAAGATCACAAGATAAAAAATGAATTCCCCCCACCAAATGAAAAGAACAAAGGAACCGGTCTTCCATTTTGCCACATTCCCTGTTCATGATGGCTACCAAACCAGAGTCATTAATATTTCATTAACCAAAGAAAGTGGGTCATCTGACCGCTACAGTGGGGAGTACTCAGGCCATTTCCATCGCCCTACAAGATGCCAAGGAGATCCCAGGAAATCCATTTCCTTACACTGTTGCCAGTCAATAAACCGGGACAAGTAAGACCAGAGAAGAGAAGGAGTATGTTCATGAGCTGATAGGCAAGGATGAAAGACAAGGAAGAGTAACATAAACGGAGAGGAGAGAATTATTTGGCTCCGAAAGGAGAAGCCTTGGCTACCCTCGTATGTACTACTAGTACGAGTAAGCATTTCCAGGTCCCAGAATGGGAAAACTTCACCTGTTGGTAACATAATCATATCCTTTCCTGGAGCTAATTTTTTTTATTACTGCTTAATTTTTACTTGTTTAATTCCAAGAGAGAAGGGAGCTGAAGCCATTTCCATTAGGAGTAAAGATAAAGCGATAGGGAAGGAGTCAAAGCTCTAATAGAAACACAGCTTTCCCAGGTATAAACCTAGAAACTGAAAGCGCTCAATAAGCAGAGGTGAAAAAATGACCTAGTTCCAGATAGCTATCCATAGAACCAATGACTTATAAACTTGAAATCTAACCTCCCTTCTTCATAGCACTTTGGTCTCCATTTTTCCCAGGACAGGAAGCATGTCCCCCATAGCTTTCTTGCGTCAAAAATTCAAACCCATATCCCAAGATCATCCTGAAAGGAATTTTGCACAGACATCTCCTCACCCCAGTGCCTGCCTGGAACTCACCCAAGGTCACCCAACAACTTGGTTGTGAACCAACTGCCTTAACCTTCAAGGGGAGGGGGGATAGCTAGACTAGAAGACCAGAAGTGAAGGGGAAGTGGTGAGGACTTCACAAGGTTGGTCTGTGAAAGCTTGATCAGAAGCCAAGTCAGTGGTGGAAAGGGATGGCTTGGCCCAGGAAAGACCTGTGGGCTATGCTAGTTTCTAAAGAGATGACTATCCAGGAAGTAGGGTGGAGAGAAGTCTGTGGAGGCATGGGGGAAATGGGACCTGGTTATGTTGTTATTCTGGGACTGTGAATTTTGCTGATGTAAACAGACTATTCTGTAAACCTAATGTCTATGTACAAATAATGAGTGTTAACACAGTAAAATGTTCAACGAAAAATCAAACTATCAGGGTTATATATTTTTTCCTCAATCAGTCTCATTTTCTCCATTTGGAGTAGAGGGACTAGAATAGCACTGAGGCTTCCAGAGGCTTTCAATAAGCAAGGCATCTGGCTGGACAGCAGGTGAGCACCAGGGTTCAAATCGGCATACGTGAGCCTTAAGAAAATGGACTACAGGCTGAGCCAAGTCAGAGCAGGGTGGCCTTAGAGCAAGAGCAGCTTCCTAGATGTTTTTATATTGTATCTGAAAACAGCCCTAGGCAGGAATATCATAATTTCAAGGCCAAATTAAATACCATCTTACCTACAATCTGCTTCTCCCAGAGGAATTGCAAGGTGAGGGGGACAGACCATTTCTGCATAATATACATACTTTCATTTACGAACATCTGAATACAGACTTTCTATACACACATTACCTATATAATAAAAATGTACATGGCATGAGTATATGTCACTGTATAAATATAGAGTTTTAGAAATCTTGAACCCACGCTTCCTGTTCACATCAGTTTCTCCTCTTCTTCCTCCCCAGTCAGGTCCGTCATTTAAGAGTTGGACAAAAGGGACAAGTGTCATTTGTGTTGGTCTGGGCCCAGAATTTGATACACTGGAAAGAAAGAAAGACATACCTCAGGTTCATCTGGAAAGATGGAGGGAAGGAGGGGAGAGAGCGCTGTTAAGGCTCAACAGGTCTAAGGGATGTTTACTGAGTCAGAAAAGCTCACTGGGGGACTGCAAGGGCTGCTTCACTGGCTTGTACTGCCAGAAAGAGTCTTCAGAGCAGGTGAACCTGATCTTGTTTTACAGGGAACATTAACAATCAGCTAGTAACAGTGTGAAGCTGCTTTCTGCTGACTGTCTACAGGCTTGTTCCTTCTTGTCATCCATTTAGCCTGAGATGAGCTTCCATCTCCTAATACCCATCGCCCTCAAATCTTATTCAGGATTTTCCCTTACCAAGAATTTAGATATAAATTCAGTTTCTACCTCTTAGAAAAACAAAATGAACAAAACAAAATAGTAAAAAAAAAAAAATCATCCCTGGTGCTAAGAGATTTAACTCTGTCTGGTACCATCATAAAAGACAGGAATAACTTGTCAGTTTGTGAAGCTAATCTCTAATAGGTCAGCCTTCCAACTATTTTATTAAAGGAGTTACTAATCTCATATTCAGGTTCCCTATTCCATTCCTCTCATCTCAGCAAAGTCTCTTGGCAACGGTACATCTGAAACAATGGTTAGATATGTATATCTTATTGTCAATTTTCCAAGACAGTGACTATCAGTGTTCTAGTATGAACTGTTTATCTGGTCCAGTCCCCTACAGGGAATGGGGGAGAAGGAAGCTGGGAGAGCCTAGCTGCCAGTCTTCTGAATTCTGCTGGTATTTAAGCCACGATTTACTGAAAACCTTATGTTTAGATATTAATGAGGAGCATCAACACTGTAAAATGTTCAAGAAAATTAAATTATCTCAGCTGTCAAAAAGAAAGAGTGGAAAAAAGAGGAAGGCATGCAGCACCCACCTCCTTGTGCAGCACATGGGTGCATGCCATTGGGTGCAGCTCACTGGGCTGGACAAGTTTCTGGCACATTAGACACAGTTTACAGGTGGCTGGAGCCTGCACAGCAGAGGAGGGACAGTCAAAAGAGTAAGGAACCTCTGGGCCTCCTTGCCTTATATGCCCATGATTCCATCTACTCTTTCCATGTAGCAAAAAGATTTTACACCAAAAGAAAGAAAAGTTCCAATACACAGTACCTGCATTTTCCCAGCTGGGGCTGTTGACAACCCAGCTGAGGAGACGATGGCTTCTTCCTGCGCTCCACCTATAAACCCACTCCCTCCTCACCCCCAGCTTCTCCACATCCCAGTTTTCAAAGAATAGAGTCTTACATGTGAAGACCTCCCAGGATATGAAACTTGGGCAGAAGGCAAGAACATTGGGGTACTGATTTGGGCCAATGGAGCAGGGAACAGGGCCCGGATCCGACCAAGGGGCTGTGGGCAGAAACGTTGTCACAGTGAGGGAGGAACATCTGAGAAACAGGGCATTTAACAAAGAGAAGTCATTCATTTCCCAGCTCAGCAAAGGAAGAAAGCAGGCCAGATACCCCTGGCTGCAATGCTTCTTCCCACCCCAAATACTTCCGAAATCTACCTCTTCCCCAACATCTCAGCAGGTCTGAGTTCTCCGCCAAGTAGCTTTTCTTACCTGAGTACTTGCTGCCACCCGCTCGTGCTCTGCCAGTCGCGCAGCTACCAGCTGGATCAGCTCCTCCATGGTCAGACCTGCCATGGTGGTACGTGCTGTCTTGATCTGCTGAAGAATGTTGGTCATCTGGGCCCTAAGAAAGAAAAATGTTGAGGGGGAGAGATTCTATATTACACTCATGAGGAATATCTGTGAAACCTCTCCTATTTTAACCCATAAACATTTCTCTGAAAAACACTTTTTAAATTAATCCTTAAAGATACTTACTTATTGCATTGTGGAAACCGAGTCAGCAGCTTCTCCAGAATCTTCTCCAGTTTGTCTACTGGTTGGGGCCGGGGAGTTTCAGTAGAAGCCTTAACACCACCCAAGCCTGGGGGAGGTGGGATGGAGGCGGCAGGGGGCACGTGTGGACCATGGGGGCCGACAAGGGAACCCAAGCCAGGGCTATTTCTCCCATGGGAGCCAGGAAGGGGTGGGGAAGGCTGGTTGGGCTGGGAAAGGGCAGGGTTCAGGATCGGGAAAGACAAGGAACGGGGATCTGCACTGGGCATAACCATGGGCATTGTGACCTGCCCAATGGAGAAGGGCATCCGAGGAGCCAGAGAGGGACTGGGTTGAAACACCTGAAGCATGAAGTCTGTCTGCAGAGGGGAAGAGGTGGAAGACAAGTGGGAGAGAAAGAAAACAAAAGTTTAGGAAACTGGAGCAGAAATCAGTGAGCAACTCTTTCTTGTACCAAATAAGGATGGTCCCCATATCTTTATAAAAAGAACAAGTGAAAGACTCTAGGCTCTGCCACCAACACACAAAGGTAGACTCCCCAAAGCCAGCGCTCTTACCTCTGATGGGGGTGGAGGCAAAGTGGGAGTAGGGATCTGAGGAAGGCTGCTCAGCTTGGCTCCATTCCTCACGAGCTGGATATGACTATTAAATTGGTCCTAGAAAAGAGAGAAAAGCAAGAAGTATCCTTTACTGCTAAGCAGAATGAGCCTGCCCAAAAAGAGAGCACCATCCTGTATCAGGAAGCAAGAGGAGTGGTAGGACAGGCCCTAAGGGCAATGCAAAAGGTCCTTCCCTATCGCCAGAAGTGTTTAAGCACAGATTAACTCTGATTCAATGATCACGCATCACTACACTTACCCGAACATTCTTTTTCATTATCCGAACTCCATTCAGTCTTGTCTCCCACTCCTGTTTGGAACGAACTGTCTCTAGTGTTGGGGGAGTTGACCTTTCAAGAAACCAAGAGTAATTTACAGAATTAAAGAAACCCAATTCCTAACTCTCTGAGATAGCAGAACAGTAGCTGGCTAGTGGGCCTGGAGAGAAGAGGTCGGGGCATGTGCAGGAGAAGGCCAAGGTTCTAAGCCATTTGCCTCACTTTTACTCCAGCATCTTGCAAAACAAGTATTGGAGAAAGCGGACCAACCACAGAGAGAGGGCTCTTGTCTGGCTGAAAATGCCACGGGGGTCCTCCAAATTTCACAGCAGAAAGAGGAGAAATGACTGTATAAGAAACAAATCTCCAAAGACATTTGTTATGCTTGACAGCATAAGAGATACTGTTTATCCAATTGGAAATAATACAATAAAAAGTACAAAACTATAGAACTGTAGAAAGGGAAGAGTCAGAGAGTGAGGAAGTTTCGAGTATGGGAAGAGAAATCACTGAACAAATTACTATCACACAGAGATGACTTCCCGTGAAGACAGAATAAGTGCCAGACTAGCTGGCCCAGGGTTTCAAAACCTAAAAAGAAATCCCTCCAAAACACAAAACTGCAGGGCCATTAAAACCCTAGAAATGGAAGGTACTTACTTGAGGTAAGTAAGGTGCAGTTCTGCCTCTTTTTCTGCTTCTTCTAGTTTCAATACCAACAACTCTTTCCGACTCTCTAGTGATAAGATCTAAGGAAACCATACACACACATACACACAAACACACACACACACACTTTATTAATTTTACATACACAAAGCTACCCTTAGATAGTTAAAACAATGCTTAGTATATCTACGGTATAATACTTAAATAGCTTAGTGTACAGTATTGATACTATGCCAAAAGTACACACCATCTGGAAGCCCAAAATCAAGACCTTCAACATAGCTTCAACATAGCGGCTCTTCTCACCTCTGCCTTCCAGGCCCGTTCTGTCTCTTCCATAATGTTCCGATTTATTTCACCATCTTGATTCTTGAGTCTATCCAGTTCCATTTCCCACACTTCTCTGTAAGGTAAGAAACCAAGAACAAGACTTAGAAGAGACAGACAAACCTGCTAAGGAACACCAAGGCAAAAGTAAAACCTGAAACTGGTCTACCTAGTATGTTAGAGGAAGTGTTACTCTAAGTATTAACTATAGGTATATACAAATTAGGTTTAAAGTGGTCTGAAATTGCATAAACACCCTATATTTGAAAGTAAAAATGTTCACATCTCTATTTGCTAAAATAAAGTTACCCAGAACACAGTGTGTACTTAGAACCAAAACCCACTGAAGGCAGAATGTTCTTCTATGATCCAGGAGTGCTCAAATCAAAATGGCATTCCTCTGACTCCTTGTCTTTTGGTATGGGTATTGAAGAATGCAGGACTAAACCCGAAATACTTATCGCTAAGGCAGCAATCACTAATTCACCACTAACCACACAGATACTGGCTTACTGATCTTCACATTTCCTTAGCTACAGTAAACATTCTTCAAAAGGAAAAAATGTTGTCTTCATACCTCAGGACTTTTCCTTTCCATCAGTTTCCTACATTCTTACACCAGCTGCCCAGCCTCATCCCTAGAGTGTAATATACACCCTTAGGATTAGGGTGACCAACTGTCCCAGTTTGCCTAGGAATGAGGGATTTCCCATGATGTGGCACGGTTGATCATTCTACTCAGGACCGAAGATGCCAACAAAGGAACAGAACCAGCGGAAGAATTTCCCTGTATTACACTTGACTGTAATGTAATGAGTTACATAGCTAAAAGCAACAGGATTACCCAGATCAGTGGACAGAATAGTATGGAAATGTGTACATTATTTTCACTGAATTTTTTTTGTGTGTGTGTGGTACGCGGGCCTCTCACTGTTGTGGCCTCTCCCGTTGCGGAGCACAGGCTCCGGACGCGCAGGCTCGGCGGCCACGGCTCACGGGCCCAACTGCTCCGCGGCATGTGGGATCTTCCCAGACCGGGGCACGAACCCATGTCCCCTGCACTGGCAGGCGAACTCTCAACTACTGTGCCATCAGGGAAGCCCTCACTGAATTATTAAAAAGTAAAAATAAGAAGAAAAGATTGGGAAGGATTCTGTCTTAAGAAAAATGTTCCCACTTTTCTATGGTGAGAGAAATAATTTTATTCATCTTCTGGTTTTTTTAGTAACCTTAAATATAATATGAAAGGAAACAATCCACTTAACATAAGGGTTTCAGGTCCCTTTTTTCATTGCCCAATTCTCCTCACATCCCTGGCTAGCTATTTCATAAAGTACAGGTGTATATGTCTGTGTGTCTCTTACACACACATTCATTTATTGATTCACTAACATCCATCTGGCCCTCTGCTGACAAGGTCAACTCATGTAATAGATACAACTAGGAGGGCATATTCTTCCTTAATCTCCATGTGTTGTCCTCTCCAAATAAACTTCCTGCCAGAGGAAGAATTCTCTAATAGTTCTTTTTTTTTTTTCTTCCTCTAACAGTTCTTTAGACAAAGGTTTATAAGTAGATGTATTTTCCTAATACAGCACATATTCCTCAAGTGAAAAAATATATGAGGAGTCAGAATCCTCTTACCATAAGAATATGTGATATACGTTGTGGGGTCAATCAACGGTCCATTTAGCCTACTAGACACTCTGTGACGATGGGATGATTGTAGGAAAACATGGCTGCTGCTTTCTGTGAATGATGCTGTTCTTAAAGACTATAGGTGTTCATCGAACACCTCTAGCTTTCATTAAATTCATTTATCAACTAGGGATTACAATTATATTAGAAAAATACTGCCACGTCCACGGGGGACATCGCACAAATTCACACACAGAAAAATCTTTTCCTTTGGGCATCTGGCAACATCTATCTCCTTGGGATCCAACAAGACAAAAGGAACTACTAACAACCACAACAAAAATGGTTAAGGAATTCTTAAACAGTCATAAAAATGGTCAGCCTTACCATACGTTCACTAGCCTGTAAGATATGTAACAGATTTCACTTCACTAAGGGGTACTAGCTGCAACCCATGCTAGAAAAAAAAAAATCAGTTGCCCATAGTAGATGCCCCAAAAATCCTTGATATAATAGAAACCTCTGAGTATGTTTTAACTCTTTAAATGCTTGGTCTAATTTCTTCCAAGTCCCATGCTTCTGTTATTTTGCTTAGCTAGTTTAAAGAATCAATGGTTCCAATGAATAAATCCTACCAGACTGTACAAGTCTGACTTGTCCCAATATGTTTGCATAATTAAAAAAATTAATTTTGCTTTTCATCATGTAAATAATACAAATTATAAGAAGTTTAGAAAATACAAAACAGAAAGAGTCTACTAATTCAAAAAAAAATACATGCAGGGGCTTCCCTGGTGGTACAGTGGTTAAGAGCCCGCCTGCCAACGCAGGGGACACAGATTCAAGCCCTGGTCTGGGAAGATCCCACATGCTGCAGAGCAACTAGGCCTGTGCGCCCCAACTACTGAGCCCACGTGCCACAACTACTGAAGCCTGCGCGCCTAGAGCCCGTGCTCTGCAACAAGAGAAGCCACCGCAATGAGAAGCCAACGCACTGCAACAAAGAGTAGCCCCCGCTCTCTGCAACTAGAGAAAGCCCGCTCATGGCAACGAAGACCCAATGCAGCCAAAAATAAATAAATAAATTTAAAAAAACAAAAAAAACATGCATCCCAATGTTCACAGCAGCACTATTTACAATAGCCAAGACATGGAAGCAACCTAAGTGTCCACTGACAGATGAATGGATAAAGAAGATGTGGTGTATACACACACACACACATACACACACACAATGGAATATTACTCAGTCATAAAAAAGAATGAAATAATGCCATTTGCAGCAACATGGATGGACCTAGAGATTACCACACTAAGTGCAGTAAGTCAGAGAAAGGCAAATATCATATGATATCACTTATATGTGGAAGCTAAAAAAAATGATACAAATGAACTTATTTACAAAACAGAAACAAACTCACAGACATAGAAAATAAACTTATGGTTACCAAAGGGGAAAGGGGGAGGGAGGGATAAATTAGGAGCTTGGGATTAACAGATACATACTACTTTAAATAAAGTAGATAAACAAGGTCCTACTGTATAGCACAGGGAACTATACTCAATATCTTGTAATAATATATAATGGAAAAGAATCTGAAAAAGAATACACATACACACACACACACACAAACACACACACACGTAAAACTGAATCACTTTGCTGTACACCAGAAACTAACACAACATTGTAAGCCAACAATACTTCAATTAAAAAAAAAAAAAAACAGAAAGAGCCTAATACAGAGGTCCCAACTCTTCTACTTACTGGTTGTATGACCCTTGACAAGTTACTTAATCTTTCTAGGCCTCAGTTTCTTCATCTGAGAAACGAGTAGGACCTACATCATGCGACTGATGGGAGAGTTCACTGAGAAAACACACATGAAGAATTTAATATGGTGCCTAGCCCATGGGAAGCATCCAACAAATTGCTCTACAATTACAATTGCTCTACCCACAAAAAATCATTATTATACTTCTTTTCAGTCTTTTAAAATAAATATTTGTATATTTATATGTGCATATGTAACATATAAATCCATTATATATGCTTTTCAAACAAAAACTGTGGTTTTTATCTTACTTTTTCATCCTAATGTATTTTTCCATATCATTAAGTATTCTTCAAAACTGTGGTTTTTAAATAACTATCCATTGTACCTATATCCCATTACTGATTTAGGTATTCTCTTATTTTCAATTTCACAATTATAAATATTATAATGAGCATCTATCTGTGCATGTGTACTAACACAGGTTAATGATAAAAGTAATAGATCTGAGAGGAAGGTTCTCACCGCAGTTAAAAGCCCAGCTTCTGGAGCCAAACTAAGCTCACAGTCCAAACCCAGACCCTATTACTATCTACTATCTGTGCAACCATTGGCAAGTTACTTAACCTTTGCCTCATTTTCCTAAAGAAAAATGGGGATAATAAAATAATCTACCTCTCGTACAGAGCCATTATGCAGATTAAATGAGTTAATACATGTAGAACATATAGGACAGTCTCTGGCATATAGTAAGAACTTAATAAATGTTAGTTATCATTTGGATGTTGGAGAAACTAAACTATGTAAATACATTTTTTTTCCACCAAAAGTGGTGGTAGCAATCAGGTGATTTTAATGCAGAGAAGCAGATGATAAGTGTCTTGTGAAATATTCTCAACAGTCAGAGACAGAACTAAAAATTAAGATGTTGAGTCCTCAGCCGAAATACCTTCCTTTCAGAATATATTATACTCTAAACAAGGCAAAAGGAAACAAAACAAATACTGGTGGATGCGTTAATATAGATAGGAGTTGGCCGTCCTGAACCTGAGGTAGGTTATAAAATTCTTTTCTCTGAACTGAAGCTAATACAAACCAATATATTGGGTGGGCCAAAAAGTTTATTTGTTTTTTTCCATAAGATGGGTCCAGTAGCGCTTAGGTGTCTTTAATTTCATTCGAAATAATTTTGTTAGGCTGTATTGTGACAGCTGTCATATCAGCGTGCGTTTAAAAAAAAAACTTATCAAAATTGGTGAATTTTTGTGTAGCCATTTTAATATTGAAGATGGAAGAAAAAAAAGCAACATTTTCGGCATATTATGCTTTATTATTTCAAGAAAGGTAAAAACACAACTGAAACCCAAAAAACGATTTGTGCAGCATATGGAGAAGGTGCTGTGACTGATCGACCGTGTCAAAAGCGGTTTGCAAAGTTTCATGCTGGAGATTTCTCACTGGACAATGCTCCACGGTTGGGTAGACCAGGTGAAGCAGACAGCGATCAAATCAAGACACTAATTGAGAACAATCAATGTTACACCACTTGGGAGAGAGCCGACATACTCAAAATATCCAAATCAAGCGCTGAAAATCATTCGCACCAAATGATTTTTGCACCACATCATTGGTTATGTTAATCACTTTGGTATTTGGGTTCCACATAAGTTAAGCAGAAAAAAACCTTCTTGACCATATTTCCACATGTGATTCTCTGCTTAAACATAACAAAAACATTCCATTTTTAAAACAAATTGTGACAGGTGATGAAAAGTGGATACTGTACAATAACGTGGAATGGAAGAGATCGCGGGGCAAGTGAAATGAACCACCACCAACCACACCAAAGACCGGTCTGCATCCAAAGAAGGTGATGTTGTGTATATAGTGGGATTGGAAGGGTCCTCTATTTTGAGCTCCTTCTGGAAAACCAAATGATTAATTCCAGCAAGTACTGCTCCCAATTAGACCAACTGAAAGCAGCACTCGATGAAAAGCATCCAGAATTAGTCAACAGAGAGAACCCATAATCTTCCATCAGGATAACGCAAGACCACATGTTTCTTTGATGACCAGGCAAAAACCGTTACAGCTTGGCTGGGAAGTTCTGATTCATCTACCATATTCACCAGACATTGCACCTTCGGATTTCCATTTATTTCAGTCTTTACAAAATTCTCTTAATGGAAAAAATTTCAATTCCCTGGAAGACTAAAAGGTACCTGGACCAGTTCTTTGCTCAAAAAGATAAAAAGTTTTGAGAAGATGGAATTATGAAGTTGCCTGAAAAATGGCAGAAGGTAGTGGACCAAAACGGTGAATATGTTGTTCAATAAAGTTCTTGGTGAAAATGAAAAATGTGTCCTTTATTTTTATTTAAAAACCAAAGGAACTTTCTGGCCAACCCAACAGAATGAATGAGATCAGACAAAAAGAGAAAAAACTTTACCCTGAGATGCACTGCAAAGTTTTTGTTTATGAGGCTAGAGTTCTTCCTTGATTCAATTTAACTCAACATCTACTAAGCAGCCTACAATGTGCTACACATCTCTGCTAAAAGCTGGGGATATAAAGATGCCTAGTTCCTGCCCCCAAGCAGCTCACAGTTCAGTAACTTTCCAAGTGAACAAAAGGAACAGGAAATTCTGGGCAAATCAAACAGTATATGCAAATGCCAAAGAGAAAAAGAACACCAAGCAGAGGAAATAGTCCAGGTAGTTCAGCAGGCAAGGGATATATAAGTAGTCTGGGCTGGGATACAGATGAGAGTGTTACTAGCACAGAGATAGTAGTAGAAGCCCTAGGTATGGAAGAAATAATCTAGAACAGCAGTTTGCAAAACACAGTCCATGGTCCCCAAAACCCTTTGAGGGCCTGGTCTATGAAGCAAAATTAGTTTCATAATAACACTAAATTCATTTGCCTTTTTCACTCTCATTCTTTCATGAGTCTACAGTGGAGTTTCCCTGAGACTACACAAAGTGTAATGAGATCATCACTCTGATGGCTAGTGGAATATATGCTTCTGTATTCTAACGTTTTCTAGCATTTTTTAAGGTAGTAGGTTTAGGGTATAATTTAAGGTATTTTCCTTCTCAGTACTTCTGTTTGTGCTCTTACAGCTATCTTTAGTTATACTTACTATAATCTCATTACTATCCAATAAATCATTACTGTAAAATTTCAAAGTTCACACATAGGTAGAAACAAGTACTTTTTGTTATTTTGTTTTAAAATAACACTTCAAAAATTTTTGGAGGGCTTCCCTGGTGGCGCAGTGGTTGAGAGTCCGCCTGCCAATGCAGGGGACATGAGTGTGTGACCCGGTCCGGGAAGATCCCACATGCCGCGGAGCGGCTAGGCCCGTGAGCCATGGCCGCTGGGCCTGCGTGTCCAGAGCCTGTGCTCCACATGGGAGAGGCCACAACAGTGAGAGGTCCGCGTACCACAGAAAAAAAAAAAAAAAAAAAAAAAAAAATATATATATATATATATATATATATTTTGAAAACTCTTCTCAATTTTAAAATTATATCTAAAATGTATTATTTTAGAATTTAATTTTTTCTAAAATAAAAGAAAATTTATTTGTAATTTTTCACTTATATTTAAGAATGAATCATTGACTCCAAACAGGGAGATGAGAAGACTTACTTTCTCATCCCACAGCTGCAATACATACATTTAAAGATACTAAAAAAGAAGCAGCTGGCCTAGAGTTATCTGACTCATGGAAAGCAAGAATCTACTCCAAAAAAACTAGGCAAAATTGTAAATAAGAAACCAAAGTGTGACAAGAGTCATCTTTCTCTTGACTTTACAGATGTTAATAATTTATCTTACTGTATCTTAGGCAACACAACATTTTCTAATTATATTATGCCAGTTAAGTTATAGTGACATTTTGAGATCAATCATGCAGAATTTAAAGAAAAAGTAGTTGAATATTTTAAATGCAGATGTGATGAATTCTTTACAATTCTTAAAAACTGTTAGCACCTTTCAAGCTAGAAATGAAAAAGCCACTGAAGCATCTTAGGGTAAGTTACTGTACTTCCTTAACTGGAGAAGCACGACTTGGTACAGATGACATTGCTATATGCTTGCTGAATGAAGTTAGTAAAATAAATCATGGCAGTGCCCCCTTTTTAATGATATATTAATTCACCAAATTAAAGATTTTGCTGCAAATTTGAAGACTTGGTTAATAACTCATCTGCAGAATTGTAATTTTACTTTACAAATAGACGAATCCACAGACAAGACTAGTCTTGCTATTTTGTTTACATTCATCTAGCATTGGCACCAACTAATCACTGAAGATGATGTCGTGTATGAATTCCTGGCAACAAACACAAGTGATGCTGACCTAATCCAAGATGAATAACTCTTTTGAATCTCATGGTTTATCTGAGAACAACTGTGTTGATACTTACACTGCTCCTACTTGTATGAAAATTATAGTGGATACAAATATTGGCACCATACACAAATGAAGGCAGTGGCATCAAAATTATACTACTAGTCATTGTATTCTTTACTGCCACACACTTGCAGTTGGTAGTGGGGGGCACGTTCATTTCAGGATGCCCTTGATGAAGCCATCAAAAGTAATAATCCTATTAAATTTCAACCCTTAAATACATAACTGTTTAATATTCTGGTTATGAAATGCTGCATGCCAAAATACAACGGTTGTCTTGAGCAAAAGCACATGTGGGACTGTTTGAGTTGTGACTTGAACTAGCCTCTTTTTTCATGTAAAATCATTTTTACTTAAAAGAACAACTGAGAAACTATGGTTATTTGAATTTGAGTACTTAGCAGACATGTTCTTGAAAATGAACAAATTACTCTTGTTATTTCAAAGAAAACAACTGACAGTGTTTGTTGCCAACAATAACATTTGAGCTTTCAGGCAAAAATTAGAATTTTGGAAAGTCTGCATGGGCCACTGGGAGCTTGAAGGCTTCCCATTACTTAAAGACTATTCTGATGAGATCCACAGTGATATAAACAAATGTGATTCTTCTTTTTTTTTCTTTTTCTTTTTTGGGCCACACCATGCAGCATGTGGGACTTTAGTTCCCCGACCAGGGATCGAACTTGAGCCCCCTGCATTGACAGCAGGGAGTCTTAACCACTGGACCATCAAGGAAGTCCCAACAAATGTGATTCTTTAAACACTGTATAATAAAATGTATCAACACTTGGAAGAGCTGCATAACTCTGAACCAGTATTTTCCAAATTATCAATGCGTTGTTTTACCAAATCAACGATGGGGCCCACTTGGAACCCAGGAATTGGTATAAAGGTTATTTTAAGATGAAAATACTTGTGGACTTCCAGGGTGGCACAGTGGTTAAGAATCTGCCGGTGCTTTGTGACCGCCTGGAGGGGTGGGATAGGGAGGGTGGGAGGGAGACGCAAAAGGGAGGGGATATGGAAACATATGTATATGTATAACTGATTAAATTTGTTATAAGGCAAAAAAAAAAAAAAAAAAAGATCAATGGAACTGACAAAAAAAAAAAAAAAAAAAAGAATCTGCCTGCCAATGCAGGGGACACATATTCGATCCCTGGTCTGGGGAGATCCCACATGCTGCGGAGCAACTAAGCCCGTACACCACAACTACTGAGCCTGTGCCCTAAAGCCCGTGTGCCGCAACTACTGAGCCCACGTGCTGTAACTACTGAAGCCCGCACACCTAGAGCCTGTGCTCCACCACAAGAGAAGCCACCACAGTGAGAAGCCCACGCACTGCAACGAAGCGTAGCCTCCGCTCGCCACAACTAGAGAAAGCCTGCACAGAGCAACAAAGACCCAACGCGGCCAAAAAAATAAAAAATAAAATGGAACAACAACAACAAAAAAAAGATGAAAACATTTGAGATTCAACAGACACAGGAAAGAAAGCCTTCTCAGAGCTTTCTCTAGCTAACAGCGGCAATTTCTGGGAAATAAGGCTGTCATAAACTCCTCTTCAGGACAGAGCTACTCCCAGAAGAAAGAATGTGAATAAAACCTACCCTAAATCTCTTCTCCAGTGGAATTGTATGGCCCTGAAGGAGACGGAAAAACTATTCATACCTGTACATATAAATATTATCACAAATTTAAACTTCTGCTTGTTCTCCTGAAAACCCATTTATCTTTCCAAAAGTCCAGAAAGTGTCCTTTCTCCCCCACTTTTAAGAAGTCATTTGTTCTCCCATAAGCCCCAGATTCTAACTATTCCTTTGAGCTACTCATTGCTGAATTCTTTCACTGTATGCATGTTGCATGCATAAACTGGGCTTTTTCTCCTTACTCTGTCCTTTGTCAGGTTAATTCACAGGCCTCAGAAATTGAACCTACTAGGATAGAGGGAAAAGGTTTTCCTTCCCTAGCCAACACAGTTAAAAGATCCACTCAAAGTGCAAGTTAAGACAATGAATTTTAATAAAACAGTACAGAATCACTGAAGTGGTTTCAGTTTCCACGATGCAACGAAACTTTAAGAAACTATCAGCTGTCAAGTTTTGGAGCACTGTCAAAGAAGAATATTCACAGTTATCTAAAAAGTCTATTAAAATACTCCTTGCTTTTCCAACTGCATACCTGCATATCACTAGATTTTCTTCCTGTACTTTAACCAAAACAACATATTGCAGGAGATTACATGCAGAGGTAGATAGGAGGATTAAGCTTGTTCCATTAAAGAGGCTTACAAAAATGTAAACAATGTCATTCTTCTAACTAAACTGATTTTTTCTTTTTTCAGTTAGGCAAAGATTTCTTGGGACACAAAATGCAGGAACCACAAAAGAAAAAACTGGTAAATTGGACGTCATCAAAATTTAAATTTTTGGAAATAAAAGAAATTCAAATTGGAAAGGAAGGAGTGAAACTGTCACTGTTTGCAAATGACATGATACTATACATAGAAAATCCTAAAGATGCCACCAGAAAGCTACTAGAGCTCATCAATGAATTTGGTAAAGTTGCAGGATACAAACTTAATATATAGAAATCTGTTCCATTTCTATACACTAACAAGGAAATATCAGAAAGAGAAATTAAGGAACCAATCCCATTTATTACCATCACATCAAAAAGAATAAAATACCTAGGAATAAACCTACCCAAAGAAGCAAAAGACCTGTACTCCAAAAACTATAAGACACTGATGAAAGAAAATGAAGAAAACACAGATAGAAAGATATACCGTGTTCTTGGATTGGAAGAATCAATACTATTAAAATGACAATACTGGGCTTCCCTGGTGGCGCAGTGGTTGAGAGTCCGCCTGCCGATGCAGGGGATACGGGTTCAAGCCCTGGTCCAGGAAGATCCCACATGCTGTGGAGCAACTAAGCCCATGCACACAACTACTGAGCCTGCGCTCTAGAGCCTGTGAGCCACAACTACTGAACCCGTGAGCCACAACTACTGAGTCCGCGTGCCACAACCACTGAAGCCTGTGTGCCTAGAGCCCATGCTCTGCAACAAGGGAAGCCACCACAATGAGAAGCCTGCGCACTGCAATGAAGAGTAGCCCCCGCTCACGGCAACTAGAGAAAGCCTGCGTGCAGCAACGAAGACCCAACACAGACAAAAATAAATAAATAAATTTTTTAAAATCTTAATTTCTGAAAATATTTTAAAAAAAACAGATGAATAAAGAAGATGTGGTATATATATATATTCTATCTATCTATCTATCTATCTATCTATCTATAGTCTATATATACATAGAATACTACTCAGCCATAAAGAAGAATGAAATTTTGCCATCTGCACCAACACAGATGGACTTGGAGGGCATTATGCTTGGTGAAATAAGTCAGACAAAGACAAATACACTGTATAATATCACTTACATGTGGAACCTAAAAAATACAACTAGTGAATATAGCAAAAAAGGAGTAGACTCACAGATACAGAGAACAAACTAGTGACTGCCAGTAAGGGGAGGGGGGCAATATAAGCATGGGGGAGTGGGAGGTACAAACTATTGGGTGTAAGATAGGCTACAAGGATGCACTGCACAACACGGGGCATATAGCCAATATTTTGTAATAACTGTAAATGAAGTGTAACCTTTAAAATTGTATAAAAAATAAATTTTTTTAAAAATTAAACTTTTGCATTTCAAAAGACACTGCTACAAAATGCAAAGCAAGTTATATACTGGGAAAAAATATTTGCAAAACGCATATCTGATAAAAGGACCTGTATTGACAATACTCAGTAAGAAAACATGTTTTTAAATGGGTAAAATATTCAAATAAATACTTCACCAAAAAAGAACAACAAATGGCAGACATGGACATGAAAAGATGTTCAACATCAACAGTCATTAGGAAAATGTTGGGACTTCCCTGGTGGCGCAGTAATTAAGACTCTGTGTGCTCAATGCAGGGGGCCTGGGTTCAATCCCTGGCCAGGGAACTAGGTCCCGCATGCATGCCGCAACTAACAGTTCACATGCCGCAACTAAGGAGCCCGCATGCCGTAACTAAGCAGCCGGCAAGCTGCAACTAAGGAGCCCGTGAGCCGCAACCAAGGAGCCCATGTGCTACAACTAAGGAGCTGGCAAGCAGCCACTAAAGAGCCTGCCTGCCACAACTAAGACCGGGCACAACCAAATAAATGAATTTAAAAAAAAAATAGTTGAGGCTTCCCTGGTGGCGCAGTGGTTGAGAGTCCGCTTGCCAATGCAGGGGACATGGGTTCGTGCCCCAGTCCGGGAAGATCCCACATGCCGTGGAGCGGCTAGGCCCGTGAGCCATGGCCGCTGAGCCTGCGCATCCGGAGCCTGTGCTCTGCAACAGGAGAGGCCACCACAGTGAGAGGCCCACGTACCACAAAAAAAAAAAAAAAAGTTATTAGAAAAGTGCAAATTAAAACCAGAATGAGATACTACTAAACGCTTATTAGAATGGCTAAAACTAAAAAGACTGATAACACCAAGTATTGGTGAGGATATAGAGTAACCAGAACACTTATGCGTTGCTGGTGGGAATGCCAAATAGTAAAGCAACTTTGGAAAACAGTTTGCCAGTTTCTTATGTTAAGCAAGCATATGGTCCAGCAATTCCACTCCTAAGTACTTACTCAAGAGAAAAGAAAGCATGTCCACATAAAGACTTGTACTTGAATATTCAGAGCAGCTTTATTTATAACAGACAAAAAATGGAAACAACTCAAATGTCCATCAACTAGTAAATAAACTTGGTATAACCTTGTAAGTAAATGCTACTCAGCAATAAAGAGGAATTAAATTACTGATACATGCAACAACATAGATAAATTGCAAAAGCTTTATCTTAAATAAGAAACAGACAGAAAAGGCATGATTCTATGATTCTATTT
The DNA here is from genome assembly GCF_964341445.2 of Mesoplodon mirus. Lineage (NCBI taxonomy): Eukaryota > Metazoa > Chordata > Mammalia > Artiodactyla > Ziphiidae > Mesoplodon > Mesoplodon mirus. The sequence continues at coordinate 125,855,054 of NC_138983.1, read as the reverse complement.
ACATGAAGTTCTAGAAAAGGCAAAAACTACACTGAGAGAAAGCAGACCAGTGGTTGTCAATGGCTCAGGATAGAGGAGGCAATGATTCCAAAGAGTCATGAAGAAGCTTTCTGGAGTAATGGAAATATTTTATACCATGATTGTGGTGGTAGTTATACAACAGTATACATTTGTCACAATTCATCATTTAAATGGGTGAATTTTATTGCACCGTGTGGTACCTGCATTCAGCAGTTTATTCTGCTGGGAGTTCAAAGGGCAATGCTAATATAAATTCAGTATCTGGCATCATTGTTTTTCTTGGCTTTGTGCATGTTAAACCTGGTATCTTTACTGATACAGTATTCCTATAGTTTCTCATACTGTTCAGTTTGACATACTCTTCAATAGGAACTGATGCTTCTCTTTTTCTAGGGTGTCTAAAATTCAGAACCAGCCTGATCCATCTCCTCCGACCCTAAACATGGTCCTAAAATTGAGAAAACTGGATCCCAAAGATTACACGTGGGGAATTTTTGAAGTGTGTCCGTATTTCATTAGAGAGCAAAGAAGCCCAACTGAAAGAACTGTGGCAAGACTGACTGACACGATAACTGTGGATTGGGCAAAAATTCTTCTTGAAAGGACTGTCTTGAAGAGTATGACCCAAACACTAGATTATGGAATAACCTAGAGACTAAAGGTTAATGCTCTGTAAGTTGAGAACCGGTGTTCTATATAATAGACAAATTGCTTATCAAAGAGTTTTTAAATTTTAAGTAGAAAATATAAAGAGGGCTTTAAAAATTGCTAAGAAAGTGAGTCAACAGTGCCCAAAGGAGAGCCCAGTAACTGGGTCATTGGGAGCTGCTAGGAGAGTGGCCCGTGGGGAGGGGCCGATCACCTTCCTATGACCTGGATGCTCTTCTCTCCAGATCCCAGACCTGGCTTCAAGCACTATCCACTTGCCCGAGAACCCGCCCTGGTCTACTCTGTAACTCCTTTAACTTGTGTGCTCAGCTTTCCTTAGTGAGCCTAGCAATGAGAGGAAAAAAATGAATTATTTCTCTGGGAGAATCAGGGAGACACGGGTAATAATAGGCACTAAAAATCTTTATGGAATGGGAGACTGAGGACATAACTATAGCAGAAAGGTCAGTGACAGTTGAAAAGTGACAAGGAAATAGTTAGGGAAAACGAAATCACTGCCTTCTATACCAGGGCAGGGTTTATCTGCTTCACCTGTTCCTAAATCAGCATGTTATTTCTGGGGGAGGATCATAAGAAATACTTGTAGACAAAAGTTTAAAGACATGTAACAAAGCAAGAGTAAAAAGAAGATAAATCTGGTGTGACTTTTCATTTACTGTTAGCAGAGTTAAGAGAATGATCACGTTTAAGTATTGTGTGGACTAGAAATTTACCCTGGCATCATGCATTGATATTTTTTTGGTCATTTTAACATAGCTTACTTATGTAGAACAATTTTGGCAGTATATCTTCAGTCACAGGTAAGACTATAGGTGGTGAGATCATAGACAAGCAGTTACCTAAATTTAGTGTTTACATTTTTGATGTTTTTCACTTACTGGATTTTTATTAATATGCTGAATAGTTTATCTACTTGACCAGTCGTTGCATTAAAAAGTTGCTCTTTTGGGTTTCATTGCCTTGATGTTTGAGTGTAATCTAACATTTTCATAAAGTGTTTATTTTGCATGACCTTAACAAATGTTTTAACCAATTAAAAAAGAAAGCAGGATGTTGCTGACACCGTATGTTGAAATGTTAACATTTTAGTACTTACAGTGTTTATCAGTCTGCAGTATTGTGTAATTAGTAATTATTTCAGGGGCGATACTTTGTTCCTTTTCACATGAGTAGATGCAGTATAATATCACTGTATACTGTATCACTGTATTCTTTAGATTTAGAAAACAATACAAAAGTTGCATGCTAAAAAAAAACAAGAAAACAAAAAACCCACTAAGGTGCTTGGCAGTGGGTGGAATCAGAAAATGTGAAATTTCTCAAAAACTTATTGATTGAAATAATTTTGCCTATGTAACACATTAAAAAAAAAAAACTTTACCCTTTTTCTTTTCTTTTCTTTTTTTCCTTTTTTGGCTGCACCACATGGCATGTGGGATCTTAGTTCCCTGACCAGGGATTGAACCCACGGCCCCTGAGGTGGAAGCACGGAGTCTTAACCACTGGACCACCATGGAAGTCCCCAAACTTTACACTTCTTGTAGGAAAAAAACCGGTGTATTTTACATAAAGTATACCTCCTTAAAACTGAATTTAAAACAAGAATTTACAACCTCCCCTTCAAGGCCACTGCCCTAAACCTGCCCCACTTCCTATATTCATCATCTCTGCCATTCCAGCCATCTCATTGTCACTATTCCTCTTCTCCCTCTAGCAATCAACAAATCTCAGCAATCCTACCTCAGAATACCCCTCCTTTCTCTTTCTCTGCCACTGAGAGCAGGCCCTCATTTTATCTTGTTAAAACTGTCTTCCTGACATAAGTTTATCTGCACTTTAGCACATCTAACGTAATGCAGCCACAGTCGTCCTTCTAAAAATCAAATCTGGAGAGTTTCCACTTCCACTAAGGGCAGAGTTGCTCCTAATAGACCAACCATTTCTGCAGATAAAAAACTAGAGATTCGGGCTTCCCTGGTGGCGCAGTGGTTGAGAATCTGCCTGCCAACGCAGGGGACATGGGTTTGAGCCCTGGTCTGGGAAGATCCCACACGTTGCAGAGCAACTAGGCCCATGAGCCACAACTACTGAGCCTGCGCGTCTGGAGCCTGTGCTCCGCAACAAGAGAAGCCACAATAGTGAGAGGCCCGCACACCACGATGAAGAGTGGCCCCTGCTTGCCACAACTAGAGAAAGCCCACGCACAGAAACTAAGACCCGACACAGCCAAAAATAAATTAATTAATTAATTTAAAAAAAATCTAGTGGTTCTCAAAGTGTGGTCCTGGACCAGCACCTGGGAATCATAAATTCTTAAAAAACAACAACAATAACAAAAAACTATAGATTCTACACAAAATGTAAAAAAACACCTATCTAAAGATACTAAAAAACAAACAAAAACCAGGAGAAGATCTGACAATTGGAAGAAGTGAATACCACTATTGTTTCCTGTACTTTTAATGGCTATTCATCATTCATCTAAGGACAAACCCCAGACAGCTCTGTGCTGATGACTAAAACTGACATAGAAGCCTTGCAGCCTTACCAGCTCAAGAGCCAAAGGACAAAACTGGGAGCTACCATAACAGCTAGAAAATGATGGAGAAATCTCCAAAAGATAAAAGCCACAAATGGGGAACCCCCAATTCTGCATATAAATCTATCTAAATCTCTGGATGATCCCTGAACCAGGCATGCACAGAAGAGACTCCAAGGAACCCATCTACAGATAAATGAACTCAACAGAGACCACAGCTGCTGCCCACCAAACATGTATGTATGATGTTTAAGCCCAACCAAGGAAATAGCCTGATAAAACAAATTTAAAAAAATAAACAAACCACAAGATTTAATGGAGGAATACAACAGAATCCAGGGTCTCTACAATGTATTATTCACAATATTCAGGATTCAACCCTAAATTACCAGTGTACAAAGAAACAGGAAAAGCAGGGTCTGCAAACTATCGTCTGTAGATCAAACCCAGACTGCTATCTATTTTTGTAAATAAAGTTTTATTGGAACACAGCCATGCTCACTTTGCTTACTTACTGTCTATGGCTGCTTTCATGCTACAACAGCAGAGTTGAGTAGCTATGACAGAGATTATGTGGTTTGCAAAGCCTCAAGTATTTACTATATGGCAGTTAATCCCTTCCCTCCACCCTGAGCCATTGGCAACTGATCTGCTTTCTCTCACTATAGATTTGTCTCTTCTAGAACTTCATGTAAATAGAATCATACACTGCATACCTTTTGCGTCTAGTTTCTTATTTAGAATAATGCTTTTGATTCTGACCTCCTGGTCAAGAAAAAAGGCAATCAATAGAGAGGACTCCAAGGAGACCAAGATGTTGGAATTAGCAGGTGAAGATTTAAGGCACCTATTTTAACTATGCAAAAGAACATAAAGGAAAAAATATGCTCACAAGGAGTGAACAGATAAGAATTCTTCACGGAGAAATAGAAACTATAAAAAAGACTAAACTGAAATGAAAGAACTGAAAAATACAATACTGGAAATATAAAATTCAATGCATGGGCTTAATAGACTGGAAATGATATAATAAAAAGTAAACTTGAAGACACATCAAGAGAATTATCCAATATGCTGAACAGAGTAAAAAAGAATTGGAGGGCTTCCCTGGTGGCACAGTGGTTAAGAATCCGCCTGCCAATGCAGGGGACACAGGTTCAAGCCCTGGTCTGGGAAGATCCACATGCCGCAGGGCAACTAAGCCCGTGCACCACAACTACTGAGCCTGCACTCTAGAGCCTGTGAGCCACAACTACTGAGCCCACACACCTACAGCCTGTGCTCTGCAACAAGAGAAGCCACTGCAATGAGAAGCCCGTGCACCACAATGAAGAGTAGCCCCCACTCGCCGCAACTAGAGAAAGCCTGCACCCAGCAACGAAGACCCAACGCAGCCAAAAATAAATAAAAATTAAAAAAAAAAGAATTGGAAAGAAATGAAAGAGCCCCCATGAGCTATAGGACAATATCAAAAGTTCTAACATATGTGAAAGTGGAGTCCCAGAAGGAAAGGAGGGAATGGGACAGGAAAAATACTTGAAAATTATGTCAAAATTTCACAAATTTGGTGAAATACATAACTTTACAGAATAAGCACTGAGAAAACCCCAAACAGGTAAAACAGGAAGAAAGCCACACCTGGGAAAATCAAAGTCAAACTGATGAAAACCAAGGATAGAAAATACTGAAAGAAACCATAGGGAAAAAATGACACAACACACAGAGAGAAACAATTGTCACTGACTTCTCATCAGAAACAATAGGAGACAGTTTATATTAGAAGGCATCTTCAACTGAGTAAACAAATTGTTGGATATTCACACAATGGACAACTACTCAGCATTAAAAAGGAATGAACACCGATATCTATTTTAAAAATTGATTCAATAATGATTAACCTTCCAAAACAGAAAATACCAGGCCCAGATGGGTTCACTAGTGAATTCTACCACACATTTAAGAAAGAAATTATACCAATTCTCTACAATCTTTTAGAAGACAGAAGCAGAGGAAATACTTCCTAATTCAGTCTGTGAGGCCAGCACTTACCCTAATACCATAACCAGGCAAAAATAAAAGAAGAAAAAACTACAGACCAATATCTTTCATGAACACAGATGCAAAAATCCTCCACAAAATATTAGCGAATCAATACAAAAAAGTATAAAAAGAATCATGACCAAGTGGGATTTACCCCAGGTATGCAAGGCTAGTTCAACATTCAAAAATCAATTAATATTATCCATCACATCAAAAGACTAAAAAAGAAAAATCAAATGATCACGTCAACAGATGTAGAAAAAGCATTTGACAAAATCCATCATCCATTAATGGTAAAAACTCTCAGTAAACTAGGAATAGAGGGGAACTTCCTCAACATGGTAGACATCTACAAAAAAAATCTACAGTTAACATCATACTCAAGAGTGAGAAACTTGAAGCTTTCCCAAGATCAGGTACAAGGTAAAGAAGTCCCCTCTCACCACCCCTTTTCAACATCATACTGGAAGTCCTTGAAAATGTAATAAAGCAAGAAAAAGAAATAAAAGGTATACAGACTGAAAAGGAAGACATAAAACTGTCTTTGTTTGCAAATGACATGATCATCCACGTACAAAACTGGAAAGAATAGACAAAAAAACCCTCCTTGAACTAATAAGCTGTTAAAGCAAGGTTGCACGACACAAGGTTAATATACAAAGGTCAACTGCTTTCCTAAATGCTAACAACGAACAAGTGGAATTTGGGACTTCCCTGGCAGTCCAGTAGTTAAGACTCTGCACTTCCAACGCAGGGGGTGTGGGTTCAATCCCTGGTCAGGGAACTAAGATCCCACATGCCACGTGGTGTGGCCAAAAAAAAAAAAAAACAGAATAAGTGTAATTTGAAATTAAAAACACAATTATCATTTGCACTACATACACTTAGGTATAAATCTAACAAAATACGTACAAGATCTGTATGAGGAAAAGTACAAAACTATGATGAACAAAATCAAAGAAGAACTAAATAAATGGAGAGATATTCCATGTTCATGGACAGGAAGACTCGACATTGTCAAGATGTCAGTTCTTCCCAACTTGATTATAGAGTCAATGCAATCCCAATCAAAATCCCAGCAAGTTATTCTATGGATATCAACAAATTGATTCTAAAGTTTATAAGAAGAGGCAAAGGATCTAGAATAAGCAACACAATATTGAAAGAGAAGAACAAAATTGGAAGACTGATGCTACTCGACTTCCAGACTTACTATAAAGCTATAAAATCAAGACAGCGTGGTATTTGTGAAAGAATAGACAAATAGATCAGTGGAACAGAACAGAGAGCTTAGAAATAGAACTCCATAAACATAGCCAACTGATCTTTAACAAAGAAGTGAAGATAATAAAATGGAGCAAAGAGTCTCTTCAACAAATGGTGGTAGAACTGGACATCCACATGCAAAAAAAAAATGGACCTAAACAAAGACCTTACACCTTTCACAAAAATTAACTGAAAATGGATCATGGACCTAAATATAAAATGTAAAACTATAAAACTCCTAGAAGATAACTTAGGAGAAAATCTAAATGAATGATATAACACCAAAGACATGATCCACAAACGAAATACTTCATAAATTAGACTTCATTAAAATGAAAAACTTCTGGTAATTCCCTGGCAGTTCAGTAGTTAGGATTCCACACTTCCACTGCCAAGGGCCTGGGTTCAATCCCTGGTCAGGGAACTAAGATCCACAAGCCATGCAGTGAAGCCAAATAAATAAATAAATAAAATAAAAAACTTCTGCTCTGTGAAAGACAGTATCAAGAAAATGAGAAGACAAGCCACAGACTGGGAGAAAATATTTGCAAAAGACACATCTGACAAAGGAATGTTATCCAAAGGATACAAAGAGCTCTTAAAATTCAACAATAAAACAAACAATAAGGAAGTTCCCTGGTGGCCTAGTGGTTGGGATTCCAGGCTTTCACTGCCATGGCCTGGGTTCAATCCCTGGTCGGGCAATTGAGATCCTGGAGGCCACACAGTGCAGCCAAAAAAATAAGAATAAAATTAAATTTAAAATATCATCTCTCGGGCTTCCCTGGTGGTGCAGTGGTTGAGAGTCTGCCTGCCAGTGCAGGGGACACGGGTTCGAACCCTGGTCTGGGAAGATCCCACATGCCGCTGAGCAACTAGGCCCGTGAGCCACAACTACCGAGCCTGTGCGTCTGGAACTTGTGCTCTGCAACAAGAGAGGCCGCGACAGTGAGAGGCCCGCGCACCGCGATGAAGAGTGGTCCCCGCTCAACGCAACTAGGGAAAGCCCTCTCACAGAAACGAAGACCCAACACAGCCAAAAATAAATAAATAAATTTAATTAAATAAAATTAAAAAAATATATATCATCTCTCAGTTTAAAAAACAAAAAAGATTTTAAAAATGGGCCAAATACTTTAACAGACACCTCACCAAAAAAGATATACAGGTGGCAAATGAGGATACGAAAAGATGTTCCACATCATTTGTCATCAGGGAAATGCAAATTAAAACAATGAGATACCACTACATACCTATTAAAATGACCAAAATCCAGAACACTGACAACAACAAATGCTGGTGAGGATGTGGAGCAACAGAAACTCTCATTCATTTCTGTTGGGAATGCAAAGTGGTACAGCCACTCTGGAAGACAGTTTGCCAGTTTCTTACAATACTAAACATACTCTTACCATGTGATCCAGCCATCACACTTCTTGGTATCTACCTAAAGGAGTTGAAAACTTATGTCCATACAAAAATTTGCACTTGGATACTGATAGCAGCTTTATTCAAATTGCCAAAACTTGGAAGCAACCAAGATATCCTTCAAAGATGAATAAATAAAAAACTGTCATACATTCAAACAATGGAATATTATTCAATGCTAAAAAGAAATGAGCTAACAAGCCATGAAAAGACATGGAGAAACCTCAAATGCATGTTACTACGTGAAAGAAGCCAATCTGAAAGGCTCCATATTGTATGATTCAACTATACAGCACTCTGGAAGAAGCAAAACTATGGAGACAATAAAAAGATCAGTTGGGGAGTGGGGGATAAATAGGCAGAGCACTGAGGATGGGCAGTGAACAATACTCTGTATAATAATAAATATGTCATTATTCGTTTGTCCAAATCATAAAGTGTATAACACCAAGAGTGAACCCTAAGGCAAACTAGGTACTTTGAGTGATTATGATGTGTCAATGTAGGTTCACTTTTGGTAAAAAATGTACCACTCTAGTGAGTGACGTTGATAAAGGGAAGGCTATGCATGTGTGTGGGCAGGGGGCATATGGGAAATCTCTGTACCTCCCTCTCAATTTTGTTGTAAACTTCAAACTGCACTAAAAAAATTAAGTCTTTTAAAAAAAAGCAATGAACTATTGATATAGTTCACATTCATCACATCATAGATGAATCTCAAAAATGTAAGTGAAAGAAAGACACGAATGTCTAGAAAAGATAAGTGTAATCTACAGTGACAGAAAGCAGATCAGTGTTTACCTGGGAATGGTGGGGAGGAAGCACAGTGATTAAGAAGGAATACAGGGGGCTTCCCTGGTGGCGCAGTGGTTGAGAGTCCGCCTGCCAATGCAGGGCACGCAGGTTCGTGCCCCGGTCCGGGAAGATCCCACATGCCGCGGAGCGGCTGGACCCGTGAGCCATGGCCGCTGGGCCTGCGCGTCCGGAGCCTGTGCTCCGCAACGGGAGAGGCCATGACAGTGAGAGGCCCGCATACCACAAAAAAAAAAAAAAGAAGGAATACAGGGAAGATTTGAAGGTAATGGGCATGTGCTATACCTTGACTGTGTTAGTGTTTACATGTGTGATTAATTTGTCAAAACTCATCAAACTGTAACTTAAAATAAGTGCATTTTACTGCATGTAAATTATACCTAAAATTTTTTGATTTTTAAAAAAAATCTGAAGGATAATTCTAAGTTTCAACAATTAAAACTATGAAAATTTCCCAAATACTTTATTCAAGAAAATTACAACTCTTTCTAACATAGCATAATCAACAGGCATGTAGTTTGTCTTTATGATGCATGTTGCCAGTGAATTAAATAGATGTGTATTCTGGGTGGAAAAGGCCAAATTAAAATGGAATTCTAAAGAACAGTCAATGAATTAATATTCAATTCACACAGTAAAAGCGTAGACCTAAATCTAATCATATCAATAATCATATTAAATACAAATACACTAAAAGCCTCTTATTAAAAGTAAGCTTGTCAGAATAGATCAAAGGGAAAGACCCAATTATATGTTGTCTACAAAACATATAAAAATGTAGATAGGCTGAAGGTAAAAGATGGCAAAATATATACTGTGTAAAGAGTAAGCATATATAACTGTAATATCTATATTAATATTACATAAAATAAACATTAAGAGTATGACCAAGATAGAGACATTTCATAATGATAAAATGTCAATGATGAAGATAATTCATCAAGAATACATAACAATCATAACTGTATATGCATCTAACAACACAGCTTCAAAATATAAGAAACAAAAATTGACAGAATTAAAAAGAAAAAGAGAAAAATCTATAATCACAGAGATTTGAACATCGCTCCCTCAGCAACTGATATAACTAAATTTTTAAAATAAAAAAAAATACAGAATACTGTTCCTCAATAAAAGTAGACATAAAAATCCTTCAAAAATATTAGCAAGTCAAATCCAGCAATATATAAACAATAACATATCTTGCCCAAGTTGGGTGTAATCACAAGAATGGAGAATTGCTTTAACATTTGAAAATAAATCAACGTAATTCACTATATTAACAGAATAAAGGAGAAAAAGCATTTGATAATTTTAACAGATGCAGAAAAACCATTTGACAAAATTAAGCATCCAATCATATTAAGAACTCTCAGAAAATCTGTTGTTTTTGTAGAAAATGATAAGCTGCTTCTCAAATATATATATGCAAGTGCAAACAACCTAGAATATCCAAAGCAATCTTGAACGAAAAGAAGACGACTTTGGGACTTCCCTGGTAGTGCAGTGGTTAAGAATTCGCTGGCCAATGCAGGGGACATGGGTTCAATCCCTGGTCCGGAAAGATCCCACATGCCACGGAGCAACTAAGCCCATGCGCCACAACTACTGAGCCTGCATGCCACAACTACTGAAGCCCTTGCGCCTAGAGCCCGTGGTCCGCAACAAGAGAAGCCACTGCAATGAGAAGCCCGCATACCACAACAAAGAGTAGCCCGCGCTCGCCGCAACTAGAGATAGCCTGCACACAGCAATGAAGACCCAACGCAGCCAAAAATACATAAATTATTTTTTTAAGTTTAAAAAAAAAGCAGAAGACTTTGCATAATCTGACTTCATGACTTACTATAAAGCTATAATAATTACAACACTGTGAAATGGCATAAAGATAGGCAAATATATCAATGCAATAGATTGGTACTGTACCCAGAATAAACCCACTATTTATACAAATGACTCATACTGCCATTTGGTTTTTGGCGAAGGTGTCAAGCAACCCAATGGGGAAAGGAAAGTCTTTTCAACAAATGGTGCCAGAACAACTGGATATCCACATGGGAAAAAATTAACTTCAACCCCTACTTCTCACCATACACAAAAATTAATCTGAGATGGATCAGAGATATAAATATTAACGCTAAAATGATAAAGCTTCCATAAGAAAACAGAGGAGAACTTCTTTGCTACTTCAGGGGAGGCAGAGGTTTCTTAGGACAGAGAATGCAATACCTATAAATGGAAACTTGGTAAATTAGACATCACTGAAAGTAAATTTTCCGTTCACCAAAAGATGCAATTTTAAAATGAAAAGATAAGTCAGAGGCTGGAAGAAAATTTTCACGGAACATGTAGCTGATGAAAGACTTATATTTGGAATATGTAAAGAGCATCTACTATACAATCATAGAAAGCCAAAACCTCAATCCCCGCAAAAAAGGTGTGTGTGTGTGGGGGAATATTTGACAGGACACTTCACAAAAACAGGTAAATTAATGACCAATAAGCACATGGAAAAAGTGATCAACATCATTAGTCACTAGGGAAATGCAAATTAAAACCACAATGAAATACTACTGCACAACCACTTGAATGGCAAGGATATGAAGCAACCAAAACTCTCAAACATTGTAGGTAGAGTATAAAAAGGTATGTCCACTTTGGAAATATGTTTGGCCTTTTCTTATAAAACTAAAATATACCTACCCTACAACCCAGCAATTCTATTCCTAGGAATTTATCCAAGAGAAATAAAAGTATATTATCACACAAAGACTTGCACTTGAATATTCACAGCTTTATTCATAATAGTCAAAAATCTGGAAACTGTTACCTACCATCAACAGGAAGATGGATAAACTGTGGTATATTAACAAGAGGAATACTACTCAAGAATAAAAAAGACAGCATGAAAACATACCAAAAGCATTATGCTGAATGAAAGAAGTCTTACACAAAAGAGTACATGTTGTATGATTTCATTTATGTGACATTCTAGAACATACAGAATTAGTCTTTGATGAAAAAAGTTAGAACAGTAGTTACCTTTGGGAGTGTAAGGACAGGGAATGACAGGGAAGGTACATGAGGAATTATCTGGTTTAATGATAGTATTCTCTAAATCTTGATGGGCTTTGAATTACAAGGGTATGTACATTTGTCAAAACTCACTGAATGGTACAACTTAATATTTATATATTTAACTGCATATACAATTTATTACCACAAAAAAGGAAACACAAATAATATTAAAGTCTAATTAATGATATACATATTTATGAGTTTATAGGTGAATTCACTGATGACTACATCTTACTCTAATATGCATAAAAAATAAAATGGACTGATGAATAGATAGAGGGAAAGATACTGTTAAAACAAATTTAATAGAATGTTAATTGCTGAATCTAGGTGGTGAGCGTTAGTGTACAATACTTGCAGTTTCTCTGAATGTTTGAAAATTTTCATAATAAAATATTGGGGGAAAAAAATCAATCCAATAACCTAATTCCCCTACCTAAAAATCCCTATTGGTTACATTCAATAATTACCAATAGCGGGACTTCCCTGGTGGCACAGTGGTTAAGAATCCACCTGCCAATGCAGGGGACACGGGTTCGAGCCCTGGTCCGGGAAGATCCCACATGCCGCAGAGCAACTAAGCCCGTGCGCCACAACTACTGAGCCTGCGCTCTAGAGCCCATGAGCCACAACTACTGAGCCCGCACGCCACAACTACTGAAGCCCGTGTGCCTAGAGTCCGTGCTCCGCAACAAGAGCAGCCACTGCGATGAGAAGCCCGCACACCGCAATGAAGAGTAGCCCCCGCTCGCCGCATCTAGAGAAAGCCCGAGTGCAGCAACAAAGACCCAGTGCAGCCAAAAATCAATCAATCAATCAATAAATAAATAAATAAAAATTTAAAAAATCACCAATAGCCTTTATTCAGACCTGGTTCTCACTTCCTACTCTATAGTTTCTGACGCCGTTAACCACCTTCTCCCTTTGAAACCCTATACTAGTATTTTAAACTGCTTCCTTTTCCTTCTTTGATTATTCTTTTTGCCTTCTCTTCCTCTTTCTACTCCCAAACTGCAGGTGTACCTCAAAGTTCAGAACTGAGCCCTACTCTATACTTTTTCCCACAGAAAATTCACTCCTATCATTTTAACTATCACCTATATGCAACTCCAAATGAAGACATAGCATCTCTTCTGTATTCAAGTCTCCCATTTCTAATTGCCTACTAAGTATTTTAACTTGCATGTCCCGTATCATCCAAAGTATTACTTTATCCTCAAAATTTAGAACTGGTATTCTACTTCCCAATTACTGTCCATGGCGGCACAGAGTTACCCAGGGTCAAAACAATGAAGTTATTTTTGACTTCTCCCTCTGTCCTAATCCTTAAAATAATCCGACACCAATCCCTCCTAAATCCATTTCTCCCTTTTCATTCAACCACCATTAGTCTTATAATAATTCTTATAAACTCACTTTATTGTAAGAGCTTACTGGTTGATGTCCCAGCCTCTGTCTCTCCTCATAATTCATCCTGCATACTTCTAAAACACCTCCAATTATGTAACCCCTGTTTATATAACTTCTATGATTTCCCGTATCTAAAAGAAACTATTACATGCTGAGCAGAAAACGTTAAACAAGATGTGTTACTTGCCATGGTAGCAAATCTCCAAAAATGCAGTCCTCCCAGTGAACCAGGCCTCCTCCTCACAGTCCCCTCCCACACTGAATCTGGGCTGGCCCTGTCACTCATGCTAACCAACAGAATGCCACAGTAGTAGCACTGTACTGGTCCCCAGTCTATGCCTTAAGAAAGCCTGGAAACTTCCACTTTCGTACTCTTGGGAGCCCTGAGCCACCAAGTAAGAAATCTGGCTCCTTAGCTGAAAAGACCACCTGGAGAGGAAAAAGTCCTGAGACAGCATGGAGAGATAGAGTGAAAAGGCCTAGACATCCCAGAGTCCCACTGGAACTCAGCTTTCCAGGTGTCCCTGCCAAGGCAGAAACATGAATGAAGCCATCTTGGACATTCCAGCCCCAGTTGCCACATAACGGCAGCTACAGGAAGGACTCCAAAGGACACTAGAAGAACCATCCATCTGAGGCTCAATCAACCCAAAGAATTGAGAGAAATAATGAAATACTGTTGCTGTTTTAAGACACTAAGTTTTAAGGTGTTTTTTTGACAGCAATAGATAATCGAAATACCTGCCCTCAAGAAGCTGACTATATAATGTGGGAAACATTCCAGTAAACACAAAAGACCATCAGAGGTCAGTGTTATGACAGAAGCATACACACCATGCTAGGTGAATACGGAGGAGGGTCATCTAAATTAAGTGGTCAGGGTGTGTGAAGCGGAGGATAAGGGGAGTACCTGGGAAAGCTTTCTAGAGCAGTTGATACAGGCCGAGTTTTAAGTGAGTTCAGGATACAACATGTAGTAGCTAGGTATAAACTAGCATGGTGGTTTGGGGGAGTGGTAAAAGATATAGCTAGGGACATAAACAGGGACTAGATAATTGAGGGCCTCATATTAAACTAAAGAGTTTAAACTTTACCCTAGGAACTATGAAGGACTTTAAGCAGGGAAATGACATTATCAGATCCACATTCTTTGACAGATTTCTTCGACAGATTTGTACTAGACCAATGAAAATGGAGGAGACTGGAGGCAAAGAACATTTAGTAGACTGCCTCAGAATCTAGGAGAACTGATAGAAACCTGAACTAAGAGTGGCAGAGTGAATGGAGAGAAAGGGACAATTAATATTAAGAATCTACAGGACTTGGTAAAGCAGAGAGGGGCTAAGAGAAGAATTCAGAATCACTAGGTTATTTGGCTTAGTCACTGGAGGAGAGTGTGCTGTCACTTATGGAGAAGTAGGAAAAGCAAGAGGGAACAGGATTCACACACAGGTAGTTTAGACTCAGATACAAGGACAGGAAGAAAAGATGGATGTATCTGCTGATAGGAAACTGAAGGAAGGTTTACTCGATGGCCCCTATTTTTTCAGTGAAATAAAAGGCAAGATCATTTGCTAAGACTAAGGAGAGAAGTGGTGGAGACAGAAAGTTTAGAATGAGAGGTAATAATTAGGGACAGCCCTCAGAGGAAGAGGGAGCCCTGAAGATCGGGGTGTTTTTGAAAGTCAAATTTATTCTGGCCTCAAGACACACAGCTGTGTGATCTCCTGCAGCAGCCCTCAGCAGCCCAAGTATAAGAAGAATAGAGATGTCGGGGGAGGTGGGGTCCTGACTTGGCCCAGGACTGGAGTACTATGGAAAAATGAAAGGAAAGGAAAAAGCCTCCACAGAATTGATGGTAATGGTAAGGGAGAAATTCAAGTAATGGACCATGAGTCCAGTCTGGCTAGGGAAAGAAATGCTTCCAGGGAGCTGGAGGACTGGGAGAAAATGGAATGAAGTCAAAAAACAAGAGGACTTGATGTCAAAGTGTACATTTACTGAGAATGAGACAGAAAGCTGGAAGGACTGAAGGCTGTGGGATGCTGCAACAGTCTGGCTCACTGCCTTGCACCTAAGAAATACTCACTAGATTTACTGACTGCCAGACAAGCTATTAGGACTTCAAAGCATACCAGTTAAATAAACTAGCATTTGGTGAGAAAGTTCCAAAAAGAATCCTCTCACACCCTGTCAATTCCAATATAGCATAAACTCTTATATCACATCCAAAGTAATGCTTCCAACATTAACTCCCTTGATCTGCTATTTACCTATCACTCTATCACGAGTTCACCAGGCAAGCTCAGAGCATTTTAAAAAAGAAGACCCTTGCTTGATATTGCAATTTTTCTGCTACTGGTCCCAACCTACCTTTGTGAATCAACTGATGATGTCTCTTAAAGTGCAAGCTCACCATCTTTATTCAAGAAGAACCCTATTTGCTATTATTCTCAATGGGTCACTATTAAAGCCAGGGAGCTTAAAAAGAAGTTCGGCCCTAGAAGAGAACTAGCTTGGAAGCCTCACCTTTCTAATACCAGCAATAATCTTGAAGGATGCAAGCTGGAAACTAGAAAGTGTCCCCACAAAGGCAAGACAATGTCCATTATAAAGCAGCCAGGTGTCAAGGAGAAAAAAAATCAAATACGTGACTAAACTGAATATTTGGTCTTTTTTGGGGGTCAGTTCATGGTGTCTTCTTTAAAAATTATAATTATATTAAAAAACACAGTGATTACCTTCAAACAGTACAAAGCACTTAGCAAATTTCTATTACATAAATTCATCTTTATATAATATCAAGGTGAAATTCTCTTAATTCCGTACCCAGTAATTCAACAAATACTTGTCCAATAATTATCAGTATATAGCACTGAGCTAAGTGTAAAAGAACACAAAAGAGTAGAAATAAATTTTTAAATACATATGAAGAGGGAGAGTCCAGTCTTTATCCTCAAGAGGCTTACAATATCAATGGCCAGCCAAGACATACACAGGTAGAAAAAAATGTAGAGTACAGTATAGTACAAAAATAAGCAAAATCAGCAGAGAGCTGTATAGATGTTCTGAGGAGGGAGAGATTAGTTCAGGAAGAACTGGATAAGGAAGATTTTACAAAGGAGGTAGAATTTAACTCGAAACTTGTAAAGTGGGTAACTGAATAAGACATCTTATTAAAAAACCCCATTATTTCCCCAATTTTCCAAGCCAGAAATATGGGCGTTTCTATAACTCTTCCCTGTCCACCTATTAGTGCTACCCCTAACACCTTACAAATGGATTCACATCTCTCCTCCCCACTGCAGCACTTCAGTTTTGGCCACCATTACTGTAACGCAGGCTCTGACAGATAAGTCTCCTAACTGGTCCTCTACACTACTCCAGTCTATTCTCCAACTGGCATCATCATCTATCTAAACTGCAAATCTCTATTTACAGTTGCCAAGATATGGAAGCAACCTAAGTGTTCAACAACAGATGAATGGATAAAACAGATGTGGTAATACATACACATACACACACACACACACACACACACACGCACGCACACAATGGAACACTACTCAGCCATAAAAAAGAATGGAATTCTGCCATTTGCAACAACATGGATGGACCTGGAGGGCATTATGCTAAGTGAAATAAGTCAGATAGAAAAACAAAAATACTGTATGTCATCACTTATATGTGGAATCTAAAAAGTGAAAAGAATGAATGAATGTAACAAAACAGAAACAGACTCACAGATACAGAGAACAGGTGGTTGCCAGTGGGGAGATGGGGGGAGGGGCAAGATAGGGGTAGGGGACTAAGAAGTACAAACTACTGTCTATAAAATAAATAAGCTGTAAGGATATAGTATACAGCACAGGGAATACAGCCAATATTTTATAATAACTTTAAATATAATCCATAAAGGTTTTAAACCACTAGGTTGTACATCTGAAACTAACATATTATAAATCAACCATACTTCAATTAAAATTTTTTTAATTGAAAATAAATAAAGTGCAAATCTCATCCTTTGATCCCCACCCCCTCCTTAAAACTCTCCAGTCTCAGGGCTTCCCTGGTGGCGCAGTGGTTGAGAGTCCGCCTGCTGATGCAGGGGACACGGGTTCGTGCCCCGGTCCAGGAAGATCCCACATGCCGCGGAGTGGCTGGGCCCGTGAGCCATGACAGCTGAGCCTGCGCGTCCAGAGCCTGTGCTCCACAGGGGGAGAGGCCACAACAGTGAGAGGCCCACATACCGCAAAAAAACCAAACAAACAAACCTCTCCAGTCTCTCACTATCAGGGAAAATCTCAAACTCCTTACACGGGATCTGAGCCTTTGTGGTCGGGCTTCTGCCTCCTCCACTAGCCTCATTCCTCTCTACCACAGGTCTCAGTTGTAGGTCCCCTGCCTGCAATGTCTTCTTCCCTATTCATTGCCTGGCTAATTTCTCCCTATATCTACCCCCACCCCTGCAACTTTTTCTTTGCAAATTTCAAACCAACAGAAAAGTTAACAGAATAGTCCAGTGAACACATGCCCTTCATCTGGATTCACCAGCTGTTAACGCTTTTTGCCACATTTACTTTACTTCTCCCTCTGAACCACCTGAAAGTTACAGACATCATGACAAGCCCTAAAACTTCAGCAAGTATCTCTTAAGAATAAGAACCTTCTACAGAATCACACGCAAAATATTTACCACTGATACAGTATTACCTAATATGTAGTCCATATTCAAATTTTCCCAATTATTCCAAAATGTCCTTTCTTATTTATCATATTTCCTCATTTGCTGAATCATTTTCCAAGTATCCTGCTACTTTTCACTTAGCTCTCTGACACATTAGCAAGCCAAGATTTTCTTGATAAATAAAAATGTATTTTAGTAGAATTTAAATAAAATCACAATATTCACAACTATTTTGACTTCCAAACAGGTCACATTAAGAAACTTAGAAAATTGAAACTATGACCAAATTCTATGCCCACCTTAGCCTTGCTGTAGTACCCTGAAAGGGACACAGATCCATTAAATAGCTTTGCAAACAGCTTGCAATGTTACTGTTTGAAATTTGGTTTTGGCGCTGAATCTAACATAATCAAAGTAGCCTCGTAGCCTAAACTGTAAAACATCAGATAAGGCAAGTGAAATAGGTGTTAGATATATATCAAAATCTTGATCATACTTGGGACCAAACAATGAGCTGCTGTTACTTCAATGTACTGATGAATCCCTGAAACACTTTTTATTAAATTTAACATAGGGTGCTGAAAAAGCTAAAATCACTAAAGGATTTTAATTTGTGCACTTGTTTTTCAAATAAAAATTAGACTGAAAGAAAAGAAAGTAGAAACACAAATAGAACTGGCCCGTTATGTACAAACATACATGTAAACACAGGGTTTTTATTCTTAACAGCATCATTTACCTTCTGCCCTTCTCACAAAGCTTCTCAATTTCAGCTTTCAGATCCTGCTCCTTCTGCAAAAACTCCTTCTTTTCTTTCTCTATCTTCTTCTTTGTTTCTTCTCGCTTTATTGTTACGTCCTGGATAGCCTTTAATATCTCCTAAGTCCCGCACAATTATAGGCACACACAAATAAAGAAGGAAATGAATTAGTTCTTTTGGTCTGAAGGTTACTTTCAACTATCTCAAATTAACATATTGACTTTAGTGATTTCAAATTGAATTAAAGGAATCTGGTTGATGAGTAGTCCCAAAAGCAGTCAAAAAAGTCCCAAAAGGGAGTAAGTTATAATAAAGCAGATTTCAATTCAACAGGAGAAAAGAATTTCTAACAATCACAACTGTTCAAAAATGGAATTTACTGCCTTGTGAAGCAATAAGCTCTCCATTACTGGTGCTCAAATAAAGGCTGAATGAACACCTGTCAAGACTGCTGAGAAAGGCATTCTTGCACAGGGTGGGAGTTTGCTACTTCCAAAAAATGTGGTCTTGTTTTGTTTTGTTATGGCTCTACTTTATTATGCGTAGGGGTTATCTTTGTTCTTTTTAAATTATTTAACTATATACATATATATTTATAATAAAAAGTCAAAAAAAAAGTAATAAAGTTAAGTTATCCCTAATGCACACCAATTCCACCCATAAAGTAATCAATGTGTTAAGCGTTTTGTTCTATGCTTTCACATCTTTCTCCATTCTTACACAAATACATGTGTACTTATGTACGTATTTGCTTTTTTGTTTTCTTTATAATGAGGTAATTTTATATACACTATTCTGCATCTTGCTTTTGTTTACTTGACATGAGCATACTATCAATAAATATAGATCAAACTAAAAAATAGCTGTATAACATGACATGACACATATATAAAGAATTTAGTCAACCATTCTCTGTTAAGAGTCCATCCTGTTAAGGTTGATTTCAGTTTTCTCGTAACTACAAATAATACTACAATAAACATCCTGTATGCCTATATTTTCATACAAAAGCTTTTATTTCTGTAGAATAGACTCCTAACAATGAGACTGCTAAGCCAAGGTATGTATACATTTTAAAATTTTAAGTGACAATTCCTAATATCTTTTTTTCTTCAGATTTTATTTATATACTTATTTACTTGTTTATTTATTTATTTAACTTTTTGGCACACTGCACGGCATGCGAGATTCTTGGTTCCCCAACCAGGAATTGAACCTGCGCCCCCTGCATTGGAAGCTCAGAGTCTTAACCACTGGACCACCAGGGAAGTCACCCTAATATCTTTTCTAAAAAGGTCATAACAATTCACACTCCTACCAATGTCTAAAAAGAGTTCGTTTTTCCTTACCTTTGACAACTTACTTCATTTTTCCCAATCTCTTGGGAAAGAGGGAGGAATGGTATCTAGTAATTTTAATGAGCATTTCACTACCTCCTGTTCTTTTACTGTTTTTATTGTCTGTCTCCTCCAACTAGAATAAGCATTCAATGAAGGCAGAGACTATGTTTCGTTCACCACTAAATCTTCAGAGCATACATCAGGAACTCAAAAAATATTTGCTATACAAATGGATCGACACTAGTAAGGCTGAGTTTATTTTCATACATTTGTTACTCATTTGCTTTTCCTCTTCTGTGAATTACTGTTTGTGACTGTTATGGGCAAAATAATAACCTCTTCCCCACAAAAATGTCCATGTTCTACTCCTTGGAACCTATGTTACCTTCCATAACAAAAGAGATAGGGAGACAATCCTGGATTATCGGGGTGGGCCCAATCTAACCACAAATGGGTCTTTAAAAGCAGAGAAACTTTCCCAGTTGTGATCAGAGGAAGATGTGATTAGGGAGGAACAGTTACAGAAATGCAATGTTGCTGACTTTGAAGATGGAGACGGGGTCCACAGGTAAAGGAATGCAAAGAGCCTCTAGAAGCCAGAAATGCAGGGAAATGTATTCTCCCTTAGAGTCCCCAGAAAGGAATGCAGCCTTCCTAATACCCTGATTTTAGCCCAGTGACACCCATGTTGGACTTCTGACCTACAGAACTGTAAGATAATAAAGATGTGTTGTTTTAAGCTCTAAATTCACGACAACTTGTTACAGCAGCAATGGGAAACTATTACAGTAGAAAACTATTACAATAGGTAAGTAATACAGTAACCTTTCCTGGTTTTTCTCTAGATTGTTTGGCTTTTACCATGAATTTGTAGGAATCTCAGAAGGTCATCTTAAACCCTTTGTCAGATGTGCTATAAATATTTTCTCTCAGTCTAATATTGATCTTTTGACTGTTTTCTATATCGTTTGCCATGCCAAAAATTTTAATTATATATAATTAATTTTTAAAAATTTTCTAGGTTTTCTGCCTGGGTTAAAAAGACCTCTTGCAACTTCAGGTATATAAATATTCTTCTAAATTTTCTTCTGATTTAAAATTTTTTTTCCAGTTTTTATAGGTATATTTTTAATTTACTTAGAATTGTATTTTTAAATATAGTGTGAGACAAGAGTCTAATCAAATGACTTTCCAGGTAGGCAGTCAAACAAATATATTAAATAAATAATCCCTTCCTCTCTGAACCAAAATAGGAGTGAGTTTGGACGAGATGCCCTCGAAGGTTCTTGTTTATCCTTAAAATTCTATGATAACCATTAAAAAGTTAAATACTGCTTTTTTATTTCTATTAATTTGAAAACAAAATTAAAGTCTGATTAGAGACTATAGCTTTACTTATTGCCAATTTTAATATAAGCAGAATACCTGGTGATTCTTCATTTCCTCTTCTCTCCTTTGCTGAAGTTGCTTTAATTGCACTTGGAGCTGATTCTCCACTTGCCTCTGCTTATCCAGGACCTCCTGGTAACGCTCCTTCAACAGGGTTCTCTCTGTCATCATTTTATCCTATTGGTAACAACAGATGAGAAGTTTAATTCGCCAATTTCATTGCAAGAAACATTCACCATGTCCCTGTTCAAGGCACCATGCAGGGCGCTATGGCTGCAGTGTCTGATGCTGTAGCTAAATTAATTAGAATAAGCAAATGTAAACATCCAGCTCCTCAGTCACCTTACCACATTCCAAGTACTCAGTAGCTACATGTGAGTTGTGGCTACTATACTGGACAGCACAGATACAGAACACTTCCATCGTTAAAGGAAATTCTATTGTACAACACTGCACTAAGATGGAGGGTGGCAACTTATGGCCTGTGGGCCAAATC
The DNA here is from genome assembly GCF_964341445.2 of Mesoplodon mirus. Lineage (NCBI taxonomy): Eukaryota > Metazoa > Chordata > Mammalia > Artiodactyla > Ziphiidae > Mesoplodon > Mesoplodon mirus. Next base: position 125,833,118 of record NC_138983.1, on the reverse strand, counting down.
CAGCCATCACCTCTTTTTGTTTTTGTTTTTAAATTTTATTTATTTATTTTATTTTTGGCTGCATTGTGTCCTCATTGCTGTGCACGGGCTTTCTCTAGTTGTGGTGAGCGGGGGCTACTCTTCATTGCAGCGCGGGGGCTTCTCATGCGGTGTCTTCTCTTGTCGCGGAGCACAAGTTCTAGGCACGTGGGCTTCAGTAGCTGTGGCACGCAGGCTCAGTAGTTGTGGCGCAAGGGCTGAGGTGCTCCGCGGCATGTGAGAGCTTCCCGGACCAGGGCTTGATCCCGTGTCCCCTGCATTGGCAGGCAGATTCTTAACCACTGCGCCACCAGGGAAGTCCCATCGTCTGTTTTTATAAGTAAATGTTTTATAGGAACACAGCCATACCCGACAGCTGGCTGGCTGCTTTCACACTACAACAGCAGAGTGGAGTGGTTACCAAAGAGCACATATAGCCCACAAAGCCTAAGATATCTACTAACTGACCCTTTCTAGGCTAATTTCCCTGCAGTAGGGAATAAGAGAAATAAGGTATTTTATCTATTAAGAAGAAGAAGAAGAATGAGCAAAAAACAAATAACAGATCAACTACTCAAAATGCATCCAGAAACTGGACTCCTTACTGGTCATTAGCACTACAAATCGGCAGATCCACCAAAGAGTTGTGGGGCACTTGGTATTCAGATTGGTCAAATTGGCAAGCTCTCATATAAATAGGGAGCAGAAGTAAAGCTTCTGGGACTTCCCTCGTGGTCCAGTGGGTAAGACTCCACACTCCTAATGCAGGCGGCCCGGGTTTGATCCCTGGTTGGGGAACTAGATTTTGCATGCATGCTGCAACTAAAGCTCTCGCATGCCGCAACCAAGGCCCAGCACAGCCAATAAATAAATAAGTCAATAAAAGAGGTGAAGCTTCTAAGGGTCACAGTTCAGCTCTGCCCCCCCCCACATTAATAAATCAAGAAAAGGAATGATTACCTTTCAAAGGAACACTAAACCTTAGAGGGTCAATTTAAAACACATTTGGTATGAGGTAACCGGTGTAAAATTTAAACAGAGCATTAAACTGAATTTGTTCATTAGACGGTAACTACTTTCAAAGAAAAGAAAGGTTTTAGAAGTGAATGGGGGAAAACTTACCACACTATGATAATAAAAAAATAAGGTCTCAAGATGGGACTTTAGCTTTGGGATAAGCTAGTCCTTAGTCCATGTACTGAAATGTGACTAAAGCTCCCTAAACAGATGACACCTTAGCATCATAGCTTTAAAGGGATTCTGAACCTGAGGTCTATGGATAGGTGTGTATAAAATTTTTTGAGATGAGAATTCAAAGTTTTCAAAAGATTCTGAAAGAGGACCTTAACCCAAGAAAAGTTAAAGGTTAAGAAACAACTGATGAAAACTAGTAGATTAGAGGATTCTTTTCTTCTCTCTCTACTTCCTTATGGTACCTCTCTGTCCATAAAGCATCTTTTTTTTTTTTTTTTGCAGTACACGGGCCTCTCACTGTTGTGGCCTCTCCCGTTGCGGAGCACAGGCTCCGGACGCGCAGGCTCAGCGGCCATGGCTCATGGGCCCAGCCGCTCCGCGGCATGTGGGATCTTCCCGGACCGGGGCATGAACCCGTGTTCCCTGCATCGGCAGGCGGACTTTCAACCACTGCGCCACCAGGGAAACCCAATAATGCATCTTTTTAACAACACAGGATGGGGAGAAAACTCTAGTCTTCACGGAGAGAAGTCTCAAGGTACATACTATTAGTACATACAAATGGATGGCTTAAAGGCATACAGTAAATTACTTGATACAATTCTCATCTTAATAAGCCAAAGGGTTACACATTGTTACTTTTTTTCATTGATGGTGAATTGGTCCTGAGAGGCAGGAGTCACAATTTCAAATGTAGGCAGTGGGCAATTACTGTAAATGCAAGAAAAGGGTAGCAAATAAAACGGGAGTAAAGTTCCCTGTATTGTCACTAAGCTTAATACCTGCCTAGTCCCAGTGCCTTTTTAAAAGCTCTATTTACGATAGCCCGGAGATGGAAACAACCTAAGTGTCCATCATCTGATGAATGGATAAAGAAGATGTGGCACATATATACAATGGAATATTACTCAGCCATAAAAGGAAACGAAATTGAGCTATTTGTAATGAGGTGGATAGACCTAGAGTCTGTCAGAGTGAAGGAAGTCAGAAAGAGAAAGACAAATACCGTATGCTAACACATATATATGGAATTTAAGAAAAAAAAATGTCATGAAGAACCTAGGGGTAAAACAGGAATAAAGACACAGACCTACTTGAGAATGGACTTGAGGATATGGGGAGGGGGAAGGGTAAGCTGTGACAAAGCGAGAGAGAGGCATGGACATATATACACTACCAAACGTAAGGTAGATAGATAGTGGGAAGCAGCCACATAGCACAGGGAGATCAGCTCAGTGCTTTGTGACCACCTAGAGGGGAGGGATAGGGAGGGTGGGAGGGAGGGAGACGCAAGAGGGAAGGGATATGGGAACAGATGTATATGTATAACTGATTCACTTTGTTATAAAGCAGAAACTAATAAAAAAAATCAACACACACACACACAAAAAGCATGTGGAGAACTCATTTACAACTAAAAATGTTAACCATCTGTCATGCAATGCAAATGAAATACCATGTTCTACTGCTGTCAACTGACTATGGTGTTTTGTATTTTGGTTGTTTACTAAACTATAATCATACTGTGTTTTTAAAATAATAATAATAGGGACTTCCCTGGTGGCAGAGTGGTTAAGACTCTGTGCTCCCAATGCAGGGGGCCCGGTTCGATCCCTGGTCGGGGAACTAGATCCCACGTGCATGCTGCAACTGACGGTTCGCATGCCACAACTAAGGAGCCCTGGAGCCACAGTGAAGGAGCCCACCTATCGCAGCTAAGACCCGGCGCAACCAAATTAAATAAATAATAAATATTTTAATAATAATAATAATAATAATAATTATAGCATGTGGGTCACACCACCACCCGAAAGAATACTGCCAAACAAAACACAACCCTGGGCCTCTTTTGGCCTAATGGCTTGCCAGTTTCCACCCGTTTCAGACTGATGCTAAAGCTTATCTATAACCTCTTAGTTGGCCCCTTCTATTGCTATATCGTCAATGAGACCCTGCCTTACAACTGGGGGGACCAAATAAACACTCCATGTAAAGTGCTTAGAATAAGTGCTCAAGAAAAGGCGACTTCTCCTCCTTCCCCTGGAGGCTCTCTCCTAGCCTGGTTCTCACGCAGCACATTACCATCAGGTCTCGCATCTCTAGGATCTTCTTACTTGCCCGTTATAAATAACTCCTGAGTTGCTACTCTCTATTTAAAGTTTTCATGTGGTTAATGTACTCCAATAACTTACTTCTTTCCATCTGCCCCTCAATTTCTTCAACTTGCGCAAAATATCCACTTTCTTACCTGGTTTTCCTCTTTATTTCCATTCAATTAACATATCTTATCCTAAAGACCTCTTCCTGAACATAGGGTGCCTTTTCTAGCATTATCCTTCCTCTTGAAAAATGGACATTCAGATATCCACACACTTACAGGGTGGAAGTTTTGCCACAAAATGCCAGGGAAAGATCAAGGGGACCACTTTAACAAAAATAAATGTGAAGTTCTCTAAGTTTTAAAAACCAATTACCTATTTTTAAGTAAAAAACAGATTTTAAAAGTGATACTAAAAAAAAAAAAAAACCAATTACCTAGGCATAAAATAGGAAGATACAACTAAACAATACATGAGAAAAAGACCTGATGGAGTAAAAGTGAAAGCTCAACAGTGTGACGAGACGGCCAAAATAAGCTGATGTCAGCTTAGGAAATGGTGTCTAGAATGTCACCATAGAACGACACAAGAGTTCCATTGTATTGTGAAGTAATTACACTGTATGTGCATTACTATAGTTAGCTCTCAGGATCACATTTTAAAAGAAACATTGGGAAGATGTAACATGTCTAGGTGAAAAAGTAACCAGGTTGAAGAAAAGACTGAAAAATATATCATATGAAGAAAAGAAGAATGTTAAAAAAACATCTGGGGATGTTTCACCTGGAAAGGTTCAGACTTAAAGGATAAGAGGAAAAAGCATTTAAAAAAACATTTTGAATATATTTTGGGCTAACAAGTAAAGGGATTTAGATTTACTCTACATAGCTCAAGACAGAACTATAACAAGAAGTTTTAGTGGTTCTGTTCTCACCTCATAATAAGATCTAACAATAAGAGCTATTTTCAAAATGCAATATGCTGATTCATGAGTAGTAAGCTTCCCATCTCTGGAGGTGATCAAGTAGAAGTTAGCTGACCATCTGTCAGAGATTTTATAAAGGAGATTCCTGAACCTTTTCCAACTGAGATGATGTGACTCTAGATCTTCTGCATTAATGGTTTCATACATGAAAAATTGCAGTTTAACTACTTACCAGATTCTTTTCAATATCTTGATCTGTGTTTACCTCTGAATCAGCTGTCTTAAAGTCAGTCTATAAAGAAAGAAACAATTATATTCAGAACTGTTCAGAGACATTCTAAAAGGCAGAATTGCTCTCGTCCTTTCATGGAGAAATCTGCCACAGGGAACTGAGAAGTTAACTTTTCGCTCTCTCCCCTTACCAGCTTCATAGCAAGAGAACTGTAGTTCTGGCAAATGTCCACTGACATCCATGTAGCATGAAGCATTTACCCCACAAAATAACCTGAACAAGACCCAACATCTGATGGAGAGACAAGCTCGAGACTCAGATAAGAATTCTGGCCCCTACAATTTACTGTGCTCATCCTTCCTGCTACAAAAAAGCACACCAGTCACTAGAAGGCAGGATACACAGTACTTCTTAAGATGTAGGTCAGAGAATTAACAAGGATTCCTCCTGCAAGGTCGAAGGTAGGAAATATGAATGCTAATGACCTATGCTCATCAATTACTCAGTGAAAGTGATTGTATGTAGGTCATGAAGTTCCTGGTCGCCACGATTAGACACGGGCTGTTACTTATTGAACACCAGAATGAAGTCATCACAGAGCACTGTATGAAAATAGTATGAGAGTTGCCAGTAAAAAAACAAGACAGAGTAGTTCTCCACCAACTATGAAGAAATATCTCCTGCCCTCAAAAAAAAAAAAAAAAATTAAAAGCCCAAATTCCGTTTTAGTAGTAGAAACTTGATACTTGACCTGGACGGCAATGTTCTGAGAAAGCTTCAGGGAAGAGCTATCCTGATCATCATCCTGATCCACTCTGACTCCTTCAACCCCATTTGCTGGAGGCACCACAGGTGGGAAATCCAAGCCTGTGTCCCTGCTCCCTTCCTTTAGGATGGAGGCTTGTGGGGCCTTCTCTTCAGGACAATTCCCGGAGGCAAGCTGCTTTGTATCGCACCCTGCCTTAAGAGACCGAGTGGCAGGGTGGAGGCTCTCCCGGAGGCGTGTGTCCCCCTCCTCTCCCGCTGTGCTGGCCACGTCCTTCAAATCAGACTGAGACCCACCGCCAGAGAGACAAAGGGCCGTGGCTATCAAGTTTTCTCCTAAAACCGCCCGGTGCGCTGCTGAAGTGTCACCTGCTGATGAACCAGGATTCTGCTCTGGGTGTTCCAAATGGGCATTTCTGTTATTCTCCTTGGTTATCGTTTGGTTACTTACACTCGACAGAGGCGAGTTCTTGTGCTTCTGTGCAGGGTCTTTGGGGCTATCAAAAACATAAGATAAAAGGTTTCTCTCTTCACCCAATCTTAAAGAGGCTTAAATATATAATACTTTTAACATAACCACTAGAACAAAACTAGACTATATAAACCCCTCCAAATTAGCCAAATGAAAAGGAACTTAGTTTCCACCCAGTGATTTCTGTCCCACACGCAGGGAGTATGGTGTGATGGTGAAGAAGCTGGGTTCAGGAGACACAGCGCAGTGAACAGTCACCCAGAAATGAAGCTGAGGAGCCAAAGGCTTGGGGGGATGCAGGTGAAATAGCCTGCTGTTAGTTAGAATATTTCATTTAGGTACATGTACTAATTTTGTCCCACATATTTTAATAAATAAAATATTGATTGAGAAATATTGTTTTAAATTCCACTCTCGTTTCACAAAAATAATTTTCATTCAGATTCATTTTACAGATCTTTGACCAGAACCACCAACAGCTTTCCAGAGCATAGCATCTTCACTTCAAGTTGCCTGAAGTACAGACAATTTTGAATCCCAAATTGAAGCTGTCAGCAGAACTTTTACCCCAGATAACAAATATACACACACGTATACACTGAAATCATTGTTTTATTGTTTGCTACAACCATTCACCATACTGCTTTTAAGAGATCTTCAAAACCTATTTACAATGACATCCAACATTCACGACTGTAAGTCTTTTACCAGGAATAATGCATGTTAAATTCCTTTGCTATTAAAAAAAAAAAAAAAAAAACAACTGCTTCTGTCAACTATGCCCTTAAGGACTCCAAACTAGTACTGACTGAGGCTTCAGGTCACTGTGCCTTCCTTTCCTCAAGAGTACCTACTGTTGAAAATAAAACAACAGAGAGAGCACCTTGTGACATGAAAAATCTTTATAAATACTCTAAGCTGATTCCTTGCTGGGGGTTAAGTGTGGGGGGGACACTTAATTATAAATTTGGGCAGATACAGTACCTGGGTGTGAATCCTGACTCTGCTATTTACTAGCTGTTTAACTCTGGGCAAGTTACTTAACTTCATCTGTAAAACAGAAGTAATATTACCTACCTGATAAGATTATTGTGGGGATTACATGAGATAAAGCATCTGGTGTATTTAGTTCTGGCACACAGTAAACACTCAGTAAACCTTAGTAAACAGCTAAGGTTTATTATTATTACTAGTAATATGTGTCTGATTTTATTTATAAAATGAAGATCCAAGTTTATGGTTAGGTTTACTGAACATTTTTCCCCATTACCCACTTAATAACAAATAACAAATAATAAATACAAATGTAACAGATTTGTTACATTTATTAAGTACGCTGGAGTCAGACGAGCCTGGGTTCAAACCCTGACTCCAACAAAGCTTGGTAACCTTAGGCAAGTTACTAACCTCTCTGTGTCTCAAGTTCTCTCACCTATAAATGGGAATAATAGCATTAGCACCTACCTGCTGAGATTGTTGAGAGAATTAAATGTGTTAACGCAAATAAAGCTGCTAGCACAGCGTTATCTATTGTATTAGGTCCTTGGTACTCTACAAAAGAGTTGAGGGAGGGGACTTCCCTGGTGGCACAGTGCTTAAGAATCCACCTGCCAGCGCAGGGGACGGGTTCGAGCCCTGGTCCAGGAAGATCCCACATGTCACAGACCAACTAAGCCCGTGCACCACAACTACGGAGCCTGCACTCTAGAGCCAGCGAGCCACAATTACTGAGCCCGCACGCCACAACTACTGAAGCCTGCATGCCTAGAGCCCATGCTCCGCAACAAGAGAAGCCACCGCAATGAGAAGCCCGTGCACCGCAGCGAAGAGTAGCCCCCGCTCGCCGCAACTAGAGAAAGCCCGCGCGCAGCAACAAAACCCAACACAGTCATAAATAAATAAATAAAAATTAAATTAAAAAAAGAGTTGAGGTAGGATACATAGTCAACCTAGTACAACATTATACATAACAATGTTTTAAGCACTGTAAAACAAGGTTGGGTATTCATAATTCCTGTCCTCAAGAGTTTAGCTGGAAGGTGAAATACATACGTGAAGCAGTAAGCCATATTAACAAGGCTATCTATTTACCTATAGATAGACATAGATACATATACACGTGTCTATATACATTAGATATAATGTGTGTGTGTGTATATATATATACACACACACACACTGATGTAACATATAAACATATAGTTAAATAAACAGATAGTGCATGTAGGAGAAGGTGGGAAATGTTTGCATTTTCAAATGAGTTTGACCCCCTGTATTTTAATCTGTTTATTCAACAAATAATTAGCATGCCTGCTGAGTGTCAGATACTGTGCTGGGTACCAGATATACAAATATAGATCAGATAGTCCCTACCTTTAAAAAGCTTCATCTAATGCAATGTCACTAGAGCCAAAAAGGGGAAAGACGAACTACACCTCCGTAAGAAGCCCATCTCCAGAGCCCTTTACCCCAATGAAATCTTCCCAGTTGAGAGTCCCCACGTTACCTTAGACCGTCTGGGAGAACTTCATCTGGTTTGGAAGCACATTCACTAGACGAGGATTCCGGAGGACTGGGAGCAGTGGCCACCACGCCGGCTACCTCAGATGCTGCCATCGTGCTCTGCACATTCAGAAACAAAGTACAAGCTACAAGTTCCAAAATTTCAAAACAAATAGATCTCACCCTCTCAGAATGTCCACACAACAGAGTCATGGCAGGAAACAAACACAAAGAAAAAGTTGGGCTCCAGGAGAAAACACTTAAGGGTATTCTCTAGTAGGATATTAAAAGAGCCATTACATGCAATAGGTCCCAAGGGATATCAATCCTCACACGTCACTATATACGTGTGTGTGTGTATGTGCGTGTGTGTGTGTGTGTGTGTGCAAAGCTTTTTCACTTTAGGAGGAATGCAGTCTCACAGACCATGAGAATCTTCCAGATGATGCACATGCCTACCTACCTGGCCTAGTATCATTTACAAAGGATGTGATTTGGGGCCTAATATCAATAACAGCTTATGTTTTAAAATCATTTTATGGCTGTTACATTAAAAGCATTCTCCGTTAATTTGGAGATGTTCGTGTGAGAGAGAAAAAGCAATATTTTACTGGGCAATCCAAGTATCTTTCACTTTGACTCTGGGTTCCCCACAGATGGGAAAAGTCTGACAACCGCTCACTGAGACTCTTTAGAGTTACTAGAGGTGCCAGAGTATGAGAATCTTGGTTACTCCAGCATGAAAATGAGAAGCTGAAAAACACGGTAATCCAAGTAAGAGATGTTGCAGGACAAACTCACGCCTTCTATGGTGAAGAGGAAGAATAAAAATGAATATTGGGGCGGGGGGGGCGGCCGGGGGGTTGGTGGTGTAACACAGGGTTAGTTTAAATTCTTGTTTTTATTTTAATAGCATCCCAGGTACATCCCTGACCCTCCAAGAGCGCATAGGGCAGGCATGGAGGCTGGGCTGTGTCCACACTTCAGTCCCAGGCCGGAGACCCCCTGTGCCTCAGTTTCCCTCATCAAATTATACGAGGCTCCCGGGAGAAAATGGGCCCCAGATCGCCATTACTGCTCGCACAGGTGCAAACGTCCTGCCCCATCAGAGCCCGGGCCGGGGGTCCTTGGCGCCCGGGAAACAAAACCACAGGGCACGGGTCCTACGTGCGACTCCGTGGCTGAGAGCCCAAAGGGGAGAGGGACAGGGACATCTGGCAGGAGGCTGCGGCAGGGGGCTTTAAGTCGAAGGAGCCAAGGGAAGCCCCGCATCGCAACCCGGCGGCGACCAGACGGCGACGCTGGGAGCGACGGGTCCTCGGGGGGAGATCGGGGGACGGTCGCGAAGGGGACAATGGGGGGAAGCGACGCCGGTGGTCCCGGCCACCCTCCACAGGGGGCTGGCCCAGCCTGCCGCTTCCTCCGGCCAGAGCCCCTCCGCACCTTGCCCTCGCCCCCCGCCCGGCTGCCACCCCCGTCCCACTTCTAGGCCGGGACCCCCGCCCCCCATCCCCGCAGCTCCCTCCACGCCCCCCGCCCCGACCCCAGCCCCTCGCGCCGCAGCCCCCGCCCGCGCGCCCGCCCCACACACACCTCCCGCGCCGCGCCCCCGGGAGGGAAAGGGGGGAGGGACGGGACTCACCTGAGCGGGCGGAGCGGGGGGAGGGGGCGGCCGAGCCTGGGGGGAGGGGTCGAGCGCCGGCCCGCGCGCGACACCTCCCACTTCCGGCGGCACGAGCGGCGGGGGCGAGGCTAGGCCGGCAGAGGAGAGGCCGCGATGGCACTGCGCCGCCCCCGACGGCGCCCTCTGGCGGCCGGAGCCGGCACCGTCAAGGGGTCGCGGACTCTGAGGAAGCCCCTAAGATACTAGTGGACTCTCCCGGGGCGCAGGGACTAAGGGAGATGCGACCGCGAGAAGGAAGGAGACTTGGTGGAGGGAGGACCCCCTCTAGGAAGATTACAGGGAGAGTCGGGGTCATGACGATCAGAGGAAGAAGAGGAACGAGGTGTTTTTAAAGGTCGCAACCGAGATGCCCTTTCCAGAGGACGCCATGAAGGAGAGGACCGTCCCTATAGAGAAGGTCCCTCTTGAAGATGCCCCGAGAACTCGGGGCGGTGGGCCCCCGCGAGGAGCACCCACCACACGCTGCTCTCTTAGTGGAGGATGCCCGAAGGAGCCGGCCCCCTAGAGCTGGTTGCTCCCGGCTGGTCGGGCCTGCAGGGGACCCGTCGCTGATTGGCTGCGCCGCCGGGCGGAAGTGATGCTACTGTCACTGGCTTCTCGGGCTCCCGGGAAGCCGCGAGTTTCCGCAAGGAGGCGGCGGCAGCAGCTGCGGCCAGGCGGGTGAGTTGAGAACTCGGTGGGGGCGGGGCATTGGCGGTCCGGGTGGCCTAGAACTGGGGGGCAGCCGGTGTCTGAGGATGAGGGAGCCGCACAGAGGGCGCCTTCAGCCCCGGCGTGGGGGAGCCCAGGGAGACGGGGCCACGGAGTCTTGGATCCAGGATAGCGTGGGTCCTCTGAGGAGAGGGGCACATTGCACGGGGCAGTCGAGGCCAGGGAGGGGGAAATCAATGAAACTAACCCCGGTACGCAGCCTGGTTTCTAGGAACAGGTGTAGAGGTTGCGAGGAGGACAGTCTCTTGGGAGCAGAATCTTGGACTCTGGGCTGCCCGTATCATTCCTCTTCTCTCTTGGCACCTCAGAGCTGTAAAGACACGCCTAGCAGTTCGGTGAAGTTTGAGATCTACTTTCAGAGGGCGTTTAAGTTTCCTTCCCCAGAAGCCTAGGGTGAGGGCTGGGGTGGGGTTAAGGTACTGCTCTGCCAGAGGGACTGGAGGGTGTAGTGGTCAGGTTTCTCCTCTCTTCCGGAAATCTATGGGCTCTACTGAGATTGAAGGAGCCTGCCTAGTTGGGTCACTATCAGGCTATCTAACAAGATTTTTGTATGCACACTGGGAAGGACACCTGAATATCTTGGGACAGTCGAGGCTGCTGGAGCGCAGGGAGAAATTTGCCTGGGAACCTCAGAAGAAAAGAGAGAAGGAGATATGTAGATTTGGGGAGGGAAATGTTAGGTGGCGGAGGTCCCCTTCTCCCTTTCCAAAGAGACTTCGGTAAAATACCCATGTTTCTGTAATGTTTTGAGACTAATCCATTTGCGTATGTGTGTGGGTACTAAGCCCTACCTCAAGGTGACCCCCCTACACCCCACTCCCGTAGAGAGCAGATGCTTCTGAAGCCCAGCCACCAATAGGGACACACATGTTCTGCCACCCATTCACCTGACTCTGTCCCCCACAGTTGTCCACCAGTTCTAATTTGGCCCTTCTGTCAAACCATGGGTGGCAGTCCCAGGTTCAGAGCTTGAGCCCTCACTTCTCAGCCGACTTGCTGAGCTAGTGACTAAGAGTAGCCCTTTAGTGCTGCTTTCCAATCACCCCTTCTCCCCAGGGTGTCCACTTGCCTCTTACGCCTGTTCAGTTTTGTTTGCATGCTCGGGTTTTCCCCATTTCACCCGCCTCCCGCCTACTCTTACTTCCCCTGGCATCCTTCACAGGTACAGAAATCAGGAAGTTAGCTACCACCCGGACTTCTAGGGAGCAGTACCACCTACTTTTTCAAGAGGGGTTTTTGCTAAGAGCTCAAGCCCTCTTCTAGGCATCTAGGAAAAAAAGAAAAGAGGATGGCCTGATGTTTAGGTCGAGAAGTACGGTTTCTGGGTTATGTACTGATCTGGCCTTACTGTACCAGTTCGGTTCTAGTCTGTGACCTATTTGGGATTCCTGGAAATGATACTTAATCATTTGCAGTTTCTTTGGTCACGGGTCCTAGAGTTCATGGCCAGCCTCTGCTTGCTCCACTGGGTTTGGGAGGACACCATTTCTTGTTTTCTTGGGGCCTACAGGTCTGCAGTCTGTGCCTGGAGTCACCACTGCTCACAGCGAAAGGGATGCCTTTTCTCCGTTTGCACAAAATGAGCGTGAGGTGGTTAGCCAGACCAGGAGCTCAGCCTCACTCAGGGTCCAGGTGGGAACGGGGCCCCACTGCGGGGAGTTAGCCCTCAGGACAACGGGACCAAGAAGTCAGCTGGGGAAAGATTTCTGTCCCCTCTAAAGAAGGGAGGAGGGTCTCTTCTAAAGAACGGTCATGACTCTGCCGGGAATTTGCAGGAGTCCTATGACTTTTGAGCCCTTTTCGTGGCAACAGTGGGAAAGAGCAGCACGGTGCCTGTTAGACAACCTGCTTTAGTATCTAGTGATAATCATGCCACTGAGGGACCCACCGGGGTTCGTGCTGGCCCACACTGCCCCTGGGGGCTTATCCCTGTTGGTCAGAGATAACTGTGAATAACAGGAGAGGATCACCTGTTTAATGATTTAAAAGGCATGGCTTGGGGATTTCCAGGTGTGCCATGTTATCGCGCTCTTACCTCTGATGTCCTTTCTCTTTGTCTGCAGCCTACTGCTCTGATGCCCAAGGGGAGGCAGAAAGTGCCACACTCAGATGCCCCCCTGGGCCCCAGGCCCACTTGCCTCTGCCTGGAGCTAGCCGGGCTCTTTCTACTGCTTCCCTGGGTGATGGGCCTGGTGGGGGCAGGTGGGCCTGGGGCCCAGGGTCCAGAGGGGCTGAGCTGGGCGGTGCGTGTGGACAGCCCAGAAGGCGAAAGGGAAGAACAGTCGCTGGAGCAGCGGGCAGATGCCCTGGCCCAGGCGGCAGGGCTGGTGAATGCAGGACGCATCGGGGAGCTCCAGGGGCACTACCTCTTGGTCCAGCCGGCAGGGCACCAGCAGGCCCCGCAGGTGGAGGCCGTCCGGCAGCAGGTGGAGGCCGTGTTGGCCAGGCACGAAGCTGTGCGCTGGCACTCAGAGCAGAGGCTGCTCAAGCGGACCAAGCGCAGCGTCCACTTCAATGACCCCAAGTACCCGCAGCAGTGGCACCTGGTGAGTCCAGCCCTGCAGCTTCTGGCTTCAGATGGCTAGGCGGGGGGTACCCGGTGCTTTAGTGGGCTCTTGTCTGTGTTACTCTTCAGTGGTCCCCATCCTTTGCCTGAGGAGACATTTCTGTGGGCTTCCACAGTGGGCTTCGTCCTCGGGCTCCACCTTCCCTGTGCTCATATCCAGAGAGCCGGCGGACTGCCATGGCAGGACGTGGGTCCTGGGACCAGGCTGCCTGGGCCGCCTGCCACTGACTAGCATGTACCTTTGGGTGCACTGTTTAACCTCTCCGTGCCTCAGTTTCCCTTTCTGTCAAATGGAGATTGTAATGGTTATGGTTATGGTTAAGTGAACTAATGTACTTGTGGCCACATGGGAAACACTTTACAAGAGTTAACTAGTAACATTATATTATACGGTGTTAATATAATGTATATCATATGGCCTGCGAATTATATTATCCAACCCTTGACCCTAGCCACCATCTCACCCTTACTGCCCGTGAGTGATGCCAGGCTTTCCTGGAGACCTAGGCTGTGGCAAAGCTCTCACGTGTCCCTCCTTAGCTCTGTCCCCACCTACCCTTATTGGTCTACAACCTCTCTCTGGCTACTTGACGGTGGCCAAGAGTGCACAGGGGCTGCTCACTCTAACTTGTCTCTCTATGGGCTACTCTGTGTGACACTGGATTCCCAGGGCTCAGAGAATAGTTCCTGACCCTGTCTCTCCTGCAGAATAACCGGCGGAGCCCCGGCAGGGACATCAACGTGACGGGTGTATGGGAGCGCAATGTAACCGGGCAAGGGGTGACCGTGGTGGTCGTGGACGACGGTGTGGAGCACACCATCCGGGACATCGCACCCAACTATGTGAGTGGCACTGGAACGACCCGCCCCCCGCTGGGCCTTAACCTGGTTCTTTTTTTTTTTTTGCGGTATGTGGCCTCTCCCGTTGCGGAGCGCAGGCTCAGCGGCCATGGCTCACGGGCCCAGCCGCTCCGCAGCATATGGGATCCTCCCGGACCGGGGCACGAACCCGCGTCCCCCGCATCGGCAGGCGGACTCTCAACCACTGTGCCACCAGGGAAGTCTTTACCTGATTCTTGATGTTCCCTCAGGCCTGTCCCCTTTCTTAGAGGTCATTGGGCCAAATAAAAGGGCCTGGAAGGTGGGATGGTGTTCTTTATCTACTCCTTTTCCGCAGCCAGCCTTCCAGCCTGGTAGCTAAGACACAGGACGTGGCTCCATCTCAGCAAGGGAGACACTTCCTGGTTTCTGCTGCCGTTCCCTGCCCTGGGGAGTAAGGAGTGGCCCCTGCGGGCAGCTTCCCTCTCTGCACAAGTTCCTTAAAGCCTGACTTTTAGGTAGCCCCAAACCTCTTTTATCCCAGGCTTCCCACACCATGGAAGCGGCTCCTAGGCACATTTCTATAATGGCCAAGAGAGAAATTTTCCAAGAGCTGCAGCACTTCTCAGTTTTGCCTCAAGGTGTCCTGTCCTCATATCTCACAGCCCATGTGGTTTGCAGAGATGGGCGCACAGTGCTGGCTTAGAGCCCCCAAATCCCAGTTCCCCTCTCTCCCTGAGCTCCAAGACCTGACCCCTTGTAACCAGCGAGTGACCACATGCCCCGCCTGTCCCCCCCCACCCCGCCTTGTTTCAGAGCCCCGAGGGCAGCTATGACCTCAACTCTAACGACCCTGACCCCATGCCCCACCCGGATGTGGAGAATGGCAACCACCACGGTACGAGATGTGCAGGAGAGATCGCTGCCGTGCCCAACAACAGCTTCTGTGCCGTGGGAGTGGCGTATGGGAGCCGCATAGCAGGTACCTCCAGTCCAGTCTCGGTACCTTCCTCCTGTGACAGCTGTCCATCCTCTGTCCCTCCCCCATGAATTCCGACCCGACTTTATTTCACTCTCAACACACGGCAGAAAGCAAAGGTTAAGCTTATAAATAGGTGTCTGCAGGACATATCGGTTCATTGATTTTTTTTCAATGCACTGTGTTTCCAACATGTTTTTAGCAGTGAACCCCACTGTATAAAACAGCTGAAAGTATGAAATGCTCTGGATGGGAGATGGAGGCCCAAGCCCCACCTACTCAGACGACTCTTCCCTTTTTCTGATCATGGTTATGCCCTGTCAATGCTCAGCTCATTGTGATGATAACTCCTTGTACTCATCCATGCTGTGTTTGTATTTTCATGGTTTACCAAGTGCCTCCTGGTCTGCCCTTCCTCCTTGACCGCCGTGTGTCTGTGGAGGCCCCTCTCCCTTCTCCCAGCTCTCCAGTTCCCAGCCCTTCTGATGGTCACCGTCTGCTCTCCATCCTTTCAGGAGAGCGGAGCAGCCCTGGCCCCCGCTGGGGTGGTACTACGGCTCCTCTGCCTCTCGGTCTTTGTCCATCGAGGCAGAAGGTGAAGGGGATGAATGGGGACACGCTGTCCGCGTGATTCCTCATAAATGCTTGGGACCTGCATTTCCGAGGTTAGAATAGATTGGCTGTACTCCTCTTACACTCCAGCAGAGGTCAGCAGCCCTCTCTGTGAATGGGGCTACAGAGGGAGCCAGAAACTTTCAGGGCCCAAGTCCCTTCTGAAAGCTCCATTCCGCCCTATGTGGTCACCAGGATGTGACCCACCCCATTTTATTGGGTGAGATCAGACATCCACGCGAGGAGTAATGCTGATGAGTACCATCTATTGAATGCCCTGTGTGTGTCAGGCACCGCTGCAGTGTTTTACATGGTGAAGGATGCACGTAAGAAGGGGACCCTGGATTCCCCACGTTCTAGGCTCCGCATCTTCCCACCGGACCCCAGGACCCTTAAAGTCTAAGATGTAGCATTATGTTAAAAAATATTTCTGGACAGGTACATGCACATGGTATAAAAATTCAAAAGATCCAGGAGCACTTAGACGGAAAAGTAAGTCTCCGCCGGGGGGCCCCGCAGCACCCAGCTCCCCGTCTAGGGGACCAGCATTATTGAGCCGGTATGGCCTTCACCGCCTAGGTATCCGGGTACTGGATGGACCCCTGACAGACAGCATGGAGGCTGTGGCGTTCAACAAGCACTATCAGATCAATGACATCTACAGTTGCAGGTGAGGCGGAGCCAGGAACAAGGTGAGGGGGCCAGAGGCTCGGGCACTGGGCGAATCCTCCAACCAGAGAATGGCAGGATGGGCTGACTCGGGCAGGTCCCAGCGGGGCTCTCCCCACTGGGTTCAGCCTGTAAGTCCACTGCCCTCATTTCTCCAGACCCCCAGCGTCTGGGTTCTCAGTCTTAAGCCCCACGTCACCCCAGTACAGGTTGCCACACGAGGAGTGCTCCATCCTGCCTCGTGTTTATCTGGTTATCAAACTCAGAAGGCTCTGGAAGAAATTGGGCATTCCTTTCCAACCACAGCGGAGCTGGACACCCAGCACCAGGCCCCCTCACACCACCCCCCAGAAACACACCTGCAGCTCCAGGTTACGGTTATGGCGGGGAGGGGGTGTTTGATAAGGAGGGGCCGAGGCTGGGCTGCCCCCCAGCACTGACGGCACCTGCTCTTCCCCAAGCAGTGTCTCCTGTAAATGCACGGCGTTGTCCACGTGGACATTTCCTTTCAGAGAGAGAATGGAGAACTCCTCAGACCCGAGAGCTTTCACAGATACTTCCCTGTGCTCTGCCAGCAAGCCTAGCGTTAGATTCCCTAGGTCCCACCCATCTGTGCCACTCTGTACTCCCCGGGGACCTGAGAAAGGGTTTTTAGGGTCAGGTTAAAGTAGTCGTTAACTGGGAAAGTTTCCAAGGACAAGAAGAGCTTTAGCACGTACTTCTGTTTTCCACTTTGGAGTGAGGGCTGGACCTTTGACCCCTATGTCCTTTCATCGTGGGAGCCCTTGGGAGGAGAGGAAGGGCCCAGGCGGAGGGATGGCCAGCTGAGGCTGGGGGGCCTGGGTGGGCAGCCACAGCCTGGCTCTGGCTCTTCCCACTGGGTATCTCTCAACAGCTGGGGACCAGATGATGATGGAAAGACAGTGGACGGTCCCCATCAGCTTGGGAAGGTAACTGGGGACCGCGTGGAGACTTTGGAGACCTAGGGCCCCCTCTTCATTCCGTTCCTGGAACTGCTCCCGCCCCACCCCCATTTGCAGGGCCACACCTACCATGTAGCCCAGGCACCTCCTCTGGGGAGAGCGCCCCTGACCTGGGGTTGGGGGAGTGTGGAGGGCGTTCTCAGAGAGAACTGGAGCAGTGCTTTGAGATTGTTTCGCTCTGGTTGTGTGCTTGGCTCCCCATTTCTGGCCCTACCCTCTCTGATAAGCAGAGCCTGTCCACCATATAGCTGTTCCGCTAACAGCCTCTTCCCCTTGAGTCCATCTTTAAATCTTTCTCCCGTGTCCAGTGCCCTTGGCTTTTTTTCTTTTCCTTCTAGAAGGGGAGGAAAGAATGAGCGGCATGGAGGTTGGGGTCTTCCTATGAACTCCTCAACTGACCTGGACGTTTTGTCCCTCAGGCTGCCTTGCAACACGGGGTGATCGCTGGCCGCCAGGGCTTTGGGAGCATCTTCGTGGTAGCCAGTGGCAATGGGGGCCAGCACAACGACAACAGCAACTACGATGGCTACGCCAACTCCATCTATACAGTCACCATAGGTAGTGGCCTGACGGCCCCGAGTGTGCATGTGTGCTCACGCCTGTGTGTGTGAGAGAGAGAGACACTCAGTGGTGACGGGACTGTGTATGTGGGTGTGCCCCCAGCTTCCATGTGTCTGTCTAAAACTGTACGCATGATCTTCTCTTCAGGCTCTGATAGTTAGGAGGGACTAGCCCTGCTCTCAGAGGATGTCAGGACTTCCTTAGAAGTCATACCCCAGAGCACTTTCCACCCATCATTTGGGATACCCAGCCCAACCCCCCGCCTCCACTCCCCACAGCTGCTTAGGCCTCTGCTTTGGCCTCTCTTCCATGGGTCCCTTCCCTCCTGCTTGAAGCCTTCCCTGACCCCCAAATGCCCTTTACCTGTGCTCCCTCCCATAGCATTTACCATCCCGGTTGTTTTCATTTACTTACCCGACCTCCTCCCTGACTATGGGCTCCTTGAGATCAGGCCTGTGCCCTTCTCCCATGGCCCCCATGCCTCACACAGTGCGCGACTCACGGTAGATAATTGGTAAATGTTGAGGAAAATGCATGTGCGAATGGATAAGTAGGTATTGAGGTGGAACGCCCCCCAGGTTCACCCTGGAGCCTGTTGAAAGAATGGTCTTAGGGTGCAGAATACCCTCTGCCTTTTGAGGCTGCCTGTCCTGGTGAGGAGTGTGGGTACTTGAGGGACTTGGACCACTGAGATCATTTTTTAAACTCAGGACAACCCCCCGGGTGATAACTCAGAGATGACTCTGATGTTGTCAGGCCCTTATCTCTGCTCCCATTTCCCCTACTCTGTCCCCAGGTGCTGTGGACGAGGAGGGACGGATGCCTTTCTATGCAGAGGAGTGTGCCTCCATGCTGGCGGTCACCTTCAGCGGTGGGGACAAGATGCTCCGGAGCATCGTAAGTGCCCCCGCCGGGCCCTCAGGTTCCTCTTCCCTAGCAGATCTGTGTCCCTAAGGGTCTGCCCCTGTTGGAAGAATGGAGCTGAGGACTCTAAATATATCTGTGTAAAGGGGTTTTATCTTTAAAAATTGAACTTACCAATATGCATGTTATCATAGGAATCACTCTATCACATTGATTAAGTATCACATTGAGGGCTCCCCTGGTGGCGCAGTGGTTGAGAGTCCGCCTGCCGATGCAGGGGACATGGGTTCGTGCCCCGGTCCGGGAGGATCCCACATGCCGCGGAGCGGCTGGGCCCGTGAGCCATGGCCACTGAGCCTGCGCGTCCGGAGCCTGTGCTCCGCAACGGGAGAGGCCACAACAGTGAGAGGCCCACGTACCGCAAAAAAAAAAAAAAAAAAAAAAAAGTATCACATTGATTGAAATGTCTTCCTTTGGTAGAATATGGTCTTTGGCTAAATTTCTGTGACCTTTATAAAAAAAGGATCATCATTCCACTGCTATGCAGCCCTTATGTCAATACCGTGAGCTCTGTTCCTGTTCCTCCTTGGGAGTAAAGCTAGAGGTTGTCGGCCCTGAATGGGCAGGAAAAGGAGTCAGGAATGTCTCAGTCAGCCCGAGAGACAGCTCTTTCCTTGGAGCTGGAACTGGAGCCACAGCAAACAAGAGGTCGGAGCAAGGGAGTGGCGTTTCTCAAGCTGTGGGAACCTGTGAAAGAATTCAGGGTCCAGTGCCTACACCCAGCTGGCTGAGCTCCATCCCGTCATCCTAGAGCTCCCTGCCTGTCCCCAGTTCCCCTAACAGAGTGATCCGGGGACAAGGGGCTCTCTGGCAGAGCTGGGCTGCAGCCAGGTGGTGTCACGTTTCTCCAGTGGCTCTGGGTTGGGAGCACTCTCCGGGGCCATTGGGAATTCGGCTGCTTCCTCTGGCTCAGATTCACTTTCCCAGACTGAAATTCTGTTTTGCCACTAAATGACTTCTGGTCAGCACAGTGTTTTAAGGCTCAGGGCCCGGTGACCCCAGCCCCTTTCCCCACCCCGTGGGCAGGAGGCTTCACTCAGCAGGTGGGGGTCTGGGTGCAGAGGGCACCGCCCACGCCCACCCCAGGCCAGGCTGGGTTGGGAGGAAGAGCAGGAACATCCTGGCAGAACTCTCGGGAACCCTCTCGACCCGGCCCCAGCGAGGGACCATGAAGGCTGGCGAGCATAATGGTTCCTCTCACTGTGCACTGCCTGCCTTTCTCCTCCTGACGCAGCTCCGCGTCTCACCCCCGCCCCTACCACGTTCCATCTGAGCTATAATTTGTCCGGAAATGAAAAGAGAGTTTGTTTAGCCAGGCTCCCATCTTTGGGACGCTCTTGCCTTGGAAACCAGTTGCCAGTTTCTGTTCAATGATCAGCTCGGTGGGGCTGCCTTCTGAGGGCGGGCACGGAGGTACAGGCTGCCCACCGTCTGCTGCCCGGAGCCCTTCCCGGCCCTTTCCAGTGGCTGCTCGGGGCTCCTGCCACCACAGGCAAGTTCACGGGCCTCACAGCTACACACTAGGCTGTCAGTGTGAGGCTGTTTCCGTAACAGGAAAAAATCAACCTGCTCCCTGGCACAGACCAGGCTTTCCACCCTCACTGAGACCTCCACTTGGAGAGTTTTTGCCTCCTCTTCCGTGCGCACGATGTCTGAGTGAAAATGACATCTCTTGGCAGCTGCTGTAACAGCTGGAAGGCGAGCAGTGAGTACAGTGGAGAAAGGGCAGCTCTTGAGAGAAGTTAGCACCTTGGTATCTGACCCAGGAGAGAAGCTTGGAAGAAGATTTTCTGGTCTTAGTATGGGCCCACGGCCTGGAGCAGATTTAGGCAGGGCTCCCCTCGGCTAAACCCTCTGTAGCTCCAGGGTGGATTAGAGCCTGAAAAGAACTGGATGCCAGACAGATGCCGTGTCTCCCTGACCCCCGCTGTCACCTCCCACATCAGGACCACAGGTGGAGAAGGGGGGACTCATGGAAACCACCCGAGGCACCAGGCCCAGAGCGGGGAGGCAGCTCGGCCTGTGGATCGCCCCGGGCCAGGGTGGGCAAGGGGTGTAGATGCTACACCCATGCTGAGCCCACGGGTGGGCAAGGGGACAGCTTCCTCTCCCTGGAAACACACTCCCTTTGTTCGCACGGATGTCACTCCAGGCCCTGTCGCTGAGCTGCCAAGTTGGATTTCCTCAACTGGTGCCGTCACTGTTGTCCCCGCTCCAGCTGGGGCCCAGGAGCTCCCGGCCACTTCCTCTGTCTCCAAGGGCTGCGGGGGCTGGAGGGGTGGGGCTGGGGGTGGGTGGAGGATTTGGGAAGGGGTCACCAGAGGAGCCGGAATCAGTAAACCATCCTCTGCACGTGAGGCCTCTCCCCTCTCTCTAGCTCCTTTCCGCCCCCTCCCCCGCCGTAACCAGACCCGCAGAGTAACTTTTTAATTCTTCTCAACTCTCCAGAGATTCTCTTGTCCGGCGAAGAAGAAGGAAGAGTCTCCTTCGTCCCGACCTGCTAGACATGCAGCTCTCGCACCGGAAGGGCCCCCGGAGGCTCGCGCTGAGGCCCAGCCCCGCACCCCTCCCCCCACAGCACCTGGGAACTCAGTCCCTAACCCAGTCCCCGTCCTCTCCATTCCGCTTCCCAGGTGACCACAGACTGGGACCTTCAGAAGGGCACAGGCTGCACCGAGGGCCACACGGGGACCTCAGCCGCGGCCCCTCTGGCGGCCGGCATGATAGCCCTGATGCTGCAGGTACGGCCCTGCCTCACGTGGCGTGACGTGCAGCACATCATCGTCTTCACAGCCACCCAGGTGAGATCCTCGCAGGTGGACAAATGGCCTGGCCCAGCCCACGTCAGACTTTCGGTCCCAAGGACTCGGAGGTTTCAGGAGGCTTCAGATTCTAGGTGTCCCAGACGTTAGGTGCCAAATCCCATCCAGAGTTGCGTGTGCACGGAACAAGTGTGGGGACCCCACCAAGACCACAGACCTAAATTCGCTCGCACCTGTTCTGCTGCTGCCCTTTTACCTGCAAAGGAGAGCTCTGGCTGGGCTCCTGACTCTGGAGCCTAGGGCTCCTGGCTCCCTCTCTAGAAACAGGCCATTGGGCTGGTGACATCACAGGCCTTTGCCCTTTTGTCCCAGCTTTTCTTGGGGGATCCATTCCTAGCAGCCTTGGTGGGAGAGTCTGGACTGGATCAGCTAGCAGGGCTAGCAGGGAAACTTAAAATCCAAGAGACTAACTGGGACCCCTGTCCTCTCAGTATGAGGATCGCCGCGCGGACTGGATCACCAACGAGGCCGGCTTTAGCCACAGCCACCAGCACGGGTTTGGCCTGCTCAATGCTTGGAGACTTGTGAACGCAGCCAAGGTGAATAGGTGTCCTGCGTGGAATGACGAAGGAGGTGGGGAGAATGCCTAAGACACTGCCTGGCACGTCGTAGGTGTTTAATAAATGCTCGTTCATCTGAGACCCATTTTACAAATGAAGAAGCAGGCTCAACACTATAATTAAAGTTTCTAAACTATCGGTGGAGAGTAAATGGGACCTGAGGATCGTTTGGAACCCTCAGGGTGCTTTGACCCTCATCTGCCGTCCTGGACACAGCATTTCCTTGCTTTGGTGCCATAGGGAGCAGTCCAGGTGGTCCGCAGGAGCCTCAGGAGCGAAAGAAGGTGGTGAGGAGGGAGAAATAAAAAGAGCAGCGCCCTAGGGGCCAAGTAGATGAGAGTGGGTGTGTGGGGTCCGTCTTGTTTGTTCATTCGCCGTCCCCCCTTCCTTTCATAGATCTGGACGTCTGTCCCTTACTTAGCTTCCTACGTCAGCCCCGTGTTGAAAGAGAACAAGGCTATCCCACTGTCCGCCCGCCCCCTGGAGGTCCTGTGGAATGGTAAGCAGTCAGCAGAAAGGGGGTTAATCATGGGCCTGAGGTTTGGGGCGGGGTGATGGAGAAGCTAAACTCATCCTCCCTGCCGGATCCTACCCCCTTCCTTTATGAGCTGAGCTCCAGCCAAACCTGTGGAGTTTTCTTTGACCATTTTAGGACATGTTGCTGCTTCTGAGTTGGCTGGCCCCCTGGCTGCTTAAATGAGACCTTTCTCCTGAGTTACTGGTGGTGGAAAGGAGCTGCCGAGCAAGCGATTAGGAAGGCTGGTGGGAGGGCTGGGGCTGGGACCTGGGAGACAAGGCACGAGCTGAAAGACTTTCCTTTGACTTCCATGCTAGGAACTTGCCAGACGATTCTCTGCAACCTGGTGGCCTTTGGATGGAATGAGGGAGTTGAGAATGTCTTCCTTTGATTCTCAGGCTTGTCTAATACAGAGAGAGTCAGCTGGGGCCTGTAGGGGGAGGACAGAGGAGTCCCCAGAGGGCTCCCTAGACTGTGGTGGCCCTCCCTCTGCCCATGCGTCCATCACGCCTGGGGCCACTAGGACTATCCGAAGAGGTGAGGGCCGTGTGTTGTCAGTCAGAGATGTCGTCTTACGTTCAGCACAGAGGTTGAACCCCTTCCCAGAGAAGAGGGCTGCTGGATTGGGATACTTGAGCAAGAGGATCTTCTGTCTGCAGATTTCCCGGACTTCCCACTGGGGAGTTTTCCCTACCTCCAGTTCCTTGGGGATTTTTTTCCTCAAGGATTTTTGACAGGCAGAGTTATTCACTAATTTTTGTGAAGATTGGAGCATGTCATGCTTTGTGCCCAAATGGAACTGTTTTCGCATTTCCCATCCTCCTAGGAAGTGTTCAGACCAGAACAATGGCAAAAGGAGGAATGGCCAAAGATGGGAGCATGGAGGAGAGGGTGGAGACGGCATCCCTGGGGTGGAGGTTTCACTGGGAATAGTCCCGTTGTTTGTCTCCCTAACCATGTCCAGCACTTGCCCAGTTTCCCCTCTACGTGGAAGGAAATCCATGGGCCCAGTTCATTGCATTTTCCGTAAAAGGAATGCTATCTTGGAAAGGGCATAAAGCATCAGCCAAGGCAGAGAAGTGCAGGAACATTCCCAGGAATGCAGTTCAGTAGGAACCTCGGGGCTGTGCACTTGCATGTCTTGGGGACAGTATGTCTTTTAACTTTTACCTCCCATCCAGGGCTGCTAGCCCGCAATCGCATCCATCAAATGAGCGGGTCGACTTAGGGTCCTTCCCAGCTTCATCATCTTCTGCTTCCCACTAACCAGGGATGTTCCCCGGCATGTCTAACAAACTTCCCTCGGTATAGAGGCATCTGGCAGCTGCTTGTTTGTCACTAGGAAGCAAGAGAAAGAAGGACAGGTTGTCCTGGGCAGAGGAGAGTGGGAGGTGGGATATTGGGGAGAGAAGGATGGAGAGAAGGGAGGTGAAGACTCAGCGAGTTTTGCTAATGGAGCCCTTCGTTGGTTTGGAGGGCAGTAAGCGGACTGCCGAGCTTCAAGGTCAGCAAAGGTGTCTTCCCCTCTGTTGTGACTCCATCCACCCCTGAGCAGACAGAACTGAAGGTCCACGCTTGTGGGCGTGCTTGGAGGCTGCAGAAAGTTCACATAGAGCTGAGCAACTTAGTCCCGGACAGTTAGTAAACCTCTTTCCCTATAGCCAAGCAACAGTCTTTCCCACCAAGACCCGGGCGAGTCAGTGTCCAAGGGCTGGAAGGTGAATTTTTTTGTGAGGTAGAAGGAACTGAACATCCCTGAGATGGTAAAGGGGTGCAATACCACTAAGACTCTGGAGCAGTGGTGTCCAAGAGAACTTTCTACAATGATGAAAATGTTCTCTATCTGTGCTGTGCAATTCATGTGGGGCTATTGAAGATTTTAAATGTGGCTCGTGTGGCTGAGGAACTAAATTTGTGTGTTATTGTAATTGAATTTAAATAGCTACATGTGGCTGGTGGCCACCTTCTTGGGCAGGGCAGCTCCAGAGCAAGACAGGAGGAGGATGTAGGGGGAAGGGGATTGGAGCCCCTGGTTCCTTTAGCTCTGACTCTGGGTCTGAAATCTCTACCAGAGGGTGGGAGGAAGGGCGGGGTTTGGGAGGAGTATCCAAAACACAAGGGAGCCTGTGTGTATTTACAGAAGATTCCTGAACACCACTTGCAATTACCCTTTTGTCCTTGTTTGCAGCCCGAGTGCTGGCTCCCCCTCTGGCCATGCTTGAGTCCTGTTCCTTCCTGGCTCTGAATCTTCCTCTTCTGCCCAGTCTTTCTCTCCCCACTGATTCCTCCTCCTTCAAACACCCTCCTGAGCGTCTGTTAGGAAACACCTTTAAGTCCCTGCCCCCCTCCAACCAGTAACCTTTTCAAATGAATTAACCAAAGCAGTTGCTCGCCTTTTTCACACCCTCTCCACCGCTGAAGACTTAACTCCATCACTCACAATGCCCCGTCTCCTGCTCAGACCCAGGGGCCAGCTCACAGCCCATCCTTCTCAGCCCTCTTGTTCTCTGACCGGACTAAGGAGACCTGTGTGGCAGCCTCCCTCCTCCTGCGGCTGCAGTGACCTCCTTTGCTCCGTGGCCCTCTTCTGGCTTCTCTGCGCAAGGAACTTGGTTTTTCTGTTCGCTCTCCTCACTACTCCCAAACCATGAGTGCCTTCTACGACTCATTCCATGGTCTTGACCCTCCCTCTACGTTTTCTCCCTCGACGGCGCAGCTGTGTTTATGGCTTCAGCTGCCACCTCTCCACAAATGATTCCTAGATCAACTTCTCTTATTCTGATCCCTAACCAGTGAGAGAGGTAGAGATTTTTCTAGCTTCCACAAGATTATGGGCAAATAAACCCCTGGGATCTTCGGGGCGGGGTGGGGCAGGGAGAGGGCGGTTGAAAAAGACCCCAGCTTGCCAAAGGCAAAATAATATGATGATCATCATCAGCTAAGATTTGAGTGCTTTTTTAGGTGCCAAGCACTGGCTTAAGGATTAACTCATTTAATTCTAATAAAATAATTCTCGTGTTGCCCCATGGCTGGCCACCCAAGTCCCTGTACACCCCAGTAAGGAAATGCATGTAACGTGCCACAACGTACACATGCTAACACAGACAAGCACTCGTGGGGCTCCTTTTGGATTCCATTCTGTTCTGTCGTGCTCTATAACGTGTCATTTACTCTCTGTTAGGCCCTTATCTTCCATGTTAACACTCTCCTTCAACTATGCCAGGAATATTTTCCTCCGTCTTTCTATTCCTAAATCGCTGTGAGCTGTTGGATATCCCATCAATACATTACGTTTAAAATGTACAGCATCTTAGATTTCATTATCACCTATCGAAAGCCAGCTTGCTTTCCAAGTTTCTCTCATTTCCGTCTGTGCCATCACCATTCCCTAGGCTCCCAAACTTGAAACTCGGGAGTTTTCAATCCCACTGTGTCCCTGGCCTCTCCCCAGGTCTTCCTCTAGCCCTCGCAATTTTGTCTTTCATTTATTCCTCTGAAATGTCTCTTGACTGACTGACTCATTCATTCTACAAGTGTGTGAGACCTACCTCATCCCAGGCACTGTACTAAGTTCTAGGGATTCAGAGATAAGACACGACTCCTGCCCTCAGAGAGCTGCTCCCAGTCTGGTAGGGAAGACAGTCCCTCGTGCAGGTAGAGCGCAGTGTTACGAGCACTGCAGTGGAGGTGGCGTAGGTGCCTCTTGCCACCCGGGAAGACACAGGAGGGTTCTCAAAGCAACTGAGATTGACCCGAGTCCCACCAGGTAAGCTAGCCGGGGGAAGAGGCGAGGAAAGGGACATCCAGGCAGCAGGGGCAACACGTGCAGAGTCGACGGTATCTTCAGGGAGCCCAAGTCATGTGGTGTGGCTGGAGCGTGGCTCTTGACTGGCAGAGGAAGACTGGAAACTCAGGTGGTAGGGCCACATGGAACTGTGTCTGCCATGGTAAGGAGTTTGGCCTTTATCTTGAAGTTTGTGGGGAGCCTTCGAGGTCAATTATCACCAATTGATGTTAGCAGTAAGGGAGAAGGAGAGCAGTCAGAGATTCCCGAGGCTTTATCTTTTAGAGATACATGGGAAATCTTCACCAATGAAAGGATGTGATGCCTGGCAATTCTGTCAAAAGAATCTGGGGGAGGGGCTTCCCTAGTGGTGCAGTGGTTGAGAGTCCGCCTGCCGATGCAGGGGACACGGGTTCGTGCCCCGGTCCGGGAAGATCCCACATGCCGCGGAGCGGCTGGGCCCGTGAGCCATGGCCGCTGAGCCTGCGCGTCCAGAGCCTGTGCTCCGCAACGGGAGAGGCCACAGCAGTGAGAGGCCCGCATACTGCAAAGAAAAAAAAAAAAAGAATCTGGGGAGGGGAAGAAGTGGGGATCATCGATGAAATGAGATTGGCCATGTATTGGTAGTTATTGAAGTGAGGTATTGAGAACATCTGTTCTCTCCATATAATAGGTCTGAAACTTTCTATATTAAAAATTTGTATATAAAGGTGTACGTATATAGATGTACGTCTATATACATACACCTATATATATAAAGATTTCTAAATTTTTAGCTGGAGTCCTTGATTAGATGGTGGTGCCATCACATGAGATTAAGAACCCAGGAGGAAGAAGAGGTTTGGGCAAGGACTATGGAGTGTGAAGAACTGAGGAAGAGAATTTGGGCTCTGCTGTGTTTGAGGCTTCTATGCAACATCTAAAGGTTGTATTCAGAAAGCAGTTGAATAAATAAGTTTGAAGGTCTAGACTGGAGGTAATGGTTTGGGAGTCACCCGCATAAAAATGGAAGAGAAAGGTCTGGGAAAGAAGGAGATCACTAGGGTTGGGGGTAGACAAGGATAAAAGAGGACCTAGGACACAGGCTGACATTAAAGGAGTGGACAGAGGAAAGGGGCCTCAGAAGAAAACTGAGAAGAGATGCCTGAGGTTGGAAAGAACGCAGGAGGATGGTGTCACTGGAATCTAGGGTAGTTCTGATGGGAGCAGGCAAGTGGGCAAGGACTGAGGGCGTCCCTGGTTTATCAAGGAGGCCGTTGGTGACCTTAAGGAGAATACTTTGGGACTTCCCTGGTGGTCCAGTGGTTAGGACTCCGTGCTTCCACTGCCAAGAGTACTTTGTTTCAGTCTGTTCCTGGGGGCAAAAGCTAGACTGCGGTGGGTTGAACAATTCGTGGGGACAGAAGAAGATTCCTGGTTAAAGATGGTGAATTGAACACGTGCTTTTATCTCTGCTTACTCCCAAGACCTCACCAAAGTGAGAATAAAGGAATAAAAGTGGTATAAGCACAAGGACAAAGAGAATGAGAGACGAGACCACAGCAAAGGAGGGATTGCAGCACGGTCTTGAAAGACGGAAAACGAGTGACGTGGGCAGGGCTAAGAAAGTTGCAAACCAAACACCTGTAAGGGTGAGCCTAGGCAGCAAGCTCGTTCATGCCTCAGAATCCCCAAAGGCTCAGGACTCGGAGGCCCCATGCACTACAGAAGACAGAGATGAGGTGTGAGAGTAAACTGAGAGATCAATTAAAAGGTAGACTCCCGGGCTTCCCTGGTGGCGCAGTGGTTGAGAGTCCGCCTGCCGATGCATGGGACACGGGTTTGTGCCCCGGTCCGGGAAGATCCCACATGCCGCGGAGCGGCTGGGCCCGTGGGCCATGGCCGCTGAGCCTGCGCGTCCGGAGCCTGCGCTCCGCAATGGGAGAGGCCGCAAAAGTGAGAGGCCCGCGTACCGCAAAAAAAAAAAAGAAGGTAGACTCCCAGGTGTCTTCTCCCATCCTTAGCAGCCTTATCCGGGCAGGAGTTGGGAAGTTTATTTTCCAGAGCCCAGGGCCCCAGGTACAGCAGAAAATAAGAGACAGAGAGTGTACCTTACAATGATAAACCATGAACTATGACGGGGACTCGTTACAGACAAAGAAACTAATTCTCATAGCTAGTAAATGGCAGAGCTGGGATTTGAACCCAGGCTGCGTGGCTCCAGAGCCCATGCCATTAGCACCAGCAGGCACAAGAGTTGAGAAAGGGTTTATTTCACCGGCAGTGAAAGCACAGAGTCCTAACCACTGAACAGCCAGGGAATTCCCCCGCTCTTTCTTCTTTGATCAGTTATCCACGCTCACATCGGCTTACCCTTAGAATCAAGCATTTTAGCTGGGCTTCCTGTCACCTGTTTCTTCTTCCTACTCTGATTCAGCCTTCCCACAGCTGTTAAGAGTAACCTTCCTTTAGCACTTTTTTTTTTTTTAAACTCTGTCCTTGCTCGATAATCTCTAATAGCTCTCAGTTGCTTGTTTAAAATAAAAATTTTAAAGCCCTTCCCATGCTAGGTCCCCTGCCCATACTTTCTTCATCTGTGAAATGGGGGTGCTGCTCTCTGCTTTGCCTGTCGGCATGAATTAATGAAAGGAAAGTTGCTTTGGAAAGAACCATTTCTCATTGCAGCCTAATTTCTTAATATTCCCCAATTGAATCTTCTACTTCAGTAGTTTGGTGGGGTTTTTTGTTTGTTTGTTTGGGGTTTTTTTTTTTTTTTTTGACTTTTTATTTTGAAATAATTGTAGATTCACAGGAGGTTGCAAAGAAATGTTCAGGGAAGTCCTGTGCACCCTTCTCCTGATGTTAAATGTCTTAATTCCAGGACAATAGCAAAACCAAGAAAATGATATTGGTCCAATCCAGAGCACTTACTCAGATTTCACCAGTTAGACTCATATTTCTGTGTGTGTGTGTGTGTGTCTGTAATTTTACCACATGTAGAGCCTTGTGTAATCACCACCACAGCCAATATCCAGAACCATAGCATCCCAAGACTCCTCAGTGCCACCCCTTTATGGCCACACCCGTCCCCTCTGCACCATCCCTAGCACCTGGCAACCACTAATCAGTTCTCCATCGCTACAGTTATGTTCTTCATGAATATTATGTAAATGAAATCACACAGTGTATCCTTTTGATATTGGCTTTTTTTTCATTCAGCACAATTTCCTTGAAATGTATTCACTTCAGTAGTTTTTCTTTTAATTTGTATATCTCCTTCAGTATGAAACTTGTTCACGTCCACCTCTGCCTTTCTACATGCCACGTCCCCTTCTAGAATACCCTCTACCAACACTCTCCACCAATCGTATTCACTTCCTCCCTCAGAGTGTGTCTCACGGCTGCGTGCCTAAACCCATCTGACTCATCTCTGTTCTAGCATCAGTTATGTAGACCGCATACCATATCATTTTCCACTTGCACATAGAAGGCAGAGACCATGTCCAACTTTTCTTTATATTCCCAGCAGCTAGCACAGTGCCTGAAATGTAGGAGGTACTCAGTAAATTATTTTTTGGGTGAATGAATGTCGGAAGTTGCTCCCTTTGGTTCTTCCGTTGTGTCTTGGGTATGTGTTGTCCTCCCAACTGGACTCTGAACTAGATTGTAAACTTGAAAGCAGCAACTGCATTCCATTTACGAGTGTACACGAGGTTCAGTCAGGGTTGCCAAAGATATTTGTATGTGTCTCCCATGAGTATGTTCCTTTGTCTCTTGGGGTAAAGTGAGGGCGTGTTTGTGGGGCTGGTTTCCCAGCTGCCCAGCCTGACTTCCCACAGTCAGCAGGATGGACCTGGAGATGTCGGGGCTGAAGACCCTGGAGCACGTGGCCGTGACAGTCTCCATCACTCATCCACGACGTGGCAGCTTGGAACTGAAGCTGTTTTGCCCCAGTGGCATGATGTCTCTTATTGGCACCCCCCGCAGCTTGGACTCGTACGTACACGTGCCCTCACCTGAGCTCCCTCTGCGACAAGGGCCTTTTCCAGGAAAAGATATGGGAGGAGTGGACACTGGCACGGTCCTAAGCTACCGTGGCACTGGTATCACCTGCTTTGTTCAAGTGCTTACAATGTGCTCAGCACTGCACTTGAAGTATAGTTTCTTTTTTGTTTTTTTACATCTTTATTGGAGTATAATTGCTTTACAATGGTGTGTTAGTTTCTGCTTTATAACAAAGTGAATCAGTTATACATATACATATGTTCCCATATCTCTTCCCTCTTGCGTCTCCCTCCCTCCCTCCCACCCTCCCTATCCCACCCCTCTAGGTGGTCACAAGTTTCTTTAATCCTAGTAAGGACGATGCAGGGTAGACTTTGTAACCCTTTACAAATGAGGAAACAAGTCACAGAGCTAGTTAAGCGCCTGAGAGAATAACATTAAGCCTAGACCTATGGGACTCCCAAGCCCGTGTTCTCTCCACGTTTGCTTTTTCCACTACACTATGTTGACACAGGTCCCTCAGCCCCTGAGATCCCAGGGGCAAGGGCCAGCACTTGAGGGTCCTTCATGGCACCCTCCCGATGGCTGTAGCTCAGACAACAACCGCTGCTACAGTAAGAAAATGCTTTTGGGCAAAGGGGTCAGTTCCCTGCTCCGTGCCTTCCTCTGTCTCCTGTGTTCTTGCCCCAGGGACCCCAATGGCTTCAATGATTGGACCTTCTCCACTGTGCGGTGCTGGGGGGAAAGAGCGAAAGGGACCTACAGACTCGTCATCAGGGATGTAGGTAAGCCTGCCTGCCCCCCACCAGGGCCCTGCCTTTCGTGATTGTCATCTGGTCCCTCTGGATCTCAGAGTCCCCACAGAAATTGTCCCAGGTGGAAAACATAGGGTTGCCATCGGACCAAGAGGGTAGATGCCAAGATGTATGCCCCATCCAAAAAAACGGGCATTGATACCTAGAATTGTTCATTTATACTACCTCTCATATTCCTTGGAGAAGTGACTGATCCATTTTTCCTCAGGATAGCAACAAAAATTCCTTGTTGAAACCACATTTCAAGTTCTTTCACATATAACCATCCTCCGGCCAGCCCTGGTAGGCAGGTAAGGGCAGGACTAATTTTCACCGTTTTTTTTTTTTTTAAACTGAGGCCCACCCAGAGGCTTTAAGTGACTTGTGTGAGGTCACACAGTATCTCAGTGAGGACTGGAAATTGAACCCAACCCTCCCAACTTCCAGCCAAGTTAGGTGTTCATCCCCAGACTGGTGGTTTTCAAACCTTCCTTTAATTTAGCTGGACTTTTTTTTTTTTTTTTTC
Organism: Mesoplodon mirus; assembly: GCF_964341445.2. Classification (NCBI taxonomy): domain Eukaryota; kingdom Metazoa; phylum Chordata; class Mammalia; order Artiodactyla; family Ziphiidae; genus Mesoplodon; species Mesoplodon mirus. The sequence continues at coordinate 125,801,416 of NC_138983.1, read as the reverse complement.
CCAAGAAAAATCCCAGTTGAAACCCCAAAATATGTATGAAAGAGGCAAAACTTCTCCACTTGGGAGTGCCACCTTTCACCTCCGCCTTTCCATTCCTAAGGGCGCCCCGAGAGGCACGTCTGCAGTACCCTGGGGTCAGTGGGACACAGTTAGACAACTACTGTGGCCGTTCATGTGGTCTCTGAGTCCCTCTGGGCGGCGGGGTGAGCAGGGCCTCTGCTGTCTGTGTGGCCAACAGCGGGGCGTGGCTCACGGACCGCCCTGCTTGCGGCTCTAGGAGATGAGACGTCCCAGGCCGGCATCCTCCGGCAATGGCAGCTGACCCTATATGGCTCTGTGTGGAGTCCAGTAGACATCAGGGACAGACAAAGGTAGGTGTAGACACATGTGTCAGAGGGAGGGGGACTCACGGGGGCAGGGAGAAGGCCACTTAGGGAGTGCCACCTCCCTGGGAACCCACAGTGTGGCCCTCCCCTGTTTGCTATGGGGCTTCCCTCTGTCTGGCTGTGAGGTGGGAGGATGGGTGAGGCAGGCGGTAGAGGAACCAAGCTGAGTAGGGCATCCTCGTCTCCTTTCTTCTCCACAGGTTACTAGAAAGTGCCATGAGTGGGAAATACCTGCACGATGGCTTCACACTGCCCTGCCCTCCCGGGCTGAAAATCCCAGAGGAAGATGGTTATACCATCACCCCTAACACCCTCAAGGTACGAGGGCCAAAACCCAAGCTGCAGGCAGGCAGGAATGTCCTGAGGGACGTGGTCCTTGGTGGGAGACTCAAGGTGACTTGGGGAGTGAGGTGTTGGGAAGACCTAGGTCCCCACTCTACAGGCTAACTCTCCAGGGCATTCCTTGTGTGTCGGGGGGAACAGGGGGAGTGGCTTGGGGTGGGAGGGGCAGCCCCTAGGGAGAGAGAGAGTTTCTGAGCTCATTGTTCTGGGAAACCACCCTTACATAGGTGTTTGGCTTTCCCCCAGACCCTGGTGCTGATAGGCTGTTTCGCCGTCTTCTGGACCATTTACTACATGCTGGAAGTATACTTGAGCCAGAGGAATGTGGCCTCTCACCCAGTTGGTAGGAGTGGACCCTGCCACCGGCCCCAGCGAAGCCGCACAGCCAAGGAGGAGGGGACAGAACTGGAATCAGTGCCCCTTTGCAGCAGCCAGGATCCAGGTGGTGTGGGGCTGGAGAGCGAGGGCCCTCCCGCCACCGCCGGGCTCCACGCCCCAGACCTGCTGGATCAAGGGGACTGGAGCCTGTCCCAGAGCAGGAGTGCCCTGGACTGCCCTCAGCACCTGCCCCCAGACCTGCTGCAGGGGAAGGAGGTGCAGATTTGCTGACCTCGGGCCTGACAGCCAGCGTGGGAGAGGCTCTAACTTCCTAAGACTGGGGAAGCTTGGAAAGCTGCTCCGCAGTCCCGGGAGCTCTGGGGAGAAGGCAGCCCCGATGCTTCCACCTGGGACCAGAGGCCTAAAGAGCACCCTCTGGCTAAAGACCATACTCAGGGAGGGCAAGGGCCTTCAGAAGGTACAAGCGGAGCCAGATTACAGTCTCGCAACAGCCATGGAACCTTCCTCCAACCCAATGGGAGTTTTTGGTGAGAAGGTCTCGGACAAGGGATTGGGGCCCCTGCTGGGCAGGCCTCCATCCGTGTTTCTCCAGGGCAGGCCAGTGGTGTTGGTCACAGGGACCCTCACCCACACATGGCCAGAAGAGCATCTCAGCAGAAACATCACTGGGGTCACTTGGGAAGAGGGCTTAGGGGTGGAGGCTGGGAAGAGCCCCGGATATGCCTGTCCTTGTAACGACCCAGGGGCCAGAAACAGCAGACTTTTCCTCTCTCCCCCTCACCTTCCAGCCTAAGCCTTGGACCTTGGCCATATGGGCATGGCAGTCAACCCTCAGCTCAGCACACCTGCCCTGGAAGCAGCCGCCTCCATTAGCCCTGGTCAGAAGCCAACCTTGAACACACCCCTGACCCCTTCACCATCACGCCCCTCCTTCATCCTGAAGGATCGGTACGACGCACCTGGCAGGGCTAGGGCACATCCTGGGGGAGTCTGTGGCAGGACTGGGTCAGGTGTCGGATCAGTCACTGCCCCCCCAGCCCTGCGACCACCCGTCTTCCTCTGCAAAGTGCTCAGGGAAATGGCCTTGCCTGCCGGAGGCCAGCCATCTGCCTGGCGGGCTGCGACTCTTCCTCCCATTCTTGGCCTCCTCCCCTCTTCTGAGCTAGTTGGTCGATTTGAATTTTTTTTTTTTTTTAACGCTTAAGATTTGGTTTTCTCTTTTCACAGCAACATTTTGTTGAATTTCTTCTGCACAGCTTTTCCAAAATAAAAACCTTCCTCACAGTCCCGCCCCTTCCCGTCTCCTTTCTGCCGCTCCCCCCCCCCCCCCCCCCCCCCCCCGCCCAGAGCTACTGCAAGTCTCCAAGTTGCCGCTCTTTCCCTTCAGTCCCGAGATTCACCCTCCTCTTCCAGCCCCTGAAATCCTGGAACTCGAGGGGTCCTTCAGAGGATGGCAGCCAGGGACACACGTAAACCCGAGCTGCCTGCCTGTTCCCTGCTCAGATTTCCTGTAACCAGAACAGAAGTGATCGGGCAAATCAGACTCTGCCAGCCAGGCCTGAGAAAAGATTGATGTATTTTTTTTTTTCCTTTTGAATTTCAACCCCCAAAATATTCCAGCAAAATAATCGGGGGCGGTTGGGCTGGGTCTCCTTCTATGAGCATCAGCTGCCCAGGAGGACGGTGGACTTGCCCACAGCCAGACCACCACCAGCCCACGTCTCCGCTGCTCGGCCCGGGATGGAGAGACAGTGGAGCTGGCCGGGGAGCTGGGAGGTGGGCCGGGGGAGCAGTGCTTTGGGGTCAGAAGTTGGGCTGAGGCTGAGGGGTGCGGGCGAGCTGCCCACGTGCAGTCACCTTTGCTCAGTGACGGAGCCTCGAAGCTTGGCCGGGGCTGAAGGAACTACACGGGTGTGGGTGAGGCTGGCGAGGCGGGAGGGCTGCGGCCGGCGAGCTGGGCAAGGGCGGGGCCGGGGGCTGGCCCTCCACCTCTAACTGATGATCTGCCGAGGTCGGCCGTAGCCTGTCATGCCAGCCTGGGAGGCCCCTCTGTTGCTGCCCATCTGTAGGCCGATGACATGCTTTCCCTCCTGCAGTTGGCTCTCTGTGAATTCCCTCTTATGCTCCTGGGCTTTCCTAGGAGAGGAGGAACCAGGTCAAAGACTTGCCAGGACTGTGTGTTTTCCACCCATCTTTGGTTTCCTCGGTTACTTCCTAGGCCGATCCCATTCCCTCCCCATTTCACTGCTCTTGCTTCCTTAATCTAGCTTGCCCCGCAGCACAGGCTATGGAGACTGGCTGAGACAGGAGGGTAGAAAGGGAGGAGTCAAGAAGTCTTAGGGACCCATTTCCCCCCATCCTCGACTTTCAGTTCATACCTTCCTGGCTATCTGCTTCCCCAAATCACTGTACTAAAGGGTTAGCCCGTCTCCTGCAGAGACCCCAGCTCAGGGTGCAGGGAAGCCCTGGTGGCCGCGTACTTCATGAACCAGTTGGGGTCTCCACGGTAGTGTCCGTCGTTCTTGGTCACTGCCAAGCTGCCCAGGGCCATCAGGGTCCTCTGCACCGCTGCCAGGTCTTTGCCTGTGAGTGGAAAGAGGGGAGGGGAAATGATCTTCAGGACTGTGTAAACAGGACTCCAAGGCAGAGCCTGCCCACACCTCTCAGAAAAATGGCCAACCCGGGGCAGAGTTTGTCCTCAAATCGAAAGAGGCGCAGTAGATCCCAGGGTACGCCCTTGCGGGTGTGGGATTCCCCTGGCGTATCCCACTCCTGCTGTGCAGACCTATCATCATGGCAGTTCTGATCATCCCTCGTCCCTGCCTCAGCCTCCTGTCCCCCACCTGCCTCCACCCCTCTTCTCTCTGTACCTTCAAAGAGGTCAACGGTCTGGAACATGTCGGTCTTGGTGACACCATAGTCCTCAGCTGCCTTCAGGAACTGAGCCACCTGCTCCATCTGCTTGAAGACCATGGACGGCGGGTTCTCAGGCACCTTCACCGGCTTGGAGCCATCCGGATACAGGCTGTTGACCAGCTTGCTCAGAATCTGCCAGGCGTAGAAGGTAGCTTGGCACTCGGTTTGGGGGTTCTGCCCCACAACTCCGGCAGGATGGCATGGACCCAGCCCTCCCCTGCCCCGGGTGCCACTCACCACGCCGTTCTTCAGCCAGACCTGGAAGCCCAGACGCCCACGGTCCGGGCGCCCCACGTCGGGGCCGCACTGCGCTAGGATCCACTCCACCAGCCGCTCTTCCAGCTCCTCGTCATACTTCTTCTCGATTTTGGATTGCACCTCACGGCTCATGCCGTAGGAAGGACCCTTGTTGGCCATGTTGGCGGGGAGCTAAAGCAGCACAAGCCGGAGGAGGGAGAGGCTCAGAGAACAGCTCTGCTGTCCCTGGGGCCGGGCAGGTCTTCCAGCTCTGTGTTGGGCAACCACCCTAGCCGGTTATCTACCTCCCCTTGCTTCCTGGTTTTGTTTCCATGGCACCGCTCACCTGGGCCAGCTCGTCCCCTCAGTCCACGGGGCCTCTCTGAACTTGGAGGCCGGATCTTTGGCAGTCTAGAGCAGGAGTTAGTAAACTTTTTTGGTAAGTAACCAGACAGTCATTTTACTGACGGTCATAATTTAGGCTTTGCAGGCCATAAGGTCCCTGCCACTGTAGCACCAAAGCAGCTTTAGGCTTTAGGCAGTGTGTAAACAAGTGAGCATGGTTGTGTTCCAATAAAACTTTATTGACACAAACAGATGGCAGGCTGTATTTAGCCCATGGGTTTGATAACCCCTGGTCTAGAGCAATCTTTCTTTGCCAAGATTGACCATGGAGGCACTGCAGAGGCCTTTTGGAAGAGGTCACATCGCCCCTCAAAAGAAAGCCAGCAGATGTCTTTGTCCAGTGAGGCGGTTTGGCAGCTCTGCCCGAAGTTATGGAGGTATCTCCGGCTCTCACTTCTCCCAGAAGCGGGAACTCCAGCACTCAGGCTCTCTGCCAGCTCAGCTCAGCCTCTGGCCTGCAGCTACAGAGGCCGAAGCTTACTCACCCCTGGAAAGGGCTAGGAAACCAGCAAAGCCCAAGAGCTTTGGGCCAAGAAGCTGCATTTCCCCAGGGGAGCCAGATGAGAGAGGGCTGCAAGCTGGCATACCCACCGGCTTGCCCTCGTGCCCTCAGGCTCTCACCACGGTGGGAGCCTGAGTAACCAGGAAGCCAGAGTTCTCCAGGGACGTGAGCCAAAAATCTGCCAACCAGAGCATGGGAAGCCCTCCCTGTCCAGACCAGCAGCAGCTGCTGCCTTAGGGCCTGGGGCTGGCCTCGCTCAGGAGAGCCCTGCAAAGGGAGGGGAGGCTGCAGGAGCAGGGCCAGGCAGGCAGGCCGCTGGGCAGACCAGCATGTGGCCAGCCAGGAGGAACCTGACCTGCCTCAGGCATCACCCTGGGGTGGTGCCAGAGTTCACCCTTCGAAGAGGAACCAAACGAGGCCAAACCATCCCCTGGCCCTCAGAGAGGTCGGAGGTTGGGAGGAGAGAATGGTCTGTGGATGGAGGTAGCGCGTGTTCTCAACTCCCTGTCTTCTCAGAGCTGAGTCCCTCTCCCCACCCACCCCCGTGGGAGGCAGTGAGCATCATCGCTTCACACGGGCCCAGCTCAGCCACCAGACCGCGCTTGCCCGGCCCTTCTTTCCCCACGACCGACAGCTTTGCTGAGCTCGAATGCCCCATCCCTGCAGTGAGGATAACGTTATCTACCCCAGAGGGCTGGGAACATTCCACGAGGCCGTGTCTGTGGCTACTGAACACACTGCCTGCCCCTCAGCGGAGCTCCCCAAAACGTCAGTCCTTTGTCCCCAGAGCCGGTCTCCTGGTAGCGACCTGACCAAATGGTGAAAAACAGTAAGTGTTCTTCCCGCTGCAGCCTCCACCCCTGTTCAACATCATTCCCCGAGGGGACAACGAAATTTGAGAGGAAGCACAGAAGAAGGGCTCCTCTAAATTCCAGCCACTGGGCAACTCACTCCTCCCTGAGTCCGTTTCCTTATTTGTAAAGTGAGGGCCAAAGAATCCAAAGGCCAAGTCCCTCCCTTCCCCACCCCGCTGTGTGTCTCATCCCTGCTTCCCAACCTCCCGAGGACTCCTGGGTGAAGAACTGTGGTCAAAACACACAAGCAGCTGGGACCAGGCCATCCTTCGTCTTGGCCTCCCACCCTCCCTCGTCATCTCAGCCTTCACCGTACCATCCCAGGCAGGCAAGGTGCATCCCTGTGGTCCGGGCACCACCACCCTCCCCACCTTCCATGCCCAGACCTTCTTGCCTTCCCCTCCCCACCTCCCCTCCCATCTGCCTTCCCCTCCCAGACCTCGCGCTGGGCCCTTGAGGAACAGGGTGCCAGCAGTGTGTCCCCCACCCCTAGCTTCCGGTCTCAGGAGATTCAAGACAGTCAAGGTGTCAAGGCTCACAGTGACAAGTACACAAAGTTGTGGCCCCTAGATCCAGAGACGACATTTGGGTTTTGATCAGAACAAAGAAGGCGGATGAAAGGCACCCCCCCCCTTGTAGAGTCTGAAAGTGGAGGGTTCCAAGAATCCCTCAAAGTCCTCTGACAAAGCCCTCCCCAGGCCCACCTTGGAGCTGCTGGGGAGGGGAGGGGTGAGGAGAGGGCGAGGGCGAGGGCGGCAGGGCGGCCCACCCAGGGGCCTTTCTAGGCAAAGGCTCCTGGGACAGGATGGACAGGGCAGCCTGAGGCTCTGCTTTGACCCTCCTAGCCTGTGGCTCCGTCAGCCTCCCCTCCCCTGAGAAAAATACAAGTCCAACTGCAAAGCTGGCACCTCCTACCAGCAGGAACCCAGAAAAACTGGCAGAACCAGGGGCCTCTGCAGGACTGCTGTGCCCCTATCACTTCAGAATAAAACACAGCACGTAGGATGAGCACACGTGGATCTGAGAAGGCAGGAGGGGTGGCTCATCTGAATTCTGGGGACAGAGGAGACCTTTCCGAGACTCACTGCTACCCTTTGAAGAGCCACCACTGAGGGGAAGCAGTCAGACCCAGGCCCTGCCTGGCCCTGCCCGCACCACCCAGGCTATCATTCCAAAGCTCCTGGCGGCGCTCGCCCCTACTCCTCTGCCCTGGGCGGAGGCAGGGCGGGTTCCCACTCAGAGCATGGAGGGAGCTGTGTGCCTGGAAAGGCAGCTCCCTCACTGGCCCTGCACCCTGCCACCCCAGCCTGTTCCAGAAGACGAGTCTTGTGGTCCTGCCCACTGCCGCAGTGGCTACCCAGGGGCTCTCTGATGCTGCTCAGGACCTTGGGGACCCACCAGTGGGACATTGCTCTCCAGCCCTGGTGTACCACGCACCTCCTCACCTCCTCGGACATCCTCCCAGGTAGATAGGAGACTACAAGACCTGGGTCTAAACCAACACCACCTGGAGCCTATCACAACCCCCTGGGTGTGACTATGGCTGAAAATGGGGAGCCTCCCTCACCCCAGTTCCCAGGTTTCCACCATCAATCCCTCTGCACCAGCCAAGTCTCCCTGGGCGTTTCAGTGAGCCCCAGGCTGCCCAGTCTAAGAGATACGGGACTCCAGCAACCCATCCCACCCATCAAGCTAGGACCAGCTCCGCAGGTGGAGATGAGCAATGCGTGCTGGAAGAGGGTGGGCTGCCCCAGGCAGGGCGCCCGAGGCCCTGCCTGCGATACACCCACCGCTACTGCCAAGCCCCAGCCCAACTCCCCTCCATCCCTGGGACAGATGTACTTACAGGCGTTCCTTGGGGCTCGCAGGAAGGAGTGAGCTCTGTCTGGACTTGGACAGACAGGACGGGACGCTGGCTGGGTGAGGGGTTTAAAGGGCTGCCACCGCGGTGATGTCAGCCTCCCCGCTGCTGGCTCACCCCGGTCCCCTCCCTGCTAGAGGAAACTGGCTCCTTCCCCACCCCCAGCCCCCCCAGTGACTCCACACAGGCTCCATATTTGGGGAAAGACACCAAGTTGGAGCAGTCTACCGGGGGCTGCCCGAGACATTCTCTGCGTGCTTTGGAGATGGAGCGGGCGGGGGCGGGGCCGCGCTGCCGGCGGGGAACAGCCGGGAAAAGCCTTTTATGGACAGGACCGTGAAGGCTTTCCCTGCTGTCTGGAGTTACGGCTGCTCCTTCAACACTGTTTCCTGCCTCCGAGTTTGAGGGAAGGGGGAAATTCAAGAGGGGGCCGTCCAGGGAAAGAGGAAAGAGGCTAGGGGGCCCCCTCCCTGAGGTTTGGGGGGGACTAAGCAGCCACGCTCTCCTCCAGGGGCTTTTGGCTCCAGTGGGAGATAGGAACTCACCTTTACTGAGGACGGGCTACATACCGGGCACTTCGCACATCCGCTCATTTCATACTCACAGCTGCATCGTGACAGCGAAATTACTACCCCATTTTACAAATGAGGAAACGAGGGCTCGGAGTGCATCTTACCCAAGGTCACGTGGTAAGTCTTGAGTGGCAGAACCTGGGCAACCCTGCCGACCACCCCGCCCCCCCTGCCCCCGCCCCCTGCTCAGGTTGAGAGTTTACAGCTGGGGTGGGTCTTGAGTTCCACGCTTTAGTTGGGGGTGGGATTTGAGGGTTCAGCAACAGCTCAGTTGACCCTGGCCCCATCCAGGGGGTCTCTAGGGCCTGAGACATCAACACTGGGGTAGGACGTTCAGAGGCTGCTGCCATCCCTGCCTCCCTTGTCAACAGTCCCTACCCACCCTGGAAAACAGACTGGACCCCATCACCCAGGAAGGAGACTTGCTCAAATCTTGTTTCGGGGTGGTGGTGGGGTACCGGGAACGGATAGGAAGTGAAGAAAGGTGAGAGGCCTCCAGTGGGGTCTCTGGCCTGCCTGCTGTGGCACCACCCCATCCTAGGGCAGCCTGGCAGGGAGGGGCTAACACTCTCCACCACACACCCGGCACCACCAGGAGAGGGACGGCCGGGCCAGGCAGTCTAGGGAGGGTCTGCCCACCACAGCCAGCTCCCGACGCGAGAGCCTAGGGGCGCGAAGAGCTATATTGCCCCCCAGTGGCATCTGCTGGGAAGAGCATGGAGAGGAGCTAGGGATCGGCTAGAGAGGAGCCCAGACCTCTGGTTGTCCTGAATTCACCAGCTTCCCTGCCACCCGCCCCCTCCCACCCCCGCCCGCTCCCCATCTTGTCCTCCTTAGCCTGCGGAAATCTAAATCAACCTTCCAGGGTCATTTCAAATCTCCTTCCTCTTGGAGCCTGCATGTCATCCACATGCCCACTCTCCCACCATCCATCACCATCTGGTGTTTCCAGAGTACCACCTGTCCACTAAAGCAGGTCAGGGAGTACTGCCTGTGCCTGCGGCCTGCAGCCCGCCGAGCTGGGAGAGGCTCAGATCAGAAGTGAAGCTCGTCTGACTGGTGGGTGGGGACCAGGTGGGCAGAGGCTGCTGCCATTTGCCAGGTAAGGGGAGACTCTCGGAGGTGAGATGGCACAGCGAAGGCTTTTTCACTACACTATCCTCTCCACCCTCATGGCACCTGGCAGGGAGCAGGCCCCTGGTAAACGTTGACTGAATTGATGCCGTTGCTCAAAGGAGAGAAAAAAACGTGAGGGCATCGAGGGACTGCTATTCCCGATGGGACTGGGGCTTGGAAGAGAAAGGTAGACCAGAAGACCTGGGAAATGGGGGCGCCCCACCCCACCCATCATTCTCAACATCTCCACCCAGAAAGAGGGAGCAAAGATGAGCCCAAGAACTGCATCTGGTTGTTTCTTTAATTGAATGCAGACTCATTCATAGAAAACAGAAATGCAACCATAGCATGGAAACAGACATTAAACGGAGCTCTGAAAAAAGATCCAGACCCTCCCTCTTCCTCTCCCCAGTCCAAAGGAGAGCTATAAAAACAAGCTGAGGAGAATAAAACACATTCCCATCCCCAAGGCAGAGGCCCGACCTGACCTCCCCCAACCTTGGCATCTAGAACAGACCAGGTAGGGCGAAGAGGATCCAAGGCGCAGAGCAGCCAGGGGGACCAGAGCTGGGGCAACTCAGTGTAAACTACAAGATTTCATATGTGTGCATGTGTGTGGCTGACACAGAACTTGGCTGAAGACTGGACGGAAACTTAGAAGCCAGCCCTGGGTCCTAGAGTGAGGCTGGACCAGGGACACAGAGGGGAATGTCATGTCCCTTCCCTGAGCCCCTTTCTAAGATAGGCACTGGGGCTCCCGTGGCCGTGGAGGAGGCGGGCTGGCTGGGCTCTTTGTATGTCCCCTCCTTCGCCTCTGGACATTCTTGGGCAGTGTCAATGGCACTGAAAGGCCCCCAACTGGGGCTTGGCAGGACTAAGGGCCTGGAAAGAACAAGGAAGGGAAGGAAAGTGAGTTGCTTTTTCCCTCCAATCCTGGTGCCAACATCAGTCTGGGGGCTGAAGGGATATGAAAGTGACCTCTGAATTCAGTCCTTCGATCAAAGGTGGTTCTGACAAGGTGGGCTGACGCTCGTTGCTAAAGAGCCAGCCCTGAGCACAGGTCAGAGGTAGGAGGCAGCACTGCCTGGGACCCCTCGCAGGCCTTAGCACCAAAAGCCCAGCACCAGCTGGCCAGTCCCCAAAATCTGACAGCCCCATCCATCCTGGCTGAGCTGAGTGGGCAGTGATGGCAGCCAGGTGCAGACCCAGGAGAAGTGGAGAGAACCCTGGTGCAGCACAGAGAATCAGGCCCCAGACCAGGGCCCTGGAGTGGAAGCTCGGGGAAGAAGAAAGGGCTTTGGGTCCCAGGCCGGGGGGAGGGGAAGGAATGGCAGAATGCAAGGCATGAGATGGGCAGGCAACACTTCCCTCCTTTCTTCTGCAGATGACAGACAGAGAGCTGACGGACGGGGACCTGTGGAGGGCCCCAACACTGAGAAGAAAGCAGCAATTTGGCCAACATCCAGGGTTTCAGGGGGGCAGGCCTCCTCCCCGGCAGAGGGCAGGAACAAGACTCAAGGCCACCACTGTCCCGGGCCAAGCCTGGGCTGGACCTCGCTGTCCCACGGCCACCTGGCACTGGGCAGCAGGGCTGGGACTCACGCCCCTGGCACTACGGAGGCTCTGGGCAGTGCGGCAGAGCGAAGGGCCCAGTGAGAGAAGCAAGGGGACCGGCTCCCACTAGAAGACGTAGATCTTGTCCCGCTGCACGGTGTCCAGGTCGTCGTCCAGTGTCAGCAACACCTGGAGGGCGGGTGCGGAGTCAAGCACAGGAAAGGAGGCCACCTCCGCCTCCTCCCCAGCCTCCCCGACGTACCAGGAATGACCCAAACATGGCGATGGAGGAGAGGAAGTGCCAGATGTCGTGGTCATCAAAGAAGTCGAGGAGGATGCAGTCCCGGTTGTGCTCCCGTGACTCTGCAGGGGTTTTCTGGGGTGGAACAGGGAGAGCTGCCTGCTGACACCGCCCAGGGGAGGCTGGGCCAGACCAGCTCCCATCCCCTCTAGGCACTCTCTGTTCCCAGCCCCAGCCCTAGGCTGGAGAGCACCCTTATTTTTTATTTTATTTTTTTTTGCGGTACGCGGGCCTCTCACTGTTGTGGCCTCTCCTGTTGCGGAGCACAGGCTCCGGACGCGCAGGCTCAGCGGCCATGGCTCACGGGCCCAGCCGCTCCGTGGCATGTGGGATCTTCCGGACCGGGGCACGAACCCGTGTCCCTGCATCGGCAGGCGGACTCTCAACCACTGCGCCACCAGGGAAGCCCATGGAGAGCACCCTTTTTCAGGCTCACCCCTTGCCCTCATCTCCCACATCTAAGAATTGGCCTTTAGTTGCAAATTGCTCCCTGAGAGCACTGGTCATGATTCCCTTGAAGGACTAGAAGGCCACCAAAGCCTCCTAACTCCGTTCCCTGCCTTGGACTCTGCCCCGGCTCCAATCAGGCCTCCAGGGCTCCTCCTGGCTCACTTTCTCTCCAAAGCACTATTGTCAGGTCACACAGCCCTGCCCGAGGACGACAGTAGCCAGAACCTGTGGGCCATGTCCCGAGGCCCTCGAGGTCCGCCATTCTCTCCCCAACCTCTGTCCAGCAAACACTGGCTGGACCTCACTCTGTGTCTGGGGACTGTCTGTGCCATATGCTAAGACCGCAGAGATGACCAAGAAAGCTCCGCAGTGCCCTCAAGGAGCTCACAGTCTTTACCCGGCTCCCAAGCGATTGCAGTCACTGACCCCTCAGCTGCCTCTGCCTCGTTACTCAAGTCACAGCACCTCTGGGCCACAGGGCCCTTCCCCATCAGCCAGGGTCTTTAAAGGCCAAGAGCAAGCCCTGCCTCCTCTAAGTAGCTTTCCTGGACCTCCTGACTCACAGAAGCCTTTCTGTCCTCTGCCCTCCTGCACAGCCCCTACCTGTCTAGTCTATTACCCTTCATCTCACGTACCATATTGTAAAGAAAAGCCAGGAACTGACAGTCTCTCTCTTTCTGGAACTAGATTATAAGTGCTTCAAAGGCAGAGATGCTGCCAGACTTAGTTCTAATCACAGCAGGTGCCCTACGAGGCAGAGAGAAGAGCCTGACATCTCTGGCTTCAAACCCCAGCTGTGCCACCACTGGTTGTGTGACCTTGGGCAGGTCACTGGGTCTCTCTGAGCCTCAACTGCTTCATAAGTAAAATGGGGATACTTCCACGTTGGCATGGTGAATGTTAGGAGGATTAAATGAGAAAGCAGGGCTTCCCTGGTGGCGCAGTGGTTGAGAGTCTGCCTGCCGATGCAGGGGACACGGGTTCGTGCCCCGGTCCGGGAAGATCCCACATGCCGCGGAGCGGCTGGGCCCATGAGCCATGGCTGCTGAGCCTGCGCGTCCGGAGCCTGTGCTCCGCAAAGGGAGAGGCCACAACAGTGAGAGGCCCGTGTACTGCAAAAAAAAAAAAAAAAATGAGAAAGCAGCTGTGAAAGAGCACGGGCGATGCTCACAAACAATTTTTGAACAGAGAACTGGCCGTTTGTGGGCTCACGATGAGCCTGTGGGTGACTCCCGTAGCTTCTTGGCAGGAGGACCACTCACCTGCCAGGTGCTGAGCCCCTGGAAGAAGAAGAAGAGTGCAAAGCCCCAGACCACCGAGGTGCAGATGATGCAGAGCAGGGGAATGAGCTTGATCCTCTCCCCGCTCCGGAGCTGGGGGGAAAGACGGGGAAGAGCAGCCTGAGGGCCCTGCCCCACTTCCTGGCCTGCCCTTGAAGCGCCTTCCCAGGCTTTCAGGATGGATGCTTTAGGAAGCCTTCTTGGATCCATCCCATCACCCTACACAGCTCAACTTGTCCCCAATACTAGCAGCCTGGTGTCCTCACTCCTGTCCACCCTGGCTGGGCCTCCATCCATGTGCCCAGAACCCTGGGCTGGGGGATGTATGGCCTGGGGGCTCCTCTCACGTTGGATGGCACGAGGGGCTCTTGGGAAGCACCTAGCCCTCGGAGGCCCAAGCCCAACACAGACTCAGCAAGCCCCACCTCCTCAACCCCTTCTCCACAGAACGGGGCTCTTGCCAGCTGGGCCCGAAGTGCCACCAGTTCTATGAGCCATACTTAGAATACAGAAGGGGCTCAGGAAACGGCTCTGAGGATATAGCTGGCTCCCGGGGAGTACGTGCAAGAGACTAGCCTCTCCCCTCCTCAAGACTCAGTAGCCTGGAGAGATGGACAGAAAAATTCTCACTCCCTCTTGGTGCCGCCCCAGGGAGGCTGTGCCCATCTCCCTCCCCACAAAGCAGAGCAGCTGGCTGAGGGGGCTCAGCCATCCCCACTCACCTTCATAATGATGTAGAAGGCAAAGTAAAGAAGCAGGTTGCAGATGCCAATGGCCAACAAGTAGGAGGCAAAATCATTGGGACGCATGATGAGCCCATAGGCAGCCCTGGCAGGAGGGAGGAAGAGCTGGTGAAGCGGGGAAGGAGCAAGGAAAGGGCTCTCCCTCCCCACTAACCCATGTTTTATGAGGATGTGGGGCTGGGTTCAGAGGCCCACAGAAGATTCTAGAACCCCAGGGGCCAACACCTCTCTCTCCAGCCCCCATGTCTCATGCCCAAATTTGTCCATGTTCCCCAAGGAAGCCCGTGGCTGGCCAAGCGCCGAGCTGCCCACCCAGCCTGGCTACACAGACGATGGCCGGACTCACAGCGACCAGTTGATAATGTTGCCCATCACCAGCAGCACCATGCGGTCCTGGAGGGAAGCAAAGACACGGGAACTGAGAGACAGGGAGAGAAGTGGAGGGAGGCCCGTCAGGGGGGCCCCACCCCGCCCCTGGGCTCTCAGCTGCGCCCCGCGCGCCCCCCAGTGGAGGGAAGAGGAAGAGTGGAGATAGAGGAGGAGGGGCCCGGGGAGCTGGGCAGGTACCACGTAGAGGGGCCCGCTGCACTGCCGGATGCAGTCCGTGTAGAGCACGTGGAGAATGCGACGGCAGATCCCCGAGTCTGCAAGAAGGGAAGGTGCTGAAAGGCATGGGCACCCTTTTGTCCCGGCCCCTGGTCTGCGCCAGCTGAGAGGACCCAGGGCCTCTCGGGGGCACAGCTGTGCCAAGGCCTCATTGAATTCCGTACCCAGTGACTCCCCTGGGCCCCCTGTGAGAGGGCAGAACCCAAAAGTCTCCCGTGAGACCAGGTCGCCGAGGCCACCAACCCCAGCAGGCCCCAGGCGAGCGCTCACCCAGCTTCCAGCGGCCCATGTAATAGAGCTGTGTGCTGAGGAGCAGGGTGGCGATGATGTGAATGACCGAGAAGATGACCCAGAATGCTGTGTTCCCTTTGCCGAAGACCTGTTGGGGCCACCGAAGGCAGGGCTGAGGAGAAAGCTGTTCCCCCGGCCCGCCCTTCCTCTGGGAGAGCCGGCTCCAAGCCCACCAGGCTGGGCGGGCACTTTAGGGAAGAAGCAGGGGTGGACGGGGGTGTGTGCACACGTGTGCACCTTTCCTACGGGTGAGCAGAGCAGGCTGGGGCCTCACCACGCCCAGCACAGAGAAGAAAATGACGATGGCCAAGCAGGCATAGGCGCTGTAGGCACTGGCGTTGATGTCTGGGTGCCGCTTCTGGTACAGCTTCAGCATGCAGAGCCCCGCGATCATGTACATGAATGATGTGTCTAGGTGGAGGGACGTGGACGTGAGCTACGGAAACATCCGCGGAGCCCGGGCACGGAACCCCGGTCCCCACACCTCGTCACAGCCACAGAGCAAGCTGGTGGTGGGCTGGCGCTTAACTGCAGCTCCTTAACTGTCCCTGCCACACCCCACTGCCGCCCCACTGGCTGACACCCACAGTCTGACTTCCCCTGACGACAAGCACAACTTAGTCCGAGCACTCTGAGATCGGGGACTGTATCTTAATTATCTTTGTTTTCTCAGTGCTTGCACATGCCTTTCCATAGGAAAGGCTTGACAGATGCATGAAATAGCATCCAGACGCTTATTTTCTACAAGTTAGGATGTGTGTTCACACAGGTCCTCCAGCCCTGGAGTCTCCCACATGGCTGTATCTTGGGGATCCCAACCCCTGCGGGTGAATGGGGATGGCAGACTCAGGCAGATTCCTGTTGAGGTTCAGCCAGGGAAGAGGGAGGCCCCACTCACCAAACTGGAAATTGGTATAGTTGGGGCAGACGTGATAGCAAGCGCTAAGTAGCCCCTCCATCATCAGGGCCGTGCCCATGGCGTAGAAGAGGCCAAAGTGTTTGGGGATCCCACATTCCTGTTGCGGAGAGAGAAGGGAAGGGAGAGATGAGGTAAGACAGGAAGGGAGGAAGGAAGGGGTCCTAAGGAGGGAGATCATGAGAAAGGAGTGGGATGAGGGGTAGAGTGGGCATTTAGCAAGGGCAGGGCCGGGCAGGGCTGGGCACAACAAAGCTGGGCAGGATAAGACTGGACAGGGCTGGGCAGAGCTGGGCAGAGCTGGGCTGGGCTGGGCAGGGCTGGGCTGGGCTGGGCTGGGCAGGGCAGGGTTGGGCTGGGCTGGGTTGGGCTGGGCTGGGCTGGGCTGGGCTGGGCAGGGCAGGGTTGGGCTGGGCTGGGTTGGGCTGGGCTGGGCTGGGCTGGGCTGAGCTGGGCAGAGCAGGGAAGGGCTGGGCTGGGCAGGGCTGGGCAGGGCTGGGCAGGGCAGGGCAGGGTTGGGCTGGGCTGGGCTGGGCAGGGCAGGGTTGGGCTGGGCTGGGTTGGGCTGGGCTGGGCTGGGCTGGGCTGGGCAGGGCAGGGTTGGGCTGGGCTGGGTTGGGCTGGGCTGGGCTGGGCTGGGCTGAGCTGGGCAGAGCAGGGAAGGGCTGGGCTGGGCAGGGCTGGGCAGGGCTGGGCAGGGCAGGGCTGGGCTGGGCTGGGCAGGGCTGGGCAGGGCTGGGCAGGGCTGAGCTGGGCAGAGCTGGGCAGGGCTGGGCAAGGCCCCGCCTGCTAGGAAGGGGCTGGGCCTGAGGCCTCAGCGGGCAGGCGAGCACTCCTCACCAGGGCGTAGAGGTCATTGCGCAGCAGGGCCCGGTTGTGGTTGATCTCCCGCTGCAGGATGACGAGCAGGAAGAGCAGCCCCAGCAGGATGTACCCCAGGTTGCTGAGGATGTTGTTGAAAGCGCTGGAAGGGGCGACACCGGGCACATTGCCTCGGCCTCATGCCCTGGTCGCTTCCCCACCCGAGGCGGGCATTTGCAGAGCCCCTGCCCCTGCCCTGGTTCACCGTTCAACGGGAAAAGGGGCCTCCTCCCAAGTGGATCCCCACCTGAGGTTGCCTAGAGGGTGGGCGCAGAGGAAGTTGTAGTAGCAGATGTCCTGGTTCCCTGTGACATTCACCACCTGCAGCGGGAGCAGGGAGGGGGCGCTGCTAAAGCGCCTCAGTCCACAGCCCGCGCCACCACCAGTCAGGTTCTGCAACGGATGGGAGGTGCCGCCACGGCCAGCCCGTGTGCACGTGACACCAGCAAGCCCCACTTTTGGTAAAGTCACTGCCCCGCTCGCTAGGTGTGGCTGAAAAGCCTGAGGCATGACCATGACGGAGGTTCCTGCCCCACAGTATAGAGAAGAGGGAAGGGAAACTGAGACTTACAAAGCCCCAGCACTTTCATTTCGTAAATCCCCACGACCCGGGGGAGGTGCCATCATTGCTGGCATGCTGCCCCCATTTTGCAGATGAACCGACTGAGGCTCAGGGAGGTTGAGTGACTTGCTCAAGGCCACCCAGCTGGTAAGGCAGAGTTGGGATGGGAACCCGGGACCCATGACCTAGGACCTGTGCTGGCTCCAAAGCCGCAGGCTGAGAGGCTCTGCACTGGGGCATTGTCCCGGCCTGTGGCAGCTCCTCGAGGGCACTTAGCATGGGCCCTGGGGAGCCGGCCCCTGCCCACTCACCGTCTGGTAGGTGATCACCAGCTGCACCACAGGAAGTGCATAGAAGACAGCAATGGTGGCAATGTTCCTGAGGAGTGGGAGGGCGGCGGTGAGGTGGCGGCACTGAGGAAGAACCCGAGAACCCACCGCACCGTCCTGCCAGTGACAGGAAGGCCGGCCTGCTCCGCCCACTCACCAGAAGTAGATCTGGTACTTTTTCCGCAGGACGCGTTTGTCCTTGCGTGCCAGGTCAGCCACGCAGAGGTATTTCTGGGGAGAAGCTGGAGTGAGCCCCCTGCCCCACTGCCCCAGAGAAGCCCCTCTTGCCCAGGTTAGAGGAGGACATGGGGGGGCCTCCCTCCCACAGGCCAGAATTCCAGCGGGCCGGGTTCTGGGCGGTCCGGAGGGCTGGGAGCCGACTCAGTTTCCCCTGGAATCTGTGCCACCCCAGCCAAGCTCTTTCCCTTTGCTTTCATAACATGCCACCCAGTGGGGAGATACGCTGGGGCTGAACACACAATCTCCCTTCCTTGGGAACCTGTGACCAGGGCCAGCCCACGTGGGGTCACACCTTGGTGCGAATGACATTCTTGTCTGAATCGATGTCGGCCAATGTGTCATAGTCGTCCTCCTCCACGGAGCTCAGGGAGTCCAGTCGTGGCCGAGTGCCCACAGGATCGAGGGAATGGTCTGGGGCAGAAAGGGGGGAAGGGTAACCTAGTGGGCACAGAACCCAAGGCCTGTCCCCACCCCCCTGGGACAATTGTCACAATTACTAGGCAGCGGGAAGAGGCCAACTGTGGGCTCAGAGCAGGGTTAGAGGTGGGCTCAGGCCTGGGGAGGAGGTATTGGGTGCTCCTAAGTCCTTGAGGGAAACGAGGGTGGACTCTGCGAAGAGGCCACCAAACAGGGACCGCTCCAGCCTTGCCGCCTCACTGAGCTAGGCTTCCAGGCCAGGACACTGAGCAGACCCCGGACCCCAGATACGAGCAGCAGGACTGAATTTGGCAGAAGTCACGCTGATTAGAAGATGCCCAGCTGTGTGGGTTCTGAGAAGACACTGCCTTGGCCCCCACTGGGTAAAGACCCAGTGCGCCCTGGGGTGCAGGCAAGGGTGAGAGGCTGCCTCCTCTCTAATCCTTTATCCTGTTCTTTTCTTGTGCCTTCGGAAGCTTCCTCCTGTAACCTTGCTGACCAAAGGCCCCTGAGGCCAGGACATGACACCCCGGCCCATGAGCCCCAGAAGGCCAGAGAGTGAGGTGCTGGGAAACACAACAGCCAACCAGAACATCTGGCCTGGGGGAGGCTGGGGTGCCAGCTTGCCAGCATCAGGGGCCAGTGCCTGCCTATCTCAAAAGACACACGAGCTAGCAATTATTGGCATTAGGTGCGGAAGCCATGCACAAAGCATCTTTCTGGTCCTAGAGCCTTCTGGCTCCAGTCAACCACCCTGGCAGGAGCTGATTGGTAGAGCAGCACTTGCCCTCCCCACATCTACCCATGGCAATGCACAGCTGCCGCATCTGGCCAAAGGGGAGGCGCCGCTTGAACTGGTCGTGCCCTTCAAAGGAAAGGGAAAGTTACCGGGGAAGTGGGACCAAGGAGGAAGAGATGAGGGAGGAGAGGGGTGGGGAGACAGCAAGCCCTTCCCTGGTTCCAGCGTCTGGCAGAAGAGGCAACCGCCCACCGTCACGGTTCACGCAGCCAGCACCAGCCCTGCACTGCACAGCTCTGCCCCTCCTGGCCCACTCACCCTGGTAATTGTAGGAGAGGTCCCCAGGGCCCGCGCTGCCAACCAGACCGTCGGTGGATCCAGTGGAGCCGGAACCATTCTCTGTAGGGAATAGTAAATGGTGAGGCAGGCAGAAGAAACCTCAGGGCAGGGGACTCTGGACCCGTCTCCAGGGGGCGCCAAGGAGGCCACCCTGGAAGTGGTGACCCGGCTGAGTGGGCAGGCATGAGCTCGGGTGCGGACGCGTACCAAAGGAGCCGTAGTTGTAGCCCTCGTACGGGGAGCTGCCAGGGAAGGAATCGGCCAGGACCCGAGGGTGACCTGCAACAAGAAGTCAGGGACCCCTTACATTATCTTCCTCATCTGCAGGGTGCTACCGGGCTAAAATGAGAATAATGTACTAGGAAATCTCTTGTACATATTACAGTTGTTTAGTATTTGGCATATTGATTAATATTCAAAGCCCTTTGTTACCATGAAAAATTAAATATCATAGGGTATATTGTGGTTATTAAAGTATGTATGTAATACACTTTAAAGGTTTTTCAACAGAAATTTTAAAACATATCTGCAATGCTTAATTATTGTTTCTAAAAATTCAATAAACTATAATTTATGAGTCATAAAAAAAAAAAGAAAAAGAAAGAAAGAAGTCAAGGACCCCGTAGCCTTGGAAGCAGAGAGAGGCTGCAAGCCAGGGAGAAAAGGGAAGGAAGAATCCAAAGAGAGACACAGAGGGGCCACGGTGGCAGCAAAGAATAAGCACCTATACCAGCAAACACCTATCCCACCACCACCACCTGCCCCGCTGGAAACTCTCAGCCCCCTCTTTCCTCCCTAGAAAGACAGCAAAGTCAAGGAATTGCCCATCTAAGTTACCAGCAGCAAGGACAGACCAGCATCGGCCTGCCTGGGTCCCACCCAGACACCCCTCTACGTCCCCTCCCTCCCCACTCTGGACTCCAGCTCCTCTGCCCACAGCACCTGGAGCTTACCAAGGAGAGAAGCTGAGGGAGAAGGTCCCAAGCAGGAGGGAGGATATAGAGAGAGGGGTAGAAGAAAGGGGAAGAGAACAAAAGGTTAATAATCCCAGAGACGGTGAGTCGCATTGTCTGAAGCGGCAGACAGTGTACCTAGACCCAGACACTGAATGCATCAAGTGACAGTCTTTAAGACGGGCACGTTAGGGACCAACAGGCACACTGCCCCAGCCCCATTTCCACCTACGGTGTTACTCCCTATCTGAACATCCAGAAGCCCCCAGTGGGACCTTCCTCCTCCAACCCTCAAGGGAACCATCCACCACTATCCCCTCCAAACCACAAAGCAAACAGCCCACCGACCCAGACCCTCTGGAGGTACCGCTTTCTGGGCAGGCTCGGTCCACGGCCACCAGAAGGCTCTTCTTCCTCTGCCTGCAGGGACAGAATCCAGAGACAAACCAGAAGGGCAGCCGGAGGATCCCTCCTGTGCCGGGCAGGCCTGGCTCCACCCTCTCCACCCCATACCCCTGTCCTCCATCCATGATCCCAGGGGTCCTCCCAGGCTGGGAAGCAATGCGGGGTCTCCCTGCTTGGGAAGAAGGTTGAGGGGAGGCGTTGGTTTCCAGAGCAGAGGCTCAGGGACCTCAGACCCTCACAGGGACCTGCATTCCTATGCCTCATGGATGGAGATTATCCAGGGCCACACAGATCCTGCCAGGCCATTTCCCCCTGCCTGACCCACCCCAGAGCAGAGGAGGGCCCAGCGGTCCCACTTTACCTCCAGTTCTCCCAGCAGGCCAGGAGCACGGTAAGCAGGTAGAAGGAGAGAAATATGCCCAGGCAAAAGAGCATACCACCAACGTAGGCCTCGGCTGTGGGGAGGGAAGTGGGAAGGAAAATACACCAGCACTTTCCAAGCCTGCCCATCACAGCACGCAGGGCCCAGGCTCATCTCTCTCCATGTCTCCCCTCGGGTGGAATGACCCAGCCAGTGCCAACAATATGCCAAACTCGACATGATTCCTGGCTCTGCTCACACGGCTCCCTCTGCTAGAACTTTCTCCCCTACTTCTTTCTCCAAGACCCCTCCTTGACTTAACCTTCAAAACACAGCTGAGGAGCTGTGTCCTCTAGGAGGCTTTCTCTGCCCTGACCTCCCACAGTGACTGTCCTGGGTTCCTCACAGCCCTCAGCACCCTGCATAGCAACGGGCTCTAGACAGGGCCACCCTAAGGACCACAGCTGGAGCACAGCACCAAGCACACAGAAGGGACTTGAAACAAATGTGCTGAATAAGGAATCCATGCAGGAGAAGCCACTTCTTTCCCCTCCCCTCACAATCCTTTATTTTTATCTTATACTTTCCAGCTTACAAAGGGCTCTATTCAATCACTCAGTAAACATTTATCGAGCATGACTAAGGGGCCAGGAACTTTCCTACTAATTTTGTGCTAAACCGACTTAGTGAGACTAATAGAGACTAACAGATGCTATTAGTCCTGTTACAGAGATGGGGAAACTGAGGCTCAATGAGATTACACTGCCCACAGTGGCAGAGACAGATCTAGAACTCAGTCCCTCAATCTCTTTACTCATGGATGCTCCAAAGCACATTACTCACCCTCCCGCCCCACGTCATGAAGCCCTCCAAGATCTCTCCTCCTTCCCACCCTGTCAGCCTGCTCGAGTAGGTCCTCCTCACCCTTCCCATTCAGAGAACACTCCCTACCCCAGGCCTGAAAGAAGAGCCAGTGGCCAGGCCATCCCCACTCAGCTACCCGCACTCACACGTGACTGCTCGAGAGACCAACACTGACAGGGTTTTCTGGCGGTGCCCCTGATCGACCGGTTCACCTGGAAGTAAAATGGCAAAATGGCAAACAAGCGCCTGCCTGGAGCTTGGCTAGAGTTGGTGGGACCAGGCCTGGGAGAGTCTGGAGCCAAAAACCCACATCCCATCAGATCCATCAATCAGCCACACAGGCTCTTTTACCTCCCAGGAAGTGTCCAAGCCCTCCCACCCCTGGCCAGGCCCAGGGCCCAAAACGTACCTTCTATAAAGGGGTAGAAAGGCAGGGAGCCTCCACAGGCTTGGTCTTCAGTTTTCACCACCACTACCACGTAAAAGCTGTTGCTGGGGAAGTCTTTGCGCTGCAGGATGAGGACGGTGATAATGGCGATGATGGTGACGAGGAGGAGGATGGTGAGGATGGTGATGATGAAGATGACTGTCATCATCACATCATTGTCATCACCATCACCATCCTTTTCTGAATATCTACTTCAGGCCAGACACTATGCTAAACTCTTTGCTCATATATTATTTTATTGAATCTTCACAAAGATCCTTATGAGTAAGTACTATCATTATCCCTGTTGGACGTTAGCTTAGGGTCACACTGGCAGTAAGTGGTAGAGCCAGGATCATCGACTCCAGAGCCCATACCCTGCACTGACATACTGCCAGGTGAGCAAATGAGGGTATTGCCCCATCATCATGGAACCCATGGGTGCCCTATTATAGTCTGGGCATCAGTCAGGAGAAAAAGTGGAGGGGCTGTGGTGCCTCCGTCAGCTGCACAAGTAGATGTCGTGAGGTGAACACATGCCTCTCCCTCCCTGCCCCCAGCACAGGTTTTAGCCTTTGCCAAGGGCAGCCCTCATCACCAGCCAGGGCCCTTTCCTCTCCCAGCTGTGGTGAATGAAGCATACAGGGCAGCCATAAAGGGTACTCTGCTCTTTCCCCAAAGGCAACTGGGACTGTGATTCAATGCTTGCATATATCAGGGGACCCAAAGTCTCAGGGACTGGACGGCCAAGACTCAGTCCGGTGGGTAGGGTAGGAATGGGGCAGGGGAAAAGAAGCGAGGGTTAGGAAAGCTAATCACCTGGCCACATCCCCCATCGGGCCATGCCCATTTCCTACCTGCACGGTGATGGCTGCCTTCTTGGTCATAGTCTGGTACATGCCAATGAAGGCTACGTTGTTGTCTAGGTCATAGACAGGGCACTACAGAGGGAGGAGGGGACAGACAGATGGGCAGGGTCCTGGGCCCTGTCGCCTCTCTTCAGCAGCCCTGCTATCCACTGGTGGAGAGTAAAAGGGCAGGTTACTTACCAGGACATCCTGGATGGAGATGACTGAGCAGGGGAAGGCCTTGTTGGAGGTCACCTTGACAATGACTGAGTCCACTCCTTCCGGGAACTCATACTTGAAGTACTGAGGGCATAGGGAGGGCGGGGAGAGCCCCATCCCATGAGGATGCTCTCTTTGCCCCTCTAGAAGGGAAGAGTGTGAATCCTCCCAGGGTTGGGCAGTGGAGGCTCTCTGGGAAGAAAGGCCTTGCCCACAAGCAGGTCCATTTCCCATACACCACTCCCCTCAACCTCAGCTGGGCACTCAGGACAGTGCCCAGGGGGTAAGTAGGAAAGATGGCAGCCAGACCCCATGTCTCTGCACTTCCTATACTGTCTGTCCCCCACCGCCTTAGGGCCAGTGCTCCTGTTTCTAGAGAGTCCTCCACAGAGAGTACAACCAACCTGAAACTCCTGGCAAAGAGCGCTGACCACTCCCACCCCCAAGTTCAAGCTTCCCCATTTCTCCTCTGGAGGGACCGTTGACAGGGAGGTCTTACCTGGGGCTGCGCCGCCGTGGTATTGAAGCTGAACTGCTCTCCGGTCCTGTGGGGCAGAGAAGAGCCCCCCACCGTTACTCCTAGAGCTTGGGAAGGAGGCCGGTCCCGTGGCCCCCTCGCTCTCCCCTGCAGACCTGAGCACGAAGTCATCCATTCGGCTGACACGCAGCTGGTACGTGGTGTTGACTGGTGACAGGGTGGACACATCCACGTAGAAGAACTGGACCTCGGACTCATTCTTGGTGGGGGGCTGACACAGCGTTCGCTCCACCTTTTGGTAGAGGTACTTGCGCTGAAACCTATGGTCCGAGGCAGAGACGAGACATGACTGCGGTCCCATGACAGCCAGCATGCCACTCCAGGGGATCAGAGCCCCAATTCCTCCGCTCTGGTCCCACTACCTCCCTACCCCACCTCCACTAGGCTGACAAGCTCCAGGTCAGCTGGCTGGGCCCTTGTGCCGTCGACCAGCCTCCTGGCTCAGGGAATGGGGAGGAGAAACAGAGGGTCACCCAGGTGGTCGGGGGCCCTGGATAAGGCCCTGAGTGAGGCTCTGGGCAAGGCCTGGCCTGGGCCTACCCCCCCTCCCTGGTCCCCGGGTCCTACTCACATCCCTCGCAGGATCAGGGGCACCTGGAAGGACACCACCGCCTCCTTCTGGCGGACCACAAACAGCAAAGGAGCCCCCTTCTGCTTGTTCAGGACATTCACGGACACTCTCACGCCCTCTGTCTGCAAGATGACATGGAAATGTCCCTCAGTCAAGCCCGTGGTGACTCTAATTCTGCCACGGGAACACAGGGCTCCAGAGACTGTGAGCCGTGCCCTCCCTCAAGCAGACGGCTTTGTGCTTTCCCCATCCAGGTTGAGCTAGGGGGCTACCTACGCCCCTTCATCTGCCAGAGCAGCCCCCAGACTCCAGGAGGGACTTAAGGGAGAGGATGGGAAACACAATGGAGACCTCAGGCATCCCCAAGATACCCCATTGCTATAAAAGTTCACGGATGCACATGCCTGCACACACATGCGTCTGCACACACGTGCATGTACACACATGTGCACACACAGGGACACGGAAGAGCAAGAAGTGCTCCCCAACCTTCTTCCTTGTGAACCAGGAAGTTCCTATTCTACAACTCATCTGGCAGCCAGAGGCCACGGGGAGGTGGGGAAACAGGGATCGTTGAAAGCCGAGAAGGCCAAGTTCTATCCTTAGCTCTGACCAAGGGATAGGGCTGTGGAAAAGTCACTTCACATCTCTGAGCCTCAACATCCCCCTCTATAAAATGGAGACACTCCCACCATGGGCACTATGGAAGAAAGTATATAGGACAGTCGGAGCTTAAAGAAAAAAAGAAAAGAAAATAAATCCTGGGATTGCTTGTTATTGGGCTGCTGAAACCCAAGCCCTTAGGGCAGCACCTCCCAGACGGATAGAGGCCACCGTTCTCAGGGTAACCCCACATGTGGGGGCAAAAAGAGAAAGAACTCTAAGTTGGATGAGATCAAACTTCAGAGAACCAGGCACTGAAGGCAGATCCTGGCCTGCCATCAAAACCCAATCCCTCCCCATTCTGAAAAAAAAAAAAAAATCAGATTCCCATTCTGAACTCCACCACTTCTTAGTAAATCCAGTCCTGGTGAGAGCTGAGCAGGAGACCGTGAGCCAGGCTGCAAGAGTGCTCCAAATCTCAGCCCTGCCTGGGGTCTAGGCTTCCCAGACCTAGCTGTGCCCATGTTCAACTCACAGCTGGGGAGAAATGAAAGAGAAATCAGGGTGAGGAAGCTTCTCCACGGTAGGCAAACTCCTTCTCCCCTCCCACCCAACCTGGGGTTGGCTGTATCTCCACCACCTTCAACTTACAAGGCCAGCTGTCTTTCCAAGGGAAGGAAGAGGGCTGGGAAGGTCCCAGTAGTTACAGCAGCCTGGGAAGTCCTGCATTCATTTCCCTGGGGAGTCTCAGTTATAACTCCCTGGGGGCAGAGCCTTTCAGTTTGGGCCTGTCTCATCCCCCTGGGGTTTTCTGGGCCAAGCCCAGTAGCAAGGCTGCTTCCTTGCTCCTAGACCCCACAGCACTGTCAGACTCTGGGTGCTGGGTAGGGAGCAGGCCAGTCCTGCTCAGACTACAGCTGGTAGAAAGGAAGGGATCAAAGAGAAGATGGGAAAGAGGCAATTTCAGAAACTGTCCACTGGTAGCTTCAGAACAAACATCCCTGGGAAAGGAAGAAGGGCTGGCAAGAGGGTCCAGTGTGGTTCTGGGAAACCCAGTGGGGCGGCTGTTCTTGGGGACTGACAGCATCGCGGAACCCTGGTCCGCTCGCCCACTCACCACCAGCCCCGAGCCCAGCCCCTTCCCTCACCCGGTTGCGGGTCACAGTATGGTTGAAGGTGTAGATGTTGACCAGCTCGCTGTTGACCTCATCCACGTAGGTGCGCTCAAACTCGGCGTCTTTCTGCGAGACGTTCTTAGGCCCCAGAACCCCCAGATGGCTCTCGACCGAGGCCACCAAGAGTGCCAAGAAGGGCAAGCCCAGAGCGAACATGGCCCCGGCCGGGCGGCAGTGGCGGCAGCAGCGGCGGCGGCGACGACGATAAGCGACAGGTCACCTCCAGGGCGGGTTGCGGCTCTGGCCGCAGCTTCCAGCATCTCACCAGGACCAGAACTTTAACCTCGGCCTGAGATTAGGAAACGGTCCCTCCCCTGGAGCCGCAGACATGCTCTCAGCGGCCAGGGAGGGGATGGGGCGGCTGGGAGGGGTTGGGGAGGGGTTGGGGTACGGGCCACAGGAAGGGGCCCCAGCTCGCGAGGGGCCGAGCACGGCTGGGAGACCCGGCGGGCGCCCGCCAGGGCCGTGACAGCCCGGAGGCGGCTAGTTGCTGGGAGCCTGGAGACGCCGGGAAAGGGGAGCGAGGGAGGGAGGGAGGGAGGGAGGGACGGCGGGAGGAAGGGGAAGCCCGCGGCGGGGTCGGCCGCGAAGGGAGGAGAGTCTGAGGGTGAGGGGCGTGATAGGTGGTAGCGACCCGACGCCGCGCGACGCGGCGAGTTTCTGGGGTTCCGGCTTCGGCGCTCAGAACTCCGGGGAGCGAGCAACGCCGCGGGGCGGTAAACAGCAGGGCTGCCGGCCCGCCCGCTGACGTCAGGGGAAACTGACACAGATTTAAAGGGCCAGGCCTCGGTTTGGGCCTTAAAGGGGACGCCGCTTTCCAGCTGGAGGCCTTCTCCCACTCCTATCCTGTTACCGGCTCCTCTTTCATTATCCTGACCTTCTCTGGAAGCTCACTTTGGATTAGATGGATGTTTCCGTGAAGGATCTCCAAGTGTTGGATTCTTGTTGACAAATTCTCTTTTTCACACGTAAGGATCACCCTCACCCCCACCACCACTGCCATTACCACTAACATCCTCCACCCCTGGGACTTTTTTTTTTTCTCCCAATTATCTTAAGAAAAGAAAAATTTCTAAGAACTAGGAAACTGCCCGTGGAGGGGAATCCGAGACAGAAATGCCCGAGGAACCCTGTGCGCTCCCACCTCCCACCGCAGCGGCCACACAGCTTCAAGGATGCCTTTAAGTTCGCAGCGCTGTTTCTCTTCTCTGCTGAGGCAGCTACAAAGCTCGTTGAAAGAAACTTCTACAAAATAGTTTGGCACCACGTCTCAAGGAGCTTAAAGAGCTTTACACTCTTTGACCAAGTAATTCCACTTCTGGGATGCTATCCTAAGGAAATGAGAACTACAGATTTAAAAATGTGTGGGCAGGGCTTCCCTGGTGGCGCAGTGGTAGAGAGTCCGCCTGCCGATGCAGGGGACATGGGTTCGTGCCCCGGTCTGGGAAGATCCCACAGGCCGCGGAGCGGCTGGGCCCGTGAGCCATGGCCGCTGAGCCTGCGCGTCCGGAGCCTCTGCTCCGCAACGGGAGAGGGAGAGGCCACAACAGTGAGAGGCCCGCGTACCGGAAAAAAAAAAAAAAAAGTGTGGGCAAATATCCTCATCACTGTGATCCTTATAATACAAAGCTTAAAGGAAACAGCTTAAATGTCCATAATGAGGGAGTGCTTAAATGTACTATTATCATGAAGCCATTGAAAGTGATGCTTAAGACATTAAGGGACACGCAAGCAGAGAATTCAGGTTATGACACTATATAAACAGTATGTTTTCCAAATACATAAACATGCATAGAAAAACGTTGAAAACTTTTAGCAATGATTACCCTTGAATTACAGGTGGCTTTTTAAATAACATGTATCGGGCTTCCCTGGTGGTGCAGTGGTTAAGAATCTGCCTGCCAATGCAGGGGACACGGGGTCCGGGAAGATCTCACGTGCCGCGGAGCAACTAAGCCCCTGCACAACTACTGAGGCCACGCACCACGACTACTGAAGGCCGCGCCTAGAGGCCGTACAGAGAAGCCACCACAGTGAGAAGCCCATACACCACAACGAAGAGTAACTCCCGCTCGCCCCAACTAAAGAAAGCCTGCGCGCAGCAACGAAGGCCCAATGCAGTCAAAAATAAATAAATAAAAATAAATTTAAATAAATAACACGTATCATGTCATTTTCCTCTAATTCCAAAAGTATAGACAAGTTCAGGAAAGAAAGAAAGAAAAAAAGAAAGATCACTGGTTGGATGGTCTTTAAATTTATTTAATATATTCTTAAAATTTATAAATTTTCTACAATGTACACAAATTCTAAGAACATATCTAAGACAAATTAGATATGTTTAAAGGGAAAGAAAGGCCACCTCTGAAGTTGTCAGATACCCTGATGAAGCCACCTAGGCCATTGGCTTGTCAGGGTTCTCTTGCTTGCAAGATTCCAGCAGCCTCAGTCCCTGCCCCTGCCTTACTACCTGGGCATTGTTCCAATGAGGACTATTTTAGCTTATGACCTGTTATAAATATGTATTCATTCTTGCAATAAATATTTAATGGCACCTACTATGTACCAGGTACTGTTCCAGTTATACTGGGCAAACAGTGAGGGAGAGAATTAGACCTAGCCCCTGCCCAGGCATTCATACGTGAGGATGAAGAACAGAAGCAAGCTGCAGGGGCTAGAGAACTCTAGAACTTTAGCAGACTCCTGGGCCAATCCCTCATTTTACAGATAGGCAGAGCGAAGCCCAGAAAAAGTCAGCTCATGAGTAGCTCACTAAAGTCCCCTGTGCCTTGGTCCAGTACTCTATCCCACATATCTATACAAACCTGAATTGGAATCGGAGGACCCTCAGGATTACAAGAGGTATCTTCATAATGAGCCCTCCATGCAGTCAGCAGCCCAGTGTGGAGAGTCAATGTAGATTTCCACATTCCAACTGGACTTCACTTTTTCCCTCATCACAAACCTCCCAGTAAATCTGGAACTCTAAGAAATACTGCCACCCTGAGATTGAGCTCCCCACAGAGGCTGATGTGATTTAACTGGTCTACCCTGTCTGTGCCAGGAACTTTCCCGGGTTCTGTGAGGACCACAGGTTGAGGACCGGAGCATCTCTGCCATAGGCTGGTTGGTGCTGAGGCTGTACTGAATAATCCCAGGCTGGGCTTGGGGGTGGAGAGAAACATTCCAACTCTGCCTCAGGTTTGGGGGCAAAATGTGCCTCTAGGCCTGTTTAAAATGCGCATGGAGACCCTACTTGCAGTTTTTGAATCACAGTCTCTAGAGGTGGAACCCAGGAATCTGCATTTTAGGAAGCACTCCAGAAGTTTGCTATGCACAATAAATTTTGAGAACTACCGCTCTGGGGCCAAACAACTGTGGACGATCAATATTTCTGTTTGCTCCCTTTCTCCGGGCAACATCTTTTCCTTTTTCAAGGTCTCAAGGGCTTAACCCTGAGTGTTCAGACGGGGTGGGAGGGCAGCAGCCCTGTGTTTTCTTGCTGTTCTCAGGTCTGCAGAACTTTCCTCAGCCCTGCTGCCCTACCCACGGGGGGTAGGAGGGTTGGGGGCTGGAGGGAGAGACAGACAGCACAAGCCTGTTATGAATAGGCCCTTTCTGAGGTTTGGCAGCCCTGAGTGGAGAGAAGGCTTTTATTGTTGGCTGCAGCATTCAGCATAAAAGAAGGGCAGTGCTGGGTCTCAAAGCCAGACTTCTAAGTGCAAAGAGATGTCACGTCCTGAGGGCAGGCCCCCTGGCCTTCTGCACAGGCCCAGCTACTGCATTCTCTGCCGTGTTATATAAAAAGCCCAACCTCAGCCCTGGCGATGAAGGGGGCAGTGTTGAGTCACAAGGCTGGATGACTTCCTTTCATTTCCCTGTGGGCCATTCTTCTGATCCTGAATGCAGAAAGGACCTGGGAAATGGGACCATTCACCAGGCAGCTGACAAGGTTCACAGCTTTCCACGAGTCCAGCTCCATTTTGTGTCACAGGATTTTCAGAGTTTGGAGCAAGAAGACAGGAAGGAAGCTTCGGCTGGCTCAGGGGTATTGTTAAAATGACCTTAAGACTCACCAACAGCAGGATGCTGTAGGAATCACAGTAAATGGATTAGCTGAATCCGATCGAATAATTTAGGAATCTGGGTGGTAGGTAGTGGCCGTGTCTGTAGGTGGGTGGCAGAATCAAAACAGACTTTAGAATTAACTAATGGTATAACTTTAACCCAGAAAAAAATGTTGCAAAACCAGCCCCCCTGAAGGAAATGAACTTGAATTTCCCTGTTTTCACTGTGACCATAAAAAGGGCCCAGTGTATCTACTTGGAGCTCAAATAGAATTGTCCTGGGTATAGGCAGCCCCAGAAGCAAGAGTACAGCCCTTCTTCCCACCATGCAAGTTCTGTTCTTTCCCAGAGCTGCCCTCATGTCTGTTTATCTCTCCATCAAGGACTGTGAAAAGGGGTGCACATCAGATTAGGAATCAGTTAAAGATACAGTATTTACTCTGTCATTCTGGGGATAAGATCTCATACCCGTCCCACAGCTTCATGGTGGTGTGGAAAAAACAAGGACTTTGATGATAGAAAGTTCTATTTTTAATTCCCTATATTGTGCATCGTAGGCAAATTGCAATTTCTGAGCCTTCAGTATCCACCTCTCATCTCCATTGTCCTCCTAAATGCCGCACACAGTGGAGCTGGGCTTGACTGAATTCATCATCCTGAACTATTGTCTAAAGAGTAGAAGGGGAGTCAAGGGAGAAGAGCTTTGACCAAGTGGCCAGGACTTTCTGCCAGAGACAGATCAGCCACTCTGCATTTCCTAAACCTTCGTTTTCACCATTCGAAGGGGAAATGTGCACAGTGCGTTCAGGCCCTGCATCCGGTTCCCTGTGACCATGTGATGGAACCAACATCAGGGCTTTCCAGGAAATGAGGCTGGTCATCAGGTTGCTGAAAACAAGCAGATGAATAATTGATCACCTCAAATCCGTGTCTCCAAAGATCACTGATAAAACTGAGCCAGCCATCCTCCTATTTCAAGAAAG
The DNA here is from genome assembly GCF_964341445.2 of Mesoplodon mirus. Lineage (NCBI taxonomy): Eukaryota > Metazoa > Chordata > Mammalia > Artiodactyla > Ziphiidae > Mesoplodon > Mesoplodon mirus. Next base: position 125,770,244 of record NC_138983.1, on the reverse strand, counting down.
CTTGGGTCTCTGGCTAAGAAATCAGAAGATGCAACTGAAGAACCTTTCACTCCTCTCTGACTGTATCTAAAGATCACATACAGCTACCCAGTCCTTATTCCAAGTTGTTCTTATTAGAACAGGTCCCCTCTCTTTACACTCTGGCTCGGACACAGGCTACAACCCATAGCTGCTTCTGTTATTTCATTGGTTCCTAGAGCCTTCACAAAGGTGATTTTCTCATTCACGATACTTTTGTTCCTCTGAACCAGTCTAGCTTTTTCTTCTAGCTTCACTTTTCCTATAAAAACCATCTTTATTAATTCCATCTAGTTCTTTTTTTATTTTTTATTGAAGTATACTTGTATTATATTGATGTACAATATTACATGTTACAGGTGTACAATATAGTGATTCACAATTTTTTTTTTTTCGGTACGCGGGCCTCTCACTGTTGTGGCCTCTCCCATTGCGGAGCACAGGCTCCGGACGCGCAGGCTCAGCGGCCATGGCTCACGGGCCCAGCCGCTCCGCGGCATGTGGGATCTTCCCGGACCGGGGCATGAACCCGTGTCCCCTGCATCGGCAGGCGGACTCTCAACCACGGCGCCACCAGGGAAGCCCAGGGATTCACAATTTTTAAAGGTTATACTCCTTATAGTTATTATAAAATATTGGCTATATTCCCCATGTTGTACAATATATCCTTGTAGCTTATTTAACATATAATAGTTTGTACCTCTTTATCCCCTACTGCTATCTTGCCCCTCCTCCCTTCCTTCTCCCCACTGGTAACCTCTAGTTTGTTCTCTATATCTGTGAGTCTGCTTATTTTTTATTACATTCACCAGTTTGCTGTATTTTTTAGATTCTACATACAAGTGATATCATACAGTATTTGTCTTTCTCTGTCTGATTTATTTCACTTAGCATAATACTCTCCATGTCCATCCGTGTTGCTGAAAATTGTGAAATTTCATTCTTTTTAATGGCTGAGTACTATCTCATTGTGTATATAATACCACATCTTCTTTATCCATTCATCTGTTGATGGACACTTAGGTTGCTTCCATGTCTTGGCAACTGAAGATAATGTTGCTATGAATATTGGAGTGCATGTATCTTTCATAATTCCATCTAGTTCTAATCAAACAATTCCAGAAAATGTCTCAATAATTTTTGTAATAGGTATATACTGCATCTTTCTGTTTTTCACTGTTCTTAAGTAAATTTATAACTAGCTGGAATAATGTCTACTGTTTCTTACAAGCAGCAGCATAATACCATTGAAAGGACAGAAATTGAAGTCAAACGATTTGTATTCCTGTTTCAATTCTGACCGTTACTGGCTAGATGACCATGAAGAAATTACTGGATCTCCTATCCATTCATTCATTCATTCATTCAGTGCCTAGTGTGTATTAGTCACTAAGCTAGGTGCTGGGAACACAGAGATACTTAAAACACATTCTCTGTTCTTAAGGAATTCATATCTAGCAGTGTAGAAAAGTGATAAAGTGCAATGATAAAAGATTTACACAGGGTATTATGGGAATTCAGAGATGAGAGACCTAGTACAGATGTGAGCTGAAAATAGGAGAAATCAGAAAACATTCCAGGAGTCTCTGAAGGACTTAACAGATGAGTAGGAGCTAGCTTGGCAAAGGGGCAGGAACATATTCCAGACAGAGGGTCTCAACTTGGGGCAAAGGCATAGACTCAGACTTCAATGCTATTGGCATGAAAGTTCAAAGTAAGAGGTGGGAGGATATAAATGAATTGAAGAGGGCCAGGTCATGGAGCACATTGGATGTTGTATTTAATAGCTTGGACTATCAGTGGTTATCAAAGAGCATGCTGCAGTACACTGATGTGTCATTTTTACAGGGGTGTTGTAAAAGCTTTATCAGTGTGTAAAATTGTTTTTTTTGATACATATTTTTGATGTGATTTGTTAAGATAAAATAAGCCAGCAAATAAGCAAGAAGCAAGAGGCATAGCATAAAATCAGGCCCAAGAAAGACTATGTGTGTAGCAAAACAATTAAGTTCTTTGCTTTGTGGCTATGTAAAAATATGTAGCTGAGTTAAGGTTTCACTCCTGCCTTGGCTGGAGAAAAGCAGGGATGGATTCTCCTGCTGGTTCCTTCCCCAAGTAGACGATGGTGAGGGAGCTTCCCCTTCCACCACACTACCCTCTCTTCCACTTCTGGGCCACTGAAGAGGTTCACACGGCATAGTTGAAACAATCAGCAAAGCCTCAGGCCCCAGGCTGCTTTCACTGCTGTCCTGTGGTTTAAGGGGAACCTGTGACCAGCTCACAAGGCAATGCCTCTGGGGGGTGGGTGGAGAGGAACTTGGTGTGATTAGATGGGGAGGGCGGGCAGGGGGAGGCAAGTAGAAAAACAAAAATACCTCAGTTATCTCCAAATTTTATCCTTTTATAGGAGTGAATCATTTTAATCCAATAGCCTCACCATGGTGAGAAGTGATAAAGGGAATGTCGCAAAAACCACAGACACTGTTAGCTGCTTAGGAACATTTTATTGGCCTATCAATCGGCCGTAATCATCGCTGGCGTGGTTGGTGGTGTTAGTCATCTGGATAGGCCCTAATGGGCCAGGTAAGTGACCCTTGTTCTGGTCACACAGCTCTTAAGAGGTTGTCCTTGGGGCAGATGTGTTAGCTTGGGGAGGCGAGGGTGATAAAGGAGAACTATGTCCACATTGTCACTAGCAGCCACATTGTTATACTGAGACTGAGGCCATTCACCCAGGTCAGATGAGGTGGTCCACAGCACACATCCACAGAAACCCACCTGCAGAACTGTCTGGACTCATGTATGGAGTGGACTTCAAGGGACGCAGCTGTGTTTTCTGAAGGTCTGACATGAACCCTCATTCAGTATTTCCATCTGCACTTGTGGCCCCCACCACCACCCCTCAGCATATGGAAGCTGACAACTCCTATTTTAATCATTCTGCCATTTACTACTGACTGTACTTACACTTTATACTGTTTTAGACTTTAAATCTATTTCACTTACCCAAGTAGTATCCTCCTGTCAATCTGAACTTCCTGACATGTTAATATAGTTGCCAGTCTTTGAACCCCCTCATGCATACCACCAAAAATTCTTGGCTCTATAAACACAATTTAAATTCTACTGCTGGTTTTAAGGTGGGAAACAAGATGGCCAGATAATGCACTTTAAATTCTAATAATTCTGTGGCCACATGGAGGATGGAATCGAAAGGGAGTATATTGATTGCAGAAAGACTGAAGGAAGCTGTTGCCTTTGGTCCAGGTGAGATTGTCACTTCATTCCCAGGACTTTCAACTGATAGGAAACTAGGGATGTATCTGCAATGAACTCAGTGAATCAGAATCTAGAGCTAAAAAGACACCCCAGGTTGAATGAGTAGTGGTTAAGAGCAAGGACTTTGAATTCAGGTAAAGCTGGGTTCAAATCCCAGCTCAACCATTTATATTACATGACTCATCTTTGACAAGACAGAAGACTTCTCCAGGCCTCCCAGGCAACAGTAAAGTGGAAATGCACCTACCTAAATTGCTTAGGTTAATATATGGGAAATGTCATCCTGCAGCTTTTCTCCCTAGACGACACAGGAACTCAGAATACTCCAATTAATTTGAGGCACTTAAGTTCAAGCTGGGGGTAACAGTAGAAAGAAATATTCCAAAGTGTGAAAAAGAAGAACTGGTGATTATTAGCATGAGGAATGGAGAAACTATAGAAATTGGGACAATTAACGTGAATAAAATTCTAAAGATTTGAAATTAGGAAAAAGGGTCAAGAGGTCAATTTAATGACTTAATTCTGTTTTTCACTACCAGATACTATTAACAAATCTGAAACATTTCGCTTGACAACATTTCCATTTATCTACTTAGGATTCCTTCTATCTGCTCATCCTACCCTGCCATTCTGCACCCCCAAGGAGATAAGTGATGAGGGTCAGCTTGGTACATTCAGTTCCACAGAAGAGCAGCAGGATGATCTAAGTATCCAATTTGCTTGTGATAAGGTAGGAAAAAAAAAAATCCCTTCTCTCTTCATTGGAATTCAAACTATGATAAAGGAGACAGAAAGACAGCAAGTTTGAGTGAAATGTTTACATTTATATTGAAATATGCACTAAAACAGAATGAGTTCTACTAGTCAATGAAATTTTGCCAAAGCGGAATCACAAACTTCTGTTGGGGAGGTCCAGTCAACTAGCAGCAGTGATCCCCAAGCAGGAACACCAAGGAGAAGCCTGGGAGACCCCACCCCAAAAAGCCTCCTTTCAAGAGATCCCAACTCACTTCTCCCACATGCACCCACAGAGATTTAGGAGCACAGCCACGCTCCTCATTGTCTTATATCTTTAGTTTCTTCTTCGCTGCAATAAATATAAAATTGGCAATGCTCATATACCACAGCACAGACAATATTTCAGGCTTTAGCATACAACTGTAAACAGTGACTAGGTTAAAAAAATAAAAAAGAAAGTTGAACATTATTTTTAAACAACGACAGAATTCCTAAGAGCAGGGCATGAGCCACTCAAGATTTGTTTTGTTGGGTTAAGGTTTTTGACAAAAAATTCAGGTTTAGACAGATGTCCAAATAGACTCAAGGTGGTAGCCAGAGCACTGCCCATGGCAGTCTAGAATATGTGGGCAGCAAAACAACAAGCCCTAGATCACCCTTGGCAGTACATCTTCAACCTACCACACTCAAGATGGGACTGCAGAAATCTCTATTGTGCCATCACCAGCTGCCATCTAGTGTAGTGGGAATGGGTGGGCAAAGGAATGAAAGTTTGCTGGGAGACAAACAGAATTAACACCTCTGCTGGCTGCCTGGAAAGTTGGCCCCTTAATCACAAGGACAACTAGGACATTGCACTTGGACAGTGCATTAAACTTCATATATATGTGTGTATATATTTCTCATATATATACATATATATATGAAATCCAAAGATTACGCATTAAGTTCTGTCACCGCAACAAACTGGGGTGTCAATCAAAGAAAAAGAGATGAACACTTTTTGCCTAAAGCAGTGCAAAGAAAGCTGGCAAGAAATGAAAGTGGACTCAGTATCTGCACATTAGCAATGGGGCAAACTTTTATTTAAAAGGCTAGTGGTTCAAATACTATTGCTCAAATAGCTCTGGTAGATATAAAATGTAGTTAACATCCAAGGTTTATACACAGAAGCAAAGGAGCTAAAGGCCAATTCACAAAGGGATATTTGATCCTTAGTCAAGAGAGAGAAGCTAAAAGCACATGCTGCAGGAGTAACCTAATGGGGTTTGTTTGGACCATACTCCTTCCCTCTGACAACAGAAAAGACCTGGATAGGAAACTGTCTTTTCACACACAAAATTGTGGCTTAATTAAATCTCCTCCCTAGAACTATACCTCAGCTAAGAAAAAAACAATCTGTCTTGAAAACCTCAAGAACCTGGGCTACTAAAAATAAAAAGGAAAATTTAATATAGTAAACAAGTTTAGTAAACACCACATATATTTTCAGTTGTTAATGAAGACATGATACATTCAGGAAAGTTTTTTTGTTTTTTTTAAAGACAAAAAAACCAAAAAACAAAATTCCCAGAAAAAGCCTCGACGAGGAAAAAAAAAAAATCAGCCCAAGTTCTATCCCTTTCAGTCAGAAGTGGCTCTTAGCACAAACCACAAATCCCCCTCCAACACACAAAAGCAATGCCATGTGCCTTGCAAGCAGAGTAAGAAACATATGCCTTAGTTACTGAACTTGAACGTTAAGCAGAATCATTGCAGAGCACATTTTGATGGGTTACTTCAATATCCACCTGGTCCAGTTTAAAGTATTTGTCTGTAAATCCAGTTTGTACATATTCCATAGGTATATTAAACAATAAACCACCTGTTGTCCTATTATTTTTTAAATGGCAGTTCTTGTAGCTCAACAAACCATTAAGATTATAAAGAGCTCTCTTGAAAGAAATTCTCAGATGAAGATGTATTAAGGAGAAATCCTGAAGGTTAAATGAAGTTCTTTTTTACTAGTTCTTTTTTTACTAAAACAGTGGGATCAAGCAGAATGTCTATTCGGAAGAGCAGTTTCACCATTTCCCCATGAGAAGAGGCCAAATTTTTCTGGACTAATAATAATTTAAAAACCAAGCCAATAAAAATAAAATAAAATATACACCTTAAAATACTACAAAAGTTGAAATAAAGTCAGGGCTTATGGAGTGGGAAACAGAGTTCTGGGGTTTTTTTCCCCCCCAAAGAAGGAAAACTGTAACAGGTTCTAAGGGAAAAACAAAACAAAACAAACCAGAACTCTGAATATGGATAGCACTACACAGACTCTATAGCACAGACCACCACACAAGAATGAATTACACATCAGTAATATCATCATGAGAGTAACTGGCTGGGGATTTATACTTCCAGCAACAGAGCTCCTAGGTCAAAAACGTGTTAAAAGCTTGTAATGTTAACAAGGACCCCTCCCACCAAAAAAAAGAGGGGATGAGGGGGAATAGAGGAAAGGCTGCATGCATGGGTCTATTACAGACATGATATTCAGCAGCATAAAAATAATACCCTCCATTGAGTCCCCCAAATGGGGCAAAACCTATTTTTCACTGCTAAGCATGGGAAAGATTAACAGTGGAACAAATTCACCTGTAACCATAGCATCTCCCATACTTGAATGACAAGCACGTTCAATCTGATGTTATATGTTGCTATAACATTGAGAATATGTATGAGTAAAGCAAAATAAAGAACAAAAGGCTAAATTATGAACTTTAAAAACTGCAAAAACATCTGTTTTAAAGCCAAGAAGGTGTTATTCTAATTATTATTATATATGACATAATCCATAGAAAGAAAGGCCAAGGAAAGAATCTTCATTTTGTTCAGTACTTAGGCTTGATGTTGTCCTAGGAAAAACAGTGGTAAGTCAATGAACGTGTCACACATATAACTAAAAAGTCCCCTTCTGGTTTCCAATGCATTTAAACAACCATCTTCCTTGGCTAATTTTTCTCCTGTGTCAAACAAACCTCCTATGTACAGGACCAGTTTAAATCCCTCCTCCCCTTCAAACACTAGATATGAACATCCAGGAACATTCTACAATGCAAAGTGCCTTAAGAAAGAGAAGGATTCTGTAGTGCCAGTGATATAACTGATCTGAGGAAGCTGGGACGCTATTAACACTGATGGGAGCCAGTCAGGCAATGGTGGTTTGTTTTTCCTCAGGTGTTTCCTCCAACAATTGCATGATCAGTTCATGGAGGGGTTTGCAGATCTTTGCGTAGCCCCCTCCTGTGAGATGCAGAAAATCAAACATGTCGTGGCAGGAGATGGCACCGTCCGAGTGCACGAAGCCCCCATCTGTATCCAGGAGCTGAACATTGGCAAGCTTCGGCAGGGAAACCTTGAGGAGCTGGTTCACCTTGGCATTCTTTTGCCTCAAAGGGTTGGGCTTCTCACCTCGAGGTAACAAACCCTGGGGAAGAGCAGAGAAGAATATAAGATGAGAAGACTCACTGTTTTTTCCTACTTACTTGTGATTTCAAATATCCCTGGAACTCTCCATCTGGCACTTGTTTATACCTTTGATTTCTGAAACACTGGACTAGACCAGTCTTAATGAAAGTTCTCTGACTATCCCTCCTAGGTTTCTTCCCGAGTTCCTCCTCCTCCTCCTGTCCCTTAACTGCTGGTATTCTTCAGGGTTTTGTCCTTGGCCCAGTACTCTCTCCACCCGACACACTTTAGCCCAGATCTCTTCCTGGAGCTTCAGAACTGTGTACTGAATGTCCAGGTATAGAACCAAACTTGAATGCTCCTGAGGCACACCCAACTTAACACGTCCAAAAACCCATTCATCATCTCTCCCATAGATTATGTTCCTTCTACATTCTCTGTGTCAACCGACCATTCCAACATCCCTGAGTCTCTCATCCCATGTTCCTTATCTATTTATCATTAAATCACTCAGCTTTTACATCCTAAGTATTTTTCCAATCCATTCTTTTTTCTGACTATAGACACTGCTATGGCTAGGGAACTTACCAATATTAACCTCAATTAATGTAAAATCTCCTGACTAGTCTTCCTACCTCCAGTGGTATTACCCCTTCAATTTATCCTCCATATAGTCCACCACATAGCTAGAATAATCTAGCTCAAATACACATCTATGCATTAATGCCACATGGAACCTACTAGAACACACGAGAAATGGAGTTGGAACAAATGCTGTCTTGATGAATCAGAGCCACATAATATCTGGTAGTAAAAAACAGAGATGTGTTCTAAATTCATTTTTAACTTATTTGTTAATGATCTAAAATAATTTTCAGATAAATCAGATGTCTGTCCTTCTACTATAGTAAATAAAAGCCAGCTCTTATATGGCAAGTGCAAGGTTTTATCATCTCAAACTAGAAATGGCCTTTATACAGATAACTGATCCAATTATAAAACTGTCAGAAATCCCCAACCTTTTAGTTGGTTTATAGCTAATGATGCCACACAGCAAGTTATTGTTATTTAGGCAAAAATGTTGTCACCTGTTTCTCCTACAGGGTATGATAAGAGGTCTTATTTCATAAAAACGGGTTTTCTGTAGGCGTTCTACTAAAAAAATAAAAAAAAATTTTATGCCCAAAGTGCTTATTCATGTCTGCTTTAGATTTTTTCAGCAAAACGTTGGACCTCGATTATTAACTTATTCTGTGACTGTAAAGTTCCGAAGAGAACTACAGAGAATTATGAATATGCTACCCCAATCCATCTCCTTTCATCCTTGTCAAGTGCAGACAAGGTCAATCCTAAACCCTAGTTTATATAACTGTTAAAAGTATAAGGCTCTGCATCTAATAGTTAACAAAGAAAAGCAGCCCTCAGCGCTGGTACATCAAAGCTTGGTTGAGATATAATAAGCAACCAGCCAGTGACCAATAAATACATATGTTATTCTGACTTTCAAAGAATACCATAGCAATTAAAGCCATAAAAAAGGATTAAGCCTCAAGAGCAGGGCACCATACCTATTGGGATTGTCAAGCAAGGATAAGAAAAATAGCTTATGTACTTGCATAACATTTTCCTTAATAAATGAGTATCAAGGGTATGCCATGTGATTTTTTCTCTATAATAACTGATAATTGTTAAAATATTACTTTAAAGGAGACAAAAAAATTACACTCCTAATTCCTTTACCATGTAACAACTATTTTAATTTTATTTCCTTTTCCAATTTGCATATTTACTTTCAAGCAATTCTAAATATAATATACATACCGTTTAGTATTCGGACTGTTCACTTAAATACATCGTAAATTCTGTTTTCACACAGTCCTCCTAATTGTCATATGATTAGTGCTATTATAGTCAATGACTTGTGCAATCATTCCCCCATGGGGTTGATTATTTAGGTTATTTCCAGTGTTTTAGTATTGTAGATAACACCACCATATATCAAATTCAAAAGTCTAGTTGAAACAAATAATATTTATGGAGGATTTATTCAGCAACATTCATGCAACAAATATGTCCTAAGCAACTACAATGTACCACCCACTGTACTTAAGAGATGGACTCTTAACCACAATGTAGTCTTTTTCTGGAATAATGCAGGATATAAATAAATACATAAACAAATTAATTAAATACCATGTAATAAAAAAATAAGACCTGTCTCCCCAGAACCCTGTCATAAGATAATATCCAAACTCCTAACATGGGACCTGGCTGTGGCCTCTAACTATCCCAGTCTTGAACTTTATTCCAATGATAACCCTAAAATTCTTCTAGCACCCTCCTTCACTCACCCAACAAACACATTCATGTATACGCCTTTGATCATTTGCTTCCTTTCTTCCTCCCTCCCTTTCTCTCTCTTTCATTCTTCTCTGTAATACCTTCTCTTCTTTCATTTCTCTATTTGTCTGGAAACCAATGAATTCTTTAAAACTAAACTCAGATGTCAATTTTTATGTCTAAAATATACCCAGTTCTCTCCTTAGCATACAGTATAATAATTATTTCTGTTTATATTGCTGTGTCCATCCACCAGCTCCTTGAGAGGAACTGTCTTACTCATTTTTGTACGCTCGGGACCTAGGATAGTGCCTTGTACATCGTGATTCTCGCATGTTTGTTGAATAAACGACTACCTTATTAACACTATATCTCATTAAAGAACTGAATATATGTCAGATTTCTCAGAAACATACATTTTTAGCTAGGTTAAGAATATCTACAGGTAAACTTTAACACTGAAATAGACAGCTGTTTATTCCTGAGACCATGAAGACAATGCTTTAATTCTACAAAGGGTAGCATTTCCTGTTAGTGGTAAGACTATGAAGTACCCATTTTCTTCCTGATGGAATCTCTGATATTTTAAAGAATTCAGAGATTCTGATAAATACACCACCTTTACCATATTAACAATGGAACAAAACAACACATCTAGGCTAATCCAAACTCGGGTCTAATAAAAAGAGACTCAGGAACTAGGAAAAGTCTCATATGCAACTTAAAAAATTATCAGAAGATAGTCAAGGGAAAAAAAAAAACTAAGGCAACCTGAGGCAACAAAGAGGATTTCCACTTCTAGGAAATGAGACCAATAAGACGATGGGACATATCAGAGAAGAGCTTCTCGGGAGCATGATAAACTGCTTCCAACCTAAAGATTCTCTATGTTCATGACTGATCACATTTCTAAAAAGACTCCCCACCTTACCTAATAATATCAAGGTCTCCACCCACCCAAAGACCACATACCAATACAATGATTTTGGCCTGTGGCTGCCTTGTGTTGATAAGTTGTACGATGGCCTCGATTCCACCTGCTACTTCCTCTGCTGTATTTTCATGGTTGTTTGTTCCTACCCAGACAACAATGACCTATAATTGAGGGAAGGAAGAAAAAGAGAAAAAAGATAAATACTCAGGAATGTCCACTAGTTAGCTGAAAATCTTATTTCAAAAATCAAAGAAGGAGGGGCTTCCCTGGTGGCGCATTGGTTGAGAATCCGCCTGCCAATGCAGGGGACACAGGTTCGAGCCTTGGTCTGGGAAGATCCCACATGCCGCGGAGCAACTAAGGCCGTGCACCACGACTACTGAGCCTGTGCTCTAGAGCCCATGAGCCACAACTACTGGAGCCCGCGTGCCTAAGAGCCTGCACTCTGCAACAAGAGAAGCCACCGCAATGAGAAGCCCATGCACCTCAACAAAGAGTAGCCCCCGCTCGCCGCAACTAGAGAAAGCCCGCGCGTGGCAACGAAGACCCAACACAGCCAAAAATAAATAAATGAAATAAATAAATTTTTTAAAAAATCAAAGAAGGAAAGATGAACTTCTCAAATGGTATTGGTAACTTCAACAGGGCAGCCATCTTAAAACATTAATGGGGGCTCCCTGGTGGCGCAGTGGTTGAGAGTCCGCCTGCCGATGCAGGGGATACGGGTTCGTGCCCCGGTCTGGGAGGATCCCATATGCCGCGGAGCGGCTGGGCCCGTGAGCCATGGCCGCTGGGCCTGCGCATCCGGAGCCTGTGCTCCGCAACGGGGGAGGCCACAACAGTGAGAGGCCCGCATACCGCAAAAAAAAAAAAAAAAAAAAAAAAAACATTAATGTATGCCTCATATACATCAGGATAAATTCCAAACAGAAAAACACTTAAGTGGGAAAACTGTACTAGGAAGAGATGAGAAAATTCTTTTATGTGGAGTTGGAAGCTAATCTCTTAAGATCCAGAAACTCTACAAAAAAGATAATAAATTCAACTGTATAAAAATAAAACCACTGCAAGTCAGAAAAGACAAAAAAAAAAAAAAGAGTGAAATCTAAGAAACATGGGGGAAAATACTTGCGACATCGTAAGACTCCCTTAGTTAAAGTACCTTCTAGAAAAAATAAAAGTACCCAAGGGAGTGCAGTGGGTACAAATACACAGTTCTACTCAAGGAAAAGAGTCAGTGGGGTGGAGGCTGGATATAGTTTTTAAAAGTTTTTCTCTTCAAAAAAATAATTTTACAAGGTGGCTATCACCTAGAGACATACATCTTACTACGTAACCCAAAGTAATTTCCACCTGTCACAAAAGAAAGGAACATGCATGAGTTTTTCTGTTAGAAAGGCAAAAATAAAATACTTTCAACTACAGCAACTGTTATCAATGGCTCAGCTTTGTTTCTTTTTGTTGTTTGGGGTTGAAAAAATTTATATGCAGTGTGCCAACTCAGGATGTTGATAATGCTATAAGGCACTGGATACATGTTTGGGCTGAACATTTGTTCACATCTGCTTCAAATTTTCTTCAGAAGAACTTGGGAGGCCTTGATTACCAATCTGTTTATATGTTTAAATGGATCCAAAATTACTTCCTCAAGTGAATCATAGCCCTGCTCCCGCGGCCCACCTCTGAACTCTTTCCCCCTCATACTGCCTCAGGTCAACAGAATAGCATACCTTATTAGCATCAAATCTCTTCCTACAGCAGAAGATAATTACAAGTACAAACCAAGCAAGCAATACACTGATTCTTAATTAAGCATGTATTTGGAATGTTCTTAAACAATATCATTTAACTTAAAGGGGCAGGAAGCAAAGAACAACAGTGAAGTAATGCTTTAAAGAAGCAATTTTTTTTTTTCTACCAGTTTCTGACAATTTAACTATCTGCAAAACACTCAAGATTAAGGATATTCTTTAAAAAAATAATAGTAAGTTTCATTTCACCTTAGGTTTAATATTCTCCAGTTCTCCATTCTTTAATCTCCATAAAACATGTCTTGTTGTATCTCCCCCAATTCCAAAATTCAGTGCATGAAGTGGGGAAAAAAGCTCTCGCCATATCTGAAAAGAGAAAAACTTGATTTATTTAAGCTGAAATTAGTGGGAAATAAAATCCCTCAACTGCAATGTGTTGTGAGGCATCTGAAGTAAGTTTCCCTTTTCTGTATTCAAATGTATCACTGCAAGTGGTATGCTACCAACTGCTGAAAGGGCTTTGAAGATGCCATTGTGTAACTCAGTTTTCAGTGCAGCTTTAGATCTCAGCTCAAGACCTGAGTCACAGCTCAACCTGATGCCACTTAGGCACCAACATTTATAATTAAGCTGCCAACTCAATAAACTCTCCTTTCCCTTTATTCAACCATTTAAAGGAATAGGGTGAAGTAGAAACATGAGATGAAAAAATTTAGAGTGCTTGAGCCAAAAAGATATAAAGCTATCTTTTCTTTTAAATTTCCCTTGGGAGAATGCCTAACCTCAAAAAGATTCAGAACAGTTCACTACAAAAATATATAAAATATAAAAATGGTAAAACACAAATAATAAGAACTGAGAATCATGACTAAGACAAACAGAAATGAGCAAATACAAATAAGAAAATAGTAAAATACAAATAAGAATTGAAAATCATGACTAGGACAAATATACACAAACAAATATAATGTGAAGCTTCTTGGAAGCCAAGGCAAAAAAGGGAGCTTATTTATAAATAATGTTGTATTTTTTCCTTTGTCTCATCATGCTTGATGGCACAAAGAATCCTATCAGGTAGGTCTGATTTCCCTTCTACTCTGAACTAGAGTGGAATGAATGCAAGTCTGTTATCAATGAATGTGTTGACATGAGCAGCCAAGGACCACCCTCACCCCTGCACCTTACCTCATACTGCTGCATCAACTGCACCATGGAGTCCCCCACAAACAGGACATCCGGCTCTTTGTCTTTGCAGTCCAGGACAAATCTGTTGTGCTGGTGTGAAGAAGAAAGAACAATCAGAAGCTGGCATTTTCCCCTGTGAGATTTCTTGGCCTAGACAGAACAGCTGTCCAACCAGTCACTCTGTTGTTAAACATTCTATTTGGTCTGTCCCTAAAGCTGATTCCTCTCAATCTGCTGTTAACTCCTGGGCCCTTCTGAAAACGAGAACAGAAAAATGCGTTCATGTTTTTTTAAAAGCTTACCTTTTCCTCCAACTCTTTTAAAGAAAATTTCAGATATACTTAAAGCTGACGTAATACAATGAACACCTGTACACACTCACCTACATTCAACAATAACATTTTCCCACATTTGCTTTATCTGTGTGTTTGCTGAATCATTTGAGGGTAAGCTGCAAACATTGTGATTCTTCACCTTTAAGTATTCCGTATGCATCTCCTAAGCATAAGGACAGTCTCCTATAAAACCACATTATCACACCTAAGAAAATAAATAATCCCATAAAATCTAACATTTAATCTTCACAATTGTTCCAAAAGTATTATATGTATCTATTTTTTGAACTAGGATCCAATCAAAAGGCATGCATTTCATTTGAATGGTTTTAATATGGCCTTTGAAAATGTCTGCTCACCTCTACATGTGAGAGATGTTGGCAAACTGGGACTCGGGCTTTTCCAGTCTAATTCAAGTTTATAAGGAAGGGTGACCTAACCCTGGCATGCTTCTCTTTGCTCTTAAGGCATAAGACACCTTTAAAAAGATTTTACCCATTGATGCTAAACTGAAGGACATAGTTTCAATCTTTATATTCATCCCTGAAACAAATTAACATGATGCTTTAGCAGGTCTCTAACCCAGTTCTACGGAAAGGTCTGAATGCTGTTGCTTTTTCCCAAGCTCTACATTCACTTCTGCTTCCCCTAGGAATTAATCACGATGGAGCTGCTATTGAAGTATCTCTGCTGATACCACAAGTGCAGATGACACTGTGGTGAAACTGAGGTACTTCACTGCCATTGGTGAAAACACAAAAGTATTTCTGGAAATAATTTGACAATTGATTAAGACATCTCCTCTTTCACAGTGACAGGATTTGGGATAACTTTTTTTCTCTTGGGTCCATGTCTTGTGTAAACAATTTTTTTAAATTACTATTGTTTCAATAAGTATTTTTAAACTGAAGGGATAAGATGAGCAAGAATAAAACTTTAGCTAGTTTCATTGAGTAGGTGCTCTTGCACATCACGTCGTCTCTCTACTGTGTATGCTAAAGTGCCAACTCCTCTCAATACCAACAGAACACCTTACATTTAAAGAATGTCATGGAATTTAAGCTCTGCTGTTCTAAAGGTTTAAGTACTCTAAATTTTCTTTTTAAGTATAAAAGTAGTTGCAATGAGCTTGGAAAAACAGAAAAGATCAAAGCAAAACATCTATAATCCTACCATTTTAACCCAGTACCTATTAATGTTTTAAGGTATTTTTTTCTCATTATTTTTTCACATCCCCCCGCAACACAGTTGAAACGTATGTATATCTCCTTAAGGCACAACAGCTTTGGGACAGAAAAACCTATGTTCGAAGTTTAGCTTATCTACTTTCTAGTGCAGTGACCTTAAGCAAGTACATAACCCCGAGTTTTGTTTTACACATCTGCTGGCAACTCTTTTTAGAGTTGTGAAGATGAGAGTTCTATAAAAGGGGCCCAGCTTCTGGCTGCCACCCAGTAGGTACTCAATAAAGAGCAGCCATTATAACTGCATTAACATTATATTAGAAATATTTTTCTATGTAGCTACATGATTTTTCATAACTATAATTTTTTAAAAAAATTTTATTGTGTAATTAAAAAAAAAAATCTTCATTTATTTATTTATATGGCAGCGCCACACAGCTTGCGAGATCTGAGTTCCCCAACCGGGACTGAACTCGGGCCCTCGGCAGTGAGAGCACGGAGTCCTAACCACTGGACCGCCAGGGAATTCCCTATAACCGTAATTTTTTTTTTTTTTTTTTGGTACGCGGGCCTCTCACTGTTGTGGCCTCTCCCGTTGCGGAACACAGACTCCAGACGCGCAGCCTCAGCGGCCATGGCTCACGGGCCCAGCCGCTCCACGGCATGTGGGATCTTCCCGGACCAGGGCACCAACCCGTGTGCCCTGCATCGGCAGGCGGACTCTCAACCACTGCGCCACCAGGGAAGCCCTATAACCGTAATTTTTAACACCACTTAATATCCTACTGGATGCATCCAGTGGCATATTGATTTTTTTTAGCTCTTTATCCTAATGACAGATTTGCCAGAAGCCTCCTATTGACTGAGATGAAGAAACTTACATACACACACACATTTTCTTTTACAGGTTGGGAATCTTTAGGGCAAAGGGGATTAACACTTTCATGGATCTTGGATATACTTCCAAATTACTAACGAAATGGCTACTGGCTATATCTATTCTGACGCCAGCAATGTATCAGAACTCATTTTACTATACTTGCACCTGCCCGGGTTATTAATATTTTTCTCTCCCTCCTTTCTTTTCCCATTGTTTTAATCTGTACTTTTTGGAAACAAAAAGTTAAAGCTCCTGTCATGCTTATTGAGACACTTATCTAGTATATTTGAGGATATTTTTATTGATCATACAACAAACAATATCAATGCTTCATCTGTAATATTTACTGAAAATATTTCTGTCAGTCTGCTGCTAAGCCTTCTTTAGGTGGTTAATGTTTTGATATGAATTGTTATTAAATTTGTCTACAGTCAAGTCTTTTAATATCACCCTTAAAAAACTTACGATTATGGAAAATATCAAGCGTACAGGAAAGCAGAGAGAATAACACAATGGATCTCTGTGTATCCGTCACCAGATACAGCAATCATCTAACTTACGGCCACTATTATTTCAACATTCCAGAAACTACTGCCCCACCCCATTCTTAGATTATTTTGAAGCAAACTGAGGATATAATATTTCATGTATAAATATTTCAACATGTAGCTCTTAAAAGATTAAAAATATATATAGCCACAATACCAGTTCTATCCTCTAAAATTAATAGGAATCCTTTAATATCAACAAATAACTAGTGAGTGTTCAAATTCAATGTCACAAAATTTTATTTTATGATTTGTTTTTTAAAATCAGGATCCAGGCAATTTGTCTCTTAAATCCCTTTTAATCTATAGGTTCCCCCTCCCTCTGCCACCACCTCCCAAACTTTTTTTTAAGGAATATGACTGTCTGACCTATAGACTCTCCCATAGTCTGGATTTTGTTGACTGCATTCCTGTGGTGGTGGTGGACATGTTCATCTGTTCCAGGTACTTCTTGATATGTGGTACTTAAGTCTAGAACAGGGATGGATATTTTAGCAATACTCCATGAGTAGTATTGAGTATCACTTCAATACTTGTTTTAATCATGACTGCTTTTCTTTTAATGTTTTGTTTCTAAATAATTTATCGACAGAAGACCTGAAAAGATTGTAGAGTATTTGCATATACCCCTAACTCAGCTTCTTTCAATGTTAGCATCTTTTATTTTTTTATTAAAAACAGAATTTTCAGGTGTAAGCATTTTTTTAAAATTTTATTTACTTTTTATTTATTTATTTTTGGCTGTGTCGGGTCTTTGTTGCTGTGTGCGGGCTTTCTCTTGTTGCAGTGAGTGGGGACTACTCTTCGCTGTGGTGCTTGGGCTTCCCATTGCAGTGGCTTCTCTTGTTGGGGAGCACGGGCTCTAGGCGCATGGGCTTCATTAGTTGTAGCATGCAGGCTCAGTAGTTGTAGCTCGCAGGCTCTAGAGAACAGGCTCAGTAGTTGTGGTGCACGGGCTTAGATGCTCTGCAGCATGTGGGATCTTCCCGGACCAGGGCTCGAACCTGTGTCCCCCGTACTGGCAGGCAGATTCTTAACCACTGTGCCACCAGGGAAGCCCTCAATGTTAGCATCTTATATAAGCATGGTACATTTGTCAAACCTAAGAAATTAACATTAGAGAATACTATCAACTAAAATAAAGTCCACTCAGATCTCACTAATTTTTCCACTAATGCCCATTTCCTGAATCAATCAGCATATCACATGGCATTTAATCTATATATCTCCTTTAACTCTTCCAATATGGGACAGTCTCTTGGTCTTTCCTTGTCTTTCATGACCTGACACATTTAGTTGCAGTAAGGTGTTCTGTAGACAGTCCCTCAATTTGGGTCTGTCTGATGTTTTCCCATGAATAGGCTGAGGTTATGGATTTTTGGGTAAGACTACCACAGAGGTGATGTGCCCTTGTTGTATCATGTCAGGGAACATGACTTATTACTGGTGATGTTAATATTGATCATTTGGGTAAGGTAGTGTTTGCCAGTTTTCTCCACTATCAAGTTATTATTTTCCCTTCCATACTCTGTATGTTAGAAGCAAGACACTAAATTCAGCTCCACCTACTAGAGGGAGGGGTCTCAAAAAATAGTGGGCATATCTTAAAACCAAAGTAATTACCAAAGTAATTTACAGGAAGATACTCTAAGGCTAGGCAAATATATCGTTTCTCCTTAAAGTTGTGTCCATTAATGTTAGTATTCATCAATGGATCTTGCCTACAGTAATTATTACTGCAGTGTTCTATCCATGATTTTCTTTTCCTTCCTTACTTCTACATTTATTAATTAAAATTATTCTGTAAGGAAGATTTAGCTCTTCTCCCCTATTTATTTATTCATCCACTTATTTATTTATAGCAGAATGGATTAATGAACACTTATTTTATTCTTTCAGTTATAAACCAATAATACCATCATTTGTTACACTGCTCAAAATGTTCAACTTTGCACTTTGGGAGCTCTTCCAGGTCTTTTAGGTGGTCAAAGTTAGTATCATCAATGAGACAAATCAATACCACATGTATTCTATGTGATGCACTGGGGACCCATCACTTCAGTGATATTCCTGCCTTCCATCTTTTTTTTCCTTTTCTTTTTTGAGTAGTTTCTTGCTTTCTTGCACTAGAAGATGCTCTAGGCCCATATTTTTATTTTCTTTGCTCCAGCTATAGAATCAATCACTTCTCCAAGGAGCCCTGGTTCCTTTCATTGGAGAACTGTATTTAAAAACCAAGATCTGGGTATATAATATATTAGTCCTTCCATATTATACAAGTTTTTTTTTTTTTTGGCGGTACGTGGGCCTCTCACTGTTGTGGCCTCTTCCATTGCGGAGCACAGGATCCGGACGCGCAGGCTCAGTGGCCATGGCTCACGGGCCCAGCATGTGGGATCTTCCCAGACTGGGGCACGAACCGGCGTCCCCTGCATCGGCAGGCGGACTCTCAACCACTGTGCCACGAGGGAAGTCCACAAGTTTTTTAAAAAATTTAAATATTCATATATGTTTTTCTTCCATTTGACTAATTTTTTCCCAGTCAGTGCTAATCATTTAAAGTCTTCTAATTTATGCCAGAAACAACAAAGGCATCTAGTTTTACTTACTACTTTTAGTAAATTTATAAATGACCTAAATGCCCATCAATGAGATAACAGACAACCCACTGTGGTATTTTCATATAAAATAATTGAATACTACTTAAAGAAAAAAAATGAATAAACTACAGCTATATTTTTAATATGTATGATTACTGCAGAAAAAAATACATTCAGAAAGATACTATTTACCATTTAAAAACGTGCAAAAAGGGACTTCTTTGGTGGCGCAGTGGTTAAGGATCCACCTGCCAATGCAGGGGACACGGGTTTGAGCCCTGGTCTGGGAAGACCCCACATGCCACAGAGCAACTAAGCCCGTGTGCCACAACTACTGAGCCTGCGCTCTAGAGCCCGCAAGCCACACCTACTGAGCCTGTGTGCCACAACTACTGAAGCCTGCGTGCCTAGAGCCCGCGCTCCGCAACGAAAAGCCACCACAATGAGAAGAAGGCCGCACACTGCAACGAAGAGTAGCCCCTGCTCACCGCAACGAGAAAGCCCGCATGCAGCAATGAAGACCCAACACAGCCAAATATAAATTAATTAATTTAAAAAAGTGCAAAAATACTAACTATATTGTTTAGAGATTTTATGTGTAGTATGTAAATACATGAAATTACTGGCTTGGGGGTGGGGAGGTAGGAAAGAGAAAGAAATGTTATCAGTGAGCGGTATACAGGCAACAGCAATTCTTTCAGCAATGTTTTATTTTTTTAGGGTGAGTAGCAAATACACAGATGCACAAAATATTTCTTAATACTTTTTTAAAGATATAAACAAATGAGGAAGATTAAGAAAGAATAATCACATAATTGATCCATAGGAGAACAGTCAAAATAAAAAACTACCACTCAAAATAAGCTAGTTGAAAGACTGATTTTTAAGTCTGAGATGACCAAAACAGAAAGGGAATACAACTATGAAGAGTATAAAGAGAATCACTAAATACTAAAACAGCAAACTCTGGGGACTTAAAATCATATTGCACTTGTTAGTTCAAAAGGTAATACAGCTGGAAACAGATAAAGGTTAAATATAGTTATTGTTAAATGATAGCAGTTATTAAAAGCAAGTTACAAATACTGAAAAAAAAAAAAAGTGCTAAAAAAAACAATGGGACATACTGAGAGGGCAAAGGGGCCAGAGCTTGAAGGGATTCCCACTTGCTAAACTTTGGACAATGAGTTTCAAAATTACAGTGGATTATAACCCACTTGACTAAAGTAAGAACCTGTGAGACCATATTATAATGAAATAGAATTGGATTAGGCCGGGCTTCCCTGGTGGCGCAGTGGTTGAGAGTCCGCCTACCGATGCAGGGGACACGGGTTTGTGCCCCGGTCCGGGAAGATCCCACATATGCCGTGGAGTGGCTGGGCCCGTGAGCCATGGCTACTGGGCCTGCGCATCTGGAGCCTGTGCTCCGCAACGGGAGAGACCACAACAGTGAGAGGCCCGTGTATGGCAAAAAAAAAAAAAAAAAAAAAAGAACACTACAGGGACAACTACAGAAATCTGAATATGGTTTTTGGATTAGGTAACAGTATAATGTCAGTGTTAAATTTCCTGATTTTAATAACTGTATTGTAGTTATGTAAGAAAATGTTCTTTTTCTCAGAAAACAAACTCAAATATTTAGGGGTAAAGGGGCATTGTGATGACTGCAACATACTTTCAAATGATTCAGAAAAAACTGTAAGTTGGTAAATAGTACAAACAGATACAGACAGAATGATTAGGCAGATGTGGCAAAATGTTAACCAGTGGCAAGTCTAGATGAAGGATATAGGAAGTTCCTTCTAAAGTGTTTGTAATATTTGTATAATTTTGAAATTACTTCAAAATTTTAAAAAGCTTAAAGAAAGAATACTGTAGAGACACTGTCATCTATTAAAATGAACAGTATGCAATGCCCATGCTCTCAAAGTATTCCTCAGTTCCAACATCACATGGTGATTAGGAATGACATCTCTAACATTAGATTTTTATTTACAGTAATCAATTCTTGTTGACCATTAAAAACACCCCACTGTAGCTCTGGTCAAAAGACTCTAAAAACTTAAGAGACTCATCTATGTGAATAACGCATGTGCACCCCCTTTTACCTGAGACATCCATCTGTCATCTCCTTGAATATCTTCCGCTGCATGTGGAATGGCTGCTGGGTTTGAGTCTCCTTGGCTCATTCTACACCTGAGGAAAAAAATGTCTATGTTATGTTTTGTTCACTGACAGGAATGTTTCTTTGTTACCACTTACTTAAATATTACATGTCAGGTTTTAAATAAGAATAAGAATTAAATAAATTTCATTGGGTTTTGCCTAGAAACGATGCAACTGGAGTTTATTTTCAGCAGGGACGAGGTCCAGGACATGACTGCTTAAGTCCCATAAATATCTAACACTACTAAACTTCCAGACAGGTTTGAATATCATTCAGGAACAATGCATTACATCAGTATATACCTTACACCTATATTAATTTTTCATAAATACATGTTATTGTAAGAACCAAATGACAAGGAATTAAACCCTTCAAGTTCAATGACATCTACATTAGAGCCTTTTAGGCTGCTAGAGTTACACACTTAAGAATTAGTACAGCACCGATTAGAATCCAGTGATCACTAAACATCACACAAATACCTGTACTACAGATGATGACAAAACTAGTCGTGGGCTTTGGCGGTGGTTTTTTTCATTTTTATTATTTATTACTTTTTTAAATTTTTTATTTTTTTTGGCAGTGCCCCGCATCCTGCTGGATCAAGTTCCATGACCAGGGATCAAACCCGTGTCCCCTGCAGTGGGAGCGCAGCAGAGTGTTAATAACCGCTAGCCCACTAGGGAAGTCCCTGGAATTGGTTTTTTACAAATTTTACTAGGTATTTTTATTTTTGACAGGTATCCACTAAAAAAAATTTGATTAACGACGACCTAAATATGGTATCTGATAGTAGAGAAGAAGGAATAAGTGAAATTCAGGAAAATTAGAAATGCTAATCTTCTAGAAAGACAAGTAAGAAACCAGACTGTTTTCAACCAACTCTGGAGAATACATACTAGAGACATCAGGCTCAAGAGGTTACTTGGAAAGTGCAAAGGATGATGAAAGAGAAAAAGCTGGGGTTTTGTGGTTTACAGAAAAAAAGGCCGTACTCTCTATCTCCTTCCTTTGCCATCCTCAAATACAACTAAACTTTCTCAGAAAGAGGACTGAGTTATAGCCTTTTAATAAGTATTCACTGAGTAAACAAAACACCCTGGATTACCAAGGTAGTAGTTTTTGAGGATCAAAAAGTAACAAGCCCTAAACATGAAAGCAAACCTTCATGAAAAATAAATTACAGAAGCAAACAATTTTAACACTAATTAAGTAAATAAATTCCATCAGTTCCAAATGACACTAGGTCTAAAAAAAATTGGGCTCAGGGTTAAGCCTATATCTGACTAAAGATGTAAAATATCATTCACAACCTGTGTATATTTCTTTAGATTACTAAAATTTGCAACTATCAGAAAATAATAGCTACCTATGAAGGACTATCTACTCTATGCTTTATACATACCACCTCTGATCCTCACAAAAGTACTGCAAAATGAAGAAAACGAGGATCAGATAATTTAGGTACTTTGTTCAGTGCCTGAAATGAGGTTTGTCTGACCCCAATTACGTCACACCTGGCCCACTGATCACAAACCAGTTCATGCTGACTCCCTAAAGGGGACCTATATCTAACCATTTCACCCAAAAACCTTATGAGTTATACCACACGGAGCTAAAAACATCAATGTAAAATGCAAGAATCGGGAAGAACTGCAAGATGAACCTATAGAGTTCCAATCAGACTATGATACCTGTTTGGAGTTTCACTGTCTAAAAAAAGTGAGGAAAAAATCAGAAGATACATAAAAGAAAACAAAAAAAGGATTACAGGGTTAAAACAAATAGCCACACAGAAACTTTTTGTTTTTAGCCAATAAAACATTCTAAATCTTCTATATAAAAGTTTCTTGGGGGTCTTATGTTCAATTCTTGATTCAAGTCTGGCTATTCAGGTTAAATCTGATATGGCACTTAATACTCACTTTAATTTTAGTAAGTAACTTTCTTCCCCGCTGATCAAAAAGCTCTATTGTCCTTAAGACCAACAAGGAGCAACTTTTCCCATTTTCTGGATTTCAAAATTAGATATATAATGTAAATAAATACAGCAACAAAACAGCTCCTTTTTCCACTCACTAATTGAAAAAGTCTATTTCCTAACTTTTAAAATAGATTTAAAAAACCCAACCATTTCTCATTTATTTTCCCACCTGGAGAAACTCTTAACATGTTAGGTATTTTTGAGGCAAAAGTTAACTGACACAGGGTTAACCGAGCAATCACTACTAAAAACGAGAAAAATAATCTGTCCCCCTCTCACTGTGTGATTATGTAATTGAAACCATTTTTCCTGGGGATTGTTAAAAGAACAAGGATGACAAAACTGTACATCTGAGGTGCCTCCATAATAAAATGTATCCAAATTCATCCCTCACCACTTAAACACACAATGCAGGCACTCCAACTACATTTCAGTTCTTGGAACACCATGTTCAGATTTTGTTGAAAAACTTAAGAATTTTGACAAACCAGAGGGTGTTTCAAGGAAAGGAACCAAGATGGTGAGAAATTAGAAAACCTGTCATATCAGAAATAGTTGAAAGAAACAAGTATGTTTATAATCTGTAGAAAAACTGGTTGGGGAAGAGGAAATCACGGGACAAATAGCTGTCAAAGTATTCAAAGATTACTAGGAAGGGACTTCAGGCTTATTCTGCATGTCCCCAAATAGGAAGACAAGGCCAGTAGATACAATGTACAGTGAGACAAATTTCTAACAAACAGAACTGCAAATGACATGACCTGTCTCTCAAGGCAGATTCCTCCCAGGGGGCCACAGAGACTAGGTGAACACCTACCAGAAAAGCATAAAGTGAACTAAAGCATATGAGCAAAGACTGGCCCAGATTAGCGGAATTCAAACATTTTTTAATGTTTTAGAATCTTTTTGAAATGTTCCTCAATATATGTGTATTTATAAATTAGGGGCTTCCCTGGTGGCGCAGTGGTTAAGAATCCGCCTGCCAATGCAGGGGACACGGGTTCGAGCCCTGGTCCAGGAAGATACCACATGCCGTGGAACGGCTAAGCCCGTGTGCCACAACTGCTGAGCCCATGTGCCACAACTGCTGAGCCTGCACTCTAGAGCCTGTGCTCTGCAACGAGAGAAGCCACCACAATGAGAAGCCTGCATACAGCAACCAAGAGTAGCCCCCGCTTGCCACAACTAGAGAAAGTCTGCGTGCAGCGCAGCCAAAAATAAATAAAATAAAAATAAATTTAAAAAATAAATAAATAAATAAATAAATTAGATGTGAATTGCTGTTAACCTGTATATTAAATATTTGTATTTTTTTTCCTTTTTTACGCAAAAAAAATGAAAGTAAAAAGAGGTTCTAAATATTTTCCTATATTCCAATGGATCTCCTTATGCATCCCAGGGCAGCACACATACTGTACTTTCCAGACCAGTGGTCTATATAAGCTATAAGATCTCTTTAGATCTATGATTCAATTTACAGACATGGATTTTTAGAGTTTCTCCAACAGGTAAACAACTGATCAAAAAATAATAACTGCAATAAAAATTTATTAAGAACTTACTATTCACAAGACACTGTGCTAGGAGCTTTGTTATTTAAATAAAAACTGAAGCTCAGGGAGATTTCAGGAAACTGCTCCATGATAGGGAGAGCTGGGATTTGAACTCAGGGTGATATACTACCCTCCAAAACCTATTACTCTTGAGCAAAGTGCATTAGGCTCTATATAGAAAAGACTGTACGAAACAATGATAAATTCTAATTTACTAAGTCAATTCACTTATATATCCTATTACTACTACCCAAATTTAATGGCATTCTGATACCCTGAGCAAGACACTTTCATCTCAGTCCTAAATTTTGTCATGAGCAAAATGAGAAAGCTATAGGGACAGAGAAACTGAGGAACAAAATGTCAATTACCTAAAGTTACTAGGCAGGTAAAACTGAGAGAATTTAGCACAATATTCCCAATTAGCTAGTCTTTTCTTCTTTAACTATGTTTGTTTTTTTGTTTTTTGTTTTTTTTGCAGTACGCGGGCCTCTCACTGTTGTGGCCCCTCCCGTTGTGGAGCGCAGGCTCCGGACGCGCAGGCTCATCCGCCATGGCTCACGGGCCCAGCCGCTCCGCGGCATGTGGGATCTTCCCGGACCGGGGCACGAACCCGTGTCCCCTGCATAGGCAGGCAGACTCTCAACCACTGCGCCACCAGGGAAGCCCTCTTCTTTAACTATGAATACAAGGTCATCCTCCTTCCTCCTCTGAGCAAAATTTGTTTCTTTGTGCCTTCAGACACTTGGATTTTGGACTATTTTGCCAAATCAAAATCTTACAATACAAAGTAGCTTTCAGTTTTACCTGTGCCTATGGCTTGGTAACATTTTTAAACAGCGGTAAAAAAAAAAAAAAAAAAAAAAAAAAAACTGAGGGGCAAACCCATGTAATCTCCTCTTTAAGAACCAAACTAGGGGGACTTCTCTGACAATCCAGTGGTTAAGACTCTGTGCAGGGGGCGTGGGTTCGATCCCTGGTCAGGGAACTAAGATCCCACGTGCCATGCGGTGCGGCCAAAGGATTAAAAAAAAAGAAAGAAAGAAAGAAAAAAAAAAAAAAAGAACCAAGCTGGGAACTATGCATTTAGGGGATTCAAATAATTTGGGAGTTAGATAAAAAAAACTGTGTACTGTTTATAATAAAAATGAAGGATCAATCAGGAGTCATCCAGAGAACAGCCTGTGGTGGGTCACAAAAATCTGAGTGATTTGGGGTTTCCTGCCTCACGTACAGAGCAATATTGTGGCACAGAAGTATTCAGAATGCTGTAATTAGTAACAACAGAAGACGCAACAGAGAAGGATTTGATTCCCATCTCACCTCACTGATTCATAGTAATCGCCTCTGTGCAGCAAGTCATCAACTTCTGAGGTCACAAACAGCATGTTCAGTTAGAAAAACCCAACAGAATGGAGATAAAGGTCCAAAGAAATTAATTTATCAGGAGACATACTCTTCCAGGGAAGCTTTAACTGCCCATTAAAATGAGTTCTCTGGGAAGATGAGGAGTAAGTGACTTGCACAGCATTTCCCAATTTTCCTGCATTTTCTGTCTTCTCTACTTAACTCCGACTATGACAGTCTTAACACCAGAATTTCCAAATGCTTATACCAGCGTGGTGTAGTGTGTGTCTAATCAAAAACCAATTCCAACAACAAAGAATTATAAATACTCAAGTTGAGCTGTATGTTTCTTTAGTTTAACCAGGAAACAGATGGAGGGGGAAAGTTGCACTAAGAATTAAAAGATTCAGAATGTTTCCACTCTGACCTCAGACTCTTCATTTTGTTTCAGATGGAGCGGGCAGGGTTATTCTAAAGGCGAAGGCAGGCCTCATCCCTAGTACCCTGCCTCAGTGGGCTGGTGGATGGGTCCCGGGATTCCAGCACATTCAGAATTTATTATCAAATGCCCAAGCCAACACATTAAAGCACAATGATTTCATACTCCTCCCCTGCTCCCGCACAAGGAGGCAACCTTCATATCAGAACAATGTGCCCAGGAGAAGAATCCAAAGACACAAGGCATATCCAAGGCAAAGGCGTATTCAGATGCTCAAGGGGACAATACCCCGTGTTTTCTCCATACCTTTACCACTCCCCCAAAATGACCCCCCCTCATTTAAAGCTGTACGAAATGAGGCCTTAGGGTGGATCCAGGTGGTCTTCCCTTTCTCCATGGGTAAGCTCTAAAAAGAGGCCAAAGCTTCATGTATTTGGTTTTCTTAAGGTTTGTATACACATTATGAAAAGCAACGCTGGCCTGGGAGGTATGGAAAGAATAGTGAGTCACCGTGCAACGGGCACATCACAAACCTGAAGGCCAGAAGATCCTGATCTGGTACATGGACATGGACCAGGTAAAAACCACCTAAGAAAACCTGTCCATTGGTAGGTTTAACTAGTTGGTTGACCTTGGGCAAATCACCAGCCTCGCTGGGCCTCATCTCTAAAATGAGGTGCTGGACTGGACAGCCCTCTAAGAAATAAGCCCTTCTGAGTCGTGACAGCCTATGGATTTTTGAATATATTACAGGAGATAACGGAGAAGTTTCTGACGGGTGGGAAAAAGTGCTCCGTCAAAAAAACAGTAACTGGTTTGAGCCCGCACCAACGGCCTCTCAGACAGAGGAAAGGGGAGAAAAGGGTCAGAGGTTCAATCTCAAGGAGGAGGGAAAGGCAACAGCCGAGGCAGAAGCGTGGCTGGAAATGGGGCTGGCGGCGGCGAGCCCCGGGCCGCGGTAGCGGGAGATTCAGGGCGGCCTGCTCCGGGGGTCGGGCTGTGCCGGATTGGGCCGGGCGGCGCGCCCCGCCACGGTGCTCGGCCGCGGGATGGGGCGGGGCGGCTGGGCGGCCGAGGAGGCGGCAGGTTTGGGGGTGGGGTACTGGGAAAAGGCTCCGAGGGAAGCGGCGAGCGGCCTGGAGGTGCGGGGTGCAGAGCGGGCGGCCAAGGAACCCACGCCGGGCCAGCCGAGAAGGGGCGAGCGCGGGAGGCACCCCAAGGGTCGGGGGGGAGGGGTGGCGCGGGGGAGGGGCCGGCAGGGTGGGGGAGGGGAGGTCGCGGGCCTCTCACAATAACAAGTCGCAGCCTCTTCCAACCCCCACCTCTAAGCCACCGGTTCCCCAAGTCCCGGAATGCACTCACTCAGGCACAGGGTCCGTGCGGGCCCCAAGCGGCTGCGGCGTCGGCGGGTGGCGCGTCTGTCGCTCGCTCAGTCCCGGCGGCCCCGCTCCGGCGCGTCCCTCCTCCGGCCTCAGCACCCGCTGCAGCGCCCCCACTTCCGGTTCCCCTGCCACTCAGGCAAATGGCTTCCGGAAGTCCCGCCCCATCCTGCCAGGCCTTGGCTCGGCTCGCCTCTCCTCACTTTCTTTCTGCGGGAGCTCGCTGCCGGCGCCCAGGTGTCCTGCCACGCCCCGCAAGGTTCCACGCTTTGTTCTCTATCCTGCCCTCGTTTTGCATGTAGTCTGCGCGACTTGGGCCTCTATCTTTCCTCCGGCTGCATCCCTCAGTCCTGCGTTCATGTCACCGTAGTGTGGAGATGGCATTCGGGACAATGTGCTGTGACCTCGCACTGACGCCATTCCCTTCCCACCCCGCCAACCTGGCTTCCTTCTCCACCCCATGGAATAAACCAGATTGCTGCCAGTGGGAGGGAAATAGGGCCCCAAGGTTAATGAGGCAGTCCCTTACATTTATGGGTGGAATTTGTTTCAATGATGAATGTACGGATTTTGGATGACCGCCTCTTAAGGTGATACTATAGGGGGATGGAGAGACAGTCTTTTCCTTAGAGATCCATCCAGAGAGGAGGAGCAAAAGATGTACGCAGGCTATGAAAACGTTTGGTGGAGCAGCGCCCTGAGCTGGCCCTTTAAAAATGGATAGGATTCGTTAAGACCCTTGTCTGAATTGGTAGAGCCTTCCAGAGTTCTGAAAATGATCAGGGGGGTCGGTTTTGCAGACAAAACCCGTTAAGAATTACTGTGAAAACCTGGAAGCATAAAGTTTCAAGATATGTCAAATTATTTTTCAGGTGACCTGTACTGTCAAATGGTACTAAATTTATCAGACGTATATAATCCAAAATAATTTGTCCACCTATAAAACGCTAATTTACTTCGGAATTCCCTTGCAGATGTTCACACAATTTATGGCACACCAGCAGGTAAATGTTTGTTGCTTTAAATGTTTTATCGAAAAGAATTTGTGTTTGGGGAACTCAAATGATGCAGCTTGAATTAGTCTCCAGGGATAAAGCCATAGAATCCTGAATTTCCTCAGTTTTAACACTCAACACACTTTAATGTAATTACTACTTTAATACACTGTCTTCCCTGCTATACTCTAAGCTCTGAGTGAGCAGAGACCTTGTGTGGATTCCCAGCACCTGGCATGCTGCCTGATGCATAGCAGACACTCATTAAGTATTGCTCAACCAGGGATGAATGATCAAGGGTTGAATTTGTGCCTATGTGGAACCTATGACCTATCTTTATACTTTCTTGTTTTCAACTTTTTAATTAAGAAACATAAACAAGGGAAGTGTGCCCCAGGGAATACTAGAGCTGGTTAGACTAGCCTCTGCCAGTATTTGAATACCTCTATGGCTCAGGCAGTTTTTAGTGTTTTGGCAAAACCTGAATGTCACTGAACCCTGAAATTTATTGAGGTTGTCTCCTAATGTGTCTGTTTTAGCTTTCTAAATAATTCATTTAAAAAATGCAGGCGGTAGAGTGGAAAGGACCCTAAACTCAGCTTCAGGGTGCCCTGGGTTCTTCTCTGAAGGTTATTGCTCACTTTACTTCTTCTTTTTTTTTTTTTTTTTGCGGTATGTGGGCCTCTCACTGTTGTGGCCTCTCCCGTTGCAGAGCACAGGCTCCGGACGCACAGGCTCAGCGGCCATGGCTCACAGGCCCAGCCACTCCGTGGCATGTGGGATCTTCCCGGACCGGGGCACGAACCCATGTCCCCTGCATCGGCAGGCGGACTCTCAACCACTGCGCCACCAGGGAAGCCCTCACTTTACTTCTTGAGCCTTTGTTTCTTAATGTGTAAGGTGAAAGGGATGGACTAGGTCATTGCTGAGGTTCTTTTTAGCTCTAAGCCTCCACTATCCCCTCAGTTCCTTGCAGGAACATAATTCTGGGACATACAACACTACCTCATTGCTCACTTCCCACCCACAACCTCCCCTTCCCCTGGGCTCCATTCAGGGTCTGTGTTTTCCATACAGGTGATAGGTAAAAATAGCTGTTTTCAGACTATGAGACAAATTGACTGAAAGCTATCAGGAGAGCTTGCCCTTCAAGTTGTCTTTCCATTAATGATGATGGATTTAATGATTCCATCCGGATTCTTTCTGGTTTCCCTCATGACTGCATGCCAACCCAAAGGGAGAAAATATAGAAACCCTGACAAAAGGTCTATGGACTGATTGGAGTAACGTAAACATGATCAAATGTAAACCTAGGACTTTGAGAATGAGTGTCAAAACACCACCCAAGTGGCCTGGAATTTAGGAGACTCTTTGGCATTTCATCACTTACAGTAATTAAACTGGGAGACTTCAGGGGACCTGGCATTTCAGATATGAAAAGAAGGAAGAAAAGCTATGTGGACTGAGAATGGACACACGGTGTGAATTCAGGGAATTTCTGTGGGTAGAATGCAAGGTCCGATGGTTTATAGAAAAAGAGTTTCAGAGTTTTATTTATTGTTAAAACAACATTAAGAAATGTTTCAATAGGAAAAATTTTTTTCACTCCCATTCTTACAAATTAACAGATTTTCATTTGCCTCGATTTCTTTCAACCAGTAACCATATGGTCAGTAAGTATTTTATTTCTCAATTTTAAGATCTTTGTGATCAGGTCAAGATACTGTTAGAAATAATGTAAAGACAATGGAATATTACTCAGCCATAAAAAGAAACAAAATTGAGTTATTTGTAGTGAGGTGGAAGGACCTAGAGTCTGTCATACAGAGTAAAGTAAGTCAAAAAGAGGAAAACAAATACCGTATGCTAACGCATATATATCATATCTAAAAAAAAAAATGGTACTGATGAACCTAGTTGCAGGGCAGGAATAAAGATGTAGACATAGAGCATAGACTTGAGGACATGGGGTGGGAGGGGGAAGCTGGGGTGAAGTGAGAGTAGCATCAACATATATACACTACTGAATGTAAAATAGTTGGCTAGTGGGAAGCAGCAACATAGCACAGGGAGGTCAGCTCCGTGCTTTGTGACCACCTAGAGGGGTGGGATAGGGAGGATGGGAGGGAGATGCAAGAGGGAGGAGATATGGGGACATGCGTATGCATATGGTTGATTCACTTTGTTGTACAGCAGAAACTAACACAGTATTGTGAAGCAATTATACTCCAATAAAGATCTATTAAAAAAAAAGAAATAAAGAACATATAACAACATTTTTGACTTCCCAACTGAAAATTGTTAGTTTGTCATATTCTTATATTTTTTTAACTGTGTGTGTGTGGTTTAATATCATTATAAACTCATGGATTGAAACACATTTGATATGTTTCATTCATTGCAGTTATTTTGCTTATTGATAACCAGATTGTCCCAAAATGATCTCATTCTAGTTGGCTCCTGAGTCATTTTGACATGACCAAACATTGATCTGCTTTCTGTCACTTTAGCTTTGCTTTTTCTACAATTTCAATAAATAGAATCATAGAGTAGAATTAACTTTTGTTTCTGGTTTCTTCCTGTTAACATGATATATTAAGATTCATCCCTGTTGTTGTGTGTACCAGTACATATAGTTCACTCCTTTTTATCGCCAAGTAGTGTTCTGTTGATGGATATTCTACAATTTGTTTATCCAGTCAATAGTTAATGGACATTTGGGTTGTTTCTGGTTTTGCATATTATAAATAAAATGAAGGTGAAAGTTCATGTAGAAATCTTTGTGTGGACATGTGTTTTCCTTTCTCTTGGCTCTCTTAGACCTAGGACTGGAAGTGCTGAGTCATATGGCAAGTGTATGTTTAGCATTTTAATAAACTTCCCATCTGTTTTCCAAAGTGGCTTATCATTTTACACCCCCATCAGCAGACTGTGAGAGTTCCAGTTGCTCTGTATCCTTGGCAATACACAATATTATCAATTAAAAAAACTTTAGCCATTCTAGTTGTTATGTAATGATATGGTGGTTTTAATTTGCATTTCCCTGATGATATTAAGCATCTTTTCATATTCTTTTTGGCCATTTATATATCTTCTTTTGCAAAGTGCCTGTTCAACTCTTTTGCCCATTAAAAAAAATTAGGTTATTTGTCTTATTACTGAGTCGTAAAAGTTCTTCTATATTCAGAACAAAAGTTCTTTGTCAATATATTTATTTCAAACATTCTTTTCTCCCAATCTGTGGCTTGTGTTTTCATTTTCTTAACAGTGTCTTTTTATTTTTTTGTTTTTTTTATTTTTGTTTTGTTTTTTAGCCATGCCACTTGGCATGCGGGATCTTAACTGGACCACCAGGGAATTCTCTACAGTATCTTCTGAAGAACAGAAGTTTTTAACTTTGGTAAAATACAATTTATCATTTTCTTTCATTTATGGTGTGTGATTTTTGTGTTCTATTTAAGAAATCTTTACTATTAGTTATCAATACAATAGAGTTTCTCCCATGTTTTCTCCTAGAAGTTTTATATCTTTAAGTTTTACATTTCAGTTAGTAATCCTTTTTAAGGTAATTTTTGTGTATAGTGTGAAGTAAAGAACAAAGTTAATTTTTTTACATATGGATGTCCAATTGTTCCAGCGCAATTTATTTATTTGTTTACTTATTTTTGGCTACGTTGGGTCTTTGTTGCTGCACACGGGCATTCTCAGCGAGCGGGGGCTATTCTTCGTTGTGGTGCAGGGGCTTCTCACTGCGGTGGCTTCCCTTGTTGCGGAGCATGGGCTCTAGGTGCACGGGCTTCAGTAGTTGTGCTGCACAGGCTCAGTAGTTGTGGCTTGCGGGCTTAGTTGCTCTGCGGCATGTGGGATCTTCCCAGACCGGGGCTTGAACTCGTGTCCCCTGCATTGGCAGGTGGATTCTTAACCACTGCGCCACCAGGGAAGTCCTCCATTGGATTATTGACATCTTGGCTGCTTTATTGTAAGACAATTGACTATATATGTGTGGGTCAATTTTGGACTTATATTCTGTTCCATTTATATTTATGTCTATCTTTATACCAATACCAGACTATCACAATTTCTGTAACTATATAGTTACTCTTGAAATCAGATAGTGTAAGTCTTCTAGCTGTCTTCTTCTTCAGAATTGTTTTGACTATCCTAGGTCCTTTGCATTTCCATATAAATTTTATTTAATTAATTAATTTTGGCTATGCTGTGTGGCTTGTGGGATTAGTTCCCCCACCAGGGATTGAACCCCAGGCCCCCCAGCAGTGAAAGTGCCAAAGCCTAGCCACTGGACTGCCAGGATATTCCCTCCATATAAATTTTAGAATCATGTTCTTGATTTCTACAAAAAGCCTTTTGAAATTTTGACTGGGATACATTGAAAACATATTTGGGGGAGAATTGAAAACAACATTGACTCTTCTGATTCATGAATACTGTTTACTGTGCCATCATTTTAGATCATCCTTGATTTTTCTCAGCAAATTTTGTAACTTTCATTGTACAGGTCTATATATTTAATAAATTTATCCTTAAGTACATATAATATATCCTTCACATTCATAAGAACATTTTCCTGAGGTCTTAGAGAACACCCCGTTTTTGGGAACCCTACAATGGCATTTACTCTCTGTTTAAATGTACCTGAAAAATTTAAACAATCAGCTTGATATCTGTAATGAATGTAACAATGTGCTTGAGAAGGAGTTAAGAACCTCAATGCCAGGCCAAAATACACACCCAGTCTAGACATCTGGCTAAGTGCTTTGCTTTCATTGCCCACCAACCTTCAAGATAGTTTCATTCAAATTTCCACCTCATTAAAAATGACAAATCCTTATATCATGGATTTTTAGGTTCTCTCAAGATAAAACCCTGAGTTCTGAGTGCCAATAGTCCATGGCTGTTTCTATCACAGTGTCTACCTTTCTCTTACCCATGTGTTTACAACTCTCTCTCCCTGACTAAATGAGTTCTTCTGGGGTAGGAGCCTTGTTTGCTTGTAACCCCAGTACCAGGAAGTACCTGGCGTAATACATATTTTTTGGTAAATGATGGATGAATAGTCAAGGTTAATTTTCAGGTCTCAAGAAAGAAGACCGTTAAAGCTGAGGGGAGCAGATGCTGGAAGCGAGGTCAAGAATAGGAATCAGGGCTTCCCTGGTGGCGCAGTGGTTGAGAGTCCGCCTGCCGATGCAGGGGACATGGGTTCGTGCCCTGGTCCGGGAAGATCCCACATGCCGCGCGTCGGCTGGGCCTGTGAGCCATGGCCGCTGAGCCTGCGCGTCCAGAGCCTGTGCTCCACAACGGGAGAGGCCACAGCAGTGAGAGGCCCGCGTACAGCTAAAAAAAAAAAAAAAAAAAAAAGAATAGGAATCAGCATCTGGAATCCTAAAAGGCTGCAATGCAGTGGGAAGTTGGAACACAGGAGGTAACCGGGCATCGTCCAAATTAGTTCTGGCAGACAGTTTCTTGCATCTTCTTGTATGTTTTAAAAAGCTGGATATTCTTAAAGGCAATGTCCAAGTAATTGACAAAGTCATCTTAGGCCCACTGAATTTCTTTTCATTTCAGTAGATATTTATTGAATTCTTACTCATGTGTCAGGCTCTCTGCTAAACAATGGGGAGAAAAGATGAGTAAGGTAGCATTTCTCTCCTCAAGGAACTCACTATCTAGTGATAGTGAGGACAAATGATTCTAATACAATGCACAATGATAGAGGAGAGAATTGAATGTTCTAAGAAATGAAAGGAGGAGGTGGGCCAGTTAGAAAAGGCTTCTAGGAGAAAATGATGCCTGACCTGAATTTTTTTTAAGACAATTTTTAAAGAGCAGTTTTAGGTTCACAGCAAAATGAGAAGAAGGTATAGAGATTTCTCATATACCTCTTGCCCACCCACATGGACAGCCTCCCCTACTATTATAACAGGATGGTACATTTGTTACAGTTGATGAACCTACATTAAAAACTTTTAAATTAATTTATTATTATTATTTTTAACATCTTTATTGGAGTGTAATTCACAATGGTGTGTTAGTTTCTGCTTTGTAACAAAGTGAATCAGCTATACATATACATATATCCCCATATCCCCTCCCTCTTGTGTCTCACTCCAACCCTCCCTATCCCACCCCTCTAGGTGGTCACAAAGCACGGAGCTGATCTCCCTGTGCTATGCGGCTGCTTCCCACTAGCTATCTATTTTACATTTGTTAGTATATATAAGTCCATGCCACTCTCTCACTTCATCCTAGCTTACCCTTCCCCCTCCCCATGTCCTCAAGTCCATTCTCTACGTCTGCATCTTTATTCCTGTCCTGCTCCTAGGTGATGAACCTACACTGACACATCATAATTACCCAAAGTCCATAAATTGCATTAGGGTTTACTCTTGGTATTGTACTTTCTGTGGGTTTGGACAAATGTATAATGATATGTATCCATCATTACAATATCACACAGTGTTTTCACTGCCCTAAAATTTCTCTGTGTTCCACCTATTCCTCCCTACCCCCTCCCTCTCCAAACCCCGGCAACCACTGTTTTTTTTTTTTTAATGCCGTCATAGTTTTGCCTTCTCCAAACATCATGTAGTTGGAATAATACAGTATATGGCCTTTTCAGATTAGCTTCTTTTACTTAGTAACATGCATTTAAGATTCCTCCATGTCTTTTCATGGCTTGATAGCTCATTGCTTTTCGGTGATAAACAATATTCTATTGAATGGATATACCTTGCCTTTTGAAGAATATCTTGGTTGCTTCCAAGTTCTGGCTATTATGAATGAAGCTGCCTTAAACATCCATGTGCAGGTTTTCATGTGGACCTAGGTTTTCAACTCATTTGGGTAAATACCAAGAAGCATGATTGCTGGGTTATATGGTAAGAGTATGTTTAGTTTTGTAAGATACCACCAAATTGTCTTCCAAAGTGGCTATACCATTTAGCATTCCCACCAGCCAATGGCATATTCTTGTCAGCACTTGATGTTGTCAGTGTTCTGGATTTTGACTTTTTTTTTTTTTTGATCGCACAGTTCAGCATGCAGAACTACCCCCACCAGGGATGCAACCCGCATTAGAAGCTCAGAGTCTTAACCACTGGACCACTAGGTAGTCCTGGATTTTGACTATTTTAATAGGTGTATAGTGATATTCTCATTGTTTTATTTGCAATTCTCTGATGGTGTATGATGTGGAACATTTTTTCATATGCATATTTGCCATCTGTATATTTTCTTTGGTAAGGAATCTGTTAAGGACTTTGGCCCATTTTTTAAATCAGGTTGTTTGTTTCTTTATTGTTGAGTTTTAAAAGTTCTTTGTATATTTAGGACAACAATCCTTTATCAGATGTCTTTTGCAAATAATCTCTCCCATTCTGTGGCTTGTCTTTTTAGTCTTTTGACATTGTCTTTTACGGTACAGAAGTTTTTATTTTAATGGAGTCCAGTTTATCAATTATTTCCCTCATGGACTGTACCTTTGGTGTTGTATTTTTTTTTAATTTATTTAGTCATTTATTTTTGGCTGCATATTTTTAAAAATATTTATTTAGTCATTTATTTTTGGCTGCGTTGGGTCTTCATTGCTGCACGCGGGCTTTCTCTAGCTGCGGTGAGTGGGGGCTACTCTTCGTTGTGGTGCATGGGCTTCTCATTGCGGTGGCTTCTTTTGCTGCGGAGCATGGGCTCTAGGTGCGCGGGCTTCAGTAGTTGCAGCACGTGGGCTCAGTAGTTGTGGCTCGCGGGCTCTAGAGCGCAGGCTCAGTAGTTGTGGTGCACGGGCTTAGTTGCTCTGCGGCATGTAGGATCTTCCCGGACCAGGGCTCAAACCCATGTCCCCTGCATTGGCAGGCAGATTCTTGCGGTACGTGAGCCTCTCACTGTTGTGGCCTCTCCCGTTGCGGAGCACAGGCTCCGGACGCGCAGGCTCAGCGGCCATGGCTCATGGGCCTAGCCGCTCCGCAGCATGTGGGATCTTCCTGGACCGGGACACGAACCCATGTCCCTTGCATCGGCAGGCGGAGTCTCAACTACTGCGCCACCAGGGAAGCCCGGCAGGTGGATTCTTAACCACTGCACCACCAGGGAAGTCCCTTGGCATTGTATTAATATCCAAAAGATCATCTAGGTTTTTCTTCTATGTTATTTTCTAGGAATTTTATATGTTTGCATTTTTCTGTATCTTTGGTTTTCTGTAGTTTGAAAATGCTATGCCTAGGTGTAGGTTTTTTACATTTATCCT
Organism: Mesoplodon mirus; assembly: GCF_964341445.2. Lineage (NCBI taxonomy): Eukaryota > Metazoa > Chordata > Mammalia > Artiodactyla > Ziphiidae > Mesoplodon > Mesoplodon mirus. The sequence goes on along the minus strand of NC_138983.1, from coordinate 125,732,881 downwards.
TCTCGTTGTTCTCTAATCTCCCTGGATCTGTGATTCTGTGTCTGACATTAATTTGGAGAAATTCTGAGTCATTATTGTTTCAAATATTTCTCTTGTTCCTTTCTCTATTTCTTCTCTTTTTGTTATTTCCATTATGCATATCTTATACTTTTTGTAGTTGTCCTACAGTCCTTGGATATTCTATTCTGTTTTTTTCAGTCTTTATTCTCTTTGCTCTTCAGTTTTGGAGACTTCTATTGATATGTCCCCAAGCTCAGAGATTCTTTTCTCAGCCATGACCAGTCTACTAATAAGCCATGAAAGACATTCTTCATTTCTGTTACAGTGTTTTTGATCTCTAGCATTTATTTTTGATTCTTTCTTAGAATTTCCATCTCTTTTCATACATTACCCATCTGTTCTTGCATGCTGTCTACTTTATCCCTTAGAGTCCTTAGTACATTAATCATAGTTGTTCTAAATTCCAGGTCTGATCATTCTAACAACTCTGGTTAGATGTCTGGTTTTGATGCTTGCGCTATATCTTCAAATTACGGGGGTTTTTTTTTTTTGCTTTTTAATATGCCTTTTTTTTTTGCGGTATGCGGGCCTCTCACTGCTGTGGCCTCTCCCGTTGCGGAGCACAGACTCCGGACGCGCAGGCTCAGCGGCCATGGCTCACGGGCCCAGCCACTCCGCGGCATGTGGGATCTTCCCAGACCGGGGTACGAACCCGTGTCCCCTGCACCAGCAGGCAGACTCTCAACCACTGCGCCACCAGGGAAGCCCTAATATGCCTTTTAATTTTTCTTGACTGCTGAACATGATGTACTAGCTAACAGGAACTGCTGTAAATAGGCCTCTAGTAATGTGATGGTGAGGTGTAGGGGGAGTGGAAGCATTGTGTACCTGAACTGAGTCTTAAAGAATAAATAGGAAGGGCTTCCCTGGTGGTGCAGTGGTTAAGAATCCACCTGCCAATGCAGGGGACACAGGTTTGATCCCTGGTCTGGGAAGATTCCACATGCCACGGAGCAACAAAGCCTGTGTGCCACAACACTTGAGCCTGAGCTATAGAGCCTGTGAGCCACAACTACTGAGCCTGCGTGCCTCAACTACTGAAGCCCGCGCACCTAGAGCCCGTGCTCCGCAACAAGAAAAGCCACCACAATGAGAAGTCTGCGCACCACAAGGAAGAGTAGTCCCCGTTCGCTGCAACTAGAGGAAGCCCACGTGCAGCCATGAAGACCCAACACAGCCAAAAATAAATAGATAAATAAATTAATTAAAACAAAAAGAATAAATAGGAATTGCCAGGTATAAAGCAGAGAGGGTAAAGGAGAGAAGTAAGGGACCAGCAAGATTAAAGGCTTGAAGGTAAGAGGAAGCAGGAGAAAAATCTCCCTTGCTTAATATCTCTCAGGAGTAAAATATTATGGTGATAACTTCATATTAGCCGTCTCCTTCACCAGATTGGGATCATGCCTGAATCAGCTTTATTTTCTTCACATTGACTAACACAGAGCATGGATTCTGTGTACAATGCGCTGTAAAACTAATAAATAATAATTTCCCAATGACATGGGACCTCTCTGCTGTCAGAGAATTACCCTGGACAAGAATAAGCTGGGCCTGGGGTCACATAAGTCCAGCCTCAGTCTTACACTGGTAAATAAATTAGAATTGCCTCAAATCATGGATGGTCCTATTACCACTATTCTTTCTACTATTACAACTACCACATCATCTAACTATCTATATCTATATATTTACATATATTTATATACAGATATATATAGATGGTAGTTTATATATATTATGTACTGCTTATGTATACATATATATAACTATATAATTTATATACACACATATAATTATGACTTCAAATTTTAAAATTACTTTCATATACATTATCCTAGTTGGTCCTACTGTATTGATCCTAATACTACTATATTATGACTACTGTAAATAGAAAAGAGAGAAGTAACAACGAAGAGATTTTAGTCATTCAGTTAACAAATAGTTATGTGTCAGACTGTGCAAGCCACCTCAGGGATACAAAAGGCATATTGAAATAACAGAATTCATAGATAAAAGGATTATTTGGTCCAGCTGTCTCATTTTATAGACAAGTACTACAGGTACGGGAGGTCAAACTTTTTGGACCCTGCTTACAGACTCCAGGATTCCATAACAATCTAGTAGTAACGCTAAAATGAAAACACGTGAAACAATTCAAAAGCAATTAGGCAGTGAACAGTATGGTCCTGACAGAAGGGGAAAAAATCCGTGAAGAAGAAAAATGACAGAACTAAGTATCAGACACAGTCCTGGGAACTTATATGATCTTTATTAATCCTCAGAAAACACATCATCATCATCACCATTTTATGATAAAACTAAAGCTGAAAGAAGGTAATTTACCAAAAGCCCCACGGCAAGTGGTGGATCTGGAATTCAAAGCCAGTTTCTTCTAAATCCAACACTTATGTTATTTAAACTTTTAACCACTGAAGTAGAACAGGCATGGCCTCTGTGTGGGATGAGAAAAAGCTTTTCAAAAGCGCTGAAAAAAAAGGAGAGTAGCATCAAAGTAAGCAGGGTGTTGCAAAGAGGAAATTGTTACTTAGGCAATAGGGGACATTTGCAGGCGCTTAAGTATAAGGAGTAACATAATCATTATCAGGGAATTTGAAAGTTAGAAGGCATCTCAGGTGAGAAGTCATGTAGAAATCTATTTACAGCACAACTTACAGATATTTACTCAAATTCTGATTTAAGTAGTCACTTGACAGGGAATTTTCTTCTAAGGCCAATGTATTACTCGCCAGCCCTAATTATTGATAGCTCTTTGGTAAGCATACTCTGTATTTCTTCAATCAAAAGAACATAACGGCTCAGGACCAAGCTCAGAGCTTTGTGGCTCACTGCTGGAGATCTTCTAAGTTAAAACAAAGCCAAGAATCCATACCTTTGCATCCATCCATTCTTTCACAATACTTACTGAATGTTTCCATGTGCTGGTCACTTTCTAGCGGATTGGGCTACAGAGATCTCTGCCCTCTTGGAGCTTCACTATGCCCTCTTACTTAATAGGATTTTCAGTATCACCAAACCATTTTGGATTTTTGTGCCTTCCTTCCTCACACAGCAGACTTATTAAAAGAGTGCTTTCTTTTTAACACTACATTGGGGTCACAGAGTAAAATTCTCCAACTGCCATCTGTTTATTTCAGCTAAGTACCATAAAGAAGTTTCCACCATAATGATCCTCTGGAGCTAGGAAAACTACCACAAGACCTAAAGCTTTGGCTGGTCATTAACTTCTAACTATGGTCTTTATTTCTTGTGGTGAAATAATGCGCCTTTCCTTGCCTAATCCCTTCCTGGTGTGTATCAACATTATTTAATGTCTTCTAATTCAGTCATTTTTTATTTATTAAAAAAAATTTTTTTTGGCTGCGTTGGGTTTTCGTTGCTACACATGGGCTTTCTCTAGTTGTGGCGAGCGGGGGCTACTCTTGGTTACAGTGTGCGGACTTCTCATTGCAATGGCTTCTCTTGTTGCAGAGCACGGGCTCTAGGCACGCAGGCTTCAGTAGTTGCAGCATGCAGGCTCAATAGATGTGACATGCAGGCTCAGTAATTGTGGCGCAAGGGCTTAGTTGCTCTGCAGCATGTGGGATCTTCCCGGACCAGGGCTCGAACCTGTGTCCCCTGCGTCGGCAGGCAGATTCTTAACTACTGTGCCACCAGGGAAGTCCCCAGTCACTTTTAAAATAAATATGTCTGTAAACATTGAACTTTAAAAAATCTTATTTATTTATTCCATTCACTCTGCTGTTGTAGATAGCCAGTCAGCCAGAGGTATTAGTGCAATTTTCAAGGACTTAGGCTAAAATATCTAAAATAAGAAAATTAAGACCTTTATCAAAACCCTCTAGGATCCACCCACCTCTGTTACTTTTTTCATTAAGGTCTCTTGATTCCAGGTTCGAACTACACTCTTTTTAAAAAAAATTATTCTTTTGAAGTATAGTTGATTTACAATGTTGTGTTAATTTCTGCTGTACAGCAAAGTGATTCAGTTATACATATATACACATTCTTTTTCATATTCTTTTCTTTTATGGTTTATCACAAGATATTTAATATAGTTTCCTGTTCAAACTACACTCTTTAGAGTTCATCAAAGAGTACCGCAGTTGTCTAGCGTCTGTCTCTGGTCCCCTCCTCTTAATTTCCCTGTCTGAGCATAGGTCCAGAAGACACCTTCCTCTTTCTTCCCCATCTTTCTGCCTTCCCCTTCCTAAGTCCCCACATGCTCAGATGCAGGTACTTGGCCCATGACGTTGCCCTTTCCCTTTCCCTCCACCAAAAACTCCTGGGGTTCCTTGGCTCTGATTCCACACTGCAGTGACTCACTCTCCTTTTCTCTTAAAGTCCAGTTTCCTTATCATGGCTTTGAGTTCCCTTCTCCCTTTTAGGTCCTGAACTGCCTCCTCACCTTCATCTCCCACCCCTCCAGTCTACACTGCATCGGCTCCAGCCTTCCATCTACCTGACTGTTCCCAGGCATTCTCCACTCATGCATTTTTCTTTGTCTTTGCTCTGGCTGTCCTCTGCCTTCAGTGTCCTTTTTACCATCCTTTACCCATGGAAATTCTACTTCTTCTTAAAGCTTTGCTGAGTTCTAATAGCCCTTCCTCTGTGAGGCTTCCCCTGCTTCCCCAGTTAGAACAAATCAGAACGGACTGCAGTTCCCCATTCTGCTTTTATTTTCCAGTACTACCTGCTCAGGATATCTTTCTTCATGAAAAAGTTATCACATTATGTAGGTAAGGACTGGATCCTCAGCAAGGTATTACATTGGAAAACAAGTTGCTAAATTATTTGATCTAAGGTGTTAATTAGCTGATAAAGTTTAACTTACAAATATAGGAGGCAGGTAATTACAATAGACAGACTATACCATTGAGAGTCAGGAGACCTGGATTTGATTCTCAGCTCTGATTCCTCCCTTTATCCCTCCCTACCTCCTTTTCTTCCTTCCCAAAATGAGGTTGGCAAAGTAAACATCAGCCAGGTAATAATGCAGGGCCTTGCAGTCCATGCTAACTGTAAACAGAAATCATTAAAAGATCCTAAGTAGGGGCTTCCCTGGTAGTGCAGTGGTTGAGAGTCCGCCTGCCGATGCAGGGGACACGGGTTCGTGCCCCGGTCCGGGAGGATCCCACATGCCGTGGAGCGGCTGGGCCCGTGAGACACGGCCGCTGAGCCTGCGTGTCCGGAGCCTGTGCTCCGCAGCGGGAGAGGCCACAACAGTGAGAGGCCCGTGTACCACAAAAAAAAAAAAAAAAAAAAAAAAAGATCCTAAGGAGAGGATTGAGAAGATCAGATTTCTGCTTTGGAGGGATTTTTGGTTTGTTTGTTTGTTTTTGTAAAATATACATAACATTTACCACTTTAATTATTTTTAGGTGTATAGTTCAGTGGCACTGAGTACACTCACATTGTTGTGAAACTATCACCACCATCCATCTCCAGAACTTTTTCATCTTCCTAAAGTGAGATTTGGTATCTATTAAAAAATAACTCCCCATTCTCCTCTCCCCCTACCCCTGGCAACCATCATTCTACTCTCTGTCTCTATGAATTTGACTCTTCTAGGTACCTCATATGAATGGAATCATATAGTATTTGTCCTTTTGTGTCTGGCTTATTTCACTCAGTGTGATATCTTTAAGGTTCATCATGTTGTAGCATGTGTCATAAGTTCCTTCATTTTTAAGGCTGAAGCATATTCCATTGAACGTATATACAAAAAAAACCCTCATGTTTTGTTTATCCATTCATACATCAGTGGACATTTGTGTTGTTTCCATCTTTGGCTATTGTGAATAATGCTCCTATGAATGTACAAATATCTGTTCAAGTCTTTGCTTTCAATTCTTTTGAATACATACCCACAAGTAGAATTGCTGGATTGTATGGTAATTCTTTTGTTTGTTTGTTTGGACGTGCTGCACGGACTTCAGGATCTTAGTTCCCTGACCAGGGATTGAACCCAGGCCCTCAGCAGTGAAAGTGCGGAGTCCTAAACACTGGACCACCAGGGAATTCCCTAATTCTTTAATTTTTTGAGGAACTGCCATACTGTTTTTCACAGTGGCTTCACCATTTTCCATTCCCATCAGCAATGCACAAGGGTTCCAATTTCTGCATATCTTTGTCAACACTTGTTCTTTTCTTTCCTTTTCTTTCTCCCTTCCTTCCTTCCTCTTTCTCTTTCTTTCTTTCTTTCATCTCTCTCTCTTCCTTTCTCCCTCTCTCCCTCCATCTCTCCCTCCCCCTCCCTCCTTCCCTTCCTTCCTCTTCCTTCTTTCTTCTTCCATCCTTCTTTTCCTCTTTTACTTTTCTTTTCCCTTTCTTCTTTCTTTTTCTTTCTTTCTTTCATCATCCTAATGAATGTGAAGTGGTATCTCATTGTGGTTTTTTTTTTGTGTGTGTGGTACACGGGCCTCTCACTGTTGTGGCCTCTCCCGTTGCGGAGCACAGGCTCCGGACGCGCAGGCTCAGCAGCCATGGCTCGCGGGCCCAGCCACTCCGCGGCATGTGGGATCTTCCCGGACCGGGGCACGAACCCATGTCCCCTGCATCAGCAGGCGGACTCTCAACCACTGCGCCACCAGGGAAGCCCCCTCATTGTGGTTTTGATTTGCACTTCCTTAATGATTAGTGATGTTGAGCATCTTTTCATGTGCTTATTGACCATCTGTATATGTTTTTTGGAGAAAAAGTCCATTCAAGTCCTTTGCTCATTTTTAATTGGTTTGTTTGTTTTTCATCATGGCCCTTATTGTTAGTGGACAATTCTCCAGCTCCTCATCTGCAATTGCTTACCATTCCTTTTTGGTACCTAACTCCTGGCCACCTTCTTTCAGAAGAGGTTTGCTCATATTATCACTTCTTGTGAAATGCCTATTTCCCAAGAATGAGTTCTCTTTTCATTTGTCTGACCCTGCAGGTTTCTGTTCTGAGCGCTTATCTGAGCCCTTGGTGTTCTTGCCACCTCTCTTGTAGAGATGAGGAAAATAAGACTCTTTTCCTTTGGTAGGAAGAGTAACTCCTTGATTAGCGTGTGACTGTGCCCCAAGGAATAGATACCTAGATATCTTACACAGATACAGTTCCTGTATAAGAACAGTCAGAATCCCTTTGACTCTGGCAGGTATTTTTCACCCAGCGTGAGGTGGACTCCATTACTTCCCCTCTAGATTATAAACTCCTTGAGGGCGGGAACTGGGTCTAATTTATCTTGGCACCTCCCGTAACATCTAGCACATTTGCACAGTGTCATTTTCATAGTGGATTGATTCAGCAACAACTTATTAAGTGCCCATGAGCCAGCCATTTTACCTGATGCTAGGGATGCCAAATAAACACAGCTTCTGCCTTCATAGAAACTACTTGTCTTGTTGTGTTGGAGGTTGGGAGCAATGAAAAAAGAGTGGCAGAGAGGTGATAACTGAGTTGGAATATAGGCAAATAAGGGATCATTGTACTATTCTCTTTACCTTTCTGTGTTTAAAATTTTTCATAATAAAAAGTTTTAAAAGGTAGAGAATGGGGGAAGTGTCCTGGGCAGAATGGGACTCTTAGAAATAAATAAATAAAGCAATCAACCAACGTTATGGACTAAATATTTGTGTTCCCCACAGATTCACACATTGGAGCCTTAACCCCCCCATGTGCTATTTGGAGATAGACCTTTGGGAAGTGATTAGGTGTAGATGAGGTCATTCGGGTAGGACCCCATGATCGGATTAGTGTCCTTATAAGAAAAAGAAGAGACCAGAGCTCCCTTGCTTTTTGCCATGTGAGGACACAGCCAGGAGGCTGCCTTCTCCAAACCAGGAAGAGAGCTCTCACCAGAACCTGACCCTACAGGCACCTTGATCTTGGACTTCCAGCCTCAAGAATTAGTAAGAAATAAATTTCTGTTGTATAATATCATGTGATATCACTTATATGTGGAATCTAAAAAAAGGATACAAATGAGTTTACTCACAAAACAGAAATAGACTCACAGGCATAGAAAACAAACTATGCTTACCAAAGGGGAAAGGGAGGGAGAGGGATAAATTGGTAATTTGGGATTAACAGATACACACTACTCTATATAAAATAGATAAACAACAAGGACCTACTGTATAGCACAGGGAACTGTATTCAATATCTTGTAATAACCTATAATGGAAAAGAATCTGAAAAAGAATATACATATACACACACATATATGTATACATATATAACTGAATCACCTTGCTGTACACCTCAAACACTGTAAATCAACTATAAATCAGCTTTAAAAATTTCTGTTGTATAAGTCATCCAGTCTCTGGTGTTTTGTTATGGCAGTCTGAGCTAAGATAACCAGCAACCAGAACTAAGTAGAGGATGTGGTCAGAATTGATCTTATAATAATTTGATCAAGGGCTTTGTAATTTGAAGGCCATCAGGGCAGTATATACAACCACCAGAAGCCTGAAATTTACCTTTACATGCTTAGAGGAGAATTGGTACCTGAAGCCCAACTGGGACTCTAATTTTCTCCTTTTCGCCATTTCTAGGATCTGTAGCCCAGAGAGTAGCTATTCTATAGCAATAGGAAGAATGCACTGGTAAAATCCTGCCAATAGCTGTTTCATCTCTTTTGCTCTAGGTATATTCCAAACTTCTCCCAATCTCAGAAATGGTGGTATCTTGGGACAGGGAAGGAGTTTATCAGTGAAAGGATCAGCATTCAAGGAGAAAATCCTGTCTTCAGGCTCCTATGTTTTATGAATTTCTTAGCTTTTTCCCAATCATTTCAACCAGTCTGCTGAAGGCTCCAAAGTTTCAGTTGAATAAGTTGCTTGCAAACTCTTGATAGTGGTGGAAAGAAGGGTAAATAAGGGTGCCACCGCCTATGCCTCAACTAAGACTTATTGATTTAGAATTCCTGAGGCAAATTTCCTAGCTGATTATTAGGGGCACTAAAGGTTAAGAACCACTGATTTTACACCCTTTTCTTTCGTTATGTTCAGGAAACAAGCTTATAAACTTTGAAACTTTTATTATCATCATTGTTTCATTTGATTTACTTGTAACTTAGGTAGATTGCTGGTTATTGTCTCTCCTCCAAAACAGGAGACTGAAAAATCCTTTCCACCATAGGAAGTCCTAAAGGAGATTCAGCTTCCAATTCATCGAGTAGTCACCTTTAAAATCAATTCAGGATTAAGGACAGTCAGTTTTTCTCCCAACCCCCATAGCTTCATCCCCAATGTATTAAAGATGCAAAGGGGACACCTGTCTCTTGTTTTCAGGGAAGATAGAGTGTTGCCTATGGCAACCACCACACCACTTGAGATTTACTGCTGCAGGTTCCCTGAGCAACACTGGCAACCATCTTTGCAGGGACTCTTCAGTGGGCAAGGGCTATGCATAATCTAGATTTATTGTATCACCAGCTACCACTTGTTTCTGACTTTTTTTGGGAGATATGAGAGACTCAACCAACCTATTCATCAGGGGTAGAGCTAAGGAGCCTCTGTCTCCTTTGGGTCCCTGGGACAAGGGAGAACACAGAAAAGGCTTTCTTTGGAAAAAGCAGAAGCAGCAGCTTCTCTGGGTATAGGCAAATGGCAAGAATTACTTGCGAGGTAGACTTGCTACCTCTTAGTCTGGCACAGTGGTGTTAAAAAGGGCTCTTTTAAAACTCACTTGGCACTTTGGGTGTTGGAGAAATAATAGTTGAATGTTTGCTCTATGACTTGTGGGCTAAGAGGCATCTTTCAATATTTAAACATGCATAGTGAACAACTTCAAGTTCCAGTGGCCACCTCCTCTGTGATGTCAGTGATTCCAGTCTACTGACCTTTTTTGTTATCTGAAATGACTGTATTACATGAACTTTTTTTGCTGGCCTTTTACCGCTCACCTGATAATATAGGGGCCCCATCCCTCTGCAAATCCCACCCCCACCCCAATGTTCCTGGAAGCTCCATAGGCTACCTAGCATCCTTCATTCCCAAAATATCCACAATGCTTGATCAAGAGCTGCTGCTGCTCTAAGCTGATCGATGAACACTGCCTCCGACCACGCTGCCTGGCATGGCAGTTTCTGCTAGGGACTGTCACCGCTCTGATGGCAACAATACACACACTGTCACATTCAGTTATTGTGCTGCAGTCCTTGCTGGAAACTGACACCTCTGCAGGCTGGCACTGCCACGACTCTGCTCTTTCTTCTGGGTTCTCTGGGTCTTTCCCATTGCCCCACTGGGTGTCTACTGGGTATCAAAGGAGCACATGGTCTGCAGCAGGGTAGGGAATAATTTCTATCACTCTTTTGTGTTATACACTCAGAGAGTGGTCCCAAAGCATGTTGTTTGAGCTCCAGTGTGTTATAGAGATAGGCAAACAGCTCTTTCAATGTCCACAGACTTGTCTTTTCTCTGAGGCGTGGATCTTCAGCTAAGTGTTTAGGGCAGTGTTGCATTTGAGTAGTAACAACCACACTCTACCCAGGTGACCAAGGCACTAATTCTTGGTGTGCCTGTCATGCCTGATTCCATATTCCCCTAGGAGGAGGTCTCTTATATAAGGCACCGCGGGCTTCTGGCAAATAAACTTCCTTAAAGCCACCCTACCAGCTAGCCAGACACAGCAGCCATAACGGAGTCACCTGCAGTGGACAAGATGAGATCCCTGATCAACCCTGTGCAGCCATGTGCTATCCTAAAGGCTTTTCATGTTTGTAAGCCTTATTTATACTTAGAGGATCACAAGATACTGGAGATCAGAAACCATGCTTTCTACTCCTTTTGTATCTGTACCACTAGCATAGTCCCATAACTATCCTAACATTCAGCAAAACAGACCTACACAACTCTTCATAATTTGCAAAGTAGTTTTATAAACATCACCTCGTTCAGTTTTTACAACCACCCTGTAGTTAGGTTATCAGTATCCTCATTTTGCAGTTGAGATGTTCCAAGCTGTCAAGATGTCCCAAGATCCTCAGTGGTGGAGCTGAGCCTTGACCCTCTATTAACAGCTCCGGTGAGGGTCTCTTACCATTACGGCTCTGCTGGCGCATCAGGGACCACCTACAGTGCTTCTACTCTCAACCTAGCTTCAGTCTTCCCTCTGTGTGACCTCTCTTTATCCTCCCCATCTCAGCAGGAAGTGTGAAAGAGGACTAAGGACAACACTTTGGTTTTTTTAGTTTTGGTTTAAGATTCTTTTAAATTAGTTATTTATTTATTTACTTATTTATTTATGGCTGTGTTGGGTCTTTGTTGCTGCGCGCAGGCTTTCTTGAGTTGTAGTGAGCCGGGGCTGCTTGTCATTGCAGTGCGCGGGCTTCTCACTGCAGCGGGCTTCTCATTGCGGTGGCTTCTCTTGTTGCGGAGCACGGGCTCCAGGCACGCGGGCTTCAGTAGTTGTGGCTCGCGGGCTTAGTTGCTCCGCGGCACGTGGGATCTTTCCAGACCAGGGATCGAACCTGTGTCCTCTGCATTGGCAGGCGGATTCTTCACCACTGCACCACCATTGAAGTCCAGGGCAACCCATTTTTACTTCATCATTTTTCCTTTCTTTTTCAACTTCCTCTCTTGTGTTCGGGGTCTTCTCTTGCTTGGACCTCTGAGACCTTGTTGTGGACTGCACGTTTGTGTCCGCCCCCCAAATTCATATATTGAGGCCCCAACCTCCAACGTGATACCTTTGATAGGTAATTAGGTTTAGATGAGTTCCTGAGAATGGGGTCCCCATGATGGGATTTGTGTCCTTATAGGAAGAGAGACCAGAGCTCTCTCTTTCTGAGAGGTGAGGACACAGCAAGATGGCAGTCATCTCCAAGCCAGGAAGAAACTCTCCCTCCTGGAACTGAATCTGCTAGCATCTTAACCTTGGACTTCTCAGCTCCCAGAATTGTGAGAAATAAATTCCTGTTGTGTAAGTCACCCAATCTATTTTGTTCTGGCAACCTGAACTAACTAATACAGACCTCATAGCCCACTCTTTCTTTGCCTTTGACTCCAAGATCTCTCGCCTGCCATAGTAACGGTAAGGAGAGGATCCCTCGTTGCTGCTTTGGTCCTTTGGTTCCTAGGCTTTTCTTGACTTGCTCCTGGTAGGAAACAGTGTGAAGGCCAAAGTGCTGGCTTCATAAGGAGAGAGTCAGAAGATGTCGTTTCAGATTCCAACCCTGCTACTATCTGTGTGAGCTCAGACAAGTCCTTTCATAGCTTCATCCCTTTAAGGCTCAGTTTTTTCAGCTGCAACATAGGGGATTGAAAAACAAGATACAGGATCCTTTCTGGTATGAAATGTTCTGATTTCATCGAGTTGAACTGGCATCCTAGGTTCCTTCTCTGTTGCTTTCTGTCTCTTGACTACCCAGCATTCCTTTTTATCAGCCACAAATTCCGACATTCTATCTGTCCCTCTTCCTAAGTGCTGATCATATATTTCATATTATCAGATGCAATGCTAATGTACACCTCGGCTATTTCCCTGGGAAAGGAAATTTTTGCTACAGAATCAACTACAGCATAGTATTGTCTTTGTAAACTAAAGAAAAAAAAATTTAGACCAGCTTCTCAAAGACAGGGACTTCATTTCACTGAAGCTAGTTCATGTACACAATGTAGGAGGTGTTTATGGCTTGTTGGTTTATGTAACTTGAAGTTAAGTGGTCTGCTCTGTTTTGTTTTAGATCTTTTCTTTATCCCACTACTTTTGATGTACTTTGCGCAGCTTTGCTGTACTGTCTTCTTTGGAAACTTTGCTAACCTCTTTCCATTATTTTGGTGTGGTAAGTGAATATCATTCTAGTTCTTTCCCCAATTCATACCTCAAACCCCATCCCGAAGAAGATGTAATTCATGATCTCCTCTTGGGTCTGTCAAATACTTGGAACAGCTGGTCCCGTGGCTGCATCTTTGCTGCTGTGAAACCCCAGCTTTAGCGGTATGCGTGTTCAATTTTTTTCCCCCCAAGTCGACAGGGTTGGTTTGCAAACGGGCCCCCTTACACAGAGGGTAGGGAGAGAATGAAGAAAGCGGCCAACCTCTCCAAATAGGTAGGTGGCAGGTTTAATAAGCAAGGGAACTTATTTACAACACTTGTCTTGGGCGGAGGCAAGATGAATAGGTCTCCATACCCCCGCACTAGAATCTTAAAAGTTTATATAGAGGTCTTAACTGGGTTCAGTCACATATTCAGTCCAGATGGATTCCACAAAACCCTACTCTCTCAAGGCTGCATCCTTGGAACAGCTCCTACTGAGGGAAAGGTAGGCAGAGTGTACATTCCAAGGACAGGGAAGGGAGAGAGGAACCTCCAATTGCCCGGGTCCACCTGAAGGGTCAGCCAGCAGTCACATCCTTTTGATGACCTCCTCCAACATACAGGGTACTACATAAACACGTGGTAGCTGAAAATAATTCAGCCCATGAGACTACCTCCAAATGAGACTGCAATCAACAACCCTTGGGGTCTATCAACAGGGATAGACAAGAACTAAGCAGACATTGCTACTGCTACCAAACCAGATGAGCTTTTTATAACTGTGAGGGATTCTTCAGGGACTGCAGGACAAGGTTGCCAGCTGATCAGTGGGATCAGCTGTGTGGCCTATTTAAGTCATTGCATATGAAGCTGGGTTTGTATCTTTGAGAGCACTTGTTCAATAAAATTGATGAATGGAAATGGGGAGACATTTTATTTCCTCCTCCTGTGAAATTCTCCCTCCCTGAGGTATTTCTCATACACTCTTCTTTCCCTGAAGTATGTGTTCTTTATAGAAATAAAACTGACTCTGATTCTGGATTCTACAGGTCGAAGAGTAGTTCAGACGTTAACCCTCCCCACTGGCTTCCCTGAAAGCACCTCTTCTGACAAAGACCTTGGTGCTTGGATGAAAAGCTTGATTCCTGCCCACCCCCCACCCCGCCTTTACTGCACTCCTTTTAGCCAGGTCTCTATTGGTAGAGAATTTCTTCCTGATGAGTTTTTCTTTAATAAAAAAAATTTATCACCTTTATTGAGATATAATTCACATATCATAAAATTAACCTATTTAAAGTGTACAGGGTAAGGGTTTTAGGATATTCCCAGACTTGTGCAATCATCAGCACAATCTAAGTTTTGAATATTTTTATTACCCGAAAGGGAAATGCTGTATCCATTAGTAATCACACCCATTCCTCCCTATAGCCCAATGCTGCCAGCCCTAGCCAACCACTAATCTAATTTCTGTTTCTATGGATTTGCCTATTCAGGACATTTAATATATATGGAATCATACACTATGTGACTTTTGTATCTTCTTTCACTTAGCAAAATGTTTTTAAGGTTCATCTGTTGTAGTGTGTATCAGGACTTCATTTATTTTTATTGCTGCATAATAATCCATTATATGGATATACCATATTTTGCTTATCCATTCATCAGTTAATACACATTGGGTTGTTTTTGCTTTTGTGGTATTATGAATAACGCTGCTACGAACATTCGAGTACAGATTTTTGTATGAACATGTTTTCATTCCTCTTGGCTATACGTAGGAGTTGGTCATTTGGTAACTCTGTGTTTGACTTTTTGAGGAACTGCCAAACTATTTTTCCAAAATGACTGTACCATTTTGTATTCCCACCAGCAATGTATGAAAGTTCTGATTTCTCCACATCCTCACCAACTCTTTTTATTGTCTGTCTTTTTTATTTTAGCCATCCTAGTGGCCATTAAGTAGTATCTTACTGTGGTTTTGATTTGCATTTCCCTAAGGACTAATGGTGTTGAGTATATTTTTATGTGCTAATTGATTGTTTGCAGATCTTCTTTGAAAAAATACCTATTCAAATCTTTTGCCTACTTTTAAACTGGATTATTTATCTTTTTCATATTAAGTTGTAAGGATTCTTTATATATTCTGGATGTAAGTCTTTATCAGATATATGATTTGCAAATATTTTCTCTCATTTGATAAGTAATCTTTTCACTTTCTTGATGGTATTGTTTACAGCACAAACTTATTATTATTATTTACATTTTTCTTTTGAAGCAGTCCAATTTATCATTTATTTCGTCTGCTGTGCTTTTGGTGTCATAGCTAAGAAACCACTGGCAACCCAAAGTCATGAAAATTGACTCCTACATTTTCTTCTAAGAGTTTTATAACTCTTACTTTTAAGCCTATGATCTATTTTCAGTTAACTTTTTGTGTATGGTGTGAGGTAGAAGCCCAACTGTATTCTTTTGCATTGATATATATGATTTTATGCCAGTACCACACTGTCTTGATTTCTGTAGCTTTGTAGTAAGTTTTGAAACAGGGAAGTGTAAGTCCTATTACTTTGCTTTTTTTAGGATTGTTTTGACTATCCTAGGACCCTTACATTTTCATGTGAATTTTAGGATCAACTTGTCAATTTCTGCAAAAGAAGTCAAGTAGGATTTTGACAGGAGTTGCATTGAATCTGCAGATCAATTGCAGGAGCATTGTCATCTTAACAATATTATGTCTTTCAATCTATGGACATCTTTCCACTCATTTAAGTCTTCTTTCAACAATGTTTCGTTGTTTTCAGTGTACAAGTCTTGCATTTCTTTTGTTAAATGTATGTCTAAGTATTTTATTCCTTTGGATGTTATTATAAATGGAATTGTTTTCTTAATTTCATTTTCAGAATTTTCATTGCTGGTGTATGGAAATAGAATTGATTTTTGTATATTTCTCTTGCAGCTTGCAACCTTGCTGAACTCACTTATTAGTTCAATGGTTTTTTAGTGGATTCCTTAGGATTTTCTGTATACAAGATCATGTCATTTGCAAACTGAGATAGTTTTACTTCTTCCTTTCCAATTTGGATGCCTTTTATTTCTTTTTTCTTGCCTAATTGCCCTTTCTGGAACCTCTGGTACAATGTTAAAAGAGGTGGAAAGAGTGGACAGTTTTTAAAAGGCTTTATTTTCCCTGGAGACCTGGTTAGAAGGAGTCTAACAAATAATGACAGTGAAGAAATAGAATCAATGGCTTCCCACTTGTCCAGGGGACAGAACGAGATTAAACTACCTCTTTGGAGAAAATATTTTTAGCTCTTATGCAGTCTTGGGGTCATGATTTCATGGTAGTTAGGACTCTTTCATCTTCCCTTTCTCTCAAATCGAAGTCCAAATGGGATCTTTGCCAACTACCCCTTCTTGTACCCTTCTTCCAGCCTTCTGTTTCTTTGCAGGGGCAGAGTCCTATGTGCTCAGTTTTCTGGAGGGTGCTTGATTGCCCAGCAAACCCTTCACTTTTCTTTCGGCTTTTTAAGAAGTGCCTTGGGATCCCCACATTTCTGCAAGATAAACTGCTCAGAACAAAGTTAGGTTTTGGATGACAGCCCTAGAGCACCAGTCATGTCTGCCTGAACTCTCAGAAGAGAGAGAGTATACACTTTCGGATAAAACTTTCCTATTTTTCTCTTGCTTTACTTTTGCCAGTATATGCTGAGTGCTACAAGGTACCAGCACTGCATTAGGTTCTGTACATGTTGAAATAAAGTGATGAAGAAATGCTCTCAACATACAGAAGTCCTTGGCCTCAAGGAAATCCATTTAACGGGGAGGCATTAATTTATTTAAGAAATATCTACTGAGTATTTATTGTGTCCCAGGCACAGTGTGAAGACCTGGATAGTAGCTAACAAAACAGATACGTTCCTGCCTATCTGGAGATTGCTATTTAATTAGAGAGCCATTCAGGTAAAGTGGTTAGACTGTTAAAAATAAGTTAGGCTGTTAAAAATGCTACAATAGATTAATAATAATTTTAGCAATCATTCGTAGAGCACCAATTATCACTACTGTATTTTAAATGTCGCAATTTATTCAACCCTCCCAATACTCCTGTGAAATAGGTGTTGTTATTATACCTATTTTACAGTTGAAGAACTGAGACCCAGAGAGGTTAAGTAGTTTTCTTAAGATCACACAACTAATATGTTGTGGAGTCAGGATGTGAACTCATGCTTGGGAGCCCCAGGGGGGACAAAAAGCTGTGACTAATTTTTACGGAGATTGTAAAACTCCTGCGCTGAGCTGTGCTTTAAAGAAGTAGTAGAATTTCAAATAACAGATGGGTGAGCTTCAAGGGTATTCCAAACACAAGGAGAAGCAGGAGCAAAAGTTAAGGAGAAAGTGCAGAATGTACTTTGACAGGAAAGGAGCCCAGGGCACTCCTGGGTGGAGAAGTGTTGGGTGGGAAGATACATGAAACTTGAGAAGCTGAAAAAGAAGTTGCAGCCAGGTTGCAAGAGTTTGAATTGGACTTAACTAAACAATGAATCCTAAATACTTGATGCTTGGAAGTCACAGGAAGAAAATCTCTAGAGAAATCAAAGTTGTTATTAAAATTGGTATGAAATGTAAGGATGGAGGATTTAATTCCTACTTTGGTTTCCACATCCAGCTTTTAGTGGAATGTGGCTCAACTCAGAGCTTAGAGTTGTGGTAGGGTCGGAGGTTAAACCCTATTATCCTACTTCATCATATCTTGCCCCTATTTTTAACTTAGAATTTAACTCAATGTTATCATCTTAATTAAGAATAAAAAGAAATTAGGGCATTTTAATTTTATTTTGAAAAATAGACTTAAAAACCACATACAAGTGTTTAGTTTCCTAAAGGCAGATTATTGCATAAAATAAAGACATTATTATAAGTATAATCAGTAATTTTTACATATATGGTTTTAAATGAATTTTAGAAGGAAAAAATGCCACCAGGATTGAATTTTTCTTTCTCATAGAGCTCCTATAGTGTTTTCACAGAGCACTTGCATTCTGCAGAAAGTTTGGAAATGCACACAATTTCTCAGACTGTTGCATAGCAATGATAAAAATATTGTAGTATTTTTCTTACATATATATTTTGAATAAATTTTAGGAGAAAAAAAATCATTGGCATCTTTTTTTTTTAAACAGACCATAGACACTGGAATACTCTAAAGTTTGGGAAGACAACTCACTTTGGAGATTCAAAGGCCTGGATTTGCTTCCAGATTCACCACGTCCTGGCTGTGTGAGCCAATCATCAGATTGGTCAAGTAAACTGACCATCTATAAAGTGGAATAATAACTACTTTATGAAGCTGTGAGAGTGCTTTCATTGGACATATAGAATTGCACCATAAACACGAATATGTCCAACCTCTAAGGACTGAACTGTACGTGCTTAGTCAACCAACCAAAACATTTAAAACTATAATTTTCTCTTTTTAACTCTGAAGTTAATCCATTTTTGCAGCCCTAATTCTATTCTCAATCTTCCTAATCTTTTGAAAGTGGTTTGGAAAGCAGCATGTTATTGTTTATATGCTTTTAGCACTGAGAGGGAGAAAATTAATACTTGAGTGCATGCTATGTACCAGACTCTAATCCAGGTTCCTCTAAGTATATATGATAGTTGATTCTTCTAAAAACCGCACGAAGTAGGAGTGATTTTCCAGAAAAGGAAACTGAGGCTCAGAGATGAACCTGGAAGTGGAAAAGCCCACTGGAAAGCTTAGGTCTAACTGTCTAAGCGAGGTCTAACCCTCACTCTTTTTACTCATTATTCCAGGCTGCCCTTTAAACATGCCAAAAGAATAAAATTATTTAAAAAATAAGAACAAACAGAAATCATTTCACCCTTAAGAAGTCTTTTAAAATGCCACGAGGACTCTAGGGATAACCGGAGACATCCCTGGGTGGCACAAAGCCACAGTTGTGGACTGTTATCCCAGCCCAAAGCACCACTGTAACTTTAGCCCACTGTACTCTCTATTTGGCCATAAAGACATCCAGCTTCCTGGAGCCGGCTTCCATTTGGATTCCAGCTTCCTGGCTCCTGCTGTGGGATTGTGGTTTTCAACTGCCTGTAGTTTAAACAGAGAGGACTAGAAAGCCTAAGTGGAATGGAAAAGGGAGTCCAGCTAGGAATCATGTAGTTTAGAACTTTGACCAGCAGGTGTCGCTGCAGACAAGGGAGAGGGCTACTTTCGGCCTTAGAGGCAAGATGATGGATTTTCTAGTTTAACTGAGGAAAATTGTGGTGGGAATGAAGCAAACAAAGGTATATTAGCTATCTACAGAAATCAATCCCAACAGTATAAATTTTTCTTAACCAATAGCTGGAAAGGCTGGTAGAAAAATTAAGCAAACCCCAAATATAATGCAAGGAAGCTGCCGTAAAAACAGTGTTTCTGTAGTGTCTACCAAAACAATGCAAGGCTGTTTGAAGGTGAGCACTAAAAACTGAGAGGCAATTCCCAAGGCAGGTGTAGCAGAGATGATGGCTTTGTAGTCAGGAGAGATGTGACGATAAAGTGAAAAGAGGAAAGCTGAAGTTCTGTCGGTTTAGAACCAGGGAAATAAAGAACTTCTGTCTAACGTAGACCTTTGAAGCGTGCCTTTATTTTCTGTGAAATGTGGTGAATTCCTAGAATTGAGATACACTTCTATATTCGAGGGAAAGAAAAGGATCCAAATATGCCAAAATCTTAATATTTGTTGAGTATCATACTTTTCATTTAAGAGAAAGAAACAAATTGTTAAATATATATATATATATATATTTTTTTTTTTTGGTTGAGCTGTGCAGCATGCAGGACCTTAGTTCCCCGACCAGGGATCAAACCTGTGTCCCCTTCATTGGGAGTGCAGAGTCTTAACCACTGGACCTCCAGGGAAGCCCCAAACATATTTTTTAAATTAGTGTAAATATTTGGGAGTTGATCACAGAGTAACTAAGTGTAACTTACCTTAAGGATCATATCCTTTTGTGAAAAAAGTTGTTCTGAATGAGCTCTTTTTCTTTACTAAATATATTTTCCCACTGATTTTCCTTATAAAACCACAGGTGTATTTACCTGAGGAAAACATTGACCCCAAGTCACATCTAAGAATGCAGAAAACCTTAAAAAACATCACACTTAAAAATCTTTTGGATGATCTAAAGGGTAATTATTT
This sequence comes from Mesoplodon mirus, assembly GCF_964341445.2. Classification (NCBI taxonomy): domain Eukaryota; kingdom Metazoa; phylum Chordata; class Mammalia; order Artiodactyla; family Ziphiidae; genus Mesoplodon; species Mesoplodon mirus. Next base: position 125,712,854 of record NC_138983.1, on the reverse strand, counting down.
AATAATAATCTAAAAATGCTTAAACCGTATCCTAGGATATATGCAAAGTAGCAAGGGTAATTTTTATGTTTCATTTAGTAGCTTGAATGGTTCCATTAAAAAGAAAAATTTAGGCAAGCAGGACAGAAAATCCTTGACTGAAAGCTGCTCTCAAGCCCCCTCCCCAAGATATTTTACAGCAGGAGACTATGTACTTACTTTGCTCAGACCTGTTTCTGGGCACCCATAGGATGCACTTTGTCATGACTAGGTTGGTCTGGGATAGGAAAGGAAAGGCAAGAGCCACACAGCTGAGGTGGTAACTCAGAGCACTGCCCCAACAGAGAGAAGATGCACCTTCAGCTCACCCAGAGAACCAGGGCACACTGAGTGTCCTGACAATGTGTATCCAACAGTGACCTGATTTCTGTGTGACGGCAGAATTTATAACTGGTTAATAATGGCCTTGTTTGGGAATATGTGGCATGTAAACATTATATGATGTTGCCTTTTGTCATACGGAATTTCTGAATAATGCTTCTGTGTCACTGAATGCTCATATAAATGCTAGCTTCTTTCAGAGCAGTAATGAGCTGGGACAATGTAAAGTGAGGAGTTAGACTTTCTTCAAGGTCCCGACGCCTCTGAGAATTTATGGAGTTATGTGGTGAGGCTGTAGTTTCCTTTTGGGTTGTTGGTAAACTGCTCTGCAGACAGGCTAAGTGGGCCTTTAAAATCATAAAAGAGTTAATGTATTCCCTCCCACTGCTTATATCACTCCCCACTCAGACCTTAGGTCCTCAGAGGTTTTGCATCACTTCCAGAAGTTCCTAAGGGCCTATCATATCCATCAAGAATGCCTTGGTTTGCCCTTTTCAAATTTTAAAAACAAAACGCAATGACATTATGGAGGAAAATGTCTCATTTTCATCTTTGAATCTATCTTTTGCTTTTCCAGAAAAGAGCGAATTGGTTATGGTGGTGGATTGGAAGCTGGGTGGTGGCTAGCTCTCTGTCTCCACCCTGGACTGCAGGACTCTGAGAATCCAGCCCTCAAGCTACCCCTCTGAGTCTGCAGCAGGGCAGGAACACACCTTCCCGTCTGTTTTCTAAGGACAGCAAAACTCCTGCACAATAAGTAGTGAGTCTCTTCATGGAGCTACTTGCAAGTAAAGTCATCACTTCAGTCAGTTTTGCTATCTGTTGTTCTTTATTGATATGCTTCAGTGCCTGCTCTGCCCTGTTCCCCAGAACTCTCCAAGTCTTCTTCTTCCCTGGGTCTAAACTGAGTTTTGGGGGAAACTACTTTTCCTATTAGCTACTACTCTGACAGGGTTTATAATCCAGTGGGAGAGGATCTCAGCTTCCAGAGGTAGGCTTCCTGGGTTTGAATCCTAATTCTAGGATTCACTTTCTAGCCCTATGACCATGGTCAACTCCCTTAATCCCTCTGTGCCTCATTTTCCTTATCTGCAAAATGGGGATAATAATATATTCTGTCTCACAGGGTTGTTCAAGATTAAGTAAGTTCATTTATATAAACTGCTTAGCATAGTGCCTGGCAAATTGTTGTTATTGTGAGTTCCTCCCAAACTTAACTCAGTTCTTGGTATTCGACAAATAATTATTAAATACATACATCTAAACTGTTTTCCTTTTTCCCTGATGATCTTCGTTCATCAATCCCCTCCCTAATTTTCTATATTATTCTCACCAAAGAGTACTCTTCAGGGAAATCTCCAGCAAGTCTTTGTCCAAGTCTCAATAGGACACAGCATCTACTGGCCTCTATCCATACAGGCACAGAGCGTAAATCACATAATACACAGCATACACATTCTGGCCATTACTAGGGACAAGAGTGATCTGCCTGCCTCTTCTTCTGGGAAGTTAGACCAACGCTCCATTTTCTAGTTTCTCCCCAGAGGCTTCTTTGTTTTTGACACCCTCCAGAGAGCAGCAGAAGTTGCTGTATCTGATGTTCAAATGATCTCCATGGGTGGAGGAGAGGCTGTAAAGTTGTTATGAGAATGGTTTCAGTGCTGCTCCTGCAGCCTTCGGAGCAAAAGAGTTTTTCCCCTTGCCTTATTGCTCATAAGTTTTCTGTTAAGACCCCCATCCTCCTCCTTTCCTTAGGGAGATAGGATAACTGGGACCCTGGGGCCCAGCACCAAAGTTAATGTACAGTCCTTGTTCGAGGCAGGTGAGTAGGGTCAAAGTGATGAGAGGCTGGCCACATGCCATCATTTATCTGCAGCTGAATGAGCTCAACCAATGAAAGAGCTCAACCAATGAAAGGGCTTAACCACTGCAAGAAGCTGAGGACCACTTCATCCTTATCCTTATTTGCTAGTAAAGAAGCCAATTAGTGTTAATTGTGCTGGTAATTTGGAACAGCAACCAGGGAATTGATTCAAGGCAATTGTGGAATGACCTCCCTGTCCTGTCCTAGTCCCAGCCATTACTCATAGTCAGATGGGGAATCAGAGAGCTAGTAAGTATCTTTCGGTCAGAGAGAGTAAATAGGGGCTCTGCTTCTCATACATTCACAGTGACCTGGGTGTCAGCTTTTAATATTGTACATGCAGTGACCTGACAACACAGTTCTGCCATCGAGAGAGACATAGATGTGGAGGGGTCAGGACTGGAAGGAGGAATACATTTCAGCATTGGAGTGCTCACAGCCTTCCCTCCTCCCCGCTTGCCTGACCAGACCATCTCGTTATTGATAGCCCAGTAGCCTACCCATCCCCGGCCCTACCTGAAGCTGTTAAAGCCCATCTACTTAATAAAGGGGGGGGGGGAAGGAGGGGGAAACCTGGGAGCTAGTGAGGGCTCTGGAGGGTGTGGAATGGCAGATAACGCAGGAGAGAAGAAAAAGGGCTATGAGATTTACTGCTGGAATTTGATTTGATCACCTTTAATGTCCTTGGAGAGTCGCTGGTAAGCGTGAATTTTTATTTTATTATTTACTTATTTATTTTGCCCAACAGACGTAACGTATTTAACCATGACGTGACTCACTGGACAGTGCGCACCACTGCTTCATCAGGGTTAAACAAGTAACAGAAATAGGACGCAGGCACTTCTTTGACAATCATCTAGCTATAGACTTATTCAGAGACGGGGTGAGAGGAAGGAAAATGACGTCCCTGCTCTGGCCCTCGCCCACCCAATGACTGGAATGCGTGTTTGGGCTGGTTTCTCCGCCCTTGAACACGCAAATCCTAATTTCCCCATTCCTCTACATTCGGTGACAATTAGAGTGGTTGTACCGGGTGAGTTGAGTTTTGTAAGAGGAAGGAATTTTACTGAAGAATTCCCCTGCCTCGCTTTCGACTTGGTTACAGTTGCTTCGATACTGTAGCTATTCCTGCCTTTGGGGCCTCAAGGGCTAAAGTGGGACAGTGCTAATATTTCTGGTGATGAGGAAATACTTTGTTTTAAAGGAGGCTGGGTGATTGCCGAACTGGGACAGAGGTCACACTAGGGGTCACATTAGCGGTTCCGGGGGGATCGAGGGCGGGTTTGGGTCAGGCATAAGCACCCCCAGACTCGGGCAACGCTGCGGCGGCTTGGTACCTGCTGGCACACTGGCGGTGCCCACTGTCTCCTCCCCGAAGGGGGGCACCCGGGAGCCGACACCCGAGGAACCAGGCCCACGCGGGAAGGTCGAGCTCGCCAGTGAGGTCACGGTTGCCATGGCTCCGGGCAGTGACGCGCGTCGGCACGTGACGAGCGGTTGCCATGGCGCCAGGCCCCGGCGGCGCGGGCGCTCCGCCTCCCGGAGTGACGTCCCCCGGCTCCCCCCCACCTCTTTTCCCGCCCCTCTGCCCCCTCCCCCCCTCCCCCCCGCCGGCTCCCCGCGGCCCCGGAGGTTTCACTGCACAACAAGATGGCGGCGGCGGCGGCGAGCGGAGCTGGCGGGGCTGCCGGGGCCGGAGCGGGGGGAGCCGGGCCGGCGGGCCGCCTGCTGCCTCCGCCCGCCTCGGGGCCCCCGGCCGCCCCCGCTGCTGTGCCCCCGGCGGCTGGCCCGCCGCGTCCCTCAGCCCCGGCCTCCCGCGGGCCGGTGCCTGCCCGCATCGGCTACTACGAGATCGACCGCACCATCGGCAAGGGCAACTTCGCTGTGGTCAAGCGGGCCACGCACCTCGTCACCAAGGCCAAGGTAGTGGCGCGGTGGGACCGGGCGGCGGCGGGGCTGCGCGGCCCGGGACCGTCCGAGTGCGGAGGGCGCAGGAGAGCCCCGCGACACCGAGGCTGAGGGGTCGGCGCGGGGAGCGGGGCTCGGGAGAGCGTTGGGGACCGGGGAAACGGGTAGGGGGCTGTCGGGCGAGAGTGCGGAGAGGGCAAGCAGAAGGTGGGGGACACCGGGGGACCCGGGAGAGGGTAACTGCACGGCACAGGGGACGCAGGGGTCCACTCAGCGCGGGGACCTGGGGAACTAGGGAGCCGGGGATGGGGAGGGGGCTCCCTGGGCTGTGCGGAGGGTCGTAGAAGAGATGATTGGAAAGAAGAGGTTTGGAACTCTCCCGGAGCCAGGAGGCAGTAAGCTAAGAAGCCTCTGGAACCAGCAGTTAGGAAATCCTAAGGGAATGAGGGCAGGGGAATAGGAAATGTGGACCAGGAGGATGGGGGAAAACGAGGGTGAAACCGGCAGCCCGCAGATGTGGGGTTCTGAGGGGAACGAGGATAGCTGGGGCACGTACCAGGGGTATGTGGTGGGTACAGCGTACTGGGAGGTATGAGGAACCTGGTACCTTTTGACAGAGGCACCAATCAGCATTTGATCGTCCAAGACTGATAGATGGTGGGAATGAGAGTCTGAGGACAGACAGGATTATTGGAGGAGGCGATGGAAAAAATGGGGAAAATATGGAGGAAAAAAGGCACTTTATTTTTCTGCAGGAAGGGGGTCAGGGAACAGAGGCCCAAGGGGGGCCCAGGTTTGTGGTGGCCCTAGGTACTCAGGGGTTAAACGGTTTGGGAGAGCTGGATTGCTGGTTATATTTAGTTGTTGGAGGGTCCAGAACTGTGGGCCTTATAGAGCCCAGGGTGGGCTGTCAGTGGTGAGGGGAAAGCCTGGTGACTGAGGAGGTGTGTGAGGAACCCGGACACTCATGGGGCCCTTTGGTTCCCAAGGGATTTGTGGAGCTGTGGTGGTGAAATTGGGCAAGGTCACTTAGGAAGCCATATCCATGTACATTTAACATTTTATATAGAAAATGCATTTTTGGAGGAAATATGGTTAGCTCTTTCCTGTGGTCTTCTTCACTGGGAGTATTGGAATCGAAGCCACGAGGAGGAATTGTTTGATTTTGACAGGACTCACCAGCCCATTTGTCCTCCGGTTTTCTTTCTTTGCTCCGTCTCTCACTTGAATGAATACTTTAGATGTAGTCATTCATTATATTTAAAGCTGCGATTTGTGTTTCCCTCACCCTGACTAATGAAGAACTGTTACAGCTGCTGCTGCTTCCTACCAAAGCCGCGTCAATTCCCGTCACCTCCTCAGCCTAGCCTCTGGTTCTTGTCGCCTACCTGGTTTCTGCTCTTACGGCAGTCCCTTGCTTTCAGAAGGCAGTGACTTACTTACCTCTGCCTTGTCTCCTGCTCACTTATGACCTGAAGTCCCTTTTTCCCTCCTTTCTGTCAGACTGTAAGGGGCCCTTCTTAGCAGAGTGGCTTTGGGGGGTGGCTGTGGAAAATTGATTGGTCAGTTTCACTTCCTCTGGGGGGCCCCCTTCAGCCTTTGTGTCAGTGTCTTTCAGAGGGCCTCAAGTCTGCAGGTCTGAGCTGAATGAGATCCCAAAGTCCCAGGTTTCCTGGTGCTCCCCTCAGGCCCCTGGCGGGGGGTGGACTGAACCAAGACTCTGGTGCATCTCTGCCCCCCTGAGTGTTTCCAGTTGTGTTTACTGTTAGCCAAACCAAATTTATGTTTACAAACAGCTCTAGTTGTTGGAGCCTTGTTCCTTGTTTTGGTATTTCCTTTCTCCGCGGCCTCCCCCTCCCACCTAAGTAATCACGTTGAGCTCCTGTGATTACTTTGCTCTGACCTCTGGGGGACAGACTCCATGAACTTAACTGGTTGCCTGGTTTATGGTATCTCTGATTTAAAGAATTTTGTATCTTACAGCCCTTGGATACACCAAAATATTGATTAAAAAAATCTGTGACAGAGAGGGTTGAATGTTTTTGTAAATATAATTGCAAACAGTTGATTCTTGGCTTTATATATAATAGAGACATTTCTATCTTCAGTAGTCAGCAAAGCCAGTGGCTAATTATGGCTGGTCTCCCCGCTTTCTAATTTTCCAGTGTGTGTGTGTGTGTGTGTGTGTGTGTGTGTGTGTGTGTGTCTAAGTTTTTCTCAAAGTCCTTGGTATCCTTTAGGACTGCAGCATTTTAAACATCAGCTTGTTTATAAATGGGTGTCACTGTTTATGTTGGTTTTTCTTTGATCATTTGTGGTGTGCAGTTATGCAATTCCTATGTATGGAAATATTCAAAATCTTGAATGAGGCTGAAATGGCTTGGACAATGAGTTGCATGTGTGACGGGACCACACCAGCACTCATTTGTGTTTCTGTAGCGGTGTGCAATTTCCTAGTTACAGTTATAGGCACCCTGTGTTTCTCTGCTTAAATTACTCTGACGACATGAGTGAAGCGTAATTCACAAGGAGCTGTCATGTGCTCTGAGTAAATGATGAACATATTTTGGCCTGCTTCATGCTTATCTGAATCCACTTTGGAAAGGTTTCTCAAATGCTGACAGCTCAGATGTGTCTAAGAACTGTTGACATACAGTATGATGGCCTATTGAGGCCATGGTTTGGTTATATAATGGCAAGGAAGGTGCCTGGGTATTGGCAGTGGCAGAAGCTGCTGTTCCGTTACTCAGGTAGATAGATTTTTCTCCCATGCACTGCAGTGTTTATCTTACTTCTTCAGTCAGGTCACTTGGAACCAAAGAGAGCTAGCCAATTTTTTCCCCCATCTCTTTTCAGAATGTATCATTTTTTTGTTTTGTTTTTTGGAGGTATGTGATGTTTTTTCTTTCTCCTTTTTCTCCCTGTAGGCCACTGAATGGTCTAGGTTTTTCCTATAACCATATATAACCGTCAGACTTAGGTAATTCAGATGATATTTGTGTTGTCTGAAAGAGGTTAGGTAATAGGTGTTTTCTGAACATCAGAGAAATACTTATGGTCAGCTTTTCTTACACACATTACCTATTCCATGGACTGAGAGGCTAAAGTAAACTTTGTTTATTGACTAAGCTACTGTGCTCGGTCCAACAATAAGTGGTAAAGCTGGCCCTTTCCCAAATTCTGTTAACTCTCAAACCTCCTAGATCAGGACTCTGGGATGAATAAAATCAGTAGAGAAAGGGAAATATTTTCCTGTTTGGCTGTTGGTGACTTTTGCAGCGCGGCGTTCACGAGCTCAGACTTGATATTGGCTGCACTGCAGTGCTTAGAGCGTCACTGCAGAACAGTAAACGGGGGAGAATATTCATCTGTGACATACTTTGGTCAGCAGCTCACCCTGGCTGTCTTTGTCCTACCTTCTTTGAGTTCCCTTTTCTGGAGAAGCCTTGGTCTGAGATTCTCTGGCCCTATTCTTTTGGTAGGACACTATAACATATTAAAGAGATTAAAAAAAAGAAAAAATTTTCTCTTCTCAATTGCTTATTTGGTTGCCTATACCTAATTATACTTTCACTGGTTGGATGAATGGGAACGAAGAGTAGATATATTTTGTATGCATTTAAAAAAAGAGCATACATGACTATAAAAGCCATTGGTCAAGTACTTTAAAAATGTATTTTAACAAATATATTGATATATCACCTGCCTGTTTATTGGTTTGCGATAAGAGCTTGAGCTTTGGATGAGACTGCCTGGGTTTGGATCTTCTGCTACTTCATAGCTGGGTAATTTAACCCGTCTGTGCATGGATTTCCTCATCTATGAAATGAGATAACAATAGTACTTACTTTACAAGTTTGGGTGTTATGAAGATTATATAAGATAATATATGTGAAACTCTTAGAACAAGTGTACCTGGCACATAGTAGGTATATAGTAAATGTTATCACCATCTTTTAAAAAAATATATTTATTTATTTATCTGGCTGTGCTGGGTCTTAGTTGCAGCACTCGGAATCTTTGTTGCTGTGTGCAAGATCTTTGTTGCGGCACGTGGGATTTTTAGTTGTGGCATGCAAACGCTTAGTTGCAGCATGTGGGATCTAGTCCCCTGACCAGGGATCGAACCCGGGCCCCCTGCATTGTGAGCACGGAGGCTTAGCCACTAGACCACCAGGGAATTCCCTATAACCATCTTCTTCATCATCATCATCAGATGCAATAGTAACAAAAATGAGTAAGACGTAGTCCCCTTTGTTTGCTTTTCACCACTTTGGAACAGTTCATGAGTGCCATTTGTTTAGTGTAGGTAGATGTCATCCTGATGATGTGCTGCTTTCAGGTTAAAAAAGTAGTTTGCTATTATTTCACGTGCCTCTTTGAGAGAGTGGATTTAATTCCTGTGGACTATGGGTTAATTTCATGCAGTTGACATTTAAAAATATAGTTTTCCATTAAACTTCTTAAATAGTTATGAGCCTTGTCTAATGAAAACTGTGACTAACACTGGCTTTTATCTGGGCTGCCTTGAATATTCAGGGTGTTTGTGTAGCTATGCTTTGTCAGACTGGTGACAGAACAGAGTTTGTTTGAGTGCAGTCTTTTCTCCAGAGATTCCCTTAAATTTCATGGAGACCATGAAGAAATATTCTTCCAAGCTCAAGGAGACACTTGGATTTGGGTGCAGGGTGTGCTACTTAGAGGGCCAAGGTCAGGATTCTTAGCTTTAGATGTTACACAGAAAAAACCATTGTGCTCCCTGACCCCTTTCCAAATACTGACGAGCCATGACACATCTGTGTGCTGTGTGGTTTAGTGCAAACTCATTTCCACGAGGAGAACAACTCAAAGTAGGCCAATAGTATTATTTTCACTTCTAAGGATAATGCTTGTGCTCGTTAGAAGGCTGAAAACAAGGTTCATTAGTAAATAGAAAAGAGAATTATGTCAAAAAGAAATTGAAAGCAAGATTTATATTAGTTACATTTGAGGAGGATAGTTCCATCCCTAGATAATCTAGAAATGACTGTTGAAAGCCAACTAACTTCATTTTGAGATAGGTTTGTTGAAACTTTGTGAAGAGCTAAGACTGATTTGGACTAGTTTTTCCAGAGTCAAAATACCAGTATTCCACTTTCGGCATCAAAACTGTTTATTTTAACATTCTGACTTTGGTGCCAGCTCCCTAGAAAGTCGTAGATCTGGCTCAAGCCAGAGGTGCCCAGACTAGTTATTTCTGTGCCAGAAGTGCTGTTTTCATTTTCCAAGCATCAATCTGGCTAATGTTTTCTAGTTCCTGGCATAAAAGAGAACAAAATGGATGCTTTGGAAGGAAAAAGAAATGTGCTCTTCTTACCAGAGCCTTTGTCAGTCTAAAAAACACCTAAAACTTCTCTGCACAGAGATGGAACCTTGCCCTTGTCCATTCATTCATTCAGTGTATATTTACTGAATGCAGATTTTGTGTCAGGTTCTACTCTGGCTCTAGAGTACCCCAAAAACAAAAGAGAAAAAAAGCTCTTGCCTTCTTGGAACTTATTTTCCGATGGGAGGAGACAGGCAAGAAACATGTAAACAAATAATTTTATATAGTGACAAATACTATGAAGAAAATAAAAGGGCTAGAGAGTGTCCGGGGCAGGGTGCTGGAAGGCCTTTCCAGGGTGGTGATATTTGAGCTGACAACTGAATGATGAGAAAGAGCCAGCTTGGGAAGATTCAGAAGATGGAATATTCAGTGCAGAAGGAATGACACGTGCAGCAGCCTTGGGGTAGAAATGAAGTTGGTTTGTCCAAAGATTAAACCCAAGGTCAGGGTGCCTAGAGCTTAGTGAACAAGAGAAGGGATGGTAAGGAATGAGATCAGAAAGTTAGACAGGGGCCAGATCATATGGGTCTTATAGGCCATTTTATGGAATTGGGTATGAAACAGGGGACTGACCTCAGAAGATATCAAAGCAGAGCACTGACATTATCTGATTTATGTTTTTAAAAACTCACGTTGGGGGACTTCCCTGGTGGCGCAGTGGTTAAGAATCTGCCTGCCAATGCAGGGGACACAGGTTCAATCCCTGGTTCAGGAAGATCCCACGTGCCGCGGAGCAACTAAGCCCGTGCGCCACGACTACTGACTGAGCCTGCGCTCTAGAGCCCACGTGCCACAGTTACTGAGACCACATGCCACAACTACTGAAGCCCGTGTGCCTAGAGCCTGTGCTCCACAACAAAGAGAAGCCCCCGCTTGCCGCAACTAGAGAAAGCCAGTGGACAGCAACAAAGACCCAACACAGAATGATTGAATGAATGGATAAATAAATAAATTTATTAAAAAAAAAGATCTCAGAGATGTTCTATTCCAACTCTTTCTCTTCTGGAGTCTAGAAAGATGGACTTAACGGAATTTAGAATCTCAGGCTTTTAGGAGCCATAAAAGTAGTTTAGACCAATTATCTGTTAGACTCACAGCTCTCTGCTGTATCTCTCCCACCCCCCATTTGCCCAGAATCCTATAGCTAATTAGTGGGAGAGGTAGAAATAGAATCCAGGTATCCTACTCCTAGTTAACTCCACCCTGACTCCTCCAATCATAGAAAGCATTGCCCTTGCCCTCTGAATACTTACTCTTTCATTAGAGAAACAAGATACACCTACTAATTAAAGTCTAAGATTATTTATCCTCTCTATTAAAACAAACTCCAAAGATGAGAAGTCATGATGAGAGGAAAATTTTCCAAGTAGGGGATATACCAACACTGTATTTAACCTGTCCTTTGGCATTGTGTCACTCTTATCACCCCTGTCACTTACCTGCAGTCCTCCATGGGTACACTGCTTTGCCTTTCGGTCTCCTACTCAAATGCCCCTTGGTGCTCCCTTGACATGACTGAGGTGTCAAAAAAAAGCCTTTCAAAATGCAAAGGAAGTAAAAAGAGAAAGAAACACAGAAAAAGCAATGATCATAAACACAGTCTGCCTTATATAGTTTGCTTTTGCCACTATATCTAGCTCACACTCAGGGAACATGAGTAATTATACTTTTGCTCTGTTGGGTTGGTCTGGTCTGTCTTTGAAGGTACATTTCTTAGACGGACTCCTTATTTACCAGAACAATACCAGTTTCCAGGGGGTGGTGCCATCTTATAACTCATTAAGAGAACTGGTCACCAAGATACGTACCTTGATGATGCAGGTGAGGGCCAAGAGAACCATTTATCTAGGGCTCCTCTTATGTGGTTCTAGTTTCTGATCTAAGAGCTTGGCCTGTTCCCCAGGTGAATGACCTCACCCATCAGGTGAATCCCTACCTCCTTTATAATAGTAGCTTGGTCCCTTCTGGCATAATAGTATAGTCATGCTGTCTTGTGGATGACTGATAACATCCAGAGGATGAAAATTATGTACATTCTCATGGACTTTTGTCCATGGGAATGTGTATAATGGCCTTGGTGATGTCTTTGAGAAGCCCTCAACAGTCTTGAATGAATTAGCTTGAGAAGGTTTCTTCTGGATCTGTTCAGAGTAAAATTCCATCAGCTAAGGACAAAACTGTTGGATGAGCCGTGGTGAAGTTATGTTAGAACATATTTCTGTTCAGGAGGTGTGTGATCCACTGTAGACCAGGTGTCTCTGGACACACTGGTAAGTATTTCTTCTCAGAATTTAGCTTGTCAGAGAGTTAGGGATCAGATTGTAAATACTCAGTCTCATTTCCCAGAAACTGAAAAGGAAGGAGATGCAAACCCATTGCCTGTTTAAGCTCCTCTGTGTAGGCTGGGCTCCCTCACCCAGTACCAAAACTGGGTACTTTTGGCCAGTTATCTTAAACTATATTTAGGTATTGATTAGGAATTTCTGAGAAATCCTCAAATTTCTGCCTAGTTTCAGCTCCAGCCCATGCTTACCAGCAGTAGGCTTTACTTCTCTTTGCTCCCTCCAGAAGAATTGAATGTGAAATTTTAGGTTAACTAACCACATTTCTTGAGACTGAATTTTTTGGAGAAGAAATTTTTCATTCATTCATTCCAGCCAGCCAGCCAATAAGCTTTTGAAAAATTGTTTATCAAAAACTAGGAATGAATGATATATGGCACAACATTCAAAAAGTGCAAACTCGTATATAGAGAAATTGTCTGCCTGCCACCCCAGTGCCTCAGACACACAGTTTTTTAGTCTTGTTTCCCCAGTATTTATTAAGGGCGTCTCTGGATCAGTCCAAATGCTAGGTGCTTTTTGTTTTTTGGCAGTGTTTTGACATGCTTGAAATTTCTAAAAATCATTTTACTTAAAAAGAAAAAGAAGGGGCTTCCCTGGTGGCGCAGTGGTTGAGAGTCCGCCTGCCGATGCAGGGGACGCGGGTTCGTGCCCCGGTCCGGGAAGATCCCACATGCCGGGGAGCGGCTGGGCCCGTGAGCCATGGCCGCTGAGCCTGCGTGTCCGGAGCCTGTGCTCCGCAAGGGGAGAGGCCACAACAGTGAGAGGCCCGCGTACCGCAAAAAAAAAAAAAAAAGAAGAAGAAAATACCTAACTTTTAAAGCTTGTTAGGAGGCACAGGGTGATAATTTAATGTCAGCTCCACGCGGGAAGGGATTTTAAGCTATTGTTTGCTGCTGTATTCCCAGTGCCTACTACAATGCCTGTAAATACTCATTTAGTGAATGAATGTAAGGATTAAAAAAAAAAAGGGTGCTTCCTTGGTGGCGCAGTGGTTAAGAATCCGCCTGTCAATGCAGGGGACACGGGTTCGAGCCCTGGTCCGGGAAGATCCCACGTGCCGCGGAGCAACTAAGCCTGTGTGCCACAACTACTGAGCCCACGTGCCACAACTACTGAAGCCCGCGTACCTAGAGCCTGTGCTCCGCAACAAGAGAAGCCACCGCAATGAGAGGCCCGTGCACTGCAATGGAGAGTAGCCCCCGTTCGCCGCAACTAGAGAAAGCCCGCGCACAGAAACGAAGACCCAACACAGCCAAAAATAAATAAATAAAATAAATAAATTTATTTTTAAAAAATGGGAGCCGAGTTTGCTTTTTATACTCAATGCATCTTAGAATTTTATTATTGAAATTTTCTATCTCCAGTTAAGATGTTAAAGAAAAATAATGTTTTACCTTTTTTTTCACAAATCTCTAGGTAAGGAGATTTCACAGCCTTTCTGGGCAAGTTACTTTTGGCATATCTCAAACTTTCATTATTAAGAAGTTCAGTATAATTTAAAGTAAATCCTGCAATTTAAATTCAAGTCCCTTATTTTAAGGAGAAGGTTCTTACACATACAGGCTCCCAGTGGGTTACTTACTTGAGAAGGTCCCATGGGTACAGTCAGTACAGTCAGCCAGTGCCTTGTTTTCCCTCTTCTGTCTAGGAGCCTCTTCTTTGCAGACCCACTAAGCTGTCTTGAGCTGCTGGCACTTCCTGAAATAACTTCACACTCTTTGTTGGAGTTACCACTTGTTCTTTTCTTTATACTAAGTGATCTGATTAAAACAACTACTGTTTTTCTGTCACTGGTCCTTAATTTCAGTGGGTTACTTTTATTGGTCCTTACCTTAAATTGATTCATTCAAATAGTATTTTTTCTGTCATCTGTAGGCAAAAAGTAATGGCTACTGATACTAGAAGACAAGAGGATAAGTGTTATTCTTGTCAGGGTGGGCAAAGGGTTAAATTAAAGGAGCAATTGAATGCTCGCAGCCGGGACCTGATAGAGGAGGAATACAAGAAGTCTTGAGCATAAACTCTCTTCAACCCAGTTGCTTATTATTACTGGCTCACTTCTACCACCTTGCCCTATTTTTTTCTGATTATAATTGGGAAAACTCAGAAAATTATAAAGAAGCAGAAGGAAAAAAATCACCCATAATCCTGCCCCCCCAGAGGCAACAGTTATTAATATTGTAAAATACATAATTGAGGTCATATTGATATACTATTTTATTTCTTCCCCTCTTATCATTATAAGCATTTTCTCATCATTTGAAACTATTTGTAAACATCAATTTTAATGGATGTGTACTTTGCTGTTGTATGACTGCCATTATTTTTTTAACCTTTTTCATAATTTAAGGTTCTTCCCAGTTTTTCACTGTTAGAAATTTGCTGTGATGACCATTTTTGTGCATGGATCTTTGAAGCATTTCTGATTTTTTCTCAGGATAGACTGTTGGATGTGAAATTATTGGGTCAGAGGGTATACATGTTTTTAAGATACCTGATTCATATATTGGCACATTGCTTTCCAGAAAGGTTGTGCCAGGGTTTAGCCTCCCAGAAGTGAATGAAGTCTTCTTTTTTTATTTTGTCTCCGCTTCTGCCCTCCTTGGTTTGGGAGTGTAGGGCTTAAGTCCCTGCTGCACCTCTAAACCTAGGGCAGTAGGTATGGGACCCATTAAAGAGGGCTGGAGCAGCTGCCTAATCCTTCCTTCCCTGAACCAAACCTGGACGAGGAATGAAAAGAGTTAAGTGTGACTCTAACCTTTTCAGTTGTTTTTTATGAATCATCATTCTCTCCTGGTCTTTCACAAAGAGACATAAACTTAAATTGGAGAAGTTGCTGAAGGAGAGAAGAAAGGTTAATGAGAAAGACTCTGATTACTTGAATCTTTGATTTTTAAATAACTATCCTTCGGTAAACCTGAGTGAGAATTTCAGAGATTGATGAAGTTTGTAAATTACTCCTCTCTTTTTTTAATGGCAAAAAGATGGTGCGGAAATTGTAAAGGAAATAATTATGTGAATAAATGTGGTGATACACCAGTCCTATTATGTTTGTATTTACTTTACACACTGTACTTTATGTGTTATTTAAGAGGTTTTAAGGGTAATTGGGTCATGTGGAATATTGTTCTTAGAATGTTTGGGGTTACCACTGCTGTATTTTAGGCGTCTGACAATATGCTCTTTTCTTTTGTCTCCAATAGAAGGCCTTTTATACAGTCAGTTTGGGTTATGATTTGCTTAGTTAATTAGGGGAAAGAAATGAACGAAGCAGGGAAATCAGAAATAATGATGCATATATACTTTTAATATTTTATTTTAATTTAAAATGTGAATATGCATTAATCCACTAATCTTTTTCAAGAAGTGTTTATTATGGAAAATTTCAAACATAAGCAAAATTAAAAAGAATGGCATAATGAACCCCCATCGACCTATCACTCAGCGTAAGCAGTTATTACCTCATGGCCAATCTTTCACCCATATCACTTCCAGCTTCTCTTTTCTCCCTAGTTTATTTTGAAGCAATTCCCAGAATCTTATTTCATCTATGAATATTTTGGCATGTATCTCTGTATAGGCCAGGATTATTTCTCAAAAACATAACCACAGTACCATTATCCTACCTAAAACAACAATAATTCTTTAATGTCATTAAGTATCAAATTAGTGTTATATACATATATATATTTTTTTTCTTTTTTTAACCACTTGTTTGTTTGAATCAGGGTCTAAATAAAGTCCATACATTTTAATTGATTGATGTCCCTTAAGTTTTGTATTAAAAAATTGTTTTACTCTATAGATTTCCCCTCCTATTCTTTTTCTTTGCAGTTTGTCTAAGAAACACATTCGCTAATCTTAGATGTAGACCTTACTGTGTATATTGATGTCCTGATTGAAGTTCTTCATCATGTTTGTGTTAAACATACCCATAGTTCATCATCTATGAGTCCAGTTTTGCTTTTTTAAAGCAGAGTAGGAATTTAAAAGCATTTGTGAAGCAATATGAGTACAGAATCTCTCTTGAGTTCTTGATTCTCTCCCCCTAGTCTTTTACACTTGTGTCATCCACATCTAATTTGACTTTACCAAGTCATTTTAAGCATTCAACTTAGTTTTCAAAGAAACATGTCTTTCTTTTCTCCCAGGTTTCTCATCCGTTTACATAGATAATTAAACTGCATTACTATAATAACAAGAACAACTGGTATAAATAGGTTTGGGGATAACCAGTTAATTCTTGGTAAGCATGCAACTTAATGGATGGGAGCAGAAATATCCAGGAGTAGAGGGAGTGGCTATTCATTGGGGCCAGCTTGCATGCTGGGGCCCCAGTTGTTTTACAGAGGAAAGGGGAAGCATCAGTTATTTCGGCAGGTTGCTTGAGAGGTGGTGGGTTAAGAGAACTTCTACGTTGATTTTCTAATTATAAGTAAGCCAAATTGTTAGCAATTTGAGGACAAGATATTTTATAGAGTTTTTTATTTATAGTGTATACTTCAGCGTAGTATTTTTGTCCACTTGTGTTAGAGTTTGCATGAACTGGACTGAATTTGACAATAGGCCAGTGATGTTAAAAATTTGGTTGAGGAAACAGCCAAAACTTTGTAGTTTGAAAGGTTTATGTCTGTTCACTGTCAGTGTAGTGTTCCCTGGAACAAGTTGACATTTTCACGTAGTAAGTTGTTTTCTGTTCCTGGTAAAAGAAATCTTGGTCCGTGTACCACAAGGAACAGGACTGTTGTTACTGTGGAAGGCAGGAGAAGAGCTGTGTGTTTCTTATTAGGATTAGCTGGGCACCTGCAGGATTTCTTACTTCTTTCTTCCTGCTTCCTGCCTGCTCTTGTCCTTTCCTTCTGTCAAAATGTTCTAGTGTTGCATAAGCAGTGTTCTGACAATAGATGAGGTTTTTTGGTAGCTCATTTTTTTAAACCCTCAAAATAATGTTTTTAGTGATTGTATGTTCTTGGCTTACTTTCCATTTCTACATCAACAGTGATATTGTTATTCTAGTCAAATGGGGCAGTTGTCTTCCAGCAGTGATGTTTGTGTCCAAGTCCGCTGCAGAGATACCATGTTCATTTTTTATTCCTAAATATCTTATATGTGTATAGTAATTCTGGGAGGTAATTCAGTTTTGAGATGATACTTTCGGATCTCGGTACAGGATTTCACAGTCCTCGAGAATAAAACTTGTTTGAAGCATTGTTAGCCATTGGCCTCTGACACATGCAGAAGAGTGGCCGGTGATTTCAGCCTCATCTCATTTTCCTTCTTCCTTTTCAGCCAGCAGCTGCATCCCGTGCCCTGCTCTGATTGAGCTCTTAGTAAAAGGGGTACTGTTTTACTAAGTCACAGCCTCTTCTATCAATGGTTTTTGGATTTTTAGGCCAAGAATCAATTTTGGAGTCACATTAAAATTTGAAAACAACATTTCGGTTGTGTTACCTGAATTTCTCTTCCTTTCCTTATGCTAGTAGCAGTCTTTTCTGCTTTTCCAGTCTTTGGGGGAACCTTTTTGGCCCATCAGAGCAGCTCGAGGCAGTCTAAGTGATGCACTGAGCATTGCTGTGGGAGTCAGGGCACGTGTTTCACGTCTCAGTTTTTACTAGCCTGGCAGCTTTCTTTGGGCAGGTCACTTAACCCCATAGGGCTTCCAGTTTCTTTCTTTTTTAAAAAAAATTTATTTATTTATTTATTTATTTTTTGGCTGCACTGGGTCTTTGTTGCTGCACGCGGGCTGTCTCTAGTTGTGGCGAGCGGGGGCTACTCTTGGTTGCGGTGTGTGGGCTTCTCAGTGCGGGGGCTTCTCTTGTGGAGCACGGGCTCTAGAGTGCAGGCTCAGTAGTTGTGGCGCAGGGGCTTAGGTGGTCCG
Source organism: Mesoplodon mirus (assembly GCF_964341445.2). NCBI lineage: Eukaryota > Metazoa > Chordata > Mammalia > Artiodactyla > Ziphiidae > Mesoplodon > Mesoplodon mirus. The sequence goes on along the minus strand of NC_138983.1, from coordinate 125,695,131 downwards.
CGGCATGTGGGATCTTCCCAGACAAGGGCTTGAACTGGTGTCCCCTGCATTGGCAGGTGGATTCTTAACCACTGCGCCACCAGGGAAGTCCCTTCCAGTTTCTTTTTAATGTATATATTTTTTCAACAGCTGTATTGAGATATAATTCCCATACCGTACAATTCACCCAATTCAGTGTTTTTAGTATATTCACAGAGTTGTGCAACCATCACCACAATCCTTTTTTTTTTCCTTTTTTGGTTGTGCTGCGCGTTTTGCGGGATCTTAGTTCCCTGACCAGGGATCGAACCTGGGCCCCAGCAGTGAAAGCGCAGAGTCCTAACCACTGGACCGCCAGGGAGTTCCCCACCACAATCCATTTTATTTTGTATTTTAAAAAATATTTATTTATTTATTTATTTATTTGGCTTGATGGGTCTCAGTTGCAGTATGCGGGCATCTCTCTTGTTGTGGCGCTCGGGCTCCAGAGCACGTGGGCTCAGTAGTTGTGGCACGTGGGCTCTCTAGTTGTAGTGCACGGGCTCTAGAGCATGCGGGCTCAGTAGTTGCAGTGCTCGGGCTTAGTTGCCCTGAAGTATGTGGGATCTTAGTTCCCTGACCAGGGATCCAACCCATGTCCCCTACGTTGGAAGGTGATTCGCAACCACTGGACCACCAGGGGAGTCCCCACAATCCATTTTATTTTATTTTATTTTTATTTTTTTATTTTTAAAATTTATTTATTTATTTTTGGCTGCGTTGGGTCTTCACTGCCGTGCGCGGGCTTTCTCTAGTTGCGGCGAGCAGGGCCTACTCTTCGTTGTGGTGTGCGGAATTCTCATTGCGGTGGCTTCCACTGTCACGGAGCACAGGCTCTAGGCACGCGGGCTTCAGTAGCACACGGGCTCAGTAGTTGTGGCTCGCAGGCTCTAGAGCGCAGGCTCAGTAGTTGTGGCGCATGGGCTTAGTTGCTCTGCGGCATGTGGGATCTTCCCAGACCAGGGCTCGAACCCGTGTCCCCTGCATTGGCAGGCGGATTCTTAACCACTGCGCCACCAAGGAAGTCCCCCACAATCCACTTTAGAATGTTTTTATTCCTCTTAAAAGAAGTGACCCATTAGCAGTCACTGTCCATTTCCTCAACCTCCCTCCTGCAGCCCTAATCAATCACTAATCAGTCTCTATAGATTTGCCCATTCTGGACATTTCATATAAATGGAATCATACAACATATTGCCTTTCGTGTCTGGCTTCTTTCACTTAGCATAATGTCTTCAAGGTTCATCTATGTTGTAGCATATGTCAGAATTTCCTTCCTTTTTATGGCTGAATAATATTCCATTGTATGGATATATTGCATTTTGTATATTCATTCATGAAATAGTGGACATTTGCATTAGTCCCACTTTTGGCTACTATGAACAATGCTGTTGTGAACATTTGTGTACAATTTTTTTTTAAAATTACGTTATTTATTTATTTGGCCGCACTGAGCGGCGCGTAGGATCTCAGTTCCCTGACCCAGGGACGGAACCCGTGCCCTGTGCGTTGGAAGCGTGGAGTCTTAACCACTGGACTGCCAGGGAATTCCCCTCGTGTACACAGTTTTGTGTGGACGTATGTTTCAATTTTTCTTGGGCATATACCCAGGAGTGGAATTTCTGCATCATAAACATTCCATATTTAACTTTTTGAGGAACTGCCAAACTGTTTTCCAAAATGGCTGCACCATTTTCCATTCCCACCAGTAATGTATGAGGGTTCCAGTTTTTCCACATGCTTACCAAAACTTATTTTCTTTCTTTTTGATTTAGCCATCCAAGTGAATGTGAAGTGGTAGTTCATTGTGGTTTTGATTTGCATTTCTCTTATGACTCATGGTGTTGAGTATCTTTTCTATGCTAAGGGACCATTTGTAGATCTTTGGAGAAGTGTCTATTTAGATTCTTTGCCCATTTTTTTTAGTTAGGTTGTCTTTTTATTGTTGAGTTGTAAGAATTCTTTATATATTCTGGGTATAAGTCCTTTATCAGATATATGACATACAAATATTTTCTCCTATTTTGTAGGTTGTCTTTTCACTTTTGTGATGGTTTTATTTGCAGCACAAAGGTTTTAAATTTTGATGCTCTAGTTTCCTTATTTATAAAGTTATTCTAACTCTGAAATTATATGTTCTATTGAAATATTTTCCTCTGTACTCATTTTGTACCTTTCTCTCACTTTGGGATAGATCTCCCTTTTCCTGGACATTTTATAGCCGCAAAGTCTCTTTAAAAACATCTATCTATGTATCTATCTGATACATGTGTCTTATAAAATAATCAAACTCTACAAAATAAATAACATCAAAAGTGAAAGTTCCTTTTCCTTGTGAAATTCTTTCTCTTAGGATATACTCTGTTAACTTTCACATATAACATAATAGCAGTGTTAATTATATTTATCATGTTGTACCATTACATCCGTAGTACTTAATTGTCTTATAACTGGAAATTTGTAGCTTTGACTCCCTTCATCCAGTTCCTCCTCCCCCTCCCCCTGTCTCTGGTAACCGCAAATCTGATCTCTTTTTCTGTGAGTTTGTTTGTTTGTTTTTGAAGTACAATTGACCTACAATACTGTGTTAGTTCTCCTTACACAGCATAGGGGCTCATTATTTCTGTACATTTCAAAATGATCACCATGATAAGTCTAGTCACGATCTGTCACCATACAAAGATATTACATAATTATTGACAGTATTCCCCTCACTGTGCATTTCATACTCGCGACTCATTTATTTTGCAACAGGAAGTTTGTACCTCTTAATCTCTCTCACCTATTTCTCTTCTTGCCCTACCCACCCTCCTCTCTGGCAACCACCTGTTTTTTCTCTGTATCTATGACTCTGTTTCTATTTTGTTATGTTTATTCATTTGTTTTATTTTTTTAAGATTCCACATGTAAGTGAAATCATACAGTATTTGTCTTTGTCTGTCTGACTTATTTCACTTGGCATAATGCCCTCTAGGTCCATCCATGTTGTCATAAATGGCAGGATTTCATTCTTTTCTATGGCTGAGTAATAATATTCCATTGTGTGTATGTGTGTGTGTATATATATATGCCACGTCTTTATCCATTCATCTGTTGATGGGCACTTAGATTGCTTCCGTATCTTGGCTATTGTAAATAATGCTGCAGTGAACACAGGGGTGCCTATACCTTTTCTAATTAGTGGCTTTGTTTTCTTTGGATAAATACCCAGGAATGGAATTGCTGGATCATATGGTAGCTCTCTTTTTAATTTTTTGAGGCATCTCCATACTGTTTTCCATAGTGGCTGCACAAGTTTACATTCCCATCAACAGTGCACGAAGGTTCCCTTTTCCCCACATCCTCGCCAACACTTGTTATTTGTGTCTTTTTGACCTGCCATTCTGACAGGTGTGAAGTGATATCTCACTGTGGTTTTGATTTTCATTTCCCTGATGATAAGTGATGTTGAGCATCTTTTCATCTGACTGTTGGCCATCTGTATGTCTTCTTTGGAAAAATGTCTATTCAGATCCTCTGCCCATTTTTTTTTTTTTTTTTTTTTTTTGCGGTACGCGGCCCTCTCACTGTTGTGGCCTCTCCCGTTGCGGAGCACAGGCTCTGGACACGCAGGCTTAGCGGCCATGGCTCGCGGGCCTAGCTGCTCCGCGGCATGTGGGATCTTCCCGGACCGGGGCACGAACCCGCGTCCCCTGCATCGGCAGGCGGACTCTCAACCACTGCGCCACCAGGGAAGCCCCTCTGCCCATTTTTTAATTGGGTTGTTTGTTTTCTTTATGTTGAGTTGTTTGAATTCTTTGTATATTTTGCATATTAACCAAATATTAATTGGGTATATCATTTGCAAATATCTTCTCCCAATTCAGTAGGTGACTTTTTCATTTTGTTGATGGTTTCCTTCACTATGCAAAAGCTTTTTAGTTTGATGTAGTCTCCTTTATTTATTTATTTTTGCTTCCTTGCCTGAAGAGACATATTCAAAAATATTACTAAGATCAATGTCAAAGAATGTACTGCCAATGTTTTCTTCGCTATTTGGTTTTTTGTTTTTTAAATTGGAGTATAATTGATTTAATGTTGTGTTAGTTTCAGGTGTATAACAAAGTGATTCAGTAGTATATATGTATATCTTCTTTTCCATTATAGGTTATTATAAGGTATTGAATATAGTTCCCTGTGCTATACAGGTCTTTGTTGTTTATTTATATATAGTGGTTTTGCTACTCATTTTTTATTTTAATAATATATTTCCACATTCTATCACATCAATACATTTTGCTCTAGTCTCAATCTTCGTAATGCTGCAGAGTATTCCATTTTATGGATATACTCTAATTTATTTAAGTAGTGCCCTATTGATAGGTTTAGGGTTGTTTCTGGCTTTTATTTTTTTATTTCAAATTATATGTCACTTAACAGTTTCTGCACATTTATATTTGTATGCTTGTACTAGTTTTCTATTAGCTTTTGCACTGTTTATTATTCAAAAGACTTATAAATCTCAGATTTAATTTAATTTTTAAAAATACAAGTGTTTGGGGGACTTCCCTGGTGGTCCAGTGGTTAAGACTCTGCGCTCCCAATGCAGGGGGCCCGGGTTCAACCCCTGGTCAAGGAACTAGATCCCACATGCCGCAACTAAAGATCCTGCGTGCCGCAACGAAGATCTTCTGCAGCCAAATAAATAAAGAGATTAAAAAGAAAGGCTTCTTTGGTGGTGCGGTGGTTAAGCATCCGCCTACCAATACAGGGGACATGGGTTCGACCCCTGGTCCAGGAAGATCCCACATGCCACAGAACAACTAAGCCCATGCGCCACAACTATTGAGCCTGTGCTCTAGAGCTCTAAAAAAAAAAAAAATACAAGTGTTTTATTAGGTCCAACCTAGAGTAAACCTCCCAAAAGTTATGTGTTCTTTTCCATTATGATATATACAATGTTATAAACTAAATTCCTCATTTTCTCAGTAATTTACTAGAATAATTCACTAGAGCTGGAATGCCTGAGTCAAAGTATGAGTGCTTAGAATTTTATAAATGTTGCTCAGTTGCCCTCCAAGAAAGGCCGAGCTAATTCACTCGGCTGGGGGTGTATGACAGTGCTCCTCTGCTCTCTTTAAACGTGGGCAACCAGCCACCTCTTTAGGGAGTCAGTCTGACAGGTGAGAAAACGTCATCTCGGTTTGTAGTTATTTATTAGTGAATTTGACTATCATTTAATTGGTCTATTGGCTATTCGTATTTTTTCTTGGAATTATCTGTGTCCTGTCTATTTTTCTTTTGTGCTTTTTGGCTTTTTCTCATTAATGTGCATAGCTTTTTTGAATATTAGGGGAATTAGTTACCTATTCAAATATTATAGATATGTTTCTGTGTTTGTCTCGACAGCGTATGTGTGTGTGTATTTTTTTTTTTTACTATAAAATGTAAACATTTTCATGTAGTCAGCTTTTTTTGTTTTTTACTTTAAGGTTTCTCAGTTTTCTTCCTCATCCTCATCTTATAAAACTATGTACCCATGTTTTCTTCACGTATTTTTATGGTTTTGTTTTTAAAATTAGATCTTTGTTTCATGTGGAATGCATTTTGGTTTAAACCAGGTGAGAAGGGAATCAGTTGTGGAATTTATTGGAGCTGTTGGCTTACATTCATTTTTGTGGTTATTAATGGCTTTTTTCTTCCCCTTGACTGGAAGCTCCTTGAGGGCAATGGATTGTGCAGTTTTTCCCTTGTTGTTATTTTCAGTATCTAGCACAGTGCTTGCCGGTGATAGGCCCTCCATTTATTGAGTGAATGAATCTATCTTTTTCCTCAGATGTCTAGTTTGTTGTCTGTGTCCCAACACAATATTATTAAATAATCCATCTTTTCCCTCTTGATTTAAAAAGCTACTTTGTCTACAGAATCTCCAGATACTTGGGTACACTTCGGAACTCTTTTAATACATTGATTGTGCTGTTTTTACTTGCTTCGATACTGTACAGCTTTAATTATTATAGCTTTATAGTACTTAAAGTATATTTGGAAGGCCAGCCTCAAATGTTCTTAAATATAATACCAGTTTGGGAAGCACTGTAATCTCCTTTAGTAAAACTCCTTGCTCTCCCTTAGAAAACATTCATTTAACTTATGAAACATTTAATGCATTCTGAGAGCCTGCAAAGTAGAAATGATCTGGGAGTGTTACTTGTTGAAGAGCTTTTCTAGGATATGACATATGTCATTCTGGCTTGACATCCTAAGTGTCTTTAAAAAAAAAAAAACACCTCTCATTTTATAATCTTGGGTACCTCTAGAAAACATAACATTTTCCTCACAATCTTTTAATGCAGAATACAGAGACAGAGAAGGTAGGTGGCAGAAAAGGCATCAAGAAATTGCACTGGCACCCAGCTGAAGTCAAAGCCCATAGTGAAACAGATACTACTTAAAAGTGCTATACAGAATTCAGTTTAGTGACCTTGATTTTTCACCTGTGCTTGACTTGTTTACCTCCTGTGGCATGCAGTAAATCGATTCAGATATGACTTGGGCAAAGCCCAGGTAACATTGCTAAATAATCACTTCCTTTTCTTTAGCCTTCTTTTCTCTGTTAAATATTAGAAATTCTTACAGTCTGAAATTAGCATTCTCTTGGGATTTTCTGTCATGTCTGTCTCATGCAGGAACCAACTTTAGGGTCTTGTGAGTATTAAAGAAGTTTAAAGCAGAGAAACTTGATGTTTGGGGAACAGAGCTAATGGAACAGGGCATACCTATTGTGATAAGATCCTTGCTTTCCTTTCAGTTGGAACATTATTCTAGAGTGCGTCAATGAAACTCTTAATTCTAAATAACTGTAATTTACAAGTATATTTTCAGATGAGTACCTGTTTTGTTAAAAAAAATGGTTTTGTCATACTCTCTCAGACTTTTTCTTAATAAGCCTAACCATCGACTTTAGTAGAATTTTTTTTTAATTTTTTAATTTTTTTTATTAGTTTCTGCTTTATAACAAAGTGAATCAGTCATACATATACATCTGTTCCCACATCCCTTCCCTCATGCATCTCCCTCTCTCCCACCCTCCCCATAGTAGAATTAAAATAGAAAAATACTCAAAAAGGTTTGTTTACGGTCCTTAGTCTGCACCATGGAATTAAGTATCACTGAAAATAACCCTGGAATAAAGTGTTTTTGTGTGGCAGGACTAGTTGACTTAACGTGATTCTTTCTTTTGCGAGTTTTCTGTTGGTGGAAAGTGGGCTTACTTTTTCTTTTAGTTGTATTCCACATTTTTCTCAATGCTAGTCTTAACTGAGAGATTTTTAGGCAGTTAACTGCCAATAAGCACCTTGTTAATAGATGTTATCTCATGTTGATCAGTTACTCCTGAGATTTAACTGTGCTTGCAAAACACCTGTCTGTATTTGAGCTTTGCTAGGTGGTTGGCTTTTGTGTTTGACTGAAGATTTGCTCCGGAGAAAGCAAATAGCTGTTGGAAAAAGAGAGAAGGGAAAAGGAGTCAGCACATTTCTATATGCTTTCACTGAAGAGATTTCCTAATTAGAACGCTTTTGGAGGCTTGACCTTTTTGCGCTAAAGTAACCCAGCATTTCATTATGTATTGCATTTGAGGTTTTGGAGCGCTGTGCCAGAAAAGTGAAAACCAAGGTTGAATATGAAAGGAATTCAGAGGATGGAGCTCATAATCAACAGAGTGCTGCTTCATAGGCTAGGTCCAAAAATACCCTGCTTGTCATAGGACAGCAAGAATGGAGGTAGCACTTGCTGCTGTTTTGAGCAGTGTTTTAGCTCCTGTGATATCATTCCAGCATGACTAAAGTCATGTTTAAGGCAATGTTGTTTACAATTTAGGTTTGGGAGGATGTTGCCTCCATACATTTTATTTATCGCCCTGGAAGAGTTATTTTGCAAGGTTTGGAAGGAGTGTTTTTCTGCCAGATTAGAGGAAATTAACATAATCTACTCTTCTCTGAGTAGGGGGATAGTCTGCAGTAGAGTCATCTAACCAAAGAGACTCATATTACTGATTTGCTTGGACCTGTGGTGAACCTTGAGTAATTAAGAGGAAGAAGTCAGTTTTTGGTTCAGAAAAGTTAGGATTGAAATGATCCTTGACCAGGCTGGAAGGTGGAAAATGTTATGGTTCAGAGGGCCTTTCTAAGACTTGCAGTAGATCCCTTAAGACAATAAGTTTTAAGAGTTTATAAATAGGGTTGAGTGTGGAAATGCATAGCACATGGATACATAATTAGCAAGTCAGGAAGTTTGACTAGAAGGAATAAATTAACTCTGGTCACTTGATGGAATGAGATCATGGAAGGGAACATAGTTTGTTTTAGGTGGTGGTAATTTTGATGTTGAGGCTGGCCCAGGAAATGAATTGTCAGATATGCTGTCGTCCTCATTAATGGTTCATTTTATTTCTCAGGTTTATAGTTGTATGAAGAGATGATTTTCCTACCCCATCTAGGGGCTAGGGTTTCAAAAATTTAAAAGCTACAAAAGAGTGAAATACAGAGAAAAGTTTTCTGTCTGCACCTACCCCATGGCGATCAGATCCCCCTCCTATATAGTCAGTATTATCAGTGTCATATATCCTGTGATATTTTATGTGTTTATAAGTAAATGTGTGTATCTATTTACTGTACCCCCTATTTTAAAACAAATTGTAGTAAATTATACTCACTGTTCTGCATCTTTTTTTCACTATTATATCTTAAGGATTATTACATGTAGCTATATAAGGAGCTTTCTAATTAAAAAAATGCTCTACAGTATTCCCATGAAAAGATGTATCATATATTTTTTTAGTTAGTCCCCTAGTAGATGACTATTTGAGTTATTTCTGATCCTTTGCTAATATAAATAATGCTAGAAGAGTTAAAAAATGTTAGGGTTTTATATTCAAAAGTAAATGTTGGACAGCTACAGTAATCAAGACAGTGGCACAAAAACAGAAATATAGATCAATGCAACAGGATAGAAAGCCCAGAGATAAACCCACGCACATATGGTCACCTTATCTTTGATAAAGGAGGCAAGAATATACAATGAAGAAAAGACAGCCTCTTCAATAAGCAGTGCTGGGAAAACTGGTCAGCTACATGTTAAAGAATGAAATTAGAACACTTCCTAACACCATACACAAAAATAAACTCAAAATGGATTAAAGACCTAAATGTAAGGCCAGACACTATAAAACTCTTAGAGGAAAACATAGGCAGAACACTCTGTGACATAAATCACAGCAAGATCCTTTTTGACCCACCTCCTAGAGAAATGGAAATAAAAACAAAAATAAATGGGACCTAATGAGACTTAAAAGCTTTTGCACAGCAAAGGAAACCATAAAAATAGATGAAAGGCAACCCTCAGAATGGGAGAAAATACTTGCAAACAAAGCAACTGACAAAGGATTAATCTCCAAAATATACAAGCAGCTCAATATCAAAAAAATGAACAACGCAATACAAAAATGGGCAGAAGACCTAAATAGACATTTCTCCAAAGAAGGTATACAGATTGCCAACAAACACATGAAAAGATGCTCAACATCACTAATCACTAGAGAAATTCAAGTCAAAACTATACGGAGGTGTCACCTCACACCGGTCAGAATGGCCATCATCAAAAAAACCTACAAACAATAAATGCTGGAGAGGGTGTGGAGAAAAGGGAACTCTCTTGCACTGTTGGTGGGAATGTAAATTGATACAGCCACTATGGAGAACAGTATGGAGGTTCCTTAAAAAACTAAAAATTAGAACTACCATAGGACCCAGCAATCCCACTACTGGGCATATACCCTGAGAAAACCATAATTCAAAAAGAGTCATGTACCACAGTGTTCATTGCAGCACTATTTACAATAGCCAGGACATGGAAGGAACCTAAGTGTCCATCAACAGATGAATGGAGAAAGAAGATGTGGCACATATATACAATGGAGTATTACTCCGCCAGAAAAAGAAACGAAATTGAGTTATTTGTAGTGAGGTGGATGGACCTAGAGTCTGTCACACAGAGTGAAATAAGTCAGAAAGAGATAAACAAATACCGTGTGCTAACACATATATATGGAATCTAAAAAAAAATGGTTCTGATGACCCTAGGGACAGGACAGGAATAAAGACGCAGACGTAGAGAATGGACTTAAGGACACTGGGAGGGGGAAGGGTAAGCTGGGACGAAATGAGAGAGTAACGTTGACATGTATACACTACCAAATGTAAAATAGATAACTAGTGGGAAGCAGCCGCATAGCACAGGGGGATCGGCTCGGTGCTTTGTGACCACCTAGAGGGGTGGGATAGGGAGGGTAGGAGGAAGATGCAAGAGGGAGGGGGTATGGGGATATACGTATGCATATAGCTGATTCACTTTGTTATACAGCAGAAACTAACACAACATAGTAAAGCAATTATACTCCAATAAAGATGTTTAAAAAAAAAAAAAACTAAATGTTGGGACTTGCTTGGTGGTCCAGTGGTAAAGAATCCGCTTTCCAATGCAGGGGACGCGGGTTAGATCCCTGGTTGGGGAACTAGGATCCCACATGCCGTGGGGCAGCTAAGCCCACGCACCACAACTACTGAGCTTGCACGCCTCAATGAGAGAGCCCGCGTGCCACAAATAGAGAAGACCCATATGCCACAACTAGAGAGAAGCCCGCGCGCTGCAGTGAAAAATCCCTCATGCCTCAGCAAAGATCCTGTGTGCCACAGCTAAGACCCGATGCAGTCAAAAAATAAAAATAGTAAATGTTAAGTCATAACAGAAACTTGTTATAGTTATAATAATATCTTGGATCTCTATAACATATTCACAAATGTCTTATTTGAGCCTTACTGCAATCTTGTGAGGTAAGCACAGCATTTTACAAAGAAGAATAAATTTGAGTAACAGAGGTCGAGGTAGAAGAACCAAGGTCTTTTAACTCTGATTTGAGTATCTTTCCGCTTTTCCCAAACTAGAAATACTGTTGTGGGGATGTAGGGAAGTGCTGGTGGGAGAATAAGATGAAATAAACCTGAGTGAGGCAAGCTTGTGAGAGAGAGAGAGATGTACCTGTCATTCTAGAAATCAGGATCCCGCTTACCAGGGGAGAGAAGAGCTGGCAGTTAGCGTGACAGAGACAAAAAGGTTTTTAGGCATTGGCAGAACATGATGGGTTGACTGCCCTCTTGGAGTATAGTAGTAGGGCAAACCAAAACATGGTCGTTCTTGAGAAACTGGATACTTTCAGAGTTTCCTAGAATAGACTGGGGGCAAAACTGGGCATTCAAAATCTCTTAAGGGAGTGCATGTAGCCTAAGGCCATGAAACAAATAGGCAATAGAGAAAACATAGGATTTTCTAGAGGCTCCAGAGTCAGGGAGGAAATGATAGCATGGCAAGGAGATGGCTGTAATGTCAGAGTCACTTTTGGCCTCAAGACTGATTAGTGGGAGAGAGCCTTTTTCCTCTAGACAGCAGATGAGATTATACAAGGGTAGGTAAGTCACCTCACAACTGGACTAGAGAGAATGAGGCTGATAAAGGCTTTCATTATATAGTTAATAGTATTTGGAAACCTGAATATAGGCCTGGTCACCAGCCTTCCATCATAATTACCATATGCTAAGTGCCTACTGTGTTCTGGTTACTTCATATAATTTCATGCTTAACCTCTCAACAGCTTTGCAAAGAAACTGTTGTTATACCTAGTTTCTTTCCATAGAGGAAACTGAGGTTCATTTTGGTAACTTGTTCAAGGTCACAAATCTTTTAAGTGGTAGAGCTGAGATTTTATAAGTAGGTCAGTATGACTCCAGGGCTCTTGTTATTTCCATCTCACCAGGTGTTAGGCACCCAAATTGAACAGTGAAATTATAAATAACCAGAATTCTATCACTGTCATTATAAGTGTTAATCTATAAGCAGACAACGTGCCTTTTTCTCATGATTTGGGCTGGAAGAGTAGAAGGAATGCTAAGGAAAATGACTGGAGACGCTAACAGCCGGCCAGACTCACTCTGAATATGCATATAATTTAAATGAAAGTAATACACTTACCATGCTTATGTAGCTTTATGGTGAATTCTCCACGGTCCCCTTCCCTCATTAGATTGCAGTTCCTAAAGTCCTTCTATATAGAGATTATATAGCTGCCACTGAAGACCGTAGCTGGTGGTAGCCAGGACCTGGAACATTTCTGGGGGGGAAATGTCTGGGGAATTCATATTCACTGAGTATATGCCATAATCATGAATACTTCTCCTATTGTGTAGTCTGAGGAGGTAAGAATTTCCTTGACTTAACAAATTTTGGCTTATAGGCTGAAGACCCTACTAGATTTTCCTGCCCTCAATTCTTTAGCATTATCCTGCAAAATATTGGAGAATACTATTGGATAATACTTTTGATGTACTTCCAAGGACCACTGTAAGGGTTGTTAATATGGGAGGTTGACATTATGGTGAAATAACCGCTTGGAAGCTGTGATTCAGCATTAGTCACTGACTTTTATGCTAGGTTGCACTCAGCCGTCTCTTGCTTTAATTGTGGTGAGTCTCAGGCATTTGATTAAACAGCCACCAAAGAGACTGACCTTAGTGATAACCCAGTCACATTTCCAGATAGTAAAAATATTCAGGAAAAGAATTACTCATCTTTTTACCAGCAAACGGTATTAGTTCACCTCTGGGGAAATGTTAGCACCGTTTCTAGGTTATGCCCAATAATATTACAAAGATGAATGACCATTTTAGGAAAAATGGCCATTTATACTTTTTGTTAGTCGTCTTGAAAAGTGGAAACATAACAATGTGCTTTCTGGACATATTCATTTTAGTACTTAATATGGGAGCAGTTTTATATCTCTTTGGCTGACATTTGAAACTATGGATAGGCTGGGTTCATTTTACCTATTTTACCTAATCTCTCACCATTCTGTGTTTCCTTACTGCCTCATGAAATTGCCATGCTTAATCTTTCATTAAAAAAAAAAAAAACTCAACTATACTCCAGTAAAAAATAATTTAAAAAAACCCTCTTATCTGGATTGCCTATTCTTTTTTTTCCCCCTTCTTTCTTTTCTTTTTTTCCCTCTACCTTTCGTCCTTCCTTCTATTTATCCACAAATATTTGAGGGTCGGCTGTGTTCTAGGCTCTGTGCCAGGCATTAGGATGGAGTGGTGAAAGAGGCATGGTCTCCACCCTCACGTGCTTACAGTGTGTCCTAGTGTTACTGATTCCTATTATGTCCTGCCTTCAAGGTTCAGCTCTTCTGACCGTCACATACTTCTCTTTGACTTCTTTAGCCTTTGCTGACCCATCCCTTCCATGAGCTCCACTGCTTTAAATGTGCTTTACACAACTTAGTGCTTATTGATATACCTTAGTCTCATTTTACCAGAGTGTAAGTTCCTTAAAGACAGAGACTGCATGTTGTTTTTTGTCCTCCACAATGCTGAGTCCAAGCAAGTGGGTAATAAAGGGGTTTTGATTCATCCTGCCCTGCTGAATGTCCAAGTTACTATCTCTTAGGGTTTAGAAGTAGTTGTGAAGATTATGCTTTCTTTTTCTCTTCTCTCCTAGTTTTCCTAACATTTGCTATCTGCTTCTATTAAGCTATGTTCACAATGAATGAAAATAACCCCACTGATTCACTGTCTGCATTTATATTATTTTCTATTGAAGGGTTGTTTTTTTTTTTTGAGCTGATTATTAGGGTTTGTTTTTGAGCTGATTATTACATAGCTTCTTACCTGGTTCCCTTTGTGGCTAGTGGGGGATGAATTTCATGGCTAAGGAAGAGAGCCAACCCAGTGTTGATCTCTCAGCGTTGCACCTGTAATCTTTTGGGCTTAAATGCCCTACCTACTGTGCCTTAGTTCATGAATTGTTAAGAGTAACTCACTTAAAATGGGAAGCTGACAATGTAAGAACTTAAAATTGAGCTCCTCAGAGAGAGTCATAGAAATGGAAAAATAATCGTTTAATGGGGCTACATTATTTATATTTATATGATGTTAGAGTTCAAAACTCTTTGGAGTAGTAAATGAAATGGGCAGCTTAACTGTGAAGGAAGGAGGCTGTGTCATTGGATTAAATGTTTTTCTGAATGTGGTAAGAGCTCTGAGGTAATGGTAGACTTCAGTATCGGGACTGAGAAGAGACGTTTTCTTGATTAAGAAGGAGAGTAGTGGGTACTGGGAAAAGGAAATGCTCTTCTGCATACACCTAAAATTTAAGGGAGGTAGGATATGAAATTGAAGGAGTGGAAGGCCATGGAGAAGGAGAAAAGAAACCATTTTTCCTCCCGAAGTAATCTGAGATCCTGACTTGAACAAACCAATTGATAAAAAAATTATTATATGAGAATAAGGAGATTTGAACATTGACTGGATATTTGATGTTAAGGAATTATTATTATCTTTTTAGATACAGTAATAATATTGTGGTCATATTCAAAAGAAAAAGTACTTAGCTTTTAGAAATACATACTGACATAATGTAGATGACATAATATGGTATCTGGGATCTGCTGGGGAGAGGAAGAAGTGGTCAGGAGTACAGGTACAAATGGCTATGTGTTTATAATTGTCGTAGATGGCTGATGGGTACAGGAGGTGCACTATGCAGTTTCTTTCTACTTTTGTGTATATTTGAAAGTTCCCATAATAATAAAAACTAAAAAAAAAAGAAAAAAGAAAAACACCGAAACCCACAGAAAAACAAAAAGCCCAACAACTTAGGTATAGAATTGTCAAACCTACACTTCTGCCTTCTTCCAACTTAACTCCAGATGGGGCAAGTAAAACCATAGATTCTTGCTGATGTTGCCAAAATAGAATGTGGTTTAGATTTCCATCCCCTCAAGTTGGTAAACTGTCTGTAATACAGCATCATCGAGAAAGCAACAAGCTCTACTTTCTGTCTTCCCAACAGTGTGGTACATTACAACAGGGTAGAAGTCATCCTATGCATCTCTAAGGCTCTTCCTTTCTGTAGGTGAAGAAATAAGATTTTAAAAGCAATACATAATTAGAGAATAGGAAACTATGGTTTAAAATTAAATGCCATGTTTTATAGTGCTGAGTAAGCACTAGAAATTAAGAAAAAGGAAAGAACATTTTTGGTTAGGGATAAGCAGTTTTTGTTTTGCTTTTTTTACCATTAAAAAAATTGCATTATAGTCAATTTACAATATCGTGTTAGTTTCTGGTGTACAGCACAGTGATTCAGTTATACATATATATGTATGTATATATATTCTTTTTCAGATTCTCTTCCCTTATAGGTTATTACAGAATATTGAGTATAGTTCCCTGTGCTATAGTAGGTCCTTGTTGGTTATCTATTTTATATATACTAGTGTGTATATGTTAATTCCAACCTCCTAATTTATCCTTCCCCCCAGGGATAAGCAGGTTTTATTAGGCCAGTGGACTTTGGGGTCACCTTTAAACAAAGTATAGGAAGGAGTTGGATTGCTGTCAGAAGTATGGGGACAGCACATCCAGGGAGGGAAAATGCTACGTTTGGGAGGAGTAGATGAATTTGGATTGATACAAGATGTTTTAGATAGATGGGACTGGGTCAGTTCATAGAGGACATGAATTTTTAGCTGAGGCATTTGGGCTTGCCTTTATAGGCTATAGGGAGACATTCTGGGTTGGAGAGCCAGTTTTGACTCTTAAGATACCCAATTATTAATTTGATTTGATGATAATGTAGTATATTCTTAGTTGCATGCTTTTGCATGGAGAATATAACTTTCCTGTGTAACTTAAACTTTTTTCACATAAATTATTTCTGCAATGTCTCAAAAGGGCTATTCAGGGACCATAATTAATATTTCTTTTTCAGAAAGGGGAGGAACACTGAGGTGCTCAGAGTTAATGCCCTTAATAAAGTGTGAGTCAGTGGCAGATCTGGGTACAGATCAGATATCTTGGGTACTGAGCTCCTTCTACTCCCTTTACTTAATTAAAGGTAATTGTTTTCCGTGTAACTGGTATTCTTTTCTATTTGAGATTTGTAGTACATATAGGTAATGTTGACTTTAAGCATTTTCTGCCTTTTCTCACCCCACCTTCTTCTTGGGAATATGTATTTTCCTTTGCCCTTAATTTTTTTTAAATTTATTTATTTTATTTTTATTTTTGGCTGCGTTGGGTCTTCGTAGCTGTGCGCAGGCTTTCTCTAGTTGCGGCGAGTAGGGGCTACTCTTCGTTGCGGTGCGCAGGCTTCTCATTGCAGTGGCTTCTCTTGTTGCAGAGCACGGGCTCTAGGCACGCGGGCTTCAGTAGTTGTGGCGCACGGGCTTAGTTGCTCCACGGCATGTGGGATCTTCCCAGATCAGGGATCGAACCTGTGTCCCTTGCATTGGCTGGTGGATTCTCAACCACCATGCCACCACGGAAGTCCTGTAAGTTTTTTTTTTCTTTCTTTATCTTTTTGGCCGTGCCCTGTGGAATGCAGGATCCTAGTTCCCCAGTCAGGTATCAAACCCGTGCCCCCTGCAGTGGAAGTGTGGAGTCCCAACAACTGGACTGCCAGGGAATTCCCAACCCTTAATTTTTTTTTTAAGTTTATTTTTTTTTGATGTGGACCATTTTAAAAGTCTTTATTGAGTTTGTTACAACATTGCCTCTGTTTTATGTTTTTTGGCTTTTTGGCTGCAAGGCATGTGGGATCTTGGCTCCCTGACCAGGAATCGAACCCGTATCCCCTGCATTGGAAGGCGAAGTCCCAACCACTGGACTGCCAGGGAAGTCCCTCCCAGCCCTTAATTTTTAAAAGTGGTTCTAGCCAGGATTTTTTAGCAGATCAGGACCCATCACTTTGTTTATCCCCTGTCCTGTCTGTCTGTTTGGTGGTAGTTGTTTCATTGCCATTGATAAATCTGCCCAGTGTAATGTTATGCCCCTACCTTATGCTTCTGATTGCTACCACTATGTATCTTGCTTTTAATATTCTTAATCAACTTGATTGATGTATAATTTACATTCAGTGAAATTGAACCATTTTAGATATACATTTTGCATTTTGACAGATATACTCACTCAAATAATGGTCACATAATCAAGATATAAGGACTTTTCTGTTATCCCCAGAAGTTCCTTTACTGCCCTTTGCATTCATTCCCACCCCTCTTTACCCCCAGAAATTTACTGACTTGCTGTCCATAGGTTAGCTTTGCCTTTTCTGGAATTTCGTGTAAACAGCCTTATCCAGGATGTACTCTTCTTTCATCAGCATCCTGTGTTTAGGATCATTCATTGTTGTTGCCTGTATCAGTAGTTTGTTAGTTTTTTTTTGCTGAGCGGTATATGGGAGTACTGTTACATTGTAAGGATATAACAGGATTTGTTTATCCATTCATCTGTTGAACACTTGAATTGTTTCTAGTTTTTGCCTATAGTGAAAAAAGCTGCTATGAACTAGTGAAACTTTTGGTAGACTTATGTTTTAATTTCTCTTGGGTAAATACCTTGGAGTGGAATGGCTGGATCCTTTGGTTAGTAGGTGTGTGTTGAACTTTTTAAGAAACTGCCAGATTGTCTTCCAAAGTGGCTGTACTATCTTACATTCTGTCTAGCAGTGTGTGAGAGTTCCTGTTGCTCTTTATCCTCACCAACACTAGTATGATAAAATTTTAGCCATTACTGTTCTAATCAGTGTGTAGTGCTATCTTGTGGTTTTAATTTACATTTTCCTGATAACTAATGATACTGACATCTTTTCATGTACTTATTTGCTAGCTGTTTATCTTTGGTGAAGTACTCGTTCAGATCTTTTTCCTATTTTAAAAAATTGGGTTGTTTGTTTTCTTAATGTAGAGTTTCAAGAATTCTTTATTATTCTGGAAACAAGTCCTTTACCAGATAAATGCTTTGCAAAGATTTTCTTCATTTCTTTGATTTATCTTTTCATCCTCTTAACAGTGTCTTTTATTTATTATTTTATTTTTTTATTTTAAAAAAATTTATTGGAGTATAGTTGATTTACAATGTTGTGTTAGTTTCAGGTGTACAGCAACGTGAATCAGTTATACATATATCAACAGTGTCTTTTAGGAGCAAGAGTTTTTATTTTGAATTCCGGTTTATCCATTTTTCTCTTATGAATTGTGCTTTTGGTATCATATCTAAGAAATCCTCCTGTTAACCCATAACTCAAGCACATGCAAACTGTCTTCCAGCCTCCTCTCAGGTACTTGGGGCAATGGCAATGTGTTGTTTACTAATCATCAGATTTTAATAATATTTGAAAGATAAATAATTTGTGTGGATAATACCCATCCATATCTAACATGGTTTATAGAAAAATCATGTTTTCTAGTGAAGACCAGACTCCCTCCTTGGTGTAAAGATGTCAGGGATCTTAGATTGATAGAAGTTTAAAAAAATCAATCAATCAATCTTAGCTCGGGATAAACTTTATTAAAATCAGTTTATGAAGATTTAAAAAAAATTTGAAGATAATGAAGAAAGGTGCTAGATTTGTGTGAAAATAGCCATTTATAGTTATAACAGATACATCAATTTTGTTAAACTCCTTTACATAGAATAGCTTATCTTATAGCATACTTAAGTTTCCATGTTCTCAAATGAAATATAGTGTAAGGTTTAAAATTTGTTTTCATGAATTATTTTCAAAAGTTTATGGGTTGTCTGATTTGCTGCACAAAAAATGGAAAATTCATTTCCTTCATTAATGAGATGTATTATTTAGTGTGATTATTTTTATTTTACTGTTTTAAGTAGCTGTTAAAGTTAAAAATTTAGTCTTCATTTTCTCCTTTCAGTTTTTAAAGTAATAAAGTAGTTTGGGGTTTATCATAACAGGGCAAGAAGTCAAGCCACATTCCATTTTATATGCGTTAGAGGCGCATATATATGGAATCTAAAAAGGTACTGATGAACCTAGTGGCAGGGCAGGAATAAAGATGCAGACGTAGAGAACGGATTTGAGGACATGGGGGGGGAGGGGAAGCTGGGACGAAGTGAGAGAGTGGCATCGACATATATACACTACCGAATGTAAAATGAATGGTTAGTGCTGCTGCATAGCACAGGGAGATGAGCTTGATGCTTTGTGACCACCTAGAGGGGTGGGATAGGGAGGGTGGGAGGGAGGCTCAAGAAGGAGGGTATATGGGGATATATGTATACGTATAGTTGATTCACTTTGTTGTACAGTAGAAACTAACACAACATTGTAAAGCAATTATACTCCAATAAAGATGTGAAAAAAAAAGAATCGTTAGAGACAGATTATTTTCTATGGGATCTATTCCTGATTTCTCTCTAGCACAAGATTTTTAGCAATTAAAAGTCAAATGCAGTTAAGATCTACTACTTAACTTTACTATTTTGAGTGTTTCAAGAGAACTCAGTTTGTAGGCCATTTAGTTACTAATTACCCTGCCTTTTCTGCAGAAAGAGCTTAAGTTCAAGTTCTGTTTTAAGGTGCCTTTTCCAAAAGAAGCTGTTGTAGGTGTAAGAGTAGACCAGTCAAGATCTGGGTAGCAGCCATTAATTGTAAGTACACAGTCTGATAAGATAACATGCCAAATTGTATTGTTCATCCTAATTTATGGCAGTGTTTATCAGTAGAAAAGAAATGTGAATGATGGTTAAACACTAAACTACCACTGAAGGTCAAATGCCTGGTAGATGAATTGGAGGAAGGGTGAACTGGTCTCTATTATCCAGTTTTAAGAGTCAGTAATCTCAAAAAATAAAGAAAAAGGAGTTAAGAAAGGGAGGCAATAAATAGTAGGGCTGTTTTCATTTATAATGTCTTTAGGAGATAATTACAAAGCCGTAGGGTTATGTAACTTTTAGTGTTTGTCTGATGATAATGAAGTATGTTATAAATTGGATAAAACAAGCACTCTGCGATGTTTAAAATTTTTTTCTTGGCAGTTACTGACAAATTACACTTGAGAGCAAGCTTAGGAGCTTGTTCAAGACAGGAGCAAGTCCAACATTAAAAATACGGAGGGATTTTGACCTTAGTCTTGGATCTTTTTTCTCTCTACCAGTCTATGAATTTTAATGCTGTATTCTTCCAGGCATATTTTTTCCTAGATCTTTCTGATAATATGCTCATTGGTGTATGATAAAGTTATCAGTGTACCTGAAGAGGTTTTTTTTGTTTTGTTTTTCCTGGAGTAGAGTGTGCCATTTCTAACATTACTGACAAGGTTTGTCTTTCTCTTTTAAGTGAGGAATCTTAAGAAACTTCACTGAGAACTTAAGAGCTTAAAACTTGGGTATGCTCTCCTCCTGATAATCTTTTTACTCACATCTTTATTGGTAAGTCAGGCCAGAGGGTTTGTTTACCTTTTGAACAAGGGAAGCTAGGCCCTACAGTCTGTTTTGGTTGCAGATATCCTGGCAGCTGAATTTAGATTGAGCAGGGGGTACTGCCATGCTCAGTGGTTCTGAGTCTGGCCGCTCTAGAAACCAAGATACTGTGCCTGTTACATAAATGGTGAAAGGTAATGAATCTTTGCTTTGCTTTGTGGAAGATTTCCAACCTCACTAATTTAAGGTTTCATTGTGGTTATGGTCACATCTTCTGAGACATGGATGCTGATTATTTTAGCTTAAACTTGTTTCAGCGACAGTGTTAGGGAAAGGGGAGGGTGCTGAATTCCAACAACTGGTAGTTTTATTTATTTATTAAATTCAGGTCTAATGATGTGAAGAATAGTTAGGCAAATCTACATGTAATACATTTTGTTAAGTATAAGTAGTCATATAATCCATGATAGCAGCTAAAAATTTTTAAGTGCATTATAGGAAACTAGTAAAGCTAATTTCTGTTTCATCCAGAGCAAAAGAATGTAATATTCTAATTTCAGAAAAAGACAACTTTTTAAAACAAACAGACTTGAACCACTTTATGTGTTTTTCAATATGTAAGATTTTTTTCATCTTGTCTCATGTTTTACTTCTTAGTCATTTACTTCCAGTAGTTTTCAAATTGGTTGAGGGAATGGACGTGGTAGCCGAGTTCCCTCTATACAAGATTTTCCTGCTGTGTGTGCGAACCACTTTTTCTAGAAGAACCCTTCCATTGGCAGTCTTCTCGAGGGCAGGTACTTTTTCTACACTTAGAGATTTGGGGGCTGAAGCCTGTGTTTAGTCAGAGGTGACAAATGGCTCAAAAAAATTTTTTTTCCAGTTTAATGAGAAATGATTCAGAATTGAAACTGAAGTGGATATGGAGTTACTTGCAGTTACCCTTAAACAGTTGCTGTCTGTTACTGTTAGGCATATTTTGGACATGTGGGTTCCATATCAATACTTTGTGTTATGTTGCTAAATTTTTTGTCTGGTTTAGACACTTCACTTTTGAAGTTAGGTTGGAACCGGCTTTGAACAGAGGGCCACTGGAAATTGAATACAGTGGCCCATTTGGTGAGGACAAAAAGTTGGCATATTTTTAGTTAAGAATTCTTAGGAAAATTTTGATAATGTGAAGATATATTTTCCAAATGTCATACGATTTTGAGGTTAAGTAGTTGTTGGGAAGACCAGGAAGCTTGTGATTCCTACTGAAAATATTAGCCTTTTACACTAAAACTATCAGTATTTTTTCTTTTATAATTAAACAAAGGTAAGTTTAAAAAAAAAAAGCACGTTCATTGTAAAAAGTTCAATCTATGTAGAAATTTTTTTTTTTAATAAATGTATTTATTTTTATTTTGGGGTGCGTTGGGTCTTCGTTGCTGTGCACGGGCTTTCTCTAGTTGTGGCGAGTGGGAGCTACTCTTCGTTGTGGTGCACGGGCTTCTCATTGCTGTGGCTTCTCTTGTTGTGGAGCACGGGCTCTAGGCACACGGGCTTTAGTAGTTGCAGCATGTGGGCTCAGTGGTTGTGGCTCGCGGGCTGTAGAGCACAGGCTCAGTAGTTGTGGGGCATGGGCTTAGTTGCTCCGCGGCATGTGGGATCTTCCTGGACCAGGGCTCGAACCTGTGTCCCCTGCATTGTCAGGCAGATTCTTAACCACTGAACCACCAGGGAAGCCCCTATGTAGAAATTTATAAAGAAAAAGACAGTCCCACATTCCCACATTTTGCTGTCTAGAGGTAACTACTATTAACAGTTTGGTATATGTTCTTCCATACCTTTTCCTGTGTACATACAAACATTTGTAGGTAAATTTTGGGGCGTTTATTTTATTTTATTGTACTGTAGCTTTCGTAACTCTCTTTGCATATGAAACCTACTTTATTCCCCCACCCCCATTTTTTTCTGTTAGCTTTTGAAAGACTGTTGTTTGTTTTCTTATTCATATATAGGGCCTTTAAAAAATCATATTATGGTTATTAATCCTTTGTTACATATGGTGTATTTTCTCTCCGCATATCATTTATCTTAAGTTTTAACTTTTGTGGTATTTTTTGTCATATAAAAGTTTTTAAAAAACCTGTAGTTCTAGTATGACTTCTGGGTTTTATGGTATGCTTAGGAATGTAGATACCTACATGAACGTTTAAAATATCCTGTATTTTCTTCTAGTGTTTTGTAGATTTATTTTTAATATTTAGGTTTTTCAATATAGTGTGAGATAAGGATCTAACTTAAAAAAACATTGATAGTCAGTTGTCCTAGTAGTTTATCATTTACTACCTGCATGTTTGAAATGGTCTTGTTAACATACACTCTTAATAAAGGGTACTAACTGTGTACCTGTACTACATGTTTTAATTACTGTCACATTAGCATATATTTCAAAATTCATTAGTTATTACAAATGATTCACTCTCGCTGTTTTTTAGACTGTCACAGTCATCAGCAAACGATAATTTGGGCTCTTCCAGCATTTATGCTCCTTTTTCAGTGACACTGTTGAAGAGTAGTTGTGACGCTAGGAATACTACCTGACACAGCACTTCTCAACCTTATATGCACAGAAATTACCTGGAGGATCTTATTAAGAAGCAGAGTCAGTAAATCTGGGCATGCCTGAGAGTCTGCATTTCTGACAAGCCCTCAGGTAATGTTGATTTACAAGCATAGAGACCTTATTTTGAGTAACAGGGAGCTAATATTTATTGAACACTTAATTTATTCTGGTCACTATTCTAAGTGCTGTACATGTATGGACTCTTCTTAACTCCGTGATGATTAGCATCCCCAATTTACCCGTGAAGAAACTGAGACTTAGACTTGCCCAAAGTGACACAGCCAGTAAGTGGAAGAGCCAGATCAAGCTCAAGAAGTTTGCACCCTTAACCTCTTGGATATATTTCTTCACCAGTAGCAGGCATTACTTTCTCTTGTGTGACTCACATGGTAATGCCCATAGTTTAGTTTTAGTTTTTAATTGATAGACTTTATTTTTTGGAACAGTTTTAGGTTTACAGAAAAATTGAGCAGAATGTAGAGAATTTCCATATACCTCCTTACCTTCCCTCTCCCCTAATATTAGCATCTTGCATTAGTGTGGTACATTTGTTATAACTAATGAGCGAATATTGATACATTATTTAAAACTAAAGTCCATAGTTTACATTCGGGTCCACATTTTATCTTGTACATTCTATGGATTTGGACCAATGTCTAATGTCGTGTATTTACGATTATGGTATCACACAGAATACTTTCACTGCCCTCAAGCTACCCCATGCTCTACTTATTCATTCCTCTCTCCCCCACCCCCACTCCCTGGCAAACACTGGCCTTTTTACTGTCTCCATAATTTTGCCTTTTCCAGATCTCTGGAATCATATATAGTTGGAATCATAGAGTATATAGCCTGTTCAGGTTGGCTTCTTTCACTTAGCAATATGCATTTAAGGTTCTTCCATGTGTGTTTGAGGCTCGGTAGCTGATTTCATCTTATCCCTGAATAATATTTCGTTGTCTGGACGTACCACAGTTTATTTATCTATTCACTGAGGACATCTCGTCTGCTTCCAAGTTTGGGCAATTATGAATAGAACTGCTGTAAACATCCACATACAGATTTTTGTGTGGACTTAAGTTTTCAGCTCATTTGGGTAAATACCATGGAGCATGACTGCTGGATTATATGGTAAGAGTATGTTTAGATTAGTAAGAAACTGCCAAATTGTCTTCCAAAGTGGCTGTACCATCTTGCATTCCCACCAGCAATGAAAGAGAGTTCCTGTTTCACCTTTTTGCCAGTGTTTGGTATTGTCAGTGTTTTGGATTTTGGCCGTTCTAATAGGTGTGTAGTGACATCTCATTTTTTAATTTTCAATTCACTAATGACATATGAAGCTGTGCTGCTTTTCATATGCATGTTTGCTCTCTGTGTATCTTCTTTGGTGAGGTTCAGGTCTTTTGCCCTTTAACATTTTTTTTTCCTTACTATTGAGTTTTTAAGAGTTCTTAGTATTATTATTTTGGATACCAGTCCTTCGTCAGATATATGTTTTGCAAAGATTTCCTCCCAGTTTTTGGCTTGTCTGTGCCTTTAGTTTTTACCATTACCATGAGGCTTGCTCTCCAGTTGTGACAAATGATCAAGAAAGTTTCTTTCTCCGTTTGTCTAAGAGCTCTAATCAGGAATGCCTACTATAGCAGGGAAGTCTTTGAAAACTATTTGGCTAAATGAATAGGTGAAGCTTTGTTTTTTAGCAAGGCATCCCTGTTGTATTCCAGATACTTTAAAATACATTCCTCATGGTATTATATTTAAGAATGTAACTGAAAATTTAATTCTAATCCTTGTGATAGTTTACTCTTACTCCTTCCATGATCTCATGTGCCTTTAATGTCCATTTTGCTTACTTGTCCAGTATCCTCATCTCATTCTGGCTTGATCTTCTTTGTTGCAGCTATCTGTCCCTCCACTTGTCTGTAGCAGTCTGTTCCTGTGGCCGGTCAGAACTTCCACCTCTGACATCATAAGTTTGGAAATTCAGCTCTCTGCACACAGTTTCCTGCCTTCTCAGTTTGCCATTTGCTGAACGTATTCTCTGATTTCACTGAGGCCTCCAGCCCGTTAAATCTTCTCTGTCTCCAAATTTGTGACATTCTTCCTGTCATCGGTTTATCCCATATGGACACCATAGTTGGTCACTTGCGATGACTCATAAGTATCCTCAGTTCTCCTGCACCTTTGTTCTTCTCTCCCACATGTCATGCAGATCTCCAGCTGTGGATGAACAATGCTGCCCATTTTCCGTGTTCCTGCTGTAGGGCTTCAAGAAACGATTGAATCGTATTAATTTGTTCTGTTACTAATTCATGAGTTCCCCCCTCATCTATGCTTGTTATTCTCTTTAGTAGTCTTCTTACTTGTCTGTAGTTGATTTCATTTCTCCTTCACCAGAATGACTGTTCTTTCTAAATCTTTACCCACTTTTGTTGAGCTCAGGTTCACCTCCCTCTATCACAGAAGATTCCACATGCTCCCTTTAAGAAAACCCAGCACATGTATTATTTCCGTAGAACACCTTTTGTTATTCAGATAAAGATAAACTGGCAAGTTGAACAGCCTTTTTCAGTTTTCCAGCCATCTCTCTTCTCTCAGAGCCCCCACTTCACGGGCTTTTTTCAGATCCTTAACACGTCAAGCTCATTCTTAGCATAGGGTTCTCTTTCTTCTGCCAGACGGCTTTTCTCTTTTGGTGTTTAATTCAGACTCCTCTTTGGGACTTCTATGTCACTTGCTTGGGAAAGCTTTTGCTGACCTTCCATTGACCTGAAGATAGACCAGATTCTCCCTGAAATAGTTAATGGTCATGAGAGTAACAACAATAACGGTAAACATTTGAGTGTGTGTGTGTGTCAGGCACCACTGTAAGCACTTAGACATGTGGACTTTTTTAGTTTTCGCAGCAACCCGATGGGATAGACAGATGGGTAAATAAACGGGGTCTAGAATTGTCCCCATTTTGTAGATGGGGACACTGAAGTGAAGAGGGTGAAGTCACTTGTCCAAAGTCACACAGCCATTTGGTTGGAGAGTTGGGATTTGAACCCTGGCGGTCAGGCCCCAGAGCCCCTGTTCTAAACTGCTGTGCTGCACTGTACCGGTAGTTGTAACTGTGTCATTTCTGGTTAATGTCCACCTTCCTTGGTAGGTGCTGAGTTCCTTGAGTTCAGAGATCGCACCCGTCTGGTTAATTTTTGGTTCTCCAGTGCCTAGAACAGAGCCCGGCAGTGAGTAGGCTGTGACAGAATGAGTCATAGCTGCCATTCTGCTTAATTGAGTAAATAGAGGCTTTCAGTGTGACTGTCCTCAGTTTCCTTCCCCTTTGCTTCCAAACGTTAAATCCCTTTGATCGAAAGAATAGGTGCCCTATTTATTTCAAAAGTTAATCCCTCTACCTGTTTACCTGTGATATCCTAAAAGCAATATATGCACTTTGTAAGAACAATTAGCGTAAATGTACACAAAGGAAGTGTCCTTCATTTTCTTTCTCCCTTAACCTTTACCATTTTCCAGAGTTATCAACTACTAGCAGTCAAAGTATGCCTTCTTCTGTACATGTACAAACTGTATGCACTCTTAAAATACACAAAAGGGAGTGTACGTAATACACATACTATTCTAAGTTTGTTTTTTATATTAAAAGTTAATGTTTTATATTGAACTATAGCTTTGCGAGAGGTCACTATTTAGGGAAACTACGTAAAGAGTATATGGGATATCCCTGTATTTTTTTTTAATATTATTTATCTATTTTTGGCTGCACTGGGTCTTCGTTGCTGTGCACGGGCTTTCTCTCTAGTTGCTGCGAGCGGGGGCTACTCGTCGTTGCGGTGCGTGGGCTTCTCATTTTGCAGTGACTTCTCTTTGTTGCAGAGCACGGGCTCTAGGTGCATGGGCTTCAGTAGTTGTAGCATGCGGGTTCAGTAGTTGTGGCTCGCAGGCTCTAGAGCGCAGGCTTAGTAGTTGCGGCGTATGGGGTTAGGTGCTCAGTGGCATGTGGGATCTTCCTGGACCAAGGCTTCAACCTCTCTCCCCTGTATTGGCAGGAGGATTCTTAACCACTGTGCCACCAGGGAAGTCCCTCTGTATTCTTTCTCTTTTTTTTTTTTTTTGGCTGCACTGCGTGGCTTGTGGGATCTTAGTTCCCCGACCAAGGATTGAACGCGGGCCCACGGCAGTGAAAGCGCCAAGTCCTAGCCACTGGACAGCCAGGGAGTTCCCTGTATTATTTCTTACAATACTTGTGACTCTACAATTATCTCAGAATAAAAGTTTAACTAAAAAATTCTAAGAATCTTTCCATGTCAGCATGTTTATCTCTTCTAAATGGCTAGATAAGATTCCATTGTATGCATTATTTCATTTCACCTTTCCCCTAATTGATGCACTTTTAAGTTAATTCCATTTTTTTTCATTTTCCCAACACTACTGAAGGGGGAACATCTTTGCATTCATAGCTTTGTACTTGCTTGGATATAAATGCACGGACAAGTGTTAGAAGAGGAGAAAGGATCAAACGGTGTGCACATTTGAAATTTTGATACAAGTTGGCAGGCTCTCTGCCAAACCAGTTTATACTTTGACCAGTGTTTGGGACAGAGCCTGTGCTCTGTGCATTCACCTTCACTGTCTTCATTCTATTGCTCCGTTTCTTCTTTGGGACGTTTAAAAACTAGACCTTTTCCATTCCATACCTCCTCTGTTGGCTCTCTTCTGTCTGCCGATCCTGTAACAGATCCTCCACATAAATAGGGCTTTTCTTCAGCAGCCACATACTTTTTTTGTATTTACTTATCCTTACATAAGACCTTATGAGGTAGCTCCCGCTATTCTCTCCATCTTACAGGTAAGGAGAGCAGGATGCAGAGAGGTTAAGTGACTTGCTCAAGGTCACCCAGATAGTGAGGAGCTGGATATTAATCCAGTCAGTCTGGCTGTAAAGTATGTGCTTTTAACCACCATGCTCTAAAAAGGGGCTGAGAAACTACTGCTCAGATTTGTCCTGCAGTCTGTTTTTTGTATATCCGAGCTAAAAATGCTTTTTACATCTTTAAAGGGTTGTTTAAAAAAAAACAAAGGAAGAGATGGGACACAGTGTGTAGTTCACTGACCCCAGTAGTACCTCTTTCTTTTTTATGTTATTTCTTTTTACCACCTCACTTCTGTTTCTTCTCCTCTCTTTCTCTCCGACACCTGTGGTAATCTTTTGTCTGTCCCAGCAGTTTCAGTTAAACTGACCTGAGGAGGGTTTTCAGTGCCTCATTGATAAACCTAGTTACCTAATTTAAACTCTTGTTCTCTCTGAGCTCTTTATATCATTTGACACTATTAATTACCCTTTCCTTTAGTTTTCAAAACAGAAGCGCCTTCCTATTTCTCTCTTCCCTTCACTGAGGTACTACTACTTCTTAAGCCCCTCTGTGACTCTTTTTCTCTCCCTGCTTTTTAAGTGTTTATATTCTTCCGGATTCAGTCCTTTAGCTCTTCCTCCCAGCTCATGTTCAGGTCCTCTTTCCCTTCTCGTCCCTCCTCCAGATCAGAAAGACCCACGTTTGAATCTGATTCCATTATTTTCTGTCTGAGAGGTCTGAACAATTTACTTCATTTCTCTGTTTCTTTCTCTGTACGAAGGAGAATAGTGATACCTACCTCAGGGTCATGTGGATTAGATGAAATAAGGTATGTAGAACATTTAAACTGTACCTCATTTACAGCAAGTGCTTAATAAATACTCGTAGTAGGAATAGTAATAATAGTGTGGTTGTGTTGTTACGGTAACTCTGTATCTCTAGGACTCCCAGCTTTCCTGAGGTGCGTACAAAGGTATTCAGCTGCCTACTGAAGACTCACATTTGGATACCTCCTTAGGTACCTTAAACTCTGTCTACCTGAGTTGTTTCTCTGGCTTCAGTGCTTAGTGACTATGGCTAAATGACTTATTTTCTTTAAGCCTCAAATTCTCCATTTTCGAAAGGGTGATAATAATAGGACTTACTTTATTATTATTTATTATTATTCTTCCCAAAATTCGATCTTCCCTTTGCCCTGTTCTGCCTGGAACAAGAGCCTGAGAAACACCTTCTTCGGTCTGCCTTCTCTTCCTTACCTCCACCTGCAGTTAGTCACCAAGTACTGTTGATTCTACTTCAGAAGCATGTGCTTGCATTCGTCCACTCCTTGTCATTTCTTCACAGAATTATTGTTACCAACAATATAATAATTATTGGTAATTATTATTACCTCCTAACTGGTCTCCCGGCCTCCAGGCTACCTCCCACCTTTCATGGATTTATGTTTATTGACGGCAGATCTCCTCATGTCACTCAGCGGTAAAGGCCTCAGATGCGTCCCTCTTACCTGCCATGTGAACCTGCAAGGCCCACGACCCACAGTCTTCTTTTATAGCCTCATCTCTTGTTCTTGGAACTGTTGGGTCCTACCTTGTCTATAGGTTAGACTGCTGACGCTTCAGCGGCTGCACCACACACTCATGCCTTTGCCCCTCCCCTGTTATTGCTACTTCTTCATTCTTTTTGCTTAGGGTACTGCCCCCTCAACCACTCCCTGTGAATAAGCGCCCAGAGCTCCACCCCAAACTCCTCATCTGTCTGGTGAATTTCTGGTCATCCTTCAGTGATGAGTGGATACATAGATAAATATATTAATCTACTCTTTTTCCGCTCTTTAGTCTTAACTGCCCTTCCAGGCAACATTAATTGGTCCTTTTTTAAGAGGCCATATAGTGGGTAGTTAAAATCCCTGAGTCAGTCTACCTTGGTTACTAATGTAGCTGTAGAAGTGGGATAAAACGATTTAACCTATCTGTGCCTCTAATCTATAAAGAGTGGATAATGTTACTCTTATTGTGAGGATTAAGTGAAATATATATATAGGAAAAATGCTTTGACTAGAACCTGCACATATGAAGTAGTTCATAAATACTAGCTGTTATTATTATTATTCTCAAAGCACCTCTTACATACGTCTACAATAGCATTTACACCTTTATTACAGTTGCTCTTTTGGTGTATTTTTCCCAATGGACAGTGGCTTCTTTGAAGGCAGAACTTGTCTTTTAGTCACCTCTGTGTCACTGGTATCTAGTACACAGCGGCCCCCAATAAACACTGAATCAGTCGTGCTGTTTGCTTGGCCCATAGTAAAGTGCTGGATCCTCCCGCGTTTCAGCAATCAGTGTCTTACATCTTCTGGAAATGATTGCTTTCTGAAAGTATGACATTAGAGACACGGAACTGTTTGTTTCACACCTCAGTGAGTTCTTCAACCAGAAATTTGATATTACAATGAAGCTTCCTACCTATAGCAGGCAGAATGCAGCGGATGGCGTGTGGTCTTTGCAGGAAGTTTCTCCCAGAGTGTAAGAGAACCTCTAATGTTTTTTGATTAAAGGAACACAGTCCAAAGCTAGAAGGTCTATTTTCTATCAGACCTGTTTTGTTTTGTTGCGTATGAGTAGAGCTGTTTCTGCCTTTTCAACTCTATTCTTATTAAGTCTGCTAAAGATTGAAATGTTAAAACTTTTCCCTTTTAATGATTCAGAGAAGAGATTTCTTTTCTATAAATTTATGTACTTATTTATTTTTGGCTACGTTGGGTCTTTGTTGCTGCACGCGGGCTTTCTCTAGTTGCGGCGAGCTGGGGCTACTCTTCATTGCGGTGTGCGGGCTTCTCATTGCGGTGGCTTCTCTTGTTGCGGAGCATGGGCTCTAGGCACCCGGGCTTCAGTAGTTCTGGCACACAGGCTCAGTAGTTGTGGCTCGCAGGCTCTAGAGCACAGGCTCAGTAGTTGTGTCACATGGGCTTAGTTGCTCCGCGGCATGTGGGATCTTCCCAGACCAGGGCTCGAACCCGTGTCCCCTGCATTGGCAGGTGGATTCTTAACCACTGTGCCACCAGGGAAGTCCCTCTACCCCTCTTTTAAGGTCTGTATTTTAAAGCCTTTTTATTTTGAAATAGTTATAGACTCACAAGAAATTGCAGAATAGCACATAGAGTACTGTGTACCTTTCCGCTAGCCTCCCCCAATGATGACATCTTATATAATTGTAGTATAATACAAGATCCATTTAAAAACTCCATTTTGAAGAATATCCTCAGTGGTAGGAAAAAAACTTTCCTCCCTCCCTCTCTCCCTCCCTCCTTCCCTCCCTTCCTTCCTTCCTTCTTTCTCCCTTTTTTTATTTATTTTATTTTATTTTTTTTACAAAAGGCCGTATTGGACTTGTGGAAGTGGCCAGGAATCATTTGAACTCATGTCTGCAAAACAAACTAGGTGGGTGATCAAGCTGGGTAGTATGGTGTCTGGTCCTTAACAGGAAAAAGGTATGGCTATATGATACCATAAGACTAATTTTATCTACTTTTATGAACTGGCCTTGAAAGCAATTTCAAAAGAGGAGTTTCCAAAGATGGGATGGGTGTATAACCTCCTTAAGTAATTAAATGAGGCACAGTACTCATTTAGATGTGAATATTCTAATGTGTTGGTTAAGATAGTCTCAATATTTTATAGCCATACAATTTATATTCCCTTTTAATGCTTATATTCTTCACAGAGAATATGTTTTTTAAAAAAAAGCTAGTTGTTAAAACACACAGTGGATTGTGGAGAAAAGAGTTTATTTTCCTCATGCTCATTTTTAAAAAATTGAGGTATAGTTGATTTACAATCTTGTGTTATCCTCATGCTCATTTTTTAAAGAAGGCAGAAGGCTTGTAAAGGAAAATAAAATTTATTTTCCAAATTGGAACCCTCGTACATTGCTGGTGGGAATATGAAATAGTATAGCCACTTTGCAAAACAATTTGGCAGTTCCTCAAAAAGTTAAACATAGAGTTACCATATGACTCAGCAATTCTACTCTTAGGTATATACCCAAGAAATCTGAAACATATGTTCATACAAAAACATGTACACAAATGTTCATAGCAGCATTATTCATAATAGCCAAAAAGTGAAAACAACCCAAATACCCATCAACTGATGATTGGATAAACAAAATGAGTATTTCCACATAACGGAATATATTTCAGCCATAAAAAACAATGAAGTACTGATAACACAGCAACATGGATGAATCTTGAAAACATTTTGCTAAGTGAAAGAAGCCAGACACAAAAGACCAAGTACTGTATGATACCATTTATATGAAATGTCCAGAATAGGCAAATCTATAGAGACAGAAAGTAGATTGGTTGTTGCCAGGAGCTACAGGGGGATGAGAGCCGAGGGAGTGGAGAGTGACTGCTAATGGGCATAGAACTTCTTTTGGGGGTGATGAAAATATTCTGGAATTAGACAGTGGAGATAGTTGCACAATCTTCTAAATATACAAAAAACCATTGAATTATGCACTTTCAAAGGGTGAATTTTATAGTATGCGAATTATATCTCAAAAAAATGTATTCCCAACTTCCTGTATTAAACTGTGATGTGGTTTGGGGTGTTACCTGTTTGCCTGGTGTGATGGAATATGAGTATAAGGTTACTTACATTTGAGCTCCAAGTGAGGCCAAAGATTAGTGGGAGAAGGGGGTGACTTTGTCAGACCTAAGCCTGGTAACTGCCCTATAACCCTAGTAGGCAGAGTAGAAGTAGGAGCAGATCAGATAAGGATGGAATTACCATCTCTTAGAATCCAGACAAATATATTAACACAGAGATCAAGAAGTATTTCAAGCAAAGCAGGTTCTGACCTGTTAAATTCGATAGGCTAAAGTTCTTGCCATTCCGTCTTGGATGTATACCTCACAGATCTTGAGAAAACTGTCTCATAGTGAATTATAAGGAAAGTTTTAATAGGCCTTATAGAATTAAAAGTATTTTAATTAATTTTTTTTTTTTTTTTTTTTTTTTTTTTTTTTTTTTTTTGCTGTACGCGGGCCTCTCACTGCTGTGGCCTCTCCCGTCGCGGAGCACAGGCTCCGGACACACAGGCTCCGCGGCCATGGCTCGCGGGCCCAGCCGCTCCGCGGCATGTGGGATCCTCCGGGATCGGGGCACGAACCCGTGTCCCCTGCATCGGCAGGCGGACTCCCAACCACTGCGCCACCAGGGAAGCCCTTTAATTAATTTTTGAAATGTAAATCACCTTGGGTTTTCATAAAAGTGTCAAAAATATGATTTTCATCAGTGACACACTTTTCTTTTCATATATGCTTAAAAAGCCTTCTGGTTTTTCGCAAAGTAATTTGAATGTTTGTGGTGTAAAAATCATTATATGTGTAGAAGTGGTACCAAGACGGTAGCCAACTTGATCAATTATTCTTTGGCAGACTGAGCTGTATGTGTGTGTGTATGTGTGTGTGTGTGTGTATATATACATATATATATATTTAATTAATTTCGTTATTTTTGGCTGTATTCGTTCTTTGTTGCTGTGCGCAGGCTTCCTCTAGTTGCAGCGAGCGGG
The DNA here is from genome assembly GCF_964341445.2 of Mesoplodon mirus. Lineage (NCBI taxonomy): Eukaryota > Metazoa > Chordata > Mammalia > Artiodactyla > Ziphiidae > Mesoplodon > Mesoplodon mirus. Next base: position 125,661,757 of record NC_138983.1, on the reverse strand, counting down.
AGCTACTCTTCGTTGCGTGTGTGGGCTTCTCACGGTGGTGGCTTCTCTTTGTTGCGGAGCATGGGCTCTAGGCACGTGGGCTTCAGTAGTTGTGGCACGTGGGCTCAGTAGTCGTGGCTCGCAGGCTCTAGAGCACAGGCTCAGTAGTTGTGGTGCAGGGGCTTAGTTGCTCCGCGGCATGTGGGATCTTCCCGGACCAGGGCTCAAACCCGTGTCCCCTGCATTGGCAGGTGGATTCTTAACCACTGCGCCTGCCACCAGGGAAGTCCTATATATGTTTTAAAAATAAATCACACTGCCATATCTGAATAAGACTTTAGTCTTATTTAAATAAGTGTAAATAAGTGTACGAGAGATGGGGAAAAATAAGATTTGCCTAATGGCAGGCAATATACACTGATTCTTCCTGTCTGCCAGGCATCGTTGTCATTTTATTAAGTTCCAATAAATGAACCCAGCTGGGTGCTTTAGAGCAGTGACCTTCAAATTGGAGTACATGTCTAAAGGTATCTAGGCTGGCTAGTTTTGAGAGTCCTCAATATTCATTTATACGCTTTCCTGAAATTGTTGTCTGAAGACAAGACTGGCAAAATCCTTGCTCTCTTTTCCTACTCTCCCTTTAGTTCCAGCTCTTCTGGTTGACAAAAGAAAAAGCCATACCTTTCACTCATCTTGAATCTCACTGATGTATGTTTACCTGAGGTGTAAAATACTCCAGGGTTCCAACAAAAGGATAGCTGTGACACTGGCATCAAGTGTGAAACTTCTCTTTATCAAGGTGTATACCCTTCTCCATATATCTTATTTATAGCTGCATCTCCAAAACAGGAAATAACTTTTTATGGTTAGTTATCAAAATTTACAGTACATTTGCATTGTTTTCACCAATTGCAACTACCAATAATAGTAACAGGAACTCAATCCAAAGGAAATACTTTAATAAATAAAAAAACAGGGTTTCCCTGGTGGCGCAGTGGTTGAGACTCTGCCTGCTAATGCAGGGGACACGGGTTCGAGCCCTGGTCTGGGAAGATCCCACATGCCACGGAGCAACTAGGCCCGTGAGCCACAACTACTGAGCCTGTGTGTCTGGAGCCTGTGCTCCGCAACAAGAGAGGCCGTGGTAGTGAGAGGCCCGCGCACCGCGATGAAGAGTGGCCCCTGCTTGCCACAACTAGAGAAAGCCCTCGCACAGAAACGAAGACCCAACTCAGCCATAAACAAACAAACAAACAAATAAATAAAACCATACAACAGTCATTAAAAAAACAATACATTACAGGAAAGGATGATAAAAATTTATATTAAAATTTTTATTTATTTATTTTTATTTATATTAAAACAAAATACTATGGAAGAAGAAGAATAGAAATATAATTTCAAGGAGAAAGAAAATAGTATAACATTTCATATAGGAAATGAAGATTCTGCTATAGTTTTAAAATGGAGGATGGTGGATATCAGATTACTCAAGTGTTTAGATTTCATTGGATGTATTTAATGACATAAATTTTTTTTTTTAGTTGTCAGTTTTAAATTGGCCTATATTGATCTATAAAGGAAAGTACAGTCTTTGCAATGATTTAAACTTCTGATAAAAAATTTTCAGTATCAGCTTAAAACTATTCAAGGAAGGAGTTTTTCCTCCCAGTTTTATTTTAGGGGGTATATAAGCAAAACTTTTTGAAGATAATGCTCCAAAGTATATAGAGATCAAGAAGAAACAGTTTCTGCCCTAAAGAAGGTTTGTAGTTGAATGATGGAGTGGGGACATATTCACATGATTTGGCTTCAATAAAGCCTTTATTTGGTTGTATTTTGCTGCTTATTTAACATGGACATTGTGCCTCAGTGTTGCATCATGCTTGTTTAAATGACCCTTGAATAGTGATTTAGCTCATATGTGCTCTGTGTCCACATAGGCTATTGTGTAGAACAGAGAGGGACTGTATCTTTTAAAAGACGGATAGGAAAAGTGCCCACTGCACTTAGCACTGATGAATAGTAGAGCTGTCTCATTGTCTGGTTCCTCTGGTCATAATGAACATGAGACTGGAGTCAGGAGACCCCAGTTTGTGTCCTGACTCTACCCTAGGCCATGTGACCTTGGCCAAATCACTTAACACATTTGAACTCTAGTTTCCTTTTATAAAAAAATGTTTAAACTGGATGATGATCTAGCCAGAAATTAAGAATCATCAATTTACTCCATACATTTTTACACAGTGCCTAAGTTTTGGAAGTGATAGCTGTAGCAAACTTTAAGAAATAGATGCCAGAATAATGGAGCAGATTACTTGCTTAACGTAATGTCATGGAGAAGAATAGCCTACTACTTGTTATTTATCTGAAGTGTGATTAAGACAATGTGTTATACAGCCTGTCAGAAGTGTTGTGGGCCTCACCACTGCCCTTTTTATTTGGGGGGTGGGGGGGAAAGGATAATTTCCTCTAATTTTTTGAGAATTAGAACAAATTCTACACAGGATTAGTAACTGAGAATCCCAATTTTAGCTTCTTGCCAGGGCCTTTAGTGAAAGCCACATTTTTGTAATGTTCTAGCAGAATATTAAAATGGATTATGGATTACAGACAGCTCCAAGCTTTGCTCTTTATAGGTCAGAGACGGAAACCAAGAGAGCAATTACTGTTCACTCTTGTCATGGACTGGGCCTCTTAGATTCTTTGTGGAACTAAAGTGAAACTTTCTGGAACAGCTCCACTAGAATGGCTTTCCTGGGGGCTTATGAGGCTTACATTCTGAAACCGATACTCTTGTAGTACAAGAATAACTACAAACTGGTGTGGAATTAGGAGGCTGTGAAGGGGAGATGCCACATGCAGTTCTTACTCTCCAAAGTCCCTTGGCTGGTGAACAGAGATTTTTCCCGTCAGTAAGCAGATATTTGGTTATATATTGACTGATCCTTTCTAAACAACTTTTGGAATAGAAGACTTTTCTTCTGTTTTGTGTTTTTGGAGCTTAAGGAGAATAATGAAGTAGGTAGAACTGACTTGTGGTAGTTTAACGTATACAAATATTATCTGTTTAACTCCTGTCACTAGTCTTTATCTCCTATATTTGTTCTCGAACATCATCTCCGTTGTTTGTGTCCAAGAAAGATAACTGGATAAATTATAGTGGCTGATTTGCATATGTTATTGTCCTTTATTTATTATCCTCAATATTGGATAGTTTTATTCCTTTATTTATTATCGTCAATATTGGATAGTTTGAGTGATTTGCCTCAGTTAGGTAGGTACTTAGATTGGACCCTAAGGTTTTTAACTTTTCTTTTTTTGGGGGGGGCAGCACAAAATAAGGGGTGAAGAGGTCTATCTTTAAAGTGACTGGGCTTGGTGCCTTTTGCTGCTGAAGAGGGAAACACTGTTACCTGGCAGAATCTACTGTGTTTTGTATCATCATATCTTTAAGTCAGCAGTTTACTTTTTGTTTAGTAGTATGTCTTGGCTTGTCTGAATGAGTCATAATTAAAATATAGTCACCAGGACTCATAATCTTGTCCAAACAGGAATTATATTATAGATATACTATGTCTTGCCATGTACGGAAATAGACTGATACAGGTCCCGTCCCTATTCTTTTGTCTCTGTTTTTTCTTTTTTCTTTTGCCCTACCCAGGTACGTGGTGACTTTCTTGCCTTTTGGGAAGTCTGAGGTCTTCTGCCAGCGTTCACTGGGTGTTCTATAGGAGCAGTTACACGTGTAGATGTATTTCTGATGTATCTGTGGGGAGGAAGGTGATCTCCGCGTCCTACTCTTCCGCCATCTTCTCCTGTCCAATAGACTGATACAGGCCTGCTGTGATCACTGAGATGAGATAGGTTTTTATAAATAAATAAATAAATAAATGATAAATGATAAATTATTTTAGAAGCATTTTAATAGGTTTCTTTGTCATCTTCTCAAAAGAAAAGAGCCTGGAAAGTGAAAATAAACAAAAAAGTAAGTAAAAATAATGGTTATTCAAATTGAAATCTGAAAATCTCTTTCATCTACTTGAGTTTTTATATTTATTATGTAAAAATGAAATGATTGTTTTCTTTGAAAAGATTCAAGGAATAAAACAATTTAAAAAAGAGTTTTGACATTCCTTTGTTCATTGACAAAAACATTGTCTAGAACACCAGCTCAGGGCATGTAGCTTCTGATCCAGGCCAATAAATAATATTGCTAAGGTTTGTTATGGTCATTTGCTATAGGTATTTTATTGAGCTAGAACTGCACTGGGGCAGTAGCCTTCAAGTCAGGAAACATGAATTAAGAACTTATGTGCTGGGCTTCCCTGGTGGCGCAGTGGTTAAGAATCTGCCTGCCAAAGCAAGGGACATGGGTTTCAGCCCTGGCCTGGGAAGATCCCACATGCCGTGGAGCAACTAAGCCCATGCGCCACAACTACTGAGCCTACGCTCAAGAGCCTGGAGGGCTGAGTGCCTACTGAGCCTGAGTGCCACAGCTACTGAAGCCCGCACACCTAGAGCCCGTGCTCCACAACAAGAGAAGCCACCGCAATGAGAAGCCCGTGCACCACAACAAAGAGTAGCCCCCGCTCACCTCAACTAGAGAAAGCCCGCGCGCAGCAACAAAAACCCAACACAGCCAGAGATAAAAACAAACAAATAAATTAATTAATTAAAAATAAAAGAATAATTTATGTGCCAGGTACTGCACTAAATACTGAGGACACAAAGGTGCATAAAACATTACTTATACTGGGTTTTGTTCTACAAAGGATTTGAAATACTGACAGGAAGTAAATACAATAATATTATAAAATATAACTTAAGTTCAGAACCAGGGAAAATAGAAATTAGATTTGGAGGCCAAAATATGGTTGAATAATAAGACATGGGCCCTATGGCTGAGAAGCTCAGTTTAATGTTCATCCTAGTAGTGACACGATACAGAAGCTAAGCTTTGTTATGTTCAAGCTATGTTAAGGCATGATTAGTATATTTAGCAGGATTATGAAGAGTTCAGGCATTTTGGGGGAACTCCCATGGAAACGTCACCTGGAGTTGGTTTTGTAAGTGGTAGTGTTGATACTCTTCAGTTATGGGAGTTGAATATAAGATGGATTTCAGTATTATTATTATTATTATTATTATTTTTTTATTTTTTTAGTATTATTTTTAAATTCTATTTAAACTTCACTGTGTTCCCTTTGTCCAGCACATCCCGCCATTTGTCACTTTGCACCTCGTGGTATTGCAGGGCTTATATTCAAGTGACCCTAATTTTACTTATTAATGGCCACAAAGCACCAGAGTAGTGACGCTGGCAATTCAGATATGCCAAAGAGAAGCCGTAAATTGCTTCCTTGAAGTGAAAAGATGAAAGTTCTCTGCCAAAGAAAGAAAGAAAATCATATGCTGAGGTTGCTGAGATCTACGCCGGGTGGCTGACAGAGTCTTTTTGCTCCAGCCGGGTGTCAGGCCTGAGCCTCTGTGGTGGGAGAGCTGAGTTCAGGACATTGGTCCACCAGAGACCTCCCAGCCCCATGTAATATCAAACGGCGAAAGCTCTCTCGGAGATCTCCATCTCAGTGCTAAGACCCAGCTCCAGTCAACGACCAGCAAGCTCCAGTGCTGGACACCTATGCCAAACAACTAGCAAGACAGGAAAGCAACCCCACCCATTAGCAGAGAGGCTGCCTAAAATCATAATAACGTCACAGACACCGCAAAACACACTACTGGATGCGGTCCTGCCCACCAGAAAGACAAGATCCAGCCTCGTCCACCAGAACACAGGCAGCAGTCCCCTCCACCAGGAAGCCTACACAACCCACTGAACCAACCTTAGCCACTGGGGGCAGACACCAAAAACAACAGGAACTACGAACTTGCAGCCTGCAGAAAGGAGACCCCAAACACAGTAAGTTAAGCAAAATGAGAAGACAGAGAAATACACAGCAGATGAAGGAGCAAGGTAAAAACCCACCAGACCAAACAAATGAAGAGGAAATAGGCAGTCTACCTGAAAAAGAATTCAGAGTAATGATGGTAAAGATGATCCAAAATCTTGGAAATAAAATGGAGAAAATACAAGGAACGTTTAACAAGGACCTAGAAGAACTAAAGAGCAAGCAAGCAATGATGAACAACACAATAAATGAAATTAAAAATTCTCTAGAAGGGATCAATAGCAGAATAACTGAGGCAGGAGAATGGATAAGTGACCTGGAATGTAAAATAGTGGAAATAACTACTGCAGAGCAGAATAAAGAAAAAGGAATGAAAAGAATTGAGGACAGTCTCACAGACCTCTGGGACAACATTAAACGCACCAACATTCGAATTATAGGGATCCCAAAAGAAGAAGAGACAAAGAAAGGAACTGAGAAAATGTTTGAAGAGATTATAGTTGAAAACTTCCCTATATGGGAAAGGAAATAGTCACTCAAGTCCAGGAAGTGCAGAGAGTCCCACAGAGGATAAATCCAAGCAGAAACACGCCGAGACACATATTAATCAAATTATAAAAAATTAAACACAAAGAAAAAATATTGAAAGCAGCAAGGGAAAAACGACAAATAACATACAAGGGAATCCCCATAAAGTTAACAGCTGATCTTTCAGCAGAAACCCTGCAAGCCAGAAGGGAGTTGCAGGGCACATTTAAAGTGATGAAAGGGAAAAACCTACAACCAAGATTACTCTACCCAGCAAGCATCTCATTCAGATTAGACAGAGAAATTAAAACCTTTACAGACAAGCAAAAGGTAAGAGAATTCAGCACCACCAAACCAGCTTTACAACAAAGGCTAAAGGAACTTCTCTAGGCAGGAAACACAAGAGAAGGAAAAGACCTACAATAACAAACCCAAAACAATTAAGAAAATGGTAATAGGAACACACATATCGATAACTACTTTAAATGTAAATGGATTAAATGCTCCAACCAAAAGACATAGACCGGCTGAATGGATACAAAAACAAGACCCTTATATATGCGGTCTACAAGAGACCCACCTCAGATCTAAGGACACATACAGACTGAAAGTGAGGGGATGGAAAAAGATATTCCATGCAAATGGAAATCAAAAAAAGCTAGAGTAGCAATTCTCATATCAGACAAAATAGACTTTAAAATGAAGACTATTACAAGAGACAAGGAAGGACACTACATAATGATCAAGGGATCGATCCAAGAAGAATATATAACAATTGTAAATATTTATGCACCCAACATAGGAGCACCTCAGTACTTAAGGCAAATGCTAACAGCCATAAAAGGGGAAATCGAGAGTAACACAATCATAGTAGGGGACTTTAACACACCCCACTTTCACCAACGGACAGATCATCCAAAATGAAAATAAATAAGGAAACACAAGCTTTAAATGATACATTAAACAAGATGGATTTAATTGATATTTATAGGACATTCCATCCAAAAACTACAGACAGTAGAAGCAAGAAGAACTACAGTCCAGCCTGTGGAACGAAAACCACATTCACAGAAAGATAGACAAGATGAAAAGGCAGAGGGCTATGTACCAGATGAAGGAACAAGATAAAACCCCAGAAAAACCACTAAATGAAACAGAGATGGGCAATCTTCCAGAAAGAGAATTCAGAATAATGATAGTGAAGATGATCCAGGACCTTGGAAAAAGAATGGAGGCAAAGATTGAGAAGATGCAAGAAATGTTTAACAAAGATCTAGAAGAATTAAACAACAAACAAACAGAGATGAACAATACAATAACTGAAATGACAACTACACTAGAAGGAATCAATAGCAGAATAACTGAGGCAGAAGAACAGATAAGTGACCTGGAAAATAGAATGGTGGAATTCACTGCTGTGGAACAGAATAAAGAAAAAAGAATGGGGCTTCCCTGGTGGCGCAGTGGTTGAGAGTCCGCCTGCCAATGCAGGGGACACAGGTTCGTGCCCTGGTCCAGGAAGATCCCACATGCTGCGGAGCGGGTAGGCCCGTGAGCCATGGCCGCTGAGCCTGCGCGTCCGGAGCCTGTGCTCCACAACGGGAGAGGCCACAACAGTGAGAGGCCCATGTACCGCAAAAAACAAAACAAAACAAAACAAAAAAACCCAAAACTCAAAATGGATTAAAGACCTAAATGTAAGTCCAGACACCATAAAACTCTTGAGGAAAACATAGGCAGAACACTCTATAACATACATCACAGCAGGATCCTTTTTTACCCACCTCCTAGAGAAATGGAAAGAAAAACAAAAATAAACAAATGGGACATAATGAAAGTTAAAAGCTTTTGCACAGCAAAGGAAACCATAAACAAGACGAAAAGACAACCCTCAGAATGGGAGAAAATATTTCCAAATGAAGCAACTGACAAAAGATTAATCTCCAAAATTTACAAGCAGCTCATGCAGCTCAATATCAAAAAAACAACAACCCAATCCAAAAATGGGCAGAAGACCTAAATAGACATTTCTCCAAAGAAGATATACAGATTGCCAACAAACGCATGAAAGAATGCTCAACATCGTTAATCATTAGAGAAATGCAAATCAAAACTGCAATGAGATATCATCTCACACCAGTCAGAATGGCCATCATCAAAAAATCTACAAACAATAAATGCTGGAGAGGGTGTGGAGAAAAGGGAACCCTCTTGCACTATTGATGGGAATGTAAATTGATACAGCCACTATGGAGAACAGTATGGAGGTTCCTTAAAAAACTAAAAATAGAGCTACCATACGACCTAGCAATCCCATTACTGGGCATATACCCTTAGAAAACCATAATTTAAGAAGAGTCATAAAAAAAAGAAAAGGGCTTCCCTGGTGGTGCAGTGGTTGAGAGTCCACCTGCCGATGCAGGGGACACGGGTTCGTGCCCTGGTCCGGGAAGATCCCACATGCCGCGGAGCGACTGGGCCCGTGAGCCATGGCTGCGGAGCCTGCGCGTCCGGAGCCTGTGCTCTGCAACGGGAGAGGCCAAAACAGTGAGAGGCCCACGTACTGCAAAAAAAAAAAAAAAAAAGAGTCATGTACCACAATGTTCATTGCAGCTCTATTTACAATAGCCAGGACATGGGAGCAACTTAAGTGTCCATCAGCAGATGAATGGATATGGAAGATGTGGCACATATGTAGAATGGAATATTACTCAGGTATAGAAAGAAATGAAATTGAGTTATTTGTAGTGAGGTGGATGGACCTAGAATCTGTCAGACAGAGTAAAGTAAGTCAGAAGGAGAAAAACAAATACCGTATGCTAACGCATATATGTGGAATCTAAAAAAAGAAAAGTTCTGATGAACCTAGGGGCAGGACAGGAATAAAGACACAGATGTAGAGAATGGACTTGAGGATGGGGAGGGGGAAGGGTAAGCTGAGACGAAGTGAGAGAGTGGCATGGACATAAATACACTACCAAATGTAAAATAGATAGCTAGTGGGAAGCAGCCACATAGCACAGGGAGGTTGGTTATGTGCTTTGTGTCCACCTAGAGGGGTGGGATAGGGAGGGTGGGAGGGAGACACAAGAGGGAAGAGATATGGAGATATATGTTTATGTATAGCTGATTCACTGTGTTATACAGCAGAAAGTAACACACTGTTGTCAAGCAATTATACTCCAGTAAAGATTTTTAAATAAATAAATAAGTAGATAAACAAACAAACAAACAAACTTCACTGTGTTGAGGGGACCGTCTAGGAACCTAGCCTGAGGAGCTGAGGAGTGAAGTTTCACTTTATTTTTATATGGTAATAGGTTTTTGTTTATACGATAAGTACGGATTTAATATTGAGATAGAAAAAGAAGTGAATTGCAGTTTAGAAATTGCTGTATTTCCCTTCTGTTTTTCCTTTAGTTATTAAACTTTCCCTTTCCTTAGTTTGTAGTGTTATTTCATGGCATCTTTGTGGGGCAGGATGTGATGCTTTTTGCTGAATCAAAAACTACTACCGTTTCTCCAGTTTCACAGGTTAGAGAAACTCTGATGAAGTAAATAAGTTGTAATTTGAATATAGAGTCTGTTTTGGGGACTCTTGTGGGCATGTCTTAGTTTTAAAAGGGAAAAAAAGATTTAGTGTTCTAAAGGGATATATAAACACAACTTTTTGACAGTAGCTTCAGATTTCATTGGTTCAACAAATATCATTGTTGTGTAATACATAATCTTCCAGTATGGTAGCTAATGAGATACAAAACTGAATAATTACAGCAACAGTTATTTTCCTTATAGAATTTGATGGCTATTAAGTAAACAGTTTTTTTTTTTTTTTGCGGTACGCAGGCCTCTCACTGTTGTGGCCTCTCCCGGAGCACAGGCTCCGGACACGCAGGCTCGGCGGCCATGGCTCACGGGCCCAGCTGCTCCGCGGCATGTGGGATCTTCCCGGACCGGGGCACAAACCCGTTTCCCCTGCATCAGCAGGCGGACTCTCAACCACTGTGCCACCAGGGGAGCCCAGTTAACAGTTTTTTTACTTATGTTAATTAGCTTAGTTATGTGCCATCATTGAATGTATCTTATATTTTCCTTCATGCTGCTGCACTCCACATTTTTAGTTGAACAGAGACAGATATTAATTATTTTAAAAGAGGTCTTGCTCTTAAAGCATTTTTGCCAATTGGTTTTCCGTAATTACAGTGGTTGTACACATTTAGATGAAGTCCAACTCAGGAAGAAAGCATAATGAAATGCATACTTACTGAAAACATTCAGTTAGGGTAGAGGAAAGCCTCCTAGAAGGTAAAATATTTCAAGGTTGTTTTAAAGTTTATCCTCATTATTATTTTTATTTATTTATTTTTTTGCGGTACGCGGGCCTCTCAGTGTTGTGGCCTCTCCCGTTGCGGAGCACAGGCTCTGGATGCGCAGGCTCAGCGGCCATGGCTCACGGGCCCAGCCGCTCCACGGCATGTGGGATCTTCCCGGACCAGGGCACGAACCCGTGTCCCCTGCATCGGCAGGCGGACTCTCAACCAGTGCGCCACCAGGGAAGCCCTATCCTCATTATTTTTATTCATCCATACGTATGTTAACTGGGCGAAGGTTCCTGGATGTGGTACTATTTTGGTAAGGCCCTGTGTGTGTCTTAGGCACTTGTGACGCAGGTACTGACTTTTAAAGCCCAGACTCATGTAGATGTGCAATGCGACACCACTCCAGCCTTCAAGACCATCTGTGTTTCTTTTGTAAACTGTAAGATGTGTTTGCTAGTGCATTTCACATTTCAGCTGGTGGAATCTAAAGAATGCAGTGGGAACTATAGAACCTATGTGTAAACCGGTTTCACTTTCAGGAGATTGGAAGTAGCTGTTGAGAGCACTATGGGTTTAGTGCGACGGAGTGCTGTGGTGGATGGGCAGTGTCTCCTAGGGTTTGGACTGGTGAAACTGCAGCATGTGCTCCTTCTGTCTATCATCCATGGTGTTGTCACCTATGTTGAATGTGTTCTCTCATCATACTGAGAGGCCAAAGGCTCAAGATAATAATTTCAACAGGGACCTGGGAGAAATAATGAAGACAGAGGTATTTAGGACAAAAGTGGGCCAATAAAGGGAAAATCACTTATGGATGGAAGAATAGAGAATGGTAAATTGGAAAGAAAAAGATTAAAAAGACACGAGAGTAGGCATAAACAGGCTCTACCAGCCCTTTTTTTTTGGCTTAGGAAAGGAAAATACATCTGTGAAATTCTCGGCCCACTTTGGGCAAGGAAATTAGAAGTTAATTCAATTTGTATTGTTGTTGGAGTATAGTCTTAAAATTTTTGTTGTTCTCACGGTAGGAAAAAAGGTATGATACTCATGGTACTCCTTTAGTTCGTTTATTTGCCACTTAGGATAAAACAAAATAAGGGAGACTTCCAGAGTAGTCTGTGATCTTAGAAGGGCCTTTCAAAAAATGATTATAGGGCTGCAAGATATCTCTTTTCTCTTATGTGATCACACCCCATTTTCCCAGATATTTAGTATCCAAGTTTTCCAAAATAAGTTCTGTAGAACACTAGTGTCCCTCAATGTATGTTCCAGGAGGAAAAGAATCATTAGGTAAGTTTGGGGACTGATAGGGTTCCACAACAAAATAACAAAATAGTGAACAAAATTAGTCTGTTTCTTTGCTATAGGACGTCTGAGAGTTCTTAAAATACTAGTGTGCCTTGTGAATCCCTGAAGAGAGAAACGGGGTGGAGTGTGTAGCTTTTCTCAAATTTAGTTGGCCACAGTACAGTTTGAGAAAAGCTGGTGTATATGATTGTGTTACCCGTAAGCCTGGATTTCTGCAGCTCCGCTGACTTGCTTTGCTATTTTTTTTCTCTTTCCCACTCCTCCCGCATTACCCGCCCCCGCCTCCAGTCTCTCATTGCCATGTGTGTATTCCACTTGGGGGGAATATTAATACTAGTTCACGTTTTAAAATACGATAGTATTTTTGTGAACTCCTTATTTGAACCTTCAGGTTTCTTGATAATCGGACCCCCGTCTTACCTACATTTTCAGGTTTTTCACCACTATTCTCCCATGATAATTCCTTACTGGATCTCAATTTCTTTACTATTCCGTGATTTTATTGTGTACTTGGAATGTTCTCCACCTTTATATTAAGGTCTAACTGAAGTTCTAGCTCTTCCATGAGACCTCCCCTGATCTCTTTAGCTAGAAGAAATCTCTCCTTCCTCGGACATGTCGCATTTATTTACTAACACCTGTAGTGGTATTTCCAGATTGGTCTGTGGTTATTTATGGTTATTTATGCAGATGTTTTGCAGGCCTGAGAAGAGAGGGCATACCATGCCATCTCAAAGTCACATATTAAGTTAGTGATGGAACCAGGATTCGAACCTAAGCAATCTCGTGCTCTTAATCACTACACAGCACTGCTTCCCGTAGTAGGTGCTCAGTGAGTATTTGAATGAATGAATGAATGAGTAAGCCAGGCTTTGGAAAAGGGGCCCATCAGCTGTGTTTCAAGATTGTAAGGTACTTTCCTTACCACGTTTTTGAAGTTGACATTTATCTAGCCATGTAAGAAGTTCTAAATGACAAAGAACAGTTAGCAAGAGTTCAGGTGGGTTGAGGGAGTGGTGGAGATGAGTGTATGGGGAGATGCAGGATTTTATGTATAGCCAAGAAGAGTCAGTGCTAGGCTAGAAACCGCTGCTTTCCTCGTGGAGGGAGAATAGTGGTGAATCCAGGCTTTGGAGTCTGAAGACCTGTATGGGAGTTTCAGCTTCCTAATTTATTAGTTTAGCAAGTTTCTTAACTGTTCTAAACCTCAGTTTTCTCCTCTGTAAAATAACAGTGGGTACTTCATTAGTGTCTTTGGGAGAATTAAACCAGATAATCATTGGAAAGCACTTAGCATGGTGCCCAGTACATATTAAGTGCTCAACTGATGTTACTTATAGAACAGGAAGTTTTATTTAATGTAAAACTAGCTGCTTCTCTCTTTGAAGAAAAATATGCCCTTTGAACTTAGACCTTCAGATTTCAGTGAAAGTATTAAATAGATCTGTTTTTTATGATATTCTTTTTTTTCTTTTCCTCTACTTCACATTATTTTATTTTCTAATTTGGGGAAGATGGTAGTCCAACATTTAGGTTGTTTGTTCTCTATTTCATGGCAAATAAGTGAGCACTAGATTAGGAGCTCAAAGCACTAGGTTCCAACATTTTTCTTATTCAGTAAGTTCACTTTTTGTAGGAGACGTTGGCTGTGTTACTCAGTTTGTGGCTCTAGCCATTGATCAGAGATTTTTGCTGCTTTCATCGCCTCTTTTGATAAACATAAAAATCTTATGCCTTATCGCCTTTTGTAGTATTTTGAAATAGCTACAAAATTGTCTTATTCGTAAAATAAAAATACTCTCTTAAAATAAAAATTATCAAAATTAAACTATTATCTGAGAAGAGGAAACATTTCTATTTATGATATGCAGTAGGACTTCTAGTGTGCATTGCACCTACAAACATACATTAATGGCAAGCCTGTCTTAAACTGAGTTTGTTCCGAATATTTTCTCATTTTTGAGCTTTATTTTTGGTGTTTGTAATATGAAGACAATGGGTATCTTTTTATTGATCAAATAAGGTTTATTTTATTAATTATGCTTTTTCTTTTAAACTGCACCCTCAAGAGTCACCTTCCTGTGCTGAGAATTGCTGTAGTCTCGATGTAGAGCTGAGGTGATTCTGATCTGAGAGATTCTGCGTGAATGTGTGGGATATTTCAAAGAATCTTAGCTTTGATTCACGTATAGGGAAGGAATATGAGATTATTAGGAGTGGAGATAAGAGGATAAAGAGAAGAGGAGCGCAGAGTCATTGCAAATAAAGAATCTTGGAATTTATTCTAGGCTGGAGCCGGGGGTGTGTTGGTTTGTCTGTAAATTATTGAAGTTAGTATTCTGTGAAATTTTCTTTGCATGGTTCTTTGTTTAGTTGAGCAGGTTCAGGTGAGGCAGAGAGAACAGGAGGATTGTGCTTGGAAGGGGGAAAAGGTTGTCTTTAGGCCACGTTAGTTCAATCATTTTATAAGAAGAGTCCCCAGGAGGATGTTTCTGTTTTTAAAAATATTGTCTGATATGTAAATTCACATATCTGGTGTAAATTATTCTGGCTAAGGTTTCTCCTTTCTTTTGATTCAGAAATAAGACAAAACAGATCTCGACCACAGAACACACAACAAAAAAAAGAAATCATAAAACAATAGAACTTCGTAAGTGGTATGATTTCTTGATGCATTCAGCACTTGAAAAACCACGTGAAAACAGAGGAAAGGTATTTAGCATAGGAATTAACTTGTTTCTTGGCAAGGAAACGAGGCAGCGTTTGAACCACTGGCTCTGTGGTGGTTCTTTTGTTGTGCATGTTTTTTTGGTTTGTTTTTGCTTGATTGTCATCTTTTTTTTTTTTTTTTTTACAAGTGATATTTATCTAATTTTATTTTTATTTTTAAATTTTTTAATTTTTTTACATCTTTATTGGAGTATAATTGCTTTACAATGGTGTGTTAGTTTCTGCTTTATAACAAAGTGAGTCGGTTATACATATACATATGTTCCCATATCTCTTCCCTCTTGCATCTCCCTCCCTCCCACCCTCCCTATCCCACCCCTCTAGGTGGTCACAAAGCACCCAGTTGATCTCCCTGTGCTATGCGGCTGCTTCCCACTAGCTATCTATTTTACATTTGGTAGTGTATATATGTCCGAGAATGGACTTGAGGATATGGGGAGGGGGAAGGGTAAGCTGTGACAAAGTGTCATGTCTTTTATAATTTCTGCCTTCGAAGATGTCTCTTTATCTAGGGCAATTACCCTACTGACACAGGAGGCAAGTTCAAAGAAAGCAGTTGTTTTGTTTAACCAGAACTTCATTTACAGCTGGTCCTGAGTCACTGAAATTTGTTTTACCCAGTTTAGGTCTTGATGCTTGCTTTATTATTTGGGAGTGGCAGAAACCTGGAAATCAGTTATATTTCTTTTCCATCCTCATTCATGTTAGTTGCTTAACGCTGATAAAAGGTGTCAGACCTACTTCCTTCCAAGGTACCCTCCTTCATCAGTATGAGAGGACAGGCACAGTGCCTGAGTGCCCTTCCTCGTTCTAAGAACTTATGCCCATTACCTTCCTTAAATGCTTCTTAGCCCTAGGGAAGCTTTCTGTTTATTCTGGCCCAGGTGATCCATTCTCTCCTTTGAGCTCAGCCTAATTGTCTCTGAGTCATGTGGCAGTTAATCTTGTTTTGCTTTGTGTTATCTCTTGTAGTTGACTTTTATTGTTAATGTTAAGTTGCTTGAGGACAAGGGCTGCTGTTGATTTATTATTCCCTATACATTTTACAGTGACTGAGTTTTCCCTGGATTTACCCTGGGAAGTTTTCTTGTCTCTCAGATGGCAAGAGGATCCTTTAGAACATTTCATAAGAACTCTCAGAATCTTTTAGACTTTTCAGGCTGCTCAGTGTTTGCCTTTGGCCTTGATAAAAGCAGTTTTTCCCCCTTCCTACAGATACAACCAAGATTCTGGGTAAAGACCAGGCACCAGAGTCTTCCTAGATTAATACTTGCCTTAAGTAGTTTTTTGGTTTGGAGAGAAAATGATAGTATCCTTTACTTAGCTTTAATTTTCACCACCAAATATATATATATATATATATATATATATATATATATATATATGTATATATTTTGCGGTACGCGGGCCTCTCACCGTTCTGGCCTCTCCCGTTGCGGAGCACAGGCTCCAGACGCGCAGGCTCAGCGGCCATGGCTCACGGGCCCAGCCGCTCCGCGGCATGTGGGATCTTCCCGGACCGGGGCACGAACCTGTGTCCCCTGCATCGGCAGGCGGACTTTCAACCACTGTGCCACCAGGGAAGCCCCACCACCAAATATTTTAAAGACAGAAATGAATGATGTACAGTACCTAGCTATGGGGGCAGGTAAACAAGCAAACATTTAAAATTAAGATCTCACATGACTAGTTAATATTGTATAAAACATGTTCTAATTTTGCTGCATTCACTCTGTAACATTAGAATTGAATGACCTGGTTGATATGGTGCTCTGAGTTTCTTTTAAGGGGGGATTTATTTCTTAATGAACTGGGGATTTCAAATTTAAAAGGAATCTGCATATTTTTATATAATACCCCAACTTTCATAAGAGTTATTTTATGTTTATCATTGCCCTTTTGGAAGCTCTAACTGTTTTGCCAGAGTCATTTAATATATTTTCTGTGCTGACTTTGGCTTGCTGGCATGTAACAATTCTGAAGGAACTAACTGTACATTAATGTAAGTTGCCTGTGATGGCATTGTGACAATAGATACGTCAATTTTTGTTTGGGGAGAAAAGTCTAAAATTTTACTTTAAAGGAACTATTCTGATCTCTTGAGATGATATAGTTAGATCTTCATTTTTTTTTTTCTTCCCTCTAACAAATTGTGGGGAAAACACAAACCTCGAGTTATTTCCTAAAATATTTCCCATGATGATTGCTACCTTAGGTTTCCAGGCTTTTTGTCTTCAGGAGCTCTCACTCTTCTCTAAGTATAGTCAGAATGCTGACTCTTCTTTAAGTAGAGTCAGAGTGGGCCTTCCAAAGCTTTGAATGAGCCCATGAACCCATGAATTGTCCCCATAGCATCCATATTTCCACATTTCCTTTTGTTACGGTTGTTTTTTTCTGAGGACTGTTTGTAAAGTATCTCCATATCACAATATCTCAACTTTCAGGAAAACACAACTTACATATTCTTTGTGTTTTTATGAAAAACAATTTATTACTTACATTATTATTTTTGAAAATTTTATTTCCTATTTCTATCCTGTCCAAAAAGAATGGATCTTGGATTTTAGAGAAGTACAGTTATATGCTATGCATGGGGTCATGGAAAATAATTTATTTTGACTTAATTAAAAATTTAAATTGTGGTAAAACACACATAACATTGTTTTAATTTTTATTTTTCCCTTGTAATTTTATATTTTTTTCTTTATTGTTTCTCTTCTCTCACTGAAAACAATTCTCTCATCTGAGCCTCACACACATTCCTTACTAGGATTATCTTGTTACTCACAGAGAGGAAAATAATTCATTGTCTTTTTTTTTCCCAAAACATTTTTTGAAATATTTTTATTCTTTTGAAAACAGGTTCACCTGGGAGCATCCAATTTTGAGCTTGGATGAATTAGCACTGTTACTCCTATCAGATATTTTAAAAGTTGAGTGTAAGACCACTTCTGATTGGGTTGGTTTCTCAAAGAACATTTTTATAGCCAAACTTTCTGTCCCTAAGTTCTTTGACCTAGTCTGAGGTTTTGTAAATGAATTTTTATCTGGAGCCCTAATGAGTGCAAAACTGATAAATTAGTATAAATATATTTTTAAGTTTGCTGAATTTTAAAGAAAGTCAGCTCTAGGGAGCTCTAGGTTATTTTTGTGTTTTGTTTCTGTTGCACAGTATCAAAAAAAATCCTGGTTTACACAGAAGAGAAGGGTCCTTGTAAATGGTAACAATTTGTAAGACCACCCTGCCTAACAACAACAAACAACAATGGCATCTAACATTTCTGAGCACCCAAGCACTAGACTCCTGGTAAGAGCTTTATGTGTATTGATTTACACAACAACCCAGTAATGTAGGTAGTTACTTTTATCTCTACAAATGAAAAAATTGAGGCACAGTGAGTTAGGTAACTAATACAAAGTTTACAGATAGTGAATACCTGGCAGGGCTAGGCTCAAATCTGGTGCCCTTAACCATTGTGCTGTGTTTGTATCGCTCTGAAAACGTTTCAGTTAATCTGCTCTAGAAGTTTTAAAATGGATTAGCGGGAAATTCTAATTTCGTAGTAGAATCACTGATATTCCTTAATTCATACTTGTTCAATTTGGAGTGATTGTTGAGTAAGTTTCTCGGCTAATTTAAATCTTCATTGCGTGTTTGAAAATATTATCAGAGTCATTTAAAAAAAAGAATCCTCTTTGCCTGTCTTTGTCTTTTATTCACTCAAAATTTTAAAACATAAATATATTTTGTTTTGTATGTTCAGTTGAGATTTTGTCTTAATTTTATCGTTGACATTATTTGCAGTTGTAAAGCTTGGTAGCATTACAATCTTGCTTGGCAGAATTATTTAAAGTATTAGCAGGATGCACCAGCTGGTGCAGCTGTGTTGTAACTGAGAGATACTAAAGGAGTTTCTTGGTAACGAAAAGTAAAAAAGGCAAGTTTTTTTTGGGAGGGGCGGGGGCTTTATTTGAACTGTTTATAATAGAACTTGGGGGGTTAGATAACTAACAAATTTCACAAATGAAAGAAGAGTTTCTGGAACTCATTATATAGTTACAAATAACTGTGAAGTCTGAAATTTACAGACCATGCCTTAATAAATTGATAGTTTGAATCATACTGGCATCTTCTTAACAGATCGTGCTTATCTATGGAACATGCCATTCTTACTTAAACTATATTTAGGTAATAGTTTTTATAAGAGCCACTACTTCTGCAGTTTTTCCTGTCATTGTTTTATTACCACTAGTACATATCTCATTATGTTTTAACCAACTTATTTGAGGGCATACTAAAAAGTTATCTAAATATTAATTTTTTCCCTCCTATTATGCATGTTTTACAAATAAACCCTTTGCATCATCACTTGCATGATGAGATTTTCAACATTCATGACCTTGCTAGCTAAAGTGTAGAGATTTCACATAATTTTAGCCTTTCAATTATTCAAGTATTGTAGATGCTTTTCTCTAGTTTCTTGTTTCAAATAATGGTTTTAATTATATTTAAACAGTAGTGTATTCATCCAATAAACTTCTTTACAGTGATAGTAGTATAGGATTTAATAAGCTTTTCCTCCAGAGTGTGTACTGATTATTCATGTTCTGTGTGATAACTTACCTTGAACAATGCTGTGGTATTTTCATTGTTAGATTTAAATTTTGTTTGAATTCTCCCCACCCCCCCCAATAACCTTAAGCTTTCATTTTATGCTCATTCTTCCCCCCTCCCCCCAACAAACTATGTCATAACTTGACAGGGATCATAAATCTATTTTGTAAGGTTTAACTTCACTAAACGTATCAAGGAGTTAAGATATATATTTTTTCTCACTGTAGAAGGTGACCTCCATTGACAAAGAGCTATTACCTTATTTATTGATATGAGAGTCTTTCATTTCACATACTATTATCAGTGTGTTTGATAATGGTTGAAGAATTGGTTGGTATTGGTTTCTAATACTAATTGTCAATTTGCCTTGAGCCTGACCAATCTTGTTATATTCATTATTAGATATTTTTCTTAAATCTCAGAATTTTAATCATATTTTGATATGGTTCATTGATATTGTTCATTAATCATTTTACCTTACCACAAACATTAAGTTATTGAAGAAGTATTGAAAGCTTATGATAATACTATTATAAATATAAAAGTAGGGCAAGAAGGACCCAAACTTTCACGTTACAGGTTCACTTATTTTGTGACAGTCATGCTATGTCTTCTAGAGCATGTGCTGAGGCAGTGTTGCCTGACAACTAATGGAGTGCAGCATATGTGTGTGCTTGTACCATTTTACATAAGTGGATATACACAGTCCTGAGTAAGAAGAAGAATAAGAACAAACACCAGTGCACAACTACAGTCTTTCTAGTCAAGGGCATATCTTAAAGTTAATTTCGCATTCAGCAAATGGACAGAAATGGCTGGAGAAGCCTTATTTTGAGTCCTGCACAAAAGCAAGTTAACCTGGTAGGTGAAATTGCCTGGAGCTTGTCTCCGTTTTATTAAAATTGGCATATAACACATCTGTGTGCATCTCTGTTATTGAAGTCTTAAAAATAGTTACAGTTTATTTAATAAATGAAAGTAATGTAAATGTTTGCTAAAGTCCTCGTATTTTTTGGATATTATTTTGAAAACCACTCTCCTTAGATAACTAGTTCTAAGCCTAGTCATTGTCTAAATTCACAGAGGATAGGGTCTTCACTAATGAGGCAGAATTTCCTCCCTGAGTTAACTTGACTTAGAATGTATTTGTGTTGGGAGAAATTGCATTATTATTGATATTATCAGCCAGAGCATGGGTTTTGGCTGTACAGATAGTTAATTATTTAAAAATGACTAAAGAGATGAATTTTTTAAACTTGTGCCTTATTTCTCATCGCAGGAAATAAGGTTCTTTCTTGTAAACCAGTGTTAAGGGATGTTAGTAAAAATGTATTGCTGCACTCAGCAATACTGGGCATGGATGGGAACTGTCCTCCTATAGGGAGGAAATTGTTTAGCATCTGTATCAGGAGTTTGAATTCATATAAGACTGTTATGCTGAAGTTCTCCATTAAGTGGGTCAACCAGAGTAGTGTTGGCACAGGAGCTTCCTCCTGTTTAGGTATAGGCTTTTAATTTATTAATAGTGTTGAGGATATTCTTTATCATCTGCAGAATTAAAAAATATTCATCAGATATGATAAAAGATTGCTTTATGAGTAACTGAAATCTCAATTATATAGTTATTGGTACGTGAGAAGTATGGAATATTTAATCATTAAAAGGCCCTCTATAGGCCTTGAAGTATCTACATTCTCTATATTAATGCTTCTTTTATTAATATCAATGGTAAGATATTCTATATGGTGAATACTACTGGTAAATGAATCTTCATTATATACCCTATGATTTAAAAAAATATGTGGATTATAGCCCCAAGCTTGAAACAACCAACAGATAACTAAGTAGTGGCATATTCATACAAATAATTTTTTATGATTTCAGTGAAAGAAATTTAAAAAGATAAACTTGAAATGAATCTCAAAAACATTATGTTGAATAAAAGAATTCAGGCACAATAGGCTATATGTTATATGATTCCATTTATCTAAATAGTAGAACAGGTAAAACTAAGTGATGGTTATGGAAATCAGAATAGTGATTGTCTCTAGGTGGATGGATGGAATTGAGTAGAAAAGAGGAGGGAACTTTCTGGAAGAAGTATCCTAGATCTTGATTGGAGTGATAGTTACATGGGTGCATACATTTGTCAAAAGTCATCAAATGGTACACTAATACGTGTGTTTCATTGTGTGTAATTATACCTCAATAAAAACCATTTGGAATAGAAATCCTTCTAACGTGAATAATAGTGGTAGTGGAGCAGTAATAATAGAAATGACTAATAATTGTTGAGCTCTTAGTACCAGACAACAACCCAATGAGGTGTGTTTTATTAGCTCCATTTTACATATAAGGAAACTGGGTCTTAGTGAATATAAGTAACTTGTCCAAGGTTACAGAGCCAGTACATGCTTCAGTCTAAAGATCTGTTTGACTTATGAGCTTAATAGTGACACTTTCCTGAGTGTGTATGTTTAATGTATTTAATATTTTCTTTTTTTTTAAACAGAACATATGAGTATAATTTAAATTTATTTGATAACTTAGGGTCATCACTATGAACATTATTTTTTGTGCCGAAGTATATAGGGTTCTTTCCCGTGAACTGAATGAACTAAATGTTTTGTTGAATTCTGTTTTGTAATACTTCTCTCTCTTCCGTCACTGCTACTGTAACGGATTTTTTTCTCTCCTGGTTCCTCTTTCTACTTTTTTCCCCTTTTAATATGCTGTGGGCTGGAAACCAGGAGAGAAATGTAATAATGATTTTTATATAAAATAAGATTTTAGTAAGGACTTGAGAGACCCTTCTCTTCAACATAATGCATGAGCTTTGGTTGCATGAACCTTTTGATTTTCTTTTTGGTTGCTCAAAGCCATGTTTCCCTGCCCCCTTCTCTCTTTTGAATTTACCTTCTGGGTTTTGGTTGTGTTCTAGTTAGAAGTAAAAAGAAACTGGGGGAGTAGAAACAGCTTTTTTTTTTTTTTTTTTTTTTGGTGACTAACAACTAGTAGTTAGGCTTTAGGCCCGTTGTTTATTTAGCAAATTAGTGTGGGTCAATCGGTTCTAGGCCTAGAAGAAATCAAACTAAGAGCAAACACTCACTCACCAAATACTGGAGCTGGGGTAGGAACTTAAAACTTCTATTCTGCTTGAAATGGCAGATATATATTTATTGCTTTCGGTTGTACTGACATATACAGGGTGAGTGCTTTTATATAAAGCAACATTTCTAAGTTAGTGACTTGAAAATAAAATCTTTGAAAAATGCTTTAATTTGTGGATTAGCCTGACTTCCAGAATAAGTAATGACTATAAGCAGGGCAGAAATTGATACACAGATGTAGAGAACAAACGTATGGACACCAAGGGGGGAAAGTGGTGGTGGGGGGCAGGGGTGGTGGTGGGATGAACTGGGAGATTGGGATTGACATATATACACTAATATGTATAAAATGGATAACTAATAAGAACCTGATGTATAAAAATAAATAAAATAAAATTTAAAAAAAATTAAAAAAAAAGTTTTGCAAGGAGGACCTGACTTTGTATACATTACACACACACACACACACACTCTCTCTCTCTCTCTCTCTCTCTCTCTCTCTCTCTGAATAGAGACCAGTCTGCTCATTTTGAGCCTTCCCCACCTTATGTTATGATAGCCATCAAAGGGAAAATATTTTAAATGCTTCAGACTATTAATAGAATCTTGGTCAATGGAAAGATTCCTAAGGAATCTACAAAAAGTAGACAAGTAATTTTGATTATTATTTTTGCTGCATATTCAGTCTTTAGTTGTTATAACTTGAAAGGGGTGTTTTCCCCCTTTCATCTAGACTCCTCTTAGTAAATGTGAAAAAGAAGCCCATTTTTATTATTTGGATGAGATATATGAGAAGTGGGAAGCAAACTGTTTCTCTCTATAGGTTGTAAATATCTATCATACTTAAATAGTGATGTAGTCGATTATAATTCACATTGAAGGGGTTGAAACATTTGGCCTTTCCTTTTTAAAAAACTGTATAATGATGCCATAAAATAGTGACTTAAATCAATAGCTTTATTTATTTCTGGCTCTGTTCAAGGCACAGTAGGAGTATAAGCAATGTGTGGCATAGTCTCTGCCATTACTGTATTTAATAATCTAATTGTCCAAGTTATCTAGGTTACTAGTTTAAAACAGAAAGTTATTATCTTACCTTTAAGACAGAGCTATTCTGGTAGGAAATGCCTGATAGGAAAGATCATGGTTGAATTTAATTAGCATTGTTAAGAGTCAAGTGTAGATAATTTACCACAGAGTGGATTGCTTAGATAGTACATATATTGCCTTCTGAGGTTAATAGGGTGATCTTTGGATATATATACATGAGAGCGGGAGAGAGAGATACAAGTAGTTACTTTCCCCGTGATGAGTTGCAGACTCTTTTTATACATAATCTCAGAAGGGCCCAACCATTTTGAGCACAACTTTCTCAACTTGATATAAAGCATTTACAAAAAACCCTACAGCTAACATTATACTTAATGGTGAAAATGGAATGCTTTTCTCCTAAGATTGGGAATAAGACAAGGATGTCTGTTCTCATTACTCTTATTCAACATAGTGCTGGAAGTTCTACCTAGTGCAATAAGGCAAGAAAAAGAAACAAAGGAAATATAGGTCAGAAAGGAAGAAATAAAATCTCCCTATTTACTGATGTCATGATTGGCTATGTAGAAAACAATCTACTGATAAACTCCTAGAAATAATATGTGTATTAGCAAAGTCACAGGATATAAGATAAACACGCAAAAATCAGTTGCATTTCAATATACTAACAGTGTATATTGGATTGGAAGGCTCAATATAATAAAGATATCAGGTCTTCCCAAATTGACATATGAGTTTAGTACAATTCCTATAAAACTTTCAGCAAGATTTTTTTTGTAGATATAGACAAGATTATTCTCAATATAAAATATCTATGGAAATACAAAGGAACTAGGATAGCAAAATATAAGAAAAAGTGGGAAGAATCATGCTACCTGATTTCAAGACTTCTTACACAGCTACAATAATTGAGTTTGTGTGAGGGACAGACACATAGATCAATGGAAAGAATAGAGAACTCAGAGTAACAGAATAGGGACCTATACCTATATCTCCAGTAGATTTTTTTTTTAATTGAGCTGTAACTCACAAACCATAACATTTTCCCTTTTAAAGTGTACAATTCAGTGAATTTTAGTATATTCACCAAGTTGTACAACATTTACCACTGTCTAATTCCTGAACATTTTCATCACCTAAAAAAGAAACGCTGTACCTGTTAGCCATTGCCCAATTGATTTTTGAGATATATACAGAAGCAATTCAATAGAGGAAAGATAGCATTTTCAGTAATGGTGCTGGAGCAGTTGGACACCATAAGCAAAAAAAATGAACTTTGTCTTAAACTTCATATATTATATAAAAATTAACTCAAACTGGATCATAGGCTTAAATAATGCAAACATAAAACTATAAAACTTTTAGGAAAAGAGCAGGAGAAATTTTTGGAATCTAGAGCTAGGCAAAGACTTCTCAGACTTGATATCAATGGCAGGATTCATAGAAAGAAAATTGATAAATTGGACTTCATGAAAACTAAAAACTTTTGCTCTGCTAAAGACTGTGTTAAAAGAATGAAAAGATAAACTACAGACTGGGAGAAAATGTTTGTGAACCACATGTCCAGCAAAAGACTAGTGTCTGTAATATATGAAGAACTCTAAAACTCAATAGTGAAAAGAAACCAATTAGTAAATGACAGAAGACATGCAGAGACATTTGACTGACAAGGATATGCAGATGGTACATAAGCACAGGAAGAGATGTTCAGCATTAGTTATTCGGGATTCAAAGTAGAGCCTCAATGAGATATCCTAAAAAAAAAAGGTTAATTTAAAAAGAAGAAAAAAATAATACATGAACATTATTAAGTTTGGTACATGCAAAAAGGAAGACTAAAGAAGAAAACAAAAAACACAAATGATCTCGCTACCTGTATATAACTTCCACTAACATTTTGTTGTTTTACACCTTTTTCTTTTTTGACTCTATGCATTTTAATTTTACATAATTAACTGAATATGGGGGTTGTATACTGCTCTTTTCAACAAACATTATCATGAATTTTTTTGTATCTCTGGAAATTATCCACGAACGTAATTTTAATAACTTTAATATTCATTGTATGGATGTACTATAATTTATTTAGCCATTCCTCTCTTATACATTTTAAATATCTTTTTCCAAATTAAACAATATTGTCTAGAGATGCACATTTGAGTAATTAAACTATTAAAATACAAGGAGGTGATTACTGTAAACACCAGGATAGTGGATACTTTGGAGGACAGAGAAGGGTTATTATTGGGATGAGGCACAAAGAGAAGCTCCTGGGGTGGCTGGCAGCATTCTATTTCTTTTTTCTTTTTTTTTTTTTTTAATGTTACTCTTTTGTTCTTCTTGCTCTTTTTATTTATTTGTTTGTTTGTTTGTTTATTTATTTAAGGCTGCATTGGGTCTTCGTTGCTGTGCACAGGCTTTCTCTAGCGGTGAGTGGGGGCTACTCTTTGTTGTGGTGCACAGGCTTCTCACTGCGGTGGCTTCTCTTGTTGCGGAGCACGGGCTCTAGGTGCGCAGGCTTCAGTAGTTGTGGCACGCGGGCTCAGTAGTTGTGGCTCACAGGCTCTAGAGCGCAGGCTCAGTAGTTGTGGCGCACGGTCTTAGTTGCTCCGCGGCATGTGGGATCTTCCCGGACCAGGATCGAACCCGTGTCCCCTGCATTGGCAGGCGGATTCTTAACCACTGCACCACCAGGGAAGTCCCAGCATTCTGTTTCTTGACCCAGATGTCAGTTACAAAGAATATTCACCTTAGCTTATCAAGCTTTTACTTTTTCTTTCTGTATCCATGTTTTATTTTATAATAAAACTATCTTTTTATGAAGCCCAAAAAAATTTTCATTCTGTTGCTATTATAAATAATTCTGTGATGAACGTTTTTGTTTATAAACCACTGTAGGATTTCTGATTCCTTCCTTAGCACAGACTCTTCGATGTGAAATTCGATGTCATTGGGTGTGGGTATCTTACAGGCTTTTGAAAACTTTCACACATTGCCAAATACGAATACTTTACAGAAATACTGTTTCAGTGTACATCCCCTCATACTCCCCTTTCTTTGTAAAAACTTTATTCTTTAGTTTCTTTCTTTTTTAATTGCAGTAACTCCTGCTCTTTCTTATTTATTTATTTATGTATGTATTTATTCATTCATTCATTCATTCATTCGGCTGCGCTGAGTCTTTCTGGCAGCATGCGGGATCTAGTTCCCTGACCAGGGATGGAACCCAGGGCCCCGCATTGGGGGCATGGAGTCTCAACCACTGGACCACCAGGGAAGTGCCCCCCTGCTCTTTCTTGAATTCTCTTTTCTCTAGGTTTCCAAACATCTTATCTTGGCTCTCCTCCTACAACTCTGTCTTTTTCTCAGTCTTCCAACATTGTTTCTCTTTATCCCGTAAATATTTGGGTTCATTAATGTTCCCTTCTCAGTCTCCCCTATTTATATTCTTTCTGGGCTAACCAGCGACGGGTCCATGTCTTCAGCTACAACTTACACCCAAATGACTCCTAAATCCCATGTCTCTTCTGAGTTTTAGGGTGCAGTTTCTAACTGTATCTTGGACATCTTGACCTTATGCCACATTAGATATCACAGACTTAATTCAGTTACCTAAAACAGAACTCATTATTTATCTGACCAAAACAGCTTCTCCTTCTTCACCCAGTAGTATAAGCCAGAAATCTGAGAGTTAGCCTAGATTACTCCTTAAACCTTGCCTGGCGACTTCTTGTCAATCACTAAGTTTTAAGATCCTGTTTTCAAGATAGACTTCTGATTTGTTACCTGCCCTGCATTCTCCTTTTCACTGCCTTAATTGAGGCACTCATATTTTTTGTACTACTGCAGTAGAGTTTTACCTGACTTTCCTGTTTCTGGCCTTTTATCCCTCAGTTCCAACCTCCACACTAAAACCAGTTTGGTCTTTTTAAAGCATAAATTTCGGCATGTTACCTTCACTGTCTTCTATCTCCAGTAAAACAAAGCCCATTTTCCTTAGCACTGCATCAACGAGCCTGGTCTTGATTGCCAGGGCCCCTCCCTGTTTTCCGTCTTCTTCACTGGTGGTTCCTGATTTGGCTCCTAGTCATGCTGAGCTAGTTTCCTCAATATATTATATATGAACTTTCTGGCCTTTGCCCATCTTGTTTTTATTTCCTACACGCCCCCTACCTCCTCTGTCTACTGACCAGATTTCTTTAATGGTTCAAGATTCAGGTAACATTATAACCTCCTATGGGAAGCTTTCTTGCCCTCTGTAGGAAGAGTTAAGGGCTTCCTCATCTGTGTTCCCATCGTGCCACATAACCATTTCTTTTTGCCACTTCCTCCGCTGGTATCTTTTTTTTTTTTTTTTTCTTTTTGCGGTACGCGGGCCTCTCACTGTTGTGGCCTCTCCCGCTGCGGAGCACAGGCTCAGCGGCCATGGCTCACGGGCCCAGCCGCTCCGCGGCATATGGGATCCTCCCAGACCGGGGCACGAACCCGCATCCCCTGCATCGGCAGGCGGACTCTCAACCACTGCGCCACCAGGGAGGCCCTACGCTGGTATCTTTTTTTTAGCGATTAATCTTTCCCTGACCATTACGCGGGATTGTAATATATACTTCTTTACCACCTAAAGCAGGCACACCCTTTTTGTTTCCTTAAGAGAATGGCGTGCAACACATAGATGTTGAATAAATATTTCTTGACTAGATAAAGGAATGAATGAACGAAAGGTTTCATGCTGATCAATGAAAAAAGGTTTAACTTTAAGAAAAATCACAGAATTTAGAGTCATAGCACTTGAATTTGAGTCCTATCATTATTTCTTACCGTCTTCATAATTTTAGGCAATTCATTTCCTTTCTCTGAGCTTCAGTTCTTTTGCAAAATGGAGGTAATAATAGTAGTAGTAATAATAATACAAGTGCTTTTTAAACAATAAATACTCTGTAAATTTTAGTTAGTATTATTATCAGTAATAAAAAGCATCCTGTATGTTCAGGCTGCATGCGTGTAATGCAGTGTCTTCATTGAAATAAGAGGAGAATGACTCAGAACTTAGGGAAGACATACCCATCAATTACAAGATAGTTTAGTTTACCTTACTTTGCTATAATTTGGTTGCATTATTGACCCATTGGTTTATTTTTGCATTGTCTCATCACATGTTTAGACACTGAAGATGGGTTAGGGTGAGTCATTTTCAGAAAACAGCCTTCCCTGAAAGTAGTCCATAGGCTTATTGTCTGTGATGTGAAATTTCCAGGATGATGAACTATGCAGATGTTAACAAGAGTTCCACGCTATTTTCTAATGTGGTTTGACTTTTCTAACCATTGTCAGTGACAGACTTGTGTACTACTAGTCCACCCTGTTTTCCATGTTTTCTATACAGAGATGTATAGCTAGAACAGTGATGAGTAATATGTTTTCCAGAAATGCTACTGTAACCTTTAAGTCTAGATGGGTAGATTGAGCATTTAAAGCTATAGCTTGTTCACTGCTTCTGGATGACTATATGTTCCTACCAAATGAATCACTTTATGAATATACATGAGCTTATAAACACGACTTTAAAAAGAAATTTTTGTGTTCTGAAAAAAAAATTACGCTGGTAGTATTTTCCAAGGGCTGTTGTTTTGGAGGGGTTGGGGGTGAGAAGAAGCTTTCCATTAGTCTTAGAAATTCTTTGAATAATATATGTATACACACATTTTTTTCCCCATTCATGCTACATTTTAATGACGTCTCTGGCTTTATTTTCTCCATCCTTTTTTCCATCTGGTTTCTTAAATTCACTGTTTCCTCCTCACACTTTAGGCAGGTGAAACAGCAATGACTCATTTTAAGCTTATGAGTGGGGACGCTCAGTGGCTGGAGGGCCAGTAGATGTGAGAGCACTAAATGGTCAGCACCCAGGTGGTAAGGCTTGTGGCAGAGATATGCCCATTCAGTCTTTTATTAATGTATAATTTGTCGGTTAGATTACTTTGTCCAATTGTATTTATATTTGACCTGGAGTTCAACCATGTATTGCTTTGCAACATTTTTAACCGTTAAAAATAACGGTTGTGTTCTGATCAATGCGTATACCCTCAAGTTATTATTCAGCCCCATTGTAGGCTTTTATTTTTTTGTTCAGCACATCAGTAGCACACAGCAGCTCAGAGTGGTCAAAATTGTTTCATTAGTACCTTAGTGAGCACTCACAATATATCATCGTGCAAAATGCAAGTACCCCCTTTATCTGTGTTTCCCCTTTTTGGCTTGCAGAGACTGTAAATTTCTTGCATTTAAATTTATTTCACATAATCTTAAAGATTTTGATTTATGCATGGTACCATTCTGTTTTCCTGATAAA
Organism: Mesoplodon mirus; assembly: GCF_964341445.2. Classification (NCBI taxonomy): domain Eukaryota; kingdom Metazoa; phylum Chordata; class Mammalia; order Artiodactyla; family Ziphiidae; genus Mesoplodon; species Mesoplodon mirus. The sequence goes on along the minus strand of NC_138983.1, from coordinate 125,631,860 downwards.
AACGGTTATTATAAAACCCAAGTTTGAGAACTTAATAAGAATGGTCTAGCAGTGAACACAAGTATTGTGTGAAGTAGTGAGAAAAGCCTTGGAGAGGCTGTCAGAAGCCTCTAGTTCCAGGTCTGGTGGTGCTCTTAACTCACCATGTTGTCTTGGCCTGTAATAACCTAACAATAAAAATAACACCTTATTGGGAATTCCCTGGTGGTCCAGTGGTTAGGACTCTGAGCTTTCACTGCTGTGCACGTGGGTTCAGTCCCTGGTTGGGGAACTAAGATCCCACAAGCCACGTGGTGGCCAAAACAAGACAAAAAAACACCATATTGTATGTAATGCTCTGCTGTTTACAAAGCAATTTTATAGAAAATACTGGGCGGAGATATGATTATACCAATTTTATAATGAGGAAGTGTAAAGAGTTTAAGAGATTTGCTCAAGGTCATACACCTGGCAATGGCTAGGACCAGAATTGACTTTTATTCCATGGTCTCCTTTTTAGTTACACCATACTGCCTCTCATCTTACTTTTAATTGTAAAGTGAAGGGTTGAACCAGACCAGTGATTTTTTTCAAGCTCTATTTACCCAGAGTCCCAGGATTCTGTAGAGTAGCCTCCTGGTTTGCTTGTGAATAAGGATAGAAATATGGGGAAAGCTGTTTAGACTGGGCACAGAGTGGAAATGTGGGGTGTGGTGGTGACTGCACATTTCCAAATGACCTGTGGGTCTTCTTCTGCATCTGTTATTATTGATGGATGATTCTGTATCTTTTTAGTGTGATGGGGCAAAAAGAAGGAGGAAAGTCATCTGAAAGTTTGAAAACAACCACATCAGATGGTTTCTAAGGTCATGTTTCAGCCTAGGAGACTGAAAAACATTACAGCTTTAACTTAGGTAGTGTCACCAGATGAGCCCATGGGGACATTGCAACCTTACATCAGTTTAGTGTTATAAAGCACTATTGAAGCCCTGTTTATCTTCCAAGATAGTCTATTCTTACATGCTGAAGTGGCTATATTTAATAGTCTTTAGGGAAGAGGTGAATGTCAGAAATGAACATGGGTAATTACATTTATGTAGCCAGTGTTGGTAATACTTTTTTTTTTTTTTTAAGACTGCTAGTAAGAATGACTGACTTTGGAGTTGCACTGGAGTTATTTTAAAGAGCTATTTTAAAAAATGAACATGTTGTAATTTAGCTTACACTAGTTATCTTGGGCGTCACTTGTGTTTTCTCCGACATGCCAATGGTTAAACCTGGCATTTCTATCAAGAAGGAACTCCCCCCCGCCGCCAACCCCTTTTTAAAATTTCAGAGTAAAAGGTGCTTTTATTAACCCTTGAAATAGAGATCCTGTTATGTACTCATTTCTGGGTTTACTTCTGAACAAAATAGACCTGGCTTTTCAGCTAAAATGTTCTTTTAGCTACTTGCTGATGAAAGTGGCAATTTCCATTTGTAATATAAATCATTTACTTTTGTACTATTTTACATTCCTCACTTGCTCTGCACAATCTGATAAGCATCTCACTGACAATTATGAGAGACTAATTTGGGCCATGTAGTTACCAATGAAATTTCAATTCATTTCTTCTTAATCTGCCTCAGAGGAGACATCTATGCTTTTTTCCATGATGCCTTTGACACAGGGGTGGTTTGTGTTACTTTGCCTGGTATCTGAGGCAACTCTAGTCGATGAACGTGGTTTACATGCTCACAGGCAGATGCAATTCTCCGCCCTGCCCTGAGACCCTCTCCTTTCTGCTTAGTGGAGGCTGTGAAGGCCCCGTGGCCACTTGATTCCCTAGGAATTACTTAGTGCACCGAAGTTGGAGATAACAGGCTGAGGAAAAAAAGAGCAAGTTTTTCAACTGGGATTTTTGTCTTTTTGTGGTGTGATATGGGGCTTCCCCTTGGTGCTTCCTAACTCAAGTGTTTGATTATTAAATAATCATCTTTGATGCTTGTATTTTTTAGGTAAAATTTGCATACTGGGCAATGCACAGATCTTCAGTATACAATTCAGTGAGATTTGATAAATGTTATAACCACCACCTTAATCAAGATAGAACATTTCTGTCATCCACGTGGTTCTCTTGTGCTTTCCTCTAGTCAGTTCCCAGACATATTTACTTGTATAATAAAAAGATTTTGACATGCCCAAGTACAAAATGATCAGGACTTTGTTTCTGTAGCAACTGGTAGTATAAATAATACAAAGTAAAATTTACTTAAAACTTTTTTTTGTGGTAGTAAAGCCTGTATATATAGGCAGAAGATCTTCCTTAACCAATTAATAGAATTTTTGATAATAATTGACAAAGTGGTAAGCAAAGTAGCCCTGCTACTTTTGGTATAGACTTTATATCTTAAAACATAGTCTCTTATGTGTGAAATTGAGAATTGAGGGGTGCTTTCTATATACTAAGGTGGAAAACAGAGGCTTCAGGCAGTCTTTTTTGAGTAGTCTATGTACCAAGTCAAAGGCAGAGAGGACATTGGCCCAGGGGCCAGGTCCTCACTTTTTTTTTTGTATCCTCAGGGCGTCTCCCCCTATTTGTAAAACCTCATTTACCTCACTAGGCTGTTATGGGCATTGGTTAATGTTTGGAAAATTCTGGGTAAGGAGTGGTTTCTGTCCATTTGCTCTTTACCAAGGAGATTGAGCAAATGTGTACTACGTGGTTGACCTTTGATAAGCACCACTTCTTCTCAGCCCAAATTGATCCCATTTTTCTTTTGTGCAAATAGTTCTGGAGGTTTAATGTTTGTTTTTCACTACACATGCAGTGTGCTTGCTCTTCTTTTGGAGAAACTGCCCAAATGACCGTGGATGACCCAGGCTCTTCTCAAGGGTGTGTGCTTTGTGAGAACTGGCCAAGTTGGCTGTGACACTTACTTTTTCTGAACAAACGAATATATAGTTTCATCTGGCTCCTGTAGTCAAGCCTCTGGTTTGGGAGGTTGTTTTTCTTTTTTGTGTCGTTGTTTCTGTTTTAGCTAGTAGTAATTCAGGTGGTTGAGGTGGGGCTTTTCTTTGGGGAAGTTGCCACTTTGAACTTCCCTTTCAGGTAGAAATAGAGTAGCCCCTTATGGGTTAGTAGTATCAGTAAATACTTGTTTTGTAGCCTCTTCTTTGATTAAGGAAAATAAAGGGGCAGAAAATGGTTTTGTTTTGTAGTCCTGCTATTAGTTAACAACGATTTCTTGAGATATCTCTTTCTCTAATATTGAACACAGTGTTTATTAGTATTACCCAAGTACATTTTGGAAAAAGTATTTTTATTTCATACTGAGGAAAGAAGAAGCAACATCAGCCCTCTGTTCTGCTAAGCCTGAAGTCCTATTAGTAGGATAGTTTCAGGTTAATAGAGATTATGTGTCTGGTCCTGGTAATATATGTCTCTGGAGAGGAAGGTCACAGCAAAATGATACAAATGAATGAGTACTGAAGAATGGAAATGTGATATGAAATTCCTGCAGGCTTCTTAATCCAACCCCTATCTTGTGTCAAGGGAGATGGAATTGACGTCACTGTGCCTTACATAAGGCCACTGATCTACAGTTTCACTGCTCCTGAAATTGTGTGGGGCATATGAGGCTTCTGTTTAATTGGTTTGATGTGTGCCTATTGGAAACCTCTATACCACTTAAATTCAAAATAGCAAATATCCCTTTATTCTTTGACAGGATTATTAAGGGAACAAAAAAGTTGTTTAAAATACTGTTCCAGGGCTTTCCTGGTGGCACAGTGGTTAAGAATCCAGTGCAGGGGACATGGGTTCAAGCCCTGGTCTGGGAAGATCCCACATGCCGTGGAGCATCTAAGCCCATGTGCCCCAACTACTGAGCCTGCGCTCCAGAGCCCGCAAGCTACAACTACTGAGCCCGCGCGCCTAGAGCCCGTGCTTTACAACAAGAGAAGCCACTGCAATGAGAAGCCCGCTACAATGAGTAGCCCCGGCTCGCCGCAACTAGAGAAAAGCCTGTGCGCAGCAACGAAGACCCAACACAGCCAAAAATGAAATGAAATGAAATGAAAGAAAATGAAATTTATTTAAAAATAAATTAATTAAATAAAATACTCTTCCAGTGATTTGAGGTTTTTTTTTTTTTAACCTGTTCTATTAGTTTAGTCTGTGGTTATGTGGCACCTAAGCATTAAGTTGTGACCCTTAATAATTATTATTCACAGTTATTATTATTTACTGTATTATTACTATACAGTAAATAAACTGTAATTATTATTTACAGTTTTTGGATTTGTCCAAACCTAAAGTACAATATAAATTAAAGTTTATCTCAGTCTTTTTAGTAGTTTCTAATTCTTAAAAGGACATTGATAGATAATTAATATAATTTCCCAATTAAATTAGCTTCATTCTTGCCCCATTTGATCACCTGTTGGCCAACTTCAAGAATGTTAAGGATCCTTAAAAAAAAAAAAAAAAAGGGAATATTAGTTTCCTGATATACTGTCCACTTTGAACCTCAGTGATTAAAGTTTCAGATTCTTTACTTGGAAAATGTCATTTCCAGTATCTGCTTTATCACTTAGAAACCTTTGTAACTGCAGGATTTTGCTGTTGACTTCCCTAAAGTCAAACGTTATTGCTTAGTAGTGAACAAAATCAGAATGAATGAGAATTTGGCCCTAAAGGGGCTAAAATCTACATTTTGCAGTCTGTTATGAAAAGGTTGATTTCTAAGCTTAAATAGTGAGAGAAGAGGAGAGGAGGAGATTTTGATTTCTCATGAGCTTTGTTAATTGTGAATGTCTTAACTGTCTTAACTGGGAATTTTGTTTTGAACTCTCTTTGTAATTATTTACTAATAAAACTGCCCCTTGCTGTGACCTTCAGTAGGTCAGTTCTAGTCTTTGGACTGTTTTTTTTTGTTGTTGGTGGTGGTTTTTTGTTTGTTTTATTTTGTTTTTTCTTTTTTTCTCTCTCTCTTTTAATAGACTTTATTTTTTAGAGCAGTTTCGGGTTCAAAGCAAAATTGAGTGGAAGGTACTATAGATATTTCTTGTATACCTTTTACCCCAACTCATGCATCGCCTCTCCCATTATCAATATCCCCCACCAGAGTGGTATGTTTGTTATAATTGATGATCCTACATTGGCGCATCATTATTACCCAAAGTCCCACAGTTTACTTTAGAGATCCCTCTTGGTGTTGTACATTCTATGGGTTTGGACAAACATATAATGACATGTATTCAGCATTATGGGTTGTATCATGCAGAATAGTTTCACTGCCCTAAAAATCCTGTGGATCCACCTATTTATTGCTCCTTCTCCCTAACCCTAACAACTACAAATTATTTTACTATCTCCATAAATTTGCTTTTTTCAGAATGTCATATTATAATTGGAATCATGGAGTATGTAGCCTGTTTAGATTGGTTTCTTTCACTTAGCAGTATGCATTTAAGTTTCCTCCATGTCTTTTAATGGCTTGATAGCTCATTTCTTTGTATTACTGAATAATATGCCACTGTATGGTTGTACCACAGTTTAATTATCCATTTACCCACTGACGGACAGCTCAGTTGCTTCCAAGTTTTGGCAGTTACGAATAAGGCTGCTATAAATATCCATGTGCAGTTTTCCATGTGGACCTAAATTTTCAACTCATTTGGGTAAATACCAAGGAGCACAATTATTGATTGTATAGTAAGAGTATGTTTAGTTTTGTAAGAAACCGCCAAACTGCCTTCCAAAGTTGGCTGTACCATTTTGCATTCCCACCAGCAATGAATGAAAGATCCTATTACTCTACATCCTTGCCAGCATTTGATGATGACAGTGTTCTAGATTTTTGCCACTTTAATAGGTGTGTAGTGATATTCCGTTGCTGTTTTAATTTGCATTTTCCTGATGACATATTATGTAGAGCATCTTTTCACGTGCTTATTGCCATCTGTGTATCTTCTTTGGTGAGGTATCGGTTAAGGTCTTCAGCCCAGTTTTAGATCAGATTTTTTTATTTTTAAAATTTTATTTATTTATTTCGGTTGTGCCTGTCTTAGTTGCGGCAGGGGGGCTCCTTAGTTGCAGCTTGCAGGCTCCTTAGTTGCGGCATGCATGTGAGATCTAGTTCCCTGACCAGGGATCAAACCCGCGTCCCCTGCATTGGAAGGTGGATTCTTAACCACTGCGCCACCAGGGAAGACCCCAGATCAGATTTTTTTTAATTGTTGAGTTTAAATTAGAGTTCTTTGTATGTTTTAGATAATAGTCCTTTGTCAGACTTGTCTTTGCAAATATTTTCTCCCAGTCTGCGGTTTGTCTTCTCATTCTCTTGAGGCATCACATTTTTCCATTTGTAAAATTAGGACTTCTATTATGATGGCTAGTGTCCATTACATTTCTGAGATTCTGCAATCTACTCATTTCCTTGAAAATGTTATAATAATCCAGTCTTTCACATTTTCAGAATTGCTATTCTCTGAGGCATATGGTCATAGCATTTCTTTTTCTTCTTGCTTTCTTCGCAGCAACATTTGCCTACTTGCTGAGGATTGGAGTTGATTGGACTGACCGGGGGCTCTTTCTTTCCTGTTGTTCTATTTGTATTACACCTAAAGCTTCTATAAAGATGATTAAGATGAGTTCCTGCCATCAAAAATAATACGTTTTTGGACTAGGTCAATGGTATTTGATGAGTGATGCTCTCATTTGGAGTTGTCATTTGGTCAGAATTAGTGAGTACTATTGTATTTAGGTATCAGCTGCAGGTTTTCCCCTAAGGTGCTATTTAGTTTTCACATTATCTGGGATTTCATCCTTTCTTCTCCTACCCTCTCATATTTTATGCCAATTTAGGGACTCATATTTTATGCCAATTTAGGGGCATCATCTCTTCCTACATCCTAAATGAAAGGTAGGGTATGAAGTATTCATATTTTCGTGTTCCATGGTATTTTCTTCTCTATGCTTGATTTACCCATATCTAAAACAATATTGTTCAATAGCTTAATAATACCGTATATTTGGTATGTTACCACTCAGCAAATGCTTTTACAAACATTGTTTTATTTGAACTTCATGATATGCTGTGTAGCTAGGCAGGTATTTTCTTAGTTTGACAGATGAAGGAACTGAGATTTGGAGACATTAAGTAATTTGCTCAAGGCCAAGTAGCTAACATTGAAATCCACATTGTCTGCCTCCAGGAACTGTGTGCTTTCTCATATATGGGATTTAATTGCTTCTACCTCCTTTGGCTGTAAAGGAGCTATACAACCAGTTTATTTTCCGTGGGGTAATGACGTATTCAGTCAGGAGTCAAACTGCTTTTGCTTTTATATGTGACTGCTTCATGCTCACAGGTACTTTGATTCTCCCAAAGTGTGTCACATCAATTCAATAGTTTCTTGCCTTAAAAAAAAAAAAAAGCTTATGTTTTATTGGTGCTTACTATGTACTTAGACTGTGCTTAGCTCTTTTAAAACCTATTTTTGGGGAAAGAAAATAGACATACTGAAAAGTGAAAAATAAAATTAATGTACAGCTTTGTGAATTGTTATAATATAAATACTCATGTGTACCACACACAGATCAAGAAATAGAACAGTCCTAGCATGTCAGAAGCCAGCTTCTCGTGTACAGACATGTTAATTTTTTGATATTCACTTCTTTGCTTTTCTTCATGGTTTTGCCTCCTAAATGTGCCTCTTTAAGCAATACAGTTTGCCTAGTTTCTGGCTTTATGTAATTGGAATTACAAAATATGTATGCTTCTTTTGCCCAATTTTAGGTTTTGTCTATATGTTATGTTTATAACAATAATTTGTTCTTTTTCTTTGCTGTATAGTATTCCACTGCAGGAGTATACCACAATTTATTCGTTCTACTGTTAGTGGACATTTGAGGTGGTTTCCAATTTGTAGCTATTATGAATTTGCTGTCAGGAACATTCTTATATATGTATTCTGGTACATATCAGCCTCACTGGGACATATACCCAGAAATGAAGTTATTACTAGGTCGTGAGATTTCCTTATTTTCAGTTTTACTCAATATTGCCCAACTTTTTTCTAAGGTAGTTGTAGTAGTTCATTTTCTCAGCAGTGGTACAGGAGAGTTCCTGTTGCTCTGCATCTTCTTCAACACTTGTTATGGTCAAACTTTAAAAACTTTGGCTATATAATGGGAGTGTTGTGGTATCTCATTGTGATTTTAGTTTGCATTTCCTTGATTAATAGTAGGAGCACCTCTTCATGAGTTTATTTGCCATTTGTGATGTCTGAGTCTCTTGCAGATTTTTCTGTTCAGCTATTTGTCTTTTTCTCTTATTGGCTTGTGATAGTTCTTTATATATTTTGGATAGGAGCCCTTTTGTTTTTGTTTGTACCTGTAACAGATACCTTTTTGACTTGCCTTTTTACTCTTAATGGTGTCTTTTGATAAACAAGTTCTTAATTTTAATGTAATGAAATTTAGTAGTATTTTCCTGTAAGATTAGTGCTTTCTGTGTCTTGTTTGTGACATAAAGTCATGAGGACAACCTCTCATATTAGCTTCTAAAAGTTTTATTGCTTTACCTTTAACATTTAAATTTCTTAAGAGCTGAAATTATTAGATCATTAAGTGTTAGTTGATTAGGTGTAATTAGTGAATAAGTATTCATTGTAACTTCAGCTATATAGAAGAGTCAGTGGAAGACACAAAGATATGTAGGGCATGGATCCTGCCCTAAAATAATCTGCATTCTATTTGTGTAGATGAGGCCCTTAGCCGTCAGCATCATGTAATAAACAGAACACTGGACTGAGAATCGAGAGACTTATATTTCATTCTAGAGGCCTGGCCATGACATTACCTTTGTGACTTTAGGCAGCTCTTTTCCTTCTTGAGGTCTAAGTTTCAAAAATAAACTGTTTCGGGCTTCCCTGGTGGTGCATGGTTAAGAATCCACCTGCCAATGCAGGGGACACGGGTTCGAGACCTGACCCGGGAAGATCCCACATACTGCAGAGCAACTAAGCCCGTGTGCCACAACTACTGAGCCTGTGCTCTAGAGCCCGCGAGCCACAACTACTGAGCCTGCGTGTCACAACTACTGAAGCCTGCGCACCTAGAGACCATGCTCCGCAACAAGAGAAGCCACTGCACTGAGAAGTCCACGCACCATGACGAAGAGTAGTCCCTGCTCGCCACAACTAGAGAAAGCCTGCAAGCAGCAACGAAGACCCAACTCAGCCAAAAATAAATAAATAAAATAAATAAATTTATTAAAAAAGGAAAAGTAAACTGTTTCAAGTTTGATTGCATAGTGAGGATTCTAGTTCTTCTACAGGCCTGTGTAGAGGCCATTGAATCTGCTCTGATTTAATAAATGGTGTTGTTTGGCCCTTGACAACATAATAATTTTTTTTTTAAGTGTTTGAGAGATAACCAGATTGGAATTGTATTGACAGTCAAACTACAAAGCAGGAAACCTTATTTTATGGTAGTTGTTCGGCTATACTTTTCAGAATTTTATGTATGAATGAAGCCTCAGTAAATCCCAAGAAGATTCTCTTAGTGCTACAAAATGGCTAAGTGATGTTGAATTCTTTGAGAATCTCACCAATCTCAACAGAATTTCTGGTTCTGGGAAAAAAAGAATTTTTTCTGTTTAATTTCTGTAGAAAATAACCCCTTAGGAATAGTCCACTCTCTATTATGTGTAACAATGGAAAGAAATTCTTCTCTGGATGGTACAACACAATGACTCATCCAAAACTATCTCTTGGAATTAAGAATGTAATCATAATATATCCCTAAATACTCATATAAACATGTTTAAACACTCCCATTCAGCCTTCCTTTTTACTACTCCTTCTCACCCCATTGTGGTTTAGCCTGACTAATCTATTTGCAACACTACAAAACTTTTACAGCTTCAATTTGTAAAAGGGGGGGGGTGGGGATTTCAGATTTCATCTCTACACTATATAGATATATTTCTTTAAAAAACATAGTAAGGGCTTCCCTGGTGCCTCAGTGGTTGAGAATCCGCCTGCCAACGCAGGGGACACGGGTTCGAGCCCTGGTCTGGGAAGATTCCAAATGCCATGGAGCAACTGGGCCCGTGAGCCACAACTACTGAGCCTGCGCGTCTGGAGCCTGTGCTCCGCAACAAGAGAGGCCGAGATAGTGAGAGGCCCGCGCACCGTGATGAAGAGTGGCCCCCGCTCGCCGCAACTAGAGAAAGCCCTCTCACAAAAACGAAGACCCAACACAGCCAAAAATAAATAAATAAATAAATTTTAAAAAAACAAAAAAACCCCCATAGTAACTGTTTTTTTTGTTGACTCATATAATGTAATTTAATGAAGTGGGGTAGATAACCTTGGCCTTCCTCTGTAGGAATAGCATTTAAACACTTAAAGGAAAAGTTCAATAGGACAGTGGCCTTGGGGACAGGGATTGGGAGCACAGTTGGCATATGACCCAATAAACCAACAGAGAAGAAAGAAGAGTCCCACACTAAGCTGAGACAACCCTGGTGATGTAATAGGCACAGTCCTTGGGAACTGAAGAGGGCAGTTGAGGTGGAAAAAAGAGAAAAGTCAGACTTTGGTATTCTAGTAGGTCTTGCATGCCTCACTTCCAATACCTATGAGAACATAGCAGGCTAATCCTCTTGTCTCTCGTTTATCGGCTCTCTCCATGTAGGGGATACCTGTCACAGCTTTTACCCCAGGACTGGAGAAGTTAGGCTTCCCATTCCACCCATCCTTTTGCAGAGAAGAGTCTCTAAAACCTTCCACCTGGATGCTGAGAGTACTATAGGTATTTGGAAAGGGGAAGGGGAAAGAGTAAATTCCAAGTGCAGCGAAGTCTTATTTTCTTCCCTTCCTTTCCTTCCCTCTCTGATCTTCAGAAAGGGGGGCCCATTGCGAGCAAGGAAGGGGGGAAGCCTGTCTGGGAGAGGCTTTTTGGAGACTGAGCTTCCATGGTAGAAGCCTCTCTCCCCTGTCCCCTTGATGTTGGTGTGGCCTCTTCTCTGGGCAGCCAGAATCAACCTCCTTAGGGATAAACTGATAACAGGAGTTGTCGTTCGTGTTATTCTAAAATTTTCATCTTTTTAATACATATCTTTTCCCAAATGCATCTTCAGTATCCAGACTTTGGAGGTAGATAAAGTTTCATAAGGTTGACTAATGCTGATCTAGAAGTTGAGAAATAAACAAAAGTGGTACCATTTTAGCATTACAACAAAATAGATGAAGAAAACATTCTTGAGGCGTAGTTGAACATCCAGCTGTATGAAAATTTAGATCCAAAGAAAATTTTTAGGAAGACAATAAGGTGTGAATTATTAAGTGAGGATCTCTAAAGGATTTGTAAGGTATGTTGGCTTGTTATAGATGTTAGAGCATGCTAATAAGTATACTGAGATTGACGGCCTATAAAGCAATTGTGACTCCTATGGTATTTATGTAAAGGTTCGTTTTCAACAATAAATTTTGACTTTATGCATTATAGTTTCTTAAAAATACCAAGTCATATCTTTGTCTTCCTACCTTTAGTTGGTCTAATTTTGGAACGGTTTATTTCTGGGTTGCTTTCTGTGGACTTAGTATAATTGCACACTTATGCTTCAGGAAAGTAATTTTACCAAATGTAAGGCTATTTGTAATTAAGTTTTCTGGTTTAGAAGCCATAACGACTTTATGGATTTGGTTTTTTGTTTATTAGTCAAACGTTTTGATTTACTTACTTTCTGTTTTAATTGTATAGAATTAAGCCCCTTGCCAACAAGATTTTGAAGTAATTCTGGAATTTGAGATTAATATATTTTTTAAAGAAACCACAGTGTTATTTTCTGCAGGAAAGGCTTTTAATCATATATACATATAGTATACATATTTAGTGTGCTTAACTGAATTCAAGGTTTTGACTTCTCTTCATAGAGAATTTGAATTGATTTTTTATAGTTTTGCCTTTTCCTCCTTTGTTTCTGTATTAACAGATTTGTGAGTTTGCAAGGTTACAGTAGAAAAAATACAGAGTTTGGAGTCAGAAAGTTCTGGGTTCAGAATTCTAGCGTGATGTTAGGCAAGTTACTTAACCTTTCTGAGACTCAATTCCTTAGCTGTAAAATGGGATGATTTACTCATCTCTTGGGGTTTTTGTAGGGATAAAACCAGAAAAAAAGTGCTTAGCAATGAATGTTAGTTTATTTTCCTTTGGCCATCATTTAGGCTTAAGAGTCGAATTTTCTACTTGTTTTGGAATAAATTCAAATTTTATGGTTATATTTCAGGATTTTTTTTTTTTCAGAGTCAGGCTTTTTTGTATGTCTTCCTCCCTCCCAGCTTTTTTTTTTTTTTTTTTTTTTTCTTTTTGCTGTATGCGGGCCTCTCACTGTTGTGGCCTCTCCCGTTGCGGAGCACAGGCTCCGGATGCGCAGGCCCAGCGGCCATGGCTCACGGGCCCAGCCGCTCCGCGGCATATGGGATCCTCCCAGACCGGGGCACGAACCCGTATCCCCTGCATCGGCAGGCGGACTCTCAACCACTGCGCCACCAGGGAGGCCCCCTCCCAGCTTTTAAAACTGGGTTTTCTGTCTGCCAAACGTGTTTCTTTCTAACATATGTTTTCCATAAGTGATGGATTAGTTACTGGAAGGAAGACAGTATGCATTTTTTTAGTGAGGAAGATTGAACAACTTGACAGTACACTGAACTCACATTCTAAACTCTTAGAGTTTGCCTAATGTCAGATTTCTAGGAAGAAAGAAATTCTCTTAATCTGAAAATTATTGTGGTACACCGTAACAGAACTGTGAGCCACGGGGCTGCGTGGGCTATACAGATAGAATGTTGCCTGGGGCCTCCACCACACACAGTCACTTGTGATTGAATGTGCACTGGCCTGTGCACCTGTGTACGTATATCCCCGCCCACACCCTCAGCATTCAGTACAGATTTGCTGATTCTAATTGATGAGGAATGGGAGAGTAGATTGGGTGAAGAGAAGGCAAACAAGCTTACATTAAATGTTAGGTATGTTACAGATATTTAAACAGATTATTATTTTTCATCCTTTTGCTTTCAGTAGGAAGCTGGTGCTATAATATAATAGAGGATGGGCCAAAGGGAACACTGTGGGTTTGATTAGGAGAGTGGTGAATTATGGATGATAATCTAATTTTGAGGGTTAATTCCCCAGTTCCAGGTTCTTTCTTTCAGTGAATTCACTGGTCTGCTCTGTTGTTGATGGCTTTGCTAGGACTGCTTTCAAATCAGTTCATTTTCCTTTGTGGTAATTGTGTAATGTTCCATAACAAGATTAATCTGAGACAAGGGCTTTTCTGTGAAAGTTGCTGTTTTCATTCTGGGGGAAAAATAGAACAGATTGCCAACTATGCATTTTTCTTATTCACTCCCCAGGTAAGTGAGGGGTTAAGATAGCCTGAACAGAAATACCTGTATTTGCAAAAAACAGCAGCACCTACCCCCCAAAGTGTTTTACATTTAACCGTTTCACACTGTGAAGATCTTAGGTTCTTCTCTCTTAGTACTTCTCACTTCTCTCTTACTACTTCCCACTTTCACTCCCTTCCCTCCTTCATTGTTTAATATAAAGAGGCTTTGTCCTGAGTATACTTAGAGTGGAGTACTTAGGAGAGACTTCAAATAAATCCTGGCCCAAGGTTGACCACAACACTTGATCATGGAGCTTACCTAGATTCTGCTTCTGGCTAGGTATGGAGTCTGCCCATCTCAGATCAAAGCTACAGTCCATAAGGAAGCATCCATTGAGCCTTCTTCTTTACCTTCACTTAATAAAATTCGATTAGTTTCATATCCTGGTGATTTTACATTTTATACTGTATTTTTACAGATGCTAACCCAGTTGTGCCAAAGACCAAGAAAGGGCTCTATATTTGAACTCCTTTGTCCTCTGTATGTGTGTGTGCATGTGTGTCTGTGTTAGTAGTTGACTCTAAATGAAAGTATAGAGCTAATTACTTCAGCTTGAGCAAAGTTCAAGGAATACTGCATTTATTCATTAATCAGCCTCTGCTTTCTGCTCCCCTCCCTCCCTCCCTCCTTCCCTCCTTCCCTCCCTCCCTTCCTTCCTTCCTTCTCTCCTTTACTGTGGCGTCATGATTCTTCCTTGCTGGATGCATTTGCATTCCCCCCAGTGCTTCACCTTAACCCCACAATGGGAATGAATGACACATATAACATGCCAGATATCCTGCCTCTTTCTGATTATACAACTTTCCTGGGGCCATTTAGACTTGCTGTTTATATAAGTATCATGTTCTTGGGGTTGTGATACTTTATATTATCAAAAAGCAGCAAAAAATAGTAACAAATAAGATTTTTAGTATGTACGACATAAAATGTACTCTCTTGTTTATTACTTGGTCAGTTTGTGAAGTAGATGTTATTATACCCATTTTAGAGATAAGTAAATTAAGAGAGTAGTTGAACCTGAAGTCCCAAGTTTAGTGAGTGACATAGCTGGATTCAAACCCAAGTGGTTTGGACTTCAAAATCAATGCACTGACCTCTGCACCTCTGTCGAGTCTGAAGGATACTGACCCAGTGAACCAGCCACTGTCTGTTTCTTTTTTTTAATTATTATTTTATTTTTTAAAATTTATTTTTGGCTGCATTGGGTCTTTGTTGCTGCATGCGGGCTTTCTCTAGTTGCAGCGAGTGGGGGGGGCTACTCTTTGTTGCGGTGCGCGGGCTGTAGGGTGCGCGGCCTTCAGTAGTTGTGGCTCGCGAGCTCAGTAGTTGTGGTGCACGGGCTTAGTTGCTCCACGGCATGTGGGATCTTCCTGGACCAGGGATCGAACTTGTGTCCCCTGCACTGGCAGGTGGATTTGTAACCACTGCACCACCAGGGATGTCCCACTTGCACCTTATTTTAAAGGGCATTTTAAACTTGAAACCCACTTCACTATATAGCTTGGCCAAAGTTGCAGTTCTCTGGGACTCTCCAGTATTGGCTTGTGAAGGTTAGTGTGTGGAGAGCTGCATTCCTTACCATTGGGCTGTGGCCATGGCTGCCATTCTGAAATTTTCCACTTTTAAAGGAGAGTTTGCTGAGTGGAACAGGCATCTCTCTGAGTTGAATAGAAAAGTCTGTATGACGAAGACTCAAGGACTGGACACAGGGACTTCCCTGGTGGCGCAGTGGTTAAGAATCTGCCTGCCAATGCAGGGGACATGGGTTCGATCTCTAATCCAGGAGGAACCCACATGCCGCGGAGCCCGTGGAGCAACTAAGCCCGTGTGCCACAACTACTGAGCCCGTGTGCTGCAACTACCGAGCCCATGTGCCACAACTACTGAAGCCCGTGTGCCTAGAGCCCGTGCTCTGCAACAAGAGAAGCCACCACAGTGAGAAGCCCATGCACTGCAATGAAAAGTAGCCCCCGCTGGCTGCAACTAGAGAAAGCCCACACGCAGCAATGAAGACCCAGAGCAGCCCAAAATAAATAAAATAAGATGAATAAATTTTTTAAAAATCTAGCAGCTTTCAAAACAGACCCAATCATAGCATTAATAGTTTAAAAAGAAAAATGGACACATTTTTTGGAGGGTCTTGAGATTTCTAAATTATCTTGTTTATTGTAGCTTTCTACCAGTCTTTGTGTTTGTTGGCCAAGGACTGCCTCAATGAAACAAAGACAGATACAGCAGAGGAAGGCAGAGAAAATGTGTACGTATATGATAGTGTCTTTTTAAAACAAAAAAATTTTTATTGGCGTATAGTTGATTTACAATGTTGTGTTAGTTTCAGGTATACAGCAAAGTGAATCAGTTATACATATATCCACTCTATTTTTTTTTTTTAAGATTCTTTTCCCATATAGGCCATTACAGAGTACTGAGTAGAGTTCCCTGTGCTATACAGCAGGTTCTTATTGATTATCTATTTTATATGTAGTAGTGTGTATATGTCAATCCCAGTCTCTCAGTTTATCCCTCCCCTGCCTTATCCCCTGGTAACCATAAGTTTGTTTTCTGCATTAGTGACTCTACTTCTGTTTTGTAAATAAGTTCATCTGTACCCTTTTTTTTAGATTCCACATATAAGCGATATCATATGATATTGTCTTTCTGTGTCTGACTTCACTCAATATGGCAATCTCTAGGTCCATCCATGTTGCTGCAAATGGCATTATTTTGTTCTTTTTTATGGCTGAGTAATATTCCATTATATATATGTACCACATCTTCTTTATCCATTCCTCTGTTGATGGGCATTTAGGTTGCTTGCATGTCTCTTTTGTTGTTGTTGTTTTGTTTTATTTTTTAATTGAAGTATAGCTGTTTTACAGTGTTGTGTTAATTACTGCTGTATAGCAAAATGATTCAATTATGCATATATATACACATTCTTTTTTCTTTTTTAGTGTTTATTTATTTATTTGGCTGCATCGGGTCTTAGTTGCAGCACACGGGATCTTTTTAGTTGTGGCATGTGGGATCTAGCTCCCTGGCCACAGATTGAACCTGGGCCCCGTGCATTGGGAGCGCAGTCTTAGCCATTGGACCACCAGGGAAGTCCCACATTCTTTTTTTTTATATTCTTTTCCATTATGGTTTATCATAGGATATTAAATATAGTTCTCTGTGCTATACAGTAGGACCTTGTTGTTTATCATTCTATATATAAAAGCTTACATCTGCTAACCCCAACATACCACTCCACCCCTCCCCCAACCCTCTCCCTGTTGGCAACCTCTAGTCTGTTCTCTATGTCTGTGATTCTGTTTCTGTTTCATAGATAGGTTCATTTGTGTCATATTTTAGAGTCTACAAATAAGTAATATTATATGGTATTTGTCTCTTTCTGACTTACTTCACTCAGTGTGATAATCTCTAGTTGCATCCATGTTACTGCAAATGGCATTATTTTGTTCTTTTTTTACGGCTGAGTAGTGTTCCATTGTATATATGTACCACATCTTCTTCATCCATTCATCTGTCGAAGGACATTTAGGTTGTTTCCATATTTTGGCTATCGTTAATAGTGCTGCTGTGAACATAGGTATGAATGTATCTTTTTGAATTATAGTTTTGTTTTAATAAGGAAAATCCTCTTTTGGGCTTCATTCTTGAAATTATAATTGGGCCAATAGCCTGAGAGCAGAACAGTGTTCTGTCCTTGCTAACTTTTTGATCATTGCAGCTCTATCAAAGCCAGATATAGATCTGGATTTTACTAGATTCGGCAGGATTATAAGCAAACCTTGAATCCCGTACAGAAATCTCTCTTAAGAGGTTTGATCTCTTGAGGTCAAAATAGAGGCCCTAATATAGTATCTTTGGAAGAAGGAAATTTTGTGGATATTGACTAGATGAACTGCTTTTCTGGTGATATCTTTTTCTTTTTTGCTTTGCTACTTACGCACAGGCTCTGGGGTCAGACTGAGCTCAAATTCTAGATCCACCATTTACTAACTGTATGACCTTGGGGAAGTTATTTAACCTCTATGTGCCTCAGTTTCCTTATTTGAAAAAGGATGCTAATAATTGCACCTACCTGTAGGGTTGTTATGAAGATTAAAGGAGATAATGCACCTAAGTGCTTAACAGAGTGCTTGGTGTATAATAAACTCTCAATAAATGTTAGCTATTGGTAGTTTTTGTTTCGAGTGCCTCATCCTTTGTTCACACTTTGGTTTTTTTGGTTTTTTTGTGGTATGCGGGCCTCTCACTGTTGTGGCTTCTCCCGTTGCGGGGCACAGGCTCCGGACATGCAGGCTCAGTGGCCATGGCTCACGGGCCCAGCCGCTCCGCGGCATGTGGGATCTTCCCGGACTGGGGCACGAACCCGCGTCCCCTGCATCAGTAGGCAGACTCTCAACCACTGTGCCACCAGGGAAGCCTCCAACAAGCTTCTCTTGTTGCAGAGCACGGGCTCTAGGCACACGGGCTTCAGTAGTTGTGGCACATGGGCTCGGTAGTTGCAGCACACGGGCTCAGTAGTTGTGGCACACGGGCTTAGTTGCTCCACGGGCTCCGCGGCATGTGGGTTCCTCCTGGATTAGAGATCGAACCCATGTCCCCTGCATTGGCAGGCGGATTCTTAACCACTGCGCCACCAGGGAAGTCCCTGTGTCCAGTCCTTGAGTCTTCGTCATACAGACTTTTCTATTCAACTCAGAGAGATGCCTGTTCCACTCAGCAAACTCTCCTTTAAAAGTGAAAAATTTGTTTTTATATTCTGGGTATTATATAGTAAAAATGGAGAAGGGGTCATTGATACAGGCTTCTAAAAACTGATCTCAGATTTAGTAGGAAAAACATTGGCCTGGGAGATAAGAGTTTTGGGTTCTAATCCTGGCTTTGACATTAACTATTTGCATGAGACTGGGCAACTCTTAGAGTTTCCTTACCAATTAAATTGAGGTAGCTGCACTAGATGTCTCTGACACGCCTTCTAGTGCTCAAGTCTTGTGACATGAAGCTTTAATTAGAAATCTTTGGTTTGGGGACCTCTTTATTATCCCATAGCTTTTAACCTTGTTTTCCTTCTCATTGCCCAGTAGGAATTGGACTGGAGTTAGTGGAAGGTGGGATAGGGAGAGGAGGTAGGAGTCTCAGTGCATTTGGGTGGAAGAAAGTTATTGGCAGGTGGGAAGAAGTGCTCTCGTGACTCATGTTTGTTCATTAAGATTAGAAGGAATGGGACTTCCTCTAATGGGACCACTGGGTGGTCCAGTGGCTAAGACTTGGTGCTCCAAATGCAGGGGCTCGGGTTCAATCCGTGGTCAGGGAACTAGATCCCACATGCCACAACTAAGATTTCGCATGCCGCAACTAAAGATCCCGCATGCAGCAACGAAGATCCCGCGTGCCACAACTAAGGCCCAGCGCAGCCTAAATAAATAATAAACAAACAAACAAACAAACAAACAAATAAATAAATAAATAAAATTTAAAAAAAGGTTAGAAGGAAAGAATTGAATCAGGTCTTAGTTAATAGTGTCATTACTTCCCTCCTCCTTTATTATTATCAGAGGCCAGAGCTGATTAGCAAAATGCATTTACCCAAGTGTTTTCAGGGTTCCTGTTTATAGAGTCCAAATAATATTGTTTGTTACTTTTATCAACCTATGCCCCTAAAGGTAGATTCAGTGAACTTACGTGTCAAAGCTTAATTGAAGACAAGCTCCAGTCTTAGTTCAAACTAGCTAAATTCAGGGTTGTATTCTGTGAATTTTGTTTCTAATCAATGGATGATGGGGTTATTTGGAGAGGATTTTTAATATATACAACTCCTATGGTAGCATTTTGTTATTTAATAAATACTTCAGTCTGATTTCTTACTTCTTTTGCTTTTTCTTCACCAGTTTTTCTAGATGCCCAGATGAAGGCAATATCACGTCTAATCAGAGTTTATCATTTTGAGCATTAAATTCTCAGCTTGGATTATTTCAATTCAATTTCCCAAAATATAAATTCTCCAAAAGAGGAAATTTATAACCCTCTGTGGTATTGACCCTGCCTAAAGCAACAGAATAGCTATAGCGGCAAAATCTAAATAATAGTAATAATACCTTCTATTTACAGAGTGCTTACTTTATATTATACATGGCATTGTATTGAATATATTATTTTATTAATCCCGAGAACAACCCTATGAGCTGGGTACTTTTGTTATACCTGTTTTACATTAGAGGAAATTGTGCTTGGAGATGTTAAGCAAATTTGACAAAGTGTAAAGCTAGTAAGTTGTGGAGCTTGAATCCCAAACTAGATCTGCCTGAGTCAGGGCTTTCTTTTATTTTCTTATTCACGAAAGACTCATTGAACAGGAAGGAGTGAGTGTTGGGCACATGCAGCTTGGTGATTCTGTATAAATCCTGTCAGATTTTGAATAGTGTAGACCTGATAAAGTCATTGTTAATTTCTCATCATTACAGGACACTCAGTGTGGCAAAAATCAGTATCATGGGAAAAGAGATGTTAATGTAGTAGGCAGACTAACTTTTTTTTTTTTGGTTGTTGTTGTTGGTTATTGCTCTAGCAACTACTACAAAGGCTACATTTACTCCACAAGTCATGTATACTTAAGGCAGAACACTGACTGCTTTTCATGCTGGCAAATCCGTACTTTACCAGTATTGGCTACCTGTAAGGAATGTGAGCATGTTGGGTTTTAGAACAGGAAAAACACAACTTCCACCTCATTTCACAGTAGAGTTCACTTAGGGATACAGACTTTTTGGTGACAGTAGCTGGTACTTTCTGCTTGTTATTTCTGATACTTGCATAATGCTAACCTGGTAGATACTGTCAGATGACAAGCCTTCCTCCTACATGTTCTCCATAAAAGAACTGCTAGTGACAAGTATTTTATTATATTGAGAATTCTGCTTCATACTGTTTTAGGATAAAGTGTATTTATCGTGAAGCCAGTATTGTGAAATGTTCTTTCTTTTCTTCTTCTGGAATGCGGCGTTTTTTTTCTCAGTAATGAACTAAGATGCAAGTGCATTGTGAAGGAGAAGTTGTTGCCCAGATGGACCCCTGTGAAAGTAACTTAAGTATGTAAATAGATTCTTCTTCTGTTTGGGAAAATGATCTAAGATGGATGCTGTGGTTTTTCTTTCCCTTGGGAGACTAATACTCTATCCCAATAATCGCAACTTAAGGTCAGTGTCTACTCCAGAGTCAGGAAGTTTTTTAGATGTTACTATCATGGTCAGACTGTAGGCTTTACTAAGTGGCAAGGGGAATTTAGGATAGATACAAAGACAGGTTTGGAAAAGCATGGTAAGTTCTGGAAACTGTAAATGGTTTCATAAGGGCCAGAGCACAATGACAGTGTGAGGAAGTGGCAAGAGATGAGAAAGGATAGGTTAGTAGAGACCAGGTAATGAAGGAGCTTTGCATTTTATGCTAAGAAATTTGGATTTGTTCCCATAGATAATGGGGAAACTTCTGATATCGTTTAAGAAGGGGGCAGATAGAATCAAATTTGCTTTTATTAATTCATGTGGCAATGTGGAAGGTGGATTGAAGGTAGAGAGACTCCTTTATTCATTAGGAGACTGTTGTGATCATTCAAACAAGGAATAATGACCTGAGTTAGAGAGTTGTTCTAGGGGGTACAGAGAAGGGTGCACTTTATTCATTCATTATTTGAGAAATGTTTAAGTCCCTGTTATGTGTCAGACACAGAGTTAGTTGTACATTGGGTTAACAAGGTGAACATTATACAGTTAATGCCTTCAGGGAGCTTCCAGTCTAGTGTTATTTGTCTATATTTGACAAATAACAGGCAATTACAGTTGTCAGATACTGTAACAAGGAGCTTATGATAGCATGTAGACCTTAACCCAGCCTCAGGGAGCAGGGAATCCTTTTTAGGAAAGCATGAGTAGAAGTCAGCTAAGTAAAGTTGTGCAAGATGTAGGGGTTGGGGGTTTGGGGTGTTGGAAAGACACAGATGTTTCAGTTGAGGAAATTGTGGCTAGAGGAGGTGAGAGAAAAACCCTAGCTTGTTTAGGGAACTATGGATCGTTTAGCGTGGCTGGATTGTGGAGGGCAGGGAAGTGGGTTGTGAGAAATGAGGCCAGGGGAATTAACCAGTCACCTTAAAAACTACGAGGAGGAGTTTGCTTAAGAGCAAGTGAACTGTTTTAAGCTGGAGGGGGTCATGATCAAATTAGACCTTTAGAAAAACCCCTCTGGCTGCTGCATGGAGGACTGGGAGAGGAGGAGGAATAGAGTAGATAACAAGGAGGTGTCAGAGAGGTAGGGGAGGGATTTTTATTTGTTTTAGTTTTTGAAGCAGAAGGAAGACTAAAGAAGGGAGTGGTCGGTTTTGTCATAGACTGCTGGGAAGTCATTTAGATAGAGACTGGGGGGCTTCCCTGGTGGCGCAGTGGTTGAGAGTCCGCCTGCTGATGCAGGGGACCACGGGTTCGTGCCCCGGTCCGGGAAGATGCCACATGCTGCGGAGCGGCTGGGCCCGTGAGCCATGGCCGCTGAGCCTGCGCGTCCGGAGCCTGTGCTCCGCAGCAGGAGAGGCCACAACAGTGAGAGGCCCGTGTACAGCAAAAAAAAAAAAAAAAAAAAAAAAGATAGAGACTGGGAAGTATCTACTGAATTTGGTATTAGTGGGTCAGTTGGTGGCCTTTGTGAGGAGAGTTTCCGTGGAGTAGTTGGGGTGGGAGGCAGAGTGTTAGGTGAGGAGGTGGCAGCGCTTGTCCTAGCAGGTTGGCCATGAGGAGATAAACTGCAGCTGGGAGAAAAGGGAAGAGGAAGAACCAAGTAAGTGACTGAAGGTTCTAATGAGATTGAAGAGTATCTGTTGATGTGGTTGCTCCAAGGGGAACAGTGAGGTGGGGGAGGAGAGTTAACATTTATTTGAATGCTCGTTTGAAGGCTTGTTGTTTCTCATAATTTTGCAGGACAGGTATTATGATTGTTAGAAAAGTCCATCTAGCTTGATGCAGATATTGAACTTTAGGATTTCAAGACTTGAAGTAGTTATGGATTATGGCTAATCCAGGAGTGGGATTGGGACAACAAAGTAGAGTGGAGATAAAGGTCCTTGGCAGTAAGGTCATAGTTATGGGAAGTTGCCTAGGATGGTTGTAACTAGGATGGAAAAGGCAGAGACAGATGCCAGATTCTTCTTGTTCACGTAAAAGAATAAAAGAGTCAGTTATTTTACCAGCAAAACTGGCTTATTTGGGAGCAGCATAGAATTGCACTTTGGAACATGCAACTGTGTCAAACCACAAATGATAGTCTGGTAAAGCAAAGGAGAGGGAACTCTTTTATAGAGGAGAAGGGGAAGTTGGAGGGGCTGTTATACACAAAACGTCCTTTGGAGGAACCTGGGAATTCGGAGGATAGTGGCTTTTCATTTGCTGAGTTGTGAGTCTCTCATTGGCTGAGCTGTTGCCTGGCGAGGGGAAAATCTTCCTCCTGCTGTCAGAGATGCAAAGTACATCTCTTCCTGCTGGGATCTGTACTGATGACAAGTGGTATGTGTGTGAGAGCTCCCCCTTCTGGCCTCCTGACTCCCTTTTAGTGAGGTTTCCCTTTATTAGTTTTCACATTCTCCCTATATTGAAAGATGACCTGGAAATGAGTTATGACATTGACTTAGATAGTAGTGTAGTTGAGTGACAGCTCAACCTCCGTGGAGAGGAAGGTTTCCCTGCTGTCCCCCCACCTATCTGAAGGTGGGAGAACTTTGGGGAGAGGGAATTATGATATCCCATATTCTAGTTCCTATTTATGTGGAAAATTTGCCAAGAAGGTAGACTTTTCTAGTTGAGCTCCTTTGCTGAGAGATCAGTGAATGCTCTTTTATGAATAGATTTAGTCTGTGATTTCTCTGTGGAGAAGATTACTGTCAGTTTTTTTTCATATGAATGTGTTTGGAAAACTGCTGCTAAGCAACCTTTTGTCATTTCCTAATGTTTCTATAATCTGGTGTCAATGACTAATGATCTCATTGGACGAGTTATCTTCCCTCCAGCTATGCTGGCATCAAGTAAGTACATTAATAAACTTTAAGAAATACATTCATTAAAATCCAGGTAATCACTTTGGAGCTGGCCTTGGCAGTGTGTGAATGAGCCGGACAAGTTAGAGAAAATCTTGAGCCTGAAAGCTACTTTGTCTTTCAGGTTGGTTTGGGCACAGTAACAAGAGATGAATCAGTTGTAATTTAATGGGATCTGTCATTACTTTTATAAGATATATCACTTTAATATGATGCTTTGTCATTAACGTTTTAGTAATATGATAGTCTTAAAGAGAGTTGATATTCCCCGTTTTATTATTTCTTGGCTCCATGACAGGACTGTGCATTAAAATGCACTTAATATTTTAAAAGGGATGTCTAGGAAAGTAGTTAAAAAACAAACAAATCCCAAGTGGCTTGATCTGATTTATAAACTCTAACAATGTGCAGCTAATTGCAGATAGATTTTATTTTTCAAGGTATTGTGTCGCCTCTCTTGTGTATACCTTCTATATTGGAGCATAAGTCATAGAAATGTTATTTTGCCCAACATTAGGTTTGAGAAAATAGTTTCCAAGACAGGAGTAGCAGAATAGTGTTATTTTATGCTGTACTTTCCCCTTTTATATAAGCCTGCTGAAGTTCAGAGGTCAGGCAAAGAGGTTTTTGAGGTAAAAGTGAGCTGGTAGAAATTTTTAGCAACAATGAAAAAACATAATTATCTAATATACAAATCTCATATTAGATATACCTTATATATGTATCACCCACAATCAAAGAAATAAATGCCAGTTACAATGACAGTCGTTTTTACTTGCCAAAATGACAAAGCTTATTTAAAAAGAGATCATACTCAGTGTTGCTCTGGGGGCAGGGGACTAGATAGGCACAACTTTAGTGGTACATATCCACAATGTGTCAACAGCTTTAAAAGTGTATACTCTTTGACTTAGCAATTTCATTTTTAGAAGTTTGTCTTACAGAAATAATTGCAGGTCAAAACAAAAATGTACCCATAAGTATATTTACTGAAACGTTGTTTGGAATAGCAACAAAATGAAACAAAACGAAACCCAAAAAGTCTAATCCTGGAAGAGCAATTTTAAATTATGACACATTTTCATACTGTTGTAGAAAACTAAAGACATTGAAAGATAAACAATATGTGTTCTTAAGTGGAAAAAGCATATTTCATATGGTAAGTATGTATAGTATAGTTTCACTTCTATGTTGGTAGGTATACATATAGGAAAAAACTACAGACATACTCAAGGAATTTAGGGTGAGGTGTTGAGTTAGGTAATCCAGGTGGACCTGGAAGAAGTTGGGGAGATGATGGAGCTGAGCTTGAGGTGGAAAACGTTGAGCCAGGTGACAGACTACTGTTCACTAAAATGTCAGTGGTTGCATTCCATAAGTGGTAACATTAGTGATTTTTTCTTCTTTTTTGATATGTATTTTCTAAAATTTCTATAATAAACATGTATTGCTTTGTAATATAAAAAACAGTACTTTAAAAAAACAGACATGGAAAGGTGGTTTGGTGCTCAGCATTCAATGAATTGTCAGAAGCATTTATGTTGTGAATTTATTAGCAAATAGGCTAATGGCATGTGATGTGTTGATGATGAAAATGATTGTTAAATCACCTCATTTTTGTACCTTTAGTCATGACCATGATAATAATTTATCTTTTTACTGTATTTATGAAGTAAAAAGTTCATGTAACTGCACACATACAGATTTAATGATTCTATGACTATTTCTGAAAAATTTCAGTGATCTTGGAGTTGTGCAAGAGTGAAACCCTAGACTAGATGAGACCTCTGTGTGCCAGGCTGGGGCTTTTCTGAGGCTCCAGTTTGTTGAGGAAATGATGAAAGTCATACCTTTGTCTTGCCATTTTGTTTCTTTATCTATGAGATCATTGTGAAAGTCCCTGACTCTCATTACGGTGAAACTGAGATTTTAAACATTCGTTTCTCTTTACATCCAAAATTCATCCTAGGTAAGAGGAAGAAGAATTCCAGTTATGTTTCAAACAACAGTCGTCAGTCTTTTCCTTACTTTCCTTCCCTTGAGCCCCTGGGCTCATCTTTGGATTATTATATATAGTACCCTCCTAGGATACTACTACTGAACATTAATGAGGTACCACTGTCCCATTCTCTTCTGTGTCTCCTGGGCATGTCTAAAACTGTAGAAGGGGAAAAAACCTTTGGATTGACCCCAGAGGTTAGTGGAACCATGAAAATAATTGGCTTGTTAAATTGATTCGACAGACATTCATTAAGCATCTACTATGTGCTTCGTATAATACATTGGTCTAGGCAGTGATGTTACAAAGATAGTGAAAAACCTGGGAGGAAGGAATAAAGTTACATAAAGTGCTAAAGGGCACTGATAAGGAGATGATCAATTCTGTTTGGGAGTTGTCTAGAAAAGCATCTCATATACACATGTTTTTAGAGCAACAGAATACAGTTTTGCTTTGCTATTTAAAAAAAGGAATTAACATGCTTAGTCAACAGTGGCACTGTGTGCTCTTTTGGGTCCCAGTCTTCCCTAACTGCCCTGGTTGGATGAGATTGTTACTCCTTCAGATTCATAGTATTCTGTCTGTTTTCTTTACATTGTACATTTGTCCGATTCTGGAAAAATGTTAAAGATTTTAATGTTCTCATTTTAGTATATAAACCTCTTACTTTTTCTTTATCTTGTCTTTCTAATCTCATTTTCTCTCTTTTTTCCCTTCATCATTTTATATTTTATCCAGTGTGACTTTTTATAAACTATCTTAAACATTTTCTGAATCAAAGTGAAATATAAATAAATGAGATGTTTGCCTTTTTGGTAGTATATGTCATGACTTTTATTAAAAATGTGAGCCACGGGCTTCGCTGGTGGCACAGTGGTTAAGAATCTGCCTGCCAATGCAGGGGACGTGGGTTCAAGCCCCGGGCCGGGAAGATTCCACATGCCACGGAGCAACTAAGCCCGTGTGCCACAACTACTGAACCTGTGTTCTAGAGCCCACGAGCCACAACTACTGAAGCCTGGATGCCCAGAGCCCATGCTGCTCAATAAGAGAAGCCACCGCAATGAGAAGCCTGTGCTCCACAACCAAGAGTAGCCCCTGCTCGCCACAGCCAGAGAAAGCCCGTGCTCATCAATGAAGACCCAGTGCAGCCAAAAATAAATAAAATAAATTTATTAAAAATAAATAAATAAATAAAATGTGAGCCAGTATAGAATGAGTCAGTGATTTAAGTACTTTTAACCCCACAATAGTGAGCAAAGTGCCTTGCATATAGTATATAGTGCATAGAAGTAGATATGCACTTAGTGTCTTGCGTGTTTGTTGAATGAATGATTGATGTACGTATGAGAAAGTCTGCTGTTTCGGGTCTCCTCTGCCTGCATCTGGTTTGCCTATCTATCAGACTGCCTGCCCCGTTTGATCCAGATGAACTGGGTGAGTATATAACCAGTGTTTTGCTCAGCACACCTCCTTGTGTGTGTGTATTTAAGCTTACTTCCAGACTAGATGCCAGGGAGTCAAGTGCATGGCAAAATGAAGACTGGCACTGAGGAAATTTCAAGAGAGGTAATCCAGTAATAATGGCCAGTGGTTCCTCTGAATCTTGTTCCCTCAAGTTGCTGAACTTCAGAGAGATGTAAAATTGCTAGCATTAGGGTAGATCTGTGATTTTGTTTTGATAATGGATTAAAGTGAAAAGGTCATCCATGATATTGCTGTGGATGAATGTGATACTGATCAGGGAACATGGACCTGCCGATTTTTTTAAGTCTGCATGCTTCCATTAGCAGCTTAAGAATAGTGAAACGCTGCTGCTTATTCTTTTTACATCAAAAATAGAGAAGTACTGGGACTTCCCTGGTGGTCCAGTGGTTAAGACTCCACGCTCCCAAAGCAGGGGGCCCAGCTTTGATCTCTGGGCAGGGAACTAGATCCCACATACTGCAGCTAAGAGCTGGGGCAGCCAAATAGATAAATAAATACTAAAAAAAAAAAAAAGAATAAACAAATACCATATTTTCATCCTGTTGAACCTGCCTCTTCTCATGCCACTGAGTTTGGGCAAGTTTATATGTAACTGATATTTTTCTGGTCGTAAAATTACAGCTATATTTAAGAGAATATTTTCTAATTTCGTAGAGTTAAGCTATAATATGGATTTAGGAGGTTTACTGTTTATTGAATAAAATTTTTTCCCTTGCTTTCAACTGTGAAAACAAGTGAGTGAAAGGCTTATTATCAAGGTGCACAGCATTTTGCTGGACCTCTGGATGATGTTTAAGGGAAAATGTAGTCCCTGCCCTCAAGGAGACTGTTGTCTTGTATAGTTAGAATGAACCAGGTACAAGCAGAGAACAGTCACAGTTTATCCTCAGGAGCTAGGTTGTTGAGAGGATTAGGAATGATCACTAGGAGATCAAAGTACTGGAGTCTTCTCAAAGAACCTGAACTGTGTTCTGGAAGGGTAGTTAATATTTGCACAGGTAGAAAGTAGGGGTAAGAGGTGCCTGGCAAGTGGACCTTTTAAGAAGACTGTAGTTGCTGCAAAGGCAGAAATGAAAAAGTATGTTTTGTGTGAAGTTGAGTGACGGAGTAGCAGGACGAACACTGATTGTTTGGGGGCAGTAATGGAGAAATTGTGTGGGGACAGGTTTCAGAGGATATTGAAAGCCAGACCCATAGTTTGAGTTTGTGAGTAAACATGGCTCCTCAGGCACTGTGAAAGGAAGATTTTAGGAAGTTTGGTCTGACAGTGATACTATAGGGGATAGTTTGCAGTATATATAACCATGGTCAAGATGAGGAAATTAATTAGATAATCTCAAAGGGATTTTGTGATCATTTATCGGTTCCTTACAGAGCACTGTTTGCCCTAAGTGCTTTAATCATCATTTCATTTAAACCTGACAGCTACCCCGTGAGTTAGATATTATTACTCTCTTTACCTTAACCAGTGAGGAAACTGAAGCACAGCAAGGGCAAGAAACTTTCTTGTCCCTTATTAGTCCCCAAACTAATAAGGATTAGAGCTTCAGAAAACATGGTCTTAACCACCACGCTCTAAAATATTCTGTTTTCCAGAGAAAATAAAGTTAACATTCTTTTCTTCTGTGTAAGTTTTCCCCCTTATTAATTCCCTATCTCCTTAACTCCAAAATGATTTAGTGGCCTTAGAACAAAGGTTTGCCTTGGGGATTTCAAGTAGGTTCGCTCATTTCAAACTCTTTTCAAAACCAGTAATTACTGGCTGCTTATAAATAATACTTCGTAATTTCACTTTTTTTCTTTCTAAACTGTGGTAAATCAAAACAACTTTAGACTGGACTTTAAGGAAGAAGGGAGGCTAGCAAATTTCACAAGTGTTTCTGGCTCGCTGAGTTTCTTTACCTGGGTCAGCTTATATAAACAGTAATAGTTTTTGTATTTATGTCTGTTTAAATATACCATTATACTTATTTAAATGTAAGCTGACAGAGCTCTTTTGAAAAAAATAACACAGACACACACACAGTTTGGGTTTCTGCCGTCAAAAGATTCATCATGGATTCCGAATTCATTCGCGGTCATTCTAATTGATGGACATGCACTGTGTAATTTAGAAGAGGTTGTTGCTTGGCAGTTGGTGTTCTTGCTCCAGGTCCCCTTTGTCATTCGTGACAATTGGTCTCTTTGCAGCACATCTTTTTAGGACAAGGGATTGAGCTCCTGTAAAAGCATACAGAGGTTTTCCAACTAACGATTTTTCCTCTTATTTTTTACTGTTTGGTTTCTTTGGCAACCTGGCCTCCCCTAGCACCCTGCTGACATCTTACAGCCCCTATTCCTCTCCCCATTCCCTTCCATTACTTGAGGGTTTTTTTCCCTTGTTGCTTTAGGTCTGCACTGGAAGAATATGCATGTTTTCTTAAATTTCCATTCCTGTATGTTTCTCAGAATATATTAGAAGGATAGAGAGAGAAAAGAAATCACTTACAGAAGCTAAGTAACCTTGTCTTTTTGGGTGTCAGCGTTTCTGCCATAAAAGGTTACGTTTATTCTGTTGCCTGTAGTGTCTTTTTGTTGTTGTTAAACAGTAATAAAAAATGTTTTCCAGTTAATCCAGACATTTTATAATTAAAATATGTTAGTAATGCAATGTATTGTAGAGGGAAAAATAATCTGGAAATAGTGTGCATAGTTTGGTTACTATAGGGTTACTCTGTGATTTTTTTTTTTTTAATCGTGTCTATGAAAAAGCATTTCTGTTACTGTGGGGAGGGGAAAGGAAGTAAAGATCTAAAAGTCTGTTGTTCGTATTTGGTCCTTTAGCGATAACGTTTTGAATCCCAACTCCTCATGCTCCTCACTATCCTGAGCAGTGGTGGCCATTTCTGCTACCTAAAGCCCAGTGAAAAGCCCTACTCATTTAAATACAAACAAAACAATTTGTACAGTTAATACATATTAGGTGCTGCATGGTTGATCCTGACTGGAGTGCTAGTTGCCATGTCACAAAACTTTGGAAATATTTTACTTTGGCCTCAATGTAATGTAATTTAAAAATATGCTGGAGAGCATATGGAGTGTATGTAGGTAAGAAGTAGATAAGAAAGGAAGAGATAGGAACAGAAATAGTAAGAATTACTACACAAATGCCTTTCCCTATAGGTGCAAAATATATGAGGTTTCTGTATGTGTGTCTAAATATATGAAAAGATAAGATGACTGAGCCTCTCTTGGTGTGTGTAATAACTTGATGATATATGTGTATGAGTGTATATGTATATGTACATAGATGTGTGTGCTATAAGTTAAGAATGAAAAACCTGGGGACTTCCCTGGTGGCGCAGTGGTTAAGAATCTGCCTGCCAGTGCAGAGGACACGGGTTCAATCCCTGGTCCGGAAGATCCCACATGCTGCGGAACAACTAAGCCCGTGCGCCACAGCTACTGAGCCTGCGCTCTAGAGCCCGCAAGCCACAACTGCTGAACCCGTGTGCCACAACTGCTGAAGCCTGTGCGCCCTAGAGCCCGCACGCTCTAGGGCCCACGTGGTGCAACTCCTGAGCCGGCATGCTGCAACTACTGAAGCCTGTGCTCCTAGAGCACATGCTCTGCAACAAGAGAAGCCCTGCAGTGAGAAGCCCGTGCACCAGAGCAAAGAGTAGACCCCACTCCCCGCAACTAGAGAAAGCCCGTGCACAGCAATGAAGACCCAGTGCAGCCAAAAAAAAAAAAAAAAAAAAAAAGCACACAAAACAATGTATTCAAATAAAAGTGAATCTATTAAAAAATAATAAAGCTGTGTTAAAAAAAAAGAATGAAAAATCTGCTGTAGAAGCAAGAAGAGGGAGGAATTAATTTTGCTTGAAGAAGTCAGGGTAGGCTACATTAAAAACATTGCCCACAGACCTGGCCTTAGGAGAGTGCATGCGAATTACTAGTTGTGTACGTTGGTTAGTGCCAAAAAGTGTGGGGAGTGGGGAAGGGGGCAGTAGCTGGAATATTGGAAGATATAATTGAAAGGTAGGTTAGAGGCAGATTGTGAAATACAATTTGACTTCATTGTTTAAGCAATAGGCAATCACCAAAATATATTTTTGGTTCAGTCTTTTAGATCAGATTCGTGTTTTGAGAGTATCTCTAATAATATAAAATAATGTGTACTTCATGACAGAAACTGTATGATAAATGATGAATTAGTAACTTAATTATTAGGATGATCAAATTATGCCTGGTTTCCCCCTTCCTTCAATTAAAAAAAAATCTGTACTGAGGTAGTTTTATATAGTGATTGAGTTAGTATCTGATATTGAACTCCTAGTCTCCCACTTATTAGCTGTTTCTCTGACTTTGGATAAGCCTCAATCTCAGTTTAATTCATTGGTAAAACAAGCACAGTAATGCCTACCTCAGAGCACTGTTTTGAGGATTAGATTGAATGAGGTAATATACATAAAGCCCAGTACTTCACACAGAAAATTTATCTATGTAGCGATTATTATTTTGTGATACTGCTTTCGTGATAGAAGAACATTTTTGGAATGTGAGGGATTAATGGTTTGGGGAAGTGAAGCAGGAGACCTTTGGTAAGTAGATTAATTAGGAAGTAGATTAATTATTGCTTTATCCAAACAATGCTTTTAGGTGACAAGGGAATTCAGAGTAGAAGAGAAGATTTGGCAGTGGAACAGAAAATGTGATCAGTTTAATTATGGATGGGCTGACTTTGCAGTATAATGGAGAAGATGAGGGTGATATCCAGGGGGTGATGGTTGGAAATATGAAGCCTGGAGATACAGACATGGAAGCTATTATGGTCTGATTGGAGATATCTGAGTCTGGGAGGAGTGACGGAGTAGCAGCCTAAGCAGAGAGAGAGAGCCTTAAGGAAAACTAAGGTTTAAGAATTGAGAGCCTGTCAAAGAGGTTATTCCTGTTTGACTCTAGTTCACTGGTCTTTTGTCCTGTATTCTCTTTTTAAATTTATTTATTTATTTATTTACTTACTTGTTTGTTTATTTATTTATTTATTTATGGCTGCATTGGGTCTTCGTTGCTGTGTGCAGACTTTCTCTAGTTGTGGTGAGCGGGGGCTACTCTTCATTGTGGTGCACGGGCTTCTCACCACCGTGGCCTCTCCCGTTGCAGAGCACAGGCTCTAGGCACGCGGGCCTCAGCAGCCATGGGACGAGGGCTTCAGCAGTTGTGGCACGCGGGCTCTCAAGCACAGGCTCAGCAGTTGTGCTGCACGGGCCCAGTTGCTCCGCGGCATGTGGGATCCTCCCGGACCAGGGCTCGAACCCGTGTCCCCTGCATTGGCAGGTGGATTCCCAACCACTGTGCCACCAGGGAAGCCCCTGTCCTATATTCTTGAAGAAACTAGAGAAATAATGTTTTTTAAATGTACTTTTAAATATTTATTTTAATAAAATAATCCGTACTGTTATACTAAGATATTCAAATCTGTATTCTGCAGGCCTGTAAGTTTAGACTTGTTGCTTTATTCATTAATGTATACAGGATATACCCAACTTTGGTTAGCTTTCTGACTGTTGGTGCTCATTCATAACATTTTCTCCCGTTCTCTCTGAAAGGGGGAAAATGTTCATTCTTTAATCTGGGGAAGCTCTCTGATGTTGGCAGGTTTCCTCCTCCTCAAGTCTAGACACTTGGCCTCTATAGTAGCTTTGTATTCAGGAAAGTTCTCACCTCTGAATTGTAGACTTAGTGCAGATTTGCTGGTACTTGGCTAGTCAAGAGCCCTACAGTGATTGGTATTAGTAAACACCATGTTGTATTGCTTGCCAAGCAGCTCGCATAGTCGGTGTGTCTGGCCATAGACTTTACATGATTGCACCGTTAAAACACAGACTGTCTTATTGCCTTCTCACAGAATGTCTATGGTTTCCAATTTATTTTTTTCTGAGGGAGAGGGGAAAAAGAATCTTTTGCCCCGTCTCTGGACTGATATTTCAATTTTAGCAGCTTTGGATCTGGTGTAATAAAATATTAAAGAGACTCGGAAATTACTGTATTAGAACAGAAGTTTCAATTGCTTATTTCCCAGTTTTCAGTAAGGTTTAACTTAGGCCCTATGTGTATTTTTAGTTACCTTTTTGAGTTAAACTCTCAGAAACTATCTTGCTTAGGTTAAAGATTTAGTTGTTAATTGTCCCGCCTCGTCCTACTTCATGTGTCAAAATCTACACATGGGATTTTAATTTGGAAATCCAGAGTAATAGGAAGTTAATTCCACAGGGTCACGTCTAATTTTTCATTTTAATTTACTCAATCCCTTCTTTATCTATCCTTCTTCCTTTCTTTCTTTATATTTTTGGCTGCGTTGGGTTTTCGTTGCTGCGCGCGGGCTTTCTCTGGTTGCGGCGAGCGGGGCTACTCTTCGTTGCTGTGAGCGGGCTTCTCATTGTGGTGGCTTCTCTTGTTGCGGAGCGCGGGCTCTAGGTGTGCGGGCTTCAGTAGTTGTGGCACGCGGGCTCAGTAGTTGTGGTTCACAGGCTCTAGAGCGCAGGCTCAGTAGTTGTGGTGCACCGGCTTAGTTGCTCCACGGCATGTGGTATCTTCCCGGGCCAGGGCTCAAACCCGTGTCCCCTGCATTGGCAGGAGGATTCTTAACCACTGCGCCACCAGGGAAGCCCCCTTTCTTTATCTTTAGACTACTAACCGAAAATAACTTGGGTTGCCTTTAGTTTTAATAGAGAACTTTTATTAGGATTTTATGGTGCTGTATCTTTTTGGTCCTGGAGGTGTGTGTGGCAGCGTGTGTGGGGTGGGGGGCTGACCTTGTCTTCTTGATCTGTAGGGACTTAGAAAGATAGTTTGTATTGGTGTTGTTTTCAGGAAGCACAGTGGCAGAATACTGAAGTGCAAGTTTGTAGACTTTAAAGAAGTGTAAAGTGGGCTATGAAGTTACAATGTTAAATTAGTTTCCGGTCTGCCCATGTTGTTTCCAAAGTTCACTTTACATTTTAAAAGCCCTTACTGATTTTTAAAGCAAATATAGAGAATTGCATGAAAACACAGATCATCTGAGGGACATTTGAACTCGCAGAAATAATGAATGTAGAAGGAAGAGTGCTGCTGGCTAGGCGTTATAGGCTAGAAACCTGCATTTAAAGTTTAAACGGCTTGGGTAAGATGACTTATTTTCCTGGTTTATCCTTATATTTTTTACCCCTGCGTCCCTTTGCCATTATCGCCCACAACATAGAAGAATATTCTTTTGTTTATTGTAGTTTTATTTGGAAAAGAGACTAGAGTGTGGCTTGTATAGGGGCAAGAGGGAGAATTGAGGTCTTTTCAACATTAGGCATTTCTGTCTAGGGACACGGCACGTGTCCTCATTTAGGTCCTTTAATAACGTTTTCTAGCTTTCTCCATAAAATTCTCACGCATTTTTGTAACGCTTTTTCCAAGGCTTGTGATAGTTTGTGGCTATTGTGAATGTGTTCTTTTAAAACATATTATCATCATCACATCTTCTTATAAATTAATGTTGGTATATTAGAAAGTTACTGAATTTTTATATGCTGGGATCTCATAATTTATTTTGTACATAGGTTTTACTTATCCCTTCAGTGCTTCAGTTTCATCATCTGTGAAACAAAGGGCTTGGGTTAGAATAAGATATTTCTAGTGTTAACATTACATGGTTCTGTGTTGAGGTAATGTCCTTTACATACTTCAAGAGGTGAGTGGGAGTTGTACCACCCAACTACAGGTGAGTTCTGTGAATACAGCCAAACCTAGCTTTTGTTCATATGTGTTTGTGTGTGTTTAACACACTCAGTTCTCTGTATAATGATTCTTGAACATCTTGAGGTAAAGAGTGAATACTTAACATTTAAAAAATAACTCACAAAAGTACAGTTTCTTATTCTGGTTGAAATGGTTTACTATTATCTTTTCACCCTGCATTTTAGTTTGTTGCTGTGTTAGATTTACTGCGTATTTTCCCTCCTAAAAATAGATGGTCTTTAAGTCACAGTTTTTATAAATATTTGCATCTCAAGTCAAATTTTTTCCTACAACATGGGTTTCATTTGGTGAGTTTCACTGGAGCAGGTTATGTTAAGGGAGTTTTATTCACTTCCATACCTCTGTCCCAAGTATCCTGTGTGCCAATGTCAGAAGATTCCACTGGGAGTGTGGGTAGTATTCTTGGAGAATTATTTTAATATTTATTTCTGCTGGGTGGAGGGAAGCAGATGCTGTACTTGTTATCTCTGACAATTCAATCCTAACCCCCAAGTATCCCTCAACAACATGCCATCTTTTTTATCTTTTATAAAAACATAGGTTATATAAGTTATCTAGATGTTGGTCAGGAATTTGCTTGAACAAACTGAAATGGCTAAATGAACTTTCACCCTAATTTGAATAGGGGTCCAGAAAATGAATTCAGGGCAAAGGTTGGCAGAGGTCATATTGGGGTGGCCTTGAGCTAGTACCAATATGTATGTATGTATGTATTTACATTGTGGTAAAATTAACACTAACATAAAACTTGTCATTTTACCTGTTTTTCAGTATACAGTTAAGTAGTGTTAAGTACATTCACACTGTTGTGCAACCAAACTCCAAAACTTTTTTCATCTTGCAAAACCGAAACTCTATGCCCATGAAAGAATTCCCCATTTCCCCTTCCCCCCAGCCCCTGGCAACCACCATTCTACTTTCTGTTTCTATGAGTTTGAACCAGTAGTTGTTTTATGAGAACTTGACCTCCTTTTTGTCAGCTAAATGGATTTTGAGGATGAAGAAGAGAGTAATCGATTACTGTAAAACCAGTAGCCATTCTCCATAATCACATGAGTGTTGGCAGTTGCCAAGCCTGAAATTGGAGCAACAGCCAGTCTTCAGTAACGTGGAGTTTGGAAATTCCAATTCCTTTTGTTGAGGAAGAGGAAGAGGATGATAGTTAGTGACTAACAGTTACTGGGCACTTATTACTTGCCTGAGGTTGGAGGAAAGACCTGCTTCTTCTAGAATGAAAAAGAAAAGGCAAATTTGGGTGCATGAAGATATCTAGAGACATGAAATTGAGGAAATTCTTCATGTCTGTTTTCTCTATCAAGCACAAGAGTGGGTCATTTGTTGAAAGTTAGGGATTTGAGCTTGGCTAGAGGGCTCGAAGAAAGTGACAGAAGTTTGGAATTGCTAGGAAACAGGGTAGGGACCCAGTCAGGAATAAGTAGAATAATAATAATCGTGTTGGTACTAATAACAACAATAAGAACAGCCAGTATTTATGAGTTATCTGTTCTATGCCAGCTACTGTTCTAGGTGATTTATCTTTTTTTTTTTTTTTTTTTTTGCTGTATGCGGGCCTCTCACTGTTGTGGCCTCTCCCGCTGCGGAGCACAGGCTCCGGACGCACAGGCTCAGCGGCCACGGCTCACGGGCCCAGCCGCTCCGCGGCACATGGGATCCTCCCAGCCCGGGGCACGAACCCGTATCCCCTGCATCGGCAGGCGGACTCTCAACCACTGCGCCACCAAGGAGGCCCTAGGTGATTTATCTTTTAACCTTTATAGCGACTTTATTAAAGTAGTTGTTCTACAGATAAGAAACTAAGTGGTAGAGTTGGGATTCCAATTTCATTCTCTTGCCTCAAGCCCAGGCTCTTTTCTTCTTTCTGCACCGTTAATGACATTGGGATTCTCTACTTGATATCAAAAGCCAGAAGTTTAGAGTGTAACAAAAAAATTGTTCTTCAGAAAAAGGTGGAAGAGTGGACTGAAAAAAAATGTATATATCCAAAATATAACAAATATATTGATGCCTTTTCCCCCCAACCAGACTGATTGATGCCCTTGATGGGTTGCTTCACTAACTGAAGTGAGCTACCACAGCCCTGTAGAAACCCAGACCTGGTTATGTGACTTAACAGTTAGAGGTATCTGAAATTATAAACTCATTTCCTCCTTAAAGCCTGTGTGTCTACAATACTGAATTGAGGTTAACGCTAGTAAGTCCTTCAGTTTCTATGCAGGAGTAAATGAGGACCTTTTTATTTGTAGTTATACTATTCATTGAATAGGCATTAGTTGCACTGATTTTTCTGGGTGTGTTAACGGACAGCATTACAAAGTATAATTTTTTTAAACAATAACATCTTTATGCAGGTACATTATTGCTCTAAATAAATGAAAAATTTGTTTAAAAGATAGCTCCTTAGAATCATATATACAAGCTTAAGTACTTGTTTTGCTTTTATTGGATGTGTATGAAGGAACTTCCAGAGATGTAGGTGAACAAATGGAGGCCAAAAGAATTCTGATGTAAAGCAAATCAAAACAGATTAAGTTATAACGAAACCTCTGCTGACTAGCATTTTAATGTCCAGATGGACAAGCAAGCTCTTATTAATTTACCAAGGGTAAACTCATCTAGTTTGATCAGCTAATTAATTTCTAGGCTGTAATTAGTTTATATGAATACCCTTATTACTCAGATGGGAAAACTCATTGCTGTGTTATGCTTTAGATTTACATTGCCTAAAACTATAGAATGTAGCTTTGCTCCCCAAATCAGTATGTCAGATTACTTATAATTCAAACTGAGCACTTACCTTTTCCAGGTTCAACCCTTTTAATCTTGGTCATATGTCATGTGCTAAATGTATCCTGTGTACTCTCTACCTTGTTAAGATGCTAACTCTTTGATTTTAATATAAGGAAAAGAACTATCAATAAAGTACGACATGAAATACAGTATAGATGGATTTTATCAACTTGGTAAACACAAACTACTATACAATAGGGCTTTGTTGCAGACTCTTTTTATAAGTGGAAAACTCTTCCAAAAGACATTTTTGAAGTTTTCTATGAAGAAAGATTGCTAGTGAATGAAAAGAACCTTTTGTAGACCTCTACTTGGGAGTCTGGTAACTGGTACTTTGGGATTCTATACACAGAGCTCCAAGGCTGGGAGAATATCTCAGAGTAAAGCTATCTAAGTTTTGCATCCAAAGCTATTAATTTCTTCAATTATGAGAAGAAACCACAGATTGTGTAATGGCCTTGGTATTTTGTTGGTACGGAGAGGATGATCTCAGAAGACTTGTAAGCCTATGTTGGGATGTGTGTGACATGTGCCTTTTCTCCGATTTTTTTAAATTTCAACAGTTGTAGACACATTTTTGAAACCGTAGATATCCTAAGTTAGCAAATCTGAATCAGTGCACAAAGCGACCATTTTTGCCAGTACCAAATGCATACTTTGCTGAGTTTTCTAATCTGGGCTCCAGAGTTTATACATAGCAAATTCTAACATCTGCCAAGTTCTGTTATGACCCAGAGGGGAGTAGCGCAAAGTGGGATGAAGAATCTGGAAAAGCAAGCTGCCTGTAGGGTAAATTGCATTTTGGAATTTGCTTCCATGTGGATTTTCTCCTCATGGACCACTGTGATGTTTAGCAGGCTGAGCTGGAAAGGTCATATTGTACAAGATGAAGAACAATAAATGGTCTGTTCAGTGACTTAGTCTTAAGCCTCCTGCAGTGCCGACTAACGGCTGTAATAGCCATTTTTCCTCTGGGATAGAAGGGTTTGGCTGTCATCTTTTGGGGAATATGGTAATTTGTAGCCATTGCTTTCAGCATGGTGGGGAGATCGGACGCGCAAAGGCTTTATTCCAGTAGCTTATAGCTCCTTTTTTTCATGAACTGCTGTTTCTTTAGTCTTAAGAATATGTTTCAAAAAATGCATATGAATATTAAATCCAGTTAATTCATTTTCATTTTGCCAGAGAGAACTTGAATCTTCCTCTTCCTACATGACATTGACCTCATCTTTTTTTTTTTTATTTTTTAAATTTTTACCTTAAGACATTGGCTCCAGAAATAGTTTGTTGTTTTTTCCTTTAAATCGGTACAGTTTCCTTTACCTTGGGTTGTGGTGCAGTTCTAAACCATGTTTAAAATACATACAAGGGGACTTCCCTGGTGGCTCAGTGGTTAAGAATCTGCCTGCCAATGCAGGGGACACGGGTTCGAGCCCTGGTCCGGGAAGATCCCACATGCCGCGGAGCAACTAAGCCCATGTGCCACAACTATTGAACCTGTGCTCTAGAGCCCACGAGCCACTACTGCTGAGCCCAAGTGCCACAACTACTGAAGCCTGCACTCCTGGAGCCTGTGCTCCGCAACAAGAGAAGTCACTGCAGTGAGAAGCCCACGTGCCTCAAGGAAGAGTAGCCCCTGCTCACTGCAACTAGAGAAAACCCACGCAGCAAGGAAGACCTAACACAGCCAAAAATAAACAAATAAAATAAATAAATTTAAAAAAATACGTACAAGGGCATAGAGCCTAATAGAGTTTAAAAGATGTGAAGAATCTGGGGCAGAAGTTACCGTTTCTAATAAGTTTAAGTTCCCTCTGATTTGCTTTGTGGGGAGTGTATTAATTAAGGACATTTTCCAATGCATTTCCATCCAAGTAAATATGATATTTTACGTAGCTGCCTTTTAAAAACATAGATGTATTCCTGACATTATTTATCTTTTTTTAGTAAGTGAAATAGCTTAAAATGAATGGTGAGTAATTTCTTTGACAGTAATATGGTAGATGAGATGTGCAGAGAATTCCCTCTGTTCAGAACATTTTAAAATGAAGCTGGGGAAAGGAAAAATATATGTAAAATACTGGAGCCCATGTGAGAAAAACAACTGAAGGCCTTGAAAGGACTAGAAAGCATGATTCCACCACAATGTAGAGTAAGCACTGATGGTGGTGTTTGTGCCGAGGGTTTTCTATGGGTTTAGAGCAAAAGGGAGGAGGGACAAGAGAAAAAAATAGTGTCCAAGCAGAGTGGGAAGTCATATTAGAAACTGCCCTATATAAAACTGGGATCCCAGAAAGGTGACTTCTCAGTGCATGAGTATTAGAAAAAATTCCCTGCATACAGAGACTTGCATATTAATGCCTTGGATCTGAATGGAGAAGGGGAAAAAGTCTCCCAAGAAACTGCCTAAACAGAAGCTTGCCCTCACATGTGTTTGCAGCCAGGATTTTGCACTACCTGTGAGGCCTGAAAATCTCTCAGCTGCTAACTTTGTCGTTAGTAGTCCTAGTTGGTTGTGATTCCCAGAGTCTGGGAGAATCAAATTTAAATCTCTGTGGACAGACCTCAAAAATTTTTATGGATAAAGTTGCAAGAAATGTGAGCTTGCACAAGAAGACAAGCAACTATGAATGAGTCAGGTGTAGCAGATTATATTTTCCAAAGATGGCTGCCGCAGTATTTCCCGACCCATGTGCCCTTCTAGAACCTTGCTATTCTGCTATCAAGAAGTAGAGTCTGGGGCTTCCCTGGTGGCTCAGTGGTTGAGAGTCTGCCTGCCGATGCAGGGGACACGGGTTCATGACCCGCTCCAGGAAGATCCCACATGCCGCGGAGCAGCTAGGCCCATGAGCCAAGGCCACTGAGCCTGCGCGTCCGGAGCCTGTGCTCCGCAAAGGGAGAGGCCACAACAGTGAGAGGCCTGCGTACCGCAGGAAAAAAAAAAAAAAGTATCACACTGATTGAAATGTCTCATTCCACTGAACCTAGCCAGGCCTTTCTGACTGCTTTGACCAAAAGTCAGTCAACAAAATATACAACGGAAGTGATATTATGTGAATTCTGAGGCTAAGTCATAGAAATGCCACACACCTTCCTTTCTCTCTTGGGATGCTCATTCTTGGAACCCATCACCATGCTGTGAAAAAGCCCATGCAGTCCATGGAGAGACCGATGTGGAGATGAACTGAGGCCTAAGCTGCCAGCTGCCAGCCAATGCTAATTTACCAGCCTTGTGAGAAGCCTCTGGAAACTGGATCCTCCAACTTCCTGTCAAGCAGACCTAGGTGGTGCCACATGGAACAGAAACAAGCTGTCCTTTCTGAGCCCTGGGCAGATTGCAAATTTATGAGCAAAATAAGTGATTGTTGTTGTTTGAATACACAAAGTTCTGGAGAGGTTTGTTATACAGTGTTAGATAACTAAAACATCAGTGGTAATCCTTAGTCTTGTAAAAACTATAGATGTTTAAAGAAATAAAAGAGGGGATTAAAATTACGGTATGGTGAAGAGACTCAAAATTGTTGAGGAAGGTGTGAAAGAAGAGCTCAGTCTCAGCAGAACTTCTAGAAATAAAAAACAGATGACGGGGGCTTCCCTGGTGGCACAGTGATTAAGAATCTGCCTGCCAATGCAGGGGACATGGGTTCACTCCCTGGTCCGGGAAGATCCCACATGCTGTGGAACAGCGAAGCCCGTGCGCCACAACTACTGAGCCTGCGCTCTAGAGCCTGCGAGCCACAACTATTGAGCCTACGTGCCACAACTACTGAAGCCCGCATGCCTATTGCCCATGCTCCGCAACAAGAGAAGCCATCGCAATGAGAAGCCTGCGCACTGCAGCAAAGAGCAGCCTCCGCTCTCTGCAACTAGAGAAAGCCCACGTGCAGCAACAAAGACCCAACGCAGCCAAAAATCAATAAATAAATTTAAAGGAAAAAAAAGACAAAACACAATGGAAAGATGATATAGATTGGATAGAATTCAAGAGTGAAGTGGAAGATAGATCTGAAGAAAATTTCTGAAATTTAGTACAGAGAAAGAAGAGATGGGACATATGAGGTTTAGTGGCACAGAGAATAAGATACCACATATGTCTGATTTAGCAGTTATCAAACTTTTTGATAATTAGGACTTCTTACGCTCTTAAAAATTATTGAGAACCCAAAATTGCTTTCTTTCCCCACAAATCGGATTTTTTCTCTGAATCTTAAACATATTCTTGGATTGATGGCTCATTTCCACCAGCCCGTTCAACTTTAGCATTTGTCTCATCCCCAGTGGCTTTTCCAGAACTACCACCTTCACCA
This sequence comes from Mesoplodon mirus, assembly GCF_964341445.2. Classification (NCBI taxonomy): domain Eukaryota; kingdom Metazoa; phylum Chordata; class Mammalia; order Artiodactyla; family Ziphiidae; genus Mesoplodon; species Mesoplodon mirus. Next base: position 125,589,978 of record NC_138983.1, on the reverse strand, counting down.
TGAAGCTCAAACTTAGTCCCAGTTCATACTTAGACTTCTTCAGCCTTTTTACTTTTCTCACAAAGACATCATGGAGTGGATAAATAGATTGGCAAGCCTTTTCTGTCTTTTCCAATGCTGTCTGGAATCAATTTATTGACCACTTTTTCCAAGTCATTTGTCTGCACCTCTCAGGTCATGATTACTACCATCGTCTTCCAAGTTTGGTGGACCTGTTGATGCTCAGTGTAAGAGGTCTTCTGCATCAGAGTGTTGTGTTTTTAAATAAAACCAACACAGAATCGACGAAGCAAGTAACCACTGGTAGTGTTGACATCAACATGAGCTTCAATCATGGTCTGCCATTTTGACCACGGAGCACATTTTGTCATGGCTAAGATCCATTCCATGGAAGTTAGTCAGGCAGTTTTTGCCTTGAACATCCTCAGTAATTAGCTTGACTTTTCAAAATGCGACTTCAGCCTTCTGCAGATCAGCAAGGCTCACTTCAAAAATACTACCCTTGGGCTTCCCTGGTGGCGCAGTGGTTGAGAGTCCACCTTCTGTTGCAGGGGATGCGGGTTCGTGCCCCGGTCCGGGAGGATCCTACATGCCACGGAGCGGCTGGGCCCGTGAGCCATGGCCGCTGGGCCTGCACGTCCGGAGCCTGTGCTCCGCAACGGGAGAGGCCACAACAGTGAGAGGCCCGTGTACCGCAAAAATAAATAAATAAATAAACAAAATACTACCCTTGAAGCCATCAAAAGTGATTTTCATTCCTTGAGTTCTTGTAACTAGTGGTTTTCCAATATTTCTTAGAGTCAGCATACTGGTGCTTTTATGTCATACCAAGTTTTCTTAGGAAATGCATCAACCACTTTCTTCTTGACTCCCATTTTGCTGCCTTTTGTAAGACGCTTGTTCTTTTTTTTTTTTTACAGTAGGAAAAAATCACTTATAATATGCTTTTATCACCTTCAAATAGTCTAGGTAATTTGCGCTAGACTAAAAGTGAGGCCTCCTAGAAGGGCGCTTGTTCTTGGCGACCGCCATGGTGCTGCTCATAGAGCCAAAAGGGCCAAGTTGCTTTTTCGTATGTGGGTTACACTTATAATTTGGAGACGTTTCTGCATATCTGTTATAGTTCAATAAAAAATTTACTTAAAAAAAGACACCATAAAGAGAGTGAAAAAATAAGCCACAACTTGAGTGAAGATGTACTGACAAAGTTCATCTAGAATATAAAAGAACTTTTCAAATTAAAAAAAAAAGAAATTAGGAAAGTCGTGAACAAGTTTATTTCACAGAGGCAGAAATAAATGGTCTGTGAACATATGAAAAGATCCTCAACCTTTTCAGTAATCAAGGAAATGCAAATTAAAACAGTGAGGAACTCTTTGCTCCCCACCACTCACCAGACTGGGAAAAATGAGAAATAACAGGTGTTGGTGATGATATGGAACAGTGGGAACAGTCCCACTGTTGGATATGACCATTTTGGAAAACAATTTGGCTTTACTTATTGGTTCCTAAATATATACCCTAGTGAAACTTTTGTATTCATGGCCCTGGAGACAAGTATAAGAATATTTAAAATACTGTTCATAATAGCTAAAAATGCAAACAACCTAAATGTCCAGCAACTGTAAAGCAATAATAATAAAGATGGTATATTTGTAAAAGGATGACTATTTAGCATAAATATTGTGAATTAGGTACCACTGCATGCATCTTCATGGAGGAATATTACAAATACATTATAAGGATCAAAAAAGGCAGTTAATTTTTAAAAAAAGGCAGTTAACAATGATCAGTCTGATTCTCTTGATATAAAATTTAAAAACCGGCAAATCTAAATAATATGTTGTTTGGTGATACATATAGGGTAAAATTGTAAAGAAAAGCAAAGGAACGATAATATAAATTTTAGGATAGTGATTGTCTTGGGATAGGGACTAGAATAGAAAAGCACATAAGGAACTGTGGTTTGTATGTGACGTATTTCACAATAAAAATTTCTATGAGCATATTGTTAAAAAGAACCCCAGAGTGATTCTTTTTCTAAGGAAAGATTTGGTAATGCAAAATACTAGTTCTTAATTAATCTTTTGGTAGGTGTTCTTACATATAAAATCCTCCGGTAAATATATTTTGAATTTATTTTTCACGGTTTCTTCATGTCAACCTTGCTAAGTAGGGAGCATGACTAGGAAAAAGATGAAACAAGGAGGATTTATCCACAAGTTCAAGTTCAGGGGTTGTAGCCTTAGAATGAGAAATTAGACCTCTTATCCTACCTGTCTTAAAGTTGACTTACTATTTTTAAAAACAAAAGACTGTTCTTAGTTTATGTTTTTGGTAAGCAGCAGAGGCACTCTTTTGCCTCTACCCCTAGCCTGAGTCTGCTGTTTTTAAAAATCTCCATGCATTGACATCTCTTCCTTTTCTGAAGGAATGCTAAAGCCAATAATTACACACAGACCTGACCTACTTTGGAGGAACCAGAGGACAAAGAAACCCTCACTTTTCTTTATCCTTTTTTGGTTAAAAAGCAGAGATTTGGGGAGGTGAGGGCCAGAACTTCCTATATCTATCCTTCTTTGAAGAGTCTAACACAGTTTGTCCCTGTTTCATATATTAGAAGTTTTCCCGTGTGTGTTGTCTGTAGACTAATGGACTTAATGCTAATGAATCCTTTGCATATCTGCTGATCTAGAAGTGTTTGGCCCTTTCCCAAGAAAATAGGAGGAAAGAATTTATTGATTTTTTAAAAAATTGTCTTATTTTATGTATTTGATTTTGTAAGCACCTCAGTCCTTTCTTTTTTAAAAGAAGTAGTTAGGATCTAACATACACACTTACGTTAATGAATGAATTAATTGGAATAAAAATTTGGAGTAGTCATCCCCTTTAGTAATTGTTGTGGTTGCCTAGTAACTGTTACTCCAGTTCTTTCTTAGTTCTATTTCTCTGTTGTTATTTTGCTAAGTTGGTAGGTTATTTTCATCTCAATTTTTAATATTTGCTTTATCAATTGACCTTTTAAAAAATAATTTTAAAAGTTCCCCCTAAATCACAAGCAGAAATCTTTTTGGTTTGGTTCATTAATAGTTGCTATTAATAATTAATAGTTGCTAAATAATTATAAACAGTTGCTCTGGGTTCTGGGTCCTAGGTCCTGTGTTGGGTGCTTGAGACTTTACAAAACCCATTGTTTTGTGTAATTAACATCAACCTTGAGAGAGTAAGGTGAATATCAACATCTAGAATATCAAGAACTAGGAGACAAGGCAGTATATGTAAGGACAGATCAGTGGAATAGGTTCAGGAGTCCAGAAGTAAAAGCCAAATGTGGCCATTCGACTTTTGACAGAGTGCCAAGACAATTAAATGGAGAAAGAATAGTTTTTTCAACAAATGATGGTGGGACAACTGGATATCCACATGCAAAAGAGTGAAGTTGGACACCTGCTTTACACCATACACAAAAATTAGCTGAAAATGGATCATAGATATAAATGTAAGAGCTAAAACTGTAAAACCCTGAGAAGAAAACATGGGAGTAAATCTTTGTGATCTGGAGTTAGGCAGTGGTTTCTTAGGTATGACACCAAAAGCACAAGGGACAAAAGAAAAAACAGATTAAATTGAACCACATCAAAATTAGAAACTTTTGTGCTGTACACAATACCATCAAAAAAGTGAAAGACAAATCACAGAATGAAGAGAAAGTATTTGCAAATCATATATCTGATAAGGGATTTGTATTGAGAATATATAAAGAACTCTTACAACTCAATAATAAAAAGACAACCTAATTAAAAAATGAACAGAGAGGGTATACAGCTGGCCGATAAACACATAAAAAGATGCTCAACATTATTAGTCATTAGGAAAATGAGAATTAAAACCACAATGAAATATCACTTCATACCCATCAGGATGGCTATAATTAAAAAAAGATGGACAATAACAAGTATTGGTGAGAAATTAGAACCTTCTCCTGCATTACTGATAGGAATGTAAAATAATGTAGCCTCTTTGTCATTTCCTAACTAGAAGAAGGATAGTGCCATTTATAGAAATTGGGAAATGAGAAATAGGGATAATGATATTGGATTTTGTACAGTTGAATTAAAGATGTCTCTGGGACATTCAGGTGTTATGGTACCCACTGCTTAAAACTTTTTAATCATAGCTTTCAGGATAAAGTCCTCCAAATCACTTTCTTTCCTAGGGCCTATGAGGCCCTCCTGAGTCTGGTCTTCCTTCTCTACTCTGTTCTAAGCACACTCGTTTTCTTTCAGTCTTTGTTTGCCATGCTACCTCTATTTTGGGACCTTTGAACATTCCTCCCCCCAGTTAACGCCTGTTCATCTATCAGAGCTCAGTTAAGTATCGCTTCCTCATGGGAGTCACTGCCGACTCCCCAGTCCAGGTAGGAGCAGCACACATTTTTATTTCATGGTTTCTGTGGGTCAGGAGACCCTCTGCTCAGGGTCTCATAAAGCTGTAATCAAGGTGTTGGGTGGGTTGCATTCTTATCTGGAGGCCCCAGTGGGGAAGAACCCACTCCAAAGACCATTCAGGCTACTGGTAGAGTTTATTTTTTTGTGGCTTTATGACTGACTTTTTGCTGGCTGTTGGCTGGAGGCTGCCCGCAGGTTCTAGAGAGGTGGCCTACAGTTCTTTGAGACCATTTACAGTTCCTTTTCTTGGGAGCTTCTCAAACATGGCCACTTGCTTCATCAGGACTTCCAGCTTGATGGAGGGGAGAGAAGAGATTACACAAAATCGTGAATGAATGTATGGTGTGTGCAATCACTGGAGGTTAGTCACCTTAGGGTCTGTCTGCTACATCTTATGACTTCTGTAGAGAATATTTAATTTTGAGTAGGTCTGCACCCAGTGAGTCTTTTTTTTTTTTTTTTTTTTCCGGTATGCGGGCCTCTCACTGTTGTGGCCTCTCCTGTTGCGGAGCACAGGCTCTGGACGCGCAGGCTCCAGATGTGCAGGCTCAGCGGCCATGGCTCACGGGCCTAGCCGCTCCGCGGCATCTGGGATCTTCCCAGACTGGGTCACGAACCCGTGTCCCCTGCGTCGGCAGGTGGACTCTCAACCACTGCACCACCAGGGAAGCCCCAGTGAGTCTGTTTTGATGAAAGCTAGTCACAGAGTACATCCCAAATATCAGCTTAACCTGGTGGAGCTGGTTGTAGTGAAAAGAACAAACCTTGTAATAATTGGCATTATGTTAAATGAAGGAAGGTAGAGGTGTTCGTGAGCATACCAGCAGAAGATGAAGAAAGAAGTTGGAGGAGAGGTGAAGTACTGTGATGTATTTTCCCGGTTTCAAAATTTTGCTGACTTCTGATTCTGTTATTCATTCCTTTGTTAGTCAGTTTACTATGTTTATATTTAAGAACTCCTTATCATAAAATCTAGTTTTGAGAGGCAGCAAAACATGTGTGTAGTTAAGGGTTCAGGTTCTAGAGCTCAGCTGCTTGGGTTCAAATTCTGCCTCTGCTATTTAGTACCATATAGCCTGGGCAAATTACTTGGTTGGTTTGTGCGTCAGTTTTAAATGGGAATGATAGTAGTACCTACTTCACAGGGTTGTTGTGAAGACTGAGTTAATGCCTATAATTATTGTTATTTTTTTCAAGTGTGACAACTGTTCCATAGTTATGTTTTAAGAGAGTGAATCCTTTTAGAGGTACATACTGAAATATTTACAAATGAAATGATATGGCAGTTGGGATTTTGGAGGAAATTGGTAGAGGTATAGATGAAACAAGATCGACCATGAGTTAATAATTGTTGAAGCTGATTGATGATTTAATTGTATTACTGTCTACTTTTATATATATTTGAATTTTTTTATAATAAAAAGTAAAAAGTAACTGCCTTGGCACATATTAAGTGCTTAATAAATTTAAAGCTATTTTTATTATGTTTAATATGTTGGGATTAACTTGTCTAAAACACAAAGAAAAAATATAAAACAAACTTGACACTTCAATTTTCTCATTTGTAAGATTCTTTTTATAGATGGAAACTATCAAATTTCGATAAGATTCTTAGACTTGGATTTTTGGTTTCTATATTGACATCTTCCTAATTTGGTTATAATTTATGGCTTAATTAGTTTGATTTAATTGTGGCCTGCATCACATTCCATTTAATTTAGACTACCACTGTTTGTTCTGTAAGTGGAATGGAAGTTAATAATATTATTGATTATCAGTGTTCTTAGTCTTAGTGGTAGGAGATATTGATTTTACCAATAGAGAAAATATTAGCAGCAAAAATGCCAAGGCTTTCGAGGTAGACAGTGGTGTTATGCTTCAACATATTTAATTGCTGTTTAAGTAAGAAAGGTAATACTTAATAGCTTACTCACTGAGGTTATCTCAAATGTGTTAAATACATCTTTCTGCTTAAATATCATCCTATATTATATAGCACTATAAAACTAGATGGCTTAAATATTTTAGTTGTTCAAGATTGAGAACTGTTTAGTGATTCTGATTCATTTTATCTGAATGAACCTTGGAACTTAAAAAAATAAAATAAAAATGTAAAAGAAGCAACACCAAAGTCTCTCAGAGTTCTGCTTAGGAATTGGCATGGTGAGACCTTGTCTTGATAACTCTGCTTGCAAGTCACTTACGGTCACACCTTTTATTTAGTAGATAAGGACCTTGAGGACTATAGAGGTAAGGTGATATGCCCAAGGTCACAAATGTTTCTAGATCTCACCTCTTACTCCAGTTCTCTTTTTGCTGTCCCAGTGATTTCTGAATTGTTCTCCAGAGCCCTAGGGTTCTGAAAATTTTTGTCTGTCTCTGAACCTCTTACCCAGAGTTAACCAGAGCAGGTGCTTCTCCCACTACTCATCTTACGTATTGGAGCTTCTATGAGATTTTGTTCAGAGGGAGAAAGATTCTGCTACGGTATGTGTTAGTTCTTATGTCTTTCCCACCAGGACTCTTTATTCTGTGCCATCTTCTACTCAGAAAAGTACATTTGATTTATTGGAATTTTCTTTGACTTTGTTTCAAAGATTGCCAGTATGATCTCTAAAGAAATCTGTGACCCAGAGATCTCAGGAAAATTCAAAAGGACCTTTAAACAGGGAGGGATAGGGCTTCCCTGGTGGCATAGTGGTTAAAAATCTGCCTGCCAATGCAGGAGACATGGGTTCGATCCCTGGCCCAGGAAGATCCCACACGCCGTGGAGCAACTAAGCCCATGTGCCACAACTACTGAGCCTGCGCTCTAGAGCCCGTGAGCCACAGTTACTGAGCCCATGTGCCACAGCTACTGAAGCCTGAGTGCATAGAGCCTGTGCTCCACAACAAGAGAAGCCACTGCAGTGAGAAGCCCGTGCAACACAGTGAGGAGTAGCCCCCGCTCACTGCAACTAGAGAAAGCCCGCGCAGCAAAGACCCAATGCAGCCAAAAATAAAATGAATAAAAATAAAATAAATTAGTTTAAAAAATAGGGAGGGATAATTACTTTTAGAGTGAAGTTATTATCAATTAACATTTTATTTTCTTTTCCCCCGCTCTCTATTCTCCCTTCATTTCTCATCTCATAAATCTCATTCCTTGTTATTTTTTTGGATGATGTTTCTCATGGTCTGTTACTTTTCTAAAAAGATATTTATGCAAATATGTCTGTCTTAAATGAAACTATTTCTGATGTCTGGAGGTTCTTTTGGGTCCCTTTGGCAGTGAATTAGGAGTCATATCCATTTGCTTAAAAACAGTATCGTCATAAGATCAAAGAGGGCCCAGTAGACAGTGTAATAAATAGGTTAGTTTTTGCTTAAATTGTGGATGCTTTTACTGATTTTTTTAAAAACCATCACTGTTATTAACTATACTTAATATTTTAGTGAATTAATACATAATTATGGTCACTTATTTAAAAGTAAAATCCTTGCTGGTACTTCTAGTAGCTTTTTAGAATTCTAGACTTGTACTGTCCTGTCCATTTAGGACTGTTATAGAAAGTCGGAATTCAGGATGCATGTGATCCTTTTACAGGAAAGGACGAACCATCTTATTAAATGTTAACTGTGATATGAAGTACATACTCCATGTAGTTGTGTTTTTACATTTAATGTGGGTACAATAATGTTAACATACATGTGTGATATGTATCGGGTTGGCCAAAATGTTCATTCAGTTTTAAGTAAAAATAAAAGTCATTTTCACCAAGAACTGTATTGAACAATGTATTCACTAACCAAACAAACTTTTTGGCCAATCTAATAGCAATAATCCATATAATAATCAGCTATATTTTGCTGAAACCGTTTTTCAAATTTTTTTCTATGGCAGTGTTGTTTATCAACATTCCTCCTCCTGCCTTTAAAATAAATATCAGAAATTTGAGAATTAATTAATGTTGCAGTTAGACTATCCAGGCGAGTGATTTAAGTCACTTAAACTTCACTGTTCAGCACATGAGACACAGACATTCATTATGGAAATAAAATCTGTTTGGTTTGAAAATGTGATGACTACTTAATAAAAGGAACTCATTGAAGTCGGAATAAATGCAAAAAGCCACCACACAAAAATATTCCCATTTTGGTGGAATCCCAAGGGGGCATTTCCTGCCAGCACTTATGGTTTGCAGCTGGGATTAGGAAAGCCCCTCAGAAGGTACTTGGTGCAGTGTTCCTGATTGGTACAGGGAAGCTGGCCCTAACCCTGGGCTGCTGCAGGGAAGACAGACAGCCCAGTGTTATAACCATTCAGACTAGAAATGCCTGGCTTGACAAAGATGTACATCTTGACAATTAGCTCACAGTACTGACATCTAAGGATGCATGACAGGTAAGAGTTTCAGAAGTAGTGAGGGTAAGATGCTTATCTGATAATGGAGATTGCTCCCTATTTTCCCCTAGTCTTCGTTACAAAATAATTGGGAGATGCAAAGAGATGAGGAATTTAGAATGGTTTTTCAACTGTTAGTGTGTTCCCTTGGTTCAATCAACCTCCTGCTACTGCAGGCTATGTTATTAGGCTTTGGGGGCATATTAATATAATTTAAAACAATTTAAAATATGAACTGTTGCTGACTTTGTTCACTGGGAACAACACTACCATTCATTGTAAGGTTAGCAAGATACTCAGTGTAATAAATCTCCATTGGGGAAGTTTAAGAAAGTTATGCCGTGCCAGTTGAGTTTAGCTCTCTTTCCAGCTGGTGATTTTAAAAAGCTTTGAGTGTTCTAGGTGCCACATCTAAATGTGCCTATCGGTACACAGACTCCTTGACAAATGCTGTTCTTGGGAAGAGCACAATCTTTCTGTGAGTCTGTGTTATTTTTACCTACGAGCTGGCACTCCAGGAAGGAGTAGCATGTACTTCATTAAGAAAATTCATCTTGAAATCCATTCAGCTTTCTGCTTCCTTCTGACCTCACAATCCAGGCCATTGCCAAGTTCTTTACTCACATGTCCAGTCTTTCTTCTCTGGCACGAAAATTTCATCTTTCATAGCTTAATTTCCTACCATAACTTTAAATTTCTCCTTGGACTAACTGCTGTTCTCTGTTTTTCTTTTATTTCAAAACATTTCTGTAACAGTTAGTATTGTTTCATTATACCATTTGCTTTGGTAGCCACTTTAAACTATTAGGACTTCCTTGTTAAACCATTTAGCTCTTACCCTTTTCCTCCCCATTTCTCTATGCTTTTCTGCCCAATCCCTCCTCTCTTCTCAAAGCTCCTGTTTGCCCTCCAATCTTCTTTGGGCCTCTCCCTCTTTCCTGCCCTTCCTTTAAATTCTTCCTTTAAAAAAGGCTTCAGGGCATCCTTTTAAATAGCTCCCTTAGAATTAAGCCGTCAGTCTCCATCTAAATCCCCCTCTTAGACTTCTGAGATTTGGTCAGTCCAAAATAAACACCTGAAAATGGAATGGGGATTGATATTTTGTAAGTAATTCTAACCTTACCTTCGTGTTTTTTATCAACTCCATCCTCTTCTCCTATCCCCCCCCATCCCTTTTTAAATATCTTTTTGTTCAGTTCATTTAAGTGGTAAACCTACAGGCCAGGAGTTGATCTAATGTTCTGTAAAGCATACAAAGTATTGTTGGCACCATGTAAATGTTAAGATAACAACAACAATAATGTCAGTTAGACTGAGGGAGTTGCCCATTGTGTTAGAGACACTCCTAGGACTTCTGTTTTCTGAGACGGTAAATGTTAACCAGATGGGAATTACTGGAACTGAGAAGTTATTTTCTTTTTTGCCTTAAAAATGTCCCTTCTATGCCTTGAATTCCAAGTCGTCACCAGAAAATTTTCATTTATTAATTAGGCGCGATATACCGTGTTCCACCTTAGAAATACTTCCAAGAATAATGCATGTTTCATGGTATATTTTGTCACTGCAGGTGAGCTCTCAATTCTCTATGCCCCAGACATTGTGCATGCATGAACTATTTTATTTTCCCTGTTCAGTACAGCCCAAACAGAAGAATAGGAAAATAAAAATCTAAAAAACCTAAAGACCTGCTAGATATTTTAAACAATAGTTGAATCTTGTTTTTTCTTTTTCTTTTATTTAAAACTATCGTTGACTCTTGAACAACACGGGGATTAATCCACATAAAACTTACAGTTGGCCCTCCACATCCCTGATTCCTCTTGAACAACACGGGGATTAATCCACATAAAACTTACAGTTGGCCCTCCACATCCCTGATTCCTCCACATCTGTGGAGTCAACCAGCCATGGGCTGTGTAGTACGGTCGTGTTTACTATCAAGAAAAATCCGTGTATAAGTGGGCCCTAGCAGTTCAAACCCACATTGTTCAGGGTCAACTGTATTTCCTTTGGGGTTCATTGAGAGCTGATTGACCATTATCGTTGGTGGTCATGTTGAACCCTCCTGTCTGAAGTTGGCTAGAATCCTAACATCTCAGTCATTCCTTAGGCTTGACAGCTGCATATTTTCCCAAAAACAGTTATGATGGTAGGTAAAATGGATGGAGTAATGGGTTCTCTCCAAATGTATGTCTTTGCCCCTTAGTACTTGATCTGAATATTTGTTGCAAACTAAAATACCAACTCCTTGATTGGTTCCAGCGCAAAGGTCAGGATCTTCCCAAGAGTATGACCAGCCTACATCCTGACCGTGGTACCTATGGTACACCTTTAATCATGGCCATTTAGTGCTTGGCAGGTTTAGCCTTATAGTCTAGCTTGTGTAGTTTGTGGTGGTTTAGGGTTGCTTTAAACCTGTTTCCTGATGACAATTCTATTTTCTAGTAAGTTTAAAAGGAAAAAGCTTTTCATCAAGGCTGATTGCAAAGACATTTAAATTCCTTTTCTAGAAGCCATCTCAACTGAGAATGAATTAATTCTTATAGAAGGAATTAAGTCCTGCAGGAAAAAAAATTTGAGTGAAGATTTTCTCAGTTTTCCCGATGGTGGTACTGAAACCATGCAACTCAGATTGGGACTTGAACCCACGGTCTTTTAATTGAGATCACACACCTGGTCTCAGGACTTAATGAAGCTCAGGTTCTTGATGTCTCGTCACAGAAAGAGTTCAGTGAGAGACAAAGTGATTGGTAAGAAGTGGATTTATTTAGTGCGAAACATTCCACAGACAGAATGTGGGCCATCTCAGAAGGTGAGAGGCCCCAAAATATGACATGATTAGTTTTTATGGGCTGGGTAATTTCATAGCCTAATGAGTGGGAGAATTATTCCAATTATTTTGAAGAAGAGGTGGAGATTTCCAGGAATTGGGCCACCAATCACTTTTTGACCTTCTATGGTTAGCCTCAGAGCTGTCATGGCTTTGGTGGGTGTGTCATTTAGCATATGCTAATGTATTACAATGAGCATATAATGAGGCTCAAGGTCCAGTGGAAGTCACATCTTCCGCCATCTTGGACTTAGTTGGTTCTAACCAATTTTTGTCATGTCCTATGGCTATGTCATTCTTTTAAAGGTTGTGTTCTGCCTCCTTCCCTCCTGTTTCAGTACCATTCTAGATACCTAGGCAAGAAGTTAATTCATTACATACAGTGATGCCTGTTGTTCTCAATGTTTGATCCAGGGACCCCAGAGTCTCCAAAACTCTTTCAGTGAGTCCCTAGGTCAAAACTGTTTTTATAAATATTCAAACATTATTTTCATTTTTCACTCTCATTCTCTCATAATTATACAGTGGAGATTTCAAAAGACCGCCTGATATTTGATGATATGATTACTCTGATGGTTGATGAAATGTGTGCATGTGTATTCTTCTGCTTTAAAATTTTCTGTTTTAATTTCTGATTGTAATTTTAATCTAATTTTTAAGTAAATATTGATAGATATTACCCATATAAACAAAACTTCGTTGAAGGTTCTCAGTAATTTTTTTTTTCTTTTTTAAATTAATTTATTTATTTTTGCTGTGTTGGGTCTTCGCTTCTGTGCGAGGGCTTTCTCTAGTTGTGGCAAGTGGGGACCACTCTTCATCGCGGTGCGCGGGCCTCTCACTGTCGCGGCCTCTCTTGTTGCGGAGCACAAGCTCCAGACGCGCAGGCTCAGTAGTTGTGGCTCACGGGCCTAGTTGCTCCGCGGCATGTGGGATCCTCCCAGACCAGGGCTCGAACCCGTGTCCCCTGCATTGGCAGGCAGATTCTCAACCACTGCGCCACCAGGGAAGCCCGGTTCTCAGTAATTTTTAAGAGAAGGAATCCCAAGACCAAAAGTTTGAGAACTGCTGAAAAACTGACTGTAAAACTTAATTCTCGGGCTTCCCTGGTGGCGCAGTGGTTGAGAGTCCGCCTGCCGATGCAGGGGACACGGGTTCATGCCCCGGTCCGGGAAGATCCCACATGACGCGGAGCGGCTGGGCCCGTGAGCCATGGCCGCTGAGCCTGCGTGTCCGGAGCCTGTGCTCCACAACGGGAGAGGCCACAACAGTGAGAGGCCCGCATACCGCAAAAAAAACAAAACAAAACACAACAACAACAAAAAAAACCTTAATTCTCTCACAGAATCCCTGTTGAGAGTAGCTGCTGGTGAGCTGCTCAAGGGCACTGCCTTAAGCCAGTCAGTTGCTCAGTAAACAGTTTTTAATGGAATTAAATTGAGTTCTTGGAATGCAACTTTTGCGACCTTATTTAAAATTCTCCCCGAGGCAGTGTTGAGCATTGAGTGCCTTGTAGCCTGCCAAGTTTCTTTGAGATGGGTGGCTGGCAATTCTCAGTATTGGGTCAAGTATTTCAGAAGTCATTTTCATGGAATACCTGCTTTAATTGGTAGCTTATTGGTATCATCTAGACCAGTGCTGTCCAATAAAATGAGGGCCACGTATACAATTTTTACTTTTTTTTTTTTTTCTTGTGGTACGCGGGCCTCTCACTGTTGTGGCCTCTCCCGTTGCAGAGCACAGGCTCTGGATGCACAGGCTCAGCGGCCATGGCTCACGGGCCTAGCCGCTCTGCGGCATGTGGGATCTTCCGGCATGTGGGATCTTCCCGGACGGGGGCACGAACCTGTGTCCCCTGCATCGGCAGGCGGACTCTCAACCACTGCGCCACCAGGGAAGCCCAATTTTTACTTTTTGAGTAGTCATATTTCAAAAAGTAAAAACAGGTGAAATTAGTTAGGTGCCCCCCCACCCCGCTTTATTGAAGTGTAATTAACAAATAGAATTGTAAGATACTTAAAGTGTTCAATGTGATGTTTTGATATGTATGCACTGTGAAAGGATTTACCCCTTGAGTTAATTAATATATCTATCACCTGACATATTTATCTTTTTTTTCTATATGGTGAGAATATTTAAGATCTACTCTCAACAAATTTCAATGATACAGCACAGTGTTATCAACTGTAGTCACCATTTTTTACGTTAGATCCTCAGACCTTATTCATTTTATAACTGAAAGTTTGTACCCATTTTCCAGTCTCTCCCTATTCTCCCCACCTCTCAGCCCCTGGCAACCACTTTTCTACTTTCTGTTTCTATGAGTTTGGCTCTTTCTTTCTTTTGTTCATTCGTTCATTTGTTCGTTCGTTCTTTCGTTTGTTCTTTCTTTTTTAGATTTTACATGTAGGTGATACTATGCGGTAATGTGATATTTGTCTTTGACTTATCTCGCTTAGCATAATGTCCTCCAAGTTCATCCACTGGTTGCAAATGACAGGATTTCCTTCTTTTTTAAGGCTCAATAATATTCAGTAGTATACGTATACTTCATTTTTTTATCCATTCATCTGTGATGGACACTTAGGTCATTTCCATACCTTGGCTATTGAATGAACATCAGAGTACAGATAATCTTTTTGAGATAATGATTTCATTTCCTTTAGTTTCCCACCCAGAAGTGAGATTGCTGGATCATATGGTAGTTTTATTTTTTAATTTCTTGAGGAAACTCCATACTGTTTTCATAGTGGCTGTACCAGTTTACATTCCCACCACCAGTGTAAAAGGGTTCCCCTTTCTCCATTTCCTTGCCAGCATTTATCTTTTGTGTTTTTGTTTTTGCGGTATGCGGGCCTCTCACTGTTGTGGCCTCTCCTGTTGCGGAGCACAGGCTCCGGACGCGCAGGCTCAGCGGCCATGGCCCACAGGCCTAGCCGCTCCACCTCATGTGGGATCTTCCCAGACCGGGGTACGAACCCATGTCGCCTGCATCGGCAGGCAGACTCTCAACCACTGCGCCACCAGGGAAGCCCTCTTTTGTGTTTTTGATAGTAGACATCCTAACAGGCAGGAGGTGGTATCTCATTGTGGTTTTGATTTGCATTTCCCTGGTGACTAGTGATGTTGAGTACCATTTCATGTACCTGTTGGCCATTTGTATGTCCTCCTTGGAAAAATGTCTGTTTAGGTCCTTTGCCCATTTTTGAATTGGTTTTTTTTTTAAACTGAGTTGTATGAATTCCTTCTATATTTTGGATACTAACCCCTTATCAGATAAGTGATTTGTAAATACTTTTCCCATTCCATAGGGTTGCCTTTTCATTGAAATTAGTTTTAATAATATATTTTATTTACCTAGTATATCCAGAATGTTATTTCTACATGTAATCAATGTACAAATTATCAGTGAGATAGTTTATATTCCCTTTTTAATATTAAGTCTTTGAAATCTGGTGTATATTTTAAGTGCACATTTCAAGTGCTCAGTAATCACGTGTGGCTGGTGCCTACTATATTAGACAGCACACTGTGTGTGATCTGACACAGTGATGAGGAGTAGAAATGCTAGTGGTCACGGGTCATATGGTTCAAGACTTACTAGGAGGTCAAGCAGTTGATAGGACTTGTTAATGATTCTGCTGTTGTTTCTTATAAAATTCTCTTCCTTCTTTTCTGCCCATCTCAATTCTGTCTCTTCTCAAGTTCTCTCTTCTTTGTGAAGTCTTTCCCTATGTCTACTTATTCTCCCCCCAAGTGAAGGTCATACTTCATCCTCTTTTCTACTTATACTGTGTACGTAGCTTTATTGATTGTATTTCCAATGTTGTATAGTTGGCTGTTTCACATATGTTTTCCTCTACTAGATTGTGAGCTCATTGAAGTGAAGGCTGTGTCTGGTTAATCTCTGAAGCTCAAGCTACACCCACCTCATTTTATCACATTCCGTCATTAGGCAGGGCTTAACTCTGAACTGAGCGGAAATTTGTCTACCTGTGCCTTTCTCCCATTAGTCCTCATTCTACATCTGAAACAGTTCCAAACAAAGTTATTGTTATGTTGGTCATTCATACATTCGAACCGTCTACCACGTATAGTTGCATACTGTCTTTATATCCTTGGGCTAAACTTTTTAGTATTGACATTTTTGCTTCCCTGTTTTTTCTTTTTCCTTTTTTTCTCAATTAGTATAAATTTTATTTTCTTCCCCCAGTGTATAGAATCATAGAATTTTAAGAATTGAAAGGGGCTAGAATTTGCCTAGTCCTGGTCCTTCATCCAACTAGTATTCATTGATTACATACTGATTGAGTAATTGAAACTGAGATATAGAGATATTCGGGGGCAACCCAATATTTTGAGAATTTCACTGAGAATAATGGAGAAGTTAAGATTTAGTAATTTTAAAAAGTCTTTCGTGGGCCTCCCTGGTGGCGCAGTGGTTGAGAGTCCGCCTGCCGATGCAGGGGATACGGGTTCGTGCCCCGGTCTGGGAGGATCCCATATGCCGCGGAGCGGCTGGGCCCGTGAGCCATGGCTGCTGGGCCTGCGCATCCGGAGCCTGTGCTCCGCAACGGGAGAGGCCACAACAGTGAGAGGCCCGCATACAGCAAAAAGGAAAAAAAAAAAAAAAAAAAAAAAGTCTTTCGTCGTTCATTCTGTTTTTAAATATGTGTGCTGCTGAGTATCTTAAGAATTATGAGCAAAGTAGAAAACTGTTTTATGCTGAAGCAGTGTATATACAGCACAGAAAGATCTCCAGATTTTTGTAGGGTTGTCATTAAGAATTTGACTCCAAAGCCGAGATACCTGGGCTTCAATCTTGGCTCTACCACATACTAGCTATAAATTACTTAATCTTGGGTAATTAATCTCTTTGTGTCTCAGTTTCCATATTTGTAAACTAAGGTTGATAATGATATGGAGTGTTGTAAGGTTTAAATGAGTTAGTACTTGCAAAGCGCTAAGGATTATGCCTGGCATACAGTTAGTGTTCAGTATACAGTGACTGCTGCTGATGCCACCGCCACCATTGCCACCGCTACTACTACCGTTACTGAGTTACAGAAGCACCTGGTGAGGTGTGGGATGCACCTGTGGAATTTCTGGTCCGCCCTTACTAAGTCATCACTTACTCATGATATAAGCTTCTTGTCTTAATAAGAGGCCCTACATACAATTCTCTGCACCCAGCATGATTTGCCTAAAATGTAACCACATCTGCAGAGTAATGAAGTATTTTGTCCTGGGGTTTTACTGTAGCAGCAACTTAAGAAATGGCAGAAGACCCATTAGCTTTAGGAGTCTGTTCCTTTGTGACCAACTTGCTAGGAATCCATTTCCTGTCTTCCTCCCTCCCTCCCTCCCTTCCTTCCTTCCTTTCTTTCTTTCTTCATTGAGTCTTTGTTGCTGTGTGCAGGCTTTCTCTAGTTGCGGCGAGCGGGGGCTACTCTTCCTTGTGGTGCGTTGGCTTCTCATTGCGGTGACTTCTCTTGTTTCAGAGCACGGGCTCTAGGCGTGCGGGCTTCAGTAGTTGTGGCACGTGGGCTCAGTAGTTGTGGCTTGCAGGCTCTAGAGCGCAGGCTCAGTAGTTGTGGCGCACGGGCTTAGTTGCTATGTGGCATGTGGGATCTTCCCGGACCAGGGCTCAAACCTGTGTCCCCTGCATTGGCAGGCGGATTCTTAACCACTGTGCCACCAGGGAAGTCCATTTTCTGTCCTTTTTTTTTTTTGCGGTATGCGGGCTTCTCACCGTTGTGACCTCTCCCGTTGCAGAGCACAGGCTCCAGACGCGCAGGCTCAGCAGCCATGGCTCACGGGCCCAGCCGCTCTGTGGCACGTGGGATCTTCCCGGACCGGGGCACGAACCCGTGCCCCCTGCATCGGCAGGTGGACTCTCAACCACTGTGCCAACAGGGAAGCCCTCTGTCTTTTTAAAAAGAGTAAATTTATTTTCTTCATTGGCATTCTGTAAACAAAATACTGGCAGTTTGTATTTTGTGAAATACGTTTTAAGGTGGATTTAATTTTCCTTAGTAAACTCCTTTTAATAATGCATCAGAGGGCTTCCCTGGTGGCTCAGTGGTTAAGAATCTGCCTGCCAATGCAGGGGACATGGGTTTGAGCCCTGGTCCAGGAAGATCCCATATGCCGCAGAGCAGCTAAGCCTGTGTGCCACAACTACTGAGCCCGCGTGCCTAGAGTCCATGCTCTGCAACAAGAGAAGCCACCGCAGCGAAGAGTAGGCCCCGCTCGCCACAGCTAGATAAAGCCCGTGTGCAGCAAGGAAGATGCAACACAGCCAAAAATAAATAAATAAATTTATTTTAAAAAATAAATAATGCATCAGAGTAAATTTTCTTTCTCTGTTGTCAGGTTGCTATCAAGATCATAGATAAGACCCAGCTGGATGAAGAAAACTTGAAGAAGATTTTCCGAGAAGTTCAAATTATGAAGATGCTTTGCCACCCCCATATTATCAGGCTTTACCAGGTAGGATCACTAGTGGTATAGCGTATGGCAACAAAGAACCCAGAATGGTCACTTGTGTCTGTGGTTACTTTTGAAGGGAAGGTGGGTGGATGAACATCTGCAACTTTTTTTTGCTTCTATGTTCGTATATTCATCCTACTATTTATCCTACCCTATTATCCCCCAACTCAGTACTTCTGTTTCCCTTGGGTATTTACTAGTAAGGTGTAACTTACCTAAATAGGCCTTTATAATTTGTTCTTTAAAACTTGGATGCCATTCTTAGAGTTACACGAAAAGATTATTTACAAGATGATGAGAACTTACTTATTTAGGTCAGAATCTTAAACAGAATGGGAAACCCAAAAGGAACAGAATTTTGAGGGGTGAAAATAATATTCATTTTTATAATATTATTTAAATACTAATTTCTGTGATCATGTTATGAATTATGATGGCAAAGGATATTTTTTTTTTTTTTTTTTTTTTTTTTTTTGCTGTACGCGGGCCTCTCACTGCTGTGGCCTCTCCCGTTGCGGAGCACAGGCTCCGGACACACAGGCTCCGCGGCCATGGCTCGCGGGCCCAGCCGCTCCGCGGCACGTGGGATCTTCCGGGATCGGGGCACGAACCCGTGTCCCCTGCATCGGCAGGCGGACTCTCAACCACTGCGCCACCAGGGAAGCCCGGCAAAGGATATTTTAAGTATGGCTTCTTGTATGAGTCACAGCCTACCTCCTTTCTATTCTAACAGGGTACTAGACTTAGTTTTCTAAGATAGCATTTGATTACTTTGATAACCAAGAGATTGATTCTGTGTAATGGAAGAGATTTCTGTTCTAGTTTTCTTATCTTCCCAAGAAGCATGCATATTTCATGCCGTCATCAAAAGTGATTCCCTAGCCTTACTGCAAAAGCAGTAAATCTAATGGGTGGAATTTTAAGCCAGATAGGAGAGGAGGACCTTGCCTTAGCAGGCTGGTAGAGGAGGTATTTTGGGAAAGGTGGAGCTTTGAGGTGCTTCTCAAATTGCAGCGTGTTGGCAGCCATGAGCTCTGCCTGTACATAGGGCCAGCCCTGCTCACTGCTTTCTACCAGATCAGCCATCACCTGGTTCTGCAGGATGTGGCCACCCCCTCAATTCATTTGCTGCTGTTAGTCTGCAGTAAATGGTTACTGGCCCAGATCCGGGATCATGTGTAAGAGTATGAAGAGTACATTGCCCAGGGCCCAAAGGGGAAGCTTTCATAGTCTGTTACTTTCATGGGAAAGAAAGCATGTCTTGATATTAGTGTATACGGTTAAGGCTACAGTGTTAGGGCTCGTCTCTGGCATCAGCTGCTCACATAATGAAATGAATTAGATCAGCAGGAGCAGGCTTGTTGAAATCCATCACACTAAATTATGTTGAACCACACCTCCACTGTACCCCAGAAGGAAACCCATGAAAGGTTCCTGGGGTTGCCTGAAGACCTGTATCTGCAAACTCAGAGGTGTGTAACCTCTGCTTCCTTCCTATCCTATCCTGACAGATTGAGTAAACTTCTTGACCTCACTTTTTTTTTTTTTTTCTTGTGGTACGCTGGGCTCTCACCACTGTGGCCTCTCCCGTCGCGGAGCACAGGCTCTGGACGCGCAGGCTCAGCGGCCATGGCTCACGGGCCCAGCCGCTCCGCGGCACGTGGGATCCTCCCAGACCAGGGCACGACCCACGTCCCCTGCATCGGCAGGCGGACTCTCAACCACTGCGCCGCCACCAGGGAAGCCCTTGACCTCACTTTTTAAAGTAAATCATCTTTAAATAGTTGTAGAGCTTATTAGGCTGATCTTTCTCAAGAGGTTAACTTATAGGTACTAACCTTATAACTGAAATCTGCAAATTTACCTTTCTTACCCAAGATTTCATTAGCCTATAAGGTTTATATACTTTCAGCCCTGGATTTGAACATTGCCCTTTTTTAAGCTTTAATTTTGGTCTCTGGCAGCTAATATTGTTAATGGGAGATTCTGAACTGCCAAGGTGAAGAATGGCTGTTGAATTGTCAAGGCAGTTTTCAGGTCATTTGTTAAGCTTTAGTCTCTTCGGGTTTATAGAGTGAGCCAAATATAGATAACTATATAGGAAAGTTTTTGAACTCCTGAAAAGTTCTTTTTAAAAAAATCTGAAATTAAAAACAACACTGTAAATCAACTATACTTCAATAAAATTTTAAAAATTTACAGTCAATAAAAGGCCTGGTACATTATGGCATTTCTTTTCTTTTCTTTTTTTTCCTAAACAACTGCATATATTTAGGGTACTTACTTTTTGTTATATAAGTCAACATATAAAGAACTTGGAAGCAATACATGTAACAGTGGGCTAGTATCACCAGTCTATAGAGAGTTTTTAAATTAAAGTGAAAAAAATGACAGTTATTAGATTGAAAAATTAAAAGAATGTGCATACATACAATGGAGTACTATGAAACTATTGAAAAGAAGAAATAGATCTATTATTATAAGGTAATGTATGATACGGTTATGGTATTAACGTATAGAGATGTCAAAAATAAAGTGGCTAGGGAATGATTTGATAAAATAATTAACCTTGAAGCATAGGGAAAGTGTAAAACTGTATTGCCTACTATGATAACCACTAGCCGCATGTGGTTATTGTGTATTAACATGTGGCTAGAGTGAATGAGGAGCTGGATTTTTACTTTCATTTAATATTAATGTAAATATAAAAATTGGAGCTGTTTACAATTTAAAAAATTTGAAATAATATTAATGATAATAAAATATATTATTAGAATTAACTTCACCGTTTTCTTTTTACTTTTTTAATGTGGCTACTAGAAAAGTTAAAATTATATATGAGACTCACAATGTTTCTATTGGACAGCACTGCTCTAAAATGTTATAGAATAAGCTATTAACAGTGTTTCCACTGAGGAATAAAATGGAGGGGGTCGGAAAGAGGAAAACCTTTGGTCTTTTGTTTATATACTGGGTATTTTAAATGTTTATAATGAACATATATACTCATATATTACTTTAATAAATATTTAATGAAAAAGGTAAAAAGGAAGAAAGAACTGACAACACACTACAACTAATTTTTTAAACAGTGGCAAAATAGAGACTAAGATAAAAATACAAGCAAGTCATTTATATTATTGAAGTGTTGAATATTTATGTTATTGTTCCCAGTTTTGAATAAAAGGATGGTGGACAGGAAAGTTGTCATTTCCATTTTAAAAAAGCACAGCCATATGTGATATTTGTGCAGTTCTTAAGTGATTCCTGTTATTCTCCCTAAGTTTTGTTTTGGTTGGGTTTTGCGGGGGACATTTTTGAGCTTCAAGTGGTCACTGTCGAATGTGAACTTTTTGGTTCTTGGCAGCTTCTTTGCTTCTCAGTTTTGTGGAGCTTAAAAGATTGCAGAGGCCTCCTGGGATGACAAAAGGATGCTCTCAAGTAGTAACTATTTCCTACTTTTAAGAACTTGGAGGAATACCTGTTTTCCCCCTTTCTTCTTAATAACATTTATGTCTGTCACCCTCCCAATCCCCTAATGTTTTAAGTCTCCTTTAGGCAGTAATGGTTATTAATACTTCAAATGACAAAAGAAGATTCATTAGTTTTTCTTCCTGTGATATCAGCCTGTCATTTGTATCACTGTCACTTTCCTGCCTTTGCACCAGGTTATGGAGACAGAACGGATGATTTATCTGGTGACAGAATATGCTAGTGGAGGGGAAATATTTGGTAAGTACATTTATTGCATTCTTTAAACAGCTATTGAGCACACCATGGCAAACTTAAAATAGCTGTTCGATGCCTTTGTCACTTGAGCAGCTGTCACTTGATGCTTTCCTTCAGTGCTGTCATTTTCTATCAACAAAGTAATTTTAACTATTTTTGATTCATCTCTTTAAGTCTTCACCATCTTTGTTTCCTTAGCAAAGGTGTTTTGTTTATTTCAGTAAGCTGTTGATGGTTGAGATTAAAGATCTTCACAAACAAACATTTCTCTGAACTTTTGAGGGTCTTTCCTATTGCCAGATTCTAATTGGGGTGACCAAGTGTGACAGAATGCTTACAAGTGTGGTGGGCCTCTGTTGTGTGTGAAATAGCCACTCGGAGCAAACAGTCTCACCCTAATGCATTCTTTAACATTTATTTAAATATAACATGTAACTCTATTCCTTACCAGGTGTTCACAGTTCCCTTAATGATTCTTGTAATTTAGGACGTTTTGTCTTCAGTAGCTATTCTTTTTTTCCTCTAACACTTAGGTTAGCACAACATCAGAATTAAGCAGGAGGATTTGTTACCAGGAAATATGACTTTTTGAGGTGGTAAAAACTGGTCCCCACCAGTTTTTTGTTTTTTTTTTTTTTGGTAACAATGATAAATGGAGCCAAATAGAGATAATGACTAAACTTTCAAATCTAGATTGACATGTCTTTTTATTTTTAAATTTTATTTCTTTTTTGGCATGTGAATATAGAGAAAGGTTTCTTCTTATATATTTCAGGTTTATTTAGTTTCTTTAGTTTTTTATATTTTGTTTTAGTTTAAATCTGGATGGTAAGAATTTTTTTAATTTTCAAAATATTGGCACTTAGTTATTTAAAATATATTAAAAAGCATGCTATCACTTTTAAAGTGGAATCTTCTTATTAGTGACTGTGAGATGTGACTATGAATATTTTGGTATGTTAAACTTTCCCCATAAATCTGACAATTTTGTATCTAAGAATCTTCAAAATAAATGCAAGTCTCTTTTAAAGGAGGTATCACTTCTTAATAACACTTTTGCTTGGCTTTGTATCTGTGCTTATGCATAATGGTAATCTTGGGAGCAAAGAGACCTTGTCATCTTAATGTTCATAATAATCAAAGAACCAAACACAGTGCACATCATACCTACTTTGCTCTTTAGGAAAACAGATTTCGAAAGTACAGAAAAGATAAAAGATAGATTCTTTGTGGGAATGTAGCTCAAGGCATGAGGAAACAGAGTAGTACTTCTCATGGTAGTATTATAAAAGATCTGGAGGAGGAAGAAATTGATATATCGCCTAAAGAAATCCTTGTGCCTGCACAGGGATATAACTGTCTCATGAGGTCTCGTTTTTTAAAGTATCTGTATCGGAGATGAAGGGACAGGCTGAATCAAGAACATGAGCTTTGGAGACAGTTTTGAATCAGATCGTTGCCGCTATTTGCTTTTTTACTGGAATTTTGGGACTCAGTTTCATGGTCTATAAAAGTCAGATCTGTAATATATGCCTTACAGTTGTGAAGATAAAATGAGATAGCACATATACAGCCCCAGCACTTTGCTTCCTTCACCTCCATGTTAAATGACAAATGGGTGATCAACTTCTGGCAGGATAGCATGAGGAGCTCTGCTGCCCTGCTCCCCAGTGAAACTGGTGAAAGTGATTTTAAAAACCCCTAAAATCCAGCCATTTAAAGTCTCTGGAAATGGTTCTAAGGGTGAACAGCAACTGAAGAAACATTTATTCAAGAATATCTATGAAAATTTAGTAAGAAATAAGAGTGTCTGTGGTTTTTAAGCCAGTACTGCTTCCTTCTTCCCCCTAGCCAGCTCAGCAAGGTGGAGATTACACTCAAGATTACTGTAGCCAAGAACACAGGCCTGCCCTCTGGTCCCCTCCTTTCACCTAGACTAATGGCTTTCTTCCCGGAGGAACTGGACATCAGCATTTCTTATCCTGCCCCAGCTACCTACTGCTGTTGCTAAGTCCTGGGTGAGAGCAGTTGAATAGTGGGGACTCCTTCTTCCACCCAGCCCTGACTTGTGGAGTTTGGGTGTGGCGTGCTGAGAATACTGGGACCCAGATCACTCTTGCCTTGGGTTATAAGTTGGTGGGTCATCCCAAGAGAGTCAAGCTGGGAGAATTGAGATTGTGTCCCCTTTCTCTGCACTGAGCTCAGCTCCTAGAGAGGGAGTGTTACTCAAGGAAAACTTTTCCATTGTCCCCACACCTAGCTTCAGAGTCCTGGCTCAGAGATTTGCCCAGAAGGAGAAACAGACCATAACACATATAGCTCCTAATTTCTTTCCAAGGGAACTGACTTCATTTGCAATGGAGAATGAAGAAGTTCAAGCCTGAAGGCACACACAAGAACTGTGGAGGTTGTGGTTACAGGCATTTCAGAGGAGATTCGAGCAGGCTAAAGTATAGGCCAGCTAGTTTGCAGGTAAGAACCAGGGAGTAAAACATCTCAAGAGCCTTCCTAAGGTCAGAAGAAAAATCAAACACTGATCTCAGAAACTGTTCCTTCAAAGGAACCAGAATTTGATTGGATTGTTTATAGACCAGTTTATGCCCCAGGGCATTGTTGAAAATAATAGAATAACCAGGGACTTCCCTGGTGGTCCCGTGGTTAAGAAGCCACCTTCCAATGCAGGGGATGCAGGTTTGATCCCTGGTTGGGGAACTAAGCTCCCACATACCGTGGGGCAGCTAAGCCTGTGTACTCTAGAGCCCGCGGCCACAACTAGAGAGAAGCCCCGTTCCTCAACTAAGACCCAATGCAGCCAAATAAATTAAAAAAAAAAAAAAAAAAAAAAAAAGATAGAGTAACCAGCCACAGTTTTTGGATTTTAACCACTGGGCTTGGTTAAGAAAAGACAGGAAGAGAGAGCCCTGCCCAAACCATGGTGATCCAGTGATCTGAGGGTAATGGTGGATATACCAAGGCTCTGCCTCCCCTGAGGAACAGCATTAGAAGCTGATCACTGTGTATGGGGGAATAAACTTCACTAAAACAATCCAGCCAGTCACTGAACAAATAAACAAGCAAATAACAAGAACATGCTCCAGAAGGGTAGAGGTGTACCAGTACCTAGACGTGGTACAACATGTTATCTAAAATACCTGGTTTCCAACAACAGCAAACTATGAAACATATAAAGAAACAGGAAAGTATGACCCATATACTGAAAAAAAAGCAGGCCACAGAAACTGCCTGTCAGAGAGGCCACATTTATCAAAAAAAAGACTTTAAAGTAGCCATTATGGACATGTTCACAGACATAAAGGAACTCACAATTGAAGTCGTAAAAGAAAATATGATTATAGGGTCACATCAAATAGAGACTATCAATAAAGAGATGGAAATTTTTTTTTTTTTTTTTTTTTTTGGCGGTACGTGGGCCTCTCACTGTTGTGGCCTCTCCCGCTGCGGAGCACAGGCTCTGGACGCGCAGGCTCAGCGGCCATGGCTCACAGGCCCAGCCGCTCTGTGGCACGTGGGATCTTCCCAGACCGGGGCACGAACCCACGTCCCCCTGCATCGGCAGGCGGACTCTCAACCACTGCGCCATCAGGGAAGCCCAAGTGATGGAAATTTTAAAAAAAGGAATCAAAAGAAATTATGGAATTGAAAAGTAAAATAACTAAAATTTAAAAATTCATCAGAGAGGCTTAACTGATTTGAACTGCAGAACAAGAAGTGAATTTGTAGATAGGCATTTTATGCAAGTTGAAGAACAGAGAGAAAAACAAATTAAGAACAATGAATAGAGCTTCAGAGAAATGTGTGATACAATCAGATGCTCCAACATATTTATAATGGGCATACCAGAAGAGAGAAAGGAGCAGAAAAAATATGCAAGGAAATAATGACTGTAAACTTCACAAATTTATTGAAAAACAATAACTTACATATCCAGGAAGCTCAATAAAATCCAATCAGGATTAAACACAAAGAGATCCACAAACAGATACATCATAGTAAGAATAGTAAAAGTCAAAGAAAAAATATTGAAAGCATCAAGAGAAAAATGATGCGTCAGTTAAAGGGAGTTCTGTAGGTTTAGATAGCAGACTTTTCAGCAGAAACGGCGGAGGCCAGAAGACAATAAGATAACATTTTAAAAGCCCTGAAAGGAAAAAAAAAAAACTATTAATCAAAATTCTATACCAGTGAACGTATATTTCAAAAAACGGAGGTGAAACAGACTTTCTCAAATAATCAGAAACTGAGGGAGGCACTTCACTGGTGGCACAGTGGTTAAGAATCTGCCTGCCAATTCAGGGGACACGGGTTTGAGCCCTGGTCTGGGAAGATCCCACATGCCGCAGAGCAGCTAAGCCCGTGCGCCACAACTACTGAGCCTGTGCTCTAGAGCCTGCGAGCCACAACTACTGAGCCCATGTGCTGCAACTACTGAAGCCCGCGTGCCTAGAGCCTGTGCTGTGCAACAAGAGAAGCCACCACAATGAGAAGACCAAGCAGTGCAATGAAGAGTAGACCCCGCTCGCTGCAACTAAAGAAAAAAGCCCGCTACCAGCAATGGAAACCCAATGCAGCCGAAAAATAAAGAAAAAATATATATACTGAGCGAATTTGTTTCTGACAGATACACCTTACAAGAAATACTAAAAGAAGTTCTTCAAGGTAAAAGCAGGTGACCTCAGATGGTAATTTGAGTTCACACAATAAACAAAGGGCACCAATAAATGTCATTACGTAATTATAAAAGACATAAGAGATGCATACTTCTTTTTTCTTTTAACCTGTTTAAAAATAAATTGAATATAAAATACATGGTTACATTACATGTAATATATGTGTAATATATTTATCAATAACAGTACAAAGGATATGTGTGTGAGAAAAACTGCATTAGGCTAAGGAAGTCATTACACGTGGCACAGAAATAATTATAGCAATGTATTGTTGGATTTGTAACATTAATTGATGTAATTTTATTGCAAAAACACTAAAAAAGAGGGTAAAAGAAATGATGCTATAAAGCAGAAACCCTTCTATATAATCACTCAGAAGCTCATTTGGATAAGATAAAATATACATGCTAAACACTAGAGCAGTCACTTTAAAAAAAGCCCTCAGAAAATTATAATGTAAAAAAATCATTAAAGAAGTTGAAATGCTTCATTAAAAAATATTCACTTAATGCAGAAGAAAGCAGTAATGGCGGTATAGAAAACAAAAAAAGACATTAAATATATGGAAAACAGTAAGTAAAACAGCAGGTATAAATCCAACTATTATCAGTACTTATATTAAGTGTAAATGGGTGGGATAATTTAATGCAAAGGCAATGATTGTTAGACTGAATAAAAACACATGGTCCAGTGTGTGCTGCCTACAAGAAACATACTTTAAATTCAAAGATACAAATAGACTGAAAGTAAAAGGATGGAAAATTATATATCATGCAAACAGCAATGACAAGAAAGCTCAAATGGCTATGTTGATATCAGACAAAATAGATTTTGAAACACAAAAGCTTTATTTCTACTATTAGAGATAAAGAGGGACATTCTATAATGATAAGAAGGTAATACATTAGGAAACTATAACAGTTATAAACGTGTATCTAATAAAAAAGCATTAAAATGCATAAAACAAAAACTGACAGAAATGAAGGGAGAAATAGACAATGACAATAGTTGGAAGCTTCAATACTCTACTTGCAATAATGGATAGAAAAAGTAGACAGAAGATCAACAGGAAAAGTAAGACTTGACCAATACTGTAAACCAACTATACCTAACAGACATCTATAGAACACTCCACCTAACAATAATACTATATATATGCTTATCAGGTATACACAGGACATTCTCAAAGATAGACCATATACTAGGCCATAAAACAAACCTGCATAAAATTTAAACTTATTCAATTTTAGCAGTAATACAATATGTTTTACAACCACAGTGGAGTGAAATTAGAAATGAATAGCAGGAAAACTTTGGGGAACTCACAGATATGTAAAAATTAAACAATGTATTTTAAAGTAAGCAATGGGTCAAAGAAGAAGTCAAAGGCAAATTCAGAAAGTACTTTGAGATGGATGAAAATAAAGACACCATATCAAAACCTATGGGATGCAACTAAAGGAGTGCTTAGAGGGAAGTTTATAACTGTAGAATGCCTATAATAAGAAAGATCAGTTACCTAGTCTTCTACCTTACGACAGTGGAAGAGTAAGAGCAAACCAAACCTAAGATCAAGTTGAAGGAAGGGAATAATAATTATAGCAGAATTTAATGAAATAGAAAATAGAAAAAAATAGAGGAAACCAATGAAACCAAAAGCTAGTTCTTTGAAATGATCAACAAAATTGACAAATCTTTAGATTGGCCAAGAAAAAAAAAAAAAACTCAAACACTAGAATCAGAAGTGAAACGAGATACTACTACTGACCCTAAATTAATAACAATTATTATAAAGGAATACTTGAACAATTGTACACCAACAAATTGTTTAACCTAGATAAAATGGAAAAATTCCTAGAAAGACACAAACTACTGGAACTGACTCAAGAAGAAATAGACAATCTGAATAGACCTACATCAAGTGAAGAGATAGAAGCAGGAATCAAAAGACCACCCATAAAGAAAGTCCACGTCTGGAGGGCACCATTGCTGAACTCTACCAAATATTTAGAAAAGAATTAACAGCACGTGTTCACACACTCTTCTAAAAGTAGAAGAGGGAGTACTTGATACATACACATACATACATATATATACTTCATATATACTTGATACCAATGCCAGACAAAGACTTCACAAGGAAAAAAAGAAAACACTACAGACCAGTACCTTTTATGACTATGGATGCAAAAATATTCAACAAAATACTTACAAATGAAATCCAGCAACATATAAAAAGAGTTATACACTGTAATCAAGTGGAATTTATCCACGTGCAAGAAATGCAGGGTTGGTTCATCATATCAAAATTCATGAATGTAATACATCATATCAATAAAAGAAAATACAAGATAATATATCATCTCCCACGCACCTATGGTCAATTAATCTACGACAAAGCAGGCAAGCATGTACAATGGAGAGAAGAAGTGGGTCTGGGAAAACTGGACAGCTACATGTAAAAGGATGAAATTGGAACATTCTGTAACACCATACACAAAAATAAACTCAAAATGGAACAAAGACCTAAATATAAGGTTGGACACTATAAAACTCCTAGGGGAAAACATAGGCAGAACATTCTTTGACATGAATCACAGCAGTATCTTTTTTGATCCACCTTCTAGAGTAATGAAAATAAAAACAAAAATAAACAAATGGGACCTAGTTAAACTTAGCTTCCGCACAGCAAAGGAAACCATTAACAAACAAAAAGACAACCTACAGAATGTGAGAAAATGTTTGCAAATGAAGCAACTGACAGTGGATTAATCTCCAAAATATACAAACAGCTCATGCAGCTCTATGTCAAAAAAACAAACAACCCAATCAAAAAGTGGGCAGAAGACTTGAAAAGACGTTTCTCCAAAGAAGACTTACAGATGGCCAAAAAGCACATGAAAAGATGCTCAACGTCACTAATTATCAGAGAAATGCAAATTAAAACTGCAATGAGGTATCACTTTGCACTGGTCAGAATGGCCATCATCAAAAAGTCTACAAACAATAAATGCTGGAGGGGGTGTGGAGAAAGAGGAACCCTCCTACACTGCTGGTGGGAATGTAAATTGGTACAAATTGGTACAACCACCATGGAGAACAGTATGGAGGTTCCTTAAAAATCTAAAAATAGAACTACTATATGACTCAGCAGTCCCACTCCTGGGCATATATCCAGAGAAAACTGTAATCCGAAAGGATACATGCACCCCAGTGTTTATTGCAGCACTGTTTACAATAGCCAAGACATTGGAGCAACCTAAATGTCCATCGACAGAGGAATGGATAAAGAAGATGTGGTACATATTTCCTATGGAATATTACTCAGCCATAAAAAAAGAATGAAATAATGCTATTTGCAGCAACAAGGGTGACATAGAAATTATCATACTAAATGAAGTAACTCAGACAGAGAAAGACAAATATCATATGATTCACTCATATGTGGCATCTAATTTTAAAAAAATGATACAAATGAACTTATTTACAAAACAAAAACAGACTTAGAGATATCAAAAACAAACTTATGGTTACCAAAAGGGAAACGTGGGGGGAGGGATAAATTAGGAGCTTGGGATGAACATGCACACAATGCTACATATAAGATAGATAACTAATAAGGACCAACCGTATAGCACAGGGACCTCTACTCAATATCCTGTGATAATCTATATGAGAAAGGATCTAAAAAAGAACGAATTATATGTGTATGGATAACTGAATCACTTTGCTGTACATGTGAAACTAACACAGCATAGTAAATCAACTATATATAGTCCAATACATTTAAAATTAAAAAAGATAACATGATCATCTCAATATATGAAGAAACAGTGCTTGACAGAATCCAACACTCTTTCGTGATAAAAATATTCAACAAACTAGAAATAGAAGGGAACTTCTAATCTGATAAAGGACGTCTGAAAACTCACAACTAACATCACACTTAATGGTGAATGACTAGATGTTTTCCCCCACAGATCAGGAGGAAGACAAAGATTTCATCTCTCTCCACTTCTATTTAAACATCGTACTAGAGGTTCTAGCCACAGCAATTAGGCAAGAAAGAAATATAAAAGGCACTAGGTTGGAAAGGGAAAAAGTAAAACAGTTTATTCACAGATAACGTGATCTTGTATATGGAAAATCCTAACAAATCCACTAAAAAACTGTAAGAACTATATAAGAGTTTAGCAGGGTTGCAAGATGCAAGAGTAATATGTTCCGTTGTATTCCCATATCCTTACAGTGAACAATCTGAGAATGAAAGAAATAAGATGGTTCAGTTTACAATAGCATTAATAAGAATAACATTCTTACAAATACATTTAACAAAGGAAGTGCAAATCTTATACTCTGAAAAGTACAAAAAAGTATAAAACAATGTTGAAAGATATTTAAGACCATCTAAATGATTAGAAAAACAACCCATGTTCATTGATTGTAAAAGTTAACATTGTTAAGATGACAGTGCTGTTCAAATTGATGTACAGATTCAATGCAGTCCCCATCAGAATCTAAGCTGACATTTTTGTAGAAATTGATATCCTGATTCCAAATTTATGTAGAATTACAAAGGACCCAGAATAGCCAAAACAATCTTGAAAAAGAAGAAAGCAGATTGGAATGATGCAGCCACAAGTCAAGGAAAACTGACAGTGACCAGAAGCTAGAAGAGGTGTAGAAAAGATTCTTCCTTAGAACCTCCAGGTAGAGTGAGTCCCTGCTGATAACTTGATTTTGGATTTCTTGCTTCCAAAACTGTGTGTGAATAAACTACAGTTGTTTTAAGCTACCTATTTTGTGGTAATTTGTTTCAGCACCCTAAGGGAACTAATACAGATGGGGACAGGATTTTGGCATAATCTCAGAATATCTCCCCATAAAATATTAATGATTTACAAAGGTTATCAGTTATCAGGTAGAGGAATTGGCATACCCCAACATGATTAGGTGATTAATATTAATGTCTTGGGTGGTGAAGGCTTTAAAGAAGTAGTGTAAGAAACTGTATCTTTGGATACTTTCTGGAGTTAACTGGGGGAGCAAGGTATTTCAGAAATGCTGTAGCATGTTCAAAAGATTTCAAGAGGAGAGAGAACGTGGTGTATTTCATATTCATTAAGTTGTTTAGTATGGTTTTAATATAGGTTATGTATGAGAAAATGGCCGCAAATAAGGCTGGTTTGATAGGAAAGGCTCCATGGTAAAGAGCTTTGTAAGACTTCTCTGACTTGGCCAAATCCCCTATCACACCCTCTCATTGTACTGTATCCTTTCTTGGCAGTACTGATATCAGTCGGTTTTACATTTCTTTCTGTAATTATGTAGTGGATTCTCTCTCCCACCAGGCACCAAACTCCACAAGATTAGGGGCCATGTCTGTTTTTGCTCACCATTTAACTCCATGGCTTCCCTTGCTCTCCAGTTCATACTGCTGGACTCAGATATTACTGAGGGAAATGATCAGTAACTACTGAAAGAGTAAGTGAATGAATGAATGAACCAACCATGTAAAAGAATTGAATTTTATCTTGAATCATTGCCATATAAGGAAGAATTGGGATGGAACATTCCAAGACCAGTTAGGAGACTGTACAGTAATACTTAAGAATGATGACATATTGAAGTAAGGTAGTGACTTCATCTTTTTCATTTTAACTTCACAGTAATCTTGTAACATAGATATTTTTGCCATCATCTTACAGACAAAGAAACTGGAGTTCAGGAACACTAAATAATTTGCCAAAGTCCTATAACTAATCAGTAACAGAGCTGAGGATTACCTGACTCCAGAGTATATGTTCTTTCCCATTCACCAGATTGAAGAATCTGTTCTTCCATATAGAATGACTTCAATAAAGTGTTTCTGGGAGGATCTTTGATTATAACTATAAACCAAATTTCTGTTTTGAAAATAGGTCATAGACATAGCAGCAAAACAATCTTAACATGAAGTCTTTTTTACCCTCTTGTTATAAGTCCCCATTTAAAAAGAGGGTGAGACAGATTTTCTTAGATGGGTATTATTACCGTGAGATTTAGGCATAGGCAATAGCTTGTTTGCAGAGCTAGTATGTATAAATTAATAGCATTTCCTCTACTTATATAATAACAACTTCACCTTTTCTCCTCAAGGCTTTTTATTTTATCATTGTTTATGTAAAAGAAGTAGGCAGTATTCCTGAAATTTTAGATTAATTAAGCATATCAAAGGTTACTAAACTATTGGGAAGTACAGTGCTAGGTAAAGGAGAAAATGCATAAGAGGGTAGTAAGATGATTTTTAGATTTCTGATCCTGTTTTTGACAGTAGTAGTGTCACTTATTGAGATAAAGAATACCAGGGTTAAAGACAGATCAGATGGGACTTCCCTGGAGGCCCAGGGGTTAGGAATCCACCTACCAATGCAGGGGACATGGGTTTGAGCCCTAGTCTGGGAGGATCCCACATGCCACGGAGCAACTAAGCCCATGTGCCACAACTACTGAGCCTGTGCTCTAGAGCCCGCAAGCCACAACTACTGCGCTTGCATGCCATAACTACTGAAGCCCACGTACCTAGAGCCTGTGCTCCATAACAAGGGAAGCCACTGCAATGAGAAGCCCATACACCATAACGAAGACCCAACACAGCCAAAAATAAATAAATTAAATAAATTAAAAAAAAACAGATCACATGAAGTGTGTTGTTTTAGACATATTTAGTTTGAGGCACCAGTTAGGTGAAAGTTGTCCATCAAGTAATTGGATATAGAAATCTGGAAATCAGGGATAAGATAGAGCCTAGGGATATTGTTTCCATCAGCAGATAGATGGTAGTTGGTCATCAGTATGTTTAAAGATGAAAGAATAGGTTTAAGGATGAAACCCTTCTTACCATCAGTATTTAAGTTGAAAATGGAGCCATATGAAAAGCCACTGTCGATGAAATAAGACTGTGGTGTTATAAAAACCAAGGAAAATAGGAATTTCAAAAAGGAGCAGTATTAAATGCTGTAGAAAAGTCAAACATGATAAGAAATGCAAGGTAGTTTCTGGCTTTGAGACAAAGATGTTCTCAGTATTCTTAAAGAGAGCTGTTTCACTAGTGTAATAAGAATAGAAATCAGAATGTAATGGGGCAAGGTATGAGTGCATAAATGTTATATAATAAATGAATTCTAAAATATGTACAGACGTAGCAATTGAAAATAAGATAAATAAAAGTGATGGTGGGACTTCCCTGGTGGCACAGTGGTTAAGACTCCACGCTCCCAATGCAGGGGGCCTGGGTTCCATCCCTGGTCAGGGAACTAGATCCCACATACATGCCGCGACTAAGAGTTTGCATGCCACAACTAAGGAGCCTGCCTGTCACAACTAAGGAGCTGGTGAGCTACAACTAAGGAGCCTGTCGGCTGCAACTAAGGAGCACACGTGCCACAACTAAGGAGCCAGCAAGCTGCAACCATGGAGCCCGCCTGCTGCAAGTAAGGCCCAGCACAACCAAATAAATAATAAAATAAATATTAAAATAAAAAGTGATGGTAACAGAGTTAAGAATATCTTCTCTCCAAAGAACAAATATAAAACTAGACAAAATTGTTAGAAACACCCATTTAGGGCTCTGAAAATGAACCAGTAGCAAACATCAAATGGAGAAGCTTAATTCATGAAAATCTTTTGAACTTGTGGTAGGAACAGTGGGAGCCTGTGGCTTTCTTGCCTGAGCCCCTACAGCCTGCACCTCTTCCCCAGGGGGAAACATAATGTAATCCAAGGCTGGGCTGGCCTTAAAACAAGCATCTTTGTTGCCAGAGGCAGCTGACTTGATTTGGAATGAAAGACAAAAAAACCCATGCCCAGTTGTGTTGTCATCAATAAAAATAGTAATTTTGGTAGGAAATGAATGTAGAAGGCTCAAAGCCTTGCTAGCTAGAGGTTGTGAAGGCAAGAGAGGCAGAGAGGGGTTTACCAGGTACGCTAGCATGTCCCATGGTGGTCTGAAGCTAGTGGGGACCCAGACAAGTTTACATTACTTCCTGATCTCTTATAGAATACTGTCCTTTTTTTCTTCACAAGGTCTATAAAGGGATTGTCCTCAGAGGAATTGGTTGGAAGGCTGATTATCCATATGATGTGTCAGAACACAAGATACAAAAGCCCAGCTATCCTTCTTTGCTTTATTAATTGCTACTCAACGTTCATGACCCTTCTCAAATGTTATGCTTTCTGTGAACTCTGCCCTGATTGTGCTCGAGAGTTATTGCCTTTTTCCTTCTTCCTTTGAGCATACCTCTACTCTAGCACTATTTGCAGGTAAGTTTTTTTCTTTTGTATTTCTGTGTCATTTACTGGCACTAGACTGAGTAATTTAGACAGTAGTCCCTTGACTGATCACTTTTTCTTCGAGTGGTTCTTTTGCCAGATCCTCCTCATCTTCCTGACATCTAAATTTTGAAGTGCTGCTTGGTGCAGTCCTTGGACCTCTTTTCTTCTATGCACATCTACCCCCTAATTGATTTTTATGGCCCATGAAACTGCTGGCCTCCAAATTGTATTTATTTATTTTAAAAAATATTTTATTTATTTGTTTGTTTAGTCTGTGCTAGGTCTTAGTTGTGGTACATGGGATCTTCAGTTGTGGCATGTGGGATCTTTTTTTTAGTTGCATCATGCGGACTTCTTAGTTGTAACATGCTAACTCTTTATTTTTATTTTATTTATTTATTTATTTTTTGTGGTACGCAGGCCTCTCACTGTTGTGGCCTCTCCCGTTGCGGAGCACAGGCTCCGGACGCGCAGGCTCCGCGGCCATGGCTCACGGGCCCAGCCGCTCCGTGGCATGTGGGATCTTCCCGGACCAGGGCAGGAACCTGTGTCCCCTGCATCAGCAGGCGGACTCAACCACTGCGCCACCAGGGAAGCCCGCAACATGCTAACTCTTAATTGCGGCACGCATGCAGGATCTAGTTCCCCAACCAGGGATCAAACCCAGGCCCCCTGCATTGCGAGTACGGATTCTTACCCACTGGACCACCAGGGAAGTCCCATGGCTTCCAGATTTTAACTCTCCAGTCTGACCTGTCCTCTGAACTCTAGGTTTATATACCCAGCTGTTTACTTGACATCTCCCCTTGGATGTCTAATGGATGTCGCAGTCTTTTTTTTTTTTTTTTTTTGCCTTATAACAAATTTAATCAGTTATACATATACATATGTTTCCATATCCCCTCCCTTTTGCGTCTCCCTCCCACCCTCCCTATCCCACCCCTCCAGGCGGTCACAAAGCACCGAGCTGATCTCCCTGTGCTATGCGGCTGCTTCCCACTAGCTATCTACCTTACGTTTGGTAGTGTATATATGTCCATGCCGCTCTTTCACTTTGTCACAGCTTACCCTTCCCCCTCCCCATATCCTCAAGACCCTTCTCTAGTAGGTCTGTGTCTTTATTCCTGTCTTACCCCTATGTTCTTCATGACATTTTTTTTTCTTAAATTCCATATATATGTGTTAGCATACAGTATTTGTCTTTCTCTTTCTGACTTACTTCACTCTGTATGACAGACTCTAGGTCTATCCACCTCATTACAAATAGCTCAATTTCATTTCTTTTTATGGCTGAGTAATATTCCATTGTATATATGTGCCACATCTTCTTTATCCATTCATCTGATGATGGACACTTAGGTTGTTTCCATCTCCGGGCTATTGTAAATAGGGCTGCTATGAACATTTTGGTACATGTCTCTTTTTGAATTATGGTTTTCTCAGGGTATATGCCCAGTAGTGGGATTGCTGGGTCATATGGTAGTTCTATTTGTAGTTTTTTAAGGAACCTCCATACCGTTCTCCATAGCGGCTGTACCAATTCACATTCCCACCAGCAGTGCAAGAGTGTTCCCTTTTTTCCACACCCTCTCCAGCATTTATTGTTTCTAGATTTTTTGATGATGGCCATTCTGACTGGTGTGAGATGATATCTCATTGTAGTTTTGATTTGCATTTCTCTAATGAGTAAAGATGTTGAGCATCCTTTCATGTGTTTGTTGGCAGTCTGTATATCTTCTGTGGAGAAATGTCTATTTAGGTCTTCTGCCCATTTTTGGATTGGGTTGTTTGTTTTTTTGTTATTGAGCTGCATGAGCTGCTTATAAATTTTGGAGATTAATCCTTTGTCATTTGCTTCATTTGCAAATATTTTCTCCCATTCTGAGGGTTGTCTTTTGGTCTTGTTTATGGTTTCCTTTGCTGTGCAAAAGCTTTTAAGTTTCATTAGGTCCCATGTGTTTATTTTTGTCTTTATTTCCATTTCTCTAGGAGGTGGGTCAAAAAGGATCTTGCTGTGATTTATGTCATAGAGTGTTCTGCCTATGTTTTCCTCTAAGAGTTTGATAGTGTCTGGCCTTACATTTAGGTCTTTAATCCATTTTGAGCTTATTTTTGTGTATGGTGTTAGGGAGTGATCTAATCTCATACTTTTACATGTCCCTATCCAGTTTTCCCAGCACCACTTATTGAAGAGACTGTCCTTTCTCCACTGTACATTCCTGCCTCCTTTATCAAAGATAAGGTGACCATATGTCCGTGGGTTTAACTCTGGGCTTTCTATCCTGTTCCATTGATCTATCTTTCTGTTTTTGTGCCAGTACCATACTGTCTTGATTACTGTAGCTTTGTAGTATAGTCTGAAGTCAGGGAGCCTGATTCCTCCAGCTCCATTTTTCGTTCTCAAGATTGCTTTGGCTATTCGGGGTCTTTTGTGTTTCCATACAAATTGTGAAATTTTTTGTTCTAGTTCTGTGAAAAATGCCAGTGGTAGTTTGATAGGGATTGCATTGAACCTGTAGATTGCTTTGGGTAGTAGAGTCATTTTCACAATGTTGATTCTTCCAATCCAAGAACATGGTATATCTCTCCATCTATTTGTATCATCTTTAATTTCTTTCATCAGTGTCTTATAATTTTCTGCATACAGGTCTTTTGTCTCCTTAGGTAGGTTTATTCCTAGATATTTTATTCTTTTTTTTGCAATGGTAAATGGGAGTGTTTCCTTGATTTCACTTTCAGATTTTTCATCATTAGTATATAGGAATGCCAGAGATTTCTGTGCATTAATTTTGTATCCTGCAACTTGACCAAATTCATTGATTAACTCTAGTAGTTTTCTGGTAGCATCTTTAGGATTCTCTATGTATAGTATCATGTCATCTGCAAACAGTGACAGCTTTACTTCTTCTTTTCCGATTTGGATTCCTTTTATTTCCTTTTCTTCTCTGATTGCTGTGGCTAAAACTTCCAAAACTAGGTTGAATAAGAGTGGTGAGAGTGGGCAACCTTGTCTTGTTCCTGATCTTAGTGGAAATGGTTTCAGTTTTTCACCATTGAGGACGATGCTGGCTGTGGGTTTGTCATATATGGCCTTTATTATGTTGAGGAAAGTTCCCTCTATGCCTACTTTCTGCAGGGTTTTTATCATAAATGGGTGTTGAATTTTGTCAAAAGCTTTCTCTGCATCTATTGAGATGATCATATGGTTTTTCTCCTTCAATTTGTTAATATGGTGTATCACGTTGATTGATTTGCGTATATTGAAGAATCCTTGCATTCCTGGAATAAACCCCACTTGATCATGGTGTATGATCCTTTGAATGTGCTGTTGGATTCTGTTTGCTAGTATTTTGTTGAGGATTTTTGCATCTATGTTCATCAGTGATATTGGCCTGTAGTTTTCTTTCTTTGTGACATCCTTGTCTGGTTTTGGTATCAGAGTGATGGTGGCCTCGTAGAATGAGTTTGGGAGTGTTCCTCCCTCTGCTATATTTTGGAAGAGTTTCAGAAGGATAGGTGTTAGCTCTTCTCTAAATGCTTGATAGAATTCGCCTGTGAAGCCATCTGGTCCTAGGCTTTTGTTTGTTGGAAGATTTTTTATCACAGTTTCAATTTCAGTGCTTGTGATTGGTCTGTTCATATTTTCTATTTCTTCCTGATTCAGTCTTGGCAGGTTGTGCATTTCTAAGAATTTGTCCATTTCTTCCAGGTTGTCCATTTTATTGGCATAGAGTTGCTTATAGTAATCTCTCATGATCTTTTGTATTTCTGCAGTATCAGTTGTTACTTCTCCTTTTTCATTTCTAATTCTATTGATTTGAGTCTTCTCCCTTTTTTTCTTGATGAGTCAGGCTAATGGTTTATCAATTTTGTTTATCTTCTCAAAGAACCAGCTTTTAGTTTTATTGATCTTTGCTATCGTTTCCTTCATTTCTTTTTCATTTATTTCTGATCTGATTTTTATGATTTCTTTCCTTCTGCTAACTTTGGGATGTTTTTGTTCTTCTTTCTCTAATTGCTTTAGGTGCAAGGTTAGGTTGTTTATTCGAGATGTTTCTTGTTTCTTAAGGTGGGATTGTATTGCTATAAACTTCCCTCTTAGAACTGCTTTTGCTGCATCCCATAGGTTTTGGGTCGTCGTGTCTCCATTGTCATTTGTTTCTAGGTATTTTTTAATTTCCTCTTTGATTTCTTCAGTGATCACTTCGTTATTAAGTAGTGTATTGTTTAGCCTCCATGTGTTTGTATTTTTTACAGCTTTTTTCCTGTAATTGATATCTAGTCTCATAGCATTGTGGTCGGAAAAGATACTTGATACAATTTCAATTTTCTTAAATTTACCAAGGCTTGATTTGTGACCCAAGATATGATCTATCCTGGAGAATGTTCCATGAGCACTTGAGAAAAATGTGTATTCTGTTGTTTTTGGATGGAATGTCCTATAAATATCAATTAAGTCCATCTTGTTTAGTGTATCATTTAAAGCTTGTGTTTCCTTATTTATTTTCATTTTGGATGATCTGTCCATTGGTGAAAGTAGGGTGTTAAAGTCCCCTACTATGAGTGTGTTACTGTCGATTTCTCCTTTTACGGCTGTTAGTATTTGCCTTATGTATTGAGGTGCTCCTATGTTTGGTGCATAAATATTTACAATTGTTATATCTTCTTCTTGGATCGATCCCTTGATCATTATGTAGTGTCCTTCTTTGTCTCTTCTAGTAGTCTTTACTTTAAAGTCTATTTTGTCTGATATGAGAATTGCTACTCCAGCTTTCTTTTGGTTTCCATTTGCATGGAATATCTTTTTCCATCCCCTTACTTTCAGTTTGTATGTGTCTCTAGGTCTGAAGTGGGTCTCTTGTAGACAGCATATATATGGGTCTTGTTTTTGTATCCATTCAGCCAATCTGTGTCTTTTGGTGGGAGCATTTAGTCCATTTACATTTAAGGTAATTATTGATATGTATGTTCCTGTTCCCATTTTCTTAATTGTTTTGGGTTCGTTATTGTAGTTCTTTTACTTCTGTTGTGTTTCTTGCCTAGAGAAGTTCCTTTAGCATTTGTTGTAAAGCTGGTTTGGTGGTGCTGAATTCTCTCAGCTTTTGCTTGTCTGTAAACGTTTTAATTTCTCCATCAAATCTGAATGAGATCCTTGCTGGGTAGAGTAATCTTGGTTGCAGGTTTTTCTCCTTCATCACTTTAATTATGTCCTGCCACTCCCTTCTGGCTTGTAGAGTTTCTGCTGAGAGATCAGCTGTTATCCTGATGGGGATTCCCTTGTGTGTTATTTGTTGTTTTTCCCTTGCTGCTTTTAATATGATTTCTTTGTGTTTAATTTTTGACAGTTTGATTAATATGTGTCTTGGCGTATTTCTCCTTGGATTTATTCTGTATGGGACTCTCTGTGCCTCCTGGACTCGATTAACTATTTCCTTTCCCATATTAGGGAAGTTTTCAACTATAATCTCTTCAAATATTTTCTCAGTCCCTTTCTTTTTCTCTTCTTCTTCTGGAACCCCTATAATTCGAATGTTGGTGTGTTTAATGTTGTCCCAGAGGTCTCTGAGACTGTCCTCTGTTCTTTTCATTCTTTTTTCTTTATTTTGCTCTGCAGCAGTTATTTCCACTATTTTATCTTCCACCTCACTTATCCGTTCTTCTGCCTCAGTTATTCTGCTATTGATCCCATCTAGAGTATTTTTTATTTCATGTATTGTGTTTTTAATCGATGCTTGATTCATCTGTAGTTCTTCTAGGTCCTTGTTAACTGTTTCTTGCATTTTGTCTATTCTATTTCCAAGATTTTGGATCTGGGAAATAGAATCTTGGATCATCTTTACCATCATTATTCTGAATTCTTTTTCAGGTAGACTGCCTATTACCTCTTCATTTGTTAGATCTGGTGGGTTTTTATCTTGCTCCTTCTCCTGCTGTGTGTTTTTCTGTCTTCTCATTTTGCTTATGTTACTGTGTTTGGGGTCTCCTTTTTGCAGGCTGCAGGTTCGTAGTTCCCGTTGTTTTTGGTGTCTGTCCCCAGTGGCTAAGGTTGGTTTAGTGGGTTGTGTAGGCTTCCTGGTGGAGGGGACTAGTGCCTGTGTTCTGGTGGATGAGGCTGGATCTTGTCTTTCTGGTGGGCAGGTCCACGTCTGGTGGTGTGTTTTGGGGTGTCTGCAGACTTTTTATGAGTTTAGGCCACCTCTCTGCTAATGGGTGGCGTTGTGTTCCTGTCTTGCTAGTTGTTTGGCTTAGGGTGTCCATCACTGTAGCTTGCTGGTCGTTGAGTGAAGCTGGGTGCTGGTGTTGAGATGGAGATCTCTGGAAGATTTT
Organism: Mesoplodon mirus; assembly: GCF_964341445.2. Classification (NCBI taxonomy): domain Eukaryota; kingdom Metazoa; phylum Chordata; class Mammalia; order Artiodactyla; family Ziphiidae; genus Mesoplodon; species Mesoplodon mirus. The sequence goes on along the minus strand of NC_138983.1, from coordinate 125,548,767 downwards.
TGCCGTTTGATATTATGTGGAGCTGGGAGGTCTCTTGTGGACCAGTGTCCTGAAGTTGGCTCTCCCACCTCAGAGGCACAGCACTGACTCCTGGCTCCTCAATTTGGGATGATGTGTTGTCTATTCATGTATTCCACAGATGCAGGGTACATCAAGTTGATTGTGGAGCTTTAATCCGCTGCTTCTGAGGCTGCTGGGAGAGGTTTCCCTTTCTCTTCTTTGTTCTCACAGCTCCTGGGTCTCAGCTTTGGATTTGGCCCCGCCTCTGCGTGTAGGTCGCCGGCGGGCGTCTGTTCTTCGCTCAGGCAGGACAGGGTTAAAGGAGCAGCCTCTTCGGGGACTCTGGCTCACTCAGGCCAGGCGGGAGGGAGGGGCACGGAGTGCGGGGCGAGCCTGCAGCGGCAGAGGTCGGCGTGGCGTTGCACCAGCCCGAGGCGCGCCGTGCGTTCTCCCAGGGAAGCCGCCCGTGGATCCCGGGACCCCGGCAGTGGCGGGCTGCACAGGCTCCCGGAAGGGCGGTGTGGGCAGTGACCTGCGCTCGCACAGAGGCTTCTTGGCGGCGGCAGCAGCAGCCCCAGCGTCCCACGCCCGTCTCTGGGCTCCGTGCTTTCAGTCGCGACTCGCGCCCGTCTGTGGAGCCCCTTTAAGCAGCGCTGTTAATCCCCTCTCCTCGCGCACCAGGAAACCAAGAGGGAAGAAAAAGTCTCTTGCCTCTTCGGCAGCTCCAGAGTTTTCCCGGACTCCCTCCCGGCTAGCTGTGGCACATTAGCCCCCTTCAGGCTGAGTTCTCGCCGCCAGCCCCAGTCCTCTCCCTGCGCTCTGACCGAAGCCCGAGCCTCAGCTTCCAGCGCTGCGCGCCCCAGCGGGCGAGCAGACAAGCCTCTCGGGCTGGTGAGTGCCGCTCGGCACTGATCCTCTGTGTGGGGATCTCTCCGCTTTGCCCTACCCAGGTATGTGGGGGGTTTCTTGTCTTTTGGGAGGTCTGGGGTCTTCTGCCAGCGTTCAGTAGGTGTTCTGTAGGAGTTGTTCCACGTGTAGCTGTATTTCTGGTGTATCCGTGGGGAGGAAGGTGATCTCCGCGTCTTACTCTTCCGCCATCTTACCCGGAAGTCTCTGATGTCGCAGTCTTAACATATGTAAACTGAACTCTTGATTTCCATTCACCAGCTTTTTCTTTTCACCAGTCTCTCCTGTCTCAATAGTGGCAACTCTGTGCATCCAGTTGCTCACACCAAAAACTTCTATAGAGTCATACTTAATTTCTCTTTTGCTTTCATACCTCGGGCCCGATCCGTCAGTAAATCTGGGTGACTCTACCATCAGAATATATGCTGAACCTTGTCATTTACCACCACCTCCACCAATACCAATCTGACCGAAGTCATAGGTATCTCTTGCTAGGGTTACGGCAATAGCCTTTAACCAGGCTCCCTGAGTTTGCCCTGATTCCTCTATTGCAGTGAGTGATTCTTTTAAAATGAAAGTGGAATCTTCCCACTCTGCTTTCTCTTCTATTGGCTTTCTCATCTGTTTGGAATAAATGCATAGTCTATAAACGTCTATGTTACCTGGTTTCCAGCTACCTCTCTGACCTTAGCACCTAGTACTCTCCCCCGTTTCATATTGGCATATTGGCATCTCTTTCTTTCTTTTTTTTTTTTTTTTTTTTGGCAGTACGCAGGCCTCTCACTGTTGTGGCCTCTCCCGTTGCGGAGCACAGGCTCCGGACGCACAGGCTCAGCGGCCATGGCTCACGGGCCCAGCCGCTCCGCGGCATGTGGGATCCTCCCAGACCGGGGCAAGAACCCGTGTCCCCTGAATCGGCAGGCGGACTCTCAACCACTGCGCCACCAGGGAAGCCCTGGCATCTCTTTCTTGTTCATTAAACTCTGGATATGTTCTCACTTTAAGGCCTTGACATATTCCATTTCTTCTTCCTGAAATACTCTTTCCCCAGATATCCACATGGCTCTCTCTTCCATTTCCTTCAGGTCTCTTATCACATGTTACCTTATTAGAGAGGTCTTTGCCTGCCATGCTGTCTGAAATCTCACTCTTCCTATTGGCCCACTACTCTGCATTTCCTTCCTTGCTTTATTTTTCTTCTTGGTCCTTATCACCAACTGACGTTTATTTGTTTGTTTGTTTGTTTGCTTATTGTCTCATCTCACTAAAATATAAGCCTCTTAAGAGTAAGGACTTTGTAACTTTTGAGCCTTGCTAATAAATCTCTAGTACTTAGAAAAGTGCCTGCAGAGAATACATGCTCATTAAATATTTATTGATCAGTTGAATGAAAGACTAACTGAACGAAAGAATGTCACTAGACTGCAGATTGTGACATTTGAATCTTATTCATCTGTATCTTCACTATTTAATGCAGTGTCTAACATATAGTAGGCACTCAGTATATTTATTTCATTGTATCACAGTGAAGTATAACGAAGTCAAGCATGGAATTTTCATGTTATTCCATAACATATTTTAGTTAAATGAGTTTTTGACATGGGAGGAAAACACCTTTTTGTTTTCTGGATAACTGCAGAGGAAGACATTAAAGATTATGAATTCTAAGCAATGTAATAGGCTTCAATAAATGATTATTGAATGAGAATTTATTATTCATTCAATTGATTTATTGAAATGATTATTTGACAGTGTACTATAAAGGGGCAGCCATGACAGTGTGGGTTTGTTTAATTTTATAAACAGAATTGAGAAACTGGTTAGTTCTGTAAACCACTAAACTCATAATTTAAAACTTCCACAGTATGATTTCTTTAGATATATATCCCCAAACTTCCTGTTTGAGACTATGAAGTTATAAATCCAGCACTTTATCAAGAAAAGTTTCCTGAATACCACGCAGAACTCATGAGCATTTAAAATAATGTATTAACTTAACAGTACTGTGTTGAAGTGTGTATGATTTATTAGGGACATTCTCAGTGCCTTAAAAATGATATTTCCTAAAGGTGTCAACATGTATGGGACCCAGAACTTCTCGCAAAGCCGTTTATTTATGCTATGGGACCCTCAGACTCACAGAGCAGAGAATGGAAAAGACTACATTGTATAACCATCCTGTACCAGATACTGTGTTAAGTGTTAACGTATGTTATCTTTCAACCTCCTAAATGTTTGAGGACACTATCACATTTGTTCATTTGAACACACTACTGTGTTTTGGGTGGTGCTTTTCTTGTTGTTGTAACATGCTTTTCTTATTTAATCCTCATGACATTCTATATATTTTTATAACTAAAATACTGTTTTCTCACTAAATTATTTACTCCCTTTGGCTACAAGAACTAGCTGTTTTCTAAGACTTTACTGACAGAAGCAAATAACTGTATCACTGAATTTCATTCAGTCATCCTAAATTAAAACAATTTACTTCCGTCTCCTTCCCTAATTAATTTCCCACTCATTATTCTTCATTTTTCGGTTTTATTTTCTCAATATCAGACATGACTTTAGCATTTATGTTTGTAACCTGCCCAAGGTATATGAGGAAGCCACCTGTGTTTAGTGCTTAGAAACTTACAGTTTGATGACCTCACTTTACTGCCAGATACCAGTTCATGGTTGTCGTCTGACCATCCTGTTGGTTCTATCATGACGTAAAAATAAATGCCCCAGAGAATGAGCAAAAGGAATATTTTTACCTGGCTCCTGTATTAATATTTTTTTCTGAGGGTTTTCTGACCTGTTTTTTTTTTTTTGAATGGAAATGAAGTCTTTGGAAAATGAAGTCTTTTCTGACAAAGTGAAACTTTAGAAAAATATATTTTAGTCATAATATTTTAAAATATTTGACATATAAAGAGATTTTTAGCTCATTTTTTGGAATTAGTGCATTTTATTTCAGTGTGCCTTCAAACTTTGATATCCTGAAGATATTTTCTGGGCTGGTGTCTGTGTGTGTGTGCATGAGGGGTAGGGAGGGGGAGGGGGAGAGGGAGAGAGAGAGATTTTGTTTTTTTTAAAAAACTGTGGTAAAATACACATAACATAAAATTTACTGTTGTAACCGTTTTTAAGTATATAGTTCAGTGGTGTTAATTATTTCGCATTATCACCACCATCCATCTACAGAACTCTTTTCATCTTGCAAAACTGAAACTCTGTACCCACTAAATAACAACTCCCCATTTACCTTTCTCGCATCCCTTGGCAACTACCATTCTGTGTTCTTTCTCTCAGTTTGACTACTCCAGGTACCTCATATAAGTGAAATCATACAGTATTTGTCCTGTTGCGACTGGCTTATTTTACTTAGCATAAAGTCCTCAAGCTTCATCCATGTTGTTGCACGTGTCAGAATTTCCTTCTTTTTTAAAGCTGAGTAATATTCCATCATATGTACATACTACATTTTTAAAATCCATCTGTGGATGGATAGATACATGGGTTGTTTCTACCTTTCGGCTATTGCACATAATGCTGTTATGAAAATAGGTGTGCAAATGATAGATTTCATTTTTAAAAACTTCTTTTTATAAGCATTTTTAAATATATGTAAGAGGAAAGAGAATAGTGTAATAAACTCTGATGTACTCATCTAGTTTTGATAGTTATCAATATTTTGCTGGTTTTGTTTCATCCTTTCCCCCAACTTTTTTTTGGTTATAAGTATTTTAAAGCAAATCAAGAAATCATATCATTTCACATATAAATACTTAATATTTTCTCTTGCATATAAGGATTTTTAAAAACTTAACAATAATATTTATTTCAAGGTCACTAATCCTGTCTTTTGCTGTGCCAGCTGTTGAACCTATCCAATAAGTTCTCAATTTCGGGTGTTTTGCCATTTTAGAATATGTTTATAAATTATATTTTTAAAATTTTTATTTATTTATTTTTGGCTGTGTTGGGTCTTCGTTGCTGCGCACGGGTTTTCTCTAGTTGCGGCAAGTGGGGGCTACTCTTAGTTGCGGTGCAGAGGCTTCTCATTGCAGTGGCTTCTCTTGTTGTGGAGCACAGGGTCTAGCCGCACGGGCTTCAGTAGTTGTGGTACGCGGGCTCAGTAGTTGTGGCTCTCGGGCTTTAGAGCGCAGGCTCAGTAGTTGTGGTACATGGGTTTAGTTGCTCCGCGGCATGTGGGATCTTCCCGGACCAGGGCTCGAACCTGTGTCCCCTGCATTGGCAGGCAGATTCTTAACCACTGCGCCACCAGGGAAGTCCCTATAAATTATATATGTTTTAGAGACTGATTCTCCTTTGACATGTTCCATCTTATCCTTTTTGTACATCTTTCCCTGTGTTTTCTTTAACGTATTAATCACAGTCATTTTTGAAGTCCTTGCCTGCTAACTCCAATATCCAAGTCATCTTTGGTTCTGCTTCTGTTGACGTTAAACTCTTGATTATTGGTCATTTTTCCTACTTCTTCCCATGTCTAGTAATTTTTTTGTTGTATACTGGGTATTAAGAGTGACACAGGGCCTCCCTGGTGGCGCAGTGGTTGAGAGTCCGCCTGCCGATGCAGGGGATACGGGTTCGTGCCCCGGTCTGGGAGGATCCCATATGCCGCGGAGCGGCTGGGCCCGTGAGCCATGGCCGCTGGGCCTGCGCATCCGGAGCCTGTGCTCCGCAACGGGAGAGGCCACAACAGTGAGAGGCCCGCATACCGCAAAAAGAAAAAAAAAAAAAAAAAAAAAAAGAGTGACACATTATAAAGACTCTGGATTATGTTCTCTTCTACAGTGTTGAGTTTGTTCTGGCAGGAGGTTGAATTATGATGGATCAACTTGATCATGCTGAGGCTTATTAGTTTTAGGCATTGTTATGTTGGTTCTGTTTTAGTTTTGCCCTTACTCCCATGGCACAGCCCTTACTCCCAGAGTGTTGTCCTCTGGGCTCTCCACTGAGTATGTAGAATATTCACCAAGGTCTTGCCTTGTAAGCTGTATCTCCCCTGTGCACTGTATAATCTCTAAAATTTTCTCTTTAGCTTTCATCCTCCCAGCAACTTTTTAACGCTAGGCCTTTTATAGTCTTACTTTTGCTCATATCTAGTTTGAGAGTTGTCCAAGACCTCATCAGAATTTCTTTTGTAACTTTTGATGTTCCTCCTCTGCTTCTCTCTCCTTCTCTGCTCTCCTGCCACCCAAATTCTAACTGCCTTACCAGCCCCTAACTCTGATCTGTTTTCATAGGTTGTGGTTTGGGGTGAATACGGGGCTCAACTCTTGTGCTTTCTTCCTCTGAAGAATCATAACCTTTTGTTGGTTATTGCCCAATGTCTGCAAACAGTCCAAATTTTACAGTTGGTTAAAGTGGGAGAGTAAATCCAGTATCAGCCAATCCTTCATAATCAACTAAAGTCTATAATACCATTCTTAAAGCCAACAAAATTAACTAATAGGCAGGCCATGTTTCGTAGCTTTCTCCAATTGTCTCAAAACATCTATTTATAGTTTATTCGTATCATGATGCAACGAAGTCCAAACATCCAGAGTTGATAAGTATCTTAAATTTTTTATGCTTTATAACAACCCCTTCTCTCTCCTGCCATCACACACTTTTTTTTTTTCTATGCCATTTATTTGTTGAAGAAACTGGATCATCTTGTAAAATTTCCCACATTCTGGATTTGGATCCTTATTGCATCATTCAGCATGTTGTCTCTGGCTCACTATTTCTATTGTAATGTGGTTTGGTTAAATAAGGGTCACCTTGGTGGGGTCGGGGAGAGGAATACATCATAGTCTAACTGATGCATCATTTCAGAATTTGTATAATGTCTGATTTCACCACTTTTAGTGATGTATAAAGTTTCATAAAGTTTTTATAAAGTTTCTCATCCACTTTTGATCAAATGTTTTAGTCACTCTTTTTATTTAGTTGCCTAATAAATACATTACTTCATTAGAAGTTGCAAAATGGTGATTTTTTAATTCTCTCATTCTTTCTGCATTTATTAGCTCTAATTCTTCTGTAAAGAACTTTGCCTATAAACTATTTAGAAACTACAATAAAGGCAAAATAAATACTTGATTCTTTTTCATTATGTATTAAATTTCAGAATAATGAACTGGTACCCTAGCAATCACCAGTGGTGACCAATGAAGTTGATTTTATTTGTTTATTTTGTAATGTCATTATGAACTTACAGATTTTAACATGTTTGAAGTGTTTCAGTCCATTGAGTTATTACTCTTTTGATGCTCAAATTACTCCACTTAGCTAGCGGAAGCCTCTTTAAGTTGACTCCTGTGTTCTTTTGACATGATCCCAATAGTCTTTTTTTTAAAGCTGTGTGTTTGCACATAGCTTTCTTTCTTTATATCTTTCTTTTCTTTTTTTTTTTTTTTTTTTTTTGCGGTACGCTGGCCTCTCACTGGTGTGGCCTCTCCCGTTGCGGAGCAAAATCTCCGGACGTGCAGGCTCAGCGGCCATGGCTCACGGGCCCAGCCACTCCACGGCATGTGGGATCTTCCCCGGGCACGAACCCGTGTCCCCTGCATTGGCAGGAGGACTCTCAACCACTGCGTCACCAGGGAGCCCTCTTTCTTTCTTTTTTAAAAATTAATTTATTTTTGGCTGCCTTGGGTCTTTGTTGCTGCACGTGGGCTTTCTCTAGTTGCGGCGATTGGGGGCTACTCTTCGTTGCGGTGCGCGGCCTTCTCACTGCGGTGGCTTCTCTTGTTGTGGAGCACGGGCTTTAGGCATGCGGGCTCAGTAGTTGTGGCACTCAGGCTCAGTAGTTGTGGCTCGCAGGCTCTAGACTGCAGGCTCAGTAGTTGTGGCACATGGGCTTAGTTGCGCTGAGGCACGTGGGATCTTCCCGGACCAGGGCTCAAACCTGTGTCCCCTGCATTGGCAGGCGGATTCTTAACCACTGTGCTACCAGGGAAGTCCCTGATCCCATTAGTCTTTAATAGCTTCCTTGCTTTTAGGTAAGATGTTCCAGGCTTATCTTGAACACTTCCTGTCTCAGACCTGGAATCAAACATTTCTCCTGGGAGCTCTGGTTCCTTCAGCCTGTCCCCTAGGGATGCTTATATTACTACTGGGTTGTCATTGCTTAGAGGCCTGTTTAGGGCACAGAGGTAGCAAATGTGTGGGTTTTATAGAGAGAAAAGTAAAATACAAGTTTGTACTAACATTCCAATTGAAATTTAAGATTTCAGTGTTTCTACTTCCTGAATATTATGTATTTATGTCTCATTTCTCTTATGCTGAAAATTTGTGGTTTCAAATGACTTTAACGTAATTACATATTTAATATGAGAGTGAGGGCAAGACTGACTCAAAGTAATACCAATATTATTACAAATATTAAAGAGACTACTGGTTCTTTTTGTCCTCAAGATATAGCCCATTAAAGATGCATAGGCGGGCTTCCCTGGTGGTGCAGTGGTTGAGAGTCCACCTGGCGATGCAGGGGACACGGTTTCATGCCCCGGTCCGGGAAGATCCCACATGTCACGGAGCAGCTGGGCCCGTGAGCCATGGCTGCTGAGCCTGTGTGTCCGGCGCCTGTGCTCCGCAACGGGAGAGGCCACAACAGTGAGAGGCCCGTGTACCGCAAAAAAAAAAAAAAGAAAGAAAGAAAAGAAAAAGATGCATAGGCAAAATACTGCGTTCAATTGTCACTTAAAAAAATTATTTTCTGGTTATGTCACAACTTAACTCAGAGTTACGTTCTTTTTTTTTTTCCAATTTGCTTTCAATTTTTAGAAATTTTTCTTCTCTTTGACTCAATTCTGAATTATTTAAGTTATTTAAGACATTACATGTTTTTAGGACTAAAACTATAAAAAAAAGGTACTTTCAGGAAATTCTAGCTTCCACCCCTTTTCCATTCCCTTATAATTAACCATTTTAAGAAGTTTCTCACTTAATATTACTTCCTTTAGAAAATATAAATTAAATATACATACATACACCCACATACATATTTGTATTTCCTCTTCCTTACTACACAAATGGAAGCACACTCTCCATATTTTCCTTTACAGGATTCATGGATGGAAATCCATCCATGGACTAAGAATCCCTGGTCTAGAGAGGGATATACACATGTTAAGAAACAACTGTAATACAGTTGTTCACTTGTTCAGTGATGTTACAGAGGTGTATATGCTAAATGCCACTAGATACAAATTATGGACCAGTTCTTCTAGAGTAGATGAGTAGGTTAGGGAAAGCTTCAGAGAAAGAATGAGCTGGATTTGGAACCTGCAGATTATACTAGGAATCAGGGAAGAATCTCTGTATTACAAAATTAGCTAACCCACCTTTGCTAGTATATTGGTGTAGCACGAGAAACATTTGCACTATATCTGAGAAGTGTGAATAACATTCTTGAAAGGCCTTTAAGAATATACGGGATCCTATTTCATAGGCTACCTGGGCTTATACTTAGTCTAGAAGTATTTTTTTAAGAAACTATAAGAAAACAAATCCTCCTTTATACATTAATGTAAACAGACTTTGTATCAAAAGAATAGCATGTTGTTTTTTATAAAGCCTTAACATAAACCATGCTTAGTTTACAAACTTTGTTAGTGGCAAGATGAAGAGTAAAAAATATATATATATAGTCTTTCCTCTGATGGATATTCCCTGAGTTAATCTGTAATTATTAAGCATCGGTCACATGCAAAGCTCTTTTGTGTGAGTAAGAAGGCATAGGAAAAAAATAGAAATAGTTCTAGCTTAAAACTTTTAGAACTAAAGCATATCTTGTGACTGTAAGTGAATCAGAAAGAAATTGTGTTTTCTCAGAACCCTGAAGGAAAAAGTTTAATACTTGATAGACAGAAAAAAGTAATAGTGGGCATTTTGCTTTTATGCCTGCAAGAATACTCAGTACTGAGTAACTCCAAATAATTCTGTATCTTGATTGCAGTGGTAGTCCCACAAATCTCTACATGTGATAAAATGACATACACATATTGTACCCATGTCAAGTTCTGGGTTTTGATATTGTTCTATAATTATGTAAGATTTAACTGTTGGGGGCAACTGGGTGAAGGGTACATGGGATCTCTCTGTACTATCTCTGCAGCTTCCTGTGAATCTGTAATTATTTCAAAAGAAAAAAGTTAAAAAAAAACAAAAAAAGACTTCTTACTTTGGCTGTCCTTCTGAGAGTAGCTCGCAGCGAGCCAAGGGCAGAATGAGGGATACTGGTTAGGAGTTTATTCTAAGGTTACTGCAGTAAACCCGGACGGAGATAATGGCTATTGGACTAGGTTGGTGGCACTAGAGTGGGGTGGGGATAAGGGTGAGGAATACTTGAATTCTGGATGTATTTTGACAGCAGAGTTTCTAAACTCTGCTGATGGATTGGATGTGGGGTGTGGAAGAAAGAGAATGAAAGACGACAGCAAGGTTTTTGGCCTGGACCCCTGGAAGGATGAAGAAAAGAGATGGTAACCAGCAGCAGCAACAAGTAAAGAAGCCTGGTATGAGGTAGCTGGAATCTTCGCAAGGAAAACCAAATAACAAGGCCTCTTCCTCGAGTCCTTAGCAGCTTGGGGCCTCCGAGGGTTAGGGACAGTGTGACATTTGAGTGCACTCTTGTTAACCTTCTCCCAGGAAGCTGAGTTATCTTGGCCTCGCCCTGACTCTTTTGGAAAGAAGCATTTGTTTGATAAACAGGAAGTCGTTTCCATGAGTGTAGAAAGAAGAAATGATAGAACTGAGTGGCAAAGCAAAGAACTCTGCTAGCTGTGGTTAGCTTGGAATTGGCAGAAATCTTTCCAGGTAGCCACCTAAGCTTAACACATGAGCCGCCTTTTCCCCATTCTAGACTGGGTTATTTCTTCATCATGAAAAATGAAAAGTTTCTGCCCTGTTGCTTGACCTGCTATCAGGGTATGTTCATTTTCAGCTAGTGTTTTGGATCTTAGATGTTGTAGACTTAGCAGACAAATGGAGACACTGTCTGTTTATAGTGGGAAAGTGACTTATTTTAAGAAATGTTGGCTTCCCACCGCTACCCCATTAGTGGCATGCCTCTGACACTCCAGCAAGGCTGGTCTAGGGACGTTAAGACTGCCTTATGTGTATTTTTGCTCTTTGAAAGGTTAGAATCTAACTGTACCACAAGATATTTCTTCCTGAGTCAGATTGGGACAAAATTACAAACAGTGAATTTGAAGCAATTCACTGTGAAAAAAGCAGTGAATTATGAAGCAAACTTTATAAACGTTGGTGCTCTAATACTTTTGAAACTTCAGAATTCATTCCCTCCGCTTCTAATAATATACTCCTCATGACGTATATAAATCCCTTAGTGTCACTAACTACTTTTGATTCTGTAAGGAAGAACAGATAAAAAAGGTTACAGAAATCCAGTGCCAAGTTATTTATGGTGATTGGAAAGTGAGAAAGAGAACTTAGACTCCTTACATTTTTCTTTTTTTGTTGTTGTTTTGTTTTGTTTTTATTTCACAGGCTCCTTACTTTTGATAAGAGCTTGAAAACAGGAAAACCGTTTTCTCCTTTTAATTGAGAGTCACCTCATCCTTGTCTGGGTTGAAATGGTTGAAGCCGTGATAGAGAAAAACTTTAAATTTGCCCAGAGGTATAATGGCAACTAAATAGAGTAGTAGTTAATTGATGGTGAAAAGGGACTTACTGTGATGGAGTGAAGATTGTCTAGACTCAGGGGTGTGGATGGGGGGCTGGGGTCATGGTTACAGGGTGGGGTGTTTGGGACTGGAGGTATGGGTGGCATCTCGCCCAGTATTTCGGAGAACTAGCTCACTAAACTGTCCAGAACAACTCTTTAGAGTTCCTTGCAAGTGGGTTTATCCTGACAAGTTGCAGAATGTATTTTACTTTGAATGTTGAGTGGCTGGGGAGCTATTTGTTTCATTTGCCTTCTGAAATTACCCCAGTATGTATTCAAATGCAGTGACTTTGTGTTAAGTCCAGGCTGGGCTACTACTGCTCTGGGTTTCTTCGCTGAAAGTTAAATGTCATATTTGAACTTGAAGAATTTTTGCTGCCTGCCTGTGGAGCACACATGAACATAAAGCAGCCATTTGTCAGCAGGCAGCTGAAAGGCAATTTCAGCAGGGACCAAAAACCACTGCAGGCTGCTGGCTTCCTGGCACACCCACTAGACCCTGTAGGTTTACACTGAAAGCAAACTAACAGGGGCTGGAGGCGGGGGGTGGTGGTGGTGGTAATAAGATGGGCAAAAATAAAAGCAGAGGCTAAAGTCTGAATGACATTGAGCCAGTATGAAGGTCCTGTATGTGGGGAAGAGCACAACGTTCCCAAAGAAGAGAGAACTTAAACATCAAACACAATGGCTAGTAAGAAACATCTGACGTTTGCAGACAACACATTTTTTAAAAAAGTAAATTCTGTATCTTCTTTATATTCTTAGCTGCAGGGATACTGTAGGTATCTTTAGGGAAAGTACTATATAGTTTAAACCATTTTACCCAGTGTGCTATCACAAATACCTTGTAACCAGAACCGTGTAACAGTACAATTGGTGTATAATAATAATCACTTTCAAGCACTGCAGAATCCTGAACAAAGATCCTTATGATCTATTAACCAAATGCTGAAATAGTGTTTGTGTAGTAATGAGCGGACCTTTTTAAAAAATAGCTTTTTAAATGTCTTTGAAAGTTAAAATTATGTCATATATGATAACTCTTAGTCAAAGTACCAGTTTATTCCCAAATATGCTATTCTTTCTTTGGCCATAGCATGTAACAGAATTTATTTCTGTTTAGCAGGTCAAGAGGTGGCAGTATTGGCAGTATAAATGATTCATCCAAGGACAACCAATGTGTCATTGTAGAGATAAAACAGAACTAGGCTGCATTCTACCAGCTCCTGGCCTATGTAACATTTTTGAGAACTTTCCAATCATTTTAGGAAAACAAAGTACTTAGAAAATACAAAGAGGTTTTTTTAATAAAAGAAAATCACTTATTTTGGTAATTGCTAAATTAATCATTCTGTTGTATTTAAGAAGCTCTTTGATGTGTTCTGGTTTACTGCCAGATGAATGTCTCCTGGGCATTTTAATTAATGGGTGGCTTGGCCAAATGAGCTTCTGATGGTAAACCTTCATAAGGGTTTATTTTTGTGTTTCTCAAGAATAGCTGTCTCTTCAAAGCTCTTTAATTAGACAAGGTTTAGCAGCTAAAGCACGTTTTTAGAATAATTAGGCCTTGGGTGAAGAGAAATAATGGGTCAAAGGAGCAGGTACTGTTGGAGAGAATGGCCTCTTCAAGTGGAGCATGGTGTCCACATCTGATGGACGTCCAGTTCTTCAACAGCTTGTATTCACTCCCTGTCCCTAGTTGGGGACCTTGTGTTGTTTGAAATTCATTTGACAGATCTCACCAGAAGCCTAAACATACCAGAGTGTGGGCTCACTTATCACCACCTCTAAACTCCTGTAGAAAGCTGTATCCTAGTCCTTTTAACATCTAAGCTAAAGATTTCTTATTTTCTCTTTCTTTCTACCAAATTGGTGATCTTGGCCATAATAATGATTGTTTCTGAGGGAAATACTTCAAAGATCTTATGTGTGGGTCATTGATAACGCTAACAATTATAACAGCTCCTTTGAGGGGTCTTTCTTAATAATTTAAATAAACTACTTATAACATTGTTCTTAAAATTACTATAGTATTTGGTCTCCAAAGTTTAATGTCCGTTGTGGTCAGAATGTAGTTTGAATTATTTGAAAATCTGATATGTGTATGGATTGTCATTTTGCCCCCTTCTTCAAACCACCCCCCCTCCATTTCTTGTCCTAAGCTCTTAATCTTGTCAGTCATTACTGGTGCATATGTTTTATCTCAAAGTTCTTCTTTGTGATGAAGGAAAGATATACCTGACTGGTCCCATGGGGGATGGAGATGGTGCTAAAACAATTGGGTAGTATTACTGAGACTACTATTAAAAAACAAAAAATAATACACTTATATTGTCTAATTTTCCACTTTCCCACTATCTCAGGATGCTTATCATGGCAAATGTGTCTTTTTTCCAGCTGGATCAGTTGATTTAAGGATAATGCTGATGAGCTATTACAGATTTCAAACAGAGCAAACTGTGTCACTGACATTTCTAATCCCATCAGGTGTCGTGATCCGTATATGTTGTCAGATGAAGAACTGGGTTAAGGATATGTATATCATTGGTTCAATATAAACCTACTTCCACTATTAGAAAAATGTTATAGAACTTATGACATTGATTATATGTCAATCAATTCCTTTTTAAATATAGAGGATAGCCTGATTTATAGAATTACAAAGTTTATCACATGTAAATTCTTTTGTTATACCTTAGTTAGTGACATAGCCAATGAAATTATTTCATTTAAAGTGGTAGAAACTTCACTTGGTTTTCTATTGATGTTATCTGTAAAAATTAATAACATAGTTTTTAAAATATTTGGTAAGCACAATGTAATGCAAATGTAAAGATGCAGGCATATTACTGTGCATTCCAGAGAATAGTCACCAAATAAGTACACTTTTATGTCAAATTGTAAACCTTTGAGAAAGCAGAAGAGATATTAGCCTAAACAGAATCCTATATAAAGCAGGTTTTCCCCTCTCAGCAATGACTAATTTCTGTCTATTCTTTCCTAAAATGATTGATTATTGTGACTCTGCTTTTTGACTCACCCTTTAGCACAGGAAATATTGCTGATACTTATCTTCATGTGCATGTTTGCTGTGTATATGTAATCTTCTGCAACGGAGATATGCACAGGAAGGTGTTGAGTGTTAGGATCCTTGAAGAAAACCATTACGTGCATCCCTCACAGCTCTTCCTTCCTTATGGTAGGGCGAGTGTATTCTTATGCATATGTATGTGTAATGGGATTTATACTTAATGAAGTTTGGGTGCTCATTACTAATGAATTTTTATAGATACAAATCAGGACTGTAAGTGTATTGTTTTCTATTTGTTTGTTTTACTTCTTTGACTCATTCATTTGCTGGGCCCGCTTGTGTCACTCCTTCTGTCTACCTTTTGAAATTATACCACTGTCCCCAAACAAGAACTGACGGTATTCTTCTTCACTGCAGACCACCTGGTGGCCCATGGCAGAATGGCAGAAAAGGAGGCCCGTCGGAAGTTCAAACAGATTGTCGCAGCTGTCTATTTTTGTCACTGTCGGAATATTGTTCATCGTGATCTAAAAGCTGAAAATTTGCTACTGGATGCCAATCTGAATATCAAAATAGCAGGTGAGAAGTATGCTGAGGATGTGAAATAGGAGTGAGGCAGCTTTTCCTTCAAGGTTCTTAAAGCAAGGGATTATCTGTTTCATCTATTCAGAAAGAAGTATTATGAAAAGGATTTTTGTGTGTGTGTGGCTTGAAAATTAATAAGCTTCCAAAATACATTGATGCTATTTTTTCATGTAGTTTGGGATGCAACTAGGTTGGGAAGAAAGAAGAAAAAGTAATTTTTAAATAAGGAATAAAATATAGAATAAAGTAGTAAAAAAAAACTGATAAAGGGCTTCCCTGGTGGCGCAGTGGTTGAGAGTCTGCCTGCCGATGCAGGGGACACGGGTTCGAGCCCTGGTCCGGGAAGATCCCACATGCCACGGAGCGGCTGGGCCCGTGAGCCATGGCCAATGAGCCTGCGTGTCTGGAGCCTGTGCTCCACAGCGGGAGAGGCCACAACAGTGAGAGGCCCGCATACAGAAAAAAAAAACAAAAAAAACCACATAAAATTGTGTGCCTTCTCACCTTCACTTGAGAAGGTTGATTTGTGTCACTGCTGATATAGAGCATGCTCATTCTTAAGACTGTGGTTTTATGATCATTTAAGAAGAATAGATCTTACAGTGGTTTAAAGGCAGTCCATCTCTTTTTATCCTCAAATTTCATTCATCTGCTCATCTGACAGTGCCTAAAAAAGCACTTTTCACTGCCTCACTCTACTCATACTTCAGTTTTAGTAAACTGTCAGCATTTGCCTAACCAATGCAAGCTCACCACCTATTGATAGAAGAAAGTGACTGCAGTTTATATAGAAACAATAAATATGAAAATAAACCATTTTTGTTTTTCTGACAATTTTTGGTATTGCATTGTATGTCCCTCGTCTTCCAGATAAAAAAGGACTGGAATCTCATATAGGAAACAGAACTTTAGCTAGAATATAACTGTCTTGAAAAGCCTAGGTAAGAAGCAATTCTGAAGATTTCCCTCCTTAACTGGGTGGGAATTGAGAGTTCAAATTTATATTATATTATAGGTCAAAGTACCTATGTGTACCCTTGTAGGTTGTTGATTCTTCTGACAGTTTCTTTTGTGTACATAACTCTGCTCACTTTCCAGGCTCTACTTTTACATCCTTGGAATGTCACCTAGCCTTTTGTTTATCTAAGTTGGGCTGATTAGAACTTTTATAGTTGTAAGCTCTTTGAGTTCTGTATTTGCTCAATACATAGTAGACAGGGATTAGATCCTTTCTTTATCTTACATGAAATCATGTTTTTCCTTTGCCCTTACGTCTGGTTTATATTCTCTAAAGCTCTCTAGATGCTGACAGTTCTCACAAGGGTGGGTAGGGTGGAAAGGCCTGACAATTTCAAACCCTCTTTTGTAATTATTCATTGTAGTTTCAATTAAATTAATGGTAATAACACCTACTAAGCTTCACAGTCCTTAAAAGTATAATAAAATGTGTTAATTATCTATTGTTGCTGTAACAAATTACCACACACTTAGTGGCTTGAAACAATACAAGTTTATATTATAGTTCTGGAGGTCAGAAATCTGAAGTGAATCCTGTGGGGCTGAAACCAAGGTATTGGTGGAACTGGTCCCATCTGGAGGCTTTGGAGGATTCATCTCCTTGCCTTTTTCAGCTCATGGAGGCCTCCTGCATTCCTTGGCTCCAGGCCTTACATCACACTTCCACCTCCCGTTTCCATTGTCACATCTCCCACTCCTAATCTGATCCTCTTACTTCCCTCTTGTAAGGACCCTTGTGATTACATTGGGCCCTCCTGGATGAACCATGATGGTCTCTCCAGCTCAAGGTCCTTAATCTAACCACATCTGCAAAAGAAGATAACACATCTACAAGTTCCATGGATTAGGACAAGGATATCTTTGAAGGGCTGTTATTCAACCTACCACAAATGTTACTATAGGGTTCTTTGGATTTTTGATTAGGGTAGTGAGTTAAAAGACGGCCCTCAGGGCTTCCCTGGTGGCGCAGTGGTTGAGAGTCCGCCTGCCGATGCAGGGGACACGGGTTCGTGCCCCGGTCTGGGAAGATCCCACATGCCGCGGAGCAGCTGGGCCCGTGAGCCATGGCCACTGAGCCTGTGCGTCCGGAGCCTGTGCTCCGCAACGGGAAAGGCCACAGCAGTGAGAGGCCCACGTACCGAAAAAAAAAAAAAAAAAGAAGGCCCTCTTTTTCTGCTACAGTCTTATTCTACCTTCACTGACCAAAGACTAAGAAAAAATTTTTATGCTTCCTTGGTTCTTGATTTTGAATTTAGAATCATTTTGATTTAGTTAAGGGAAATTTGTATGGCTTTTTAGTTTTTGCATTGAGAAGCCAAGTTTAAAAAGCAGGCGTTGGGGATAATTGAATTTAGACACTCTACTGACAAATATTTGGGTAAGGAGATTTTTAAATACTTTTCTTTGTTAATAGTTGAAAACAAACCCATGCAGTCACAATATGAGTCTCTACCTGTTGGTGTGTAATTACAGACTCCTAGGGGTGCTGACAGCCAGCCTTGGACTCTCTGTGTATTAATACATATACTTTGTCAAGATTTTTATTTCATTAACCTAAAGTCTGCATTTTTATTATTTGTTTTCAGAGCAAAGCAAAGAATAAATGAGCACCCCTAGTTTTGTGCTCTGCTACAGTATCTGACATTGTCTTTGTTTGCATTCTTTCCTACATGCTATCATTACTCAGTTTCTCAGTCATTGCCTGAACTTCCCTTCCTACACATAAATTGGATAGAATACCCGTTCTCATCAGCCAGGCCTTCTTTGAACTTAATGGACCAGTGGGAGGAACACTTCTAGTTGAAGCTGACTACAGCATGACTAATTTTAGAGAGGTAGGTTGGATGGTTCTGATGGGATAAGTTCAGATAAGTAATGAAATCAACTTTTTATTCTGAAAGCTAAAAGTAACTTTCAGATCCCTGATCTTTTCAGTAGTCTTTTTGATGGATTATTATAAATCTCAGTAAGGAAGAACTACTGTATATGAAAGAAACACATGAGAGAGAAAAGAGGGGTTTTTTATTTTATTTAAAATATTGTTAGTCTTAAGCACCTCATTTTAAAAATCATCAAATATGTTATAGTAGCAAATTAACTTGGAATTAATAAAAATTCAGATCAGGAAATTTAAGGAATTCATGTTTTCCTTATCCAATATTTACCTAGTGGTTTTGATGAAAAGATTATGCATCCTGTTCAAAAGTAGATGAATAAGTTGTTCTGGGGATGTTTGTGTTTACAGGAATTTATGTTTACTTTTTGTATGAAGTAATGTGACAATTTACATGTAATACTTGGTACTACTATAAAAATCTAGCTATTATAAAAGCCCATGTTAGCCCTCCTCAAGTGAATACGTGTTCCCAGGACACGAGAGATAAGTTTCAGTTACAGATATTAAAAGATTCAACATCATTCCATTGTTTAAGAGTTTTTGTGATTAAATTCTTACCTATGAATTTTTGTTCTAGTGCTAGTTCTAGAGAGAATGAAGCCCAGGTGAATACTTTTTTTTTTTCTGGTTTTAATGCTTTCTTCTTAATGCTGGTCACAAAACTATCATCTGAAGAATTATTTGAAAGATGTTTCTATCATTAGTAATCCAGCATAAGCATTGATTGTTTTCAGAATAAAGAATTTTATTTCTGAAAGGCAGAGTTGCCAAGTCTGGAATGAAGAATTTGTAGTGGCTATCTATGATCTTCACTGTTCTTAACATAGGCTTTTTGCTCCGGTATCATGGAACAGAAAAAAGAAGGCTAAGAACATGACTCCCACCCCCAAGAATTTACAGTCTATTTGGGCAGCAAATGCTTAGAGCTTTGAAAAGTTAAATAACACCAAAATTGTGCTTTACATATATAAAAAGTACTTTGCAAAGCATTTTCACGTGTATCATTTAATTTCAACATATTTGGCATGCAAATATGTCTTGTTTAGAAAACACTAGAGTTTCCAAAGCACCTTTAACTTGCTAAAAGGTTGAATTTCTTATAAAGAGCACTCATGCAAATCGCTTTCATATAGAGAGTTCAACGCTGGGAAAAGAATAGGATTCTTGGTCTCTAACCTTTCACTTGGTGTCTCAGATGTGTGAGGATCCACAAAGGAGGAGATTCGGGATGGAGGAGGCACAACATGGCTCTCTCAGCACATCGATTTTATCCCTGGGTGACAGCATGGCCAACAGCTACCAAATTGCAGTTTGATACAGTAGGCGAGATGTTACAGAGCACATCGTGATTCATTATCACATTAATTATATAGTCCAGTTACTGCAGGAGTTCAGAGGATGGAGAAACCACTTTAGTTTGCAGAATTTCATTAGATGACAAATGCCACAGGGACTGTAAGCATATCCCATTTATTGTACCTGTTCTATAGTAGGTGCTCAATAACTTTGTTGATCTGAACTTTAGACAGTGGTGATGAGGACAGAAGCACCCTTTATTTATTTATTTATTTTTTTGCGGTACGCGGGCCTCTCACTGTTGTGGCCTCTCCCGTTGTGGAGCACAGGCTCAGGACGTGCAGGCTCAGAGGCCATGGCTCACGGGCCCAGCCGCTCCACGGCATGTGGGATCTTCCCGGACCGGGGCACGAACCCGTGTCCCCTGCATCGGCAGGCGGACTCTCAACCACTGTGCCACCAGGGAAGCCCAGAAGCACCCTTTTGAGAATATAGCACTTGAGGTGAGTCTTAAAGGATGAATAGAATTCTTTAAGGATGGGTGTCAAGGAGAGAATGCCAGTAGGATTAGTCAGTAAGCAAATGTTAGTAAAGCACCTGCTGTGTGCAGACACTGGGAATACAGCAGCAGATAAAATAGTCCCTTGGAACTAACATTCTGATGGGGAAAGATAGGAAACACATAAACAAGCTCTCATAAGGGCTGTGAAAATGGTAATATCGAGTAGTCTGATAGAATGACTTGTGAGAGGATAACCAGGATAGTCAGAGCCTTCCAAACAGAAGGAAGAGCAAGGCAAAGGCCTGCGACAGGTGAATTCAACATATTTAGGGGGTAAGAGAAAGTTTAGCATGGCTGAGGATAATAAATAAGGCCGGGAGTGGAAAGATGGGATGAGAGAGCTGGCAAGGGCCAGTTCACGTGGGGCCCTGTGCACATGGTGAGGATTTGGGGCTTTATTTTGGTTCCAGTGGGAAGCTGAGTTGGAGAAGCACGAGCAGCAGTAGAATGCACACAGCCTATCTGCAGAAAAGCTTGGTGAGAGGGAAGGATCGAGGAGGGGAGTCATGCCTGAGAAGGCAGGAAGGGGAGGTATTTATATTAAATTGTGAAATTGTTTGAATACCAGGCTTAATAAATCAGATTCAGGGTGGATAAGGAAGAAAGGGTGGGAGTAGGGAGAGGGGACAGGAAAGCAATAGGAAGATCAGTTAAAAGGCTGTGAAATGGTAGAATCCTGCATACAGGTGGGGGCAGTGGATGTGGGAAGGAAGAAAAGGGCACCAAATACAGGAGACATGAGCCGAGGAGGAACTTCCGGGACTGGGTACCCGGTCACATCTCTGGGCCAGGAAGAGGGAACTTCCAGTCAGAGACAGGTTCAGAAATAGAGAAATCAGATTTTCTTATTGATGGATTATATTAAGCTATCAAACTGGTGTTGCCTTATTTTTAATGGTTGATGCACTGCTATTTAAAAGGAATTTTAATTCTTGTCCTTAAAAATTAACTAGAGAGGGCTTCCCTGGTGGCGCAGTGGTTGAGAGTCTGCCTGCCGATGCAGGGGACACGGGTTCGTTCCCCGGTCCGGGAAGATCCCACATGCCGCGGAGCAGCTGGGCCTGTGAGCCATGGCTGCTGGGCCTGCGCATCCGGAGCCTGTGCTCTGCAACGGGAGAGGCCACAACAGTGAGAGGCCCGCATACAGAAAAAAAAAAAAAAAAAAAATTAACTAGAGAAATTCCTGTGTTTATAAAAGATTGCCTAAATGTAGCTGGCTTACTCCCTGAAGCAAAGTTATTTGAAATACTCAGACGTTATGAGAATGTTTTGAAAATTGTGGAAACTTTTTTTTTTTTAACCTAAGGAAGTTGGAAACTTTTTTCTTTAAATGTCACTCCCAGAATGGTCTCCATGAGATGGTTTCCACTCCGGTGTTATTGTTTTAGTTGGCAATCAGTAGACAGCAAAGATATGAAGTTCAGCTACAGCAAAGCCAATATTTTGGAAAGAATTTCCACAGTGCATGGATTTGAGGTACTGTGGAAATTTTTGACCTTTAATGCAGTGAGATCTAGACTACTTCATTTTTTAAAAGTGAGAAACTAAAACATTTGGTAAGTCTATTGACCTTTCGCCGCCAGTATGAATATGCTAAGATACAGTCATATCTGTATCTCAAAACGAAGGTTGGAAACCTTGGATTTCTGAGACCCCTTCCATAGTCTGGTGATTGAGAATGTCCCTGACAGGTCACAAAAAGTAGTTACGAATATTCATCGTGTGAATCCCAAATTTTTTGTCATGATCCTAACACCCTTTGTTTAGGTAATCTTTCAGTACACCTCCCTGATTGATGGGTAGTAAATTGAGACCCACAGAGGCCATGTGACTTTCCCAAATTCGGGTCTTAGTAGAGCCTAGGAATCATAACACCTCACCCTTGTGCTCTCACCCTGAAATGGTATAGGACCCTCAACTAGCAGGGGCTAAGGAACTTTAACATATATTGACCCTTGGGAAAATGGAGTTTGGAAAATTCTCTCTTCTGAATCCTATTCCTAAGACTGGAGCTTTTACAAATGAAAAATTAATGTACCTTCATTAAAAAGGCATTTCAGGTACACATAGTTGACACACATGACACATGAAAAAATGTTCAACATTGCTAATTATTAGAGAAACGCAAATCAAAACTGCAATGAGGTACCACCTCACACCAGTCAGAATGGCCATCATTAAAAAGTCTGCAGATAACCAGTGCTGGAGAGCGTGTGGAGAAAGGGGAAGAACCCTCCTGCACTGTTGGTGGGAATGTAAATTGGTGCAGCCACTATGGAAAACAGTATGGAGGTTCCTCAAAAAACTAAAAATAGAGTTACCATATGATCCAGCAATCTCACTCCTGAGCTTACATCTGGACAAAACTGTAATTCGAAAAGATACATGCACCCCACAGGACAGGAATAAAGGTGCAGACATAGAGGATGGACTTGAGGACATGGGCAGGGGGAAGGGTAAGCTGGGACAAAGTGAGAGAGTGGCATGGACATATATACGCTACCAAATGTAAAATAGATAGCTAGTGGGAAGCAGCCGCATAGCACAGGGAGATCAGCTGGGTGCTTTGTGTCCACCTAGAGGAGTGCGATAGGGAGGGTGGGAGGGAGACGCAAGAGGGAGGAGATATAGGGATATATGTATACGTATAGCGGATTCACTTTGTTATACAGCAGAAACTAACACACCATTGTAAAGCAATCATACTCCAATAAAGATGTTTAAAAAAAAAAAGAAAAGAAAAGATACATGCACCCCAGTGTTCATAGCAGCACTATTTACAACAGCCTAGACGTGGAAGCAACCTAAATGTCCATCGACAGCTGAATGGATAGGGAAGATGTGGTACATATATATGTGTACTGGAATACTGCTCAGCCATTAAAAAAAGTAAAATAATGCCATTTGCAGCAACATGGATGGACCTAGAGATTATCATGCTAAGTGAAGTAAGTCAGGAAGAGGAAGACAAATACCATATAATGTCCCTTATACGTGAAATCTAAAATATGATGCAAATGAACTTATCTATGAAACAGAAACAGACTCACAGACATAGAGAACAGACTTGTGGTTGCCAAGGGGCAGGGGGGAGGGATGGATTGGGAGTTTGGGATTAGTAGATGCAAACTATTATATATAAAATGGATATAAACAACAAGCTTCTACTGTATAGACAGAGAAGTATATTTGATATCCTGTAATAAACCATAATGGATAAAGAAAAAACAAGAAATAAAGTGAATATAACTATTTAATATTTTTTAAATGATAAGATTTTATTTCATTTTTTATGACTGAATAATATTCCACTGTATACATATACTACATTTTAAAATCCATTCACCTGTCGATGGACACTGAGGTTGTTTCCGTATCTTGGCTATTGTAAATAATGCTGCGATGAACATGAGCATGCAGATGTCTTTTTGAATTAGTGCTTTCATTTTATTTTCTTTTCTTTCTTTTTTTTTTTTTTGGCCACGTCACGCGGCTTATGGGATTTTATTTCCCCAACCAGGGATCAAACTTGGGATCTCAGCACTGAGAGCAAGGAGTCCTAACCACTGAACTGCCAGGGAATTCCCAGTGCTTTCATTTTCTTTGGATCAATACCTAGAAGTAGAATTGCTGGATCATATGGTAGTTCTATTTTTAATTTTTTGAGGAACTTCTATACTGTTTTTCATAGTGGCTGCACCAGTGAACATTCCCACCAACAGTGCACAAGGGTTCCCTTTTCTCCACACCCTCACCAATACTTGTTATTTCTTGTCTTTTTGGTAATAGCCATTCTAACAGGTGTTTTGATTTGCATTTCCCTGGTGTTTAGTGATATTGAACATCTTTTCATGTACCTGTTGGCCATCTGTATGTCTTCTTTGGAAAAATGTCTATTCAGATCTTCTGTCCATTTAAAAAATTGAATTTTTTTTTGCTACTGAGTTGTATGAGTTTTTTATGTATTTTGGATATTAACCCCTCATCAGGTATATGATTTGCAAATATTTTCTCCTGTTCAGTAGGTTGCCTTTTCATTTTGTTGATAAGTATAAATATTATTTATAGTGAACTTTTAAGTCAATTTTAATAATGTACTAATATAAAATATTTTACTTAAATTACTTCTTTATCATAAATCACACAAAAATGACAAAGTTATTTTTAAAATTTCTTTCTTGCAAGGTTTTTAGGATAATATATTCCTTTGAAAGAAGTTTGAGAGTCAAAAAAGTTGGAAAATACCGGGTACTTGTACAATTAAATAGGTTAGTTTTCTTTACATTCTAGTCCAAATATGACCTTTATCTTTTTAATCAGATTGAGGGATTCTCTGAGCTCTTGATAAACTCTTTTTCAGGAAAGCCCTTCTCCTCTATTATATACCAATTGCCCCTAAACTTTTGCTTAAAACTCAATTTATGCATATAATTATATAATTAGATGTGTGATTATGTTGTTTGCCCCTTGATGCATTAATGGTCCCTCAAAAACTTGGGGCGTATCCTACTCCTATTAGCATATTTACACCTTACCTTTTAGGTGGGTTACTGTTCAGATGTTTCCTCTCATTTGAGTTATGTTTATTCTATTCTGTTAGCTTTAACCTAAGATGGTATTTTCTTGCCTGCTTAGTTTCTAGTTGACAACTGAGAATCTTATATGTGATCATACCTTCTTTTCTCCAAAAGTAGCCTTCTGCTTATCAGACCATATGCCTTAATTTTTAATTTGGAAAATATTATTGTTATACCTATATACTGTATTTCCATTTGGTATCTTTAGTTTCTGTTGAGAAGTTAAGGGGACCTTGATTCATTATGGTCTATAAAAGGCACACTAAAAATTTGTATAGTGTGCTCACCTATCAGGATTAGAAACTTACCTGATTGAATGATTGGACTATTATTTTTGTAAGTGATATGAATCACTTTAGAATCATAATTGCAATAGTATGCATTAATGTTTTCAAGAATTCCAGTGAATATTGTTTGTAGGTCTTATAGAAAAGGTCTTATTATAACCTTTTCCTTTATACATCTACTCAGTACTGAGTTTTATGAAAAGATCCCATGTTGGCGAGGGGTTTTTGCCTTTCATGAAAAGGGTTGGGGTAGTGCTATCTATGATAGAGTGGAGGGAATTCATTTATTACCTCATTTAAAAATAGCTGAGTTAAGTGATCCTAACTGTTAAGATATTTTTAAAACTTTGGGGGCAAATACATGTCATTCATTGAAAATAGCAATGTAATGCTGCTCCAGCATTTTTGTTTTTAAACTTTCATTTTCCACGGAGGTAGTCATCATGCTGTATGATACACGATGCTCAGAAGTTGTGGAGGGTCAGGAGATTACTAAGATTAAGTGATAGCTGTGGGGCCTCCCTGGTGGCGCAGTGGTTGAGAGTCCGCCTGCCGATGCAGGGGATATGGGTTCGTGCCCCGGTCTGGGAGGATCCCATATGCCGCGGAGCGGCTGGGCCCGTGAGCCATGGCCGCTGAGCCTGTGCGTCCGGAGCCTGTGCTCCGCGACGGGAGAGGCCACAACAGTGAGAGGCCCGCGTACAGCAAAAAAAAAAAAAAAAGTGATAGCTGTGGAAGAGCCCCATATATGGTGCGATAGTAGGAGCTGCAACAGAATGGTCCTCTAATACCTAACACGTGACCAAGAAGGTACATATATTCTTTGAACCTCCTGAATATTATCTCTCCCCTCCTCCAGTTCTGACCTCCCCTGGTTTCTTAAACTAAACCAAATGCCCCCCTTCCCAAATAAGCTGATTACTTGATTTTTTTTTTTTTCTCCCATGAAGGAATTTCTCTTGAGTATAAATGCTCAGGCTGTGAGTCAGTAGTTTTTGGCATTACTTCTCTATTAGCTCCTAGTTAGGAAGTTCAGCCAGAGGTTGAAGGGATTGCTAAACACTTCAGGACTTCCCGGACCCATTTTTAAGAGCAAACTAATATTGAGACTCCTGGGAACTTGGAAACTCATCCTTTGTCACTACCAATATTTTGAGATTCACACAGTTGACTCTTGTGTTCAAATCCAAATAAAGCTCTTGGGTCACATGATTTCTAGGCTAGTAATATTGTGTAGGAAAAGGAAGGTTAGTTCCTCTTCCATGTCATGTTCTATCTTAACAGTCCATATAACGGTCTAAATCCTGTTTATAAAGTGTTCTTTTACAGGTCTTGATCTTTGACTCGTCAAGTCATTTCTAGCTAGAATACCTGACAGCTTGTGGCCCACACCCCGTACTTATTAGTCCGCTGAGAAGTTAATCAGGGCCCTAAATTATTTCTATTCTTGATCTTTGTCTTTAATTGCAAGTGCAGCATTGGGGTTATGAGTCCTCAGAAGCTTTCAGATTTTAAAACAGGAAGGATCTTGTCTCAGTATTTTCTGGTGAGGTGGTTTATTTAGGATAAATAATTATTTTCCCACTTCACGTTTTTCCTCTGCCCCGTACTTCCAAGCTGCTTACTTATCACAGCGAGGAAGTGAAATGAAGCACAAGTTACTCCTGGAGGGGTTGGCTGCCACTTGTAGCTGTACTACTGTATTACCTTCACAGACACTGTGAACATTTGGAACTGGCTGCAGGCTGCGCCTCATCTGTTATATCTGCTTCGGGTTGCTCCTTGGTCAGCCAAAAAAGAAGTCAAGGGTATTACTCTGAGGTGGTGGACCAAGTAAGAAAATTTCCTGTTGCAGTTGTCCTAATTTTTTTTTTTTTTTTTTTTTTTTTTTTTTTTT
The DNA here is from genome assembly GCF_964341445.2 of Mesoplodon mirus. Classification (NCBI taxonomy): domain Eukaryota; kingdom Metazoa; phylum Chordata; class Mammalia; order Artiodactyla; family Ziphiidae; genus Mesoplodon; species Mesoplodon mirus. Next base: position 125,522,022 of record NC_138983.1, on the reverse strand, counting down.
GCGGTATGTGGGCCGCTCACTGCTGTGGCCTCTCCCGTTACGGAGCACAGGCCCCGGACGTGCAGGCTCAGCGGCCATGGCTCACGGGCCCAGCCGCTCCGCAGCATGTGGGATCTTCCCGGACCGGGGCACGAACCCGCGTCCCCTGCATCGGCAGGCGGACTCTCAACCACTGCGCCACCAGGGAAGCCCCCCGCAGTTGTCCTAATTTTTAAATTCGTGCCACCCGTTCCCTCTTTCCCCTTACCGCATAGACATACCCAGTTGTTGATATACTTAACTTTTAGGGCTGCAGTATCACTGCCGCGTATAACCCCAGGCTCCTGGTCTTGCCTAGAACAAAGGATTTCAAGTCTCAAAATGGATAGTAAAGCTCTGGTATTTAAACCATCCCTAGAAGACAAACATATGGTTCCAATTAAAGTCTGCTGCTCTGTATTAAGGGGATGTAAGATACCATTCTAGCCTGCAGACAAATGCTAACCAACCAGGGTGTTGGGGGTTGGAAAAGAGACTTAAATTATGTTAGGAGCCACTTAAGAGTGGAGAAATAAATGACCATAGGCCACATGAAGAGAACAACTCCACCCATATGGCTTCTGTTGTGTGGGTGTGAGTATTCACTTCAACCAGTTTCTTCTCTTGTTTCTCCCTTTCCTTCTGTAACTCTTTAGAATATTCATCATTTTGCTTCTGGTTTCTTTTTTTCTTTTTTTTTTTTTTTGCGGTACGCGGGCCTCTCACTGTTGTGGCCTCTCCCGTTGCGGAGCACAGGCTCTGGATGCGCAGGCTCAGCAGCCATGGCTCACGGGCCCAGCCGCTCCACAGTATGTGGGATCTTCCCGGACTGGGGCACGAACCCGTGTCCCCTGCATCGGCAGGCAGACTCTCAACCACTGCGCCACCAGGGAAACCTAGAATATTCATCATTTTAATATAGATTCTGTAGGTCATAATTTTTTTCCTGTTGCTAATAAATAAAGAGGAAGGGATATAAAGGATCTTTATGGCATCTTTGTACCTGAGAATTTTCTGAAACTAACTGCTCAGTGTTTTAGTTCTTATTATTCAAGTCTTTATTTTTAAAACAAAAATTTTTAATACAGACTAAAAAGCAATAATATAAGCATACTATAGGAAATTTAAACAACAACAAAAGATTTTTAAGTACTCAAACTGGAATCTCACCTCCAAAACTTATCATTATCATTTTGAACGCATTTCTTTTTTTTCTATGCATGTTTTTTATAAATAGAGTCACTGTGTGTACAATTTTACATGTAGTTTTTATCCTTTATGGTATGTCAAATATTTTCCCTATGCTGCTCCATGTAATCATTTTTAATGATTGCATATCAAATAGATATAACATAATTTACTTAATCTCTCCCATATTGTTGTAAGAGCACAGAAATTCTTGATAAGGCTGTGGTGTTTACTCCCCCCTTTCCCTTCTTTGACATTATCAGTACACTTCAAAACTACAGAGTTTATACACTTATCATTTTGAACATGCACTGAATCTGTTCTCTTCTTTGCCTTAAGTTTCTGTGTTATTTTTGTTGTTCTTGTTCTCGTTTTTTATTCTTGTGGACGTTGCCCTGCTTCTGCGTTTCCCTTTGTACTGCACCAGCGTTCTCCATCCTTCGCCTTGTGATGCCGCTGTGTGAGCTTGTGATGCCGTAGTTTATTTTACTTGTGCCCCCTGGTTAGAACCATCCTGGGCTGACATGAGCTGGGGCCATGCAGCACTTTAATATTCCTTAGGATGGTAGTTCGGGAAAGCTAAAAGAAAATAGTGGCTGAATACAGTGCCTGAGGTGATAAAGACATGTTTAGGCTCTGTCCATCCACTGGCTTCTTACCTCTGGGATTTGAATAATTAAAATGTTATAAACAGAAAAAAAAATATCTTCTAGTTAGGGGAGAGTTAAGATTATTTATCAGAAAGATTTGCCAAGATTAGGTTAACTCTCAGTTACCTACATGGGTTTTTTTTGTTTTTTTCTTTTGTTTTGTTCTGTTTTTTACTATCCAATTTTTTTGAGTTTTTTCTCTCCCCTCGCTTCTGGCCGTCCATGTTTTTTGATTTGCTAGTATATCAAGCCTGTTTATCTTAAGTTAGACATATGGAAGGAAAAGAAGGAAAATCTAAGTCTCTTTAGTGTTGTCCTTTGATAGCAGCTCTTGTTCAGTTAGGGGAGACAGTGACAGTATAGACAAAAATTGATTTTTAAACTATGAGTAAGGCGTCTTAGTCCATTCGGGCTGCAATAATAAAATACCACAGACTAGGTGGCTTATAAACAACAGAAGTTTATTGCTCACAGTTCCAGGCTGGGAGGTCTAAGCTCAAGGCACCAGCATGACTGCCTTCTGGTGAGGGCCCTCTTCCTGGTTCATAGCTAGTGCCTACTCAGTGTGTCCTCACATGATGGCAGGGGCTAGAGGTCTCTCTGGAGCCTCCTTTATAAGGCACTAATCCCACTCGTGAGGGTTCCACCCTCATGACCTAATCGATTCCCAAAGCTCCCACCTTCTAATACCATCACCTTGGGGGTTAGGATTTCAACATGTGAATTTTGGGGGCACATTCAGACCATAACATAATGTATGCCATCTTTGTCTCTTAATATGAGTTACTGAGAAGTAGTTATTTTATTAGTATAACACTGATACTAATATTTTTAATGAAGTGAACTGCTTATCATTTATACCTAATTGCTGTTATATTATGACAGCAATTATATATCATTAAAATATTTACTACTTTTAAATTGTTTTTAACTACAACTCTAAACTCTATCATTATATATCACATCTTCATAGTTTGCTCTTCTTCAAATAGGATTATTGCTGTTTTCAACAAAAACTTCACTGGGATTCCTGTTTCAGCAAATAACTCCCAGTTCCTACCCTCTTAGCTGTTCTCTAAGGGCAGCTCTGAGTTCTCATACCTTTATCCCTTTTTATTTTTTATTATTAATTTTTTGATATGGACCATTTTTTAAAATTTATTTATTTTTGTCTGCACTGGGTCTTCGTTGCTGTGCGTGGGCTCTCTCTAGTTGCAGTGAGCAGGGCTACTCTTTGTTGCAGTGTGCAGGCTTCTTATTGCGGTGGCTTCTCTAGTTGCAGAGCAGGGGCTCTAGGCGTGCGGGCTTCAGTAGTTGTGACGCAGTTATTTCTGTCTAGTATTCTATGACAGAAGTATACCACAAGTTTTTTTTTCCATTTTATCCATTGATGGATATTTGGATTGCTTTTAGTTTGGAGCTCTTACTAACAATTGCAATGAACATTGCATTCTTAAACATTAATGTGCATTCTTAAACATGTAAGAGTATACTCTTAAACATGTAAGAGTATAAACCCAGGAGTAAAGTTGCTAGGTTGTACTGTATGTCTGTTTTCAGATTTTACTGGGTGATGCTAAACTGGTGTGTCAGTTTTTGTGAGGGTTCCCATTCCTGCATGTCTTCACCAGTGCTGTGTATTCTCTTTAAATTTTGTTATTGGAGTATAGCTGATTTACAATGCTGTGTTAGTTTCTGCTGTACAGCAAAGTGACTCAACTATACATATACACATACCCACTCCCCTTCAGATTCTTTTCCCATATTGGCCATTACAGAGCATTGAGTAGAGTTCCCTGTGCTATACTGTAGGTCCCTATTAGCTATCCACTTTCTGTATAGTAGTGTGTAGTGCTGGGTATTATTACACATTATAATTTTTGTCAGTTTGGTGAGTGTGTAATGGTTATCTCATTGTGGTTTTAGTTTTTAATTTTGTCTTTAATAATGAGATTGAACTCCTTTTCATGTCTTTGGCCTTTTTTGTGAAGTGTCTGCTTAAGTAAGTCTTTTGCCCATTTTTCTACTGGGTTGTCTGTCTTACTGGTTTATAAGAGTTTTTGTTTCAATAATAAGGATATGAGTCTTTTGTTTTATTTATTTATTTATTTATTTTGCGGTATGCAGGCCTCTCACTGTTGTGGCCTCTCCCGTTGGGGAGTACAGGCTCCGGATGCGCAGGCTCAGTGGCCATGGCTCACGGGCCCAGTCGCTCCGCGGCATGTGGGATCTTCCCGGACCGGGGCATGAACCTGTGTCCCCTGAATCGGCAGGCGGACTCTCAACCACTGCGCCACCAGGGAAGCCCGAGTCTTTTTTTTTATGGGTTACAAATAGCTTTTCTCATTTTGTGATTTCTCATTTCACTCTCTTTAAAATATCTTTCAATGAATAGACATTTTAGTATAATTTTGTTATGAGCAAGACAGACTTTATTTTTTTATTTCTATTATTTATTTTTATACAGCAGGTTCTTATTAGTTATCTGTTTTATACACATTAGTGTATATATGTCAGTCCCAATATCCCAATTCTTCCCACCCCCCGCCCCACTTTCCCGCCTTGGTGTCTGTACGTTTGTTCTCTATGTCTGTATCTCTATTTCTGCCTTGCAAACGGGTTCATCTGTACCATTTTTCTAGATTCTACATATATGCGTTAATATACAATACTTGTTTTTCTCCTTCTGACTTACTTCACTCTGTATGACAGTCTCTAGGTCCATCCACATCTCTAAAAATGACCCAATTTCGTTCCTTTTTATGGCTGAGTAATATTCCATTGTATATATGTGCCACATCTTCTTTATCCATTCGTCTGTCGATGGACATTTAGGTTGATTCCATGACCTGGCTGTTGTAAATATTGCTGCTATGAACATTGGGGTGCATGTGTCTTTTTTTTTTTTTTTAAAGCTAGGATTTTTTTTTTAAGTAGTTATGTATTCAGTATTTTATTTATTTATTTTTGGCTGCGTTGGGTCTTCATTTCTGTGCGAGGGCTTTCTCCAGTCATGGCAAGCGGGGGCCACTCTTCATTGCAGTGCGCGGGCCTCTCACTATCGTGGCCTCTCCTGTTGCGGAGCACAGGCTCCAGACGCGCAGGCTCAGTAGTTGTGGCTCACGGGCCCAGCCACTCCGCGGCATGTGGGATCTTCCCAGACCAGGGCTCGAACCCATGTTCCCTGCATTGGCAGGCAGACTCTCAACCACTGCGCCACCAGGGAAGCCCGCATGTGTCTTTTTGAATTATGGTTTTCTCTGGGTATATGCCCAGTAGTGGGATTGCTGGGTCATATGGTAATTCTGTTTTTAGTTTTTTAAGGAACCTCCATACTGTTCTCCATAGTGGCTGTATCAATTTACATTCCCACCAACAGTGCAAGAGGGTTCCCTTTTCTCCACACCCTCTCCAGCATTTGTTGTTTGTAGATTTTCTGATGATGCCTGTTCTAACTGGTGTGAGGTGATACCTCATTGTAGTTTTGATTTGCATTCCTCTAATAATTAGTGATGTTGAGCAGCTTCTCATGTGCTTCCTGGCCTAGACATTTTAGTATAATTTTAATGTGACCAACTATACCATCTTTTCCTTTATGATTTGTGCCTTTTGTTTCTTGTTTAAGAAATTCTTTCATCCCCTGAGGCTATAAAGATAGTCTCCTTTATTGTTTTATAAAAAACTTTGTAGTTTTACCTTTTACATTAAGTCCGTGATCCACCTGGAATTAATTTTCGGATATGATGTGAGGAAGGTGTCCTATTTAATTTTTTCCCATATGGAAAATCAGATGTACCTATGCCATTTACTGAGAAATTCATCCTTTTCTCAGTGATATACAGTGCCTACTCTTCTTTTCAGTGCACCGTTTTTAAAGCAACTTGTAAAGAAGCAGTATGTCTCAAGCCCTGTATGCCTTTGGGAATTACATAAGCAGAACAAAGGGTTGGCAGTCAAGAAGAAGATGAAAAACAGTAGAATATAATAACTAAGGAATTTGGAAGTTGTATAAAAATAGTTATGGGATGTACATTTACCTCAATATAAACATATACCTGATGCTGAAAGCACAGTGTGGATGTGGGCTTTGAGGGCATCCAGGCTGGCATTATAGGCTGGGCCTTGTTCTTAGTAAGTTTTGGGTTTGTTTGTTTTTTTAACTTTAAATTTGAACATGTTACTTAATGACCCTCACTTTCCCAGACGTAAAACAAAAATAACGCTCATCTCAATGAGATAATAAATACATGGTACTATAACACAGCACTTGACAGAGTGTCCCTTGAAAAATGGCTGTTTATCCCACAGAATTCAAAGTGCTGCACAAATGGGAAAACTGTGGCACTGAGAGAGACGACTCAGGGCAGCCCCGTATCCTTGGCTCTCCAGGGTCCTTGCCACTCAGCTGCGTGGCCACATTGCTCGTTTCTAAGTACCCTGAACAAATGTACTCATAGTTCAGAATTATTATTTATTGGTTGTCATCCAACTTAGTAAGAAAGGCCTTATTTTATTCGTAGTGTGACATTCTGGATGATTCAGAATGAATCTAGGTTATGTTCTTAGTTCATTCCTATGACTTAGCATTAAGACAGATTAACTAACAAAAATTCTGAGGGGAAATTATACCACTTCTAGTCTTGAGTAATTACATGTGATATAGTTTTCCCTCAGATAAAAGTTGCATAGTACTTGGATGACATTATATGGATGCTGCAGACCACCTCTTCCTTCTCTGAAATGTTTTTCTCCTCTCTCAGCTTTCTTATTATAATGATATATTTCTCTCTCCCTTTTGCTCCTTTTTCTTTCTATTTCTGCACCTATAGCATAGGAAGTACCTATGGGTGTTTCCTAAGCCTTGATTCCCAGCCATCCTTTTTTCTCCACTTATTCTTTCAAAAAACTTGTATCCGTTCATTACTACAACTCGTTTCATCAGAACATGTTCACTTGAATTTCTTCTCACCTTCTTAAACTCAATCCATGACCAAAAAAAATTTTTTTCTTCCCAAATCAACTACTCTCTACTTTTCGCTCCTTTTCATCCCATGTATTATTATCTGTCCTCAAGTACTGTCCAGTCTTTTTTGAAAAAAATTTTTGAGTTGTCTTTCTCATTTTCACTATTTCTACTTTCTCACAGGCCTTCCACTTCACGTCACACTTAATCTAGTCTTACTTTCAGGTTAATTTTACTGCATCTGCCCGTACCAGAAGTTCTAACGACTCATCTCTGTAAGAGTGGTTCTCAAACCTCTTCGGAAAGAGTTGTTTTATCTGTTTACATTCAGATGTCTAAATTATTTCCAGGAGATCCAGTAGGTCTGAAGTAAGGTTTGTGCGTTAACTTAAATACATTGGTGATTCTGATGTACACACAGGGTTGAAAATCAATGGTTGGAAGAGGACAGGGGATGGAATGGGTAGTGCTTATGATTAGATGTAATTATTAAGATAGCAGTTTTCTATTTGGGTGGTGGGTTCAGGGGTGCTCACTGCATAACGAAAAATAAGTAACTACTTCTAGAAGAAAGCATAGGGGTAAATCTTTGTGACTTTGGGTTAGGCAGTGATTTCTCAGATATGACACCGAGAGCATAAGTTACAAAAGAAAATCTAGATAAATTGGACTTCATCAAAATTGAAAACTTTTGTGCATCAAAGGACACTATCAAGAAAGTGTCATCCACGGAATGGGAGAAAATATTTGCAAATCATATCAACAGACTTGTATTCAGGGAATATAAATAACTCTTACAACTCAATAATAAAAAGTTAACCCAATTTAAAAATGGGCAAAAGGGGGCTTCCCTGGTGGCGCAGTGGTTGAGAGTCTGCCTGCCGATGCAGAGGACACGGGTTCGTGCCCCGGTCCGGAAAGATCCCACATGCTGCGGAGCAGCTGGGCCCGTGAGCCATGGCCGCTGAGCCTGTGCTCCACAACGGGAGAGGCCACAGCAGTGAGAGGCCCGCGTTGGGCAAAAGATTTGAACAGACATTTGTCCAAAGAAGATACACAAATGGCCAATTAGCACATGAAATGATGCTCGACATCATTAGCCATCAGGGAAATGTAAATTAAAACCAGTCCCCCACCCAGGATAGCTGTAATTTAAAAAATATAAAAAGATAGTAATAGGTGTTGGGAAGGGGCTTCCCTCGTGGCACAGTGATTGAGAATCTGCCTGCCAACACAGGGCACACAGGTTTGAGCCCTGGTCCAGGAAGATCCCACAAGCCCGTGCGCCACAGCTACTGAGCCTACGCTCTAAAGTCCGCGCGCCACAACTACTGAAGCCCGCAGGCCTAGAGCCTGTGCTCCACAACAAGAGAAGCCACCACAGTGAGAAGCCCGCACACCTCAACGAAGAGTAACCCCCGCTCACCACAACTAGAGAAAGCTCGCCTGCAGCAACGAAGACCCAATGCAGCCAAAAATTAAAAAAAAGTGTTGGGAAGGATGTGGATAAATTGGAACTCTTGTACATTGTTGATGGGAATGTAAAGTGTTGCAGCCACTTCAGATAACGGTTTGTGCAGTTCCTGAGAAGACCAAACATGGACTTACCATTTTTTTTTTTGAGCATGATTACAATATATTAGCAAGTTCTGTGGCGTAAACATTTTCAAAAGCATCAGCAAAAGTATTAAATATAAAAGCAGTATGCATACTCCCCTCGGCACCCTGAAGAAAACACCAGAAGGCAGGCGTGGCCACAGACGGCGAGGGCGTGGCCAGCTACGGCGAGGGCGTGGCCAGCTACCTACTGCCGCAGCTCCACGTAGTTGGCGGGGAAGAGCCCGTACCTGCCCTTGCACAGCCCGCACCACCAGCCATCGTCAATCATCTCGATGTTGGTGATGATGTCGTCGGGGTCGAAGGAGATCTCATCATGGCCCGCAGCCTGGTAGTCGTAGAGGGCGACGGCTGTGATCCCCAGGTCATTCTCATAGTCCCCGTAGGCGCCCTCCTCTGCTTGGTAGTGGCCCGGGGCCTCTGTGCTTTCGTAGACGGCCTCCGGGGCATAGGCCGCCTGGTACTCGGTGGCCTCCGTGCTGTACACCGGCTCAGGCTCACCGGTGTAGCTCGGCTCCGCCTGGATCGGAGACGCGGCCTCGTAGACGGGGCTCGAAGGCGGCCTCTCCTGGGCCAGCTGGGGCGTGGGCGACGCGGGGGGCGTGGGCTTCTGGGCCTGGGCTTGCTCGTCCGGCTGCCTGCGCACCGCCTCCTGTTCCCGCTGCTGCTTCGCCATCCTCTGCGCCCGCTCCGCCTCTGCCTCCGCCTTCCGCCTGTCCTCGTGCTCCTTCTCCCTCGCCAGGTTTTCAAAGTTAGCTCTGATGTTACTGGTTTTGCTTCTCACTGCTTCGACAGGGACAGTCTTCTGGTAAGTGGAGGCCACCGTGGCAACGTCCTCAAAGGTGGAAGCGTTCTTATCCATCCGGTCCTTCTGCACCCCGTACTTCCCACCGAAGCCTCTGGAGTAGTCTTTTTGGGATTCGTGCAGATGCAGCTTCTCCTGGTGATCCCAGCCAAGGGCACACTTGTCCTGTCTGTCTGCCTGCACACCGAACTTCCCTCCAAAGCCTTTCACGTAGTCTTTCTGGGACTCGTGCTTCTCGGTTCTGCCCTGATACTCAAAGCCAACCGCGCTCTTGTCCACCTTGTCCTTGTCGATGCCGTATTTGCCACCAAAACCTTTGGAGTAAGCTCTCTGCGACTCATGCTTCTCCGTCTTGCCCTGGTAGTCGAAGCCCACGGTGCTCTTGTCCACACGGTCAGACTGCACGCCGAACTTGCCGCCGAAGCCGCTCGAGTAGTCTTTCTGCGAGGCGTGTTTCTCAGTTTTCCCCTGGTACTCAAAGCCCACAGCAGACTGATCAACTCTGTCCACCTGGACATCAAACTTGCCTCCAAACCCCTGGACAGAGTCGACCTGCGAGCAGTGCTTGGAAAGCTTCGACTGATACTCATGGCCGACAGCTGATTTGTCCATTCTGTCCTCCACACCAAACTTCCCTCCGTAGCCGTGCGAGGCTTTGGGTCCCGTTTCGAGCTCCTTCTCCTTGAGGGTCTGGTGTTCTTGAAACACATTCTCTGCTGGTAAGACCCTCTGCTGGGTCTCTTACTGACCCAGCAGTTCCACTACTAGGTATATACCCAAGAGAAATGAAAACATACATCTCCAAAAAAACTTATGTGAATGTTCATAGTAACATTATTCATAGTACCAAAAAAAAAAAAAGAATCAACCTAAATATCCATCAACTGATGAATGGATACATAAAATGTGGTGTGTCCTTACCATGGAATACTATTCAGCAATTAAAAAAGAATGAACTAGTGATAGATGCTACAATGTGTATGAACCTTGAAAACACTATGCTGATTGAAAGAAGCCAGTCACAAAAGACCACATATTGTATGATTCCTTTTATATGAAATGTCCAGAATAGTCAAATCCATAGAGACAGAAAGTTGATTAGTGATTGTCTAGGGTGGAGGCATTGGTAGGAGAGTTGAGGGGGGAGAAATGGAGAGTGACTGCTAATTGATACAGGGTTTCTTTTTAGGTTGATGAAAATGTTCTAAAATTGATTGAGGTAATGGTGTACAACTCTATGAATACACTAAAAACCACTGCAAGTACTCTTTAAATGGGTGAATTTTATATAATAAGGCTATAGAAAAAAAGTCTAAATAAAAGCAGACTACATGTGGAGCAATGGTGAGAGTGTGCCAGGAACCAAAGATTATAATTAATTCATAATCAAATTCTTTGTATCTGAAATCTAATAAAATTCATAAATTTGGGGAAAATAGAAGAAAAGGAGAGAAAGAAAAGTCCACATGGTGAAATCCAGGGTCCTTGTTCTATCATTTAAAGCTATATTTTGTCTGGCCTGTTGCTACTGTGTAATGTTATTTTTTGCCATATACCTCTGGTGAACCCTACATCATACCCAGGGCAGTTTCTTTATTGTTGCTTCAACTTAGCACACTAGTTCCAAGTGATCTGCCTTTACTCTGCTTTTGCCCAGCCACCACTTAGAAAACCCTTTCCATATCCCCCTCTGCTTCTCCAGCTCCAATCCACTCAACTTAAGTTCTGCTTTCTTTTTGAGTCCTTCCATAGGAACATATCTTTTCTGCCTTTGGTTCTTTCATAGGAACCAACACATTGCTCTACTGATTGGAAGGGTTCCAGAAATACATGTTAAATACATGAGTGAAGATAATGGAGGAACGTGGAGACCGCGAAAGAGACATTAGGAATAAGAAGCTTTAGTAAAGACTGAAAGACGTTTGGCTCAGCTACTGAGCCAAAAGAAGATGAACAAGTCCATTCCAACAAGTGTCATAGCAAGCATGGCGAAATAAATTTTGCTTAAATGTGCAATACTTTAGGGTTAGGAGTAAGAGCAATGCTTGGAATGATTAGAGGAGACCCCGTGACAGGTTTACAAGACTAAATAAAGGGTTTTTGCTTTCTGTAATAGTAAATAGGAGCGAGCTGCTGGTGGGGAGTTTCTTGCTGAACCTTACTGAAATCTTGCTGTCGGTCATTGGGTCTAGCTGTTGAAGGCAGCTGTGTGGCTGTAACATGCTCTGGAAGCAGGTGTTTCCCCCGATGTGGCATCTCTAGATGTCAGGCCCTGATCATGTCATTCATTCCTGCACACTCATTTCTCATATAAGCACCTAATAGCAATCTAAGCCTATAACCATCGCTGAAGATGGTTTCCTTTAATATTGTTTCCTTTGTAAAGACTTCCTGTTTGGTAGACTAAAAAACAAGTTCGTGCCATTAAGTCTGTGCCTTCTCCTGCCCGACCGAGTAAAAGCATAGAAAGGTTACTAATTGTAGATAGAGCATTCATTGTTCAAAATGACAGATTTCCTATATACTTTAAGCTGCTTATTAGGAAGTTTTAAAATCAAGTGGTTTTAATTCATTGCCTGCCCTGTTGCATTCTTCATTCAAAACACAAGCAGAATACTCCATGACTCTTCTGGACTTTGCTATCCGGTCACACCAGTGTCAGAGTCCATTAGTTATTACAGACTCCATCAGCATGTCTTCCTTGCTGTTCAGAGAAGGCTAGTCGTGGGAAAGGACCTGGTGAAGGTCTTTGCCAACCAATTAGAAGATATATCAAGAGCCCTGTTTCTAGATAATTCCCAAAGATACCTGCTCTGCTGAGTCTCATTTGCTGGGATTTTTAGCAACCTATCCCCAGTCTCTTAAGAAAAACAGGTTTCAGTGCATGCAGACTTTAACTTATAAATTAAAAGTACTGGGTTTCAAAAGTTGTAGGTTAGTTGGTAGGGCTTTAATTGCAGTTGCATTCATAGTCAACATTTGTTAAGTACCTACTGTGTTTAAATTAAACAGTATGCTAGGTAATGTGAGAGAGTCAGAGATGAAACAGGTATTTTTAAGGAACTAGGGAGAGGGGGTAGACCTCTACTAGAGAGACAGTATATTTTTAAGGAGCTAGAAGAATAGGATATTTATATATGTAAATACCCAAAATAAAGGAGGAATACAAAGTAAGAAGGGAGTGCAGAGATGGTAGGTGGAGGACATTTCTTATAGGGGATTCAGGAAGACTTGGCAGAAGAGACATTTATTTTGCATTGATGAACGAGAGTATTGGATTTCTCTCCTTGAAGTAGCTATAGTGATTCTGATGATGGCTCTGACCTCTAAGCCCCTTGTGATCATTAAGTTTTTTACAACCTTAGGAGGGCTGGCTGGGAGGTAGAGGCTCTAGTAGCTGGCCAGCTGCCAGTCAGTATGAAAAGGCTCCAGTAGCCAGGAGGTGACAAGAGGATTGGCCCGGTGATTTTATTGCAGTTTTATTGAAGTTTAATTTAGTGACCCTTTCTTGAGTCCCTGCTATGTATGAAAACACTGTGTGGAGACTAAGATAAATAAAATGATATCCCTCCCATTTACTAACTAGTGGAGGATATAAACACATAATACAACTAAGTATAGCATGAGGCAGAGTTGTAATTGGGCTGTAGAGGGATAAGCCAAGGGCCATGGAAGCACAGAGGAGGAAGCCACTGGCATGGTATTTTGTGGCGGGAGTCAGTTAAGGCTTCATACAGGAAGTAATATTTGACTGGGCCTTGAAAATGAGAGCTCTTTCAAATGTGGCAAGGAAGGGAAAAAGCATGGCACAGAGAGTAAGTAGCATAAGAGAGGGACATAAACACAAGCTGTGCATAGTCTAGCGATGCTAGAATGCCTAGCAGTGAGTTGGAAGGGTTGGGTGGAGCTGGGTCATGAGGACCTTAAGTGACAACGCTAAGAGAGCTAGCCTGTTCTGTAAGCAGAAGGGAGCCACCGAATGTCTTTGAGCAAGGAGGCAGCACGATGTGATTGGTGGCCCGTTCACTGTGCTATGAATGGGTGGCTTAGAGGGAAGTGAAACAGAGGGTAGTAAGCAAGAGCATCAGTCGAGGTCAGAGATAATAAGAGTATGAACTGAGGTGGGAGGAATGGAAATGGAGAGAAGGAGGTAGGTTCAAGACACACTTACAGGGTAGCAGCAGTGAAAGCTGTACCTCCGGTCTGAAATGGAGATGAGAAGGAGCGAGGAACGAAGACGCCCGTGCTCCTGGTGACGCGAAGGTAGTGCCGTGAATGAACATGGGAACATTGCTGGAAGAGCAGGTTTGATTCTGGAAAATGGGGAGTTTGAGATGTTTCTTCCCAGGCAAGTGCTGGAAGTTCATGTCAGGAGCTTAAGCATGGTACCAGGGCCAAAGATATAAATTTGGAGAGTCATTACCATACGAATGAGAGGGGAAGCTGTGGGACCAGAAGAGCTGGCCCTGAGAAGATACAGGGCAAGGAGCGATAGTCAAAATCAGCACATGCTTTACTAGAAAACGCCTTCTGGAGAAGGTAGGAAGAAGAAAAGCAAATAGCAAAAGGAGGCAGAGTTGCCAACGAGAGTAAAACTAGGAAAGGGAGGAGAGTTTCCGAGAGTAGGGAGGTGCCCAGAGTCTTCAGCTGCTGGGACTATGGGAACGTGGTAGGCCTGGGGGCAGGAGGGAGCTCTAGCCTGTCATACCTGCACGTTGTTCATCTAAATATCTATGTGCATAAAAGTATTTATAGGTCAGCGAGACTCTATCCTTGGCCTGCCATCCTTGTTCATTTTCTTAGTATTCCTCCCCAAACCGCACCCGTCCTTCTCCCGTCAACTCTCTCTTCAGACAGTGGGAGGGGGAGAAATGAAGGGGGGAAGTTGAAGCACAAAAGGAGTTGAAGTTAAAATGTTAAGTGTTCGTGGTTTGTTTATAAATAAGTTGCATATTCTTTATTTTGAATAAGCCACCTTCATGATACTAAAGTTACTTTGTCTAATTTTTAAGTTCACTATATCTCTAGTGGTCATAAATGTGTCTGTCATAAGAAGTAAAAGTAATCTGAAAACCCTGGGTCCAGGTGAGTAGACTTAACATGTATTTACCGATTCTGATGTGGTCTTAATATCGATCATTATCCAATTTTATTTTTGTTCTTTTTTTTTTTTTTTTTTTTTTCTTTTTGCGGTATGCGGGCCTCTCACTGTTGTGGCCTCCCCCGTTGCGGAGCACAGGCTCCGGATGCGCAGGCCCAGCGGCCATGGCTCACGGGCCCAGCCGCTCCGCGGCATATGGGATCCTCCCAGACCGGGGCACGAACCCGTATCCCCTGCATCGGCAGGCGGACTCTCAACCACTTGCGCCACCAGGGAGGCCCTTATTTTTGTTCTTAAAGAAATAAATACCACTCACCTCAGTCCAGATTTATGAAGGAAACGGTGCTGGTTGATTTATGAAGGAAACGGTGCTGGTTTTGCTGACATAAACCAATCATATTTACTTTTAGTTAACCATGTGTCTTTTGCATTCCAGCCCATCTGTATCTCTATTTCACTATTACTTTAAAGTTAAGCGGCTGGTTATATAATTTCTAAAGGTTCTCTTTTTGTGTTTGATATTCAGACTTAAGGATCCAGAACCTTTATTCTATTGACTAGAAACTAGTATTCACTGGGTAAAGATAACGTGAGTTATATCCATTTGTCTTTCTAGATTTTGGCTTCAGTAACCTCTTCACTCCCGGGCAGCTGCTAAAGACCTGGTGTGGCAGCCCTCCCTATGCTGCACCTGAACTCTTTGAAGGAAAGGAATATGACGGGCCCAAAGTGGACATCTGGGTATGTGACTGCCTCCTCTTATACCCCATAGCATTAGTTACCCTTGATTGATGACAGCTGTCCTCATCCTGGACAACACGTAGTACTGCACTAGAATTGATCACCTGTTCTTTGAATCCCCAATTCTTTGTGCAGTCTGTTCTTCAACCTTTGTCTTATGGACTGAGCCACAGAGTTCAACCTCCCCCTTTGCATCTGCAAAAAAAAAAAAAAAAAGTCCCTAGGACAAGCTTGGATGGGTACCCTTGTCAAGAACAGAAATTCTTTCTGTTGTTGCCACTTGCCTTCTCCCTAGGATGAGTACTGAGAGAAATTCTAGTTATGTTCCCAAAAAGTAATGTCTGGAAGCAAAGAAGAATGCTGACTATTCTAAAGATGATTGGCCTTGACAGTGCCCCATATTATTTCTCATAAAAAAAAGAAGAAAAAGTTTGTTCCATTATCTCGTGCATGACTCACCATTATCTTCATACACATACTATAATGGCCTTTTTTTGTCTCCTCTGATGTGATTAATTGTACGTACTCTCTGTTTGGGATGCAGAGCCTCGGAGTCGTCCTCTATGTGCTTGTGTGTGGTGCCCTGCCATTTGATGGGAGCACACTGCAGAATCTGCGGGCCCGGGTGTTGAGTGGAAAGTTCCGCATCCCATTTTTTATGTCCACAGGTAAGGGGGTTGCCATCACACAGCTATGACTGGGTTCATGGAACATTAGACATGCAAAGTTATCCCAGGAATTGAGTGACAGAGTATAAATTGCCCATTTAACCACCTTTTTTGGCTCCAGTTTGCTGAATTGACACCTCCAGAGGCAAGGTTCTATAGGAACAGAGCATCTAGGCTTTGGCCTCAGATAACCCTCCTGAGTTTGGCTCTGGGCTCTACATAGGACTACCAGTGTGGTGTGGCAGATTACTACGTCTTTCGGAGCTTCAGTTTCCTCATCAATAAATGGCTGACAGTTCTGTGAGGGCTACCACTATGAGAACTAAATCAAATGATGTGTGTGAAGTTAATAGGTCCATCGCATCGTAGCAGCGGTTGTAGTCGTTTCACCCTTGCCTTCACCTCATCTCTCACCCTTTTTCAGGATGATATTTCTATTTACTGGGGCCCCATTGAGATGTGGTAATAAATTCCAAGGATAAAGCAGGCTTTGCATCTTAATCTGGCTGCTACTACATTTCCTGCTTCTATGACATTTATCCCCCAGACTCAAAAAATACTTTATAAATGAGTGGGCAGTAGGGTAAGTAGCTCTTAGAAGAATTTAACACTGTAGACAGACACCAGACACCCAGAATCCACAGTGTTTCATCGCCATCGATGTGCACTTAAGAAAAGAACATTTTGGAGACAATGCTGTAAGCAATCTATTTAGTTTTGCTTAACCATGATTTCACTTTAAGGAACAACATACAGAGTGTATGTCCACTGGGTTGGCAACACAGTATAAGCACGTGGGAATTACGTCTTAGAATAAATGAGAATTGCATCTAGAATACATTTCAGAAATTTTATTTCTGAAATGCATATTAGAAAAAAGCTGTGAGAAAAATAAAATAGAGAAAGGGTGTTAGGGATGGTGGGTGGGTGGTTATTTGGAAAGGTGTGTCAGGGAACCCCTTCACTGAGAAGTCAACATTTCAGCGAAGGCTTGAAGAAGGCAAGGGCGTGAGCCGTGCAGTCTGAGGAAGAGCTTTCCAGGCTGAGGGGACGGCAGGTAGAAAGGCCCCAGTGAGGGAGCATGACTGGGTGTCTAAGGAACAGGATGGAAACCTCTGTGCTGGAAAGGAATGAGTGAGGGGACAGGAGAGATGCCATCAGAGAGGCAACAGAGAGCTCACTCTGAGGGCTTAGTCAGTCAGTGTTAAGGCCTTTTTCACTCTGAGTAAAATGCAAAGGATCAGAGGATTTTAACAGAGGAATGATATTATCTGACTTTTCGTTTTTTTCTAACTTTTATTATGAATATTTTCAAACATGCAAAAATATCTAAAGAACTTTACAGTGACTTTTGTTTTTTTAAAAAAATCACTTTGGCAGCTCTGTTGGTTGAAAGGTTCAAGGGCTGAAGGAGGGAGACCAGTTAGTAGGAGACTTTTGCAATAATCCAGATGAGAGATATTGGTGGCTAGTTCCCAGACTGGGGTGTAGAGGTGGGGATGGTAAGAAGTCGTCAGATTCAAGAGATAATACAGGGGCTTCCCTGGCGGTCCAGTGAGTAAGACCCCATGCTCCCAATGCAGGGGACCCAGGTTCGATCCCTGGTCGGGGAACTAGATCGCGCATGCCGCAACTAAGAGTTTGCATGCTGCAGCGAAGATCCCTCATGCCACAACTAAGACCTGGTGCAGCCTAAACAAATAACTGAATACATAAATATTTAAAAAGAGAGACAGAGAGATAGTATGTACTGTGTGGCAGACTCTGTTTCAAGCATTTTGCAAACATTAACTCATTTAATTACTTTAACAACCCTGTAAGATACATGGGACTATTACCCCCATTTTATAGGTGATAAAACTGAAGCCAGGAGATGTTTAGCAGTTTTCCCAAGATAACACAGCTACTAAGTGACTAAACTACAATTTGAGCCTAGGCAGTCTGGCTCCAACAACATATATGTGGGATTTGATGTGAGAGAAAAAGTAATTATTAATAATCCAGGGGTTTTGGCTTGAGCAACTGGAAGGATGGATTTACTGCTAACAGAGATGGGAATGGAGAGATATTTTATATGTGTTAGTTTGAGATGCCCATTAGACATCTAAGTTGAGATATTGTATAGACAGTTGAATATAGGACTGTAGCTTAGTTGGGAGTGGTGGGCTAGCGATACACATTTGGGAATGATCAGTATATAGATAATACAGTATTTTAAGCTCTGAGATAAGGTCACTTTTTAGGCCATGATTGCAGAGAAGAGAAGAGGTCTAAGGATTAATCTCTGGGACACACTCATATTCAGAGATCAGGAACGTGAAGAGGGATCCGCATAGGAATTGCTAGTAAGGTAAGCCAGAGAGTCTTCTGTCCTAGAAAACAAGTGAAGAGAATGTTTCAAGGAGGAGGGAATGAGGGACTGTGGGGGGTGCTGCTGATAGGTCAGATGACTGAGAACTTGCTGGAGGACAGAGGGAATGGAAAGCACCCATTGAACTGAGAAGGCATCTTGAGACCGAAAAACAAGGTAGGCAGCTCCAGGTGATCAATGGGTCAGTTTATTATAGGGTAACTTACTCACAGAGTAAGTAGGATCAGGCGGACACCATCTAGGAACACTCACAACGGTACCGTGCACTGCCAAGGGGACAATTTTATCGTTAACCTAAGGGGCGTGGGTATGTGCTTGGAAACAGTAAGTGCATTCCTAAGTCAATCTTTATTAATGGGTAGCTAGTCTATTAATGGGCACCAGGAATATGTCAGCAAAGGTCTTCATCATTGTTTGGAGACCACCAGAGCACAGAGGCCACCTGGACCTAATCATGAAACAATGGCTATTAACTACAGAGTCCTTGATGACAGAGAAGTGACTTAGCAGAGTCCTAGGTAGGGTCAGTGGAAGGACGGGAGGCATGGTAGGAGCCCAGAATGTCATCAGTTATGCTAATAGCCATACAGAACGGAATACCAGATTTAAAGAGATTGCTGATGATCCTGAAGTACCATTTTGGTGGAGGAACAGGAGCAAAACCCTGACCCATGTAGATGCGGCCGGAAAGGGGTGGATGGGAAGCAGAGAAAGGAAACAGACACAGCTCTTTGCAGTTCTATTCTGGAAGGAGGCAGAGAAGGGGTGTAGTGGATCGTTCTGGCCGGAGTCGCCAGTGATCTTGTCATAATCTATTGTATATCCTCGGTCTTTATCTTAATGACTGCCCAGCAGTATTTAGCGCTAAATGCTAAAAGTTCACCACTCCTTTCTTTCTTTTGTTAAATATAAACTTTATTTTTTAGAGCAGTTTTGGGTTCATAGCAAAATTAAGCAGAAAGTACAGAGAGCTCCTATATACTTCCTGTCCCCTCTCACCCATAGCCTCCCCCACTGTCAGTATCCGGCACCAAAGTAGAACATTTGTTACGGTCCATCAACCTGCTGCGACACTACATTGGATTACCATCTAAAGTCCATCGTTTACTAGGGCTCACTCTTGGTGTTGTACATTCCGTGGGTTTGGACAAATACATAATGACATGTATCTACCATTGTAGTATCATCCAGAGCAGTTTCACTGCCCTAAGAATCCTCAGTGCCTGTTCATCCCTCCCGCTCCCTTAACCTCTGGCAATCAATGATCATTTTACTGTCTCCACAGTTTCGCCTTTTCCAGAACGTCATATAGTTGGAATCATACATTATGTAGCCTTTTCAGATTGGCTTCTTTCACTTAGTAATATGCATATAAGTTTTCTCTATGTCTTTTCATGGATTAATAGCTCACTTCTTTTTAATGCTCAGTGATACTCCATTGTCTGGATGTACCACAGTTTACTTATCCATTCACCTGCAGATGGACCTCTTGGTTGCTTCCAGGTTTTGGCAATAATGAACAAAGCTGTTATAAATATCCGTGTGCAGGTTTTTGTGTGGATGTAAGTTTGTTTGTTTTTTTAAGGAATTTCTTCCATTGTTTTTTTTTTTTTTTTTTTTTGCGGTACGTGGGCCTGTCACTGTTGTGGCCTTCTGCCGTTGCGGAGCACAGGCTCCGGACGCGCAGGCTCAGCGGCCATGGCTCACAGGTCCAGCCGCTCCACGGCATGTGGGATCTTCCCGGACCGGGGCACGAACCCGTGTCCCCTGCATCGGCAGACAGACTCTCAACCACTGCGCCACCAGGGAAGCCCCTGGATGTAAGTTTTTAACTCATCTGACTAAATACCAGGGAGTATGATTGCTGGATTATACCATAAGAGTATGTTTAGTTTTGTAAGAAACCACCAAAGTGTCTTTCAAAGCGGTTGTGCCATTTTGCATCTCCACCAGCATTTGGTATTGTCAGGGCTTTGGATTTTTGCCATTCTAATAGATGTGAAGTGGTATCTTGTTATTTTAATTTGTAATCCCTGATGAAGTATGATGGTTAACATTTCATAGGCATGTTTACCATCTGTATATCTTCTTTGGTGACATGTCTAAATGTTTTGCCCATTAAAAAAATTTTTTTTGAATTTATTTATTTATTTATTTATTTATTTGGCTGTGCCAGGTCTTAGTTGCGGCATGGGAACTCTTAGTTGCGGCACGTGGGATCTAGTTCCCCAACTAGGGGATCAAACCCAGGCCGCTCCTG
Source organism: Mesoplodon mirus (assembly GCF_964341445.2). Taxonomy (NCBI): domain Eukaryota; kingdom Metazoa; phylum Chordata; class Mammalia; order Artiodactyla; family Ziphiidae; genus Mesoplodon; species Mesoplodon mirus. The sequence goes on along the minus strand of NC_138983.1, from coordinate 125,501,640 downwards.
CATTGGGAGTGTGGAGTCTGAGCCACTGGACCACCGGGGAAGTCCCTTGCCCATTTTTAAATTTGGTTGTTTGTTTCCTTATTGTTGAGTCACTCCTTACTTTTGAAAACACTTTTTTTCCCATTGCTTCTCCAATGCCACGTTATCCAGCTTTCCTCCTGTTTCTCTGAGTACACCTTGTTGGCCAGATTTCTCTTTCTCTGTTCATCCTTTAAATCTTTTCTTCTTTACACCATCTTTCTGAGCATCTTATTCACTGCCGTGGCTTCAGGGAACACAGTGATGTTCAGTCCCCAGTTAACACTTGGGTAACTTTCTGGCCCAGACCTCTCCTCTGGGATGAGAGGCTATATATCCAACCAGTTGCTACCAGTCGGCTTTACTTGTGTGTCTTGAATTCACATCAGTGGAAACATTTTCAAAACTGAATTTAATCCCTCCCTAGAAGTGCTCCATTCTGTGTTCCCTAACTTAGTGAATGGTGTCACCGTCTGACCAAGAAGCTGGCCTTGATTCCTCCTCTCTTACCATCACCACAGCCACTCACTTACCAAGTCCTGTAGATTCCACCCTCTATTCCTATAGACACTTCTGTAGTGGCTCTTGCCTGGATTAAATAATAGCTAATTAAATGGACACCTGGCTCCAGCCTTATCCCTCTCTAATGCATTCTCCACATGGCTGCATGAGTAATGTTTCTAAAGTATATACGACAAAACACACACACACACAAAATTTGGTTATATCATTTTCCAGCTTAAACTTTTCAATGGTCTACCATTGCCTCTAGGCTGAAGTTCGCTCCTTAATGCGGCTAGAGCACTGACTTCATTTTTGACCATGACCGTAGTAAAAGATACATTTCATACAGTGACCTAGAAAATACATATATACATACAGCTGAACAGAAGTTTTTTTAAAAAGCAAAACTTGGGCTTCCCTGGTGGCGCAGTGGTTGAGAGTCTGCCTGCCGATGCAGGGGACATGGGTTCGTGCCCCGGTCCGGGAAGATCCCACATGCCGCGGAGCGGCTGGGCCCGTGAGCCATGGCCTCTGAGCCTGCGCGTCTGGAGCCTGTGCTCCGCAACGGGAGAGACCACAACAGTGAGTGGCCCGAGTACCGGAAAAAAAAAAAAAAAAAGCAAAACTTGTCTTTACTAGGTGCAGTGCACTCTAATACATTTTATTCTATTACATTAAAAATGCTAATTATAACTTACTGAATTGATCTCATGACTGCTTTTTGAAAAACAATGACATAGTAATACTTCTGTGACCTGGCTCGTGCCTGTCTCTGCAGCCCCAGATCCCATTCTACATCTAGTCGCCCTAATTTCCTTCTGGTTTCCGGAACAAGTGATACTCTCTGGAGCAACTCCCTCCTCCTGGGGTACTTCTTCCTCCCCCCACCCTACCCCATGCCCCCCACTCCTGTATTCTAGAGCAAGAAATTAGATGTGATAAAAATAAGAATCTAGATAATTTCTACGTCTTTCTTTTATCATGGGACCTCCCAAACATTTCACTGTAATTGTTTCTTTCATTATATATCTTCCGTATCAGACTGTGAGCTTAGAGAAAGTAAAGGCAAAATGTGGGGTTTTTTTCACAGTTGCCTCTAGCCTAGCAGAGTATCTGGCATGTAGTAGGATTTAGTAAACAGTATGTAGATAGTAAATAGGATCCTGCTTAAAACCCTCCAGTCGCTTTCATTTACACTTAGAAAACAATTCCAAAAGTCATTATTATTATGGCCTACAAGGCACACTGTGGTTGGCCCCTCTCTTTAATCTCATTTCCTGCTTCTCTTCCCTTTAGGCCCCGAGCTCCAGTTACAGAGGCGTCCTTGCTTTTTCTCAGACTTTCCAAGTGCACACATTCCTGTTTCCTCAGATATTTACATGGCTTCCTCACCTAACTTGAGGTTTCTGCTTAACTGTCCCCCCAGAGAGACCTCTCCTGATACCCCTGTCATTCTCTTTCCGTTACTCTGCTTCACGGTTTTTCGTGGCACTTACCACTACCTGACCTTATTTGTTTACTGTGTCCCCACCCCTCATCCCCACTTCCTCTTGACTATAATACGATTTTGTTTTTGTTCACTGCATGGGTCCTGGTAGGCACTCAGTAAATATTTGTTGAATGAATGGATGCATGCATGCATAGATTTGTTACAGTGTTCACTACCGAATAATTCAAATAATAATATCAGTAACAGTAATTTACATTTCTTTAGGGCTTTCAAGTTTACAAAGTATTTCCTATACTTGATCTAATTTGTGCTATGTAATTGTACTCTGGAATTGGTATTGACACTAGCATTTATCATTTTGCCAATGAAGTTTAAGAATCTGAAGTTTAAAGAAATTAGTTGACATGCCTAAAGCCACACAGGTAATAAGTGACCAAGTTAGTACTCAAATTCAGTGTCTGTTCTACTACACCACACCGCTGCAAACAAAGGGCAGTGTAAACAAACCACTTCCTCTGCTTTTCCAGTGTCCACAGTGTTTCCTGTGAGCAACTTGGATCCGTTCTCCCCTCCACCTCCACATCATGGCAAAAGATTTTTACTCAGGCCTTACAGAGCTGGCTTCCGATAGTGGATGCTGGTGAAATAGCTAGCCATGCTGTCAGCCACATTGTGTCTTAGTGCTTAGAAATAAACCATGTAACATTTTAACTACTTAGAAAGAGCTAATATTTATAACACGATATACGTTAACACGGAAGTTTAAAGACTCATAGAACACCAACATAATTATCCTAAATGTGGTCACTTTTTAATCCTGACAAGTAATTCCCTAAGTAGGAATAACATTTTTTGTAAGATTAAGTACAGGAAGTGACAAACAACCCAATCTAGGAAATGAGTAGACGGTTGCTGTGTTACTAGTGTGAGCTCTCTGCCCTCAGGGACATACATGTGCTCAGCCTTGCCTACCAGCGTAGGCCTGAGTCCCAAGGCCCTTCGAGACTGCTGTCAGAAGGATAAAGGCATGGGAGAAAATGACTGCATACGATGGTTTAGTCTTCTCTCAGCTTAGATGTCCTTCAAGTACCAAAATGTTTCGAGTTCATGTAAAGGAAACCTAGAGTCTGTCCCTGAGTCTTTTTGCTGATTACACCTCTAGTTTCTAGGCCTAATTGCACCTCGTTAGACCTAGAGTTAATTCTTTATATGGAGGCTGAGCCAGCCGCTTTCCAGCCTGTCAGGTCAGCCATTACTGTGCTACAGATAATAATGTAGTTGAGGGGAGTCCTAAAAAACAAGATCCTTTGTTTTCTCAGGCTCTTGTCATAGACTTGAACTGAGTTTATCCATTTTTCTACCAGAAGGATCTAGAAACTCCAGCAGAGCTGGTGTCATTTTTCAAATGAGCATTTGGGTGGCCGACTGGGGAAGGCCTCATAGTCCAGCTTCTTCTAGCCAGGTTGAATTCCGGAGTATCTACAGCTGTGTGGGAGGCCATGCTATACAAATGGATACAGTTAGTTTAAGAATTCTAAGCATCTCTTTATTGTCAGTAATGTGTGGAATGAAGTGTCCTCCCAATTAGTGGATATTTCTAGGCCTAGTCTTGTTTGTTTGATACAACCTTCCCTTCGTGGACATCCCAAGATACACTAAAGACATACTTTCAAGTTGCAATGACAGTGGTATAAATTTAAGAGGATTTATTCAAGGGGGATCGATATTATACTACCTAGTTCAATAGCTATATATGTGTCTTCCTCTCTTCTTCCCTAGAATGCAAGAATGCAAGAATGCTCCTTTATATCAGAACTGTGTTTCACACACACATCATCATCACCCCATAAGCCTTAAGAGCAACTGGTATGACGTAAATATTCAGTAAATTTTTTTAATGAAAAATTGAATCATCACTTACCTATAGACTCTTCCATCAGACTCTTGCATTTTATTATTAAAGTGATAGGTAACTCACTGATGATCTGAATTATTAATTGGTTTTACGTACTTTTGTTATATACATTAATATGTAAATGACCAGGTGAAGTGATTTCTAGTTTTTAAAAGGGTTTGATCTACGATAGAGTTGGCTTTCAATGTCTCAAGTAAAATACATTTGGTCTCCGGCAAGTGTTTTTGGATTAAACTTCTCAGAGCATCCCAGAGAGCAGTTAGGTAAAACCCTGAGCCTAAATTATAAAAGGATTCAAAGTTGAACCTTGCTGTTTTTTTGAGTTTCTGCAGAAGGTGAGACCTGACCTGGCCACATATGTTAGCAGTTGCTTTCTCTGAGTTCCGGTCCCACTGACGGAAGCCAACAATGTAAAGTTTTTGAGCACCAAGCTCAGTCACTACCAGTATATTTTTAAACACCGTCAGAGGCCTACTTCTTAAAGCCTAGTTTGTCTTATTCACCACTTATATCACCTGCTAGCAGATATAGTAAGATCAGTCATTTATTGGGTTGGCCAAAAAGTTCGTTTGGGTTTTTTGGTAACATCTTATGGAAAAACCCGAACGAACTTTTTGGCCAGCCCAATATTTAGCTGAAGGAAAATTTACAGTGAAAAAAATGCATTGAGGCAAGTATATAGAGATCTCTTGTGGACAATATTTTTGAGTCTTTATTGATTAGACTTCATTGTGACTTAATTAATTGTAATACTGCATAAGCATTTTATCCCTGGGAATGCAAGACCCAGGCTTACATTATGCTTCTGATGGAGACTACCATGCAGCTGCTGCCAAGAAGCTTCTACTTAGATACAAACAATTCTGCCCTGATTGGCTTACTCATCAAGAACCACACAGCATGTGGATTGGGACAGGAGATTAAAGTAACTCGCCCATCAGTCTTCGTATACTAAGGAGCTCAGAGTCCTCAAAACAGTTCTCTCATACTTGTTTAAGGTATACTCAGCCGCTAGGGAGGCAACCTGTGTAGTCCTTTCATGTTAGTGAGTGCAGAAATCCACATGAGGCCAGGAACGAGGCTAGGGCTACCTCAGAGTTAAGCAAGCCTCCCCAACCAGCTCTGCAGTGATTTTACCTAATGTGATAGAAAACCAGGGGATAAATATGGGCACTGCCCTATCTCTTACTACCCTTTTCAAGCACACTGTCTCCTAGCTTCAGGAACCCTAGAGAGGAAAATAGAGTAAGGAAAGAAGTTCTAGATGGAAGGACTCCAGAGATTTGAATAATAGCTAACATCCATTGAACACTTTCTTGGTACCAGACACTGTTGCATTAACTTCTTTAATATTTAAAACAACCCTATGGGGCTTTCCTGGTGGCACAGTGGTTGAGAGTCCGCCTGCCGATGCAGGGGACACGGGTTCGTGCCCCGGTTCGGGAAGATCCCACATGCCGCGGAGCGGCTGTGCCCATGAGCCATGGCCGCTGGGCCTGCGCGTCTGGAGCCTGTGCTCCGCAACTGGAGAGACCACAGCAGTGAGAGGCCCGCGTACCACACACACACACAAAAAAACCCAACCCTATGAGGTTGGCTTCTATTGTCATTTGATGGACAAGACAGTTGAGGCATGGTAAGGATAAGTAACACACCCAGAATCACACAGCTGGGAAGTGGTGGAGCTGAGATTTGAGCCCGTGCACTCTGGCTTCAGAAGCCACCTAACTGTCTTCGATTGTCCTTTAATTCTCAGTGAGTACATGTCTCACAGGTTATTCCAAGTATCCAGAGAGTCCTGGAATAGATATCTTTGCCCGTCTGCATCTGGATTATTTTTGGAAAACAGTGTTAGTATCAAGGACTATGTATTGGACTCTGATATAAAGCTGAACCAGAGGTTTCTTCCACTGTGATGATTGCTATTAGGACTTAAAATATATTTGAATAATAAGGTAGTGTAAGTGACAAATTTTTATTTTAAACATGTGAACTGCAAATTGGACAGCCTCTAGTATAACAGTGTGGCATGTCAGGGGCTTTTCAAGGTCAAGGCTGCAGGGGTAAATGTGGTCATCCCCAGCCTTTAAGCCAGCGTCTCCTAATTTCTAAACCTTAATTCTGGCAAGATCACAGCCACCTTGAAGATAAGCAAAGTTCAAGAAATAGATGTTAGTTTTCTAATAAATGGATACCTATGGGTCAAACAGTTGTTTTCTCCTCAGTCTATCTCAGCTTGATAAACTGTTAAAATGGAAGTTTTAGCCTCTCAGCCTAACTTTATGGATTCCTAATAGAAGCTTTTCTTATCTGTGCCATCATTATTTGCTAGATTGTGCCAAGCCATCTCCCTTTGGCCTCTGTTCAACCATAGAAAGTGTCTCACAGGATTTGGTTATAAGGAACTTTATTTCTATTCCAGAACATTCTGATAATAATTTGCAGAAAACAGTGTGGTAGAATTTGTATTTAAATCACTCTCCACTTCCTTGTCTGATCTCTTGCTGTTGGGCTATCCTTGTAGGAATTTTACGGAATGCTTTGGTACTGGGACTCCCATTTTTCTTTCCCCGAAAGAACTAAAAGCAAATGGCTTCAAAACAAGACATTTTTTTCCTCAGTGTCACTTCTTTTAGAGGAGCTGATCTCAGTGCTTGTTTATTATGAGTCAAATCTTATCACAACCAACGTTATTACAGATTAAGTTCTATTAGAGTTAATTCCAAGATTGTGCATTTTCTTTCATTGTGTAAAACTGTGGTATTGACTATCCCTTTAAAGTTAGAAATACAAGTTAGAAATGTTTATGCATTTCTATTGTAACAGTAAAGTACCAAAATTTAATTTCTATAGAGTAAAAATCTTCTAATACCTACAGCACCATTGTTCTAGCAATATCCAGTATAACAAAATTTCATTGTAATAACAACAAAAACCCTGTATTTTGTACGATTGTACTTAACATTTATGTGATCTCTCAATGCAGGTATATGACAGTGCATTCAGTGTATGTTCTTTATACATAGAAATGTCTTATTTTAAGACCATTTGTCTACTTCGTTTAGATTTTAAAATAGTTGCTATGTAAGATAGATTTGACCTTGTCAGCTGACAGCTGACAATGACAGGGTTTCCTTGGGCATGTTAAAAAATATCATTTCTAGGACTTAGTCCACAAGCAGAGTGAGGATTCCTAACTCCGGCCATCTTCCTACCAAAAGAAGGTATCTTGGCAAAAACACCTATGATTTCTTACTGATTTTCTTTTTAATTTTTTCTGTAGGGATCATGACATTGCAAGATAGCACACTCTTTTAGCCATGATTATGACAGGATCAGGACATTATGACAGACTTTTTCTTTTCTTTTTTTCTTTTGGAAAAGGCAGGTAGCATTAAAGAGGAGCTCTGAGTCACAAACATTCGTAAGTCCAGAACACAGATTCTTATCAAAGCCATGGTGCTCCATCCAGAGATTGTCATTGCAGACCAGTCATCAATCTTGTTCTGTTTGTCTGCTGTAATAGTGTCAGTTCTCCCCCAGACTGGTACCTGAGCTGGCCAAGTGGAGAGCAAAATCAGACAGTATTTCACATTGTATTCTTATTCTGAAAAGTGTTAAGACTTCAGTGCCATGTAACTTAAAAATATATATATATGAAGTTAATCCATTTTTCAGGGAAACAGACATATTTTAGCCAATTTATTTTTGTTTCTTTTTTGGATTTTTGAGATTTGAGCAAAATAGTGCTCTCTTTGAAATTTGAATTGCTCAGGAGAATTAAACCTTATTAAGAAGTTTGTTACAGTTATTGAAAACAAAGAGCTCTTGGGCTACATGTTTTGGCATTACCTTTGAACACACCTAGTGTTGACTGGAAAGAGGACGTGAGCAACCACACCGTACCCTCTTCCAGCGACCTGTAAGAGGCATGAATTTCCTGGGTGACTGCTTCTTCCTCGCATTCTTCCCATGCCTCCTGGCACACAGATGTCTTCTGTTCCCCCCCCCAGCTCCAAGCAGTTTTATGTGGTCAGAAAGAATCTGTGACTCAGTTCCTTTCAGACCACTCCTCTGCCCACAGAGCTGAAAATGGTTGCTATGCATGTCCCGTACTCTGGCCACACTTGAAGGGCTTAAGGGACAGTTGGCATTTCCTCCGTCGTGGGATCAGCCTGCAGACTCTGAGGGCCAGTTCCTGAATTTTTGCCTGCCCCTTCTGCCTGTGATCCCTTGACTGGGGAAGCCTGTCGTTGCCAGCCTTCCATCCCAGTCCCCGTCACCACGCAACAACCAGAGTATATAAACCAAGCTCACTCTTCTGTAGTGCACTTCAGCCTCCCCGTCATGTCCCCGCCCTCTCAGTTCACCTTAATGCAACTTGCCATTCCCCGTAACACTGTTTTCCAGCTGTTCATAGCCTTCTGACAATGAAGTTATCACCTAGCCCACTTTCTATGAACTTGGCTTATAGGTGACTCTATCGTGATAGAACTGTGGTGACTACATGGCATTTGATCTGTTGGAAGAGGAGTGAAATTGATTTGATATGTTTTCATAAAGATACTCTAGCTACTACCTAATACATCAACAATTAATTTAGGTATTATATGGGTTAAAAACTCTGGCTTTGGCATAACACTGACCAGAATTTGTATCCTGGTTTTGCCTCTTGTCATCTGGTCAAGTTTCTTAACTTACTTGATTGTTAATTTCTTTACTTGTGAAATATTTATAATACTAATAAGCATTAGTGTGTGAATTAAATGCTTAAATTAAAGGGTTAATTTATTTTAATTAGCACTCTGCCTAGCTCTTATACAGTGCTCGGTAAATGTTAGTAATTATTATTAAATAATATTTTTGAATGAATTGCTCTATTAATCTTTCATTCCCTCCTTCTGTGTGTTGTTTTCCACTCTTTTCTTTCTCTCACCCTCACTCTCTTAAGAGGCTAAGGATACATTATTAATACTTTCAGACACATCCACAGGGTTTACGGAGAAGATTTATCTGCCAGGAGCTGTTTTGGTTTGTTGTACCATAACTTAGACGCTATGGCTAGGCCACATGCAGACGTCTCTTCACGTGGTAATCTGATTTACATATTATTCTGTGCAGCCTCAGAAAAGATCAGTGAGTAAGTATCCTCTGTGTGAATGAGACAAAGAACTCTAAAGCTGCAAGGGGAGGCCTTGGAAATCATCTGATCCAGGCTTTTGCCCCCAAACAGTGCCACATCTTAATCTTCTGTAAGATGATAGTTGGCTGCTTTTTCTAGCTTGAAGCATGGAGAATGCCTATTCTATTGTGGCTTCTTGGAATCAGATTATTAAAGTTGTTAGAAGGAATTGTAGCAGTCACCTAGTCCCATGTTTCTTTCAACTGGCATTACTGAGAACCTGTTACATACCGTGTGCTCTGCGGGCCCTGGGGACACAGAGCTCCATGAGACGTTCAAGGATCCCAAGTCTTCTTCACACTTAATACTGGGGGCCCTTCTAACGACATCTCAAATGCCAGCCTCTGATTAGACATTTCTCGTGACAATAAGGATACTATTTCAGGTCAAATTGTTCCCTTTTCATAGTTACATGGTTTTTGGAGTTGGAGGAGACCAAAGAGTTCATCCTATTCAGTTGCTGCTGGACTTAATTTTCTTCCTTTTTTCTTTTTTTTTTTTTTAAAGGGGGGGGGCGGTTCTTTATTTTATTTTTAAAATAAATTTATTTATTTATTTATTTATTTATTTATTTATTTATTTATTTATTTATTTATTTATTTATTTATGGCTGCATTGGGTCTTCGTTGCTGCGTGCAGGCTTTCTCTAGTTGTGGCGAGCAGGGGCTACTCTTCATTGTGGTGTGTGGGCTTCTCATTGCGGTGGCTTCTCTTGTCGCAGAGCACGGGCTCTAGGTGTGCGGGCTTCAGTAGTTGTGGCATGTGGGCTCAGTAGTTGTGGTGTGCGGGCTCTAGAGCGCAGGCTCAGTAGTTGTGGTGCATGGGCTTAGTTGCTCCATGGCATGTGGATCTTTCTGGACCAGGGCTCGAACCCGTGTCCCCTGCATTGGCAGGCAGATTCTTTTTTTTTTTTTAATTTAATTTATTTTTTTATACAGCAGGTTCTTATTAGTCATCAGTTTTATACACATCAGTGTATACATGTCAATCCCAATCACCCAATTCATCACACCACCACCCCTGGCAGGCAGATTCTTAACCACTGTGCCACCAGGGAAGTCCCTGGACTTAATTTTTTAAATAAAACCTTACTCAGAATACTAATGTATAAAATTAGCTGTGCTCCAGGTATGGCCCTGCCTACTTGACTGCCCCCCTCACTTCCCTAAGGGGCCCCTCCTTAGATCCCTAGGACCTTGATCAAGTACTTTGGATCAACTCTAATAATTAGAAAGATTTCTCCTAAATTGAACTTGTTACTTCTAATTATTCCAAATTCAGGGCCCTGGAGCAGCAAAATATAAATGCACATTGTCTTCTGTGTAAATATCTTTCAGATACTTGAAGGACACCCAGTGTGCCCCTTCCTGCCTACACCTTCTCTTCTCCAAGATAAATCAGCGTCATGACCTTTACCCTGTCTTCGGGGGACATGTTTTCAAAGTTTTAGTCAGGAACTTCTTTCTTAAGCTATTCTGTTTATTTCTTCTATCTTGGAAACTAGAGACAGAGCTTCTGTTAGCTATCTTGGGTGAACTTGAAGTTGGTTTTTAACTCCCCTTCTTCATCCTTTATTATTTTCTCCTTCGGGCTGAATGCTTTCAGCCTCTTAGAGAAAGCTGTTTATTATCAAGGTCAAAAAAGAAAAAAAGGTGTTAAAGACCCAGCCTCAGATGGGACAACAACGTGAGATGGCAGTCTGAACTTAATTCCCGTTTCAGGACCCTGCCCATACGGCAGCCCTCTCTCCACAAAGTCATCCAAATGCCTGTCAGCGCCGCGACGCAGGGCCTGAGCTGGGCATCCTCTGGTCACCGTTCTGGTGGCATCAGGTTTCGCGGGGCCACAGCGATTTTCACTGCAGAGGCCACTTGGCGCTTGCGAACACGCGGAGCCGAGGGTTCCTGCACTGCCCCAGGTGCTTCAGTTCTATTCAGTAGCAAAGGTCTGCCCTTTGAGAGGGAACAAGCGATGGGGACTTTTTTGACGTTAAAATAGAGTTCTCTTTGGCATCTGGGAAAGTTGATGTTTTGTACTCTTTGATCTGAGGCCGCATTTTCTTTCCACTCATTTCAGTTGACTGTCCAGTGGTTAATTGTGTTATTAGGTTTGAAAGCGTTTATTTCCTTTGTTTTCACCCTCTTTCCATGTTTTATGTAGAATGGTACTTTCCAGTCTAGTTTGAATATAATTTCCTGAGCTATATGTGACACTTAGGAAACATGAGTTGATAATAATACCCTGGCTTTCCACATTTTGTCATATTTTACCATCTGTGCAACATATGAAGAGTGTTAGATTTCTGCTCCTTTGGGCGCTGGATGTTATATAGGGCACACAGATAAGAGCTTGTATCCGTTGGGTGTTGCCACCGCAACAAGGCATTCTCAGCCTGGGACCTATAGACGCCTGCGGAATCTGTGGCAGGCTCTGGGGGCTCCTTGAATAGACTAAAAATACACGCAAATTTTTGTGTATAAATTCTTGTTCATATTTTTCTGGAGATTTTTCAAGGCATCTGAAACCAAATAATGGTTAAGGGTGACTTAATAGAGGTTTCAAGATCCTGATACTGAACCAGATACATCTTCTAATCAGGACTTATTACAGTGGTGTTAATTTTTGTTGTTGTTGTTTTCAATAAAATGCCTTGAAAATTCTGTTTTAAAGTGAGCCTGTAACTAAACATCCTTCTGCCTTGGTCATCTGATTCAGAACTAATGTGGCTACCGTTCATGCACTAGATGCTATATGGAAACCAAAAGAAAACAGTAGAGTGCCATCTAGAGGGCCTAACAATAATTTCCCAGCTTTGGAATCAGGCCCAGGCGTTCCCCCTACACGGGGGTCTTTAGTTTTAGTAACTTTCTAAATCGAGAACACTTTTTTCCTCTCAAGTAATTGCAGACCATAAAGATGTGTGGCAGTGATATTTATCATCTACATAGAGGCTACAGTTGTGGCATCTAGCCTTGCTACTCTGGAGACATAATTTTAATAAAAGCTTAATGTTGTAGATGGCGTTTATTTTATAGGGATATAGGAACTACAGCCTTTGAGATCCACACTGCATTTGAATATACTTTTGATCATAAAGCAAGAACAAATTGATGATTCCCGTAATATCAGTTTGATATAAGGATATATTGCTTTGTTGTATTTTCATTTAAAGTTAGAATAAATTAAAAATTAAGAGTAATTTGTCTTAATTACTCTTTGTATTCCTTTCACGATGGTTGTATAGAATGGTGTTTGCCAAATGGTGCAGAAATTGTGGGGTTTCAGAGTTGAATTTACTCTGGAAAAACATACCAAGTGATTTGTATCCACGTGAAAATGTGCAGGATCATAGCTCTCAAGTCCTAGCTCTGCCCTTTAGGTTGCAATGGTTGATTACGTTAATTGTTTCTTCTTTTATAAATGGGGCTGAAAACAGTATCTAACATAGGGTTGTTGTGAAGATTAAATGAAATAGAGTTGGTAAGCACAGCGCCTTGTATATGAAAAGTCTTTTAACTTATTAAAGTCTCTTTAATTTATTGTTATTGTTATTATCACTGGCCAGTTTTATTTTCAGGACAGCTGGAGTAAAACAGAAACAGACAATTTTGTATCTTATAGAGAATTTTATAGTTTTAAAAAGCATTTCCACAAATACAATCTTGTTTGACTAGAGTTTCAATAAATATTTATTTATTCACGTATTCAGCAGCTGTTTATTCGGCTCCCATTAGGTGTAATAATCATCTTTGGCATTGCGGGTTTGATGCTGGAAACAGCAATAAGAAAGACATGGGGGCTTCCCTGGTGGCGCAGTGGTTGAGAGTCCACCTGCCGATGCAGGGGACACGGGTTCGTGCCCCGGTCCGGGAGGATCCCACATGCTGCGGAGCGGCTGGGCCCGTGAGCCATGGCCACGGAGCCTGTGCGTCCGGAGCCTGTGCTCCGCAGCGGGAAAGGCCACAGCAGTGAGAGGCCCGTGTACCACAAAAAAAAAAAAAAGAAAGAAAGAAAGAAAGACATGGACCTTACCTGGGCAGGGGAGGAGTTAGATGATAAGCAGTAAACAAGGTAATTTTGCAAAGAAGTCATTAGTGTGAAGAAAATCAGTGTGATGTAATAGAGAGCGACTGGAAGCCTACTTGAGGAGGATGAGGCGGCCAGGGAAGATCTTTCTCAGAAAGTGACATTTAAGCCCTTTCCCAAATGACAAGGAACCAGCCAAGTGAGGGTTCGGGAGCCACCGCCCCGACTGAGGAAAACAGCACGTGTAAATGCTGTTGGAGGGGGTGAGTGAAGCATGCACACAGTCTAGAAAGAAGGCCCGTGTGCTGGAGCTCAGGGAGGTCAAAGGACTTTGGACTTTGTTCTGCGGGTTCTGGGTGAGGTAGGGTGTGGATCAGAGCACCAACCAAAGAGTCAGACTGTCTGGCTTGAAATCTGACCTATTATGTGGCCTTCGACAAGCTTCTTGACTTCCCTGCACCTGATTTTTACCATCTCCGAAATGAGAATGGTAGTTCCTTCCTCCTAGGATTGCTGTGAAGATTGAATGAGATAAAAATAATTGTGTAAAGGGCTCAGAAGAGTATCTTAATACTGCTGTTTCTATCATCATTATCACCACCTTCATCCTCAAAACCCCCAATTTACAGATGAGAAAACTTAGAAATAAGAGGGTGGTTTTGAAATCAGAATATAGGCGTCTTGATTTCGAAACTGTCATTCTTTTTGCAATATATTCTGTAGCATGAGCTCCCCGAGAGAGACATCTCTTGATCTGAATCTCTTTAGCTCAGAGTCCACTTGTATGCACCCGTGGATGTTTAAACAACACAGAGAAGATGATCAGTAAGGCCAGCAGAGACCCAGGGAGGCATCCTGTGCCTGTGCCTCTCTCCCCACACCTGGAACCATCAGAACATCTAATTCCTTGAGTTTTGATGAGCGCTTTGGACCCTAAGCGGAAAGCCTTACTATGCACATAGGAATGAATAGAGGGAGGAACTATTTTGAGGACCTTGTAAGATAACTGAATCTCTTCAGAAAGACATTCAACATTCTTCATTAACTGCCTTAAATGAGGTCGTACATAATATAAATAAATGAAATCCAGGGATTATCCCCAGATTTTTTCTGATCTGACTTTTAGTGAAGGTATTAATTAACCAGACTACCAGACTTGAACTTCCCTTTCCTCCACCTCTTTCTGCCTTCGCCCAGTCTCTCCTGGAGTAAGCAAGGACATAGGTAAGGATCACAAAGCAAGAGAAACAGATTCGAAGTCAGGAGCCTGAAAATCTGCCTGCTCACCTTGCCTCTAGTTCCTCAGCCCCAGCGGTGCTTCCCTCACCGACCTTGACGCAGGCTCTGTGTCTGTTGCAGAATGTGAGCACTTGATCCGCCACATGCTGGTGTTAGACCCCAACAAGCGCCTCTCCATGGAGCAGATCTGCAAGCACAAGTGGATGAAGCTAGGGGACGCTGATCCCAGCTTTGACAGGGTGAGCTGGGCACCACTCGCCCCAGGGAACTCCTCTTAGGGCTACTGCAGTCTCTTCTGCATGAGATTGTAATCAGGCCAGGACCTGAAAAGGCGGGCCTGGGTACAGACTTGTTGTGTAATCCTAAAGCAAGTGAAGCCAGCAAGAAGGAATCTTAAACCAGCTGAGTTGTTGGAGAACAGTGATAACAGTTCCCTACTGCTTGTCCTCAAATCAGGGTCCCTTCCTGGCTCTTGGGGCAGTACAGCCTCCTCCCATGGGGTTGTTTCCCTCCTCTTAGTGTGCTCGGTCCAGTGGCTCCTGTAGCATTCCTTTCTTTGAACCACTGTAGCCATCCCGGGTACCCCAAGGAGCTCAGGAAAATAGTGGCCTTACGATCTTACCTGCTCCTAGTTGAGTACCCAGGGCTTTCTTGCTTAGGCTTTGTCTGAGGCCAAAAATATCCCAAGCTAGGCAGCATGGAACAGCTTGTTCATTATATATGATATGCCATCTTGACATGGTTAATTGGGAGTTAGATAGCTTGCCTTTCTTTGTTACAGTTAATAGCCGAATGCCAGCAGCTGAAGGAAGAAAGACAGATGGACCCCCTAAATGAGGATGTCCTCTTAGCCATGGAGGACATGGGACTGGACAAAGAGCGGACACTACAGGTATCTGTAAATGAGTGGAGGACAAGGTGGGGGGTCGTTCTACTCCCTCTGTCCTGCCTTTTCCATTCTTCCTCCTTCCTGGGAACTTGGATCTTTTTGTTTCTTCCTGTTCTTCTTCCTCTGCCCCTGTCTGGGCCTCGGAAAGAAGGCGCTTTGGTCTTCTAATGTTACTATTAAAAGCGTTTTGGTCATTGACATGCCATATCACCCAGGTTTTTTGCTCTCTCCCCTTTTCTCTTGGTAGTCATTAAGATCAGATGCCTATGATCACTATAGTGCAATCTACAGCCTGCTGTGTGATCGGCATAAGAGACACAAAACTCTGCGTGTTGGACTACCTCCTAGCATGCCCCGAGCCATGGCCTTTCAAGCACCAGTCAACATCCAGGTGGGCAATAACTCCGGTGACCAGATTCAGGACAAGTAACATGGAGGGGGGTTGGTTAGCCATTGCTCACTAACTCTAGGTCACGAGAGTTCCTATTCTTCCGTACCTCTGTCCCACCCCGGCTGTCATCTCTTGCTTTGTCAGAGGTCAAGCAAAGAACTGAACCTTTCTTTGACAGAGAGGATGGAAGAGTATCCCAGTACTTGGGAGGGACAACAATAGTTGAATTTTTTTTTTTTTTAAAGAAACAGCAAATCATTGAGAGAGACTGTCCTCTCTAAAGAATGCTTCCTGGTAGCTTCTAAGGGCAGAGGAACCAAAGACTCAGAGGTAGAAACATACAGAGTTTAGCAATCAAGAATGCTTTGCAAGCCTATCGTTATTTCCCTCTGGTACTGAGGAATGTGTGTATACGTGCGTACTGCTTTCCAGGCGGAGCAGGCTGGTACCACTATGAACATCAGCGTTCCCCAGGTGCAGCTCATCAACCCAGAGAATCAAATCGTGGAGGCAAGTAGCACCCTCTGATAGCTGTCGGCTAAAACGGCTTTCTTGCCCATAGTCTTGCTGCCTTTCCTTACTTCTTATTTCTAATTTGATTGTGTTTCTCTCCTCCTCAGCCGGATGGGACGGTGAACTTGGACAGTGATGAGGGTGAAGAGCCTTCCCCTGAAGCACTGGTCCGCTATTTGTCGATGAGGAGGCACACAGTGGGCGTAGCCGACCCTCGGTGAGTATCTGCCCGATTAACACCCGGGCAGAGAATTCCCACTGACTTTGAGTTCCTACCATGGCACATTTTCCCCACTTCACTGTATCTCCCAGATGAGATCTAATCCAGTGGCCAGGACATGTTTTTAACCCAGTTCAGGGTCCCTCGTAGATGAGACTGGATTTGACTAAAAATCACAGAGCTGTCCCTCGTGGATGGTGGGCTGAAAGCCACCATCGCGGCAGGTAATCGCAGTACTTTGGTGAAGAGCATACATAGCATGTCTTTTCCCACAAAGATTAAGGTCTTCTGATCTAAGCCACGTAAAGGTACCCCTGAAAATCCATCCAAGTTTGACAGCCTTTAGAGATGTTGTTTGCTATATATTCTAATGCAAGACTCATCTAAGAAGTGAGGACAAATAGTATGATATAATTTGTATATGTTAAAATTTAAGTAAACCAAAATCCAAAAACACGCCAGATAAGTACCAGTTTCCCCAAGTGTTTCCCCATAACAGTCCCTTAGTGTGCCCCCTGCTGCCCTCACACTGGGGAAGTGGACTGAAGACCAGCTCTCCCGGTTTTGTTCTGCACTTGGAGATTCTCACCACTGAAACAGCCACCCCTCTTCTCTGGCTATTTCTTGTACTGAGGAGTGAAGAAAAGGGTGTGGCCAGGGCTCTCTTGAGAGCTCAGCTAGGGGCAAAGCTAGGGTTCTTTTTTCTCTGAGTTCTCAGTTTCCTAAAAAACCTCCCCTGCCTGCTGGTTTGCTTGCTTCACGTCTCTCATTCTCAGCCTACGATCAAACAGGCAATAGGGGAACATTCTGGCTCCAGAGACTGCGTCAGCTGCAAAGGGGTGGAGCCCTGTGTCACGCTGTTAGTGGAAAGAGCTCTTATTTTAAAGTGTGCGGTAAACCCCACCACTGGAGCTCGACAGATCCACGCTTATCTGCCCATCAGCACTGACGGTACTGATTTCATTCTCCCCCTGGTGAGTCAGTTGCTACTTCGGGCAGCCATTGTTTTAGTGGATGGCCTGTGTCCTCCAGAGACTTGCCATTCCCCTCCAGGCCTTGGAAACCTGGACTGGACTGGGGCCAGCGTTTCCTCTTGGCTCAGAGCCGTTGGTTTTACACGAGTGGTCCGTGAAGAATGGCGATCCCCAGCCCCAGATAGTAAAGTGGCAGAGCGCCAGCTTCCTCACGCTAGGCTCTACACACCTCTACTCGCTCTGGGATCGCAGAGGGAAATACGAACTTAGGAGGAAAGTAGAAAAATAAAACAAAATAAATTGTGCTGAACTTAGCAGTTTCATCACTTTGGGGATATAGGTTGTGAGTGAGGATTGTAACAGAACTTCTCTGTCTTCCTGCTTCCCATCAGCACGGAGGTTATGGAAGATCTGCAGAAGCTGCTGCCTGGCTTTCCTGGAGTCAACCCGCAGGCTCCATTCCTGCAGGTGGCCCCTAACATGAACTTCATGCACAACCTGTTGCCCATGCAAAATCTGCAGCCAGCTGGGCAGCTGGAGTACAAGGTACCTGGAAATGGGAGAGGGCTGGCCCCCAAAGATGCACATCTGAGCTTCCTTTGAGAGACTTTAAGGGACTGTCCCCAGGATTTAAGGGTGTCCTTATAGGGCAGGATGATTTCTCTTGCAAAGCAGCTCGGGTGAGAGGGAAGATTTCTCTAGTCTCCGTCACCACCGCAGGATCCCTTAGCTTCAGGAGGTTAGAGCGCCGCTGTCTTCTCCCCTCCTTTCCCCCCACCTCACCAATCTGTTCCTTCCCACTCCACTCCTGACAGGAGCAGTCCCTGTTACAGCCGCCCACCCTGCAGCTGCTGAACGGAATGGGCCCCCTTGGCCGGAGGGCATCCGATGGAGGCGCCAACATCCAACTGCATGCCCAGCAGCTGCTGAAGCGCCCACGGGGACCCTCCCCTCTTGTCACCATGACACCAGTGAGTTGCAGCACGAAGCCCAACTTGCTTTCTCAGAGGCCTTTGATAAAGAGGTTGTAGAACCCAGAGTCTCCAACCTAAATGTCTGAATTTCTTCTTTCCCTCAATGTATGATGCTCAGTGTCATTCCCATTTTCTTCAGGCTGGTAGAATTTTCCAGAGTTAATTTTTGGTTAACTTCTTCACTTAACCAAATAATTTCCACACTGCAGCCTGCTTCTAGAGGCCTCATTCTCAGGGGGCTACTTATAGATACTTGCATAAAGGGCGGCTGCAGCCCTGCGCTTCAGAGGGCAGGTGGGCGGGTGGGCGGGGAGTTGGGGAGCATTAGCCTCAGGCCTGGCCTTCCTGCAGGTAAGGTTTCCCTGCCAGAGGGCAGCGGAAGCTAACAGTTTTCTCTGGACTTAATTGCTTTTTAGACTGGTTTCCAAAATTACATTCTCACCAAACCTTCCTCCTTTGATTAACACTACCTCACACTTTTGGTACAACCTGAATCACTTGATTATTTGGCTTTCACAAGCTCAAACCTGACAGTTGGTATCTCTCAATCCCAATTTTTTTTTTATATGATGGTCACATTCAGAGGTTCTTTTCTTCCGCTGGGTTCTGTTTATTTCTGATTATTTTTCTGTCATAGGTAAATTCATTCCTTCATTCCTTCATTCATTTATTCATTCATTTAGTCTCATACTACCTTAAGATTGGGTGCTAATTATATCCATAGCCCTTACTGGCTGCTTTAGGGCAGTGCTTCTTAATGTATCTCTAGTTGAGGACCTTTTTTCCCCTTCAATCCATCCATCAGGGATAAATACCTTTGTAAAATAAAATGAAAGTGAATTATTAGAGAAGTAAAACTTTTTAAATATGTGAACTGCAAGGCTAAATTTTATTTGATTCAACAGAAAAAAATTACTCCGTTAAGTTGCTGTAAAGGTTTGTAAATCTTACTCTCTATTTCTTTACCTACCTTATTTTGGATTGGTAACGAAACAGTGTGGACTGGCACGGGTCCACGGGCCACACTTCCAGTAACACTGCTGTCGGGAAAAGGAAAGAATTTATATTCACGGTTCCTGGCCTCACTGAGCTTATAATATGGGACAATAAGATCCACATATGTGAAGTATTGGAATAACAGTAAAGGGCCATATGTGATTAAGTACCAGAGTGAAGACCGTGGACTTGTAGGTGGCAGAGGCACTCGGAGAAGGGCAAGTTCAGTGTAGGCTATGAAGGATCAGGGACAGCCTTATGGGAGGTGCGGTGACTTACTCCGTCTGCTGTAACTGTTTTTGCCAAGGTCACTAACAAGCTTTTGTTGGTAAGTCCACTGGCCATTTTTAATCTTTATCTTTTTGGACCTCCCAACTGTATTAGTCACTGCTGACCATTTTTCTCCTTGAAATATTGTCTTCTTTTACCCCATTCTCCTTGTTTTTTGTTTTCCACCTGCCTCTCCTTTTCAGGTTCCCTTTCTTCTTTTTCCTTGAAGTAGGTGAAACCCAGAGTTCTATCTGAGGCCCTGCTTCCATCTCATTTTAATGCTCTCTCTGAGTGATCTTGTCCGCTTCTCTAATTTCAGTCACTGAGCGGTTCTCCAGCCCAGAATGCTCTTCTGAGTTCTATACTTCTGTATACATGACTACCGACTGCACGAATTTAGTTGGTGGTTCAACAAGTACTTACCATTTTAATTCAACGTGTCCTCAAATGAACTTATCCTGACTGTGTGAAACCTGTTTCTCCCGCCGGGTAACAGTGAACGGCACCGTCACTCTCCTGGTTAGACAAGCTGGGAGTGTGGGTATTATCTTTACTTCCTCCCTCTCCCTTATTCCCCATGTCACACCAGTTACCCAGTGCCTGTGAAGTAAGTATCTTACTGCTTTCCATCTCCACTGCCCTTTCTCTAACTCAAGCCACTGTCATCCTTTGCCTGGATTAGCACAGTGGCCTCCTAACCGGCTTCCTTGTTCCGGCTTGTCTTCTAATCCTCATCACCAGCCATTTTCATGCTGCAACTAAAGCAAGCCAGCTTTCTAAAATATAAATCTTGTAACATCATGTCCCTGCTTAAAATCTTTAGTGATTCACCACTGCCTTTTCTCAAAATAAATTTCTTAATGTGGTATTCAAGGCCATTTATAACTGGCCACAATGTTCCTCTCCTGCCTCATCTGTAGCCACTTCCTGCCTAACCCTGTTCACTCCAGCCTTGTAGAACTGTAGTAAGGGATCTGCTGGAGCACACAGACAATGGAATTATTCCAAAAGTTTGTTTTGTTTTATAATTATTGTCCATTAAAAAATGCTCTTTTGTAATAACTGAGGTTTGATTTTTGCTCTGGTGCTTGAGGCATGGTGATTATGTGAGCCACAGGCTGTGAGTAGCTACCCAGGATATACAGCATTCCAGTCCACAGGCAGATGGGAAGAGTCACAGTAATGCATGCATCGTGGTGGTCCTCATCTCACTTACATGTTTTGGTGCGTAACGGCGATTTTAAAGCATTGAATGGTAATTACACAATTTTATGTTCTGTACTAAAGTGTGCTTTTAAAAAACCAGTATGCTTTTCTGGAGTAAAGGATATCTAAAGTCTGGAAATAGCATTAACATGAAACAACAGGTCAGTTCCTAGACACTCCAGGTAAACAAGCTTCTCCTACATTTTCAGGTCCTCAGACACCCGCAGGCCTTCTCTTTTCTCTTGGCCTAGAAACGTCAGACGCTTGCGACCCCTTCCCCTCCAGAATGCCTTCCTCAATTCCCAAGCGCCCCATGACTGGGTCCTGCTGTTTTGTACTTGTCTGTTTGCCTATCTCTATCCTCCACTAGACTGTAACACAAGGGCAAGAACTTTATTAATTCACATTTAATCCTGGAACATAGTGGGCATTCAGCTATTTTTTGGATGAATAAATGAACGAAGGAAGATGAATCAGAGGAAGAAATTCAAATTAAAATCAACCGAGCGAGGTAAAAATGGAACAATGGAAAGGTATATGAAAGTTCTGTATAACCCAGGGATCCTAGAAAAGCTTTGCAGATTAAAAAAAAGTGACAGAGAGGCCTGCCCCAAGCCCAGTGTCTAGAATAAGAGCTACTGCAGAAGAAGCGCCACCTTGAGCTTTTCCTTCCTGTCTCTCTTCAGGCAGTGCCAGCAGTTACCCCTGTGGACGAGGAGAGCTCGGATGGGGAGCCAGATCAGGAAGCTGTGCAGAGGTAATGTGGCATCTGGCAGTGCTTGCAGAACGTCCTTGGGCAGGCTCCCCCTGCAACCAGCGAAAGGTCACCTCTGCCCAAGGAGGTGGTACAGTGCAGCTTCAACATTTGTGTGGTCTCTTTGCTCAAGCCAGATGGCATGTTCCTCCCCACATGGAAGTAACAGAAGACTACCCAGAAAATTTCATTTCTGTAAGCACCATTGGAAGTCCCCTAAGTGACAGCAATAACCATAAGAACTTTTTCTCTCCTCCCTCCTTCCTTCCTTGCCCCCTGCCTTCATATTGCAACTCTGATAGTATTCACAAGGCCCAAAGCCTGCTCCTACCTGCCAAGAACTGTTACTGAAAAGGAATTGGAGATTTGGGATGACAGTGATCCTAGCTAGTCTGGCCATGGACCGCTGGCATGGACTCTTCCTTTCCAGGAGAATGAATACCTCTTGTACTGTTTGCTGTGTGTTCCTTCCATCCCCTTGTATCAACAAAGAGATATTGAAAAAAAGAATATGGGATTCGGGCCAGGGACAGATGCAAATATCCAGTGTTTGCAGAGATGCCTAATTCACAGAAAACGGCAGTGACCATCAGGCATGCTGTACCGCTCATTTGACCTCAGTTCCAGTAGCCATGGTCCTCAGCTCCATGCATGCCCCCTTGTGAGAGCCGACTCTCTTATTTTCCGGGGAGGGGGGTTTGACCAGAATCCAGCATGTATTTTCCCAGAAATACAGGTGTTCTTCAAGATTATATGTTTTTTTTCCCTTGAGGGAAGTTGAAATAAAATGGTTTTCATGGGCTCTTGGGGAAACTTCGGGTGTTTTTATCAAATGGATATTAAACCACTCATGGCTTACCCTCTGGTAAGTTTGCAGACCGCTAATTACTCTCTAGTCTGTTAACTGTTTTTAGCTGGAATGGGCAAAGTAGTTAAGAATGAAACGAGACCACTTTATAAGACCCGGACGGTTGCTGGCCAGTATCCTTTCCCTACCCCCAGTAGCTTTGTGTGAGAGCTGCTGTTCAAAAAGAGTCTGGTCCTGTGTGGGAAGAACAGTGAAGAACAGGGGTGTTGGCTGGTGGGCCAGCTCCTTCCACGGCGTAGCCGATAGAGGAATCGTGTTGACTTTGTTTTTCTCTTGATGCTGTGGTTTCTATAGTTTGCCAATCACAGGGTGTGTAAAGTTGTACGTGGGTGCCGCTGGTGTCATGAAGAGAAATCGAGAAACTTACTGCCTTCCTACTTTAATTAGACAGCAGTGTTTCATTTCATCTTCTTTGTCTTGCACTTTACTTCCTTCAGCTCCTTCTTTCTTCCTTAGACCAACATTTAAAGGGTAAAATGCCCATCAGTTTTGATGTAATGGAAGGAATAATGCTTCTTTTATTCATGCCCAGTAAGAGCGGCAGTGGTGGAGGGAGTCATCAGTCAGACCAAGGGGGACTGATACCTTATTAATGGTATTAGTGGTGGATCTGAAAGATCTTCAGAAGAAAAGTCATCAGCTTGTCCACTCTTCAGCTTCTGAAACTTCCGTTTTCTTGCCTTGCCTTTTTTCCCCCTAAAAAACAATTCTAAACATTTCATGTGGTTTCGTTTCTTCATCCTTTAGAGAACGTTGGTTCCCTGGGGACAACATCAGTTTTTCTTCTCTGATGATGGAGTTACAGTCATGGGGCATGAGGGAAGGGGTGGTGTTGGAACTCGCTTAGCCCCACATGGAAAGACCTGTTTTCTGTGACTCGCAGCGAGGTCAGGCTCCAACCCTTGGGGCCAGTGGCGTCCAGAGACACGTGCGAAGCCCTTCTGAATATCTCTCTTGGCTCATCTCTAGGAAAAATCCTTAGGGCTCATTTCCTCCGACTTGTAGTTTGGAAATTTGGAGAGAAAAGAGGAATGAAACTAACAAGTAGAAAATAAATTCTTTTCCTGAATGGAATGAAGTAAGGGAAATTGATCCACTTCGTGAGCTACATCTGTTTTCTCTCTTCTCTTAATGGCTACTCTTAGGTCCACAATTCAGCCACTTCATTGGTACGCCAACTTTTGTTGGCCTTTTGGAACATGTTTCACTTTCATCCAGTCAGGGATCTGTTGGCCATCGAGCCCTTTTTGAGCTCTGGCACTGTTTCATTCTGAGTGCTTTGGATTAACTTCTAATGCTTCTTGCTGAGGAATATTCCTGTCTGTCTTTTTTACTATGAAATGTGCTCCTGCTTGTTGCAGGTACTTGGCAAATAGGTCCAAAAGACATACACTGGCCATGACCAACCCTACAGCTGAGATCCCACCGGACCTACAGCGGCAGCTAGGACAGCAGCCTTTCCGTTCCCGGGTCTGGGCCCCTCACCTGGTACCTGATCAGCATCGGTGAGTAGCCACGTGAGCTGTGGGAGCTCCTTGAGGCTCATTGGACAGGCACCCTTCTGGCTAGTCTTACAGACATGGTGACAAGCATCGCGGCTTTAAATAGCATCCTGAACTTACATCTTCTCAACTCCTTAACTAAAGCAGTGCCCAGGGCAATATGAGATGCTTCTTTCCCATTACCTCGTAGGCATGTTTAGTGCCTGCAGGTGATTCTTGTGATTCTAGATGTTGACTTATAGATGAAACTGAACTTGAAACCTGAAAGTGGGTGAAGCTCTTAGAAGGCCAACTGGAAATGGAAGGATTTGTAGCCACATCAGTAGGCTTGACCTTTAATAACCCATCGCCATCAAGAGAATGAGCACTTCTTATCCCGTGACCGCTGAACAAGGAGCTTAGATATCGGGGAAGATACATTCCTCTGTGAGTGGTAGAGCCAAGATAACTGCATCCTCTTGACTCTTGTGCTTGAAAAGTCATCCTTGCAATATTCTGATGGCAAAATCTTTTAGTAGGTCTCTGATACATTTAAAATTCATTGTCTTAAAGAAATAAAAACAAGCATAACCTTTCTTGCCAAGAAAACTTCACAAAATCGAGTTCAAGTAAGCCTCGGAACAGAGGGGAATGACACTTTGCTGGCTTAAGAAGATGATTATCTTCTGGGAACACCTCGAGGACTGAACATCTTAACCTTTAGTCCATTCTGAAGCTGTCCCCAAGCTCAAAGGCCACACTTTCAAAGCCACCACCAGTTGCTAGAGCTTATTTTCTTTCAGTCTTTTTGGGAGGACAGCGAAAAGCAGTCTTCCTTGGGAAGGTTGGGAAGCAGATTCCAAGGAGATTAAGTTTATAAATGTGTTGTTATTCAATCTTGCAACAGGCTCACACTGGCAGTCTTGACACAGTGCTTTTATTGTGTCTAGTTACCCACTGGGCATCAGAGGTAATCAGCAGAGACAGGTGACCTCTGAGCAGACTGAGACTTCATTAGTGCCACGTTGGAACTTAGAAAGGAGGAAGATAAGCTTTTATAAACGACCATGAATAATGTAGTGAAAATGGTTTATTAGTAGAAATGACATTTCTCAAATAAAACTCTGATGGCACAGAAAGACAGTGTTTTTCTAAGGAAAATCTCTCAGGGCCTACACTGTTAGGATACTACGTCGAGAGTACTTTGAGTGATTATAAGCTGCATTTTCCACTCCAAACATTTTCTGTGATTTCTCAATAACTGAGCTCTACACTGTTACCTAATAGACCCTTTATTACTTTGTTTCTCCCTGTTTCTATCTTCCCCTCCTTTATAGCCCCACACTTAATTTTTTCATCCCATGTCAGGGTCTGTTGTTTAGTTTCAGGCCTTTGGGTTCAATCGTTGTTTAATTCAGGTGCTCCTCAGGATGTGTTCTTATGGGGGAAGCATGAAGATCAACACATCTCCTTAGTCTGCCTTTATCAGACCTGATATCCTGTTTACACCTGTTACTAAAGAAAGACCACATTGGCCCACAGCTCCATTTGTGTGGTTTCCACCCTGCCTAGTCACTGTCAAGGCCTTGCGTGCTGGAAATCTGTCTGCTGTCTGTTTTTGTGGGAACACTCCTGGCAGAGGGTTTCCTATGGTCAAGCCAGTTTGAATTGGAATGAATGCTTTATGAGTGACAGATTATGTACGGTGGGGCATTTATGCAACCTCAGCGTATCTCGATGGGGTTATAAAAACATGGCAACGCAAGAGACTGAAGTCAGTCTTCAGGGGAAAAGAGAAACTTTCCCAGGCTATAAAACACTGAAACTGGGAGGCCTGCATAGATTACTGAATTCCTTTCATTTGCTGGAGGAAATGACTCAAGAACAGCACATATTATCTATTCTTCTGGGGTATCATAGGTGAAGTCCAACATGGAGACAGAAGATGGGTCTGACCAACCTTCTCAATGCGGGAAGTGTGTAATTTAAAATTTAAAAAAAATTTAAGTGTAATTAACAACGACGACAACAAAAAACTGACATGAGATGGATTTTATCTAGGTGGGGTGCCAAGTCCCTGTTCGAAGAGTGTAGTGGGAATATCGGCCTAATATGAGGCTGTCCTGAGTTTGCACATGATTTTTGCTAATAAAAACAAAACATGGTTGATACTGTCAGTGCTTCCAAAATGAGCAGCTGCATCAAAAGTGTTCCACTGAATCTACTGTGCTGGGCTGCCGGGGGTGTCGGTCTGTTCACAACCCGATCTTCTGGAAAAGCCATGAAATACCTGGAGCTGGATGCATTGCTCTGAGGGGAGAGAATGTGTTTTGTGCAGACAGACCACATTAACTCCTTGAAGAACATGACTTTCTGAATGAATCAGAAAGATGTCCACTATCAGAATATATTGCAGGTGTAAGAATCAAATTTTAGGAGAAAATAGCATTTGCTTGCTTTAACTCCAAACACCTGAAGTAGAAACAGAAATAGGAAGTATTGAGGAAATACTCCTGAGAGCGTCTCTCACGATCACTGTTTCTGGAGTGCGTCTGCCAAACTCATTTGTCTTTTGTGTTACTGAACCAGATACATGTTCATGTTCGTTTCATCAGCTCCCTACTGTTCAGCTTCAGGTAGAGTCTGAAACAGGAGCCATCGTTAGAGAAGAGAGGGTAAAGGGCTTTCCCCTGCTGCCAGAACTCTCTTGACCCCTCTGCACAGTCACCAGACCCTCCCGGTCCCCCCCTGTCTGCCGCGTTTGAACTCGCTGGTTAACCCTCTTCCTTAGCCTTGGTTCTGCTTCAGTCCAGAATGAGTGACTGGCAAGGTGGTACATCATTTCACCCATGGCTCAGTGTGATGTCATCTCTGCCCTCGACATGAAATCCTGATCCTTTCCATCAGCTGCTGGAATGCTGCCTTGGCAGTCTTTTATCTGCTTACCTCAACCCATCAACATCTCTTTCTGATTAGGTAACAAGTATAGGTGTTAGCTTCTAACTCTGATGCTGTCTTAGGCATTCCTTATCGATAGCTTGTTCTTTCTTTCTGTAAGACACTGGCTGTGTTCTGACTGAGCAGTGGGTCATTTTGAAGGTAATCCACGTGATGCCTCTTTCATTAGCAGGTTGGGAGGGTGCCACTGCTCTGAGAAGTTAACTTTCACAGCAGGGAACCTTATTTGCGTTGACCAGGTACGTGCAGGATCTTGAGGCCCACATTCCTTAAGAATGGGCTGTCTCCATCTGGGGATCACAAGTCCCCATTTTCCCCACTTTAACCTCCACCCTCCGTTTTCTAGCACAAAACCTGTGAATTCCAGGCCAGACCTTTGACCCCACAGTTGACTGTAGTTTCCCTCTGGTCCGTCATACGGAGAATGCTGCTCAGGGGAAACTTCGGGTCAAACCGGTAGGTTTGCTCTAGGTTTCTAAAGGCGCTAGATAGAGACAAGATTATAAAAGCAAGAGTTCCTGTACAGCTGGGCCTGAGGGATACTGTGAAGCTCTTCTCTCTGACCCAGTGTATTTGTAAGAACTGGATGTATTTGATCCCAGGACCTTACCGGGCTTGGATATTAAGCCAACTCAAGGTAAGTGGAAATGGAAGATGGTCACTTGGAGGCCTCTGAAGGGCAGCAGGCTAGGGAAACGACTGGCCTCTGGAGATGACATGGAAGTGGCGTAATGTGCAGGGCTGCACGTGCAGCCAGCCAGCTTTGTGTTCATCTGGAGCAGTGTCCCTAGGTGATTTGGTCAAAAGCCCTGAGTCCTAGCCCCTAACCTTCTCTTCCCATGTATTCAGCTCTACCTACAAGGACTCCAACACCCTGCACCTCCCTACGGAGCGTTTCTCCCCTGTGCGCCGGTTCTCTGATGGGGCTGCAAGCATCCAGGCCTTCAAAGCTCACCTGGACAAAATGGGCAAGAACAGCAGCATCAAACAGTTGCAGCAGGTAATGGACGAGACGGCAGGCGTCTGTGGAGAAGCGTGGGTAACAGAGGCCGCTGTCGCAGGAGGACCCGGGCGCTAAACTTTCTACCCCCTTCATTTCAGCAGCACTGAAGTGTTAGAGGTTCCAAAGCAGATAGCCTCCTGACACTCTGCTTACTTCTTGTTAGGTCCAGCTTTCCCCAGGAAGGGACTGAATTTTCCTCTTGTCTCTGTAGTTCATTAGAGAGGGATTTCTGGGCTTGTGTTTCAGTGGGAGGCCCCAGGGAATGTCCTTCGAAGCAACCCTGGCGTTCCTCTCATGAGTTATGGGCACTGGGTCTCGTTGGAGCCTGCTCTGCATTCTTACCACCTGGCGCACTCTCCAGCTGGTGTGGAATGGCGCTCCCTGAGGAAGGAAGTGCACCTCCAGGCTTTATAAAGGGCCGGCTTCCCTTCTGCCTTCCTGACGACCAAGCTTCGGGTGGCACGTGCTTTGTACACAGATTTCACACTGGAACCTTTGCTTGTGCGCAGGCCATCTTGGCGTTTTCCCTTTTGTCCAGCCAGAACAGAGCGTGAATGTATTTCGTACACAAATGCCTACGTAAATGGGTTAGTTGCTCCTCAAGGACGCTGTTCTTCTGTGTGGCTCCTTCCGCCCGTGAGCCCTGGGGGCGGATCGGCATCTGCTGACATCGCTGCGCGGCGTGGGCCTGGCTGCATCCCGTCTGTATTAACTGCTTTCCCTTCAGGAGTGCGAGCAGCTGCAGAAGATGTACGGGGGGCAGATTGACGAAAGAGCCCTGGAGAAGACCCAGCAACAGCACGTGTTGTACCAGCAGGAGCAGCACCACCACATCCTCCAGCAGCAGATTCACGTAGGCCCCCCTCTTTGCTTTCTGCGGCTGCTGTGCAGTTGGCTTTCAGGCTGATTTGCCTGTGAACTGTGGAGGAGATCCCGCAGGGCAAAGAGAGCTGAGTTACATGCATGGTTGCTATGTTTGAGTAAAGGTAATCAAACCTTCTGATGAACAACCATAGCATAAATCTCGGTCACACAGACTTTCTTCCCTTGCTGAGAACGGCTCTTGTCAATCTTCAAGCTCACGAGTATTTTTTCTCTTTTCCCGCATTTGTTCTAGGATTCGATCGGTCCTCCTCAGCCTTCTCCACCCCTTCAGGCTGCGTGTGAGAATCAGCCCGCCCTCCTCACCCACCAGCTCCAGAGGTAATGAAGCGTGCTGTTGCATGCCTAAGCTGTTGGCCTGACCCTCATGGGCGATACTGACTGACTCTAACGTTCATCTTGGAAGGACCCACTTGAAAAGCAGGGAGGCCAGTGTCAATTTTCGCGGCCCCCTAAAACCCTGGCTTCCTGTGCCGCTTCATTTTCTTAGCCCCGTGAACAAAGTAACCTGACGCCAGTAATCGAGGAGGCCAGACGGAGGCCCACAGTGACCTCTGCCCCCTTGGGAAGTCTGGGGAAATAAGATGTGGACGGCTCTAAGTAGACTGTGGTGGGCGGCCTGTGCATGTCTGTCTAGCCTGGAGTCTTATCAAAACCAAAGAAGTAGTTTCCGCCTGTGTGTCGAATGGCGGAAGCTAACGGCAAGGCCACCCTGCCACCTCCGGAAGCGCGTTTGCTCATCTGGCTCTGTTGTTTTCAAGGTTAAGGATCCAGCCTGCAAGCCCTCCCCCCAGCCACGCCAGCAACCACCTCTTCAGACCGCCCAGTAGCAGCCCTCCCCCCATGAGCAGCGCCATGGTCCAGCCTCACGGTGAGTGCAGAGGTATATGCCGAACCGCGGTGTGCCGCGGGGAGGAGTGAGGCGGAGCCTCGAGTGCCTCAAGCCATCGAGCGGTTCGGGCGGCAGAGTGCCGTAGCGTTCACGGGAGTCTGCCTTGGTCTGACTTCTTCTACCGACTCCTTAGCTGTGAGACCCCAGGCAAGTTAGGTAACTTCTGGGCACCTCCGCTTGCCCAAAGGTGAAATAGGGATACTAATACTATTTACTGAATAAATATATATGTTAAATTCTTGAAATAGTCTCCGGAACAAAATAGGTCTCAGTAAAGGTTGACCGTTAATAATATTTTTCATAAAACCCCCTCCAACTCTACCCAATGAAAGGCGACTACCGGAACCTTCCCTCCTGTCACGCCTGGGTTTGGTGATCCACTGGGCACGTGGCTCCTCGCCTGTGGGTGTTTAGATGGAGGTGAAGATGAGTGTGCCCTAGTCTGTGTGGGCCTTCGGAGACCAGCACTCTGAGCATTTAGGATTCCAAAAACTGAGCATCTCTTAAGTAACGCCACCCAACATAGATCCCCTGGAGAGTTTGAATTGCTCTCCAGGCCCTTCCTACCCGAAGTGGGGTCCCCGACGAGCAACATCGGCGGGAAGAGTCGAATCTCAGATCTCATCGCAGACCCGCTGAATCAGAATCTACATCTTAGCAGGATCCCCGGGCCATTTGTATGTGCATTAGAGTTTGAGAAGCGCTGCCCTGGATCAGAGCTCCTCAAAGAATAATCTATAGACCAGCTTTCAGGCAACTTATTGGAATGACAAATTCCTGGAATTACAGATTACTGAATCAGCATTCCGTGGGTCGGGCCCAGGAGAGCTTGTGTTTTCTCGAGTCCTCTAGAGGAGCCTTCGGCATCCTGGAGTTGGAGAAGCACTGCTCTGGGTGGTATGCAGGTTAAGTGTCCTCACTGGGGCCAGCTGGTAACCCGGGCATCTGGTCACTCTGAGGTTCCTTTCTCTCCAGGTGCTGCATCTCCCTCCCAGTTTCAAGGCTTCCCCTCCCGCAGTGCAGTCTTCCAGCAGCAGCCTGAGAACTGTTCCCCTCCTCCCAATGTGGCACTAACCTGCTTGGGCATACAGCAGCCTCCCCAGTCCCAGCAGGTGACCATCCAAGTCCAGGAGCCTGTTGACATGCTCAGCAGCATGCCCGGGACAGCTGCAGGCTCTGCTGGCCGGGGCGTCTCCATCAGCCCCAGCGCCAGTCAGGTTCAGATGCAGCACCGGACCAGCCTGATGGCCGCCTTCAGCTATGGGCACCGGCCCTTGTCTAAGCAGCTGAGTGCCGACAGTGCAGAGGCCCACAGGTAAGCCGGCCCAGAGTCACCTAGCCATCTCTCCAGGTGACCTAGGTGGGAGGAAGCCCCCTTAGCAGGGCGAGAGAGGAGGAGGAAAGGAGAAGGGTTCTGACTGGGCTGTGCTCATTTCAGCCTTATTAAAATTGGGGTGGTGGGTTTGGGACGGACTTGAAATCTATATATTGACCCAGGATCAAAATGCTAATGAGACAGAGGAAGACAAGGACAAAGCTACCTTACTATATGTCTGCAAAGAAGAAAGTGGCCAATTAGAGGAGTTGGTAAAAATGCCATTTCCCCATGTCTGTTCTTTTAGGATTGTTTCTTTCTCTGTCACCCATATTCTAAGAGATGGGTACATCTTAATAGTTCAAGTGATGTTGCTACCTTCAACCAGAGGGGACAGGTCGGGATGACGCATACATCCCCATCTTCCCCGCCCCATCCACCGCGGTCCTCTGTACCAGCGGGGGCTCCCCACTGAGGAAGCGTGGTAGCTATTCCCCTGGGGAGTCTAGCACACTTGTCACATGGATGCCTGGTACTCACTCCCTTTTGTGTCTGCAGCTTGAACGTGAATCGGTTCTCCCCTGCTAACTACGACCAGGCGCATTTACACCCCCATCTGTTTTCGGACCAGTCCCGGGGTTCCCCCAGCAGCTACAGCCCTTCAGCAGGAGTGGGGTTACCTCCCACCCAAGCCCTGAAAGTCCCTCCGCTTGACCAGTTCCCCACCTTCCCTCCCAGCGCACATCAGCAGCCACCGCACTATACCACGTCGGCGCTGCAGCAGGCCCTGCTGTCCCCGACGCCGCCGGACTACGCCCGACACCAGCAGGTCCCCCACATCCTCCAAGGACTGCTCTCCCCCCGGCATTCGCTCACCGGCCACTCGGACATTCGGCTGCCCCCAGCAGAGTTTGCACAGCTCATTAAGAGGCAGCAGCGGCCGCAGCAGCAGCAGCAAGAGTACCAAGAACTGTTCAGGCACATGAACCAGGGGGATGCAGGGAGTCTGGCTCCCGGCCTCGGGGGACAGAGTATGACAGAGCGCCAGGCTTTACCGTATCAAAACGCTGACTCTTATCACCACCACCACAGCAGCCCCCAGCATCTTCTGCAAATCAGGGCGCAAGAATGTATCTCGCAGGTTTCCTCACCCACCCCCACCCACAGTTACGCTCACCAGCCGGCGCTCGTGCACTCGGAGAGCATGGAGGAGGAGTGCTCGTGTGAGGGGGCCAAGGACGGCTTTCCGGACAGGAAGAACGTGAACACGTTGACCAAAGGTTGCCACGATGGCCCCCTGCTCTTGAGTACTGGCGGGCCCGGGGACCCTGAATCTTTACTGGGAACCGTGAGTCATGTACAGGAGTTGGGGATACATCCGTACCGACAGCCGGCTGCTGCATTCAGTAGAAATAAGGTGTCCAGCCGAGGTAAGAGCCCTGCAAAGTCCAGTCCTGGGCCAGTCTGCCCTCATTCAGTTAACTCAGCAGTATTACCTTTTTTCAGCTAGTACTCTGGGTTCCTAAGAAAAAAGAATTCCTGAGAAGACCTGCAGCACCGTTTGGGGGAGAAGCACGTAGGAAGTGGGTATTTGGTGGGGAAGGGGATCTGTTTTCAAACTTAAAAGAGAGTGATAGACAATTAACATATAGACAGTGCAGTCGGTGAGGTATATTACCTGTTCCCTATACTCATACCGTGGTTCCTTAGAATCCAGAATTCCTCGGCTGTCATCAAAATAGCTAGCTTTAACCTCTGCGGTAGAATAAAAGCCAGCCGGTGCTAAGGAAATAGGATTTAGTGTAAATAGTGTTGAACTAAGAGTCAGGGCCCCTCAGTCCTGGACATGCCTGTGTTACGAATGCAGTGACCTTGTCACTTAACCTCAGGTTCTTATTTCTTCATCTGTGAAAAAGGGCAGGAGGCATAACGGTCCTTTGCAGAGTATTTGTGAAGATTAAAACATACACGTATGTATTTATGTTTATACATAATGTTTGTGTGTGTGACACAGAGAGGGAGAGAGAGAGAGAGAGAGGCACACTTGATCATCTGAATGTACGATGTAAATAATTTGAGGCATTATTCTTACTCTGATCCCTTTGTTAATAAGCTAAACAGAATATTACAGCATCACGAGGGACCCCGTGCCATTTCATTTAGTATCACTGTATAATTAGCTAGTACATGCATTTTCGTTTGGGAGGAGATTGGGATTACCGTCCGTAACTTATACTCAGAACACATTGTTCCCCTCCTGTCATGGCATTCACCCTACTCTAAATCTGGACTGACACCCCTCCCATCGTCACAGATCTTGAAAACGAGTTTCTCCATGAAATATACAACCCCGAAGCTGGGCACTTCTCCCATGTTCCCCTTCTTGAAGCTGCCTGCCTCTCCTGCCCTGTCCTTCTCAAGTCAGCACACAAAACTCAACTCCTGGGGGAACTGGGTCCGCTGGCACAGAGCAGGATGGGAGACCTGGCTCTAGTCAGTTTACCTGCAGAGGACCTGGTGCCTTCAGGTTGTGCCCATTAAGCACGGATAGGGATGTGGTTCCATAAAACTCCAGTTAAATCCTGGGCTTTTGAGCAGATGGGTGCCATCCAGGTTGAGGTCTGCACCAGTCAGACGTATCGTGTCCACCCGCGGCTGCTGTGTTTTTAGGCAGACGTAGGATGGTGGGAGGTTTCGGAGCCAGGCGATATGTGGATTGGCTGACAGACTCGGGGATGTTTAGGCTTGGGGGAAAAATCTCAGGAGACCTATCATACCTGTCAGATGGAAAGGGTATGGGGTCATTTTATGGGGCAGAACCAAGGTCAGGATAGAAGTTGCGGCAGACTTCAGTTCCCTGGGGAAGACCTTCCTGAGAACTTTCCAGAACAGGCTGCTCAGCGGCCTGAGAGCTTCCTGTGGCTGGGAGTGTTCTAGCAGAGGCAGCTTGACGGCATCAGGGATGCTGTGGGAAAGCTTCCTGTGCGAATGACAGCTTTCACCAGAAAAGGAGAAAAGCTGACACTTCCGTAGTGCTTTCCACGTGCCAGACACCAGATGCTGTTCACACATGAATCTGTCTAATCCTCACAGCTCTTGCTGTCCCCATTTTACCAGTGAGACACCTGAGGCACAGATTCAGTGGTCTGCCCCCAGGGCCCACAGCTCGGGAGTAGCACTGAACCCACTTCACGCCAGCAGACACTTGCTGAGCACACGCTGGGTGTGCAAGGCTCGGGGAACGAGCGAGCGAGCGCACAGTGCACACTCCCCGCCCGCACCCTGGATTGCCATGTGTGAAAGTAACCTTTTGAAATATTTTTCTTCAAAAATACTCTCTCTGAATTCCCTTCACTTTTCCCTCCTGCGTGACTCCTATGTACAGGAAGACCAGGGGGCTTGAATTCACCTGTGTCCCCTGATTGTCAGAGGAACCCCCTTTCGGCGGGCTTGCAGGTCTATCTGGTGCCTGAAGGAAGGCAGGACGTGGCTGGTCCAAGTGCTGTGGGAGACCAGGGGAGGGACAGACCAGTTCTCAGTCAGAGCAGGGGCAGGTTTCCCGCAGCAAGTGGCATTTGAGTTGGGTCTTGGTGGATGAAAAGGGTTTCGCCGTTTGGATTTAGGGGAGAAGCATGAGGAAAGACCAGCGGGTGGGAGTGTCTCAGGGACGTTTCTGGGGGGAAGCAAGCTGCCTTGGTCAGTTTGAAGTCTAGTCTACGTGAAGGAGTTTAGTAGAAGCTAAGGGCCAAGGTTTCCTGAAATCCAGAGGCTGATCTGGCTCCAGCGGCTCCCCGCAGCTTTAAATCAGTTCACTTCGCCTCAGACCGAACCTGCAGTCAGGATTCTTTTGACGAGTCCCTCCCACCTCTTCCCCAAGCTGAGTGACTACGGTTACCTCTCCCTCTTCCTCCCCCTGCCTTCTTCCATCCGCCGCCATCGCCGCCATTATCCCCTGCAAGCATCTCTTCTGGTTTCTGGAAGAGCCAAGCCATAAGTGCACCCCTAAAGGTTTCAGCTCAAAACTACCCTGTTCTTGTTGCCTCATGATCAGTTTTGCTTCCCCCCAAAGCCCTCTTTTTTCTTAAATCTTCTTTTCCTGGCCTTTGATACGAGCTTTTCTAGAAGCCCTAATCTTAGCTCCTGCCCTGCTTGCCAGTGTATGGTAGAGAGGATCCTTCCTGTCTCTGCCCGGTTTACTCTCAACTTACCCTTTAACTTAGCTACGGCGTATGCCTTTTCTTGAATACTCTTCACCTTGCCTCTTTCTAATCTCTTTCGACTTCTATGTTGAGACTTTTGGAACCATATATACAATTATCTTTAACAAATAAAGCCCCAAGTTTATTACCCTGTGAGTTTAGAATCCAGTATAGTAAAATAATGCAATAGAGAAAAAATAGCCCAGGGAAGCCCAAAGCCAGTCCAGAGTTAGAGTTAGAATCCCTCTGGGGATGTACCTGTGTGTGTTTAAAACTTCTTCTTATCCTGAAGCGTCCCCATTGTCCTTACCTTAAACCCATGA
Organism: Mesoplodon mirus; assembly: GCF_964341445.2. Taxonomy (NCBI): domain Eukaryota; kingdom Metazoa; phylum Chordata; class Mammalia; order Artiodactyla; family Ziphiidae; genus Mesoplodon; species Mesoplodon mirus. Next base: position 125,466,198 of record NC_138983.1, on the reverse strand, counting down.
CCACCCCGGCACCTAACCGCTCCTCCCGTCGTGAGGGATGTTAGCTAGATGCCCCCTCCGAGAAGGTGTTTGCAGTTGGTCTGCTCCGGGCTTGGTGCCCTCCAGCCAGTTACTCATTTATTGTTCACAACCACCTTGGGCGTATGTCTTATGATCCCTTTTACAGGAGAAACTAGGCTCCACAATCTCTTCCTGCTTTAACCTGACATGATTCTACTCTTTTAAAAACGTGAGAGCTCACAGTTTTACAATCGCCAAAGAATCATCCCGCCGTTCCTTCTGCCAAGAAAGGGTTGTGATGTGCTCCGCCCACCACCCTGCAGGCACGTGGGTGCAGCTCGTCCTTGTTTATGTCTTTGTTGGGGGGGATGCCTGCTGCTTGCTCTGATGAGACCTCCATCTCTGTGTAGTTACACACGGGCCCCCAAACACTTCATGTGTTACTTCTGTGATAGAGCAAATTCAGCGAAATTTATTGAATGACTAGATCACACAAGACTATTTTAGGTCCAGTGGGGAATGCAGGGATGAAAAGGTGGAGAACCTGCCCTCAGGGAGCTTGTACTGGGGGCTGGGGGTTGGGAGAGACAAGCTCATAAACAGCCTTAAATGAAGCGCTACGTCATGAGTGCTGCAAGAGGGCATCTTTCTAAAATTTCTTAAGGGTAGATTATCAGGGATTGCTGGTGTTCGTCAAGGAAAATTACATGCCATCGTATCAGCGGCCATGCTTACCTATTTCTTTTACGGCCGTATGCCACCAATCAGTGCGGGGCCAGGCACCGCCAGAGCGCTGAGCAGGCAACGTGCCAAAGGTCTGTTTGTAATGTGTAGAAGTTTCAGGGATAGACATGCCCCACGCTGCCTGTAATCTCCCGTCTGCCACTCCAGAAGTAGAAGAAGGGTTTATCTTCCCTCTGTCGTATTACATACACTGGATTTTTTTTTTCTCTGCAAATAAATATGATAGCATAACCGGTTTACACAGTGAGATTACCAGCTTGAACTCACAAAGAAAACTACATCTCTTCTCGGAGCCTACTCAGCTTCAGCAGCATTGGTGGACTTGAGGCCTCACAGAGGAGTCAAGTGATGGCAGACTGGGAGGGTTTACCCCTCAGAACCTTTAGGAGGGATGTGCACACAACATGTCATTTCTCTCATTTTCTCTTAAAACCCAGTAAATGAGTAAGGACGAGTCAACATTGACAGATTCAACAGAGAGTTGTGCAAGCTGCCCCGAGGTTCCCTGGGTAGGTGGGTGCCGTGCCTTGTGTCCGTTTGTGTATTTTTTCCCCTTGCGTGATCAGATGATCATCCTTCCTCCTGTACTGTCTCAGCTTTACTTGGGTAAATACCCGAGAATTCTGCCCCCAGCAGTCCTCTCTCCGCATTATTTATATATCCTGTGGTGAGTTCCTCCAGCTGCTGAATCGGCATAAGGAATGCCAAAGATTTGAGCCTGAATTTCCCGTTCCTTGGCCAGTGGGTTGGTCTGTTTACACACATGCCCCCGTTGCCCCCCCCGCCCCCCCCCCAGCTGCCAGACTGGTCAGAGGGTCTCACCTATAGAGTGTCACAGGGGACTTCTAAACGCAGGATTCAGCATTCTTACTAAAAATAATACTTCTTTTGTGTAGTCCTTTACAGTTTATTAAAGACCCTTACACATGTGTTAGCTCTTGAGCCCCCAAACAACCCTCATTTTTCAGATAGGGAAACTGAGGTTAGGAGAGATTAAATGACTTACTCAAGTTCATACACTGTTTGTGATGGAGTTGGAACCTGACTTCAAGTTTCCCGAATTCCTAGTCCTATTCTTTTCTTTATGGCTCCTTGCCTCCCATTCTACCCCTTCCAAGTATATCTGCCAAGGAAAAGATGCCAGCCCTTCCAGATCTTCGACCTGTGAGTTATATTGAAATTTGAACAGACAGAGCCCTGGTTTGTTACCCAACTCCTATTAATAGGCTTTTGTTGTTGTTGGCTGCGCGCGGGCTTTCTCTTGCTGCGCGCGGGCTTTCTCTAGTTGCGGCGAGCGGGGGCTACTCTTCGTTGTGGTGCGTGGGCTTCTCATTGCAGTGGCTTCTCTTGTTGTGGAGCACGGGCTCTAGGCACGCAGGCTTCAGTAGTTGTGGCACGTGGGCTCAGTAGTTGTGGCTCGCGGGCTGTAGAGCACAGGCTCAGTAGCTGTGGCACACAGGCTCAGTTGCTCCGCGGCATGTGGGATCTTCCCGGACCAGGGCTCGAACCCGTGTCCCTCGCATTGGCAGGCAGATTCTTAACCACTGTGCCACCAGGGAAGTCCTTAATAGGCTTCTTTTTCGTCTAGTTTTTTTGTTTGTTTGATTGATTTTGGTTTGGTTTGGTTTTTTCGGCTGTGCCTCGAGGCTTGTGGGATCTTTGTTCCCCTACCAGGGATTGAACCTGGGCCCTAGCAGTGAGAGCGCCGAGTCTTAACCACTGGACCGCCAGGGAACTCCCTTTCGTCTAGCTTTTAACTTCCATTTGTCGCTCCTAAACCAGAGGCTTCTTTCCTGGAAATTAAAGTTTCAATGACTCACTTGTTCACTTACCTATGGGTAAATTGCCCCCATAATTCTGGAAGTAGGATTCTGTGATAAAATCATTTTCTTGTTTATTTTTGTCAGCCGATTCATTGTGCCCCATCCACTCAGAAGTAACATCTCTGAAATGAGTATGAGTCTTTACTGAGCTCATAACAGAGTACCAGGCTCAAGTAAGCCCTTTACCCACCTGTGGAATAAGTCCTGTTTTACAGGTGAAGAGACTGAGACCCAATGAAGTCAGGTAACTTGCCCAGGATCCCCCACCTCAGGAATCCTGGTGAAGCCAGGATCCAAGCCCAGGTCTTCCTGACACCAGAGCTAGTGCTTCTGAGCTCTAGGCCGGGGAGTCAGAAGGGCTTGTCATGTGATTTGTCAAGCAATAGCTTGCTCTGTCTTGGTGGCACTTTCAGGTGTGTTGGCACCAGACCCAAAGGCTGTGAAGAGAGCAGACTAGGAGGACAGAATCCATGGGACCTTCCCAAAGGCAGGGCCAAAAGGAGGGTAGGTGTTTGGGTTTGGAGAAACCCCATTCTCAGGAATAAAAATAGATTTAAAAAGAGAGGTGAGTTGGGGGAGGGAGATTCAGCATACATATCAGATAAACACAGTGAGGCCTCTGGAAGAGGTGGGAAGGAGCTAAATGTCAAGAACCAGGGCTTATACATGCTGTTAGCCTTGCCATTTCCTCACCTTTGATAATCATCCTTTAAAAATCTTTAAACAGGAGAGCTCTCGTGTTTGTCTTTGGGAGAGCAAGGAGGTGCAGCTCATGAGATTTGCATCCAGCTCTATAGTCCAGAAAAAAGGAGCCCCAAGGAACTGAGTGGATGGTGTTAGCTATCAAAGAAGAAAGTATAGGCATTAGAAAACACTTCGGAAAAGTAAGCAGCAGCTATTCGTGTTCCTTCCTGGCAAAGCAGACTCAAGAGCCAGTCCCTCACTCCACAGAGGCAGCCTTGCACCACTTCCTGCCGGTGGCTTTTGTTTGGCCCTGCGGCCAGCACGTGAGCTATGTCCACTGAGCGGAATCGGGCTGGGTGGGTAGGATGGGTGACCTAATCCCACAGAGCACGTCCTGGCGTAGGCTTTCTTTTATCTTCCTGTCGCTGCTGGCTTTTAGCTTTCAGTAGCAAAAGAGGTGGCTCCTGGCTCTTCCTTTGACCTCTTTGCTCAAAGAACTTTCAAAAGATTCCTCACTTGACTTCATTTTTGGTAGTTTGGAAGCTCCCATCCTTTCACTTTTCTCCAGAGTGTTTTGCGTTACCAGCAACGTGCATGTCACTTTGTTCCCCTCCCTTCCCGTCCTGCCTCAGCCCCTGAACCCAGGCCTCACCCTGATGGTTACGGAGACCATTTGAATATAGAGACCTGAAACCCTTTAACCATCACTCAAGCAGCGGATTTTACTTTCGTTATTCAAATAGATACTGGGATGGTACAGTTAGCATTAGGACTGTATTTCCTATGAAAATTTGTTTAGAAACCTGGTCTCGCTAAGGTACAGCTCATCAGGAGATAAGCCCAATAGTTGCCAGGGAGCTTTAACCCAGAAATACCAACCAAGCAAAGAAAACGTATGTTGAAGTTCTAGGCTCTTAAGGACTGGAGCCAGAAGTGCCACCAGGAGGATCCTATCGACTTAGGTGTGGCCCTGGTATTCTTCTTGACCATCCTTGGTCGAGAAGAAGAAATACTCAGTCTTCATGAATTCCTCTTTCTCTCCAAAATCCAGTCCACAGGGTTGTGCGACTCTGACAGGTGGCTAACCCACATTAAGAGAGTGTTTATTCATGTCAGTTAAAGAGATTATTATTAAACTCTGGGAATAGGACAATGTTCTGGAATAGTGAAGGCTCACAAACACGCATAAAATACAATTCTTGTCCTCAAAGAATTTACAGTTTCATATGAATAATTAAGACAAGGATGCAATTGAAGATGGTGCCAGGAATAACATTAGAGTAGTCAGAGTCCAATAAAGTCTTCTGACATTTAAAGGAAGGAAAGATCTATTTCTGTTTGAAAGGGAAAATTTCATAAAAATTATCACATTTGAGCTGGACCTAGAAGGATGAGTTGATTCGGATTGGCAGGAATGGAAGTAAAAGACTCAAGCATTTCCAGAGAGAGCAAACAGAGCAAATGCATCGAACCGTCCATGGTCCCATTTGACCAGAGCTTAGAATGTAGAGGAGAGTCGTGTGGCGTACTCACCGGAAGAGAGGCTGGCACGATGCTGTGAAAGTGAGGGGTTTGGGCTCCCCTATAGAAAGGTTAGTCTTTGTAGGGCGGTGCTAGAGGGATGGTTAGGAGGCTATTATAGTGATCCAGGCAAGAGGTAACAGGACTTCAGTGGAAGCAGTGAGATGAGTAAGAAAGAGACTGGAGTGACCAGCATTGGAGGGGCACATTCTTCTGACTTAAGATGATGTGGAACCAGGAGTAAGGAATCAATATGAACTCCACAAGCTCATCATACCCAGAAGATTAGGCAAGTAGGCACCAAAACCAGGATGTCTGAAAGAGAGTGTAGGGGAAGCTGATGAGTTTAGAATTGGACATGTTGAGTATTAGCCATCCAGGGAAAGATACCTAGTAAATAGTTAGAATTTTGGATCTGGAGCTTAAAAGGGCATTTCTGTAATTCTTTCTATAGAAGCAGTGTAGTTGAAGTCATGAAAATAGATGATACTGCCAAAGTCAGTGTGGGGAGAGAGAGACGGTCAAGGATAGACATGTACAGAGCGAAGGAACTGGGGGCAGCAGTCAGAGGAGGAGAGGAGGGAGGGGACTGGGTGGTGTACGGAGGGGACGCCAAGGAAGGAGAGAGAGGCGTCCACAGGATGGAGGCCATCCTCCTAGGCTAGAGGTCCTGAAAGCTCCAAGAATGATTCTTCTGTGCATCTAGGTGTGGGGACATAGCACTGTCAAATCAACAGAGAAATGAAGAAAAAAAGAAAAGGTTCAGTGTGACCCAGCCCACCACTGATAAGTGGGATTTTTTTCTCCTAAGGGTATATGATCCCTGCAAGAGAGACCTCGGCTTTGCTGTTAAGACTTAGGGTTGGCAGGCTGGTCCAGGCTCCTCTGAGCATCACCAGCCAGCTGAGGATTAGTGGAGAGTGCACATGTGGTCCTCACCGTTGCCCACTGTCCCTTGCGAGACATTTCTTTGGTGAGAGTTGCCGGTGTTGGGAGGAACTCTAGGTCTGCTGACCCTATTTTGCTCCGTCCCCTCAGAGTCTGTCCTGGGGAACTGCATGGATAGAAGTTCTCCAGGACAAGCAATGGAGCTGCCAGATCACAATGGACTTGGGTACCCAGCACACCCCTCCGTCAGTGAACACCACAGGCCCCGGACCCTCCAGAGACACCACACGATCCAGAACAGTGACGACGCTTATGTATGTTGGCCCCCTCCTGCTTTTCGGAAGTGGGATCCTTGAAAACAGAACTTAGGAACGTGGGGTAGCATCTACTCTCGTTCTCCTCAGCCAGAGTCCAGCGCCTCCGGGCACTAAGGGAGCATTTCTTTGCATCACCATAACAAGCAATCCTAAACTCCAGGAGAATCTCCGTAGAATCTGAACTCCACATTTGAGACTGAGGAATCAAGCACGGTTGCCATCTGTTTCCTCTAGTCTTAGTTTTTGAGCTTCTCCCAAGACAGTCTAAACTCAGGCCCCAGCAAATGAGCCTTCAGGCTCTTGGTTAGTTCTCTGGCAGCTACATTGAATTTATTCAGAGAAGGAAGCTAATCCACTCGGCAAAGCTTCGTTTCCTTAGGGCAGACTGGTAGGCAGCCCTGTCTAATACAGCAGCAACCAACCACGTGGCTTTTCAATTTCAAATGTAATTAAAACAAAACAAAATTTAAAAGTGAGCTCTTCAGTCACACGAGTCACACTTCAGGGCTCAGTAGCCCTTGTGGCTGCTGGCTTCCTGCGGGGCAGGTGCAGAGCATTCCCGTCCTCGCAGAGACTGTTGCTGGCAGTGTTGTCCTAGGACAGCCTCCTCATGGCGATGAGATAGGTCAGAAACCTGGCACTGGAAGGCTATGGAGATGTCAAGGGCATCTGACCACCAGCTGAGATTCACCGTGCCCCTCCCTTCCCACCCCACCCCCACCCCCAGCCTCAGCTTCCCGCACGGTCACCATGGCGGCATCCCCCTTTAGATGGCCCTGCAGAGGAAGTGGGTCTGGGTGGCAGTGCTTGGGGACTGGTGCTTGAGGCAGGCCGTTGCCTGGGCTCTTTTGGAGGGCACAGCTGTCTGTAAGGGTCCCTGAGGGTGGCGCGTTTTCTGATATCCTTACCTCTTTTCCTAATCGTTTCCTGCAGGTGCAGCTGGATAACTTGCCTGGCATGAGTCTCGTGGCTGGGAAAGCACTTAGTTCTGCCCGGATGTCAGATGCGGTTCTCAGTCAGTCCTCGCTCATGGGGAGCCAGCAGTTCCAGGATGGGGAGAATGAGGGTGAGGGGTGTTATGCGTGGGGCACCCCGGAGAAGCTCCTGGAGGGGCCCCCCTTTCATCTTCACCAGTGACTACTCCCCTCTTGTACAAACAGCCCATGGGGAGCCACAGCATCCCCAAGGGGTTCTGTCTGGATACAACCTTTGCCCAGTCCTCTTGCACCGAGTGTGAGTGCGTGAAGGAGCACGCCTCCTGGCTGAGGGCAGGGGCATCACACTTCTGTCTGCAGCGCTTTGTTAAGATGCTCCTTCAGTAACTCTTTTCCTGGTTCCGATTAGAGGGCACCGTGTCCTCATGTCTGTCTCCCTTTAGAACCAGTAGAGGGAGGGTATCGTAGTTGACATAAAGCCCAGGCTCGGGAGTGGACAGGTCTGCAGTAAATTCTGACTGCCCTTTACCGGCTCCACAGGTTAAGGCGCTTAACCTTTCTGAGCCCCAGGGTCTTCCTCTGTAAGGGGACAGACGCACCAGAGCCCCTGTCCTAGATTGTGCTGTGAGCATTAACTAGCTTAGGGAGTTTAAAGCGCTTAGGCCAGTGTCCTGAGTACAGAGCGTGCCCAGGAGTCCGTGTCTGCCAGCCGCGAGGGTGTCCTCCACACCACAGGAGCTGACGGTGCTCGACGGTGGGAGACTGACTGTAAAGGAAGAGGGAAAAACGGACACTGGGGACAACAGGAAGGAGCCTGGCCCCAGCCACGGTCACTAGCCAGACCGAGGGCCTGCTCTGAGCTAGAGTTCCGGGCTGGGAGTCAGGCTACGGAAGGTTCAGACTTCTCTTCCACCTCTGTCCACCTCTTGCCCACCTAGCACCCCGCTGCCTGCACATCTCCCGTGTTGCTTCTGGTCTTGCAGAATGTGGGGAGAGTCTTGGAGGTCCTGAGCACCCAGACCTGACTGATGGCAGCCAGCATTTAAACGCCTCTTGCTACCCGTCCACGTGTATTACAGACATACTGCTCAGCTACAAGCACCCCGAGGTCTCCTTCAGCATGGAACAGGCAGGCGTGTAGCAAAAGACGGAGAGTGAGTATCACCCTGGCCGGGGCCAAACCAGCCCTTTGGCCCAGTAAGTACCAGCCCCTGATCCCATCAGGAGATTCCTTCCATGTGAACTTGAGCCAGTGAACTTGACAAGGCCACTCTTCCCATCAAGGTCTTATCTTCCTGTTCCTTCATTAAGCACTGTGCTAGTTGTTTGGAGGGTGGGTGCTGGCCATAGTCCCTTGGTGGAATTATGGGGGATAAGATGTGTTACCGGTGCCATAGCCTCCACAGAGTAAGTGAACTTAGGGCTTCAGAGGACAGACGGGACCTCTGGCCAGGGTAATGGGAAAGGAGGTGACCCTTGAACTCAGTCCTGAAGGATGAAATTCAGCAAGAAAACATGGCCAGCCAGATTTTGTTAAGGCTGTGCTGCAAGTGGCAAAATATTCCAGAAATGTGTGGTCAGAGGCCAGTGGTAGAAAATGGGTACATAGTCCAGTCTGGCTGGAGTAACGCGTAAACGCACACAGCAGGTAGTATCAGTTCTGTCTTTGAAAATTCATTGACAGAAAAGACTTGATGAAAGTTAAGCCATCTGGCAAATCCATACTAGGCAGAACTCTTTAAATATCTGAGGTAAAGGGCACCTATGTTTTTTTTCTTTTTTAAGTTTTCAGTGGAATATATGAGTCTCTCTCTTTTGAAACTAATTCTCCGTGTCTGCTGCTCTGTTGCAGGTTTATGTACCGCGCGGGAATGAAAAGGTTGACTTTAAACCAACAGTATCTAGCAGCATTGCGCCAAGTTGCCATTGTGTTTCCCTCCACCCAGAATGTCGGCTCCTTTCCTCACATTTGGTTCATCAGCGTGCCGTTCTTTTGGGTTCTGAGGGGGGTTTTGTCACGTTCGCCTGTATGACCAAGTCACCAAGGAAATAAACAGGAAATCCATGTTCGCCACCTTTCGTGAAAGTGTATTTGGTGTATTTGAGTTGGTGGTTTTGTTTGGTTTTGGTTTGGATTATTTTTGATTGTTTTTTTTTTAAGTATGTTTTCTTTTGGAGGTGATTTTCTTTCTTTTTTTCTTTCTTCCTTTCCTTTTTTTGAGACAGAAGAGCAAAGCAGTTAGTGTACGGTGGCCAGGGGCGCAGAGCCGCTCCCCTCCCTGGCCTCCGTCCACAGAGCGCCCTCCAGTCCCTGCACTGCTCTTCCGCAGGAGCAGAGGCTAGAGGGTAACGTCCTCTGGAATCCTAGCAGCTGGAGAAAGAGACAGAGGAAGGGATGACAGCCTTTGGCCCTTGGAGAGCAAAAAGAGAAACCCCAAGCCTGGAACCTGGAGAGGTCTTTGCTGCTGGGATCCACTGAAAAACATGTCTGGCCCAGCCAAGGTCATATGAGAATGTTAGCACGGAGGCTGCGAGTGGCCTGGCGTTGATGGGTTGCCAGTTAGAACATCTGTTTGGTGTGTAACTCGGCTCCCCTCTCACAACCTGGAAAGTTGGTTGCCTTTATCATCCTGCTGGTTCTACCCATGGACTGAACACCCGACAGTGGTACACTATGCTTTTGTGTCACCTTTTATTCTCATTTTATATTGCGCTATATCAAGGATTGTTGCTCCATATATACATACATATATATATATATATGTATATATGGGTGTATACGTATACATCCATCTATACATATATATAATGCTTTTCCTTTTCAGCCTCTTCGTCACAGGCAAGAAGAACAGGAGGTTGTCTTGGGTCCTGCCTCTCTCCTAACTTCTCCTTCTCCCTGGGCATCCTCAGCCCCTATTTTAATTCTTTATCATGTAGGAATTGTTTTTGGTAAATGTTGATATTATTGTTATTATTATTGTTATTATTATTATTAATAAATAAAAACAAAAGGAATTTTTGTTTAAAAGAGAAATGTTTAACCAGATTCTGTTCTATTTGAATTGTGACTTGCACCTTTTGTTCAAAGTATTTTATTTAGACCTTGTAATTGTGAACAGTTCTCACTCGTGCCAGTGACAGATGCAGTGGTCTCCTTTCCCCCAGCTGAAGCAGTGCATATGCAATAGCTATCATTTGTGTGATTATCTTTCTTTTTCTTCACTGTTAGAAACCAAAGTCTTCTCTGCTGGCTGGGGGCTGACAGAGGATCTGGGTTATCTCCTTCCGATCTTCAAAACAAGGAAGAGGTGTTAAATATTCTGACTCTTGATCCATTTTGCTGGGAAAGCAGAGTAAAAGGTCCCCCGGCCTCTCCTCCTCTTTCACCCTGAATTTGCACAGAAGAAAGCGGGTTCCCAGCATGGCCGCCCTGGTGTTGCTGACGGGATCCGCACGCAGCTTGTCCTTCTCACTGATGTTGGCAGCTCAGCTCCGGGACCCAGTATCCCTCGAGTGGGTTTCTGCAGTGCAAGAGCCTTTTCTTGGGACCTCTCCGTGTCTCCTTGGTCCCCAGATCCCCTCCACTTGGTGGGGCCACCAGCTGCTCACCTTCTGGAAGCAACCGAGATAGCCCAGACAGCCACTGTTGACTTCTCCAGGCTTGTTGCAGTTCCCATGCTGGCCTCCCACCACGTGCTCAGCCTGTTCCGTTCACGGTGCTGATGGACCGAGCAGACTGCCGCCCCCCTGCGACCACCCAGACGAAAGCCAGTGAGCCTATTAACCGTGCCATCTTGCGAACTACACTTTTAAAAAATCATTGCTTTGTATTGTAGTGACCAATATGCGCAGTATATGTTGAATGTATATGAACATACTCGCCTATTTCTGTTCTTTGAAAATGTCAGAGTATTTTTTTCTTTCTCATTTATGTTGAACTAAAAAAGGATTAAAAATCTCCAGACCCAAGTTGCAGTAAGACCTTTAGTCGTTTCTTGGTGGGCACTTACAACTTAGTAACTTGGTTGGACAGTAGGGGATTGTGCAAATAAACACCTGATTATGATCTTACGTTGATATGTTTCTTGCCTTGTGGTTTGGAGTCCAGTTGGGAGAAACGCTCAGGCTGGAAGCTGGAATGCTGGAGGCTGAGGGCGTGTAGCGTGGGGCTTTGAGCAGTGCTTTATCCTTGGACTCTGGCCCCTCCAAAGGGAATGTTAAGAGTTTGCTGAGTCAAGTGGAAAACATTCCTTGAGAGCGTACTTTCGAAGGAGTAAAAGGAGGACCTCAAAGGGTTGGCACAGGCTGGGGCCGTTATGGGGTGACCTCAGTCAGCCCAGTGATACGATCAACTATAAGTGTTAGGATGGAAGGGGACTTCTGCTGTAGTTTCCCCCCTTTTTCCATGGCTGGACTCCAGAGGGCAGGGTAGAATTTCTAGCAGGGTCCCAGCCACGGCTGACAGATAGCTGATGGAAGGCCCTTCTATGAAGAAAGATTACAAAAGCTGGAAATACTGAGTTGATAGGAAGAAGAGGGAGAGGAGGGAGTCCATGGTGGACTAGAAAGTTGCTGTGGGACTGTTTAGAACAGAAAAAAGCCTTCTCAAGAAGGGCCTTCTAGGGCTTCCCTGGTGGCGCAGTGGTTGAGAGTCCGCCTGCCGACGCAGGGGACGCGGGTTCGTGCCCCGGTCCGGGAAGATCCCACATGCCGCGGAGCGGCTGGGCCCGTGAGCCATGGCCGCTGAGCCTGCGTGTCCGGAGCCTGTGCTCCGCAACGGGAGAGGCCACAACAGTGAGGCCCGCGTACCGGAAAAAAAAAAAGATGCCTTCCAAAGATTTGTAAGAACCTTTTACGGGAGGTGCCACACCCTGCTGTATGCAGCCTGGATGCCTTTGAGATGAGCTCAGGGCCCTCAGGGCCCTGCCTCCTGGATACAGGCCCTGAGGGGTCTGAGCTCTAGAAGATGGAAGCCCTGCTGACAGATCCTTACTTACCTCTCTGACTTTGTGGGAGCCCCCAGCCCGTTCCACCGGCACAGATCAAGAATTCGGAAGACGCGTGCCTGCCAAGGAGCCAGACGTCTGCTCCTGTGGCCTCATCGCCCAGGCGGGAGGACAGGAGAGAATCTTGGTTGGTTACAGTGCCCTGCCCTGGGTCTAAATTGGGATCTATCACCAGGAGCTGCAACGAAATTGCCAGATAGCGAATGGGGTGATGGGGTCTCCTCCCCTGATTAATCCAAACCTTCCTAACTTCAAGCCTCCCCTCCCGACCTGCACCATGTGTTTTCCCAGTCAATGTTCTGAGCAGGGCCCGTGATACAGGGCCAAACGCTCCAGATTCCTGTGTCCCCTCTCCAGGCCCCCTCCTTCAGGTGACCCTCTGCCTCCCTGGTGACCCTTCCTTTGGTTCCTTGAGCAAATATTTGCCGAGTGTCTGTTATGTGCCAGGCCTCGCAGGGGACAGAGTCCTCCCAATGCAGACTGACCAGTACAACGTTGAGACATCAATTGTGAAATGAGTGGCCAGTCATTCTGAGCAAAATCCACTCCTGTAGCCAGCCAGCCACACTCCCACACCTGTCAGGGGACCCACTTCAGACACGGTCACTCTGGAGACTCCCCAGATCGGGGAAGAGGGTGGTAGGACTGCGGGCCTGCATCGGTAGGCCCTGCACCCACCAAACAGCTAGTCCAATCCGGGCACTTGGCGCCTCTGACAGTGACTGGCTGGACCCCAAGTCTGGTTCTGAGATGCGCTCTGTTTGCTATTGGTGGTGGTTTTCCCATAGGTCTCTGTCCAGAAAGACTCGCTTCTCCAAAATATTAGTAACGAGGGGTTTGGGCTGGCTTAAGCCAAATATCTTACAAAGAGATGGAGTAGACACACTAATGAATAAGTATATTTAAAAAGGAAGCTTCTGGCTCGATAAGATGCTATCAAACAAGGGCTCTGGGAGTCGGGGGTCCGGCTGCTGTTGGCTGACAGGCAGCCATCAAAGAGCCAGAAGCCAGGCCCCCTGATTCCCTTCCTGCCAGCACCGAACACTTAACGGCTGAAGGACGCAGGGCGGCTCTTAGCAGCTCTCAGCTGCAGCCTTCTCACAGACACCACAAGGAGAATATCTGGCCTGCTGGCCTTAAAGGGACAAACTGAGTTCATCGTGAAACTGCTTTGGCCACTAAAGAACTGTGCAGATGTCAAACACTAGGTTTGCTCTCATCATTTCAGTAGTGAACCAAAGAGCAGGGCAAAACAGTGCCCAACTGGTAAGCTTCTGAGGCCCCCCCCGTATGCTGGCTAGGAGGATCTCTACCGCCCCCCTCCCCAAGAGGAAGGAGCCTCGTCCTGAGACACCCCTGAGCTGCCCCAGCTGGGGACCGGCCTCCCTCCGATTCTAGACAACAGGCAGGGAGCTGGCCAAGTGGCAGCCTCCCTCTCCGCTGAGCCCACAGAGCCTTGGCGGTGGGTCAGTCTCTCATCTCAGCATCTGCACGTCAAGGCCACGCAGAGAAAATGTGATTCCTCGCCGTCCCCCACTTCTGCCACCAGAAACGGAGGTCATAGCTCTGGTCTGACAGTGCAAGTGTGCCCAGTGGGAGCAGGGGGGCAGAATGGCAGAAATTGGGACTCTGGGCCACAGAATAGTTACTGTTTACTAAGTGCCAGGTCCCTTTCAGTTTTGCCGTGCATGTTCACATTTAGTGCTTAACACGACATAAATTTATTATCTGACATAAATTTATTATCTACAGGTCTGGAGGTCAAAAGTCCAAAATAGGTCACACTAGTCTTAAAGCATGAAGTCAGCAGAGCTGTATTCTTCCTGGAGGCTCTAGGGAAACTCTGCTTCTTTGGCTCTTCCAGCTTCTAGAGGCTGCCTGCATTCTTTGGCTCATGGCCCCCTTCCAGCAACCACATCACTCCAACCTCTGCTTCTGCCCTCCCACCTTCTTCTCCAACTCTCCCTCTCCTGCCTCCCTCTTGTGTATTTAAGGACCCTTGTGATGGCATGGGCCCACCCGGATAACCCAGGATAGCTGCCCCACCTCAAGGTCCTTATAATCACGTCTGCAAAGTCCCTTTTGCCATGTAAGGGAACAATCACAGGTTCCAGAGAGTAGGACATGGACATGTTTGGGGGAGGAGCTTATCCTGCCTGCCCTGCGTGCTACCCCTAGGATAACTCTAGGCGATGCATGTTCTGTCATTATCTTCACTTAACAGATAAGAGACTGAGGTGAGGTGGAAGGAAGGTCTGGACTAGCCCAGGTCATACAGCTAACAAGTGACAGAGCTGGGATTGAAACCTAAGGTGGTCCAGCTCCAAAGCTTTCCCCTCTGAGGAGAAAGGCACGAGGCTGGCTAGAGTGGGAGAGGCCTGGAGCCCCGCCACTCCGGGATCTGGCAGACGGCAGTCCCGGCTGGGTTTTAGAACATCAGGGAGTTTCCTGGGGAGGTGGTACAGAGCACGTTTCTGCCCTGGGTCCTCAGTCCAGAGACCTAGGTTCTAAGTCCAGCCCTGCCTCTAACTCCCTGGGACACCAGGGACACTGGGCAAATTCCTCCACTCTTCAGTTTCCTCATCTGAAGATGGTGGGTGGGGAGAGGCTGATCTCAAAATTCCTCTCGGCCTGCACGTTCACAGGTTCTATGACCGGGGCCCTGTAGGTGACTTGGTGTTGAGGGTTCGCACACCTTCCAGGAGAAACCTTACAAAATGGCTCTGCAAACACCAACAAGCACACAGTACTGATTTACATGATTTCCCTGGGTTCGTCCTCCAACCACCCCCATTCTCATCTTCATTTTACTGATAGGAAACCAAGGCTCAGGGAGATTACATAACTGGCTCACGATCCTCCTCCAGGACTTTGCACACTGAAGGCAAAGATGAAATAAGAACCTAGGCTCCTGCCACTAGCAGTCCAGAGGTCTTTCCCTGACACCAGCCATCCCTAAGGGCTGGTGTCCATTCTCACCTGTGTGGGATCCAAGATCAATATGAACAATGCTGGGACTTCCCTGGTGGTGCAGTGGTTAAGAATCCACCTGCCAACCTAAGTGTCCACGGACAGATGAATGGATAAGGAAGATGTGGCACATATATACAATGGAATATTACTCAGCCATAAAAAGAAACGAAATTGAGTTATTTGTAGTGATGTGGATGGATCTAGAATCCGTCCTACAGAGTGAAGTATGTCAGAAAGAGAAAAACAAATACCATATGCTGACACATATATATGGAATCTAAAAAAAAGAAAATGGTTCTGAAGAACCTAGGGTTAGGACAGGAATAAAGACACAGACATAGAGAATGGACTTGAGGACACAGGGAGGGGGAAGGGTAAGCTGGGACAAAGTGAGAGAGTGGCATGGACATATATACGCTACCAAATGTAAAACAGACAGCTAGTGGGAAGCAGCCACATAGCACAGGGAGATCACCTCGGTGCTTTGTGTCCACCTAGAGGCGTGGGATAGGGAAGGTGGGAGGGAGACGCTAGAGGGAAGGGATATGGGAATATATGTATACGTATAGCTGACTCACTTTGTTATACAGCAGAAACTAACACACCATTGTAAAGCAATTATACTCCAATAAAGATGTGAAAAAGAAAAGAAAAGAAAAGAAATTAAATTAAATTAAAAGAAAAAAAAAAGAATCCACCTGCCAATGCAGAGGACATGGGTTTGAGCACTGGTCTGGGAAGATCCCACATGCTGCAGAGCAACTAAGTCCATGTGCCACAACTACTGAGCCTGCGCTCTAGAGCCCGCAAGCCACAACTACTGAGCCCGCGCACCACAACTACTGAAGCCCGTGCACCTAGAGCCCCTGCTCCACAACAAGAGAAGCCACCGCAATGAGAAGCCCACACCCCACAACGAAGAGTAGCCCCGCTGGCCGCAACTAGAGAAAGCCCCGTGCGCAGTAACGAAGACCCAATGCAGCCAAAAATTATTTAATTAATTAATTAAAAATAGTAACAATGCAAAGATCTATGTACCCCATTTAAGCAACTGTCCTTTATTCTGAGGTTATGCTCTTTTGGGGTTTTTTTTTTTTTTTGAATTTCTGAATTTTATTTTATTTATTTTTTTATACAGCAGGTTCTTATTAGTTACCCATTTTATACATATTAGTATATATATGTCAATCCCAATCTCCCAGGTCATCCCACCAGATGGTAAGGTTAGGGCCAGGTGGGGCTCAGCGGTGGGTAAGATTTTTAACATGACAAAATGAAAAGTTGACAGCTCTGTGTTGGTCTTTAGAATTTGTTTGGAAATGTTAGAGGTCTCTGACATCTCAGAGTCTGGAAGCCACTAAGCACTGTCCTGTCTCTCTCCCCAGGCAGCATCCTAGCACAGGGCTCCCTTTGCTTTTGGATCTGGGAGGTCTGCAAGGGCCTGGAGAGGGGCGACCACGAGGAGATGCGACGGCACTGGTGGAAGCACCACCGTCTGCTGCCTCTGTGAGGTGGGGGCAGGGTGGAGGTGAGAGCATCTCCCTGGAATGCGAGGGGACAGCGGGGGAGGACACCGCCTGAGTGGAGGAGTCCCAGCCATCGCTGGCAGCTCGTGTGTTTTTCTTCCTTCCTCCCATTGCCTGCTGCACTGGCACAATGCACAATGGCCGGCACACAGCCCCGACCGAGGAGAAGGGCCGGGTGCAGCCGACCCAGACTCTGGGGACCCGCAAGGCTGCACCCACTCCCTCCCACCCCTGCCTGAACCCTTGATCCCTGGCCCGGCAGCCCTCACAGTTTCCTGTTTGCCTGCTCTATTTGCCCGGCCCCAGGGACAGAGCTGATCCTTGAACTCTGAGTTCCACATCGCCAGGACCAGTGAGCGGCGGCAAGGCCTGGGCTGGCCTTATCAGCCTCCCAGCCCATCCCCTGCCTGGTCACATAAATAGGCTGGGGGAGAGCCGGCTATTCAGAGACTGCTGGCCATTGAGGTAAGTGCTGCAACCTGCTTCCCCCAGCTCTAGGCACTGGAGGCTCAGGCTTTGGGATCCTGGTTCCAGCCTCTGCCCCATGCTGGGGCTCTGGACACCTGGCCCTCTCCTACCCTGTGCCCCGCCTCCTCCTCCCGGGCTACAGTGAGATGGGGTGCGTGGGCTCCTTCAAGCCCCACTCAGCCGGGCCCATCTTCTCCTCCAGGTCATCCACGTCCCTTCAGGATGAAAGCGGTGGTGCTGACCTTCGCTGTGCTCTTCCTCACCGGTAGGTGCCCCCAACCTAGGGAGCTGACCGTCAGGGGGCGACTTCTCTCTGAACCGCTGTGGTCCACCCTCCTGGGCACGGGGAGCAGAACTTCTCCCTCACCCCCTTCTCCCCTACATAGCATTTCAGCTCAGATCCCGGCCCAGAGCTGGCCTGATCTGGGTCTCCCCTCCCACCTCCAGGGAGCCAGGCTCGGCATTTCTGGCAGCAAGATGACCCCCAGTCATCCTGGGATCGGGTGAAGGATTTTGCCACCGTGTACGTGGATGCAGTCAAAGACAGTGGCAGAGACTATGTGGCCCAATTTGAAGCCTCCGCTGTGGGAAAACAGCTCAAGTAAGGACCCTGCCTGGGGGCCTGGGGCAGGGGTAGGGGGTGCCGGTGCTGGGGTTGGAGAGGCCTGTGGGAAGAAGCAGCCAGACTGGCCGAATCCCCACCTGCTATTTGATGGGCTCCATAGAAGACCTGGATGGAAGACAGAAGTGGGATCCCCACGCAGGGTCACAGCCCCCTAGCAGGGGGCAGACCAGTGCTGCCGGGTCAGTAGTCACGGCACCGCGCTCCGCCTGCAGGTGCAACAAGCCCCTTCCTGTTCTTAACTCCCTCCTTGGCTCCGGCCAGCAACAGGATGGCTGTCTTCAGAGAGGAGAATGGGCTGGAAGGGTGGAGGTCCTTAAAAGACCCGGCTTTGGGGACAGACAGGACTGGGTACCAAAACCAGCTGTGTCTCTTTCTAGCTTCTCTGTCCATCTGGTCAGTGGGATGCAGTGGGAGTGGGGGGGTGAGATAATGGATGGGAGAAGCCAGGCTGAGGGTCTGCCCCCAGCTACCGCACCTTCAGGGACAGGTATGTCCAGGTGTCACCCCAGGTAAGAGGGGGCGCTGGGCTGCAGCTCCAGGGGGCACCGGGGTGCCTGGGAGGCCTGCCCTGAGCCTTCCTCTCTCTCCCCCCTCAGCCTGAAACTCCTGGACAACTGGGACACCCTGACCAGCACGTTTGCCAAAGTGCGCGAACAGCTGGGTCCGGTGACCCAGGAGTTCTGGGACAACCTGGAAAAGGAGACAGAGTCGCTGAGGCAGGAGATGAAAAAGGACCTGGAGGAGGTGAAGCAGAAGGTGCAGCCCTACCTGGACGAATTCCAGAAGAAGTGGCAGGAGGAGCTGCAGATCTACCGCCAGAAGGTGGCGCCGCTGGGCGAGGAGTTGCGCGAGGGCGCGCGCCAGAAGGTGCAGGAGCTGCAGGACAAGCTGACCCCGCTGGCCGAGGAGATGCGCGACCGCGCTCGCGCCCACGTGGAGACCCTGCGGCAGCAGCTGGCGCCCTACAGCGAAGACCTGCGCCAGCGCATGGCCGCCCGCTTCGAGGCGCTCAAGGAGAGCGGCGGCAGCCTGGCCGAGTACCACGCCAAGGCCAGCGAGCAGCTGAGAGCGCTGGGCGAGAAGGCCAAGCCCGCGCTGGAGGACCTCCGCCAGGGCCTGATGCCCGTGCTGGAGAGCCTCAAGGTCAGCATCCTGGCCGCCATCGACGAGGCCTCCAAGAAGCTGAATGCCCAATGAGATGCTTTGGGCTCCCCTCGCCAGCAGTTCTGTTTCTTAGAATAAACATTTTCGGAGCGGGAAGGGTGTGATGGGTTGTATGTGTTTTTGAAGCTTCGATGACGACTTTTAAACAATAAAGAGTTCTCCAAAAGCCAAGAAATTCTCTTTGGGGAGAATGAGGTTGGGGGTGGGGTGGGGGGAGTGACACTGGAGGGGACTCCAGGGGGGCGTGGCCAGAGGGCAGGGACACCTGTTGATTTCCCACTGGAGTCATCAGCTCTGAAGTGGGGCCTCTCAGGGTCTTAATGCTGGAGGACCTGCTTGGTTGGGGGGCTCAAGAGTGGGGACAGAAAGGAAATAATAGAGGACCAGGCAAAGCGACAGGTAATCCAACACAAGTGCCCTGAAAGGGCCTCAAGCAAGAAGTAGTGGCTTTGCTGGGAGAAGTGGGTTCCCTGTCCCCAGCGTTTCCCGTGGGCAGAGGACAGGAGCCTCCCCCAGCCCTCCTACTCTAGGGCAGGTGAGGCCGACGGACCGCAACGAGCCACTGGAACTTGAAGGCTTTGGGCAGGTTCAAATGAAGGGCTTGGCACTTGCTCCTCCATCCTTTATTAATGCCAAAAATACTTTAACAAACACATCCCTTTTCCTTTTTCACAAGGGCCTCGTGCCATTCCTCACACTCCCACCCTGCCCGGAAACAGCCGCTGTTTCCTCGGGCTCAGCTGTGCCAGCCCCATCCTTGGGGCTCCAGCCCTGCCAGCCCCTCTTCTTCTGGCCTGAGTCAGAAAAATAATCACCACCTCTTGCAGGTAACTAGCACATTTTAATCTCCAAAGTGTTTTCATATCCATCATCTTACTGCATCCTTCCCCAGATCCTGGGTAGACTGCCATGAAATCGATGGTATGGCTACGGAAGCTGGAGCTTGGAGATGTGAAGTCACTTCCGGGGTTGAAGGGCGGGGCGGTCTAGATTGCCCCTTTTAGACCTACGTGCTCCTGAGCATCCATGATTATTAAAAAGAAAAAAATAAGTTTGTGGCCAGGCATTCAAGTTCATATGGACCTGAGTGTTTACAGCCGGCCCCTCTTCACACTCCGGTATGCACACCCCCATGTGCATGCTTGTGGCTTCACAGACCTGCAAAGATCTGGGCAGTGCATTCGCGGAGCCTCCCCTTCCCTCTCCCCTCAGGGCCTTTTGCCCTGGTGCTGGAAAATCTACCCGTCCTCTACCTCCAGTGTATCTTAACGGCTCTTGGATAAAGGAGTGGGCTTTTTTAGTTCCTAACCATCCTGAGCTACAATAGGCGTCAAGCCCAGATTTGGGTGAGAACATTTTCCAGGTGTGGGTGCCGGGATCCCTGGCCAAGTGGGCCCAAAGAGAAGCCCAGGTGGACTTCCAAAGAGAGAGCAGACGTCTCCCAGTGAGGCTGGATGTCCTGATGCCACCAAGATCTGTCAAGGAGCCTTTGACACCTGGCATGGGAGTAACGAAGCCTTTTTCTGTGTCAGCTGAGCAGAATGTGGACAGCTGTCCTGGGCTTGAGGTCCAGCTCTGCTGTTTGCTGACTCAGTGACATTGGGCATGTGCCTTCACCTTTCTGAGCCTCAGTCTTGTCATTGGAAGAGTGGGGGGCTGCTCAAGTAGTCTGTAGTTCTGGAATTCTCTGACGTGAACATCTGTTGGGTAGTGGGGACACAAGGGGCACAGCCTGTGTTGGGTGACCTTGGGTTCCTCCTTAGTTCCCAGGACACTGGCCCCTCCCCCACTCCAATCCTGGTCCCAAGGGGACAATCAGCTCAGCCTGTCGTGACATGGCAGCCATTTACCAGGTGCCTTTGATGTCCCAGGTGCTGTGCACTGTCTCCTTTCCTTCATTCATTCTCAACAAACCTACAGTGGATGGGGTATCATTGTACCCACTTTACAGATAAGAGACGGAGGCTGATATGAAGTGATAGAGTCAAGACTAGAGCCCAGATGTATCTACTTTAACTACTGCCCCCTCGGCCTCCTTCCCTCAAACGTGGTTGAGAGGGCCAGGTGCCCGGTCGGGGCAAGTCAACTCCAGAATTTTGATGATCACACACAGTCTCAATTCTGATGATGACATAAAATGCCAGGCGCAGGGCCTGGCACAGAGCACACACTCAAGACATGTTACACAGCACTTGACAGTTTATCAAAGTCTTGCCAAACCTAGCATCCCCTTTGCTCCTCCACGCAAACCTGTGGAGGCAGGCAGGGTAGGTAGGGTTATTCCTACCTTACCCCATGCAGCTGCTAAGAGGTGGGTGCGACACCAGCCCCAGGCTTGCCTGAGTTGGAGTCAGTCCTGAACCCACCCACGGAAGAGCCCCGGCCCATTCCCGCGCCCAAACATACATGGCACGTGTGGGACATCCCACTCATGGCAGCTTCTTGTCCAGCTTTATTGGAAGGACAGCACACCCAGGGGGTGGGCCAGGTCTGGGGTGGGGTGGGAGGGCACTGAGAATGTCGTCCCTTTCAAGCGACCTTTGGGGGCAGCCCTGGGAGACTGCAGGACCCAAGGAACTGGCAGGATGGATGGGCAGGTGGACTTGGGGTACCGAGATCTCAGACGGCCTCAGGTGAAGGCGGTATGGGGTTCGGGGCAGAATCCCAGAATTCAGAGAACTTGCCCTTGAACGTGCTCCAGTAGTCTTTGAGGGAGCTGAAGCTGTCGGTCACCCAGCCTCTGAGGGTCAAATCAGTGAGGGGAACAAACAGGGTGGGGATGAGAGCAGGTCTCTAGGCAGTGGCAACCATGGGGCTCCCACCATATCCCCACTGTTCCTCCCAGCACCTTCTCAACTCCACCCAGCAATGCTCCAAGACCTCAGGCAGGGACTCCCTACAGCTGCCACCCCAGGAAAAGACACCGAAGGTGATGATGGGACCCCCAGCACAAGCCAAATCCGAGTTTCTCCAGGTGGGGGCAGACCTTTGTGCCACGTGGGTCTGAAGCAAGCTGGAGAGGAGTGATTGAGTGGGGAGATGTGTAAGGTCAAGACTGCCGTTCTAGTCTAGGCGAATGAGACGCCCTAGAATTGTACATCCTCGTGGCTCTGAGCGGGGCGGGGCCGGGAGAAGCAGTCTCTCATTTAGAAAATCGTCAGAGGGTTGATTAGCTGCATGAAATGGGGCAGGTCACTTGGTAAAGTGAGCCTTGGTTTTCTCATCTGCAGAATGGGGAAAATAATACCCTCTCCACAGCGGGTTCTGAGGACTAAAAATGTTTGTGAACGCCTCTGCTATGGAAATGCCGGCCAATGCGGGTGAAGAGGAGGCGGGGAAGGGGGCTGGGGAGAGCAGAGGGCTAGTGGGCGGGGCAGGGTGGGAGAGGAAGGACCGGCTTCTGCTCACACGGGCCCCAGGGCTTGGAACAAGGCAGAGACACATGCACGCACGCACGCACACACACACGCACGCACACACACACACAGACACACACAAACACCCCGGGCTGAAATTGGGTCAGGTGGAGCCAAACCTAGAGCCAGACTATCAGAAAAGGAAAATGGAAGTGAAGGCTGAACGGCTTTCCTCAGAGCCACGCGGGGCACGGAGGGAGAAAGGAGGGAAGACAAAGGGATAAGAGGCGGGGTTTGGTGCCCTCTCCCTGCGAGCGAGCCTGTTTTACAGACAGAAAGGCTCAGAGAGGCGCAGGTCCTTGGTGGCCATGGGAAAGCCACAGCCCTCCTCCTGGGTTCTCACCAAGTCAGGGGCAGGTGGGGGGCCGGGGGCAGGGAAGGGAGGGCGTACCTGGCCTGCTGGGCCACTTGGGACTCCTGCACGCTGGTCAGTGCATCCTTGGCAGTCTTGGTGGCCTGCTTCATGTAGTCCTGCATTTTGCCCAGAAGGGAGGCATCATCTGCCTCGGAAGCTTCTGTGAGGAGAGTGGGGCTGAGTGGGGTCGATCAGCCTCTGGGGAACTCTTGGCTCCTGCCCAGCCACTCATCGGGGCCCGAGATCCCCAAGCCGCCTGCCAAGGGTCCTCCAGGCAGATAGCGGCCCATTCCCCACCCCCAGCCCAGTCCCACCAGCTGCTTACGGGCAGAGGCCAGGAGCGCCAGGAGGGCAGCAACGAGGAGGACCCGGGGCTGCATGGCACCTTTGTTCCTGCAGGGAAGTGTCCTGTGAGGGGTGCCCCACATCCCCCCACTGCCGCTGAGCCCTCCCTGGGGAGACGCAGTGGCCCCTAAAGTAGGACCTGAGCTGGGTCAGGCCAGGAGGAGGAAGGGCCTGTTCCCGTCCTAGTATGGGGGAGGCTAAGGGCTTTCAGATAGGGTACTTGGGGGACCCAGGCCAGAGAGAGGGAGGAGTGGCATGGAGCAGAAACCCCACCAGACCGGGAATCAAGACACCTGGGTTCTGGCCAGGTTTCTGCCACTAAAATGCTGTGTGACTCTGGGTAGCTTTCTGTACCCTCCAGACCTCCGTTTTTCTGCCTGGGGTAGGACTGGGGTGTCTAAGGCTTCTTCCAGTCCTAAGCGTGCAGAATGCATGGAAAATGGAGCCAGTGCCAGCCCCAGCTCTGCCACTACGCTCTATGTAGCTTTGGGCCAGTGACCTTCCCCCACGGACCTCGGTTTCCCCAGAATGCCTTGGGGAGGGGACGCTCATCGAGCCCTAAGGCTTCCTCGGTTCTAGCAGGCTCTTCTCCAGGCTTTGCAGGCTGGGCTGGGCAGGGACCCCCGTCTGGCCCTCCCCATCCTGCTCTCCTTCTCCTCCTCCTCCTCCTCCCCCCAGGGGGCATTACCTGGAGCAGCTGCTTCTTGGGATGAACTGAGTAAGCAGGCAAGAGGGTTCTGACCTGTTTTATATTGTCCCCAGGGCAGCGGGCACTGAGGGCCCAGGGAGCCGGGCAAAGGTCACCTGCTGATCAATCTAGACCAGGGCCTGAGAGAGGGTAGCCAGAGGCAGTCAGACCTGCTGGGAGTTGGGAAATCTCTAGAAAGCTACGGGTGCCCATGCTGCTCTCTGCTCCCCCTGTAGCCCAGGTGGGCTCAGGACCTGGGGGTGGCTTGGGCCTGGGGAGACCCCATTCCTCCTAGCAGCCTGGCTCCCCAGGGAGAGGCTGGCGAAATGGGAGAAGGGATTAGAGGACAAACCTCAGCCCTCCACACTTGGGTTCCAGGTCCTTCCCACCCCTCCACCCCCCAGCCCCAAGCCCTGACAACAGCCTGCAAGGGGTGTGGGTGAGGGGGATGGGCTGTTTCAGACTCGGGAACAACTCAGCGGGTCGGGATGGGGTGCCTAGAGTGAAGTCACAGAAGACCTATGGGCAGAGGCTTGTGCGGGGAGGGGGGACACAGTTGAGGGCACACAGCCACCTCCCCAGCATCTCCATCTCTGGGCTTCAGTCCCTGTGCTGCTTACCCAGAAGCCTCCTTGAGCTGATCCCAGAGCAGGGGGTGGTGGGAGAAGGTCAAAGGCCGCTCTGAGTCCCAGGCCTTTATCCTACCATCCCCTCCTCCTCACCTTGCCCTCTGGACCCACTGATAACATTCCCTGGGACAGGATCCAGGCTCATGGTTGGGGCCCTCCCCAAACTGCGGCAGCTGGGATTGAGTCCCAGCGCTGAGCACTCTCACCTCAGGCTTCAGCTTCCTCAGCTTGGAAATAACGGCCCTCATAGTCCCCTGGCTGGCTAGGCAACTGGAAGGAACCAAGGTTGTGGTGAGGCTGGTCTGGTGGGGAGAGGGGCCAGATGAGCTCTACAGGGGCAGTTAGCTGTCCAGGAAGGGCCTGGGCCCTTCTCGGGGTGAGGTGTCCCTTGGGTTCACACTGGGAGCTGTAGCCTGGATGGCAGGATCAGGGGCCTTTGTCTTCTGGATGTGAAGACGTCAGAGCCAAGAAATTCTAGGCTTAAATGATGACTTTGGCACTTACTCATATGACCCAGGGCCAGAGATCTAACACCTCAGTGCCTCGATGTTCTCCTCTGTAAAATGGGGCTAGAATACCAATATGCCAGAATCGTGGTGAAATGTAAATGAGATATGTACAAAGCAGCTGGTTCATGGAGGGGGCTTCATAAATCTCTCTCCCTTTCTCCCAAACACCTTGTCCTTCCCTAGACAGCATAGTCTGAAGGTGGGAGGAACCTCCAATGTAGAAGGAGAGCTTTTGACAGGCGGCCATTTTCTCAGGAGGAAGTAACTAAACCCACAGTGTGAAATCACAGGCCTGAGAAAGTGACCTGGCTCTACCCTCAGAATTCTTTATCTGTGGCTGAGACTTGAAGTTTCTCCATACAGATTCATTCCTTTGACTTAGACCTCGTTATCTGCTAAAATACAAATAGATTCCTGTGAAGTAGACATTATTAACCCCATTTTACAGGTAAGAAACCTAAGGCAGGGCCAGAGGCATACCCAAGTACCCATAGCCCATCATTGGCAGAGCTGGGAACCAGAATCCAGGTCTTCAAATAGCCACACTGGTACCAAACCGTTTGGAGAGATGAGACCCTTGGAGATTTGTGTCACTCACTCATCAGTCAATCCGTTTCAGACCCTGAGTACAGATTTTGGTGGTGGGTGGGGAGGAAAGGAAGGTGATTAGGAGTTCACGGAGGCTTTGGACATTGGGGAAGGTAGAGGGCAACTGTGTCCACTTCCCTCTTCTGTTCTGGCCTGTTCCTTGGCCCCAGAGGTGAGGGCCACCCTGGGAGTCCAGGTTCCAGGCTGGGCTGGGGCAGGCTAGAATGGGCTGGCTGGAGCCCTTGGACCTGTTTCCTCCAGCTCTCTTTCCATGCGTGTGGAGGGTCTGGAGGAGGCTGTGTTCTCTCTCCTGCTCGGCAATGGGCCACTGATCCCAGGGAGGTCAGAAGACGCTGGCAGAGAGACCCAGTGGTGAGGTGCCGAGCTGGGTAGAGAACCTGGGTGTGCGGGCCCATGCAGCTGGGTTGCGACATGCCATGGGGCCTGGGACCTTAACTCTTTCAAAGGGCTTGGCGCCTTTTTGTGCCTGTATCCCTCCCAGCAGCTCCAGCTGGGTCTCAGTAGGGCTATCTCAGTAAGGGTCTTATCGGTGGCCCAGACTAGGCCACCTCTCCCCGCCTTCTTCTCTCCCTCCCACGACCATGGCTCCCCTGGAATGAGGAGACTGCTCCAGGCTTGGCCCCCAGACCATAACTGGTGGTGGGAGAAGGAGGGGTGCGGGGGAGAAGGCCCGACCTGCTGGGGCCAAAAATGGTCCTCTGGGGTTGGATTGACTCTGCTTCCACTTGTGTCCGAGTGAGGCTTAGCACATGAGTCTCTGTGACCCATGCCCCTTCCACAAGGCTGGACTGGGCAGTGCTGATTCAGCCCTGCCAGCCAGAAGCCCACTGCTCAGACTGTCAGTCCAGGAGGCCAAACTCAACTGTCCCTGGTGACTCATTGCCCTCCTCACCTCTGGCCTGGAGGGGGGAAGGGATGGGGCACTGACCTTTGCATCCAGCCCAGGCTGGACTGTGCCTGATTCGGGAGTGTTGCACGGAGGTAAAGCTTTCAGGGGTAAAACATGGCTCATGCTTGATGAGCACTCACTCTGCTCCAGGCACCATTCCCAGCATTACTCAGATTATTATCTCCCTGACTCCCCAGGAGGCGGGTACTATTCTACGCCCTGCTGAGGCAGACGGGGCTCAGAGAGGTTAAGAGACTCACCCAAGATCACACAGTCAGTACGTGGGGAGCCCACACGCAAACCCAGGGCGTCCGACTCCAGCACCGGAACCCTTAATAACTACTGCGAGATGGCACGGGCTTCTCCAGAAAGGAGGAGCTCCCTGATGCTGGAAGTGACCCTGGGTGGTGTGGGCCACTGCTGGGTAGTGGGGACTCTGCAGAAGGGGTGCAAGCATCAGAAAGCCTTCTAGCTGCCTTCCATCCCACGATACATCAAGCCACTTCTGGTATATGAAAAAATGGAGACATGGAAGTCAGGGTTAGCACAACTGTGGTCTATTCAAATGGCAGACTACTGGAAGCCCATCTACGTGCCGGGCACTGTGGTCACAGAGGACAGCCAACAGCGCGATACGATGGATCTCATCTCATAGTCTCTCACGGTGACGTGTGTGGTCCAGCAGAGGGGCCCAAGCTGACCAGGCTGTGTCGCCTCCTTGGTGGATATCTTCCTGTGTGTGATCTCATTTGGAGAGAACCTTGGAAGCCCAAGTAGAAGATCTCCTGGACACCACCACCATTCCTATCATCCCCTGGTGAGAGGCCCTGTGAGAGCCTCAGGTCCTGTGATTCTTCACAAGCTGACTGCTCCCACCCAGGGGGTGTGGCTGGAGAGGTGGGCAGACATCAGGCCTCGGGCCAGCCCACCCCTCACCCTGCATCATGCCTGCCTGATGACCCCCGGAGGGCTGGATCTAACTCTGCCACTCTCAATGGAGCAGCAAGCACTCTACTGTATTCCCTGCTTTGATCCAAATCAGGAAAATAGTAATATTATTATTAACAACAATAACAACGAATTTTTAGTGCTTACTCTGTCAGGCACTATACTACTCACTTCACCAGCAATATCTCATTTAATATACCCAACAACCCCATTTTTCAAAGGAGAAACTGAGGCTCAGGGCTAGGCCAAGTTGAATCACTAGACCAAGGTGACACACTTGGTAGTGATGGGACATGAAGCACACTTACAGTTAACACCTTCAACACGGGACAGCCCCCAACTCCACCCATCTTCCCAAAGGCTTGCAGGGGTCCCCTGCTCCTGGGTGCACCTTGACCAGAGCCCTGGATCTCAGCTCGCCGCCCGCACCTGTGGCCCTGGATGTCCCAATCCAGAGTCTGGTGCTCTGAGATCGAGTCCGGGTCTGGGGATGTAGGAGTGGGAGGGGGCCACTCCTCACTGGAGCAGACAGAGGAGCTGTGAACTTTGCCTCCCCATCACCCCCACCAAGCCTGGCACAGACTTAGAGCTGCCACAGGGCCTCTGGGTTATCAGTCCCAGGCTCAGGTGTTCCCTAGGCCTTGTTTCTTCCCCAGCTCATGCCCCCCACCCATCCTCCCTTCAATGCTGGGTGGGGCAAGTGCACAGAGCAGCTGCTTCTGACTGCTGCCCGGGCTCCAGTCTGCCGTCAGCTTCCACGTTGCCTTAGGGTTACAAAAGTCCAAGAGGCCTCCTGGGAATGTGTCACCTTCCAGCGTGGAGTCACAATGGGGAGGAAGGCGGGGAGTGCAGCCCGGTGGGGATTTAAATGTCTGGCTGGCTCTGAGCTTCAATCAGTTCGAACAGCAGCATAGGTGAGCTGCCTGAGAACCTCTCCTTTGGCCCCTCTGAATCCAGGAAGGATCCAGTGCAGTAAGAGACTTTTCCAGCCCAGCAAGGAGCCCAGGATGTTCCTGAAGGCTGTGGTCCTGAGCCTGGCCCTGGTGGCTGTCACCGGTGAGTAGGAGCTGCCTTTGGATGGGACTTTCAGGCAGGACCCATCTGTTGCATCAGCCAGGGAAGGGTGGAGAGTCTGGGGCCAAGGTAAGAGGACAGTTCCGAGTGCCTGTCAGCCCACAGCTGGATGCAGGCGGCTGCCCCATTGCCACCCGGCTCACAGGAGCTAGTCCATTCACAGAGGTGGGCCCCCTGGCATTGGTGCTATACCCGTTTTACATACCCCCGTGGCTTCCAACTAGCCAAGCGTAGAGAAGGAAATCAGGGGCTGGGCTCCCCCCATCATCCGGTCTGCAGCTCAAGGTTGGTGCAGAGGGGCAGGGGAGGAGACAGGTCC
Organism: Mesoplodon mirus; assembly: GCF_964341445.2. Lineage (NCBI taxonomy): Eukaryota > Metazoa > Chordata > Mammalia > Artiodactyla > Ziphiidae > Mesoplodon > Mesoplodon mirus. The sequence continues at coordinate 125,437,743 of NC_138983.1, read as the reverse complement.
TCATGAATTGCTCTGTTTTCCACCCAGGTGCCCAGGCGGAGGTCAATGCCGACCAGGTGGCCACTGTGATTTGGGACTACTTCAGCCAGCTGAGCAACAATGCCAAGAAGGCTGTGGAACATCTCCAGAAGTCTGAGCTCACCCAGCAGCTCAAGTAAGAGGGGCAGAGCTTGCAAGGTGGAGCTTCTTAAAGGCCATGCAATGAGTGGGCAAGGGCTGAAATCAGAGGCAGGAGACCTGAGCTTAGGATACCCACTGCCCTGCCACCAACTCACTGCTGACCCAAGGTCTCCAGACCTGGGATCCACATATACAAACAGAAAAGTTGGGCTGAATAATCCCTGCTTTAACTTTCTAGAGCATGACGAATGGCCACATCTTAGTATTGAGGCTTGCAGAAGAAAGGAAGGGAAAGAAATGTCATGTGAGCTGGCTTCTAATACATTCCAGAAGAACAAGCCTCTGTGAAATCATGGGAAGGGCGGTGGGGATATTTGGCAAGCTTCTGAGGGTGGGCACATGGCAGGGAAGCAGCACCTGGTGTGGCTAAAAGATGCTGGAAGAGGTCCAGAACATAACATTCTACTAGAGAATGTGATCTCTGTCATAGCACACCTGGGCTGGGCTCAGAGTCCACACTTTTTACTTTACAGGTAAGCAGAGGAAAGCAAACTGCTCCAGCTCACATGATAGGTAGATACTGTGACTCAAGCTCAGGGGGAGATTCAGAGATACAAGTTCAATGTTAATACCTTAGTCTATTACATCCATTTGCTCAGATCATGATCCACCATAGGGAAGGCCACAGGGAGAAGATGGGTGAACTCAGTACCCTGCACACTCACCTGTCCTAGGCAGGTGTGTGTAAGGTGAGTGCTATGTAAGGAGTCAAGGTCCTGGCATGGAGTGCCAAGCATAACGGTGCCCCCCTTGTGTCCTTCCGCCCCAGCACCCTCTTCCAAGACAAACTCGGGGAAGTGAACACCTACACGGATGACCTGCAGAAGAAGCTGGTGCCCTTTGCCATGGAGCTGCACGAACGCCTGACCGAAGACTCAGAGAAGCTGAAGGAGGAGATCCGGAAAGAGCTGGAGGAGCTGCGGGCCCGGCTGCTGCCCCACGCCAGCGAGGTGAGCCAGCAGATCGGGGCCAACATGCGCCAGCTGCAACAGCGCCTGGAGCCCTACGCGGAGGAGCTGCGCGCGCAGGTCAACGCCCAGACCCAGCAGCTGCAGCGCCAGTTGACGCCGTACGCCCAGCGCGTGGAGGCGGTGCTGAGGCAGAACGTGGACAACCTGCAGGCCTCGCTGGCGCCCTACGCCGACGAGCTCAAGGCCAAGATCGACCAGCACGTGGAGGAGCTCAAGGCGCGCCTCACGCCCTACGCCGACGAGCTCAAGGCCAAGATCGACCAGCACGTGGAGGAGCTGCGCCGCAGCCTGGCCCCCTACGCGCAGGACGTCCAGGGGAAGCTCAGCCACCAGCTCGAGGGCCTGTCCTTCCAGATGAAGAAGCACGCCGAGGAGCTGAAGGCCAAGATCTCGGGCAGCGCGGAGGAGCTGCGGCAGAAGCTGGTGCCCATGGCCGAGAGCGTGCGCGGCAATCTGAAGGGCAACACCCTGGAGCTGCAGAAGTCGCTCACCGAGCTGAGCAGCCACCTGGACCAGCAGGTGGAGAAATTCCGCCACACCGTGGGGTCCTACGGCGAGACCTTCAACAGAGCTATGGTGCAGCAGGTGGAGGGGCTCAGGCAGAAGCTGGGCCCCCTGGCGGGGGATGTGGAACACCACCTGAGCTTCCTGGAGAAGGACCTGCGGGACAAAGTCAACACCTTCTTCAACACCCTCAAGGAGGAAGAGATCCAGGCCCCCGCCCTCACCTCCACCCTCAAGGAGGAAGAGATCCAGGCCCCCGCCCTCACCGCCCAGGAGCAGACGCCGGCCCCTTTGGAGGGCTGAGCTGCCCCACCACTGACACCTGCCCTTCCCTGCCCCCTGCCTGTCTGTCTGTCCCAAAGCAGTTCTGGTACAAACCCGTGGATATCTGTCCAGTGGACGGTGACACTACCTCTCGCTACTCAATAAAGCTGCTGAGAAGCTAGCCCAGTCTGGTTACAATGTGAATCCTTGGTGTTGCAGGGCCTGAGGTGAGAGCTTGGCAAAGCTTAGCAGGGGCTGCCAGGGGCTGCTTAGAGGGACACGGAGGGCTGGGAGGTGCGACGGGGGGAGGGGGGAGGGCAGGGTGTGCTGAGAGAGGTGTGGGGATAGCTCTAAGGGGGAGGTGGCTAAAGATGTCACGTGTTATCCAAAGATGAAATATGCAACCCATTTCTATTCACTTAGCCAACAAGTGTCTTCAATTAAGTACATTCACCTCATTGTGCAACCATCACTACCATCCATCTCCAGAACCTTTTCATCTTCCCAACTGAAACTCTATGCCCATTAAACAGTAACTTTCCCCAGGTCCTCGGCAACCACTACTTTCCGTCTCAGTGAGTTTGCCTCCTCTAGATATTTCTTGTATGTGGAATCATAGACACCAGACAATGAGCAAAATAGCTTTTGTGGAGCATCTGTCTGATAATGTGCTTCACTCTGAGAGGGCCACCGAGGTAGTCAGGACATGGTCTTTGGCTTTGGAGAGCTCACGGCTCAGTGGGAGAGACTGTCCCTCCTGGCATAAGCTCTTTTGTGCCTTTCACCTGACTTATTTATGTGAATTTTGATTTATTCTACCCCATCCCGTCACACTTCCATTATATCGATTCATGCTTATTTCAGAAATTTCTTGACTGCTAAACCCATGGTCTCCAGAGTTGAGGAATGCGGCCTAGAGACCTGGCAGAGTCCTGGGAGGTGGGGAGGAGCAGGTGCCCATGGGGCCCTAGTGAGCTGTGCCCTGGAGCCTCCCGCAAAGGGGCCTGTCGGTCTGGGGCCCGGGTTGCCAACTGCTGGGGCAGGGGGCAGGGGAAGAGAGGAGCCGGGCCCTGAGCAGCCTCATCAGCACAGCCAGCTGTGGACAGCTGCTGCAGCCTCGGAGGTGGGGTAACCCCCACCCTCAGAGGCTCACAGACCCTCCCCAGGAGGGAGCCCCAGAGAAGGGCCAGTTCAAGCCTTTGTCCCAAATGACTTGACCTCCCAGCTGTTAGCTCTGACCCCAGGTCTCCAAGTCTAGCCCGGCACCCCTTTCCTTCCCGGAATGGGAGTACAGGGCTTTCAAGGGAAAGACACCAAGGGACAACAGGGAGTAAAAGAGGAAGCTACCCCCTGCCCCACACCCCAAGATCATGGCCAATAAGGAACGACCAGTGGCAGAAGCTTCTAGAAGTTTTAAATACAGAGATGACACTAAAGCTGACACTCTACTCATTAGTGCTAGATGCTTTAAAAAACCATGGTATACGTACCACATCGACTCATATACTCCTTACAACAGACAGTGACATCAAAGATGCAGTCGGTGAGAAAAAGGCAGTACAGGGTGCTGAAGTAACGTTATCTAGCAAGTGGTGGAATTGAGGTTGGAACCCAGGCCATCCAGCTAGAGAACGTTACTTTTAACTACCAGGCTGTGGCGCCTCCAGGGTAGGCCCAGCACGGTGGGAAGTGTAAGCGCCACCAAGAATCCCATAGAGAAGAGGGGATGCCCACTACACAAGGATGCCCACTACACAGAAGAAAGAACTCTCTAAACCTAGATGGTAAATTCATCAGGTCTCCTCTCTGGAGAATGGGATTTTTCTTTCTACTTTATAGATTTATGTAGTGTTGGGACTTTAAGATAATGTTTTAGTATTAATTTTTTATTGTGGTAAAATATATATAACATAAAATTTGCCATTTTAACCATTTTAAGTGTACAGTTTAGTGGCATTAATTACATTCACAATGTTGTACAACCATCACCTCTATCTCCAAAATTTCTTCATCACCAAACAGAAACTCTGTATCCATTAAGTAATTCCCCATTACCACTCCCCCATTCCACCCCCTGGTAATTGCCTGTCTGCTTTCTGTCTCTCAGAGTTTGCCTATTCTAGATAGTTCATGTAAGTGGAATCATACAATAGTTTTACTTTTGTGTCTGGCTTCTTCCACTTAGCGTAATGTTTTTAGGATTCACTCGTGTCATAGCATATATCAGAATTTCATTCCTTTTGACCGCTGGATACTATTCCATTGCATGTATAGATCACATTCTGTTTATCCATTCATCTGTCTGTGCACACTTGTGTTGCTTCCACCTTTTGGCTGTTGTGAAGAATGCAGCTATGCATATGGGTATAGAAATACCTCTTCAAGTCCCTACTTTCAATTTTTCTGTGAATATACTCAGAAGTGGAATTGCTGGATCACACGGTAATTCTGTTTAATTTTTTGAGGAAACTCCACGTTGTGTTTTACAGCAGCTACACAATTTTACGTCCCCACCAACAGCGCACAAGGGTTTGTTTTCTCTCGTCTTCTCCAACACTTGTTATTTTCTGTTGTTGTATTTAAAAATAGGCATCCTAATAGTATTACTTTAAAAACTAGAAACAAACAAACAAACAAATATTCACCAGAGTTTCGCCAGGATCCTGTTTTTACCACCTGGCAAGACTGAAGCACTTACACACGGGAGAACTGAGCCCTAAGAGTCCCTTGCGAGTGGCAGGGGAGGGTGTTTTCTGGACTCCGGTGCAGCCCACATCAGTATCTCCCAATGGTCCTCCCAGAGCCCAGCACAAGTTCAGGCCTGAAGCTCCCCCAGCTACCTCTGGCTCTTCGGGTGAACTGGAGATAACAGACTCCTCCGTGCGCATGGGTTAGTGCACCAAACCGAGGGTCGACCAGCACGAGTGTGGGCCAGGCTGAGACATTAGCCATACCCCTGCACCCTTCCACAAAGCTTGAAGGTAAAAAGTCATCTGAGAACGTCCGAGGGGTCACGGCCCCTGAAGTGTCTGGTGGTTGGCATGGCCCTGATTAGGGAGAGAAGAGAACAACAGGGTAAAGGGAGGCGGGGCCCGCTCTCCTCTTGAACCCACAGGGCATTTCTGCTGTTGAGGGATTGCCCAGCTGGATCAAAAGCAGCTCCCGCATGGGGACACAGTGTTCTCTTGGCATTGTCATAGGACACCTTGCGCTCCCAGGAAGAGGAGCACAGGCAGTGGTGCACTCTGGGGCGAGAAACAACAAGCGTGGGGTTATCCAGGGACTTCTGTATCTGAAAGCACCAAGAGTGGGACCATGTTATGTCGCTGTGTGATGACAAGCAGCTAATAATGGAGACCTCAGAATTGCCCGTTGGCAGAAGAACGAGGATGTGAGTTGCTGGTTCTGAGATGGTGGCTTAGTGGTACGGTGAGTAAAGAACTAAGACCTAGAAGAACAAAATCACAGGGCGTTAGGATTGGAGGGATCTGTCTTGTGTCTCAGTCCAGTTCCTCTGACATCATCTCTAATAAATATCCTAACTCTACACTCACAGACCCTTGAGGTCAGGCACCCCACTCGTTTGTTCATCATTGCATTCACAGTGTGGTAGTCAGCCTCTGAGACTGAGCCTCATCTCTCTGGTACTCACGACCTGTGTGGCCCCTCTCACATTGAAGAGGGCTGACCTAGGTGATCAATAGGCTTTGTGAAAGGCATGGTATATGACTCCCAAAGCTAGGGCATAATGGCCATTGTGGCTTCCATCCTGCTTTCTCTTAGACTGTTGACTCTGAGGGAAGACAGCCACCACGTTGTACTGTTGTGATGACACTCAGGCAGCCCCGTGGAGGGGTCCACATAGGAAGGAACTACAGCCCCTCCTCAACAGCCAACACCGACTTGCCAGCCATACGAGTGAGCCACCTTGGAAACAGATCCTCCAGCCTTGGTCAAGCCTTCAGATGAGTGTAGACCCAGGCAGCGTCCTACTTGCAATCTCATGACAGATCCCGAACCAGAACCACACAGCCAAGCCACTGACCCACAGAAACTGTGAGAGATCATAAGACATTAAATTTGGGGGTGATTTGCAATGCAGCAATGGCTAACTAATACACAGTGCCTAGCCCAGTGCCCAGCACATGGCCAACATGCAATCACTCAGTGAATGAATCCTGCTTAGTATTGAACACCTCCACTGACAGCCAACTTACCACCACCCCAAACAATTGATTCTATCTTTGGACAACTCTGTTCAAGATTATCAAAATTTTAAAAATTAAATTGGTTCTTTCTCAATCCAGCTTTGTTCTAATTTTTACTCCTCTTTTGAGCCACAGAATAATTACAATTCCTTCATACACATGTTCTGCCCACAGGAAATCTATCCAGAGACTCCTTGCACAAAAACCCAAACCTTGTGGACAAAATTGAGCCTGAAATGTGCCATACTTCACAGCTGCCTTGGGATGAAGAATTTTGGTTGGTTTCTGCGAGGGCAGAGGTCTTGTCTATCTTGTTTATTATTCTTGTATAGTCAATGCCCAGCACAATGACTTAGCAGGTGCTCAATAAATATTTATTGGATAAATGAATGAATTTAATAAATCTTTATTCTCTTGCTCAGTGGTACAGTATATGTATGTTCATCTTTACCAGGTAATGCTAAATTGTTTTCTAAGATGATTGTACCACTTTTTCTCAGTCGCTTCCAATAATAGGACCCTCCTGGACAAGTCTTCTAATTTTCTTTTCACTCATTTTTTCCATCTCTGCATGCTCTCCTTTCTGGGAGATTTCCTCACACTTTATTCAGTTTTCTGTTTCTACAATTGTGTTTTTAATTTGCAAGGGCTTTTTAAAAAAAAATTCTGTGAATGTTCTTTTGTAGTATCCTGTTCTTGTTTCATCATTGTAATATATTCTTTTAACCCTCTGATGATATTAATGGTATTTTTAAGTGTTCTTCTGTCTGCATAGTCTCAGTTTTCTTCAAGTTCCTTTTTAAATGTCTGTTTGCTTTGGTCTCTATCTTTCATGTTGGGATCTTTCCTCAAATGCCTGGTAAACTTTGCTTATCTGCTTAAACTGCAGAGTGGGGATTTTAAAGCTGATTAGAAGCTCCATGTACATGAGTACATAGTATTGTTGACTATGAGCTTCACTGTTGGGTGATCCACTGGAAAGTTTAGTTCGGGAACCCCCAAAGTAAAAATAGTTAGGTATTTTCCTTTGAGCAGGTCATGTTTCCCTAGGGAGTTTCTCCTACTCTCCTGCCTGGAGGGTAAAGGCCTGGATACCAGTGCTCCCGGGGCCAAGTGGAAGAAGCAGGATGGGACTCAGCATTCAGAGGGCACACTTTGATTTAATCCCTCTATTTCTGGTACTCAGAGCTCTGCCAGGCATTCTCTGCCTGTCCTCAACTCTGCCAGGCATTCTCTTTCCACAGATATTCGGTCTTCCCCTTTTCAGAGAATAAACCTCCAATCTTCCGCTAAGGTGAGAGAGAAAAGCTAAAGCTTTTCCAGCTTTTTAAATAGTTTTAGCCAATCTTTCGTATTTTACAACAGCCTCTTCATTCACGTCTCTTTTCAGTGGTTCCTGGTGCTCCAGGTCAGGGCTGGCAATGTATGGCTGTGCAAGCTGTGCAGGGCACAACTCCGAGTGCACCTTTCCCACACTGTAGACATCATGGAATTGTATATTTATTATGACAAACTTCTGGTAGATGGCAGTAGAGTGTCTTGAGAAGAGGGAGGGTATTACTAATTCATACACGGGTGTAACATTGGCTAGCAGAAGATTTACTACAATTCCTTAACATTTTGAGAATTCAGTGCAATAAATCAGGTTGGCACTCATCTTTCCCCACTGCCAACTTCAGATCTGTTTGCTCAGGCTTGCTAAATTAGTTGCAACTTGTCTGTCTGCTTTCTAGCTTTCAAAATTTTGCTGTGGTCTTTTTTTCCATTCTTTTTGTCTCTATGGGTCTACATCTTTTCTAAAAAAAAAAATTTCTTCACTATATATATATATATATATATATATATATATATTTTTTTTTTTTTTTTTTTTTTTTTTTTTTTTTTTTTTTGCAGTACACGGGCCTCTCACTGTTGTGGCCTCTCCTGTTGCGGAGCACAGGCTCCAGACGGGCAGGCTCAGCGGCCATGGCTCACGGGCCCAGCCGCTCCACGGCATGTGGGATCTTCCCAGACCGGGGCACGAACCCGTGTCCCCTGCATTGGGAGGCGGACTCTCAACCACTGCACCACCAGGGAAGCCCTCTTCACTATATTTTGAGGGAGGTTTCAGAGAAAAGTGAAATTAGATACATGCACTCCATTTGTATCTGAAAATCCATGAAAGTAACAGAGACAGAAAATGCCTGAAGGCTTTGTGGTGCACCTTTCCTTTAGAGTCTAAGCCACTGGTTCCCACCTGGGAGGTTAACTGGTCCTAACACTGGGGAGTCTCAGTATTACTGCAAAGGGTTTGTGAATAGGGATATACCTGTTTAGAAAATGTTCTTCCATTTAAAAATTAATGGTAAGGGAATAACCACAGAATGCATGCATTTAGCTATGAAAGTGTTCATTACATTGCTGTTTATAATTTTAAAAATTAAGAAAACACAATGTACAAGAGGGGATTGTTAAATTTTGATATGTCCGCATTAATTTCTATTAAAAATTATATTGTGAATGAACATTAACTGACATGGATTGTAAGTATGGCATATTTCTAAACAATAAATCAGGCTACTAAACAGTCTGAGTGCATAAAAATAAATTTGTAAAAAAAAATCTAAACATATGCCTAGATTAAAAAAAAATTGGAGAATATACAAGTGCTGATGGTGGGAATATAGGTGATTACATATATATTTTGCTTATCTGCAATGTATGCTTTTTCTATATTGTATTCTTTTAAGTATTAATGAAATAAAAAGCTGTTTATTAATGTTAGTTAATATTTTAATAGACAGGACTTCCTACTAAAAAAATATCAGGCACTCTTAATCCTATCCACAGATCTCATCACCAGAAACGTAGATATTTGGGCTTCCTCACCTTGATCTTATTGCCATCTCTCAGTGACTTTTAATACGATTCAAAAGTCCTTGTATACAAAGTCCCATCGAGATGTTTATTTTGCAACTCATGTTTGGAAAAGCTTTATTTTCTTTTTGATTCTGGTCTGTTTCTTTCTTCTGCTTACGACAATTATGTAACTCACTGAATCTCCCTCCTCATGGATTTCCAGGAAACCCAAAGCCAATGCGAAAGTCAACTATTGCAACTTTGTCATCCGTTATTGCTTGTGCTTGTGTTCTTCAGGTCTTGTGCTTTCTCAGGTCATGATTTTCTTCTACAATCTTTATTTTCACTGGTCCCGAGGGTCTTCTCTCTTTCTCTCTCTCATCATCATCATCATCATCATCACCACCATCACCATCGCCATCACCATCATCATCATCATCACCATCATCATCATTTCAGTTTTCACTGTCAGGAGCCTCAAACCTTTGGTGATGAAGGAGGGTTTACATAAGCAAAACCCAAACAACTAAGGTCCTTATCTTTGTTGGCCCCCATCAGTGTGTTGACTCAGACTGTGCTCAGTACATTTTGTGGTATCAGAGTCCATGTCAATAGCTAGGTCCCATCTAGCTATTGCAGCACCAGTAGGTGTTTCTGGCACAAATATCGCGTTGGGGGCAGTTCTGAGGCACAGTGGATCATGACCTGTGGAGGCCACGGTTGACAAGGCTAAAGACCTAAGGACCTGGTGCTCTGGCTATAACTAGAGCTGCTTCTACCTCCATAGGGGACAGGAGAGAAGGGGCACCGAGGGGGGCATATTTAAGTATGGGATGGGACAAGGAAGGAGGGGTGGACTCCCCTCCCTGTGATGACTTGGCAGCTGTCCCGAGCTTGGCTGTCCTTTCCCTGGCTGGCCCTGAGCTATTGTTCCTGTCCCCAGATCAGCTTACACATGGACCCTGGCTCCCCTGTGTTTCAACAGCCCTCTTTCTACTGAATCATTAATTCCTGGCACCTGGCTTTCTACTGAGCACGTGGGTCCCTGGGTCCCCCAGTAAGGTGTGTAGATGTTTTGTGTGGTACCAGCCCCACGAGCAGGGTTCTCTCTCATCCTGAGCATGAGTTGGCGTACTAAGCATGGACTTCAGAGTTAGACAGACCCGGGATTGGCCCAGGGCAAGACCCTGAGCAAGTTCCCGAATCCCTCTGAGCCTCAGTTTCTCAGTAAGTAAAATGAGGATAACAATACCTACCTCGGAGTATTGATTTGAGCATTACAGATGATAAAGGGTAAATACCAGGCACATGGGAGTTGCTCAGTAGAGGGGTTATAGTTATCAAGTATTTTCAAATCCTACTGGGCCAGACTCTGAGAGGCAGAGGGATGTGCAGATGTGCTCAGGCTACCTTCCTACCACCACACTCTAGCCATACTGAGCCCTTCATCCATACTATGGATTGCATAGCTTCTGGCCTCCACGTCTTTTCTCTTGCTGGGCATCCTGCTTCTTCCCTTCATCACACGGAGAACTCGTCCTTTGCTGTGTAGCACTTGGAACATCCCTGGGCTCACAGTGTAATCTAGTTGGGTGTTACTTGGTACCAAGTTCACCTCCAGACCCGGCGGGGTGTCTGGAACACAGTAAGTGGTCCCACTCTTGAGGTCCCAACCATGTCGGTCTCAGTGTCAACGGCTGCCTTCATCAAGGCTTTGGACATGTTGGATGCAACATTAGCCTCTCTTCTAAACCCACTGTGCCTCGCATCCCTTTCATTCCTGGTCACAGCCCCCAAAGTAAGGCTCTCTGGCAAGATGAATACTCCTACTCTCTCCTGCATCCTTCTTTGTTTATTCTCTCTACCCAACACCCCAAAGTTCTCTTCCCTCCCAATTTTCCCACTGCCCCATGGATCAGATGCCTCTGCATCTTCAGCCTTGCCTAGAACTCTCTCCACTTCCTGGCCTTTGTGGGAACTTGGCCTTTGTGCAGGATGCCTGCTCCCTGGTTTCTCCTGCAACCCTCCTTCACAGAGGCAGACGATTTGCAGCCCGGTTGCTGTTTCCAGGCCACTGACTCCTGGAGGCTGGCTCCACCTGGCCATGCTCCCTCACTGGTCCTCATTCTTGACCTCCACATTTACTACAGACTTCAGCATCTGGCTCTTAGTTGACCATCTATCTCTTCTCCTCGGAGCTTGCCTTCCTGCCTGTGGCACCATGTATATGGGAAACCCATCCAAACACCTTCCCTCTCAACTCCTTGACCTCCTCAATTTCAGCATCCTTTTCCTCTGTTTCATTTCAGCCACAGTGCCCATCCTTCTGATCTCTCATTCTCTCTCTCATATTCACGGCTCCTGCTTCCATCATTCCCATCCAGTGCATTACTTCAACAACTCTTTTGCAATTCCCTGGACCCTTTGTCCCCTTGTCTTTCTCTTTCATTTTCCTCACAAAAAGCTGGCTTCTGGGCTTCCCTGGCGCAGTGGTTGAGAATCCGCCTGCTAATGCAGGGGACATGGGTTCGAGCCCTGGTCTGGGAAGATCCCATATGCCACAGAGCAACTAAGCCTGTGTGCCACAACTACTGAGCCCGCGTGCCGCAACTACTGAAGCCCACACGCCTAGAGCCTGTGCTCCGCAATAAGAGAAGCCACTGCAATGAGAAGCCCGTGCACAGCAACGAAGAGTAGCCCCTGCTCGCCGCAACTAGAGAAAGCCCGCACATAGCAACGAAGACCCAATGCGGCCAAAAATAAAAATACATAAAATAAATAAATTTATATATGTTAAAAAAAAGCTGGCTTCTGCTTTTTCAACTTCACCTTATGGAACCCTGTTAGAGAAGACTGTGCTATGATTTATGCCACTGTAAATTCAGACCTCCAGCTTTTAGTGGGCCCTGGGCTAGTCTGTTAATTAAGACTTCTATGAGTTCCTTCTCAATTCTCTCTCCTATTCCCCCAAAGCAGCTACACCAAAGGTCCGTTCAAGCCCCTTCCTTCCTTCATTTCTCCTCACTTCCCTCTATCTAGCTTCTACATCCATGGAGCCACTGCATCTGCCTCTATTGGGCTAACCAGGAGCCTCTTGTGTACAAAACCAGCGATACTCTTCAGCCTTTATTTCCTTTATCTCTCCATCAATTTAATCTCTTCCCTTTTATTTTTAAAATTTTACACTGAAATATTTCAAACATACATACAAGTACATGTGACAGAGTTATTAACATCCATGCACTCCTTTCCAAGATTCAACAAATATTAATGTTCATGTCTTAGAATCTTTTTTTTTTTTTTTTTTTTTGCGGCACGCGGGCCTCTCACTGTTGTGGCCTCTCCCGTTGCGGAGCACAGACTCCGGACGCGCAGGCTCAGAGGCCATGGCTCACGGGCCCAGTCACTCCGCGGCATGTGGGATCTTCCCGGACCGGGTTACGAACCCGTATCCCCTGCATCGGCAGGCGGACTCTCAACCACTGCGCCACCAGGGAAGCCCCAGAATCTTTTTTTAAAGGAATAGAATCTGACAGATATAGTGAAAGTCCCTCCCCATTTCCTTTCTCTCCCCAAAGTCTATCACTAGCCTGAAGTTGGTGAGTCTCCTTTCCATCCATGGTTTATTCTTTTATATATATCTATGTAGCCAAAATGATATGCAGTATTGTTTCACATGCTATAAAATTTTAAGTGATTAATATAAAATTGTTTGTATCCTCCTGCACATTGCTTTCTTCCACTTTACATTATGTTTGGGAGACATATCCATGTTAATACGTACATATCAAACATGTTTATTTTTACCAGCTAATGTTAATACTCCACTCTGTGAATTTTCCGTCATTTATTTGTCCATCTATTTATGACATTTATGTTGTTTCCCTTTCTTTTTCTTTCCTTTCTTGCTTCCTTTCTTTCTTTCTTTTTCTTTTTTTGCTATTACAAATAAAGTTTGGATTTCCCTTGAGGTATGTACTTGTGATGGTAAAGATTCTCTGCTTCCTGGGGTGTACAGAGTTCTTTATATATCAAGTTTGTTGACTATTATTCGCACCTTTTTTCTGTGATTCTATCAGTTTTGAGAAGATGGCACTAAAATCACCTATCAAATTTGTCAAGTTCTCTTTGAGACTCAGCAGTTTTTTGTTTATGTCTTTTGAGGCTATATGGTTAGGTTTTTTTTTTTTTAATAAAGCTATTTATTTATTTTTGGCTGCGTTGGGTCTTTGTTGCTGTACGTGGGCTTTCTCTAGTTGAGGAGAGCGGGGGCTGCTCTTCGTTGTGGTGCGCAGGCTTCTCTTGTTGCAGAGCACAGGCTCTAGGTCCACGGGCTTCAGTAGTTGTGGCTCATGGGCTCTAGAGCGCAGGCTCAGTAGTTGTGGTGCACGGGCTTAGTTGCTCTGCGGTATGTGGGATCTTCCTGGACCAGGGCCCGAACCCATGTCCCCTGCATTGGCAGGCGGATTCTTAACCATTGCGCCACCTGGGAAGTCCCTTCCCCACCTGGGAAGTCACTACTGTTAGGTTTTATCTTTTCCTGGTGAATTTTTCTTTCTATTAATCCTTTTTGCCCCAAAGCTTATGTGTTCTGATATTATATTGTCATACCTGCTTTCTTTTGATTAATTTTTGTCTGGTATGTCTTTTTAAAGCCTTCCACTCTCCCCCGACACTTTGTTAAAGGTTACTTTCTCTGACATTATATTACAGGTGTGCCTCTTTAAACAGAAAATGTGGAATTTTTGTAAAGTCTGATGTGAAAATAATAATAATAACAATAATAACTTCTTACACAGCACTTACTATGTGCCAAGCATTGCTCTGAGTGTTTTAATTTTATTTTTAAATATATTAAATCATTTATTTCCCAAAGAACCTATGAATTAGACCATACTATATGCTATAATTATCTCCATTTTACTAATAAGGAAACTGATGCACAGAGAAGTTAAATAACTTGCCCAAGGTCAAAGAGCTAATCCATGTTAGCATTTTAACCCAGGCAGTCTAGCTCCAGATTTGATGCTCCATGGGCTGGTTTAATCTGTTTCCTTTTATTGTGATTATTGATTTATCTCTATCATATTATTTTATATTTTCTATTTACCATGGTATTTCTTTGCTTCTTTTATCTTCCTGCTTGTACTTCTATTTGTTTTATTGTATTCTTTTAAAAAATAGTTTTTTGTACTTTTTTTTTTGTTTTTTGTTTTTTGCGGCATGGGGGCCTCTCACTGTCGTGGCCTCTCCCGTTGTGGAGCACAGGCTCCGGACGCGCAGGCTCAGCAGCCATGGCTCACGGGCCCAGCCATGGCTCACGGGCCCAGCCGCTCCACGGCACGTGGGATCCTCCCAGACCGGGGCACGAACCCGCGTCCCCTGCACCGGCAGGCGGACTCCCAACCACTGCGCCACCAGGGAAGCCCAAAAAATAGTTTTTTGTACTTTTAAATTCTGCTTTTATTTCATCAAAGCACACAGTTTTAAAAGTCCAACAAGTCTACAAGTTAGTATAAAAAAACAGAAGTCCCTCAAGCTCATCCCCATTTTCCACTCTGCAAAAACAACTTTTGGCTCTTAGAAAATCTTATTACTCTGATGTTTCAATTTTAGCTTTATCTTATCTTCAGGCTTATGGTTATCCACTAATGGTCAATGAAAATTGGGTTCTCTTCCACATATACACAACTTGTACACATAACACACACACACACACACACACACACACACATTCTATCCCCTGCCTTTCTGAAATGAAGCAGGACCCTGTGGGGCTCTCCTGACTTCAAATCCTTTCCGTGTCCCCCATTTCTTGTTTGAAGGAAAAAGGCTTCAGCCTCCTAGACCTTCCCTGAGTTCCAAAAGTTAGACTTAAACAGTTACTGATTAGGGAGGGGAGGTATTGCTGAAACAAAGGAGGATCAGACAAGAAACAATGGTGCAGTGATAAAGCAGTGTCCTGGTTGTCCTCAAGCAATATACATATACATACATATCTTTCAGTTCTTCTGCAGAAATGGGGTTCCCACCCAGGTGGAAGATGGTAACTTCAGGCTGAGCACAAGATTCCTGGAACACAGCCTTGTTACCCCACAACCAACCAATCAGAAGAAAGTCATACACCCTGCATCCCTCACCCCAAATTTTGCCTTTACAAACTTGTACCCTCAAACCATTGGGGATTTCAAGGTTTCTGAGCATGAGCTACACATTCTCCTTGCTTGGCCCTTGCAATAAACCTTTCTCTGCTCCAAACTCCGATGTTTCTGTTTGTTTGGACTCCCTGTATGTCAGGCACACGAACTTGCGTTCCATAATGTCTTCTCTTTCTCTTTGTGAAACAGGAGGGAAGGAGGCAGGGCACAACTTTTGAAAGAATGACATAACCCAAGGACATGACATAAAGTGATTAAAACCAAATGGGTCCAAGATGGTGGACAAGTCGACTTCCACTAGATCTTGAGCCTCAGTATAGGCTCACATCAGCAAGCTAAATGACATGTCCACAGGTGCCATGACAGTTCCAAGACTGACCATAAGGATCAAAAAGTGGGCAGTGACCCAGTTCCTGGAAATCCCAACCCCTTCCTAAAATAGCTGGAATACTCCTCCCACTCATTAGCCTATGAAATTAACCTCTTCTATAAAAATTGACAACCCCATACCCTGGTGTCTTTCTCACCTTCTGAGATGGCCCACACTCTGTGTGTGGAGTGTGTTTCTCTCTAAATAAATCCACTTGTTACCTATTGCTTTTTCTCTCACTGAATTCTTTCTGTGATGAGACATCAAGAATCTGAGTTTCATTAAATCCTGAAACCAGGTGTGTGATCTCAGTTGGAAGACTGTGGGTTTTGGCTGGGTTTGAGTCCCAGCATGTGGGTTCAAGTCCCAATCTGAGGTACACGGTTTCATTTGTGGTCATGAAAAGTCACGATGAAGTGCTTTTGTGTGGGTCTATTTGCAACCACTTCCTTAGGCATGAGAGTACTTGATAGGCCCTTTCAATCTGGAAATTCATTTCCTGAATAATTTCTTTGATGGTTTCCCTTATTCTGTCTTTTGGTGGAACTCTTATTGTCTGAATGTTAGACCTCCTGGATTGTTTCTCTCATCTTCTAAATTTTCTCTTCTCTTTACCAACTTTCTTTATCTTGTAACCCTTCTATTGAGTTTTGGTTTGTTTATTTTGATTAGTTTCATTTCTGTTATATTTTTTAATTTCCAAGAGCTTTTTTTCTGGTCATCCATATTGACATTTAAAGAAAAATCCTATTGTTGTTTTATGGTTAAAATATCTTCTTCTTCTTCTTCTTTTTTTTTTTTAACCACACTGTATGGCATGTGGAACTTCCCCAACCAGGGATGGAACCCGTACTCCCTGCACTGGAAACACAGAGTCTTAACCACTGGACCACCGGGGAAGTCCTAAAATATCTTTTCTTACATCTCTCTGCATTTTTCTTTTTTTCTTTTCTTCTCCCTGCAAAGACTCTTTCCCTACATTGCTGTTTTCTATTTTTTATTTTGGCCCACATTTTTCATATGAGAGACTCTCCTTAGATATGCTATGATTCTTTTTAAAAAAATTTTTAATTTTATTTTATTTATTTTTTTATACAGCAGGTTCTTATTAGTTATCCATTTTATTCATATTAGTGTATATATGTCAATCCCAATCTCCCAATTCATCATAGCACCACCCCTACCCCACCACTTTCCCCCCTTGGTTATGCTATGAGTCTTGATTGTCTGCTTATGTTTATAAGGGGGAAACCCTTAGGGAGCTGATACACGTACTATAAAGCTCTAAAGTAAAACAGTGTGGTAGTGGCATATGAAGAGACAAACCGATAGAACAGAATGATGAGTCCAGAAATAGGCCAAAGAACAAATGGAAATTTAGTATGTGAGAAGCAGCAGATCTTGAATAATGGGGAGATAGTATTGAAACAACTGAATAGCTATTTGGGAAAAGATAAAGTTGGATTCATTCCTCATGCCGTACACTCCAAATGCACGAGAGATAAATGAGAGACGAATAAACTCCAAATGCATGAGAGATCTAAATGAAAAGATGAAACCATACATGTACTTAAGAAAAAATAGGTGAATTACTTTATAATTTGACTATACAAAAATAAAAATATTTTGCAGGCAAAAGATCAGATCACTCTGAGCAAAGTCAAAAGACAAACGATAGACTAAAAGAAACTATTTTATGTGTATTGTAGGTTAAAGCAAATTAATACATAAGAGAAAAGGAATAAAAAATTTTTTTAAAGAAAAATCCTGCAGTTTAAAATTTGAATTAGAAATATCTATATGAAATCATGTTTTTTTCCCCATATATTTCATACCTTTAGTTAACTGCAGGGGCCTACAAGCAAAGACAACCCAACAGCAATGCCAAGCCCTGGAACCTGGTTTGGTAATACCATTCTCCACTAAAACAAACCAGGGCCCCTTGGAGATCCAGGTCTGGGGCAAACAAAGTACAAGGTGAGCTTGGGAAATCTAGTTGTATCAGAAATCAAGGAAGCACTCAAAGTGTCAACTTGATGGCTAAGGAATGCCCAGATAGCTGGTAAATATTATTTCTGGGTGTGTCTGTGAGAGTGTCTCTGGAAGAGATTAGCAGTGGATTGAGTAAAGAAGATTGCCCTTCCCAATGTGGGTGGGCATCATCCAATCATTTGAGGGCATGAATAAAACAAAAAGGCAGAGGAAGGGCAAATTTGGTCTCTCTACTTGAGCTGCAACATTCATCTTCTCCAGCTCTTGTATGTTGGAGCTCTTGTTCTCAGGCCTTTGGACTCTGACTGGGAGTTAACACTATCAGCCCCCAATACTTGAGCTCTTGGGTTTGTACTGAGACTTACACCATTGACTCCCCTGGTTTTCAGGCATTTGAACTAGAACCAGCTTTCCTGGGCTTCCAGCTTGCAGGTGGCAGGTTGTGGGACTTCTCAGTCTCCATAACTGTGTGAGTCTCCTTCATAATAAATCTCTTTATATATCTATATATATCCTATTGGTCCTGTTTCTCTAAAGAACCCTGATTCGTAAGTGGGATGTGTTAAAAGAACATAGGAGGGACTTCCCTAGTGGCCCAGTGGTTAAGAATCCGCCTGCCAATGCAGGGGACACAGGTTTGAGCCCTGGTCCCGGAAGACCCCACATGCCACGGAGCAACTAAGCCCATGTGCCACAACTACTGAGCCTGTGCTCTAGAGTCCGCATGTCACAACTTCTGAGCCCTCGTGCCACAACTCCTGGAGCCCACACGTAGATCCCGTGCTCTGCAATAAAAGAAGCCACCACAAGGAGAAGCCTGTGCACCGCAACGAAGAGTTGTCCCCGCTTGCCGCAACTAGAGAAAAGCCCACGCACAGCAATGAAAACCCAACGCAGGCAAAAAATATAAATAAAATTTAAAATCTTAAAAAACAAAACAACACAGAGGAGCACCTCGAAGGGGCTCCCACTGGCCAAATTAGGAAGAGTCTGAGCATCAAACATGGCTATATTGCATTGTAATAACTGTGCATTATCATAAAAATTGAAAAAGAGTAATTCCCCGAGTCCATAGTGACAACCAAAAGAAAAATATAAAATTTAATTTTCCACCATTGAGGAGAATATTTTACCACCTCCTTCTTCTGTAAATTGGTCAAAGAAAAGAATTAAGCATTTACCCTGCTGCTGCTTCAGGAAGAACTGTAGTTCATCCCCATTGATAAGGGAGAGCTTTTCTTTGCAGAATAATGTCAGCTAAACCATGTAGAAGGAATGATAGAATTAGAAAATCTCCAATGAAATAATAATTTCAGGCAAAGTTCTTGAATGTGTGGTAAATTCATCAGGTTCCCAAGGACAGAGAGCCAAGGGATCACCTGCTAATTACAAAGGGAAATAGCATGTCTTTACTACTAAGAGATCTCCTTGCCTCTGCCTTGCCGACTGATGAAACTTAGGATCATTAACAGCGGGACAACTGGACACTGCATTTCTCCTGATGTGATGTAATGTGAAGTTCCTGCTTCCTCTTTAAAGGAACATAGCCTGAACATAACTGAGCCTTTAGACTTAGATTCCAGTTTATGGGAAATACAGACGATAGAGAAACAAGGTTAATGACATTACAAAGAAACAATCAGACAAATTAAGGATATGGCACATTCTACAAGACAATTGGCTTGGTCTTTTCAAATAGCGTCATTTTTAAAAAAGTAGGAACAACTTAGTAAAGACTAAAGAGTACTTTAGTAACAACAAGGGACAATGCATAAATGTTGACTGGACCTTTTTCTTTAATTTTTATTTTATATGAGTATAGTTGACTTATTACAATGTTGTGTTAGTTTCAGGTGTATAGCAAACTGATTCAGTTATACATATACATATACCCATTGCTTTTCAGATTCTTTTCCCTTATAGGTTATTACAGAATATTGAGTACAGTTCCCTGTGCTATACAGTAGGTCCTTGTTGATTATCTATTGCATATATAGTAGTGTATATATGTTTATCTCAGACACCTAATTTATCCCTCCCCCCACCTTGATTGGATCTTGATTGAGAAAATAATAAAGCACTAATAAAAAGTTTGTTAAATGACGAATGGGGAAATTTGAGCATGGACTGTATATCCAATGATATTATGGAATTCTTATTAATTTTCCTAAGTATGATAAGAGTACTGTGGTTTTGTGGAAGAGTATCCTTATGTTTTAGAACATACAAGCTAAAGTTGTTAGAGGAAAAGTGCACGCTCTCTGCAACTTCAAATGGTTAGGCACACGTATAAAATCCATATATATAGAGAGAGAAAGCAAACATGGCAAAATATTAACAATTACTGAACCTAGATGGTGAGTATTAGGGTGACCATTGTACTGTTCCTTCAACTTTTCTGTATGTTTGAAAATTTCATAGCAAATTAGAAGAAAAAACGAAGCTGATGTGAAGCCTTGAGTCCATGGGTCACTTTACAATGGACTATCTTGACCACAAAAACTCCCAAAAGTGTTTCTTTAGGTCTATTTTCTTGGCTTAGTCTAATTTCACAGGGAGAATATTCCAGTCTCCTTTCTGGAGGGTAAAGTCAAACAGGCCAACATTTTGGCCAAAAGGAAGGATGGTGTGTGGAAAGAGGAGTCTCATAACTTAATATATAAAAGTTTACTTAAATCCTGTATTTCTGAGTACAGGAACCCTGGCCCCAACAATATCTTGTCTTTCCCAGTCCAGAGACCTGTTCTTTTACTCTCTCCAGAGAATAAACCTCTGGCTTCCTGCTGCTTTGGGGGAAGGACAGAAACCCAGCTGAGCAGAACTGGAGAGGAATCTGCTTCTCAAACAGACTCTCAACCATTTGCCACATTTCCAGCCCCACTGCCACCCATGTTTCCAGAAGAATCTGTTGCTACTAATGTCTGAGCTTTTGGGAGTTCAGTAATATCAATCGGGGGTTTCTTGCCTTTCTCCACTGCTGCTTCAAAATTCATCTTCTCAGGTGTGTTTAGTTACTATTGTTTGACTATCTAGAAGCTTTCCAGCTTCCAAAATTTCTTTTGTCTCCTATTCTCTTTGTGGGTTTATGCATTTTTTTAAAAGTGCACTTTAGTGTCATTTTATTGGGATTTCAGAAAAGAGTAGAGGCTAATGCACACAGTCAATCCACCAGCCTTTACTAGAAGTCAATCTGATGTTCTTTAGTCTCTTTTTCCCATTTGCTGGTTTGAAAGTTATGTATTCTTTGTATCTTTAATGGGTTACCCCTGAAATTTTAATCCTCCCACTTGACTTAAAGTCTAAAGATAATCAATATTCTTATCTTCTTCCTGAGTAATGCAAAGACTGCAGCATGCTTTCACTTTGACCTCTCCTTTCCCATTCTCCACGTGATTTTGGTCTAGTCAATAATATTTTCGTTCCTCGTTGTTTACAACACCTTCTCTAAAGCAATCCCTTCATCAGTAATATTCATTGAGGCCCCTGCCATGTGACAAGCAGCGTTCTGAGTGTTGGAAATACAGCAGTGACTAAGACAGACTAAACTACATGTAAAAATGTTTCATGTTAGGTTGAACTATATGAAATTGCCAATATTTGTCCAATTTTAGTTATAAAAAACTAATCTCATATGGGTTAAATATATGTATATTTAAATATATATATACACACATTTACATAAATACATGTAAAATCACCAATGCTTTTTTTTGGCTGTGTTGGGCCTTCGTTGCTGTGCACTGGCTGTCTCTAGCTGCAGTGAGCAGGGGATACTCTTCTTTGCGGTGCGCAGGCTTCTCATTGTGGTGACTTCTCTTGTCGTGGAGCACGAGCTCTAGGCGCGTGGGCTTCAGTAGTTGCAGTGAGTGGGCTCAGTACTTGTGGCTCGCGGGCTCTAGAGCGCAGGCTCTGTAGTTGTGGTGCACGGGCCCAGTTGCTCCGCCATATGTGGGATCTTCCCGGACCAAGGATCGAACCTGTGTCCCCTGCACTGGCAGGTGGATTCTCAACCACTGCGCCCCCAGGGAAGTCTCTGCTGTTTTAATTTACCTAAACATTTACTAATTTCATTGTTTGTTGCTTCCATGTTATTTATTTATTTATTTTTATTTTTATTTTATTTTATTTTATTTTATTTTTTTGCTTTGTAACAATCCCACTCCTCTCTGGGTTTGTTTCCATTTCAGATCCTTAGTAGTCTTTCAGTGAGGATCTGTAAGTGATAAACTCTCTCAGTCCTTCTCTGAAATTAACTTGTTACTCTTGAATAATAGTTTACCTGAGTATGATTCTTGGTTGGTCATTAATTTACCTTCAGTTTTTTGGAGATATATTGCTGATAAGCCAGCTGTCAGTTTAATAATTTTTATTTGTAGATCATTAGTCTTTTCTCCTTTGTTGATTTTAAGATGCTCTGTCTTCAATGTTCTGCAGATTCACTATAATGTGTCTTGATTTGCATTTGTTTTAATTTAATTTTAATCCTACTCAAGACTCAGGATGCTTCCTGTAACTGATGATTCATGTCACATCTTTATTCAATTTTCAAAATTTCTCAGCCATCATCTTTTGAAAATTGCCTGAAATGTCTCTATTCTCTTTGCAGAAATCCTGGTAGGAATATATTGGAATTTCCTATTCTGTTCATGTCTGTTAACTTCCATTTCATATTTTCTTTCTCTTTATTTCTATGATTCTTTCTGGGTGATTTTCTCAGATCAACCTTCCAGTTCACTAATTCTCTTTCCAATTGTAGCTGAGTTTTTAAAAATTATTATTTAATGACAATATATTTCACTTCTAGATGTCTTATTTAATTCTTTTTCTTTTTGACAAATAATGCAAATAGATTGTCATTCAAGACAAACAAAAAAACGATCGCACAGGTCAGTACTTAACTTGTCTGGCTATTTTAATGCTGTGTTAAGCATAAATACCTTTCTTTTTGAATTGTATTTGAGATGTAAATTTTTTTTTTTAAGAAATGGACTTCCATTAAGACTTGGTGATAGAAATATAAGCAATGTAGAATGGATCCATAAAGAGCAGTTATTATATTACGATTATATTCTATGTCCCTGGTGTGTTCTGAAAGGGAATCCAGGAAACGGTGCCACACTGAGCAGAGACTGCTGCATCACAGCTTACACTTGAGATCTTGGCAGAGTACACTGAAGGAGTGCAACCTGCAGCACATTTTATACACTACATACAATGAGGAGACACTATTGTTCCTCTGAAGAACAGGTCACAACAGAAAGACTGTCTAGGAGGTCTTCCCATTAGGCTCACACTGAGTTTTTATTTGCGATCTGTATACTTGTTTAATTCATGTGTTTACAGTAAAACTGCTGCTACAGAGCATTAAAGAGCAAGGTACCTTTTAATCTTTATAAATATACATTTTAAAATTCTGTTTACTCTGCAGTCAGATTATGTTGGCCATTCTTGGATGAAAAAACAACAATAAAAACAAACAGATGGTTAACTCTCTTCTAAAAATTCAGCTGTCTGTGAATACCATGATTCTACACAACAGGGGGAGACAGTGAAGACAGGGAAGCTTAAAGAAGTTCTGTGGAAATAATCTGGTTCAAGACACTTCAGAGGTGACCCTTCTTATTGCATTATATCTGGAGGTACAAAATATCAGGTTGTTCCACTGTTTGGTGATGTTAAGTTTGATCACTTGGTTAAAATGAACCACCAGATTTCTCCATTGCAAAAGTAAAGTTTAGTGATTTGATAAGTAATTTGTGGGGAGATAGTTTGAAGGCATGCGAGCATACCTTTCCTCAATAATTTTTCATTTAATGGTTTTAGCATTCATTGATGAACCTTGCCTGAATCAAATATTCCCTGAGGGTTGCAAAATAGTGATTTTAAAAAATTACATCATTCCATTTACATGTATTAGCTGATTTCTTCTGTAAGTAAGGGCTTTCAGGGGACTGGTTTTTGAATCCAAAGACTTGAACAAAAATGTTTAACCTGAATCTAATGGTGAGGAAACGACTAGTCCAATTCAGATCACTTTCCAAGACATCTTATCTGGACTCTTCAAAAAAAGTCAATGTCAAGGGTTGGGAAATACTGTTCTAAATGTAAAGAGATAACAGAGGCATAACAACCCCATGAAATGTGTTGGATCCTGAATTTAAAAAGGAAAAAAGAGAGAGAAAACAGCTATTAAAGGCATTTTGGGAAAATTGGGAAAATTTGAATATATGGTATATATTAGATGATAGTAAACAATTATGTTAATATTCATAGGTGTGATAGTGGTATTCTGTTTATGTCAAAGTGTCCTTATTCTTAGGAGATGTATGTTGAAGTATTTAGGGTGAAGTGTCACTCTGGCTACAATGATTTAAAATGATTCCACACACAAAGAACTTAACACATACACATATACAAATACCTCCAACTAACCCAAACATTTTAAAAACTAAAACTGTATCATCAAATAGGGAAGAATGAGTGTGTGTTGCATCTACCTATTGTATTAACCTAAGTTCAGTCAGAAAAACAGAAGCCACTCTATATTTTTCAAGTGTGAAAGGCTGTAATGTAGAAAATGACAGTTTTGTAAACTGTTGGAAGGGCTTGAGGAGTGACCATCTCAGCTTGCACTTGAAGGAGTGATTCTCAAAAGTTCACTTGTAAGTGGCTACAAATGGGAAGCTCACCTAATTATCTTAGTTTGCAAAACCAATGAGTGTGATTCTTAAGCAAGTCACCCAGAAGCTGCTTTAAACCCAAGTCTGGCTATGCATCTGCCTGCAGCAACCAATGAAGAATAATGGTCTCTCCTCTTCCATCTCACCCTGGTGACTCTAACCTAGGCCCATAGAGAGAAGGGGATTCTGGGAAATATGGTTCCAGGTGTCTCCTCTGCATCCCAGAAAAGACATTAGAAGGAGTGGTGACGATCATGATTCACAGAAAATCCAGTGCAGCTATATTTTATAGCATAGCCTCAGCAGAAAACCATTAGGGTACCAGAAATGCTATTTAAAAATATTGTGGTAAAATATGCATAACATAAAATTATCATTTTTAAGTGCACAGTTCAGTGGCATTAAATACTTTCACATTGTTATACAGCCATCACCTCTATCCATCTCTAGACCTTTGTCTTCTTCCCAGACAGATAGTCTGTATTATTAAACAAGATATCTCTTCATCCTTCCCTCCCCCAGCCCCTGGTAACCTCTAATCTACTTTCTGTCTCTGAATTTGGCTATTCTAGGTACCACATGTAAGTGGAATCATACAAGATTTGTCCTTTTGTGTCTGGCTTATTTCACTTAGCATAATGTCATCAAGATTCATCCATTTTTGTAGTATGTATCAGAATTCATTCCTTTTTTAAAAATATTTATTTATTTATTTGGTTGCGCTGGGTCTTAGTTGCAGCAGGAGGGCTCCTTAGTTGTGGCATGTGAACTCTTAGTTGCAGCATGCATATGGGATCTAGTTCCCTGACCAGGGATTGAACCTGGGCCCCCTGCGATGAGAGCACAGAGTCTTATCCACTGTGCCACCAGGGAAGTCCCGATTCATTTTAAGACTAAAAAATATTCTATTGTATATATGTGTATACCATATTTTGTTTATCCATTCATCTGTTGATGGACACAAGTTTTGCAATCATCTACATACTTGCCCAGGAACCTGGGAAACATCTAGTTTCCTTCCTCTCCTTCACCTCCTTCATCCAACCAGTCAGCAGGTACTATCAGTTCACCACTTCAGTATCCTTCAAATATATTCTCTCCTACCAATCCTCATTGTTATGCCTTAGTTCAGAGTCTTCATCCTCTCTCAGGTTACTCAAACAGCCTCTAAGCAGCCTCCTCACCTTCTGTCTTGTTGCCCTCCAGAGTGACCTTTCCATCATATACCCTTCAGTGACTGCTTGCACAAGGCTCTTCATGACCTGGTTGTGGTCTCTTTACCCTTTCTGCCCCATCCCATGCTGGCCTTAGCTACCTGGGTTCCAATTCTGGCTGCACCTCTTACTGTGTAATGATGGACAAGTCATTTAATATGTGCTGTGCCAAACATAATAGGGGGACATGGAGATGAATTAGACAAAGTCCCTGCACTCAGAGAGCTCTCACATATGTCAATGAATCATTGCACTGCAGGATAATAAGTGCGATACTCCAGGAGTATACAAAATGTTCTATGGTTAATATGGAATCGTCTGTCTCCAGAGAAGTGTGAGGGCAGAAGAGGGCATTTAGAGTGATATTGGAGCTGTGCAGCAGAGCCTACGCTTGTCCTCCCAAATCCATTCTTCTCTTCTTCCTGAGTAATACAGCTCTTTCCCAGCTGGGAATACAGCCATCCAGAATAAAGACTACATTTCCCAGTCTCTTTTTCAGCTAAGTGTAGCCATGTGACTATGTTCTGACCAATGGGATGTCAGTAAAAGTGGTAAGAACCATTTCTGGGATGTGTCTTTAAAGGAAGTGTACATGTCCTTCTTTCTGTTGGCTGGGAGGTAGACTTGATGGCTGGAGCTGAAGCAGCTGAAACTTGGACATGAGCCTTTTGCTGAGGATGACAGTGCAACAAGACAGAAGGAGCCTTGATTGGCCTATGTTTACATAAGAGAGATACAGAATTCCATTTTGTTTAAGCTATTCTCTTTCTCCTTTTTTTTCATCATTTGCAGCTAAGCCGAATCTTAACTAATACAAACTAAGTCTGAAAAAAATGAATATAAGTTCACCAAGGAATATTTCAAACAGCGGGAATGGCAGATACAAAGGCTTAGGGTCCTGAAAGAGGTGGTATGCTCAGGTAATGCCAGGGGTTTGTGTGGCAGGAAATGAGGCCAGAAGTGGGGTGGGAGAGCCACAGCAGAGCACGGACTGAATAGGGAGGACCATGGCAGGGAGACCTGCTGGGGGCTACAAATGTGATCAAGGTGAGAGACAGTGGTGTGGTGAAATGACCAGTGGTGGAAATGGAGGGGAGGAGATCGATTCAAGGTACATTTAGAAGCAAAAACCAGGAGTTTATGAATGTGTGTGTTTAAGTATATGGAGTGGGCATATCATCAGAGGAAGTCTGGGCTTTTTGGCTTCTCCTCCTCAGAGGCCCTGTGGGTGGAGTTCAGCCTTTCCCCATGGGGAGAATCCTCCTCTTGCTCCCATTCTTTGGGTCCAATGTCCCTGGCCCAGATGCCTCTCATGATGTCATCTTCACCCCATCAAACTTCCCCAGCTTGTTCCAGGATTATTTCATAAAGTGGAAGGTGGGTGGGTCTTCAACCCTATAAATGCTGGCTCTTCCCAGGCTGCCTGAGTAGCCCGTGGTGGAGGTGTCAAGGGCTGCTCAGGTTCAGGCAGCTGGACACTGTCCCTGTCTGGCTGGGGCACAGCTTCTGGGCAGCTGAGTAAGAGCGGGGCCCTCAGCAGACAAACAGGCTTGTCTCTATTGGTGGGTCAGCCAGTAGGTCCACAGGAAGGTTGGCAGCCAAGGGGTTTGGGGGAACTGGGTGAGGAGTTCAGGCCCACTCCTTGTAAAACTTTCCAGGAAGCACTTTTCTACTGGGGCAGCATCCAGATACTAGGGTACTCATTAACCCCCTGGGTACCAGGAAAGGGCAGGAGGTAAGCACTGGAAGGCAGCTGAGGTCACCCTTCTTTGAACCTCCACGTGGTATTTACTCAGAGCAATTGTTGCCAGAGGCCCAGGCCCTGGACTATAAAGCGGAATGTCTGCTCTCTGTGCCCAGAACCGAGCAGGTGAGCAGCCAGGGCAGAGGGATGTGGGTTGGAGTCCTAAGGGAGGGGAATGAGCGGAGAGCTGTGGGTGGGAACTAAGAATTAAGGACCTCCTCTTGGAGCACTTTGGCAGAGTAGCTTCTTCCCCCACCCCTGGGATACCTCAGTTTTCCCAGCGATGAAATGGGGGCAGGAATAGGTGAGCAGGGGAGTGGTGGCAGAAGTGGCCTAGGGAGCTGCTCCTGGGGTCTCCTGGGCGGGGTAGGGTGGGGGGGAACCTTTACAAAGCAGTTTGAGCTCCACAAACTCCATATGATGTGATGAGGTGAAAAAGGAGCCCCCCAACCCATCCCAGGAAGACACCCTCTCCCTCCCAGCCACATTCAACTAGGTCAGTCCTCTTAAGCCCTGATAGCTCTGTGCTCCCTACACCCAGGGGAGGGTTAACAGATTTGGGGCAGCGTCCCCTGGGGCAAGTCCCATGGGAGGTGTCCTTTCTTTGCTTCTTCACTCTCACCAGGCCTCCATTCACCTTTCTTCTCAGAGAACATCATGGCAAGTGTGGCTGCAGTTCTGACCTGGGCTCTGGCCCTCCTCTCAGGTGGGTCTCCAACCCCGACTTCACTGTGGAGGTGTGGGTGGAGGCTGGACTGAGGGGTCCGTCCACCCTGGGGGAGGAGACCCAGCCCCTGTTCACCCGCTCCCTCTCCACAGTGCTTTCAATCAGCCAGGCACAGAAAGACTTCTGGGACTACTTCAGCCAGAGCAGCAGGGACAAAGGCAGGGTGGAGCAGATCCAGCAGCAGAAGCTGGCACGGGAGCCCGCGTGAGTGGCCAGGGCAAGGGGTGCAGGCAAAGGGAGAAGACACCCAGAGGGTGGGATGATGCACTGCCTGATTCCTCAACCTGTGGTCCTCCCTGGGAGGAGAACAGACCGGTGCTAGCTCTGCCGTCTATCCTGGTCTTCCTGGGCTGTTCAGCAACCCCTGCCGGCAGCCTCAGCCCTTGATCTGTCTTTAGCTGCTCCCTCCATGCCCGCTGAGGCGTGGGACCAGGGAGCGGGGGAGAAGACCCCCCACTGTAGCCTCCAGAACGAAAGGATTATGTGAGAGTCCGGGTGCCTCCGTGCACAAGGAATTGGGAAGTGTTGACCTGGATATGCGTGTGCCATGTGTTTGTGCTTCCTGTGGGAGGAGTCACGGTTGGCTTGGGTTAGTACTGGGGACCCGGCTCTGGGGCCACCGCCCTGCCTCCTTGGTTTCTCCATAGGATCAGTGAATGACGTCTTTGGGGCAAAGGAGATGAGGGTGCTAGCAGTCTGATGGCCTGATTGTCTGTCTCCTTCCCCAGGAGCCTGAAAGACGGACTTGAGCCAGACCTCAGCAATATGGACAACTTCCTGGAAAAGCTGGGTCCTCTGAACGGGCAGGGGAGGGAGCCTCCCGGGCTCCCAGGAGACCCGGTGGGCATGCGGCAGCAGCTGCAGGAGGAGCTGGAGGAAGTGAGGGAGCGTCTGGAGCCCTACATGGCGGAGGTGCACGAGCGCGTGGGCTGGAACCTGGAGGGGTTGCGGCGGCAGCTGCAGCCCTACACGGTGGAGCTGATGGAGCAGGTGGCCCTGCGCGTGCAGGAGCTGCAGGAGCAGCTGCGCGTGGTCGGAGAGGGCACCAAGGCCCAGCTGCTGGGGGGCGTGGAAGAGGCACGGAGCCTGCTGCAGGAGCTGCAGGACCGCGTGGCACACCACACTGGCCGCGTCAAGGCGCTCTTCCACCCGTACGCGGAGCGCCTGGTGACCGGCATCGGGCACCACATGCAGGAGCTGCACCGCAGCGTGGCGCCGCACGCGGCCGCCAGCCCGGCGCGCCTCAGCCGCTGCGTGCAGGTGCTCTCGCACAAGCTCACGCTCAAGGCCAAGGCCCTGCACACGCGCATCCAGCAGAACCTCGACCAGCTGCGCAAAGAGCTCAGCGCCTTTGTTGGCGCCGGTGCTGACGGTGCGGAGGAAGAGGCCCAGCCGGACCCCCAGGTGCTGTCTCAGGAGGTGCGCCAACGACTCCAGGCTTTCCGCCACGACACCTTCCTGCAGATTGCCGCCTTCACCCGCGCCATTGACCAAGAGACCAAGCAGGTCCAGCAGCAGCTGGCGCCGCCACCGCCAGGCCACAGCGCCTTCTCTCCAGAATTCCTACAAGGGGACCGAGGCAAGGCCCGGAGCGAGCTGCAGGCCCGCCTCGACGACCTGTGGGAAGACATCAACTACAACCTTCGCGACCATAGTCCTGGCCACCTGGGGGAGCCCTGAGGGTCTACTTGTCCACGTCCCAGATTCTCGTCTGGGGAGCCCACGATCTGAGCCTCTAACATAGCTATGTCCTTGACAGTGGCCTGTTGGTCAGAGGGTGGAGGGCCCTGCACAGGATAGCTGAGGTCACCCAAAGGGCTGTTGTCCTAGGCCATCCAGCCGCCTGCAATTCCCCCGTCCGGATGCATTACATTCGCCAGGCTTTGCAAACCCGTCTTCCCGTGCTCATTTGGGAATCCTCCTGAGTTGCTCCATTCTGGGGTGGCGGGAGAGGGCGGGAAGGGTGTACTGTATGTGGAGGGTCATTATGTGCAAGCCTGTTGCCATGGTGCTGGAAGCCTGTGCCTCTTCTTCCCAGGGCCAGGCTCTGATCACTTCTGGCCACCTGGTGGCCACTGCTAGAGCTGGTCCGCAGAGAGGAGCTCTTTTCTCCCCAGGGCTACCATGACAGCTTCTGTTGGGGGAAGAGAAGGGAGAAAGAGCAGAAAATATGATGAAGAGAACATGTGATGGTGTGTGTGTATATATCCCTGCTGGCTGATGCTGGTGGGGACAAATGGTGTGGGTCGTGATGGGCAGGAGCAGAACCTGGATGTCCTTACATAACACTACATCTAAACAGCTGACTGAGCCCTCCAATCTGTGAGGGCTACTTAAACTCTCTGGGGAGCCTACTGTGTGCCCTCCCCATCTCTGGCCCCTCCCTCCCGACTCGCAGGCGGAAGTCTAGATTTCTGACACAAATGAAATAGATGCTTATGATGGAAGCTTGTTTGCCTGGTGTGACTCTCATTTGGACTATGTCTGAAAGCAGTGGCCTCACCACTATCCCCAAAGCACATCCATCACCCGCCTTCAATCCCTCGCTACTCTTTCTCATTGACCTCTTCCTAATCCAGTTGTATCGGAGGGGTGTTGCTCTGGCTGGGCTGAGCTGTTTGTCACACCTGT
Organism: Mesoplodon mirus; assembly: GCF_964341445.2. Lineage (NCBI taxonomy): Eukaryota > Metazoa > Chordata > Mammalia > Artiodactyla > Ziphiidae > Mesoplodon > Mesoplodon mirus. The sequence continues at coordinate 125,407,262 of NC_138983.1, read as the reverse complement.
GGTGTGCCTGGGTTAGAGACCCTTCCTCTGCACCTGCATTGTTCACCAGCCTGCTTACCACAGGACGGTGTGCATGAGGTATAGGCCCCTGAGGTGGCCTGTCTTCTTAGTCCTGGCTGTTCCAGATTTTTTTTTTTTTTTTTTTTTTTGTGGTACGCGGGCCTCTCACTGTTGTGGCCTCTCCCGTTGAGGAGCACAGGCTCCGGACACACAGGCTCAGAGGCCATGGCTCACGGGCCCAGCCGCTCCGCGGCATGTGGGATCCTCCCGGACTGGGACACGAACCCGTGTCCCCTGCATCGGCAGGCGGACTCTCAACCACTGCGCCACCAGGGAAGCCCTGTTCCAGATTTTGAATGGCCTCTTTTTTGACTGTCCCTCTTTTTAAGACTGACCCTCTTCTTGGACCCTCAAACTCATACCCCCACCCCCATTTCCTATGTACAGATTCACTTGGGGGCAACCAAGCTCCTCATAGCTCCCTGGGAAGTCTGAAATTGGGGGTGGCTGAAGTGGAGGGAAGAGGAGAGAGGAAAGGGTGAACACACCCAGTCCAGTACCCTTAGAACATCCAGGGTAGCACCCTTTCCTCCCGGCTCAGCCCACCCTGCACAGAGTTCTCACTGCCACACTCCCTCATAGCACAGACCCCATCTGAATCTGGCCTAACATGTCTGCAGATTGGATCTCTTCCATGACACCCTAGATTTAGCACCAGAAGTGGGAGAAAGGTGCCCAGGGAGAGGAGATGCTGGAAAGGAAAGTTTACCCCCCAAAGATGTGTTTTTGTTGGTGGTGGTTAGGAGATCAGGAGGGGTGAGTCAGCTGGGGTTGGATGTGGTGGGGATGAGCCAATAGGGGTAAAAGTGAGGGCCGTGTATTTGAGGCTGGAATTTGGGCAGGTGTTTATGAGGACAGAAATAGGGAGTGAGAAGAACAGAAAGGGAGAGAGATTGAGGGACTAAGGGAGGGTGATCTAGAGCCTAGGCAGCATCTGGCCCAACGGCGGATCCAAGCAAATCCAGGGAGGAGCGCACCTCCTCGGGGATACCGATGGACGGCCAGGCCCCTTGCCGTCAAGCCTCTCGTAGTTAGACTTGTGGACTAATAGTTAGAACCCAGTACAGCGGAGCTATTGCAAAGGAGCAAAAAACTGCCCTGGGTCTGAGAGGACGTCCTGGGGGCAGTGACGCCTGAATTGAGGTGGAGGCAAAGCCTGGTGGAAGTCTGGACCGAATAATCCCGGCAACTGGGAAACCGTGTCAGGTACTGTTCCCCGAGGGGAGTCCTCGGCCCCTTTAAGGATGGGCGGGGCGGTAGCTGGCGGAAGTGCCGGAGGAAGGGGTGGGGCCAAGAGAGGCGCAGAAGACCGAAGTTGCGGCCTGAGCAGCGCGTGGTGATGTTGGCCAGTGGGGCAGTGGATCCCGGGCTCCTGGGGGCTGCTGCCGCCCCCTCGCCCGTCCAGGCCCGACAGCCCGGGACGGGGCACTTGTTCCGGCCTATTAGCGCTGATGATGAGGAGCAGCAGCCTACCGAGATCGAGTCACTGTGCATGAACTGCTACCGCAATGTGAGGCGGGGGCGCGGCCGCGGGCGGCTGGAGGGTTGGGCTGAGGAGGGGAGGAGCGGGGGTCGGCGACCTGGCCAGGCTGGTCCACTTGGGGACCCGGAGGCGAGGCACGCCCGGGGGTCAGCAGATGGGGAATGGCGGTTCCATTGGTTCTTTCCCTAACCGTCTTCTGCTTCCCTAGGGCACGACGCGCCTCCTGCTCACCGAGATCCCCTTCTTTAGAGAAATAATCGTGAGCTCCTTTTCCTGCGAGCACTGTGGCTGGAACAACACGGAGATCCAGTCGGCAGGCAGGATACAGGACCAGGGAGTGCGCTATACTTTGACCGTCAGGGCCCAGGAGGTGAGAGGAGCCCAGAGCAGTTACCCTAGTGTCCTAGAGAAAGCTTGGGGACTGGAGTCAGATCTCTGGTCCAGGTGGTCGGACCTCAAATAAATCCACTTAAGTGTTCAAGCCTCAGTTTCCTCCTTTGTAAAATGGCGTTGTGCTGTCATCTTCTCAGGTGAGGTAAGACTTGTGAAAGCGCTTTGGAAACTTTGTCAGAAAGCATCAAATGAGCAGTGGTTGTTATGAATAGTACTCATTGTTTGGGTAGCTGGTTTTCACATCAAAGTACTATTCCGCAGGAGTAGTCCGGACTCCCCCTAGTGGAGAGAGGAAGAGACAGCTGGGCTGGGGCCTCTGATGGTGGTGGTTGTGGTGGTGGGACACTCTGTTATTTCCTGCGAAGAACCTGTACTGTTGAGACCTCTGTGGACTGAAGGTTTTTCTTTCTGCCCAGGACATGAACAGAGAAGTAGTGAAGACTGACTCTGCCACCACAAGGATCCCAGAGCTGGAATTTGAAATTCCTGCCTTCAGCCAGAAAGGAGGTAAGTTTAAGGTCAGAGTGTTTGCATGGTTCATGCCTAGCTCAAATCTTACTTTCTTGCAAAACACCTGGTGCCAGGTCTAGTGGCTTGTGTGTGGGTTTGGCCACATCATTGTGATCTTCATTGGTTTAACATAAGCAGAAAGCTTAGGTAAAGCAGCTTAAGATAGTATTGGGTTGGCCAAAAGCTTCGTACGGGTTTTTCCACAACATCTTACAGAAAAACCAGAATGAATTAGAGGTGAACGGAACCTTGTTCCCTGCCTCCTTATTTTACAGGTGAAATCAAGGCCCAGAGAGTTCAAGTGAACTGCCCAGGGGCATACAGGCACTTGATAGCAAAGTGAAGACTGACCAGTCTTTTGTTCTTACTCACCAGCTCTGACTACTGTTGAAGGATTGATCAGCCGTGCTGTCTCTGGCCTGGAGCAGGATCAGCCCACACGAAGGGTGAGCTGGGGTTTTCTGATGGCAGAAGCTCAAGGAAAAATTATTTATGTACACTTGTTCACCTTCCCACGTGGCTGAACTGTCTCTGATTGAATGTTGGAGAACTTTGCGGGGAAGCACACAGTGATGTTATAGCTGCCTGGATGTTACATTGAGGCCTTTTCTCAGACCGACACTGCAACATTACCTCTGAAGAGCCTTTCCTGATACTCTTGGGCTTATCTGTGCTTCCTGAGTGTTCCATTGTATCTTATGTTTATTATGATATTTCATATATACATATATATATATGTGTATGAAATAATATAATTGCAAATTTAGTCATCTGTCTTCTTAACTGGCTGTGGAGCCCCATGAGAGGGCTCTGGTTTCTTTACTGTTATCTATAACCTGGCACAAGTGCCTGGACTAAATGGCCGAATGAGTGAGAAAATGAGGCTCATCTGGCACCACCCATAAACTTCAAACTTATTTGCTACCTCTTATTGTGAAGCCTGAGTCTCTGTTCCCAGTCACACTAAGACAGGTGGTGACTTCCTGTTGGAAGTGATGGGGGCATAAGTTCTGTCACCAGGGCTGATCTTTTACTCTTTGTTCCTGTCAGGCGAATGAAGAAGGCATGGCTGAAAGAATTGATGAGTTCATTGTCAAACTGAAGGAGCTAAAGCAAGTGGCCTCTCCTTTCACTCTGGTGAGTACTGAGGGACTCCAGGTGCCCTAGATTTAGGGTAGGAGAGACCATTAAGACAGTCTGAGATTTTTCTGTGGTGCCTCAGTGGTCTGATGGTAGGTGGAGGATCGTACATGACTTCTTGTTATAACTGCTCTCTCTTTACCCATCTGTTAGATCATTGATGATCCCTCAGGGAACAGCTTTGTGGAAAACCCACATGCTCCCCGGAAAGATGATGCCCTGGTGATCACACACTATAATCGGACTCTACAGCAGGAAGAGATGCTGGGGCTCCAGGTAAGTGCACTGAAGGAGCCAGAAGTAATGCTCTGGAATTATCTCGCACCCGATTGCTTGGAGTCAGTGGGACCTTATTTTGCTGCTGCCCTGTGTACACTATCTCAGCATGTGTGTGCCTCCCCTCTAGCTCACTTAAGGACTTAGGGTAAACTTTACAACACAGGACAGCAGTGGCTGTGATCCTATCCTAAGCTCTGTTCTTCCCCTACCTGGGGCTTTTCTTTCCAACTTCTCTGTTAAACCCACGAGGTGGCAGCTGACGTAAGCAAGCCAGAACATTTTCTCTCACTCTGGGGCAGGGTGTTGGGGAGGCTGAGGTCTGTGTGCCAACATATGATTTGCATCTCTGCTACTTTAGGCAGAGGAACCAGAAGAGAAACCAGAAGAGGAAGATCTCAGAAACGAAGTGAGTCACTTGGCAACTGTGGAGGAAGGAGCAGAGTGGTGGGCTGAGCCTGACGCTGTTCACGGGCGGCCGCCAGTGTACCAGCTGAATGTCTTCAGCCTGAGCAGGTTTCATCCGCTTGGGAGGGCTCACTCTACGTCCCCCTGTTGTGTTCCAGGTGCTCCAGTTCAACACCAACTGCCCAGAATGCAATGCTCCGGCCCAGACCAACATGAAGCTAGTTCGTATCTTTTGTCGGGCAGTTGGGTTGCTCTTCGTCTGACTCAGGCATGAAGATTATATTCAAGCTGGAGAGTACCCCCTTCAGGGAAAGCACAAGGCTTTATTCCGAGTGATGAGAGGGATGTTTTCTTTGATGAGACCGTGCACCTTGGCTTTTGGGTTCAAAGAGAGAATTAGGCCATGGTCTCTAGGCTCCTGCGTGTGGCCTGAGCCATGTCATCAAACACTGATGAACAGCGATTGCCGTGGGTGGTGACCTTGCCCTCTTCTGGGGGGCTGTCTGAGTTAGGCTGCTTCTTGTGATCTGTTTCCTGCAGTCCTGGGACCAGCAACTGTGTGTTTGTGGGGTTCGGATTTGTTCTTCCCCAGAGGGTGGTCTTACTGTCCTGGAAGCAGATTTCCTTAATTCCATCTTCCAGAAATTCCCCACTTTAAGGAGGTTATCATCATGGCTACCAACTGCGAGAACTGCGGCCATCGGACCAATGAGGTGGGTGGGCTTCCTGGTTTGGGAAGAGTAGCTTTCATCCTTTCTGAAGCTGCTTAGGATCAGGAGCTCTTGAACTAGAAATGAGCTTAGAGAAGAAAAGTTAGAGATAGCATAACTTGTTGAAGACATTCAAAGTTGGTTATATGGAAAAGAGAGACCCACTTTTTGACCTACAGCTCAGACGGATGGAAGAGCAGGGAGGCAGATTTTGACTCAATAATAAAAAACGTTCTAGGTCTATCTGAATATAGAGTGGGCTGCCTTGGAGGGTTGTAAATTCCCTTTCCCTGAGTGTATTCAAGCATAAGCTGTTTCAATTCTTAAACCAGAAAATTATAAAGGGCATCTACACACTAGTTCCAGTTGGAAGTCCCTTTCAGCCCCAAGAGTCATTTTTTTAACCGTGAATTCAGTTTCTTGGCAATCTGGGGTAAATCTCTGGCAGGCTGCCGGTGCTGGGCACTCTGCTCCTGGCCAGCTTTCAGTGATTTTGGCTTGGATGACTGCTGCCACTGTTGGTTTAGAAGGCACTGTCCTTGGTAGCCATTAGTGGGCCTGATTGGAGGTCCAAGCCTACTCCCCCAGCCCGCCCGGGTCTCCCCGCACCAGGTGAGGAGGGGTGTCTCCTCTGCTGCTGCTCCTGGCACTGCTGTCTGTTGCAGGTGAAATCTGGAGGAGCAGTAGAGCCCTTGGGCACCAGGATCACCTTCTACATCACTGGTCCCTCAGATATGACTAGAGACCTGCTCAAGGTAACAACCTGCTTGGGGAAGTGACTCTCCTCTGCACATGGCTGTCTCTGTCGAGGGGGAATTTGCCTTTTCTCAATCATGTCCTGGTGTTGTGAGGTACCTCCTTACTTCCTTGGGTTTGAGGATCCCTGAGCAGAGTTAATCCATGGTAGGAAGTGCAGATTCAGAAGGTGACCCCTAAGCTCTTTCTGATGACTTGGCAGCCTTTTGCCTCTAGTGTCTGTGAGGGCCCTTGTTTCTGATCTCTAATGACAGGATGCCTGCCAGCTTGGAGCCATGACTCAGAGTGCCCCCTTTTAAGGTTGGTTCCAGGAGTGAGTCTAGCTTTAATTGGAGATTCAGAGAAAACTGGGACAGCTGACTTTGTCCCCAGATTATCACTGGTGGTACTAATTTGGCAGGAGGACTCTGGTTAGCTTTCTCTAGCACCTCCTGATTTAAAGCCTAATTTGATCTCTCATCTCACAGTCCGAGACATGTAGTATGGAAATCCCAGAGCTGGAATTTGAACTGGGAATGGCTGTCCTCGGGGGCAAGTTCACCACACTGGAGGGGATACTGAAAGACATCCGGGAACTGGTGAGTCCCCTGAGTATAGCGCATGGCATCTTCCGCAGTGCAGCTGTGGGGAAGGGGCTAGAAGGCTGCAAAGGTCCTAGTTTTTGGAGCTGATAACTGAGGTTTCTTTGCTTTAAAGCTGATTTGAGAGGCTTAAATATTATTTTGGATTGTGATGATAAGTTTGTTGGAAATTCAGAATGGAAATTCTCAGGCCTAATTCTGAGCTGATGTAGATATTTTGTGGTTTTGGATAAGTCATTTATTTCACTGTAAAATGGGGTCATGAGGGTCCTTCCAGCACCCAAAAAAGTCCCGAACATACATACATATATATGTGTGTATTGACTTAACCCATACGTTTATCCTCTTAATGAATCATTTCGCTTAACTGATAATCAGTCGTCGGGCATTTTGTCTTTGTAAATTATACTTTATTTTGCACTTCTTCCAATGAGGACTAGAGATCATATTTAAGAACATTTCTATAGTTTTTGTTTCACGTTGCCCGTTATCATCTTGGCAGATTAATTCGCACGGTTTTAGGGGTGGCCGCCTAGGTCAGAAAGGCGGTGCGGCATAAATGGAGACCAAGCTTCCCTGACAGGCACCCCTGTCACCCCGCACCAGGTTTATGGTTAAGCCTATCAAACATGGAGCCAGTATTCTAGCAATTTGGATGCCATTTATTGCAGGTGACCAAGAACCCTTTCACACTGGGCGACAGTTCCAGTCCTGGCCAGACAGAGAAACTGCAGGAGTTTAGCCAGAAGTTGGACCAGGTGAGAGGACTCTGGCCGGTCGGTGCTTGTGGTCCTGGGGCTCCAGTGAACAAGAAGCTGCATACCCTTTCTTGCCACATGTAAACATCTAACCGACATGTTGGGGATTCTCTTGGTTTCTGATATCCCATGCCACCTCCTTTCTTGGTTTTCTCCCTTTTTTTTGTTGGAGCATATTCTCCAGTAGCTTCTTAAGAAAATGCATGGGAAGTAAAATTTCTGGGACTTTGCATGTCTGAAAATTTTTTTATTCCACTTAAAAAAATTAATTAATTAATTAATATTTTAATTTTGGCTGCACTGAGGCTTCGTTGCCGCACACGGGCTTTCTCTAGCTGTGGCGAGCGGGGGCTACTCTTCCTTGTGGTGTGCGGGCTTCTCATTGTGGTGGCTTCTCTTGTGGAACATGGGGTCCAGGCACACGGGCTTCAGTAGTTGTGGCACGCGGGCTCAGTAGTTGTGGTTCACGGGCTCTAGAGTGCAGACTCAGTAGTTGTGGTGCACGGGCTTAGTTGCTCCGCGGCATGTGGGATCTTCCCGGACCAGGGCTCGAACCTGTGTCCCTTGCATTGGCAGGTGGATTCTTATCCAGTGCACTACCAGGGAAGTCCTTATTCTACTCTTATGTTAGATTAATGGCTGGGAATAGAATTCTAGGATGGAAATAATTTTTTATCAGAATTTCTAAGGTCTTCCAGTTTCCCACTAATGTCTTTCAGTTTCCCAGTTTGGCTGTTGAGAAGTTTGAAGGCATTCTGATTCCCTATCTTTTGTCTGTGACCTATTCTTGTGATACTTCTGTGTCCGCTGTGATGTAAAATTTCAGGATGTGACTTGGTGTATGTGGGTCAATTTTCAACCATTGTTGCTAAGCACTTGGTGGGTTCTTTGAATCTGGAAACTCATGTGGCTCAGTTCTAGGAAGCTTTTTTTTTTTTTTTTTTTTTTTTATTGGTTTCATATTTTAACTTGGGGTATTTGATTCTATTGACTATTGTTTCTTGACAGATTCTCTAGAAATTATTTTTTCCTGTTTCTCCTCATACCCCACTGGCCATTCTTCTTAATCTCTTTTGCAAGTTCTTCCTATCCCCACTTCTTAAATTTTATTTATTTATTTATTTATTTATTTATTTATTTATGGCTGTGTTGGGTCTTCGTTTCTGTGCGAGGGCTTTCTCTAGTTGCGGCAAGTGGGGGCCACTCTTCATCACGGTGCGCGGGCCTCTCACTCTCACAGCCTCTCTTGTTGCAGAGCACAGGATCCAGACGCGCAGGCTCAGTAGTTGTGGCTCACGGGCCTAGTTGCTCCGTGGCATGTGGGATCTTCCCAGACCAGGGCTCGAACCCATGTCCCCTGCATTGGCAGGCAGATTCTCAACCGCTGCGCCACCAGGGAAGCCCCCTAGGAAGCTTTTAAAAAGTATTCTATTGCTTCCCCTCTGTTCTCTCTTTCTGAAGTCCCTATGTTTTGGATGTTAGACTGACTTGTCTGGTCTTCTGTAATTTACTTATTTTTTTGTCCTGTTTTCAGTTTCTTTGTGTTTGCTCTGCTCTTGGAGATGATCTTAATTTTCCAACCCTTCAATTGAGTTTTTCATTTCCACTGACGTTTTTATTTTCCAAGTGGTTTTTGGTCTTTCAATACTTTCTCCTCCTTTAAAAAAAATAGCATCCTGTTGTTTTAAGGATGTAGTATTTTTTTTCTCTTTGAGAATATTAATGTTGGGGTTTTCTTTTTTTTGACGTTTTATTTTCCTCGCATAGTTTCCATTTCCTCTTAAGTTTTTTTTTCCCATTTGATTTCTGTCTTTCAATGTTAGGGGCTTTGCTCAGATGTCTGGTAACCATTGGTTGTCTATTTAAAAGCACAGGACTAAAACACCTGAGTGGGGTGAGTCTTCTTGATGTTGGGCTCGTTGGAGGGGGATTTAGCTTAGCCATTTTGCTGAGGTAACTCCAGTGCCAGAGTTGTTAGGTGTTTCCTCTTGGGCTGGTCAGATTCCCATCAGTGGGTGTTCCGTTTCCTGTCTGGAGGGTGAAGGCTTGGCTGGCAGTGTTCTGAGAGCTGACTGTGGGAAGAGGGCTGGGGTGTGTGTATGTCTGTTTCCAATAAGGGTACATTCACTTCTGTTCTTGATTTCTTTCCCTCTACCCTCAACTGGGTGAGTGTCCCCCTGTCCATAGTGTGCTGTGGTAACTTCTCCACAGAATTCTCTTTTATTGGGGTGGGGGAAGGGCAATCGTTGGTCTGTTTGGAATGGGAGAGGAGATTAGGGATGCCAGATTGCTTCTTAAATAGCTGTCCAACGGTCTTTATTTTAGATTCTCTCCACTCCACCTCTAGAGGTACCTTCATTTCACCAATTCTTAAAACTTTGGGGGATTCTGCCGTGTAAATCGGGTTGGTTTCTGTGTGGCAGACATAGTCCCTTCCTGCCAGCAGCTATGTAAGATTTACATGCTCATGCTGTATTCTGTCTCCTTTAGATCCTTGAGGGTAACATGAAGGCCCACTTTGTTATGGATGATCCAGCAGGAAACAGCTACTTGCAGGTACTGTAGACCTTCTCTGGTATTTCACAGAGATATCTTTTCTGACCTTCCTTAAATATGTATCATTTCTCCAGAAACTGAGAGACTTAATTCTAAATGAACTTCTTTTTATCAAGGAACCTTTTAGCAGAAGTTGGAACATAAGAGAGGAAGGGGGAAGGTGTATGGGACTGTAAGTGTGTGTCAAGAGGGGGAAAAAGGAGACTCCCAGGTTCCTTCTTCCTCTAGTCTAGCTCGAGTCCCAGCTCGTAAGTCCAGCAGTGGCGTTTTCATTTTGCAAATCTGACCGTGAATTGAGGAGAAATGGTGCCTTGTCCAGAGGCCAAGATGGGAAAAGGCTTTAAGCTGACTAGGGAGATACTCTGGTGATTAACAGTAACTTTAACATTTATTGAGCAGTTATTATGGGTCAGGCAAAACTGTTCTAAGGTCTCTCCACTGTTAAGACTATGCTACTCTCTTCGTAAGAAGGTGCAGATAGAAAGTTTTTCTCCCTGCAGTCGCACTTCTAGCCCATGTGGGTTCTGTTGCTGCCCACGAGTTGAGCCTAGCCGTGGGGTGTTGGAGGCCCTTAAAAAGAGAATAAAGGGACTTCCCTGGCGGTCCAGTGGTTAGGACTCTGTGCTTCCACGGCAGGGGGCGCACGTTCAATCCCCGGTCAGGGAATTAAGATCCCACATGGCGTGTGGCCAAAAACAAAACAAAACAAAAAGGAATAAACACCTCATTAAGGTCTTGGGAAAGTGGGCATTGGAGGCTGCCTGGGGGAGGGGTGTGGCAGGATGGCACAGGCACTGATGGTCTGTCCTTGGCCTTGCAGAACGTGTATGCACCTGAAGACGATCCTGAGATGAGGGTGGAGCACTATAAGCGTACATTTGACCAAAACGAGGAACTGGGGCTCAATGACATGAAGACGGAGGGCTATGAGACAGGTCTGGCTTCCGAGCGGTAGCAGTGGGCGGTTCCCGGCCAGCCTCCAGCGCTGCTCAGACCGCGGGGTTATTTACTGCTATTGGAAAAGGCTGGAGTGGCCTCCCCACCAGGCCTTGCCCATGTGGGGAGGACACCTGGTCTGAGTCGGAGATCTGAGCACACTCTCTGAACAGTTTGTGACGGAAATGCAACAAGCCTCTTGGGTTACTTGACCTTGTTTTGGAGGATTTGAATTGGCCTGGGAAGAAACCCAGAAATGAACCATCGGGCATGTCACTGTCACTTTTTTCCTATCAAGTCTTTACCCTCCCTCCACACAATGCTCTCTCATGTCGAGTTGGAACTCTGAAGAGCTGGAGAAGGTGGAAGACAGAAGTTGGTTTGGGTATATAAAATACTGACTCTCAACAGGAAGAGAGTCTTCTGAGGGGAGGGAGTCTAGGACAGGTGAAGAAGTTCTCATTAAAATGGTGGCTTTCAAACAGCACTGGCCTCTGAAATCACTCTGTCCTTGTTTTTTTTAAATTATTATTATTATTTATTATTATTTTATTTTTATTTTTATTTTTTGCACTCTGTCCTTGTTTGTTATGCTGGTAGAATTCAACCTCCTGAAGAACATTTCCTCCAGTGTGGCTACTGTAATTTGGGGACTGGAGCTGGCATTTCAATCATTCCTTCAATAGATGTTTGAGTGCTTGCTTTGTGCCCGGCACATCATAGAACTGAACAAAATAAAGCTCTGCTTTCATGGAGCTTCAAGTGTAGCGGGGAAGATTGGCAAACAGAGCGGGTGGGGGGTTGACAAGAAACCAACAAGTAGAACAGTGTCAGATTAGTCACCATGTTATGGAGGAATGTCAAGCAGGGAAGGGGTCTGGGTAGTGCCTGGGAAGGTGGGGGCGTTAGCTTTATTAGATGGAACTGCAGAGACGGCAAAACGTAGACCATGCCACTGGTCGTGAATGCATCTGATCCTGCTTAACTGCCCTGTGAGGCAGGGTTAAGACCTGAGCTTAGTCTTGTCAGGCTAAGGTTTGGTACTGAGCAGAATGGGTAGAGGTGGAACTGAAGACAGAAGTGGGCAGGAGGCGATGGGGTGGAGAGGACTATACTGGTAAAGTTCACTGGAGTGGAAATATGAGACTTTCCCGATGTCTGCTGACACCAGGGTGGAGGCAGGGCTTTGGAGTTCAGCTTGAGATACACTAAAGTGGACTAGAAGCCAAGGCAGGGTTGTGGATGGGAGACCTGTGGGGCCCTGCAGCTAGTGAAGCCCTATCAGTCCAGTGCCCCCTTCTCATAGGCCCTGAGAGACCCAGCCTGCTCTTCTTCCTGGGCCTGTGCTGTGACCACTCAGTGTAGCCCAGGGGTTAAAAGTTCATGCTTCAGGGCAGTGACCTCCAAACCTGTTTAGTTATGTATATTTTCTGAACATGTGTTCCAAGATACGCGTATTTATTTATAAAGTATAAATACTTTATTGACTAATAAACCTTAAAACGTGACGAAAATTTAACATGGTGAGATAAGTAAAATACGCAATCTAATTCTTTTTCAAGAAATTTGGATTACCTCTTGCACCCCACTTTGTTAGCCTCTGCTCCCAAGGGTCATATGTTCTGGCTGTGTGAAGTTGGGCAACTTAACCTCTCCAAGCTTCAGTTTTCTCATCTGTAAGGTAAGGATAATAAAAGCATCTGAGAAATGTGAGGGTTAAGTGAGATAATTCAAGTAAAGCTCTTAATGCCCACAAAAAGAAAAGTCTTCTCCCTAAACTTGAGTATTAGAATTCAGTCTCTCTAGGGACTTCCCTGGCGGTCCAGTGGTTAAGACTCCGCTTCCACTGCAGGGGCACGGGTTCCATCTCTGGTCTGTGAACTAAATCCCGCATGCCACCTGGCCAAAAAATAAATTACCTGAGTTTTAAAAAATAAAAGACTGAATGACAAAAAAACCCCCAAAACCTTCAGTCTCTCTAGCTTCTCTCTTGCCATGCTGAAAATAGATCCAGGTCATTTTCATTGGAAATATACGCAAGAGATAGCTAGGGGCAGCCAATATAAAATGTGGGTAAGATACATAGGTTAGAAACCTCCATATTTTTCATAGTAATTATATTGGGTTTGGAATTCCTGACTTCCTCTGTTGCATAGTTCTTGAAAGCCTATTAAAGCAGATTTCTCTCCACCTAAACATACTAATAAAAATAACTGACACTATGCCAGATGCTGTTCAAAGCACTTTACACAGTAGTATTATCCTAGTCCTTGCAACCATTGGGTTCGGTGTCATTATTATCCCCATTTTGTTAAGTACGTTGCCCAAGGTCGTACAGTTAGGAAGTTATGGAAGCAGAACTCAAACTTAGATGCACTGCAGCTCCAGAGCCCACCTTCCTAACTTCTGCTCTCCGGTGCTTCTGAAGCTGCTGGGGGCAGAGATCTTGTTGGGGTCGTGGCTGTAGCCTCGCGGCTACAACAGCGCTTGCTGCACGGTCTGTTGAATGACAGAATGGACAAAGATAAGAAACACAATTGCCCCGTCAGAGGGATGTTGAGTGGGCTCCCAAGGTGCGCGTGTCACTCGTAAGCCCGCAAAAGCTCACACGAAACACCCTGGCGATTCCAAACACCCTCCGTCACTTCCGGTCCTGGCCCCGCCTCCCAGAATCCGCGCTGTCCGTTTCGCATTCAAGAATTTTGTCCGCAGCGTCGATCCGTCTCCCCGCCTTCGCCGCTGCCATGGCGGCAGCTCCGCCGCTCTCCAAGGCTGAATACCTGAAGCGTTACTTGTCTGGGGCAGATGCCGGCGTCGACGGAGGCCCCGAGTCCGGCCGCAAGCGTCGCAAAAAGCGGCCGAAGACTGGCGGGGCTGGCGGCAAGGGGTGAGTTGGCCCTGGCGGGGCGGGGTCCGCGCGGCTCGCCGCCTCTCACCTTCCCAGCTCCGCCCTCGGCCCGGCTCTTCCTGGGCTCCTCGCCGGCGGCCCCGAGGGGCCCAGCGCCCTTGACTGCTCGCCCGGCGCTGCCTGAGCCCAGAGTCCGCTCAGACCGCTCCTCGCGCCCCTGGGCAGTATCTTCGACGTATTCAGGCCCGGCTGTAACTTTCATTACTCTTTTCCCGCCTTTGTAGCATTCCGTCCGCAAAGAATGAATATTGTGCCCTGAGACTAAAGTGGTGAAGCAAATTCAGAGGTTCTGTGCGTGGCTATTAAGGGCCCAGAACATGTCGGTGGGGATTCTCCAATGCCAGGGACTCCGGTCCTGAGTCGGAGACCTATGCTCACTTCCTGTTACTCTTCCTACTACTACTAACAATAACAACTAACGCTTACACTGTTCTTGTCATGTGCCAGTCACCGTTCTAAGTACTTTAGACCTAAACGAATTTATTTAAGCTTCATAACAGTACCATGAAGTAGATATTTTTGTTACCCCCACTTTTCAAACGAGAAAACTTACGTGGCCCAGGGTACTGGGTTGAGTAGTGCCCCTTCCCTCCAAGGCATGTCCAGCCAGAACCTCAGAATGTGGCATTGTTTAGAAATAGGGTCTTTGCTGTTGTAATTAGTTAAGATGAAGTCATAGTGGGTTAGGATGGACGCTAAATCCAATATGACTGGTGTCCTTTTAAGAAAAGGGGAATTTGGATACAGAAACAGACTTAGAGGGAAAACTACCACGTGAAGATGGAGGCTGAGACTGGACTGGATTTATGCTGACAGTAGGGGCTACCAGAAGTGCGAAGAGTCAAGGAAAGATCTTTCCCTAGAGCCTTACTGGCGGGCATTTCCTTGCAGACCCCTGATTCCAGACTTGAAGCCTCCAGAACTGTGAGAGAATACATTTCTGTTGTTTTAAGCCACCCAGTTTGTGGTACTTTGTTAGGCAGCCCTAGGAAACTAATAATATACCCAATACGGTCAAGTAGTTCCGAAGAACGGATCCATTTCCTCTCCTGGTTTGGTGGTTGTGTTATTCTTGCTTTCTGTCCCCTTTGACTTGTGTGGATTCCTCGGAGGCAGTGCCACGTAGTGAAATTAACTTGAGCTTTGGAGTAACACTGATTAGGCTTTGAGTCCTAGCTGTGCCACTTTATGGGCTGTGTGGCCTTGGGCGAGATATTTCATCTGGGGCTTCCTGGTGGCGTGGTGGTTGAGAGTCCGCCTGCCGATGCAGGGGACGCGGGTTCGTGCCCCGGTCCGGGAAGATCCCACATGCCGCGGAGCGGCTGGGCCCGTGAGCCATGGCCGCTGGGCCTGCGCGTCCGGAGCCTGTGCTCCGCAACGGGAGAGGCCACAACAGTGAGAGGCCCGCTTACTGCAAAAAAAAAAAAAAAAAAAAAAAAAAAGATATTTCATCTGTCTAAGCCTCAGTTTTTTCATCTTTAAAAATGAGAGTAATACTGAATATCACTTATATTAAACGGTTGTTGTGATAAGTGATCTTGCCCTTTCAAATAATAACTGTTAATAATCACTTTATATCATGGCATTGTTATTATTTGGACTCATCCATAGTTTATCCATGTAACAGACATTTATTGAGTACTTCCTATGCCAATTTCTGCAGGGTGTTGAGGATATCACTGTGAGTGAGAGAGGCATAGTCCCTACTCTGATGGAGCTTATAGTTTAATGGGGATACAGCCTTTAAACAACTAATTACACAACTGGTTGATTTACTTCCTTTGTGATAAAGTATTCCAAGAATGAGTAACGGGGGTTCTTAGTTGGGGGAGGTAAGTGAAATAGTATTGGAAGGTCTGTGAAGGAAGTTATATATATGCCAGGATTTTAAGAATGCGTAAGAGTTTCCCAGTAAAGAATGAGAAGAGTAGGTCAGGCAGAGGGAAGGAACTGAGACGTGAAACTGATATGGAAAGGAATTTGGCTCATTCTAGGCACCAGAAGGTGACTAGTGAGTAGTGAACTGAAGAGACAGTGGTACAAGATGAAGTTCGCCGTATTGGCAAAGAATGGACCATAGATCTTGTAGGATTTTGAGTTTTAGCCTAAAACCAAAGATAAGTGTTTGTAGGCTGTTATCCAAAAATGTTTCTTCTCTTTTGATCTTTTTATTTTTCACATTTAGAATGCGGATTGTGGATGATGACGTGAGCTGGACATCTATGTCAACCACTAAAACAGAAAAGGAGGAAGAGGAAGATGATGGAGATTTGCCTGTGGTGTGTATCTTTTGAGGCTGTGAGGACTTTGAAATGCAAGCCTCTCAATCTCGACTCCCAGTGCAGGGTAGATTAGTAAGGGGGAAAGTTGAGGGCAGAGAAGAGGTGACCCTTTCCAGGAGCTATTTTAAAGTAGTCTTCTTTGCTGATGCCTATACACAGTCTTTGTATATGGAGGGCTCCATCTGCCTGGAAACCGGAACTGATCACAGGAGGCAGGGTTCCTCAGTGTCAGTGATAGAGCCATGATTAGAATTCGCCATGGTTCAATTTGTTGGAACCTACCTTAAAAATACCGTTCAGGTTCAATCATAGGAAACTTTTTAATTGCTCATTTTATTCCCTGATTCAACTAAGCTTTAAATTATATGCTCTTGCCTAAGTACAGGTGATATGTAGATTAAGGGAACATAGTGTCTGTACTTTACGGGTCATACTCTGCAATGGGAGACTGAATTTCAAATGACAGTATGATGAATGTTGGAGATAGAGTTCACATATGTACCAAGTGCCATTAGAACACGAGGGAGATAGCATACTTTTTATCCCACTGGGAAATTCCACGAAGGATGGAAATATCTGAATTGAATTTTAAAGGATGAGTAAGAGCCAGGTGGGTAAAAGCATAGGCAAATAAGTTAGCATTGGTATGGTCACGGAACCTTGCTCAGAATTGCTGAGAAACAAGGTGAAAAGGAGAGCTGTTGATAGGCTGTGTTATACTAAAAGGTTGTAAAGGTGAATTCCAGATGAGTGTGTTTAATGTTAATCCCCAGCATATTCTATAATATTGATAGATTATTTAAAAGAAGGTTTGTTAATAATTAGAAGGGAAATAGTGATCATAGGAGCCAATTTAGTTTCAGTCAGAATGAATTACTGAAACCTAGTTAATGTTTATAACATTTGTTGTTATTTTAAATTTTTATTTATTTATTTATTTTAAATTAATTAATTAATTTTATTTATTCATTTTTTTTTCGGCCTTGTTGGGTTTTCGTTGCTGCGCACAGGCTTTCTCTAGTTGAGGCGAGCGGGGGCTACTCTTCGTTGCGGTGCGCAGGCTTCTCATGGCGGTGGCTTCTCTTGTTGCGGAGCATGGGCTCTAGGCGCGCGGGCTTCAGTAGTTGTGGCGTGCGGGCTTCAGTAGTTGTGGCACACAGGCTCAGTTGCTCCGCGGCATGTGGGATCCTCCGGACCAGGGCTCAAACCCGTGTCCCTTGCATTGGCAGGCGGACTCTCAACCACTGTGCCACCAGGAAGCCCTATTTTTTTATTTTATGAAAGCAATAACATGTTCATTATAGAATATTTTGGAATTGTAAGAACGTTTAAGTTTTAAAAAGAATATATAATCACTTTTACTGTGACCATCCAGAGATAACAACTGCTAAGGTTTAGATGCTTTAATTCATAGATTGTAATACTTGTATTTTATTTATTTTTTCAAATATAATTGGGATTATACTATACATATGGTTTTGGAGCCTGCTCTTTCACTTAATGGTATGTTGTCGATACTTTAGTAAGACTTTAAAAATATGCTTTGAGAATGTGACTTTTAATGGTTGCATAGTAGTTCAATATACATATTAATTGAATCTGTCTTACTACTGGCTGTATGGGTTGTTTCCTGTTTTAAAATATCATAATGATTTAATAAACATTTTGGACATGAATCATTGTAAGAATCCATTTATTTCTTTATTCCTATGAAATGAAATCAATAGGTTAGAGAGTATGGTCATTTTGAGGTGTTTCCCATATTGCTTTCCAAAAGGTAGTATGAATTTACACTCCCACTAGAGGTGTATGGGAATGTCAGTTTCCCCATTTCTTCATCAATATTGGAGTATTATTCACATCAACAAAGCAACTGCAAACCTATGTCAGTTTGGCAGGTGAACAGTGGTATCCAGATTCTTTGAAAAATAGTAAAATGAATGATTTTTCATACGTTTATTGGGCTTTTGTATTTAATGAATTTCTTGTATTTGTCCATTTTTTTTAGAAACTTGGAGTTTTTATTTTTTTCATTGATTTATTTGATATTTGTATAATAGGAATATATTATCTGTTTTACACGCCATAAGTATATTTTGTCATTTGCCTCTTCATTTATAATAGTTTTTGACATTTAAAAATTTTGATTTTTTGTAGTCAGGTCTGTTAATTTTCCTTCATAGTGTTGTCTTTTGCTCTTATGATTGTCCCAAAACCTAAGTAAGGGAAGCTTTAGCCCCACTGCTAGACTCTGTGCTTGTTACAACAGACCTTGATTATTGAATTCATTTTTGTTACTCCAAGATTATCACAACCAATAATTAGGACAACCACAGTAATAGTGGCAGCACAAGATTAATAGGTGTAAGTTACCATGTACCAAGCACTGCTAAGCTTTCATGAATTATCTGTTGGATCCTCATAGCAATCCTTTGATCCTGCTTTTACAAATTAGGAAATTGAGGCTTAGAGAGAATAATTTGCCAAAGGTTATACAAATACTAAGGGGCAAAGCTGGGAATTTAGATCTCAATTCATCTTGTTTTTTTAAATAAATTTATTTATTTATTTTGGGCTGCATTGGGTCTTTGTTGCTGCACGCGGGCTTTTCTCTAGTTGTGGCGAGCGGGGGCTACTCTTTGTTGTGGTGTGCGGGTTTCTCATTGCGGTGGCTTCTCTTGTTGTGGAGCAGGGGCTCTAGGCGCACGGGCTTCAGTAGTTGTGGCACGCAGGCTCAGTAGTTGTGGCTCATGGTCTCTAGAGCGCAGGCTCAGTAGTTGTGGCGCACGGGCTTAGTTGCTCCGCAGCATGTGGGATGTTCCCGGACCAGGGCTCGAACACGTGTCTCCTGCATTGGCCAGCGGATTCTTAACCACTACGCCACCAGGGAGGCCCCATCTTGTTTGAAAGCCTGTGTTTTTAATGCCCAGTGAGAGATCTCAAAACTAGGTTATATGAAGAATGATCGTAGGATCTTGGGAGAAGAGAAGAAGTAGAGGGGAATTCAAACCTGGGTTTGAGTTTCAGTTCTGCCACTTGCTAGGTTGAGAAAGTTACTTAACTTCTCTGAGCCATAGTTTGCTCTTAGTAGTGTGGAGCCTTTCTTTCCAGGGCTTTTGTGAGGATAAAGTGAGATAATATAAGTAAAGCACAAAACACAGTGCCTTGCTCATAGTTGCTACTGTGTAATTAGAATTTATTATGCCAGCTATCTTTGAAGGTCTGTCATGTGGAAAGGGGATCAGTTGCATCAGAGGTAGGACTAGGGTGGATGGAAAGGAGTTATAGGAAGGTAGATATGGGTCCGATGAAACTAAGAACTTTCTAGCCCCAAAATGCAGTGGACTGCCTTGTAACATGAGTTCCATGTCAGTGAATTAGTTCCCTGTCAGGGAGGGACTATGTGAGTGATCATTTATCAAGTATACTGTAGAGAAGATTCCAGATTTGTTTGGGAATTTGGATGATATGAAATATGGTCTTATCCCTTACAGATTCTATGAGTCTGTGTACATTTTAGTGACTTCTTTTGGTTGGATACTAGAAAAACTGTCATTGTGACTACCTACAATAGGAAAGTTTTCATAAGGAGTCCAAAGCCCTTAATGAATGATAGGGATGACAGGAAACCTGCCTGTGTTTTCACTCTGAATGTAAAAGTAAAAGGGTAAAAGGAGTTTAGCTTTTAGCTTACAAGTGGCAGTTGTATACCTGGCACCTTAATAAGAAGGTTTGTAATGAAAGAAATTAACCTCTGGAGGGAAATTGATTAGTCAGAGAAAGATCTGTAATTAAACCATCCAGTGACAATCACATGTTTATGGAGCAAATGTAACTGAGGACCAGTACCTGCTTCTTCATGGCCGTTTTGGGTCTTCGTGTGCCGTGTATTATTAGGAATGGAATAGTCATAGCTTCAGGTTCTTGAGACAGCAACATTGTTACTTGGCTGGATCCTGTGGATTTCCTTAACGTATTGTTCTCACTCCCACAGGTGGCTGAGTTTGTGGATGAGCGGCCAGAAGAGGTAAAGCAGATGGAAGCCTTTCGTTCCAGTGCCAAATGGAAGCTTCTGGGAGTTCCAACAATAGGTAAGTCTGAATTTCCCATTTATAGGAGAAGGCTTTTTCTTTTTTTCTTTTTTTTTTTTTTTTTTTTTTTTTTTTTTTTTTTTTTTTGCTGTACGCGGGCCTCTCACTGCTGTGGCCTCTCCCGTTACGGAGCACAGGCTCCGCGGCCATGGCTCGCGGGCCCAGCCGCTCCGCGGCATGTGGGATCCTCCGGGATCGGGGCACGAACCCGCGTCCCCTGCATCGGCAGGCGGACTCTCAACCACTGCGCCACCAGGGAAGCCCTTTTTTTCTTTTTTAATTGAAGTATAGTTTACAAGATTGTGTTAGTTCTAGGTGTACAGCAAGGTGATTCAGATATATATATATATATACCTTTTTTCAGATTATTTTCCATTATAGGTTATTCCAAGATATTGAATATAGTTCCCTGTGCTGTACACTAAATCCTTGTTGCTTATCTATTTTAGTACAGTTGTTTGTATCTGTTAATTCCATACTCCTAAGTTATCCCTTCCCCCCTTCCCCTTTGGTAACCATAAGTTTGTTTTCTGTGTCTGTGAGTCTGTTTCTGTTTTGCATATAGATTCATTTGTATTATTTTTTAGATTCCACATATAAATTATATCATATAATATTTGTCTTTTTCTGACTTACTTAGTATGATATTCTCTAGGTCCATCCATGTTGCTACAAGTGGCAGTATTTCATTCTTTTTTATGCCTGAGTAATATTTAGTTGTGTGTGTGTGTGTGTGTGTGTGTGTGTGTGTTCCGCAGCTTCTTAAACCAGTAGTCTCTTGATGGACACTTGGGTTGTTTCCATGTCTTGGCTATAGAAATAGTGCTGCTGTGAACATTGGGGTGCATGTATCTTTTTGAATTAGTGTTTTTATTGTTTCCAGATATATACCCAGGAGTGGAATCGCTGGATCATATGGTAGTCCTATTTTTAGTTTTTTTTTTTTTTTTTTTTGCGGTACGCGGGCCTCTCACTGTTGTGGCCTCTCCCGTTGCGGAGCACAGGCTCCGGATGCACAGGCTCAGCGGCCATGGCTCACGGACCCAGCTGCTCCGCGGCATGTGGGATCTTCCCGGACCGGGGCATGAACCCATGTCCCCTGCTTCGGCAGGCAGACTCTCAACCACTGCGCCACCAGGGAAACCCGATTTTTAGTTTTTTAAGGAGCCTCCATACTGTTTTCCACAGTGGCTGTACCAATTTACATTCCCACCAACAGTCGAGGAGGGTTCCCTTTTTTCCACATGCTCTCTAACATTTGTTATTGGTAGAGTTTTTGATGATAGCCATTCTGACAGGTGTGAGGTGATACCTCATTGTGGTTTTGGTTTGTATTTCTCTAATAATTAGTGATATTGAGCATCTTTTCATGTGCCTTTTAGCCATCTGTATGTCTTCTTTGGAAAAATGTCTATTCAGGTCTTCCCATTTTTTGATTGGGTTGTTTTTTTGATATTGAGTTGTATGAGCTGTTTGTGTATTTTGGATATTAACGCCTTATTGGTCGCATCATTTGCAAATATTTTCTCCCATTCCGTAGGTTGTCTTTTCGTTTTGTTGATGGTTTCCTTTCTTGTGCAAAACCTTTTAAGTGTAATTAGGTCCCATTTGTTTATTTTTGCTTTTATTTCTTTTGCCTAAGGAGACTGAGGCAAGAAAATATTACTGTGATTTATGTCAAAGAATGTTTTGCCTATGTTCTTGTCTAGCAGTTTTGTGGTTTTAGGGCTTACATTTAGGTTCTTAAACCATTTGAGTTTATCTTTGTATATGGTGTGAGGGAATGTTCTAATTTCATTGTTTTACATTTGGCTGTCTTGTTTTCCCAGCACCACTTGTTGAAGAGACTGTCTTTTCTCCATTATATATTCTTGCCTCCTTTGTCATAGATTAATGGACCATAGGTGTGTGGGTTTATTTCTAGCTCTCTATTCTGTTCCATTGATCTGTGTATCTGTTTTTGTGCCAGTACCATGCTGTTTTGATTACTGTAGCTTTGTAGCATAGTCTGAAGTCTGGGAGGGTTATACCTCCAGCTTGGTTATTCTTTTCTCAGTATTGCTTTCACAATTCTGGGTCTTTTGTGGTTTGATATAAATTTTAAGATTATTTGTTCTAGTTCTACAAAAAATGTCATGGGTACTTTGATAGGAATTGCATTAAATCTGTAGATTGCTTTGGGTAGTATGGCCATTTTAACAATATTAATTCTTCCAATCTAAGAGCACAGAATATCTTTCCATTTCTTTGAATCATCTTCAGTTTCCTTTGTCGGTGTTTTATAGTTTTCAGCATATAGGTCTTTCACCTCCTTGGTTAAGTTTATTCCCAGGTAATTTTTTTTTAACGCTATTTTAAACAGGATTTTTTTTTTTACCTTCTCTTTCTGATGTTTCATTGTTAGTGTAAAGAAATGCAACAGATATCTGTATATTAATCTTATATCCTGCTATCTTGCTGAATTCATTTATTAGTTCTAATCATTTTTGTGTGGTGGCTTTAGGGTTGTCTATGTAGAGTATCATGTCATCTGCAAATAGTGACAGTTTTACCTCTTTCCAGTTTGGATGGGTTTTATTTCTTTTTCTTGTCTGATTGCTGTGGCTAGGACTTCTAATACTATGTTGAATAGAAGTGGTGAGAGTGAGCATCCTTGTCTTATTCCTGAATTTAAGGGGAAAGCTTTCAGTTTTTCACTGTTGAGTATTATAGCTCCATTGGCCATGCAGTAAGCACCAGTTATCAAAGGTAATCACATCACCTAGACAAAAGATTTTTTTCAATATGAATATAATCCTGTGTGTAAATGATTTGCTGAGCTAGAAAATGTGAACTGCAAAATAGCATTGCTACTTGGTTCACATCAAGACATAATATGTTTATTTCTTTACATAAAAACGGCACATTTGCTTTTTCATACAAATCAGGCCCACTGAATGGAGATGGCTTTAGATCTTTTGACATTTGAACTACATAGCCTGGGGGCCCTTTGTAGACACTTTTAAAATTCTTACTTAAAGTATTATCTCTGTGTAAAACTTTTGAATTGTTCTTCCTGATGGTTACTTATCTCTTACTCAGAAGTGTCTTTTTTTTTTAAATTGAAGTATAGTTGATTTACAGTGCTGTGTTAATTTCTGCTGTACAGCAGAGTGATTCAATTGTATATACATTCTTTTTTATATTCTTTTCCATTATGGTTTATTACAGCATATTGAATATAGTTCTCTGTGATATATAGTAGGAAAAAAAAGTGTTATACTTTGTGCCTTTAGGTTAATTATCCTAAAATTCTGATTAGAAAAAAATGCATAACAAAAGTGACAATTGGCTGTGGGTTTGTCATAAATGGCTTTTATTATGTTGAGATATGTCCCCTCTCTACCCACTTTGGTGAGAGTTTTTGTCATGAATGGGTGTTGGATTTTGTCAAATGAGTTTTCTTTGTCTACTGAAATGATCATGTGTTTTTGTCTTTCCTTTTGTTAATGTGGTGTATCACACTGATTGATTTGATTTGTGTATGTTGAACCATGCTTTGTGACCTTGTATTGCATCCAACTTGATCATGCTTGATCATGGTGTATGATCCTTTTTATGTATTGTTGGATTTGAGGGAAGCCTTTTTTTCCTGTCCTACACTTTTCTTTTTAGGGGAATGCATAGTTTATTTTAGTGTGTCACTGATCCTGAAAAATATAGTGAAAAAGAATTCGGAACTTATTCAGAGGTAGTAAGATATGAGAACTGAGAGACCAAGTATTCCACTTTTTCTTATATTTTGGTGGTAGGGTTACTGAGGTCAGGAAGTGACTCATTTGGGTGTCTTTCAGCACCCACCCCTTTCTGGCCCAGAATAGGAGAGCACTTAGTGTATATTTGGAGGAGTTTATGAGAATCTGAGGAACAGAATTTGGAGACTGAAGCAACCTCTGTCCTCTACCAGGTTGAAGTGACACACGTATGGGCCAAGGATCAATGTTTTCTATCTTCTTTTTTGTATTAATAAATCTTTCTTTGTTCTTCCCTTAATTATTGGTATTTTGCAGCACATTATCCTCCATTTGCCACTCTACACCCTCTCCCTAGGCTAGTAATTTAACTTTCTATTTAAAACATTTTTTGAGTTCTTGAGAGTTTGATAAAGGACATTTGTTATGTCTGAGCAGAAATGAGACCTAGTCTTATTTGCCCTAGTATTCCCTCTGCCCAGCACAAAGAGTTGCCATTAAGACATATTTCTTGAATTTCTAATAGGTATTTGATTTTTACAGCCTACTGCTCTTTGGTAAATCATCACTTGGGGCTTAGCAGTCATTTCCCCTTTTCCAAAAACTTGGTGATAGGTCTGCTTACTAAGGGACACAGACTAAGAAATACTTGGTCCCAGTGAGTCACAGCCCTGGTCCCAGCAGTCATTTGGGCTCTGGGTGGCCAGTGGAAGAGTGCTGATTTTTAGCCTCTCTGTTCCATTCTCACATAAGGAAGGATCTTGCTTCTTGATAGTTAACTCCTGTTTACCCTTGATGCTTGTTCCCTTTCACATATGGAGGGTAGAAGAATTAACTCCTAAACAGGATTTATTCTTTCTGTGTTATACTTTGTGGCTTTCGGTTAATTATCCTAAAATTCTGATTAGAAAAAAATGCATAACAAAAGTGACAGTTGGCTATTGGTTAATGACCACCTTTGCCTCAATTTTTAGTACATTATTATTATGTTTTATGAATGAAAACTTTATTATCAGTATTATTTCATCAGAATCCTGTTCACTCATATCTATTATTTTCTGCCTTATCCTGTGGTTGTGTTTCCAGTATTCTTCACAATCTTTTTTTCAGAGAGAATCTTCTGATTTCCATATCTGTAGGTCTAGGAAGTGACACACAGAGACACACACACACACACACAAACATAAACGTGCATAGTTGTTTTTCATTTGCCTCACCCTCACTGGCCCATTTGTTACTGGAAATATCCTGACTGATCTCTGACCCTTACTTCCTTTTTATAAATATCATGGAATTTATCAACCTCGTGGATTAGATTTACTGTCAGGTACCCCACAAATATCAATACTTTTCTCTGAGGGGTAGATTCCAGTCAGAGGATCCTATTCTCCAAAGTAAAGGAGTTGACTTCGTTTCATTCATCCATTTAACAAGTATTCATTGGGTCCAACCCAACTTTTATTTGTGTTTGTATTTTACTTGTTTAGGGAGCTCAGTGATGAGAAATAGAGGGGGAAGAGAAACTGGATTTTGGAACTGTCCTGATTTGCTATAAACATTTCATTCTGTTATACCTTTGAGTACTGAAAGTCTCAAATGCTTTCCTTTTCAAAGATTGCACATGGACTCTGGAGTCAAACAAATCTGGATTTGGATATTCATTCCACCACTTACTAGCAGGATGACTTTGGCAAACTACTTAATCTTGCTGAGTACCAACTTCTTCATCTGTAAAATAGGGATAACAGTGTTTATCTCCTAGGCTTGTTATGAGAATTAGATGAGATAATCTATATAAATAATGGGCATGCAGTAGGTGATCAATAAATGCTGATCCTTTCTTTCTCGTGCTCTCCCCAACTCTAATAAAGAGCACGATGGCATGGATTAAATAGTTAACAGCATTTCATTTTGATGTGGCACAGATTTAGTCAATTTGCCTTTTTGAAAGAAGAGTGGATACAAACTATGAATTATCTAGGCTAAATATCAGTAGGAGCTTCTGATGGGGAACTCTGTACAAATAAGGTTTTGGGAAGAACACTGGATTGGGGGTTAGAAGGCCAGAGTTCTAGCCTATCTCTTCATCTTAGTAGCTATGACCCCTAGGTAAGAAATCACTTAGTTCCTTGGAGTCTGTGTTTTCATGTCTGTAAAGCAAGGATACCTGCCCTGCTTACCTAACAAGATGTAACATGAAAAATACATTTAAAATGCTTTGCAGATTTATGACTTGTTAGGCAAACATGAGAGATTATTCTTAGGATATACATGAGTGCTGGTTTACTACTCCTAAGTAAGAGTTGTGCATTTCCTTCTTTTGGGCTTTCTGAGTAGTTTTGAGATATATCCTGCTGGGGCATCTTTTGAAACTTTGGTTACAGGGGTGAACAGAGCATTTGTAGGAATCTGACTCTTTGCTATTTGTGTTTAGGCCACAATGAAGATCTGCCCTCACACAGACATTCCCGTCATGATACCCCGGATTCATCTCCTCCTAGGCAGGTCCGTCATGATACCCTGGATTCATTTCCTCCTAGGAGGGTCCATCATGACACCCTGGATTCATCTCCTCCTAGAAGGGTCTGTTATGACACCCTGGATTCATCTCCTTCTAGGACGGTCTGTCATGACACCCTGGATTCATTGCGTCCTAGGAGGGCCCGTCATGATACCCCGGATTCATCTCCTAGGAGGGTCCGTCATGATACCCCGGATTCATCTCCTCCTAGGAGGGTCTGTCATGATTCCCCGGATCCATCTCCCCCCAGGAGGGCCCATCATGACTCAGACCCATCTCCCCCAAGGAGGGCCCGTCATGATTCACCGGATCCTTTTCCCATCAGGAAGCCTTATCGTCATTCTTCAGGTGTATCTCCTAGGAGGGCCCGTCATGACACACCAGATCCATCTCCACCTAGGAGAGCCCACCACAATTCCTCAGATATCTCTCCTCGCAGAAGGGCCCATAACAGCTCCCCTGACACAGCTCAGCCTAGAAGGACTCTTGACTCTGTGGACACACCACAGCTCAGGAGGGCCCATCATAATTCCCCTGACTTGGCTTCTAATGTCCCTCATTCACTGCCCAGAACCAAAAGCAGTAAAGCCCCAGAAAGTTCTAGCAAAACTTCTTCACATCAGAAGGGACCCGGACCTTCTCATCTATCACTCCCAAAGAACAGCAAGTATGAATATGACTCGGAACTCTCTCCTCCACGGAAAAAGCAAGCAAAATCCCATTTTGGAAGTAAGCAGCATGATTCTAAAGGTGAGCATTTGATTGTCCATGAGAGAGACTTGTTCCCGAGGCACTTTCTTTTGGACATTTTCGTTGCTTTATTAGGTATTTGTGATCTTCAGAAATGAGAATGGAGCTTTGGAGAAGTTTTAAAAACTGGAGGGAAGTGGTGACAGGTTGGGCTGAGGAGAGTTAAAAATTTACAGTAGCAGGGAGGAAATTTTTTTTTTTTTTTTTTTTTTTTTTGCGGTATGCGGGCCTCTCACTGTTGTGGCCTCTCCCGTTGCGGAGCACAGGCTCAGCAGCCATGGCTCACGGGCCCAGCCGCTCCGTGGCATGTGGGATCCTCCCGGACCGGGGCATGAACCCATGTCCCCTGCATCAGCAGGCGGACTCTCAACCACTGTGCCACCAGGGAAGCCCCAGGGAGGAAATTTTTATATATCCTTTTGTTTATTCTCCCCACCTCATATAAAGATATTATATACATGTTTGTTGCATGTATAGAATGCATAGAAATGTAGAAAAAGGTCATACAAAATTCTGTCATTCAGAGGCAGCCCCTGTTAGTGTTGTAACCAATGTCCTTTTAGTCTTTTTTTTTTTTCTATTCATTTCTGATGTAGTTGAGACTTGTCTAGGCAGTAAATACATATTGCATGTGTAATCTTGCCTGTTGTTTTACACTTAACATCATCTTCCCCATGTCATAAAATATCTCTTTGTTAATATAATTTTTGTTGGTGTTTAACCATTTCCCTAATATTGCATATTTTAGGTTATTTCTAAACTTTTTCTTCTATAATTCTATAATGAACATCCTTATACATAAACTGTTACCCTGTTCAGAATTATTTCCTTATCTACTTCTAGATAGATTTCTGGGGCATTGAAGTACTTCTAGATATGTTTCCTAGGAAACTAAGTACAATAGAAATGGATTTATTGGGTCAGAGGGTTCTGTGCTTTTAGGACTGTTGATATGTATTGCAGATTGCTTTTGGGGAAAGTGATTTGTGATGCTTATGTCTACGATTCACAGCTGTGTGGTGAAATTTGTTTACACCATCTTTTGTCCCTAGGTACTATTTTAATTTTTAAATTCAAATACATTTTTATACTTTAGTCTGAGGACATGAGAATATAATACGGGTAGTTTTTTTTTTTTTTGGCGGTATGCTGGCCTCTCACTGCTGTGGCCTCTCCCGTTGCGGAGTACAGGCTCCGGACGCGCAGGCTCAGCGGCCGTGGCTCACTGGCCCAGCCGCTTCGCGGCATGTGGGATCTTCCCGGACCGGGGCACAAACCTGTGTCCCCTGCATCGGCAAGTGGACTCTCAACCACTGCGCCACCAGGGAAGCCCCTAATCCAGGTAGTTTTAAGTTTCACCACACCACTGAGACCTGAGTGCAGTTTGTTTTTTGCCCACTTTATGTATGGATAAATATGACACAGATGATAGCCTCATCCACCAGAAGGCAGACAGCAGAAGCAAGAAGAACTACAGTTCTGCAGCCTGTGGAATGAAAAGCACGTTCACAGAAAGACAGACAAAATGAAAAGGCAGAGGACTATGTACCAGATGAAGCAACAAGATAAAACACCAGAAAAACAACTAAGTGAAATGGAGATAGGCAACCTTCCAGAAAAAGAATTCAGAATAATGATAGTGAAGATGATCCAGGACCTTGGAAAAAGAATGGAGGCAAAGATCGAGGAGATGGAAGAAATGTTTAACAAAGACCTAGAAGAATTAAGGAACAAACACCTAGAAAAATTACAGAACACACAAACAGAGATGAACAATACAATAACTGAAATGAAAAATACACTAGAAGGAATCAATAGCAGAATAACTGAGGCAGAAGAATGGATAAGTGTCCTGGAAGACAGAATGGTGGAATTCACTGCCGCAGAACAGAATAAAGAAAAAAGAATGAAAAGAAATGAAGACAGCCTGTGAGACCTCTGGAACAACATTAAAGGCAACAACATTCGCATTATAGGGGTCCCAGAAGGAGAAGAGAGAGAGAAAGGACCAGAGGAAATATTTGAAGAGATTATAGTCAAAAACTTCCCTAACATGGGAAAGGAAATAGCCACCCAAGTCCAGGACGTGCAGAGAGTCCCAGGCAAGGTAAACCCAAGGAGAAACATGCCGAGACACAGAATAATCAAATTAACAAAAATTGAAGACAAAGAAAAATTATTGAAAGCAACAAGGGAAAAACGACAAATAACATACAAGGGAACTCCCATAAGGTTAACAGCTGATTTCTCAGCAGAAACCCTACAAGCCAGAAGGGAGTGGCACAATATATTTGAAGTGATGAAAGGGAAGAACCTACAATGAAGATTACTCTACCTGGCAAGGATCTCATTCAGTAAGTGGGAAACACAAGAGAAGAAAAGGACCTACAAAAACTAACCCAAAACAATTAAGAAAATGGTAATAGGAACATACATATCGATAATTACCTTAAATGTGAATGGATTAAATGCTTCCACCAAAATACACAGGCTCACTGAATAGATACAAAAACAAGACCCATATATATGCCATCTACAAGAGACCCACTTCAGACCTAGGGACACATACAGACTGAAAGTGAGGGGATGGAAAAAGATATTCCATGCAAATGGAAATCAAAAGAAAGCTGGAGTAGCAGTACTCATATCAGATAAAATAGACTTTAAAATAAAGAATGTTACAAGAGACAAGGAAGGACACTACATAATGATCAAGGGATCAACCCAAGAAAAAGATATAACAATTATAAATATGTATGCAGCCAGCATAGGAGCACCTTAATACATTAGGCAAATGCTAACAGTTATAAAAGAGGAAATCGATCGTAACACAGTAATAGTGGGGGACTTTAACACCTCACTTACACCAAGGGACAGATCATCCAGAGAGAAAATTAATAAGGAAATAACAAGCTTTAAATAACACAACAGACCACAGACATTTAATTGATATTTATAGGACATTCCATCTGAAAACAGCCGATTACACTCTCTTCTCAAGTGCACACGGAACAGTCTCCAGGATAGATCACATCTTGGGTCACAAATCAAACCTCAGTAAATTTAAGAAAATTGAAATCATATCAAGCATTTTTCCGACCACAATGCTATGAGATTAGAAATAAATTCCAGGGAAAAAATGTAAAAAACACAAACACATGGAGGCTAAACAATACATTACTAAATAACCAATAGATCACTGAAGAAGTCAAAGAGGAAATCAAAAAATACCTAGAGACAAGTGACAACAAAAACACGACGATCCAAAACCTATGGGATGCAGCAAAAGCAGTTCTAAGAGGGAAGTTTATAGCAATACAATCCTACCGCAGGAAACAAGAAAAATCTCAAATAAACAATCTAACCTTACACCTAAAGGAACTAGAGAAAGAAGAACAAACAAAACCCAAAGTTAGTAGAGGGAAAGAAATCATAAAGATCAGAGCAAAAATAAATGAAATAGAAACAAAGAAAACAATAGCAAAAATCAGTTAAACTAAAAGCTGGTTCTTTGAGAAGAAAAAATTGATAAACCTTTAGCCAGACTCATCAAGAAAAAGAGGGAGAGGACTCAAATCAATATAATTAGAAATGAAAAAGAAGTTACAGTGGACACCGCAGAAATTCAGAGCATCATAAGAGACTACTACAAGCAAATCTATGCCAATAAAATGGATGCCAATAAAATGGACAACCTGGAAGAAGTGGACAAATTCTTAGAATTTGTTCTAATACCTAACCAGGAAGAATTAGAAAATATGAACAGACCAATCACAAGTAATGAAATTGAAACTGTGATTAAAAATCTTCCAACAGAAGTCCAGCACCAGATGGCTTCACAGGTGAATTCTATCAAACATTTAGAGAGAGCTAACACCCATCCTTCTCAAACTCTTCCAAAAAATTGCAGAGGAGGGAACACTCCCAAACTCATTCTACGAGGCCACCATCACCTTGATAGCAAAACCAGACAAAGATGTCACAAAAAAAAGAAAACTACAGGCCAGTATCACTGATGAACATAGATGCAAAAATCCTCAACAGAATACTAGCAGACAGAATCCAGCAGCACATTAAAAGGAACATACACCACAATCAAGTGGGATTTATCCCAGGGATGCAAGGTCCTTCAATTTACGCAAATCAATCAATGTGATACACCATATTAACAAATTGAAGGAGAAAAACCGTATGATCATCTCAATAGATGAAGGAAAAACTTTTGACAAAATTCCACACCCATTTATGATAAAAACTCTCCAGAAAGTGGGCATAGAGGGAAGCTACGTCAACGTAATAAAGGCCATATACGACAGACCTACAGCAAACATCATTCTCAATGGTGAAAAACTGAAAGCATTTCCTCTAAGATCAGGAAGAAGACAAGGATGTCCACTCTTGCTGCTATTATTCAACATAGTTTTGGAAGTCCTAGCCATGGCAATCAGAGAAGAAAAAGAAATAAAAGGAATACAAATTGGAAAAGAAGAGGTAAAACTGTCACTGTTTGCAGATGACTTGATACATACAGAGAGAATCCTAAACATGCCACCAGAAAGCTACTAGAGCTAATCAATGAACTTGGTAAAGTTGCAGGATACAAAATTAATGCACAGAAATCTCTTGCATTCCTATACACTAGCAACGAAAGATCAGGAAGAGAAATTACGGATACAGTCCCATTCACCATTGCAACAAAAAGAATGAAATACCTAGGAATAAACCTACCGAAGTAGGTCAAGGACCTGTACTCAGAAAACTGTAAGACACTAATGAAAGAAATCAAAGGTGACACAAACAGATGGAGAGATATACCATGTTCTTGGATTGGTAGAATCAATATTGTGATATTGTATCCCAAAGCAATCTACAGATTCAGTGCAATCCCTATCAAATTACCAATGGCAGTTTTTACAGAACTAGAACAAAAAATCTTAAAATTTGTATGGAGACACAAAAGACCCTGAATAGCCAAAGCAATCTTGAGGGAAAAAAACGGAGCTGGAAGAATCAGACTCCCTGACTTCAGACTATACTGCAAAGCTACAGTAATCAAGACAATATGGTACTGGCACAAAAACAAACATAGATCAATGGAACAGGATAAAAAGCCCAGAGATAAACCCACGCACCTGTGGTCAGCTAATCTATGACAAAGGAGGCAAGGATACACAATGGAGAAAAAGACAGTCTCTTCAATAAGTGGTGCTGGGAAAACTGGACAGCTACATGTAAAAGAAAGAAATTAGAACACTCCCTCACACCATAAACAAAAATAAACTCAAAACAGATTAATAACCTAAAAATATATATATATATATGGCACAGATGAGTATGTTGAGATCTCAACATGCTAGTCAGTTACTAGTAACTGGGGAATAGAACCCCACATCCTGCCTATTGGTTTTAAAAGTTGTCTTTCACTTTGCTCTTCTCCCATGTCCTTCGTAATTGTGTTTAGGTTAGTGATAGTTCCTCACAGGAGGACTAAATGAATATTGAACATTAGCCTGACAGATTGTTTTTTTTAGATTCTGCCAAGGGGATTAAAGACTTTACTGTTTAATTTCCAGGCTCTCCCCTCAGCCATAGGAAATATCGTACGAGCTCTTCACCCAGGAGACATCAGAGTCACATGTTGGACGCTTCTTCCTACCCAAGTGACAGTAGGAAAGCCTCTGACTCAGATCTTTCTCCTCCACGGCATAAACAAAGTTCAGGGCCCCGGGATTCTGATTCAGATCTGTCACCTCCACGGAATAGACCTAGGCACTGGAACTCTGATTCTGACCTCTCTCCACCAAGGAGGAAACAGAGGGCCAAATCATCTGATTCTGACCTGTCTCCACCTCGAAGGAGTCAGCCTCTGGGAAAGAAGGTAAGAATTTTCAGGAGCCATATCTTCTCTTAGAGAGAGATAACTCCTGTCTTCTAGCTCTGTACAAGTCCCAGAGATCCAAGCCAAAGCAGGAAGAGGTAACTCTTAGTAGCATAGTAAATCTAGCTCACAGGACCTCTAGGGCTCTTTTCTTCTCTCTGAAGTCAGGACTGCCTAACCCAGCCCAGGTGAACTTGCAAATAGCAGATTCCCTAAATAGCTTCTGCCTTTATATCCTCTCAGTTCCATGAATCTCATTTTAATAGGTCCACAGAAACTTCCTATTTTCTCACGAATAAACTGAGAATGTAGTTTACAGTGTGGAGTTGAGCATGAACCTTGTGTCAAACAGATCACATATTGGGATCGTACTTATATGTACTATCTGTGAGATTTGAGCAAGATACGTAATATCTCTAAGCCTCAGCTTCTTCATCTTTAAAATATGGATAATAGTATTACGTACTTCATAAGGTTCTTGTGGGAATTAAATGAGTCAGTAAGTAAAGCTCTTAGCACAGTGCCTGGGACAAAGTAAGCATTTAGTGTAAGCAGTTTACTATTGTAAATTGGACTGTAGGTCTCCAGAGCTTAAAGAGAGTCACTTAAAATATAAAACGACTTTTAGAAATCATATCGCCTGGGAAGTAAGTGTTTTGTATTATTTTAAATCTGTGATGAAGCCTGAATTAGCAAAGCAAATCCGCATGAACCCTGAGTAATTGTGTTGTAAAGAACACCAGTACTAGTAAAGAAGTGTTATTCCAGAGCTTCCCTGGTGGCGCAGTGGTTAAGAATCCGCCTGCCAATGCAGGGGACACGGGTTCAGGTCCTGGTCTGGGAGGATCCCACATGCTGCAGAGCAACTAAGCCTGTGTGCCACAACTCCTGAGCCCACGTGCTACAATTACTGAAGGCCGTGTGCCTAGAGCCCATGCTCCGCAACAAGAGAAGCCACTGCAATGAGAAGCCTGGGCACCGCAACGAAGAGTAGCCCCCACTTGCTGCAATTAGAGAAAGCCTGCATGCAGCAACAAAGACTCAACGCAGCCAAAAATAAATTTAAAAAAAAAAAGTGTTATTCCAGTGAGTTGGTTAAGAAAGAGAATGATAGAGCCTGTGGTGTGCACGTTTCCTCTAACACAGACTTTTCAGGTAAGTTTCTCTGTAGCCCATGTGGTCCTGGTAGGGTAGACCAGCCTGTCCCTAGCCCAGAAAGTAGGGTTCTTCTCTTTTGGGGAACAGAGTGAGGTCTGTGTTTCAGCTGGACTCCTTGACATTTTTATGTATCTGCTTAGTCCGT
This sequence comes from Mesoplodon mirus, assembly GCF_964341445.2. Lineage (NCBI taxonomy): Eukaryota > Metazoa > Chordata > Mammalia > Artiodactyla > Ziphiidae > Mesoplodon > Mesoplodon mirus. Next base: position 125,373,231 of record NC_138983.1, on the reverse strand, counting down.
GGGCAATTTACTATTAATCAAATTTAATTTAGCACATTGTTTAAGGATATCGGGATATAAGTATATACATTGATTGTGGGTTGGTTTGTTATCTTGATACAGAGTGGAGTTTAGTAAGAAGTTTCGATTTGGTTATATCTTGTCATTATCCTGAAATATAGGCACGATTTCAGGATCTTAGGTTTGCTTGACTTTGTGATTTAAATGAAATATTTTATCAGTGTTGATCTCTACCAGAGGACTTAGAGCTTGATAGAGGTTTCTGATCAGGTGACCTGAGAGTCTTCATGTGTGCAGTTTATATGCTGAAAAGTCAGAAATACAGATGCTTAGCCTTCCCTTTAGCATATCGTTGGTTTGTGTTTCTGTTTACTCTTAAACTTGATAGTACTGTTAAGTTTCCATGACATTCAGTTTTATTTCTTCTTTTCTATTTTGTGAATCCTGTGGTTGGTAATAAGAATATAAAGCTAGAGTTTTTGGTTTGGTTATTGCTGATTATCAGACAAAAATACACCTAACTGTGTATACCCATGGAGTCTATTGCTGTATTATCTTATTAATGTTGGATGCTCCCTTTTCCATTGCATAGGCTGCACACATGTATTCTGGGGCTAAAACTGGGTTGGTGTTAACTGACATACAGCGAGAGCTGCAGGAGCTCAAGAGACGGGACCAAGAGACCATGGCATTTGAAGGTAAAAATGTGAAAGTGCAGAGACCAGTTGAGGCCCTTGTAGCTTTTATTTTTTTTAATGTAGCTTATTATACCTGATATTTAAAAGTTTTAATTGCTGTCAAATTCCAGCTCTGGTTTTGTGCATTATTTTAACTTCTCATTGGGTCCAAGTGGTTCTTTTCCTTCTTGAAAAATGTTAATTTTCAGGATCATTACCAGTATGCACTTAGATGTTGGTAGGGACTACTAGTAGTCTGGCTGTGAAAGTTCTTATCTAGCATCAGAACCCCAAGTGGTTGATTTCAGCTGTTAGAATATTATTTCTGATTTTGATACCTGGTGTTTATCTTTAAAAGTATAATTTTCCTTTGCAGCTGAATCCCAGCATGCTGAAACCGTATTTCGAGATAAGTCTGGTCGTAAGAGGAATTTGAAACTGGAACGTTTAGAGCAGAGGAGAAAAGCGCAGAAGGACTCGGAGAGAGATGAGCTGTATGCTCAGTGGGGAAAAGGGTAAGAGAACCACTGAAAGGAAAACAAGACTGCAGTGACCGGAGGAAGTCATTTCTCTATTCTTCTGCCTTCAAAGCTGTTTTCAGGAATGGGAAATTCAGTGTGCTCAGTCTCCTTCCTAAGATACTGATATATTCCACACTTCCAGTTGGTATTCAAGAATTTTACCTTTTTCAGTATTTGGCCTAGGCTGCTGGAAAGAGGAGGTTCTCCAAGTGTAGCAGTACATCTCAGTGTAAGAGTGGAAATGTTAAACAGGATAGCAGACACTCCTGGTTCTTTTTGTCCAGGCTTGCACAGAGCCGGCAGCAGCAACAAAATGTGGAGGATGCAATGAAGGAAATGCAAAAGCCTCTGGCCCGCTATATTGATGATGAAGATCTAGATCGGATGCTGAGAGAAAAAGAAAGAGAGGGGGACCCCATGGCCAACTTTATCAAGAAGAATAAGGCCAAGGAGGACAAGAATAAGAAAGGTGAGCCTTCTGGGAATCTTCAGAGAATGAGGTGACTTACGTGAAGAGAGAAAATCAGTAGGGTGATGATACATAGCTATGTGCAAAGAAGGCTTTCCCATACAATTTCAGATTTCTTGTATTGGGGAATTTAGATTTAACTCAAGAGACTTCTGTACAAAAAAATTTTTTCCCACTGCCATCCAGCTCTGATTTGAATTATGTAGTTAACTAACTTTTCTCCCTCTCCTGTCATTAGTGAGACCTCGCTACAGTGGCCCAGCACCTCCTCCCAACAGGTTCAATATCTGGCCTGGATATCGCTGGGATGGAGTAGACAGGTAAACCTGAATATTTCCTACAGTTTTGTTTTCTGTTCCATCTAACCCGAACCTTCCCTGACTGTTCTCAAATCATTCTACACTCTGCCTCATTTTCTGCTCTAATCACAAGGTTAATAATATGCAGTTTGGTTGCTTCTATTTCTCTAATCTCATTTCCCATGCTTAGAATACTCCTTCCTTTTTTCCTTTTCATAGCTCTGGGCAAATAACTCAGGTGGTCCAGCTAGGATACCTTTTGTTTTGGACACTGATCACTTCTAATGATATTTTCTAAGGTTTGGAGGGGATGAATGATAGGTGCTAGTCTGAAGCCTTTTGTACGTTGTATCTTTAAAATGTAGCCCTTGAATCTTTTCTTCACTGCCTTAGGAGCGTGTTACTTGTAATGTTGCACTGCCCCTACCACCTTGTCTTTTCACCTACCCATATCTGTACCCACATGCACTAAATTCCTTTCTGCTATCATGGATGAACTATATATGCTCCTATCCAAAGTCAGTCCCTCCACTTCATGTTAGATCCCATCTCTTGCCTGCTAAAGGACATTGTTCTATCATCTAGCACAGTGACTCAAAATTTGTCCTCTCACGACCCCTTTACACTCTTAATAATTATTGAGGACTCTAAAAAGTTTTGTTTATGTGGGTTATAGCTGTTAATATTTACCATATTAGAAATTAAACTAAGAAGTTTTAAAAGTATTTATTAATTCTTTAAAAAAAGCCATTACATTAACATGGTTACACTGTTTTTAAAGAGAAATAACTATATTTTTCAAACAAAAAAAAAGTGAGATTCAGGATAGCTTTGATTTACATTCTTGCAAATCTCATTAATGTCTGGGCTGATAGAAAACATCAGGACTCTTTTTTTTTTGTATTTTATTTTTTAACTTTTTATTTTATATTGGTATATAGTTGATTAATAATGTTGTATTAGTTTCAGGTGTACAACAAAGTGATTCAGTTATAAATATACATGTATCTATTCTTTTTCCAATTCTTTTCCCAATTAGGTTGTTACAGAATACTGATCAGGGTTCCCTGTGCTATACAGTAGGCCCTTGTTGGTTATCCATTTTAAATATAGCAATGTGTACAAGAACACATCAGGATTTAGTCTGTTGCAGTATGTTTAGCTGAAATATAGGAAGAAAATTCAACCTTATACATAGGTAGTTAGAAAAGGAAGGTGTATTAGATTTTTTTTTTTTTTTGCAGTACGCAGGCCTCTCACTGTTGTGGCCTCTCCCGTTGTGGAGCACAGGCTCCAGATGCACAGGCTCAGTGGCCATGGCTCACGAGCCCAGCCGCGCTGCGGCATGTGGGATCTTCCCAGACTTGGGCACAAACCTGTGTCCCCTGCATCGGCAGGCGGACTCTCAACCACTGCACCACCAGGGAAGCCCTAGATTTTTTTTTAATACTACACAAAAACTCAATAAGTGGTAGTTTCTTAAAGGTTATTTGTAATATGGAATCAGAAGCCATATCAAAAAGCTTTTCATACTGTTAGATTAAAATCCATTGGTCTTTCTCCTATTTTGGATGGATCTTTTACTCATGCATGATTTTATAACATCATGTACTGTTCATTGGTTTGCTGAGTTTTTCAGACCTTCCAAATGTTGACATATTTCATATATAATATCAGATAATGATATATACATATTAATATTAACTTTGATCTCATCACAAAAATCTTTAAATAACTAGAAGCTAAAGGAGTTCATGGTAGTGGGTACAAGTTTTTCAAAATTCTAATTTACGCTTGAAAGCTCCTATTTTATCATTGGCAACAAATATTATCAGCCACTTTCCTTGAAGTAAAGGTCACTTCGTACAATGGCTTTTTTTGTAGGATCCATCAGATTTTGAACCTAGAGGATCGTGTCCTCTGTGAATATAAACAGTGTTACTTCTTCCTTTCTAATCCAGATGCCTTTTGTTTCTTTTTCTTGCCTTATTGCACTAGCTACAACTTCCAGTGCAAATGTTGAGTAGAAGCAGTAAGAGCAGACATATTTTACCTTGTTGCTAACCTTAGGAGGAAAACATTCAGCCTTTTCACCATGAAATATCTTGTAAACTGTAGAATTTTTTTTTAGATTTCCTTTATTGAGTTGAGAAATTTCTATTCCTAGTTTGCTAAGGAATGTCTTTTTTCAGGAATGTATGTTGGATTTTGTTCAAAATATTTTCTAATTTTCCTTTTGGTTCATTCTTTGATCCATGATTTACTTATGAGTGTATTTTAGAATTCCAAACATTTAGACTTTTCTAGATATCTCATTGTTATTGATTTCCAATTTAATTCCATTGAGGTCAGAGAATACACTATGTAATATTTTGATCTTTTGAAATTTATTAAGCACGTTTTATGGCCCAGTATATGGTTTACCTTGGTGAGTAACCCTTTGCACTTGAAGATAATGTTTATTTTGCAGTTGCTTGGGGTAGTGTTTTGAAAAAATTTTTTTGTATTCTTTTTTTAAGCAAACTTTTTGTTTTGGAATAATTTTAGATTTATAGAAAATTTGCAGAGATAGTATAAAGAATTCTTGTAAACTCCTTATCCAGTTTTGTTACCATTTGTTATATTATCATGGTACATTAATCAAATCTAAGAAACCAACATTAGTATGTTATTAATGCATCAGATTTTATTTGGTTTTCACCAGTTTTCTATTAATGTTCTTTTTCTGTTTAGGGATGCAATTCAGGATACCACATTGTACTTAGTTGTCATGTCTCCTCAGTCTCTTCTGATCTGTGTCAGTTTCTCAGTCTTTCTTTGTTCTTTGTAACCTTAACACTTTTGGGGGGGGTATGGTCAGGTATTTTTGTTGAATGTTCCTCAAATTGAGTTTGTTTGATGTTTTTCTCATGATTAGCTTGAGGTTATGGGTTTTTGGAAAGAATTCCACAGTGGTGGAGTGTCCTTCTCATCACATCATTTTAGGGGTTACGTGATATCCACATGACATCACTAGTAATGTTAACCTGGATCACTGGGTTGAGGTAGTGAGTGTTTGCCGGGTTTCTCTGCTTTAAAATTACTGTTTTTCTTCTTTCATACTCTCTTCTCTGGAAGTGAGTCGACTGAGTTCAGCTTACACTCAAAAGGAGATGTACAGAAGGATATCTACATATATTATTTAGACTTTTTCTGTAAGGAAGATCTGTTTCATCTCCCCATTTATTTGCTCAATCATTTGTTTATATCAGTACGGACTCATGTATATTTTATACTTTGTATAGTAATCTAATAATATGTTATTTATTTTGTTGCTTAAATTGTTCTGTTCTTTGGCCATTGGGAGTTCTCTCAGGTGTCCCTTTCATATGCCCATCCTTTTATTTTTTGAGCATTCTTTGACTTTCTGTTACTGTAGGGTGCTTCAGGCTCATATTGTATTTTCTCTGCCCCAGCCCTAATATAGCCATTTCTCTAAGAAATCCTGGCTGCTTTTAATGGAGAAAGATATTTAGAAACCAAGATCCGACTGCTAGAGTGCTTGTTGTTACTGAGGTGTCATTGTTTCTAGACCCTCTCAGCAGACAGAGCTAGTTAATGCGTGTATAGTAGTCTGTGTATACACACATATCTATAATTGTTTCTGTGTCTATCCACCTGCAAGTATGTTATATATACACATATATTTACATATATATATAAATATGAGTTCATGTTGATGTAACTGACTCTAACCAAGTATTACCTTTCCTTTTTGCTTACCTCCCCAACATAAAGAAACCTGGCACCCACCATCCACCATCCATTTTGCTCATCCCCAGGACACATGTAAAACAGTTTCAAAATTGAGAAATTCAGAAATGAGAAACTAATTTACCATCTAGAGTGTAGCATTTATGTGCAGTTCATTTTGTTCTTACCCTTATAATTTCTAATCAAAATACCATTTTTCAACATAACTGAAAGAGTCAGCCCCTGTACCGCCCCCCCACCCAAACATCCTGGGTAATTTTTTTATTTTATAGTTTACTTATATTAGTGTTTACTCATTATGGTGTATAGTTCTATGGGATTTAACAAATGAGTAGAGTCATTCATTCACCACCCTAGTACTGTATGGAATAGTTCCATCATTCTAAAATTTCCTGTGTAAGTCTCCTTTTAGTCATTTTTTTTTTTTTTTTTTTTTTTTCCTTTTTGCGGTATGCGGGCCTCTCACTGTTGTGGCCTCTCCCGTTGCGGAGCACAGGCTCCGGACGCGCAGGCCCAGCGGCCATGGCTCACGGGCCCAGCCGCTCCGCGGCATATGGGATCCTCCCAGACCGGGGCACGAACCCGTATCCCCTGCATCGGCAGGCGGACTCTCAACCACTGCGCCACCAGGGAGGCCCCTTTTAGTCATTTTTACCTCCTCCACCAACCCCTTGTAATCACTGCTGCTGTTTTCTGTCCCTATAGTTTTGTCTTTTCCAGAGTGTTACGTGAATGGAATCATACAATGTGTAACCTTTTGAGTCTGACCTTTTGCACTTAGCAAAATGCATTTTAAGATTCATCCATGTTCTTGCATGAATCAGTACTGTATTCCTTGTTTATCACTGAGTAGTATTGCATTGGATGGGTATACCACAGTCTGTTTATTCCCCAGTTGAAGGACATCTTGGTTGCTCCCAGTTTTTAGCAGTTGTGAATAAAGCTGAAATAAACATTTGTGTATGGGTTTTTATGTGGATATAGTTTTCAGTTTACTTGGGTAAATACCCAATGATTGCTATATTGTATTGTTGAGATTATGTTTAATTTTATAAGAAACTGCCAATTGTCTTCCAAAGAGGCTGTATCATTTTACATTACCACAGAGAGTGAGGATTTCTGTTGTTCCATATCCTTGCCAGCATTTGGTATTGTCAGTGTTTTGGATTTTAGGTGTGTGAATTTAGTAGTGAATTTTAATTGCTCTGTTTTCTTTTTAGTTATACCTCTCTGCAATTTTTTTTTCAGTGTTTGTTATAAGGATCACAGTACGTATCTTTAATTTATCACAGCCTACTGAGAGTTATAATTGTACTATTTCACATAAAATATAAGAACCTTGCAACACTACAGCTCTACTTAACCTCTGTTTTTAGTGCTATTGTTTTCATACATATTACATAAAAAATGGTAGAGACCCCACAATACAGTGTTAAAATTTGTACTTTGCAGTTATATATTTTTTTAAGAAGCTAAGAAAACAAAAGAAAAAAATATATAGTTGTTAGTACTTACTCAGATAGTTACAATTTCTGGTATTCTTCCTTCTTTCCTAAAGAAATTAGGAAATTTTAATATTCCTTCAGTGCAGGTCTGTTGGCAAAAAATTCAGTTTTTGTTGATATGAAAATGTCTTTATTTCACCTTTGTTTCTTTTTTTTTTTTTTTTTTTCTTTTTTTGTGGTATGCGGGCCTCTCACTGTTGTGGCCTCTCCCGTTGCGGAGCACAGGCTCCGGATGCGCAGGCCCAGCGGCCATGGCTCACGGGCCCAGCCGCTCCGCGGCATATGGGATCCTCCCAGACCGGGGCACGAACCCGTATCCCCTGCATCGGCAGGCGGACTCTCAACCACTGCGCCACCAGGGAGGCCCCTCACCTTTGTTTCTTAACAGCTTTAATTTTGAAGTAATGTTAGGCTCACAAGAACTTGAAAAAATAGTACAGTGTATTAGTGTACCATTCACCCAGCTTCCCCCAATGATAATATCTTATATAACCATAGTACATTATCAGAGTCAGGAATTGGCATTGGCACAGTTCTATTAATTAACTTAGAGAATTTTTTCTCACCTTCATTTTTGAAGGATTGTTTCACTGGCATAGTGTTGGGGGAGGTTATCGAGGGGATGTGACCACTGGTTGACCTATGAGCTGGACCCAGGCAACTGGAGGCCCTTACCTCTCCCCTGTCCTTGGAATGTACATCCTGCCTACTCTTCCCATACTGGCAGCCATTTCAACGACATAGCCTTGAGAGAGTAGGGTGTTGTTGAGACCATCTGGACTGAATATGTGACTGAACCCTTATATATAAGGCCTCTGTATAAACTTTTAAGGTTCTGGCGGGCAGGTGTGGAGAACCACTTGTGCTGCGCCCAAGACAAACCTTGTATGTAAGTTCCCTTGCTTATTAAACCTGCCACCTGCCAATCTGGAGTGATCTGCCTCTTTCTTTGGTCTCGCGTTGTCCTCCCTGTATGGGGGCCAATTTCAGATTTTACCCAGGGAACTCCTGAGGTTTCAAACCAACACAGAGAACTCAGGATTGACAGTACCAGACTTCTATGACAGCTGTGTCAGCCCTTTAAAGACTTTTCATCACTTTCTGGCCTCCATTGTTTCCAATTAGAAGTCAACCCTCAGATTTCATTTGTTTTGTTGTCTCACCCCCTAACACCAACATATACACATTATAATATATTCTCTGGCAGCTTTCAAGATTTCCTTCTGGTCTTTGGTTTTCAGCCATTTGACTGATGTACCTAGGTGTAGTTTTCTTTGTATTTATCCTTTTTTGAGTTTGTTGAGCTTTTTGGATTTATGAGTTCATGTTTTTCACATTTGGGAGGTATTTGGCTGTTTTTTGTTCAGTTCCTCTTCTTTTTTTTTTAAACCACTTTTCCTTCTCCAATTACACTATTTCCACTACTTGATATTATCCCACAGACCTCTGAAGTCCTGTTCATTTTTCTATCATTATTTTTCTCTCTGTTCTTAAGGTGGGATAATTTCTTTTGATCTGATTTCAAGTTCATTGACTCTTCTGCCATCTCTAGCCTATTAGGCTCATACACTGAATTTTTTGTTTCAGCTAGTTTAAATTTATTTATTATTTTTAGCTGCATTGGGTCTTTGTTGCTGCACGTGGGCTTTCTCTAGTTGTGGTGAGCAGGGGCTACTCTTTATTGCAGTGCATGGGCTTCTCATTGCAGTGGCTTCTCTTGTAGTGGAACACAGGCTCTAGGCACGTGGGCTTCAGTAGTTGTGGCACGTGGGCTCAGTAGTTGTGGCTCACAGGTTCTAGAGTGCAAGCTCAGTAGTTGTGGCACGTGGGCTTGGTTGCTCTGCGGCACATGGGATCCTCCTGGATCAGGGCTCGAACCCGTGTCCCCTGCATTGGCAGGCGCCACTGTGCCATCAGTGAAGTCCCTCAGCTAGTTTATTATATTTTTATAATATAACCACTGTGCCACCAAGGAAGTCCCTCAGTTAGTTTATTATATTTTTCAACTCTAGAATTTCCATTTGACATATTTCTGTGTTGAGATTTCCTACCTATTCATTCATTATGCATCATTTTTTTTTCCTTGAGAATATTTATAATTGGTGCTTTGAAGTCCTGTCTGCTCATTGCAACATTTGGGTTATCTCAGGATTGGTTTCTATTCATAGTTTTTTCTTGAGTGTCATCACATTTTACTGTTTCTTTACATGTCTGGTCACTTAAAAATGTTATACTGGACATTATGAATGGTACATTGCAGAGACTTTGAATTCTCTTATATTCCTTTGAAGTGTGTTGATTTTTTTTAATAAGATGGTGTAACCATCTTATTTTTAATGTTATTTATTAATTAATTTATTTTAATTATTTATTTAATTTATTTGGGGCTGTGTTGGGTCTTCGTTGCCTCGCATGGGCTTTCTCTAGTTGCGGTGAGCGGGGCTACTCTTTGTTGTGGTGCGCGGGCTTCTCATTGTGGTGGCTTCTCTCGTTGCGGAGCACAGGCTCTAGGTGCGTGGGCTTCAATAGTGGCACACAGGGTCAGTACTTGTGGCTTGCGGGCTCTAGAGCGCAGGCTTAGTAGTTGTGGCACATGGGCTCATTTGCTCCACACCATGTGGGATCTTCCCGGACCAGGGTTTGAAACCTGTGTCCCCTGCATCGGCAGGTGGATTCTTAACCACTGCACCATCAGAGAAGTCCTTGAAGTGTGTTGATTTTTATTCCAGCAGACAGTTAACTTGGCTGTATTTTAACTCCAAGCTCTAACTTCTTTGCAGTGGGCAGCAGCTAAAATTTCTGCTCAGTTTTTTCAGTTTCTAGCTGCTGCTTTTTCATGGGGCCCAAGGGGGTTTCCGCTGCACAAGCACAGTTTAGCAGTTAGCCAAAGATTTGGGTGCAGTTTGTATGTAGATTTTGGGGTTCATCCCTTTTGAAGCCCCCTCCCTTTCAGTATTTCTTCCCTGATTTTCCAGCTGCTCTGCTCACTCTGCACTGACACCTCAAGCCAGTAAGCCTGTGGCTTTCTGCCTCCATGAGCTGTGCAGTTTGGGAAGTGCCCTCTGGCAAAAAGCCTCACAAATCTCTTCTGACACCTAGACTCCCACCCAAGTTTTGTCTGCTTTTGGTCACTCTCTCATGCCTTCAAATACTTTCAGATACTTGTATCTTTATATTTTGTCCAGATTTTATAATTGTTTTCTGTGTAGGTTAGTTTGCACGAGTTCTCTGCCATGACTGGAATCTACCACTCTGCTTTATATGGGCCTAAGGCATTATCTTCTGTCCTTTAAGCTGCCATCTAAATCCAGAGCTCTAGTTCCTGATACTGGCAGGTATCCTCAGGGTGGATGTGGTTTCAGGCTCCTTTCCTGCTTTCGTTTGCAGCGCACTGTATATCGGCTTTTTGGTAATAGGAGGATTTTTCAGAATACTAATTTGCTGTATAGCCAGAAGTAGATCTTTTTATAGCCACAACCCTAAAGATACTCCTGCTACACTGAGTTCATTCTTTTTTTCTTTTTTCTATTTTTTTTCAAATTTCTGGACCCAAAACAGAACTCTTCTGACCTGGTTTTTAACTGGTATAATTTGTCTGCATCTCTCCCAGTAGTTTTCCTACACTTCTCATTCTTATTTTCTCCTAGATTTTTCCTTTTAGTTCCCTTTCTCATTATTTATTTATTTCTGATTATTTATTCTTTCTTTCTTTCTGATTATTTATTCTTTCATTGCCTTTTCTGCTTTTGTCTGTTTTTGGCAAGTAAATATTTCTAAAACAGATCTATAGTATGTTACAGTTAGAAAAACCCATAAGGTCAGTTAAACTAACTTACATTATTTAAAAGAGAAACGGAGGCCCCGATAAATTTAACAGGTTATAGTCTTTCAGCTCACCTGATAAAGCTGGAATTAGACCTTGGGCATCTGATTCTTTGGTCTGAAGCTCTTTCCACTGTGTGTTCTCTTGCAGTTTGTTTTTTTGATTCTGTTTAGGGTTTGGTTTGTTATTCATAGGACTTTTTGTCTGTTTGATCATATTAGTGTTGATTCTCTTAAGTACTTATTCCCCAAGACAAGAAGCAGTGGTTTCCTTGTGCTCTAGAACACCATGCATGCTTCTAAGGTTGGAGATGTTGCCATTCATAATAAGCTTCCCTTCTTCCTCACCCTTTCACTACTCACCCAACTGATCCCTTAGGGAAGGCCTTAGGAAAGAGGGAAGCCTGTCATCCCAATCAGTTCAGCACTTAGCATATATGTATTATAATTTTAAGCAGCTATGTACTAGGTGCTAGGGTCTCACAATTAGTGAGAGACGGTCCTTGAGCACAGCAACTCACTTATTATCTAGAGGAGAAGACAGACAAGTAAATAATTTCAGTGCTACTTGCTGTGTATTACTATAGAGGATTTTCAAGGTGCCTTGGGAGCACAAAGGAGGAGTAGCTAGATTCAGCCTTGGGAGACTGTGGTCAGGGAATGCATGCTTCCTAGAGGAGGTGATACATGAGCTAAGTCTTAAGGGATGTCATTAACCAAGATAAGAAGGAAAGGAAGGATATTTAAGGAAGAGCATCCTGTATTGCAAGGTCATAAGGATATGGAACATCCTAGTGTTTGGTGGGGTGGGGGCCTGTTATAAGCAGTTTGATGTTGGATAGCAGTAAGTGTGAAATGGAGTTGTGTGAGATGGGCTGGAAAGGTAAGCAGGGGCCTGGTCACTGAAGGACTTGGAAACATTTCTGAGGAGCTTGGTGTTCACCTTAGAGGCAGAGGGGAGCCACTGGTGGATTAACTGTAGCTCTCCATTCTATATAGGTGATGCATTGTAGCAGTTGTACGAAGCATTTGCAAGGCACACATTTGGAAGTAGAGAGACAAGATACAAGGTTGTTGCAGTAGATTAGGCTAAAGATGATGGAGGTCTGAACCATGACAGTGGTAGTACGAGTGGAGAGAGGAGGAAGTGGGAAATTGGTTAAGTGACAAGATGGCAGGACCTAGTGACTGATTAGGTGAGAGGGAGAAAGCACTGGGTTTGGCAATAAGGAAGGTCATTAATGACTTGAGAGAGTATTAACTCCATAGCATAGTGAAACCAAAGCCAGGGTCTAATGTGTCAAGGAGTGAATGAAAAATAAGGAAGTAGACAGTGAGTAAAGGCTCTTTCAAGAAGTTTATATAAGAAGACGAAGTACATGGTATTAGAAGGGAGTTGGGAGCCACTCCTTGAAATTCACCCCTGTAGTGACTTCCATGACACCCTACTTCTGGTTATTTTCTCTTATCATTTCATCTCGGCCACCTTTATGAACTCCTGTTCCTCTGTGCCCCCTGCTTTAATGTTTCTCAGGGCTCCATCTGTAACCCTCAGCTGTTCTCACTCCATGTGCTCTCTTGGCTGAATCTAGTCTAGTACACCTTCACTTACCAGCTGTATGTACATGATTCCCAAATCTGTATTTGCACCTCAGTCTGGAGTATCTGGCTGTGCATTGGGTTTCTCTGTTGATATGTACTTGAGGCATCTTAAATGCAAACATATTCAAAACTGAACTCATCAGCTTTCCCTACTCTAAGCGTGCTCCTACTCTTGTGTTCTGTCCTGGTTAATGGCAGCCTCATTCATCTAGTCACTAAAATTATTAACCCATGAGTCAAACTTACCTCTTCCTCTTTTGCTCTTATATAACTAATCAATCACTAAGTTCTACTATGTTTTCTCTCTTTCTGTCCCTCTTCTTTATCATCACTTTCATCATCTGTTGCCTGGACCATTGCAGTAACTTTCCTGCCTTCAGTCTCCTCCAGAGTGATCTCTTTGAAATGCAGTTTATGCTCCCACTTTAAATTTATCCTTCACAAGGAACTCTACTCAATACTCTGTAATGGCCTACATGGGAAAAGAATGTAAAAAAAAAAAAGTGGATATATATGTATGTATAACTGATCCACTTTTCTGTACACCTGAAACTAACACAACATTGTAAATCAACTGTACTCCAATAAAAGTTAAAAAAAATAAATTTATCCTTTCTAGGTGAAATCTAAGCTTTCTACTATGGCTTACAGAGCTCATTATGATTTGCCCTCTGCCTACCTTTCTAACTTTGCCTCGTGCTACTCTCTTTTCGTATTTGAGGCCCCAGCCATACCAGTTTGCCTTTGGTCCCCTGCATGTGCCATATATATACCATTTCTTACTTTTGTGCCTTTGCTGTTGTTGCTTGAGCTATGCTCTGTGCTGAAATGCCCTCCTGACCCTTCTGGCCCTCTGGTTAACTCTTTCTTTTCAGACTTAGCGTAGGGGCCCCCTTCACGAAGCCTTTGCTGACCATTCTTGTCTATCCCCCTCCCGAGCTGAGTAAGATCCCCACTCTGCTTCCAGGATACCCAATGCATATTTCTACCATAATCTATGCTTTTTGTTTTAATTATTTGTTTAAATGTCAATCTCCTCCACTAGTCTGTGAGTTTATCAGGATAGGTGCTATGTTATACTCATTTTCATGACACAGTGCCTAGTATATCATAAGAATTCACTAATTGTTTGTGTGATGAATGGATAAAGTATAATACGTAGACATCAGTTGAGAGTGAGTTGGGCCTTTAGAGAGTGGTAAATGTTTGAAACAGTTGTGAAAAGAGTTTGAGAAAGAACTGAACAAGGACTAATAAGAGGGTGGATTATGTATTCTGTCTTTCTGATTCTGTTGCTTATGTCTTAAATATTTTCACATGATTGCCTTTACTTCCCTTTTTGCTCATTAGATTGTGAACTCTTTTTTCAAACATAAATGTTCAGTTCAGGATTCTGGCTGATTAGTATTTCTTGATTGCAGATCCAATGGATTTGAACAGAAGCGCTTTGCCAGGCTTGCCAGCAAGAAGGCGGTGGAGGAACTTGCCTACAAGTGGAGTGTTGAGGATATGTAACTTTTCTGAGGCATTGGGGGTGGCTGTGTGTTGTGGTGGTGGACACAGGGTGGACAGACGTCCAGCTGCAACAGTCATCTGTGCTCATAATCAGGGCCCACACAGACCAGCGACTTGTCGGATGCCAGTTTTGACTACAGAAGAATATTTGAGACGTAATGTTTGGACTGAAGGACCTGTACTTCTCAGGTGTGCCGACACTGCCTGTTGCTGGCTTTCAGAGGAAGCGTTGACTTCTCTGTGTCCCAGAGTTTGTTCTTGGTTAGGGTTTTCCCTTTTTAATAAACACACATTTATTTTTTTTATATAATTTTCTTAAATGGATATTCTGTTTTGGGGAAGAATACAAGCTAATATTGAACCCCCAGGGATCTTGGAGGGCGATAGTTGGATTTTTCATTCATCTAGGAAGCAGGATGAGTAAAAACTTTCACAGTGATAGCTCCTTCCTCTTAGAAAATAAGAATTATTGCTAAACTAGACTTAGGAATAGACATGGCAGTTTGGAGACATGGTGTCTGGTAAAGGTAGTGTCACAAATTAGTGGGGAAGAGATAGATAATGGTGCTCGGAAAATTGGCTTATTATATGGACAAAAATAAAGTTGGGTCCCTGCCTTAAACCACATAAAGCAAAGACAAATCCCAAAGTGATTTTACCTAAATGAAAGGTAAAATGCTACAGCCAATAAGAAAAAATGGGGAATGTCTTTGTGACCTTGGGGTGAGGATAAATTTGTTAAATTAGATCTCCAAATCACAATCCGTAAGGTTTGATAGCTTTGCCTACATCATAATTAAAGATTTCTAGTCAACAAAGCACCCCATAGTCAAAGTTAAAAATGGGTATAGACTAGGAGGAAATATTTCCAATGTCTAAAACTGACAAAGGATTACATTTATAAGAGATTGAATATAGAAGGAACTACTGCAAATTGGAAAGAAATACAAAACACAAAATAAAAACAGGCAAAGAATATGAATATGTAAAATCTAAAGGAAAACCAGAATGGCTAATAAGTATGTTACTACTAGTAATTAGAGAAATAGAGATCAAAACATTAATGAGTTTCT
Source organism: Mesoplodon mirus (assembly GCF_964341445.2). NCBI lineage: Eukaryota > Metazoa > Chordata > Mammalia > Artiodactyla > Ziphiidae > Mesoplodon > Mesoplodon mirus. The sequence continues at coordinate 125,357,995 of NC_138983.1, read as the reverse complement.
ACTTTGTATCTATTAGCAAAAATAAGGAAGAGACTGAATTCTCATAGGGAATGAAAACTCATGGGAAGTTTCAACTATTGCATCCATTCTGGAGGACAAATGGGCAAAACTTAATTGAAAATAAGTAATATCTGGGATGCAGTATTGCAGAATTTTTGAGAGAATATTGTCTGAGTTTGAATCTCAGGTATGTCTTTTACTGTGTGACCTTGATAAGCCACTTAACTTCTCTGTGTTTTAGTTTCTTCATTTTTGAAATGGAGATAATATTACCCACCTCATAGGTTTATTGTGAGCCTAGAACAGTGCCAGGCACATAGTACATGTCACAAAATTATTAGCTGTTGTTATCATTGTCTTCCTAATCATCAAGTGTTGATAGCCAGCTTCCAATGTGGCCCCAATGATCCCTGACTCCTGGTATTTAAGCCCTCGTGTAGTCCCCTCCTACAGTGAATAGAGCTGACCTGTGTAACGGGTAGGATGTACTGGAAATGTGTGACTTCTGAGGCTGAGTCATAAAAGACATTGAAGCATCTTCCTTGTATTCTCTTGAATCACTTGCTGTGAAAGAAGCCCACTACTATGTCATGAGGACACTCAAGTGGTCCTCTGGAGAGGCCCATGCGGAGAGGGACTGAGGCCTCTCACCGGTAGACACACCAATTTGTCAGCCCTGTGAGTGAGCTACCTTGGAAGTGGATCCTTTTAGCTCCATTCAAGCCTTTAGATGTGTGCAGCCCTGATCAACAACATGGCTGCAACCTCATGAGAGATCCTGAGCCAGAATCACCCAGCTCCAAATTCTTGACACAAAGAAATTGAGATAAGAGGAGGTGTTTATTATTTTTTAACAGCTTGAGATATAATTCACATACTATACCGTTTACCCATTTAACGTGTACAGTTCAGTAGTTTTTAGCGTATCACAGAGTTGTATAACCTTCACCACAATTCATTTAAAAACATTTTGGATACGGGGAGCTTTGTATCCATCAGCAGCCACTCTTCACTTGTCCCCAGCTCCCCTAGCCCTAGGCAACCGCTAATCCTTCTGTTGCTATAGATTTGTCTGTTCTAGACATTTCATATAATATGTGAATGGGACTATCATATAATACATGGCTTTTTGTATCTAGCTCTTTTCACTTAGTGTAGTGTTTTCAGGGTTCATCCGTGTTGTAGTATGTATCAGTACCACATTCCCTTTAATGGCTGAATAATATTCCCTTGTATGGCTATACCACATTTTATCTATCCATGCATCTGTTGATATTTGAGTTGTTTCCACTTTTTGGCTATTGTGACTAATGCTGCTATGAACATTCATGTACAAGTTTTTGTATGGACTTACGTTTTCATTTTTCTTGGAGTAGAATTGCTGACTCATATGGTTAACTCCATGTTTTGCTTTTTGAGGAACTACCAAACTTCCAAAGCAGTGTATGAGAGTTCCAGTTTCTCCACATCCTTGCCGATACTTGTTTTTGTTGTTGTTTTTGGCCATGCCACGTGGCTTGTGGGATCTTGGTTCCTCGACCAGGGATTGAAGCCGGGCCACGGCAGTGAAAGCGCTGAGTCCTAATCACTGGACCACCAGGGAACTCCCGCTAATACTTGTTATTATCTGTCTTCTTGATTATGGCTATCCTAGTGGTGTGAAGTGGTATGTCATTGTGGTTTTGATTTGCATTTCTCTAATGCCTAATGTTGTTGAATATCTTTATTTATCTTCTTTGGAGAAATGTTTATTCAAATCCTTTGATTTTTCAGTTGGGTTATTTGTCATACACATAACACACATATACACACATACACACTGTTATGTAGAATTCTTTATATATTCTGATAACAAGTCTCTTATCAGATATATGATTTGCAAGTATTTCCTTTCATTCTGTGGGTGTTACTGCTTTAAGCTGCTAAGTTCTTTTTTTTTGTGTGTGTGTGTTTTTTTTGCGGTACACGGGCCTCTCACTGCTGTGGCCTCTCCCATTGCGGAGCACAGGCTCCGGATGCGCAGGCTCAGTGGCCATGGCTCACGGGCCCAGCCGCGCTGCGGCACGTGGGATCTTCCCGGACCGGGGCACGAACCCGTGTCCCCTGCATCGGCAGGCGGACTCTCAACCACTGCGCCACCAGGGAAGCCCTAAGCTGCTAAGTTTTTAAGTAATTTGTTATGCAGCAATAGATAACTGATATATTAAGTTTGTACATACCCTACCTCAAAGCAGTTCCACTCCTGGCTTTATCCTTCAGAGAAACTTGCACAGATCCACAAGGAGTTACGTATGTGGATGTTTTTCTGTATGTATCTTGGGTAGCGAGAATCTGAAAACAGCTTAGAAGCCTGTTTCTAAAGGAATTGATAAGTAAAATGTGGTATATGCATATGATGGAATATTATAAAAAAGTCAGATGCAAGCTGTTAGGACATGATAGACTCCAGGTGAGGAAAATGAGGCATAATGAAATTTATAGCAAAAATTAGCTAAGTAAATTGAACACAAACACAGAAAGCATTTTTTAAGGAGAATTTACACCTTAACTTACTAGAATAGTGTCTGAGGGAGGGAACAGAATGGGACTAGAATGCGGAATGAAGGAGGGAAAGGGAAACAAAAGAGGGGCCTTGCATGGATGAGTGAGATAGTGTGTCCTGACCTCAGGCATGTGATCCACTCAATTCTTTGTGCCTGGGGCTCTAAGCACACATCCAGAGGCAAGGTCTTACTCTAATGGAATTGACATTTAGTACCTGTATTAGTTGGGGTAGGCTAAACTGCTATGACAGTCTCCAAATGGACTGGCTTACCACAACAGAAGTTTTTTTCCTCCCTCACTCATGTCCAGGGTAGTTTCACATTGGGTGAGAGGGAGGGGGATTCTCTACTCCATGCAGTCATTTAGAGACCAGGCTGATGCCAACATTAACATGGCTTCCAGGGTTGCTTTGGGCATTGCCATTCTGGTGAGCCAAGCAGAGCTTAGAGGGTTGCTTGATAGATACTGTGGGCCAGCTCTAGAAGTGGCACAGCCATTCACATCCTGTTAGCTAGAACTTAGTTGCATGGCTG